>NC_050575.1:209648191-212048191 GCF_011100635.1 Trichosurus vulpecula | reverse complement strand
AAAAGATATAGGCTGCCCAAGAATAGTTTACCTAACAAAGCTGAGCATAATCCTAGAGGACCTTTAATGGAATAGAATATATACCTGATAAAAGGTCAGAAATAAAAAATTAGTCTAACTCATGTGGTGGCACAGATAGAAGAGAGGAGTGAAGGGGGGAAGAGGTGACAGGGATGGGGAAGGAAGGAAAAAAGGAGAGAGAACCCTGGTAGATATTGGTTCTATCATTCTTGGCCTCCCCCAAAATATCTAGTGTCCATATCTACTTGGTGTAATCCTACTCATACTCTGAAGCATAATATAATATAATGACACCTTCTCCATGAGTCAGTCAGTAAGTAATAAACATTAAATGTATACTGTGTACCAGCTAGGTGGCTCAATGGATATAGCACTGGGCTTAGAATCAGGAATACATGAGCTCAATCCAGCCTCAGACACTTATTAGCTGTGTGATCTTGGACAAATCACGTAACCTATCTGCCTTAGTCTACTGGAGAAAGAAATGGCAAACCACTCCAACATCTCTGACAAGAAAACTCCACAGACAGTATTGGTGTGCTATGGTCCATGGGGTAACAAAGAGCTGGACACAACTTGAACAACAACATGTGCCAGGGACTGTGCTAAGCACTGAAGATACAAGGAAAGGCAAAAGACAGTCTCTGCGATCAAGGAGTTCCATGAAGTTTTAACCCTGAGTATTTCAGATGGAAGTGATATATTCCCACTCTGAAATCACAGAATGCTTTACACTATTTTAATGGCAATTATAATTTGTTACACTGCCTTGTGAACATGTTCATCTAATCAAAAATATGCACTGAAAAATATAAGGAAGTAGGTGATAACAATCTTATGAGTGATATAATTTAAATGCTCCCGAACTACAAAGGAAGGAAGTATGAGTTGCAGGTTAGTGGTACATGGAAGGATGATCAGTTAAGGATTCGTGGAGAAGGCATCATATAAACTGGGTTTGAATGTTAGCAAGCCTTCTGATAGGCAAAGATGGGGCCATTCCAAGGACATTCCAAGTAGAGTGAACACCGTGAGTAATGATGCATAATCAAAAAAGTATGATCTCTGTTCATGGAAAAATAAATAGACTATACTGAATGGAAGATATTTCTATTGTGGGAGGGAGTGAAAGAGTGAGAAACAATGATTAAAAAGTCAATCATTCAATCAGTGTGATAGATTACATACACAAGACACAGTAGTCAATGACTATAGCAATCTACTCTTTGATCAATCCAAAGAATCCAGCTTCTGGGATAAAAACTCACTATTTCACAAAAATTGCTGGGAAAACTGGAAAATAGTACGGCAGAAACTAGGTATAGACCAACATCTTATACCATATACCAAAATAAAGTCAAAATGGGTTCATGATTTAGGAATAAAGGCTGATACTGTAAGCAATTTGGGAGAGCAAGGAATAGTTTACCTGTCAGATTAATAGGAAAGGAAAGAATTCGCGACCAAACAAGAGATAGAGAGCATTATAAATGCAAAATATATAATTTTGATTATGTCAAATTGAAAAGTTTTTGTACAAACAAAGCCAATGCAACAAAGATTAGGAGAGAAGCAGAAAATTGAGAGAGAATCTTTACAACCAGCATCTCTAATAAAGGCCCCACATCTAAAACATACAGGGCACTGAGTCAAATTTATAGGAATACAAGTCATTCCCCAACTGAGAAACAGACAGTTTTCAGAGGAAGAAATTAAAGATATCTATAGTCATATGAAAAAATTCTCTAAGTCTCTATTGATTAGAGAAATGCAAGTCAAAACAACTCTTAGGTACCACATCTCTCCTGTCAGATTGGCCAACACGACAAAACAGGAAAATGATAAATGCTGGAAAGGACGTAGGAAAATTGGAACACTATTACATGGTTGGTAGAGTTGTGAATTGATCCAGCCATTCTGGACAACAATTTGGAACTATGCCCAAAGGGCTATAAAAATATGCTCATGCTTTGACTCAGCAATACCACTTCCAGGGCTATATCCCAAAGAGATCACACAAGTGGGAAATAGGCCAATGTGTACAAAAATATTTATAGCAGCTCTTTTTGTGGTGGCAAAGAAATGGAAATCAAGGGGATGCCCATCAATTGGGGAATGGTTAAACAAATTGTTGTATATGAATGTAATGGAATATTATTGTGCTATAAGAAATGAGGAGCAGATGGACTTCATCATAACCTGGAAAGACTTATATAAACTGATGCTGAGTGAGAGGAGCAGAAACAGGAGAACATTATACACAATTACAGACACACGGTATCTGTGATGGCTAACTTTGATAGACTTGGCTCTTCTCATCAATGCAAGGTTCAAAGACAGCTCCAAAAGACTCATGATGGAAAAAGCTATGCACATCCAGAGAAAGAATTATGGAGTTGAAATGCAGATTGAGGCAAACTATTTGCTCTTTTTTTCCTTCTTTTTTGGTTTTGTTTCTTCTTTCTCATGTTTCATTCCATTGGTTTTAATTCTTCTTTACAACTGGACTACTATGTAAGTAAGTTCAATGGAAAGGTATATGTAGAACCTATATTGGATTACATGCTGTCTTGGGTGGGGAGAGGGAGGAGGAGGGAGAGAAAATTTGAAACTCAAAAAATTGTGGAACTGAGTGTTGTAAACTAAAAATAAAAAATTAATTCTAAAAAATTTAAAAGTTTTTTAAAAAGCCATTCATTCGATTAGCATTTAAGAGTCTGCTATGTTCTAGGCCCTGTGCTAAGCACCTGGGATACAAAGAAAAGCAAAAGACAGCTCCTGCTCTCGAGGAGCTCACAACCCAAGGGAGGTGAAAACAAGCAAAAAAAAAAGTACAAACTGTATTCAGGATAAATTGAAAATAATAGAGAGGCAGTACTAGAATTAAGAGGGATTGGCAAAGGATTCCTGTGGAAGATGGGATTTTAGCTGGAACCTGAAGGAAACTGAGGCAGCCAGGAGGTGGAGATGATGAGGGAAGAGTATTCCAGCCATAAGGAATTTCTCCAGCCAGAGAAAACCCTCTGAACCCAGAAGGTAGATTAGAATACAAAATCTAATAACAAAAAGGTTATCTTTTTTTTTTAATTTTTTTTCTTTTTGTTTTTAGTTTGCAACACACGGTTCTACATAATTTTGAGTTCCAGATTTTCTTCCCTCCTGAAGATGGCATGGAATCCCATATAATTTCCATGTATAACTTTGCATTGAATTAATTTACATACTAGTCAAGTTGTGGAGAAGAATTATGACCAATGTAATGAATCATGAGAAAGAAGAAACAGAACCAAAAAAAAAAAACCACAACCCAACAACAAATACAAAAGAGAAGGAAAAAAAAAGTGGGGGGAGAAAAAGGCGACCATGAAGTGTGCCTCGATCTGCATTCACACTTCATAGTTCTTTCTCTGGATGTAGATAGCATTCTCCATTGTGAGTCCTTTGGAGCTGTCTCTGCATATTGTGTTGCTGAGAAGAGCAAAGTCTGTCAGGGTTAGTCATCACAGAATCCATATATCTGTGGTTGTGTATAATGTTCTCCTGGCTCTGCTCCGCTCACTCAGCATTATGTCGTGTAGGTTTTTCCAGGTTGTTATGAAGTCCGTATCATCCCCATTTCTTATAGCACAATAGTATTCCATTACATTCATATACCACAGCTTGTTCAGCCATTCCCCAATTGATGGGCATCCCTTTGATTTCCAATTCTTAGCTACTACAAAAAGAGCCACTATAAATATTTTTGTCCATATGGGTCCTTTTCCCACTTGTGTGATCTCTTTGGGATACAACCCTAGGAGTGGTATTGCTGGGTCAAAGGGTATGAACATTTTTATAGCCCTTTGGGCATAATTCCAAATTGCTCTCCAAAATGGCTGGATCAGTTCACAACTCCACCAGCAATGTAACAATGTTCCAATTTTCCCACATCCTTTCCAGCATTTATCATTTTCTTGTTTTGTTATTTTAGCCAATCTGACAGGAGAGAAATGGTATCTAAGAGTTGTTTTGATTTGCATTTCTCTAATCAGTAGTGATCCAGAGCATTTTTTCATATGCCTACAGATATCTTTAATTTCTTCCTCCGAAAACTGTCTGTTCATATCCTTTGACCACTTCTCAATTGGGGAATGACTTGTATTCCTATATATTTGGTTCAGTTCCCTGTATATTTTAGAAATGAGGTCTTTATCAGTCACACTAGTTGTAAAGATTTTCTCCCAATTTTCTGCCTCCCTCCAACAAAAAGGTTATCTTATCTCATCTTATTGAATGGAAACAAGAGGAGATTAGATTCAGGTACTGGAGACCCCTTCATGCCAAGCTAAATAGATTGGTCTTTATTCAAAAGGCAATAATAACACAGATTTAGGGCTAGAAGATTTTTAGGTAAAGATTATGAACAGGGAACGAACACAATCAAATTGGTTCTTTAAAAAAAATTTATCTGGCCAAAGAATGTAGAACTAATTGTAAGATGCTGGAATCTGGATGAGAGGATACAAGTTGGAATGCTATTGTACATACATGCATAAGGTGAGGAGAAAGACCATGTTTAAGTTACCTTTGTATTCATTCATTCAACAACCATTTAGAAAGCAACTTCTCTCTCTCTCTTTCTCTCTCTCTCTCTCTCTCTGTCTCTCTCTCAATGTATATGTGTATGTATATAAACACACACACACACACACACATATATATTCATAATGCAATGTATCATGCTAAGAATTAGGTGAGATACAATTAAATAAACATTTGTTAAGCATTTACTGTATGCAGAGTAGGTCCAAAGAAAGTTACAAATTTATATTAAATTTACTTCCTGCCATGAAGAAGATAGAGAACTATTAAGATAAAGAAGTTGAGGTCCCTTATCTGAGAGGACTCTAAATAATTATTATAAAAACAAATCAATAATCTCTAGAAGATTAAAATATTTTCTGATTTAATGACAGGTCTTATAATACATACATATATATACATATACAGATACATATATATATATATATATATATATATATATATAAAATGGAGTCATATAATTCATAAATGAGCTCTTCATTCCTAATGATTTTTTAAAGAGCCACTATTAGTTACAAAGGAATTAGAAATTGCCTCTTCATCCCATCTTTTTAACCTTATTAGAATTTTAAAGCTAAAGAAAACATAAAAGACAAAATTGATTCCTCAACTCATTCTATTTTTAGGTCTATATATATCTTACTTCTTGTCATAAGAATGGACTAATAAGCAACAGACATATGATTATATAATAACCTGCAATTATTTTTATGGCAATTGCATGCCAATCTTCTGATGAAATATTTACTGTGTACATAAATTACAGGTCCTAACAGTATTAAGAAAAAATTTGAATCAAGTCACGCAATGCAAAATACTTGTGAACTTTCAGGTAATTCATATAAAATTCATTTAAAATATATGTGTGTATGTATGTATAAGTATATATATTAAGTTCTAGAATATTAGACTTTTAAACAAATTCATACTAAAATAAATTCTACCAAGCCAACAAGATTTTGATTTAATTTAAAAGATGGTAGGGAAGAACCTTTAATGTTATCATTTTTACAAATGTTTTAAATATGATATGAATGTGATAAGATTTTAAGCAGAGTATGACTACAAAAGACTATGATTCAGACAGAAAACATAATCTACAGAAATCATAAACTGTGCAAAATGAGCTCTTCCAGATGACAGATCTCACCAAGAAAAGCTGCCAATAAAATGTAAGCAACTCTAATAGAAAAAGAATTCTTTTGACTTTCAACATATGGCTCTGACACTGGCATATCTATATGTTGCTAGTTACTAGCAACCAAATTTAACTGAGCTGATAAAAAGCTGAAATTAACATGAGTTGTCAAGATCAACTATAAATTTTCACATTTTTATTAAGATGAAAGTTCTGCAAATAAATTAAAATACTCTCTATCTTGATCATAGTTCTTTTCCCCTACTAGAGTCCAACTCTGATGCTTTATTTTAACAGTGAGGTAACCCTGTTTTCTTAAAGAATATTCCAGTTGAATAAAACCTATGGAACAGCAAGTTAGAACAGTTTTGGCTAATTAATGGCTTTTTACTATGTTTCTTATCTCAGGACCAGAGTGTAAGATGACAGAATAAGTTTCTTCTTAGAATCATTTTCTAGTTCCACAAGATCCACTTGATCAACAAGTAATATGATAGATACCATAATTAAAACTGCAGTAGAAGAAAAGATGGGAAACCCCTCTAAACAATGAGAAACCTCAGAGAAACAACTGACAAGAATTTATTAAACACCTACTATGTACTAGGTGCTACACTAGAAAGTGAAGAAAAAAAGACAAAAGTAAAACAGGTATTAACCTGTTCTGAAGGACCTTGCAGAAATGATAAATGAAAAAAATTTGTTGAGCATTTATTATGTGTTAAGCACTGTGCTAAGTTCTAAATATACAAAAATGAAGACAGTCCCTAACCCCAAGGAGCATACATTCAAGAAGGAGAAATAATGCCAACATTCAAGAGATTACATGGAAGAAAGCAGAACAGTGGCCAAGTCATGTTTTGGCTTGGAAAGGTACATGGACATAAAGTAAAGCCATGAATGAATGGTAATGGCACCACTGATCTAGTTACCATTCCAGAGCCGGAGAAATGAAGGAAAGATGACTTAGTCAAAAGAAACAAATATATATACGTATACGTATATATAATGGGCCATGTGATACACTCACCAATCAGGAAAAGCAGGGCCCAAGATGAAGAGCTCTGGAGCAGAAAGGGTTAATTTTTCCAGAATAGAATAAAATGTAAATACCAACAAAGGACTGCATAAAGAAACCACTCTCCCCAGATGGCTCTACATCTGTTCTGCTGACCCCAAAAACTTTCTTCCATTTCTGAGTCTGCATGTGTTGGCTTTTATCATTCTCTCCTCAAAGCAAGCAATTTGGCCTTTCTTAACATATAACTCCTAAGGGATGGGAGACAGCTTTGCATTTATTCACTAAGCTCCAGGGCCAAAGAGGGTAAACTGTATAAGGATAGGATACCAAGAACTACAGAACTCACCTCTGATATACATGCTAAGGAAAGAGAACAATAAAATTCCATTTACACTTGTTCCTACTTAGAAAGTTGGATCAGGAGAACCAGGTAGACGCACAATTCAAAAAATGTTTTTAAATAATCCACCTTTGTTGGTACAGACTGGATAAATTCCCACAGAAATGGAAAAGTAGTGATCAAACAGTATAGGCTTGATGCAACAAAAACTGATCATAAGGAAAGAAGTATGTGCCAGGAAGGTCAACAGAGGAAAGGATGGGAATAAAGCCAGATGCCAAGAAGAAAAATGAGCAGACATCAAAAAGGAAGAAAGAAAATGAATTAGGAAACTAGATATAAAACAATGAAGAAATACACTGTGATAAAAATTAACATAAAAGACCTAAATAAGCAAAACAGCCAGATAAATTCTATGAAATTACAGAATGACAAAAAAGATTAGAAAAATAGCAAAATTAGGATAAAAGTCAAAACACCCAAAGAAGTCAATAAGACAAATACAAGACAATTTAGAAAACATGACGGAAAATCTATCCAAGGTAGAAGAGGCTGTAAAAAAGGAATGGTACAATTCGAACTAAAAAATACAGATGTATAGGAAATTTCACAAAAAAAAAAAGAATAAAAGCAAAAGATGGCATAAAGGAAGAACACTCCAGCTTTCTAACAACTCCAGCAAGGATAAAAAATGAGTACCAGAGATGAGAAAGGATCAAGAAATCCTAAAAGAAACTACAGTAGGTCCATTATGCCATCTCTGCTACACAAAAAGAGAAAGTCAGAAGCTTTTAGGGCCTAGGGAAAGGAATCTGTACAGAAATACATTTAATAAACAATTTTAGAACCTGACAAGAATTTGAGAATAGTAAAATAAGATAGGGCTCTGACAATTATTTAATGGAAACAGAAAGGAGAATACATATTACTTAACTGATTATGGCACTTAAAAAAATTGAACATGTACTACAGGAAAAAAAAAGCCCTCACAAATAGAGAGAAGCAGAAATATCAGTTATCATTTATTAAGCAATAAGAACTGAAGAACTGGGGAGCTTTTAAAGAACAGTTAAAATTGGGACCTACATAACTTAATTCTAAAGACTTGGTAGATCAAAGAAGAATCCTAGAAACAATATGGAATTTCATCAAAGAAAAGGACAACAATGACACAATACATCAAAGCTTTTGAGATTCAGTCAAAGCAGTCAGAAGGGGAAATATATCTATAAACACTCAGAATTTTAAAAAAGGGAGAGAGGAAGAGGGGAGGGAAGAGAAAACAGAAAGTGAACTGGGCATAGAAATTGGGAAAATTGAAAAACCAAAACTTAAAAAATACAAACCAAAATAGAAATGCTGAAAATCAAAGAATTTGCTAATAGCTAATACTATCTAGCAATTAGCCAGCCTTTTAAGGTTTGCAAAACAATTTACAAATATTATTTCATTTGATCTTCATAATAACTCTGAGAGAGAGATGTATTATTATCCCAGTTGCACAATTAAGGAAATCGAGGCAGACAGAGGTTAAGTGACTTGCCCAGTGTCAGGCATCTAAAAAGCATCTAAGATTAGATTGGAACTCAGATCTTCCTGATGCCAGGAACATTCTTATCTTTTCTAATAAAATCAAAAGTAAAGCACTATCCATTATCACCACTATTATTTTACATAGTGCTAGAAAGGTTAGCTATAGCAATAAAGAAATAAAAAGTTGACGGAATAAGCAGAGGCAAAGAGGAAACAACATTATTATTTTCAGATGATATGATGGCTTACTTAGAAAACCATAGAAAAACAACCAAAAATTAACTGAAAGAATTAAAACTTCAGCAAAGTTCTAGCATGTAAAATAAATCTACAGAAGCCAGCAGCCTTTCTATACATTATCAACAAAAGTCAGCAGGAAGAAGTAGACAGAGAAATTTCACTCAAAGTAATATATTAAAAAATCAAGAAATCACCTAGAGGATACAAACTAGAATGAAAAGAATACAAATATAAAACTATCTTTACAGAAATAAAATATGTAGAGGCATATTAATTGTACATGGCTAGAATAAGCCAATGTATTGGAAATGACAGTACAAAGATTTTTTTCCCCATTCAACAACTCCTGTTCTCACCCTTGGTGAATTAACTTTTGTTGCTGTAGAAGTTTTTCATTTTCATGTAATCAAAGTTATCCATTTATCATTTGTAATTGCTTCTATCAATTGTTATCTCCTACTCCTTCAAAAGATATAAGATCAGTTGTTGTAATTTTTTATACTGTATCGTTAATATCAAGGCCATGTATTGATTTAGAATGCAATGTAGAATATGATGTAAGATATTGGCCTAAATTTAATTTCTGTCAGATTGCTTTCCAGTTTTCCCAGATTTTTTTTTATCACTTATGAGGGAATGTCAACTTTAATGCTCAGAATGTTAATTCTATTGTTGCTCACTACCTTCTCCTAATTCTTTTAATATACTTAAATCTTCAGGTCTATCTGTCCATATTCTCTCTCTGTTCTATCTTTGAGTCTCAAGGAATACAATAACTCTTAACAGACCAAAATCTCTTATTACCTTACAGTCATAATACAGTTGATTTTATTGTTTTATCTTTTCTTGTCCATGATACTTTTTTGGCTGTTTTTCTCTTATTTTAAGTGCCTGCATATTGAATATGCATATCTCAAATTTCTTGTGTGGAAGAATGACTCAAATGTCTCCCATTTGTTTAAAGCATATTTTTTAATCTTTGGAAAAACAGAAAAGAAAGAAATCCAAGTTGTCGATAGCCACATGAAAAAATGCTCTAAATCACTAATAATCAGAAAAATGCAAATTAAAGCAACTCATGTTCCACCCCACACCCCTCGAATTGGCCAAATTAACAAAGAAAGAAAATGACAGATGCAAAGGAGTTGATGGAAAGCAGGTACTTTAATGTACTGTTGGTGGAGCTGTGAAGTTGTCCAACTATTCTGGAAAGCAATTTGGAACTATGTCCCCAAAAGTATTAAATCCTAACCCATTAATACTGCTACTAAGTCTATACCAGATCGATTACCTACTCCCAGGGTTGTTGTGAGGATCAATCAAGATAACAATTATAAAACACAGCACAGCGTTTGGCACATAGTTAAGTGCTATATAAATTTTTGCTATCGTCAGTATGATTATCATTATCATCATCATCATCACCATCATTGTTCCCCACAAAAATCAAAGAAAAAGCTCTTTTTGTAATGGTAAAGAATTGAAAACTGAGGGGATGTCCATCAATTGGAAAATGGCTTACAAGTTATGGTATATGAATGTTATGGAATACTATTGTGCTGTAAGAAATGAAGGGCATGGTCTCAAAAAAAAAAACCTGAGAAGACATGTATGACCTGATCCATTGTAAAGTGAGCACAAATGGAACAATTTATACAATAACAACAATATTGCAAATATATTAAACTTAGAAACTGTAGTTCTGATCAACACAATGACCAATGATAGTTCTAAAGGAGTCATGATGAAATAAGCTATCCACTTACAGATGGCTTTGTATATGTTCTTGAGGACCGAAATGAAATCACTATGTTACAGTCAAGTTACAATGCATCTGATCAGACCAGTAATGAGTTTGGAATGCTCTACCATAGGTCGGGCACAAATAGTCCATGTGAACATTTGAGGTGGATTCTCTAAACTTGAGCATCTTGCATTTCTTTTGAACTACTGCAATTCTGCTTTGCTCACAGAACATAGCACATTCTCTGCTGAGGACATGCCATGCTGGGTGACAGTCTTGTGCCAGTGTTTCCCACATCACACAATCAATTCTAAAGTTCTTAAGAGAGACCTTGGGATCCTTGCATCACTTCTTCTAACCACCGCGTAAGCACTTGCCCTGTGTGAGTTCCTCATAAAATAGTCTTTTAGGCAAGCATAAGCTGGACAATCGAACAATGTGGCCAGCCCATTAGAGTTGTGCTCTCTGCAGCAGAGTTTGAATGCTTGGCAGTTTAGTTGGAGAAAGGACCTCAGTGTCTGGCACCTTATCCAGCCAGGTGATCTTCAGAATCTTCCTAAGACAATGCAAAAGAAAGAAAGTCAATCCTCTAGCATGGTGCTGGCAGACTGTCCAGCTGTCACAGGCACACAACAATGAGATGAGCACAACGGCCCTGCAGACCTTCCATCTGGTAGTTAGTCTAATACCTCTTCTCTCCCATGCTTTCCTCTGGAGGGAGCCTCCCAAACACTGGCCTAGTTCTGGTGATGTGTGTGCAACTTCACTTACAGATAAAAAGCCGATGGATTTGGAGTGCAAACTGAAATGGATTTTGTTTTCTTCTTTTTGGGGGGAAACAGGGGTTGTTGCTAATTTAAGAATTTATTTTGCATGATTACACATATTTATAATGAATTTTGTTTTTCTTCCTTCTCATTGGTTGGGAGAGGTGAGAAGAGGGGGAGAGAATTTGGAACTGAAAATAAAGCAAAACTGAATTTGAAAAGAAAAAAAGGCTCATTTTTGCAAAATAAATTAACTCGTGGTGCGATCCAATTACCTTTGCTTTTAGATACTATTATTCTATCTCCTCTGATTTCTCACAAACGAAAGTAATCCTGGGTGGGTGTTATAACCTATCTCTCTGTATGATCCTCTGACATTTATTATACTTTAGTGACTTTCTGATGTTTCCTAAAACTTATCTCACTATTTGGGGTGTACTGTGAGTTCAGGGAAGACTAGTACCTGTGGTATGAGGGCTGCTGAGCTGTTTTCAGGGCTGTTTTCCACCTTTGGTGTCCACCTGATTCACCCAACTCTCACCTGTGGCTCAAAGAAGCTGAAGCATAGGCAGCAGCCACACCCAGGTAAACCATTTCAGCAGACAGGCTAAACCAGGTTGAGGGTAACCAAGTTAGGGGAGTGTCTGCCCCAAGCATGTGAAGACTTCCTTCAGCAGAATGGGCGGATGAGAACAATTTGTTCCAACCATGAAGTCATGCCAACTACTCAGTGCTAATGGAGCCACAGTGATTAGTGATAAGAACATGATCCTGGACAGATAGGCTGAACAATTCTACTGTGTTCTCAACAGACCATCATTAATCAATGTTGAAGCCACTGACTATGTGATATGCCCTAATCAAGTAAGAGTTTAACAGTGCTTGATCAGGGCATATCACAAATTCTTCACTATCTTCTTCCTCCCCTCTCCTCTTTTACATGCCCTCCCGTTCTGCAATTTAGTTTTATAAAAAGCATTTGCTTCACCCATGTTCGAATGAGATAATATTTGTAATTAGCACAGTGGCTGGCATATAGTAGGTGCTTAAAAAATGCTTGTTGCCCTTTCCTTTGTAGATGGAGTGTTGTAACGGCTTGATTCTAATCCATCTTCTTTTCTGTTTGATTTCTGTTTTCTTCGTCCTTGTGTGCTTTTAGAAAGAAGTCTCTTAATTTCTGATTTTTTTTTTGTTATTCAAAGTTGCTTTATTGTATTTCTTGTATTTCTGTTGTTTGAGGTATCTGAAAATTAAACAGTTCCTTCAGGCCCAGTTTTCACTGTGTAAATGCTTCAAGTGCATCTTCTTTAATTAACACCCATCTTTCTTCACTAATAATTAAACTGAAATTTGCAGGGTATGACACCTTGGGGTGTACTTTGAGCTCCTTTGCTCTTCAGAATATATTGTTCCATTCTCTTCTAGGTTTCTAGTGGGTACAGAGAAGGTCTTTTTTCATGGTAAGCTGAAGAATTTTTTTTTCATTGGAGTTATTCAATTTAACGATTATGTTTCTTGGAGTTTGCAACAGAAGGTTTCTTCTTCCCTCTCTCCCCAAGGAGGTAATCTGTGGAATATTTCATTTAGAATTTCATTTCTGGGTGGAGCCAAGATGGCAGCTGGAAAGCAGGGACTTGCGTGAGCTTCCCACCACATCCCTCCAAAAACCTATAAAAAATGGCTCTGAACAAATTCTAGAACTGCAGAACCCACAAAATAGCAGAGGGAAGCAGGGATCCAGCCGAGGACAGCCTGGATGGTCGCTGGATGAGGTCTATCGCGCATGGAGTAGAGGGAAGCAGAGCTCAGCGTGGCAGCAGGACCAACCAGAGCAGGAGCCGGGCAGAACAGGCCCTAGCACCCTGAATCAGTGAGCTGTGGCAGTTACCAGACTCCTCAACCCACAAACACCAAAGACAACAGAGAAGGTTAGCGGGAAAAGCTGCGGGGGGACAGAGTTCCCGGTTCAGCCACAGCCCCAGGGGCAGCGGCGGAGGTGCAGCTACAGAACTACAGCTGCAGTTGCTTTTGGACCCAGGTCCACGTGGTGGGAGGAATTAAGTGGCAGATCAGAGCAGGAGTTAAGAGCCTGCTGAAGATTTGCATCAGGTCCAGGTTGGTGGTTCTTGAGGAAGGAGGAGTGCTGGGGTGGCAGACCTGGCTGTATAGAAATAGCTCTGAAATCAACGGCGCATCCCCTCAAGCTTGGAACAAAGTACTCTTTGCTCTACAAGCAGTCATACCCCAACGAAAAACTCAAGGGTCAAGTAAGTTGGCTGGGAACATGGCCAGGCAGTGAAAACACACCCAGATTCAGTCTCAGACTTTGGAATCCTTCTTTGGTGACAAAGAAGACCAAAACATATGCCCTAAAGAAGTCAACAAAGTCCAAGAGCCTACACCAAAAGCCTCCAAGAAAAACATGAACTGGTCTCAGGACGTGGAAGAGCTCAAAAAGGAGTTGGAAAAGCAAATTAGAGAAGTAGAGGAAAAATTGGGATGAGAAATGAGAAATGATGCCAGAAAACCATGAAAAACAAGTCAATGATGACTTGCTTTAGCAAGAGACCCAAAGAAATACTGAAAAATGCTGAAAAAAATATTGAAGAAAACAACACTTTAAAAAATAGACTAACTCAAATGTCAATAGCTCCAAAAAGCCAATGAGGAGAAGAATGTCTTGAAAGGCAGAATTAGACAAATGGAAAAGGAGATCCAAAAGACCACTGTAGAATTTCATTTCTGAGTTCAGAAGATCTGGGAAGTTTTCTTGTATGATTTCTTACATTAGAGTGTTCAGGTTTTTTGATTTGTCTTTTTCATTTAGGAGACCTATAATTCTTCAGATATTTCTATATCCCATCTTTAAGATCAATATATTTGCTTGTATGTATATTATGTTTTCTTTTTAATAGTATTGCTTTTTCACTTCTCTTCTCGTAGATTGTCCTTCACTTCTATGTATTTATATTCCCAATAAATTATTCTCTATTTCGTTTCTTCGGTGAATTTTGCCACTGTGAATTTAAGTTTTTCCATTCCATCAACTATTTCTGCCAATCAGGCCATAAATTATGTATTCACAATTCTCATTTCTCTTTTAAACTACTTAGGAACATTCTACTATGTGGTTCCAGGCTGTCTTGAATATCCAAAGAGTCCTCTGCCTCATCGGGTGTTGATTCATTTTGGTTTGTCTTGCAATATTTATTCATAAATGCCTGAATTCTCTTGGCTGGTCTAAAGGGTCATATTCCTTTTTGTTATTAATATCTTTTTTCCCTTATATTTCCTTATTACTTACTTTCTGGTTCCTTCCCCTTTAACTATGATTTCCTTTGGGGCTAAACCTTAAAGCCATCTAAACCTCCTCCCTCTTTCAGTGTTGCCCCAAGTTACTTCTGGGAGGACAGAACTGGCCCCATCTGGATGCCAATCTACTTTTCGACAGGTTTAGTAGAATATCAGATATGTATCGTACACTGCCATTCCATCCCAGGTCCCTCTATTCCTTAATTACCGAGTAAGTGCTGCTATAGTGCAGAGATCTGCCACAATGCAGTCCCAGTCAGAAAACGTTTTCTAGGGGTAGAGGTGAGTTTTGTTGCAAGCCCATTGGTTGGCTTGTGCAACCCTGCCAGAGTATGGCATCCAGTGGGAGACAGGGTGCTGAATAAGTCCTTAAGGATTAAAGATTAACTTCCTCTGTTTCTAATTCTTCAGGGTTTTTTTAAAAAAATCTCATTAGGTTGTTGGTGTCTTAGTACGTGAGGACAGCTGAAATTGCTTTTTCGTGGATATCCTATTTTGGCTTGAGAGATGTAGAATGGTGAAAGTATCTAGTCCTTTATATTTTTGGTCACATGACCCAGAATTCTAGAATACTTTATTGAACACTTTATTAATGGGATATTACCAAATGAATTCTGTTTCCTTTTTTTGGGGGGGGGGGGGAGACAAGGTTACTAAACTGGGAGGATATCATTAATTAATCTATCAATCAACACGTATTTCTTAATCAGTGGGTACACCAGGCATTGCACTAGGCACTCAGTACACAAAGACAAAAATAAAACAGTTCCAGCCTCAAGGAGCTTACATTTTATCAGAGGGGTCTTTGGTATGAAAGAAAAAACAGCTTCACAAGTACAAGATGGGAAGGCATGGCTAGATAGCAGTTGTTTTGATGTGGCTGCCAAAATAGCTTAGGCTGTAATAAGAGGGGCATAGCTTCCAGGAATTGGAAGCTGAAAGTCTTGCTTACTCTGTACTAATTATATCTCATATGGAATATTATGTTGTGCCTTGAGTGTCAGAGTTCAAGGACAGGGGAGCACAGCCAGGATGCTAAAGGGTCTTGAGTGCATGTCATGTGAAGATCAACTAAAGGTCATCTACTCTGGAAAAGAGAGGGGTTGGTTATACTAGTTCTGTTTGAAACCAGACAGCAGAACCAAGTACAATGGATGGGAATTACACAGAGGTAAATTTAGGTGTGATGTCAGTAAACAATTAGTTAAAATGAAAGCTGTTCAAAAGTGACACCGGCTGTTCTGGAGAGGTTATGAGTTACCCCTCTTTAGAGGGCTTCATGCAGATGCGTTGGATAACTATTTGGGGGGTATTCCATTCTTGCATGCATTGGACTGAATTGCCACTAAGGTTCCTTTCGAATTCTTTGATTCTGTGACCCTCTGTATATATGTAATTTATACAAAATATATAGAAAAACAGGATAATTTGTGGGGAAAGGTACTTGCAGCTAGCTAGAAGTACTAAAGGAAATACCAAATTCTAAGTGAAGGTGAAGGAGAAGTACATTTTAGGTATGGAAGAATATGTATATAAGACATATGATAAATGATATTTTCGAGAGAAACATCAAAGATAAAATAATATAACTAGATATAGTTGCAACAGGTTGAATGCCTGAATTCAAAAAATAATCTTCAATGATCTAAAGGCAAAATGGCAGGAGGTCTCTAGTGTAGCAACCCAGAGATAGATGTTTGGTCTTGAATTGCTAAATATTTTTATCAATAACTTGAATAAAGGCATGTAATACATACTTATCAAATCTGAAGATGACACAAAGTTGAGAGAGCTCACTAGCTCACTGGATGACAGTAAGAATTCAAAGAGACTTTGAAAAACTATAGCACTGGGGTAAATTAATGAGATGACATCTAATAAAGATAAATATAAAATATTTTACATGTATACAAAAGATTAAATTCACAAATATAGGTTGTGAGATGTATGGTAAAAAGCAATTTTTCCTGAAAAAAAAAAGATTCAGAAGTTTTAGTGGACAGAAGGTTCAATATGAGTCAGCAGTATGTTGTGCCAGTCAAAAGTACTAATGTGAGCTAGGTCTACATTAAGAAAGGCAAAACTAGGTATAAGGATGCAACTGTAGCTTCTTTATTCTGCCCAACTTATACTACATCTGAAATATTGTGCTTAATGGAAGCTCCAAGGGAAAAATCACAAGCAAAAGGTTTAGCAACTACATAGAGGTAAAATTAAACTTGAAGTAGGGAAAAAAGTTCCAAATGGAATTGGGAAGTAATTGGTTCCCTTTCACTCAAAGCCTTCAATCAGAGTCTAAATGATCACTTTTCTGGTAGGTTATATTGAGAATTCATTTGGGATATAGTTTGACAGAGATAGTTGCTGAGGTCCCCTCCCAATCAGAAGTTCTATGAAATACTCATTATAACTACTATATATTCCAAGATGCTCAATGCTCTTATGAAAAAAGTCACAAGTTACCATTTGAGTCATAATCACCATTTAACAGTTTATGAATCTGAAGTCAATACCTCTGATTAGGGGTAGTATACAAGATATATAGACAACTAGCAAAAATATGTAATACCAAAAGCAATTCCTGCATAGATACGTGGTCAAAAGATATGAAAAAAAATTTGTGAGAAATTATAAACTATTAAAAAACATAAGAAAGAATATAGCAAATATAAAAATAGTCAATAAATATTTATTAACCATGTACTATGTGCCATGCACTGTGCTAAACACTGGGGATACAATACCAACAAGAAAAAAAGGAGTCCTTGCAGTCAAGGAACTTACAATCTAGTGTGAGGGTAAAAATAATTTTTTAAAAAAAGAAAGGATAGTTTCCTAGAAGAAAAAAATTATAGGAAAAACAATCCTTAACAATGAAAGGCAAGTAAAAATAAAGCTCATAGACCCTCACACTGAAGTTATTAACTTATGCTCCCCTCTTGGGGGAACCTCTGATTTTTCTGTTGATGAAAAGTGTGTCACATGTAAAGGAAGTAGAAGCAATGATGAAAGTGTATCATACATAAAGAAGCAAGAAGCAATGATGAATGACAATTATCCTCTCCTCTTCCAATTGATGAAAGGTTGACCCTTCTATGCTGGACACAAAGCTATCTACCTGGGCAGGGTTAGTATTTAGAGTAAGAGCATTATGATCACCTTCTACTAGACTGTCTTAAATTAAGATTCAGGCTCTATGTTATCCACAATAAATCAGATGTATCCACCCTGATGCATATGGCATTTTACTTTTATGATTCATGGAGCATACATTCTGACATTTATAAAAGCAAGCCCACATCTATTTGATTAGGCAGAAATTCTCTCCTTTAAGATGAGATGAGAACAGGAGGGCTCCTGTGAATTCTTCAGGGTCTTTCATGTAAGTGCCAGACAACTGTGCTTTGCTCTAAAGCCAGAATCACAAGGGTTTGCTAAAGAGAATTTTATTTCTAAAAGCTGCCTAATAAGCATGTCATTTTTATCCAAGAGAAAAAAAATTAACTAAATGAGTAAAACATATTCTAAAGCATTATTCCATCTGAGGTTTAGGGAGAATTGTTTTTCGGGTCAGCTTTTGAATACATATTCATTTATCAAAAATGCGAGCATGCTAATAATACCTATCTTGAACTTGCTGAGAAACAACTATAATCAATCCATAACAGCCTAACTAGCTTGCCATATAACACAGCAGGCCTGGAATTTAAATGAAAAGTAAATGTAGGGAAATTGCCAGTCTTCTTTCCAGAAAATGCATTTTAAAAAATGACTCTCAAATTCCAATTGACAATACATAGTTCAGATTCCTTTAAAAAAAATAAATAAAATCAAGAAAAATTCAAACAGATTTAATCAACCCAATTGTACTCTTCTGGTTCAATAATGGCTCTCAAGAGGAATTGTGAAGAACTTAAGAAAAAATACTACAGGTTTACAATATCTGAACCAGTTGAGGATTAAGTAATCAGAAAAATTAGACAACATCCATAATCCTCTATAAATCTGTTTCAGAATCATGCTACTTGAATACGCATATTTTTACACTTATGTTTTCTAATGGAAAACAATTACTACACCACTTGAAATGTGGTTCCTTTAGATAATCCAAAAGGAATTAAAAGAGCTAATATAAACATAAAAATATGTAAAAGCATAAGGTAAAATAAAACCATTCTTCTACATACTTCTTTATAATAATTTTGCTTCCATATTACTGATTTAAATCTTTGTTTTAAAAATCTTCACTTAACCTTGCCACCACTTTGAGTTGCCATTCCATTCATTCCCCAAACTGAGTTTCTCAAAGACCCACTGACTAAATTTCCTCCCCATCTACTTACTCCATAACACCTTATAATTTGGTATCTGTCCTCAGCACTTCACTGAAATTGCTCTCTAGGTTCATGAACACTGTGCTCCTAGTCAAATCAAATGATTCTTTCTTGGTTTTAATCCTATTCTAGCAATATCATTTGACATTATTGAACAATATGTTTTCCTTTTTGAATCATTTTTCACCCTTGGCTTATATGACATCTTTCCTATTCTCCTACAAGGATGGCTAACCTCTCATCTTCACTGGCTCCTCTGAGCTGGTCCTAGAAAAACTGGCCTTTTGCTCTTTTTAAATTTAAATCTTTCAAAAATAAAATCCACTCTCATGGTCTGAAATGCCACCTATAGGCAGATATTTCATATATTTCCATCTCCAGTCCTCACCTTTTATTCTCTCTCCAATTTTGGATGTCCTTACACTTACAAAACATCATCCTAGGAGCCCTTCCACAATCTGAAACTTAATCTGTGTGTGCTGAACAAACCACTTAGCTCCTCTGTACCTTACTGATGAGGAAACCGATGAGGAAAACAATGAGCAAGAAACTCCTATGGAGAAAGAACATTATGAGTAAAGGAAAAGGGTCAAGAATTTGCGAGTTATGTGAAGAAACATGTGGAACTTCTTTTGACTAAAATGGTGACTGTATATTGGGAAACAAGGCTAGACATGTAAAGTAGGGACCTGAAGGCAGGCAGAAGAAATTGGATTTGATTACATACATAATTAAGCCACTAAAGATTCTCAAGCTGGGAAACTACCTGAATAAAACGGGATTTTAGAAGGATCAGTCTGACAGAATCATTCAAGATGGACTGGAAGTAGGAAAGTCTGGAGGAGGGAGACCAGATGAGATCTGGTTGAAGTAATCTGTATATGAATTGATTAAATCTTCCCACGAATTAATGAATAAAGTCCAATTTTTCTAGACTCTTTGGGTGAAAATCTTCTACCCTCACCCATAATAATTTTCCACTTTGGCCAGACTTCTCTACTTTCAGTCCCTAAAGTATAATACATATCTCCTCACATTTTCTATACTCACCAAGACTGTAATATCCTGGCCCAAAGGGATCCTTGATAAAAAATCCACTGATTTTCTCTTTATTGACATGAAGAAACCATTCCACAGAGCCCAGTCTGCTCCTACTGATATCCTCAGTGTCTTCTGTAGTGTGATCAACATTTTTCACCTTGGCCACAATAGTTCATAGGCCATCAATAGTCTCACACAAACAGTTTTGATGTAAAACTAAACTTGATTCAAGTGAAAGGAGATAATTTCAAAGTATAAACTTCATGAGGTAGAGAAATATCAGTTAACATAATTAAATAGTTTGAGTCAGCTCAACTCAGATTCCCTTTACGTTTCACCTTAATGCTAGAAACCCTTTCCAGCCTATTACACAGACTAACCTCAGCATCAGCAAACAATCCCCAGAAAATGGAAGCATTCATCATCATGGAGATTGCATCAGCTTTGGTACTCACACTTCATCAATACAGTCAGTTACCATCAGTACACTGTCAGTCTCAGGTACCATCAGTTACCTCTACCCCTCTTACTGGAGGGCTATAGGGTGAAGCAAAAAAAAAAAAAATTCCTCCCAAACCACTATTTAAAGAAAGCTCAGAAGCCAAGCCAACTTTTCATTCCCCACCAGCTGCACTACTTGGATTCAACTCCAGCATCAAAATGCCCCTGAGCTATCTAGATACCTCCTCTTCCTCTCTGCCCACCCCTCTTTGCTGCTTCCTTTTGTATGATATCTTGCCCTGTTAGAGACTTTAAGTTCCTTGAGACAGGGACTTTCTTTTTCTTCTTTGTATCCCCAGGATTTAGCATGGTGCCTGGCACATAGTAGGTACTTAAAAATATTTATTGCATTATATTATATTGTAAATGGATCCTCCAACCTCTATCCTCTCCTATCTGTTTTGTAGGCTGGTCAGCCTTCTACCTTCCTCCCTGATTTGGTTCATGAAATACAATTGAATTCAACAAGAATTTAATAAGTCTATGTGCTGTGGCTAGTGCTAGATGATAGAGTTTCAAAGACAGAAATGAAAAGTACCTGTCCTCAAGCTGCTCACTTTCTCCTGGGGGAATGATTTGAAGACCTACAGGAAGACAGAGAAGCTAAGAAGCAGAGGTGAAGGAGAACATTCTAGACATGGACGGCAGGTAATGATCTAGGAGACTGGAGATCACATGTGAGGAATAGCAAAAGTAGGTTACTACACAGATTATACAGGGTGGGGAGGAAAGTATACATAGTATATGGAAAGCAAGGCTGGGGGAGGGAAAAAGACAGAGGAAAGTGACCAAGACAGAAAAGGCCTCTTGCAGAAGGGATATAAGCTGAGGCCAAGGAAGCCAAAAGCAAGAGGTAAGGAAGAAGAGTATTCCCTGCATGGGGAATAGCAAGTAGAAAGGCAAGGAAAGCAAGCTCAAGCTTCATTATTAATTTTGTCATTAATTTTGTCTTGCTGTGGTGTTAATGTGATTAAAGATCTTCTCCGCCCATTCAACAGGGCCTTTACTTTGGAAGCCCCAGGCTCACACCCTTTTGCTAATTAGGTCACAAGAGGCGTGAAGCCCTCAGGGCCCTGAGGAGAGGTGCTAAGACCAGAGCCAACTGGATGTGCACTGAGTTCTAGCCAATCAGATGTGCATGGATTCAGTCAATCAGAGACCTGAGTTCTACAATCAGACACTGGCTAAAACTGTGTAAGGAGAGCCCACCATGTGAGAGAAACAGAATTGAGAAGCAGACATCAATAAGACATTGAGGCAGCACACATCAAGAGGGCATTGAAGGGCAGACATTGAGAGAGCCAGTGTTGAGAGAGACTGCAGAGCGGAGAGTTGTGAAGATCAAAGAACTGAGAATCTACAGTATCTAGATATTGGAGAACTGAGAATCCAGAGAATCCAGGAGACTGCAAGGACTCTGAGAACTGTGGGAAAGGATGCAGGCAAGCGGACAGTTAGGATTCATGAGTGATTGTTTAGGAGAAGGCCCTAGCAGGAGGGAAGGTTATAGAATGACTTGGTTCCTTCCTACAATACCGTGTTACAATTTCCTTGTTGCTACATTGAGGTGGGCTCACTGGTTTTGGAATATAATTACTGCTATATTGAACTGCGATTATTGGTCTTGGGATCTGATACTCTGGTGTCTAAATAAATGTTATACTTCCTCTGCCTTCTACCTAGAAAGTTTTTCATACTTTGCGATTCTAAACCATACAGGCATGTTCATGGTCATCCTCGAGGTCATGAATCTTGCCTTAGTGATATACTTGCCTTGTGAAATTCAATGATACTGATAAAACTGGCATAAAACCTAGAAATGATGTCTGTGGCAAGTGTGGATGCTTCAAACATAATAAAATACACCCTTATTAAGCAATTCTATAGTGGTCTGAGGATTGGGACTACATGGTTTTTTCTTGTTATTGTTATTCAGTTGTTTTCAGTCATATCTGACTCTTCATGACCCCATTTGGGGTTTTGTAGGCAAAGATACTGGAGTAGTTGGCCATTTCCTTCTCCAGCTCCTTTTATGAGAGGAAGGTCATGCAGCTAGTAAGTGTCTGAGGCCAGATTTGAACTCAGGAAGATGAGTCTTTCTGATTCTAGGCAAAAGCTCAACAGGCCAAGACTGAATAAATGAATAAATAAGCACTTGGGTGCTTATTATGTGACAGGCACTGTGCAAAACAAATGAGGATACCGTGCCCGCCCCCTCCATAAACATCAAAAACAAGAGACAATCCCTGCTTTTAAGGAGCTGGCATTTTAACAGAGAAGACAATAAGGATAGGGGAGTTGTGGCCAATGTGATATGGAAGTAAAGAGTATGGTAAGTGGAATCATATGTCAACTGATTGATACATTCCTTCCAGGAATAGAAGTGTTGATTATTACTGTTCAAGCATAAATATAAAATGGGAAAAATATGAGCAAGAGGTAGAGGGTTCACATGTAAGAATGTTTTGTGCATCATAATATGTATGGGGGCATCTAGCTATGAAATCTCAAGTCATCAGGAGCATAGGGTCCTGGGCTAGAACTAGAATACTGGGTGGAGGCCAAAGATGGAGGGTGGGGAGGGCATTCAGGGGCACAACACGAAGATGGCTAGGGTGCATTGTCATGGCTTTGGGGAAGTAGAGAAAGTAAACTCAGATCAGTCAGGATGACATGGTACCATAAAACTGTCCCGTGAACAGCTACTGAATATGGGGTAATCTTAACACACCTATGTCAAACAATGATGTAACTTAATTGTTATATTTAGATTTAGATTTCACATTTATCCTTGATATTTTTAAGTATAACAATGAGAAGATTGTGGTTTATAAGCTTATGCTTGGCAAAAGAACTAAATAGCTAACAGTGATATTTAATTTTCCAGTACTTTGGGGGCATGGTACACTACGTATCACCTATGTGTTTCAGCAGTGATACTGGAAGAGTGGATGCCAACTAGAGGAATGGAACTTTCCTAAATCCCATCTGGAAATAACAGTTTAGAAAACTGCACTATATCTAGGGTCTAGCTTCTGGATATATTCTCCTCACTTTAATATTCTTAAAAATCTGTTTAGAGGACTACAATAAGCAGTATCAAATTCAATCCAATTTAATTCAAAAAACATTTACTAAGCATATACTCAAGTGCCAGGCACTGAACAAGAAGGAGGGGGTAAAAAGGCAAAAATGAAATAGCCCTCAAGGAGCTAACAAACTACTGGGAATGGGGGGGGGGGGGAGAAGGTGAGGACAAACTTTACAAAGATAAGTAAAAACACACTAATTTTTTGGAATACGAACTAGGAGGATCACAGAAGGATTACAGTGACACATGATCTGAGTCATGAAAGGACCTAAAGACTCTGGGAGGGAAAGAAGTGACATAGTATTCCAGACATGGACAAAAAGGAAGGTATTTCATGTATAGGGTTTAATGGGGAGACTAGTCAGAACAAAATGTTACATGTATAAGAGAAGGTGACACGAAATAAGATAAAACAAAGTCATACTGGGTAAAGAAAAACCCAAACAAAATAATTTCTATTTCATCCCCATGATCCAGAGATGATTCTTGAGCAAGGGGAGAAACCAGATCAGATCTGTGCTTTAGGAATACCAAGGAAGGAGAACCAACTAAAGTCATAACGATTTGAAGGTAGAGACTGCTGCCAGCAGCTGTGGCACTGAAATGGCCGGAGATGGCTGAATGCTGTGGAGAATGAAAAGATTACACGGGCCAGGAGGGAGAGTATAGGACAGCTCCGTTTATTAAACTGAGGAACAGGGCTTATATACTTTTTAAGGCAAGCAGATCAACAAATTCACATACGAAAACATTTGCATTGCATGACTTTCTCATGCTATGTTCCCCTTTTGCTGTGAACAATATTGTGTTAATAGCCCACAGGTGATGTTTAGCATGTGTGTGCCGTGGAGGTTTTAGAGAGAGCACGTGTGTACCAAGGAGGCTTGGAGAGCGTTCATTCTGAGCAGCACATGTGCCAAGGCGGAGTTTGGAGAGCCCACATGCTGAGCTATCAGCCCAAGGGCAAGAACAGGCTTCAGGGAAAATCTGGCATGTATCTATATCCCAGAAAGTACTTTCTCAGAGCTGGCCCTCTACAGAGAACAGGACACATATGAGAGATGTACTAGAGGTAACAGAATTTGATAACTGACTGGGTATGTTAGGTGTGAGGGAGAGGGAAGAGTTGAGGATGATTCTGAGGTTGTGAATCCAAGTGAGCAAAAGTGCTGTACTTGACAAAAAATAGAGACGTTAGGAAGGAAAGTGTGTTTAAGAGGAAAAATAATGATATCCATTTTGAACTTGCTGAGTCTGAGGTTTCTATGAGTAGGTATGTCCTGCAGGCAGTAGGACATATATGACATGATACTATGGAAAAGTTAAGGGCTTTACTTGGGAAGCATATGCATAGAAATAATCATTGAATCCTTGGAACCTAATGAGTGCACCAAGGGAGAGAACCAAAAAAGAAAAGAGAAGAAAGGCCCAAAAGAGCCTTGGATAGTCAGGAAAAGGGGTCAGGGCAGAGGTGAGACAATGAGGAGTGCTCAGACATGTATAAGAACCAAGAAGGAGCAATGTAACAAAAACAGAGAAAAGATAATGTTCTATCCAGGAGAAGAGAGTAGTCATAAGTGTTGAAAGTTGTAGAGAGGTCAAAAGGATATAGAAAGAGAAAAGGCTTTTAGATTTGCCAGTATTACTAAAAAGAATGAATAATCAGATGCTAATTATGACTTTAAAAGGACCATCTTAATATAATAATATAATAATTTTTATAGTTATTGAGTACAGTAAAATTCCATACCATTATTCACACAAACATTCCATTACATATTTATGTGTGTATGTATGAGTGAGCAAGGAGATGTATGTGTATATACACGTATGTACACACACATATGTATACCCACACACATACACACACACACACATACACGTATGTGTAGAAATCATTTGGGGGAACAAAATAGCATTGAAGTTAGCATCTTTCTGTTAATTTACAGATATTATTGATTGATTGACATGCAAATACAAAATATACATATACAAAAATATTTAAGTAAAAGGATGCAAAAGGGTGCAGGTTTAAAAAATGTACTGCAAGTGAGGAGCATTAAATAATTAATAATAATCTAATGAATACAAAATGAAAGGTAACCAAGGCATGGCATTAGAACACTTAGAGAGGATCTTACCAAGCCACCTCATTTTACAGTTTAAGTTCAATTCAATGAAAATAATTAAGCAGATATTAAATATTAAGTTAAAGAGCAGTTCTATCTATTGGAAACCTTCTTTGAGGAAAACAAAAAAAGGCCCAAGGTTCCTAGGTTGTTGGTTACTATAATAATGAAAAGAATAATTTTTCAAAATTCAGTACATCAAAAATAGTGATATCTTTTGGACTGCTGGAAAATAATAAGCATTTACTAAGTACCTACTATGTGCCAGGTTCTTTGCTAAGTGCTGGAAATGTAAAGAAAGGCAAGAGATATATTCTCTGCTCTCAAAGAGCTCACAGTCTAATGGGGGGGGGGGGCAGGGAGAGACAACAAGCAAACAAATATATACAAACAAGCTAAAATCAGGATAAATAGAAAATAATTAAGAGAGGGAGGAGGCTAGAATTAAGAAGGACTGAGAAAGGTTTCCTGTGAGAAAGGTTTAGTTGGGACTTGAAGAAAGCCAGGGAAGCCAAGAAGCAGTGATGAAGATGGAAAAACATTTCAGGCATGGGAAATGGTCATAAAAAACATCCAGAGCTTGGATATAGAGTATATTTGTTTGTGCAAAAGCAAAGAGGCCAGTGTCACTGGATCAAAGAGTATGTGAGAGAATAAAAAGTGTAAGAAGACTGGAAAGGGGGAGGAGAGGTGGGTGCCAAGTTATAAGGGGCTTTGAAAGTCAGAGGATTTTGTATTTGATCCTGTAGGTAACAGGGAGCCAGTGGAATTTATTCACTATAGAGAGTGATATGATTGTACCTGTAACCCAAAGAGGGACAGTATTTATTTTGTACTTCTCAGCTGGAGTGAAAAAGAACTGCTAAATTTCTATATAGAATTTGAAAACAGACATGAATTATTTTCATCCTACTATTATGAAGATATTTTACTTTTAAGAGTGAAATGTTCCATCTTAGAACAAAACTTTATTGTGGAACACACAGTGAATGGGTGTGTTCCATCTTTTTGTTTCACTATCCTATATTTCTCGAAACTAGCATTCTTAATATTAATACAAAGAAAATTAAAAATTTCCAATGGGAATTATGATAGTCTAGAGTATATTAAATTCCAGAGTCATGTATTTTTTCATGACCTTCAAGAATATGTAAAAAAGAAAGGCCTGTTTTAAAAACACATACATACATATGTATATGGCTGATGCACCTAAACTTATCAGACTACATATTATACTCAAAAGCTATGTTATTTATAAATAAAAACAAACAAATTATCATGGCAATTTCTGGGTTATAGTGATTATATAAAGTGCTTTTAAATATTACTGAATTTGTCTTTGAGTGAGCGTAAATAGAGACTTAACTGAGGCATATGGATGATGTCAGTGAATCTGTGTCAAAAGGGTTGCCATGGTAACTACTTACTATTCTACTGGAGCAAAGTAATTATTGAAACCAAATTAATTATGCTTTATAATCACAGACCTAATATGTATATTTTCCACAACACAGGAGGTACAGAAATTGATAGAAATTGCTGAGCTCCACCCTCATTTAGACATTTATAACCCATGGGTGCAAAGTGGAGAATTAGTCAAATGGAAATTGAAAATGAAGGCTTAATGAAGCAGGAAACCCGTATTTTACTCAGGAATTTTTTTTAAGTATGTTCTTTTCCTTTGAGTTAGTTGCTGAAAAAATTCCACTAATTGGCAAACATTTACAATTGTTCATGGTTATATATTCAATTATTACCAACATTAAGAATTATTTTTAGTTATTCAAAACCATGTAAGATTCCGTCCTGCCTCTAGGCAATCACAGAGGCCATCAAGTTCCTGAAAAGCTTCAAGTGAGGAACATATACTTAACTTATACCAAAATGTAATGGACTCAGATGAAAGTAGAAATCCTTTAAAAACAAAAACATATGCCTAGGAAAAAAGGAAACCAGGAAAAAAAAATAAGAAGGTCACTACTACAACACTCAAGACTAAAATGACAAAGAAATTATCCTACAAAAAGCCATTAAGAAAGGCCAGAAGATCACAGGATAGTGGATAGAACTACAGGATTTTAGAGGTCACTGAGATGCCACCCCTCCACCCCAACTCCCCCGTACAGATAAGAAAAGTTAAGTCCAGGGCAGCAAAGTGACTTCCTCAGAGTCCCTGTCCTGGAAATTAAAGATCTAAATTCCCCACCTGTGGCTTCTGGTTCCAAATTTTCTACTCCTTTCCCTTTCCCATGCTGCTACTTTCTGCCAGCAAGAACTCTCCAAGATATGGAGTTCACACAAACCTTGTTTTAAATCTGAGGGATGACTAGAGGCACTGTCTGTCTGGCTCATGACTCGCAAAGATGTATAGAAGCCTGAATCTTATGTGTGACTCACATCTAGATTCTCCCAGAGGAAGAGAATGGGGTACAAACTACCCTAAACGTATTCAAAGGCTTACACAGGAAACACTGATTTCACAGAAAATATAGAAGATACCAAGAATTCATTTGGAGCCCATCAATAGATGCTAAGGCAATGAAATACCCCACTAGCTTTCATCAGAAAGAAACTGAATTTTGAGTTGACAGGGTGGTGGGTCCCCAACTTTGCCACAGGAACCTACACTATTACTTTCAAGTTTGTAGTTACACTGTAATTTGAATTTCCCCAAAAGGTGAATATAGCTTGAGCAGCTAAAAACAATCTCTTTCCAGCGGAAAGCTCCTGCAGCTGCTTCCAGAGCTCCAGAGTCAGCTGCTTCTACAGTCCCTAGTTCACATGGTGGGAGGAATAAAATGACAGATCAGAGCAGGAGTGCAAGGAGCATTGTGCTGGCACAGAGGCAGGTTCTCTTGCTGTGCCTTGCTTGGATCTGGGTCGCAATACTGGTTGGTGGTTCTTGGGGAAGGAGAACGCTGCTGTGGCAGACCTTGCAGTGACAGTGGAGCAGAAGTAGTTCTGAAACAGCAGTGCAGATCCTACTGCTTGAGACAAAGCACTCTCTACTCTAAAAGCAGGCATATCCTGACAAAAAGCTCAAAGGTCAAATACTTGGCTGGCAACATGACCAGGCAGCAAAAAACGAAATCAGACTCAAACTCAGATTCTAGAATCTTTTTTTGGTAACAAAGAAGATCAAAACATACAGCCAGAAGAAGTCAACAAAGTCAAAGAGCCTCCAAAAAGCCTCCAAGAAAAATATGAATTGGTCTCAGGCCATGGAAGAGCTCAAAATGGATTTGGAAAGGCAAGTAAGAGAAGTAGAGGAAAAATTGGGAAGAGAAATGACAGTGATGCAAGAAAACCATGAAAAACAAGTCAATGAATTGCTAAAGGAGACCCAAAAAAATACTGAAGAAAATAACACCTTAAAGAATAGACTAACTCAAATGGCAAAAGAGCTCCAAAAAGCCAATGAAGAGAAGAATGCCTTGAAAGGCAGAATTAGCCAAATGGAAAAGAAGGTCCAAAAGACCACTGAAAAAAATACCACCTTAAAAATCAGATTGGAGCAAGTGGAAGCTAGTGACTTTATGAGAAATCAAGATACTATAAAACAGAATCAAAGGAATGAAACAATGGAAGACAATGTGAAATAACTCATCGGAAAAAAAGACTGACCTGGAAAACAGATCCAGGAGAGATAATTTAAAAATTATTAGACTACTGGAAAGCCATGATCAAAAAAAGAGCCTATATATCACCTTTCAAGAAATTATCAAGGAAAACTGCCCTGATATTCTAGAACTAGAGGGCAAAACAGAAACTGAAAGAATCCATCGATCACCTCCTCAAAAAGATCCCAAAAAGAAAACTCCTAGGAAGACTGTCACCAAATTCCAGAGCTCCCAGGTCAAGGAGAAAATACTGCAAATAGCCAGAAAGAAACAATTTGAATATTGTGGAAACACAATCAGAATAACACAAGATCTAACAGCTTCTACATTAAGTGATCAAAGGACTTGGAATATGATATTCTGAAGGTCAAAGGAGCTAGAATTAAAACCAAGAATCACCTACCCAGCAAAACTTAGTATAATGCTCCAAGGCAAAATATGGATTTTCAATAAAATAGAGGACTTTCAAGCTTTCTCAATGAAAAGACCAGAGCTGAATAGAAAATCTGACTTTCAAATGTAAGAATCAAGAGAAGCATGAAAAGGTAAACAAGAAAGAGAAATCATAAGGAACTTATTAAAGTTGAACTATTTTGTTTACATTCCTACATGGAAAGATGATGTGTGTAATTCATGAGACCTTTCTCAAGGCAGTTGAAGGGAATATACATATATACAGACAGAGAGCACAGGGTGAGTTGAATATGAAGGGATGATATTTAAAAAGATAAAATAAAATTAAGCGATGAGACAAAAATATATTGAAAGAGGGAGAAAGGGAGAGATAGAATGGGGTAAATTATCTCACATAAAAATGGCAAGAAAAAGCAGTTCTGTAGGAAGGGAAGAGGGGGCAGGTGAGGAGGAATGAGTGAATCTTGCTCTCATCGGATTCAACTTGAGGAGGGAATAACATACTCATTCAATTGGGTATCTTACTCCACAGGAAAGTAAGGGGAAGGGGATAAAATGGGGGGATGATAGAAGGGAGGGCATAAAGGGGGAGGAGGTAATCAAAAGCAAACACTTTTGAAAAGGGAGAAAACTGAATAAAGGGGGACAGGATAGGATGGAGGGAAATAGAGTCTTTCACAACATGAACATTGTGGAAGTGTTTTAGATAATGATACATGTGTGGCCTATGTTGAATTGCTTGCCTTCCTAGGGAGGGTGGGTGGGAAGGGAATAGGGGAGAGAATTTGGAACTCAAAGTTTTAAAAGCAGATGCATAAAAAAAAGTTGTTTTTGCATTCAACTGGGAAATAAGATATATAGGGAAAGGGGCACAGAAATCTATCCTGCCCTACAAGAAAGTAAGGGGAAAGGGGATGTGGTTGGGAAGTGGGGTGACAGAAGAGAGGGCTGACTGGGGAATGCGGAAATCAGAATATATGCCATCTTGGAGTGGGGAGGAAGGTAGACATGGGGAGAAAATTTGTAACTCAAAATCTTGTGGAAATAAATGTTGAAAAGTAAAATAATAAATAATAAAATAATTAAGAAAAAGAAGAAAATTAAGTAATAGTAATACTAAACATATATACACCAAAAGATATAACATCCAAATTTTTAAAGGAAAAGTTAAACAAGTTACAGGAGGAAATTGTAAAACTATACTAGTAGGGAATCTGAACATTCCCCACTCAGAACTAGATAAATTTAACTACAAAAGAAGTATGAAAAAATTTAAAGAAATTAATAGAATCCTTGGAAAGTTAGATATGACAGACCTATGAAGAAAACTGAATGGGAACAGAAATGAGTATATCTTTTCTAAGATGTATAAGGCAACTTTACAAAAACTGACCATGTATTAGAGCATAACAAGCTCACAACCAAATTCAGAAAAGCAGAAACTTTAAATATACCATTATCAGTTTTAAATGCAACAAATATTACATTCAATAAAGGGCCATCGAAGCACAGACTAAAAATTGATTGGAAACTAAATAACCTATTCCTACACAATGAGCAGGTCAAAGAACAAATCATAGAAATGATGAATAATTTCATTAAAGAGAATGATGAAAATGAGAAAAGATACCAAAATTTGTGGGATGCAGTTAAAGCAGTTCTTAGGGGAAATTTTATAATTCTAAATGCATATATCAATAATAGAGAGAAAGAGCAGATCATGAATTGTGCATTCAATTAAAAAAAAACTAAAAAAAAAAATTAAAAATCCCCAGTTAAATGCCAAAATGGAAATCCAGAAAATCAAAGGAGAGATTAATAAAACTGAAAGCAAAAAACCCATTGAACTAATAAATAAAACTAGGAACTGTTTAAAAAAATAGATAAACCATTGGTTAATTTGATTTAAAAAAAAGAACATCAAATTACCGGTATCAAAAAAGAAAAGGGTGAACACACCACCAACAGGGAGGAAATTAAAGCAATTATTAAGAATTATTTTGCCCAATTACATGTCATTAAAACTGACAATAAAAGTGAAATGTATCAATACTGACAAAAATATAAACTGCCCGGATTAACAGAAGAAGAAATAGAATACTTAAATAACCCTATCTTAGAAAAAGAAATCTAACAAGCTATCAATGAACTCCTCAAGGAAAATCGCTAGGTGCAGATTGCTTGACAAGTAAATTCTCTCAAATATTTAAAGAATAATTAATCCCAATGCTATATAAACCATTTGAAAAAATGGGTAAAGGAATTCTACCAAATTCCTCTTATGACACAAATATGGTTTTGATACCTAAACCAAGCAGAGCAGGAAGAAAGAAAATTATAGGAAAATTTCCTTCATAAACATTGATGCAAAATTTTAAAATAAAATACTAACAGGGAGATAACAGTAATATACCACAAAGATCACACATGATGCCCAGGAGGAATTTATATAAGGAATGCAGGGCTAGTTTAGAATTGAGAAAAATATAAGCAAAAATGACCATATCAATAATAAAAATAAAAATCATGTAATTATATGCAGAAATAGCTTTTGACAAAATGCAACACTCATTTTCATTAAAAACATTAGAAAGCAAAGGAATAAATGAAGCCTTTCTTAAATCTTATCTGAAGCTAAGAGTAAGCATCATCTGTAACAGGGATAAACTTGAAACACTTCTAATAAGATTAGGGGTAAAGCAAGGATGTTCATTATCACCTCTTTTACTCAGTATCATACTAGAAATGCTAACTATAGCAGTAAGACAAGAAAAATAAAGTGAAGGCATAAAAATAGGCAAAAAGGAAGCAAAACTATCATCACTCTTTACAGACTGTACTTAGAGAGCCCTAAAGAATCAATAGGGAGATATGATGGTATACTTAGAGAACCTTAAAGAATCAACTAAAAAAAAATAATTAAATTAAAAACTTTGTCAAAATTGTAAAATATAAAAGAAATCCACACAGATCATCAATATATCTATATGCTACTAAAAAACTTAATAGCAAGAGATAGAAAGAGAAATTCTATTTAAAATAATAGCAGGCAACATAAAATACTTAGGAGACTAGCCGTAAGATGTTAAACCCAGGGACTATATGAACATGATTACAAAATGCTTTTCACACAAATAAAGATATATCTAAACAACTGGAGAAACAGCAATTGATCATGGGTAGGCTGAGCCAATATAACAAAAAAGGATAATTCTAAGTTAATTTACTTACATGGTGCCATACCAATCAAATTTCGAAAGAATTATTTTATAGAGCCAGAAAAAATAATAAAAAAAAATTCATCTAGAAGAACAAAAGGTTAAGAATATCAAGAAAATCAATGAAAAAAATGTGAAAGAAGGTGGCCTATCCATATCAGGTTTCAAATAGATTACAAAGCAGGAATCATGAAAATAATCTGTTACTAGCTAAGAAATAAAGTGGTTAGTGGATTAGTGGAATAGATTAAGTATACAATACAAAGTAGTAAATGACTATAATAGTCTAGTGTTTAATAAACCCAAAGATGCAAACCTTTGGGGTAAAAACTCATCATTTGACAAAAATCACTCAGAAAATTAGAAAGAATAGACCAACATCTCACACTGTAAACCAAGATTAAAATAGATAAAATGATTTAGACATAAGGAGTGATATAAGTAAATTAGGACAGCATGGAAAATTTTACCTGTCAGATCTATGGAGAAAGGAAGAATTTATGACTAAACAAGAGATAGAGAGTATTATGGGAAGTAAAATAATTTTGATTGCATGAAATTAATCAGATTTTGTACAAACAAAACTAATGCAGCCAAAATTGGAAGGAAAGCAGGAAACTTGAAAAAAATTTACAGCAAGTTTCTCTGATAAAGGTTTCATTTCTGAAATATATAGGGAACTGAGTCAAATTTATAAAAATAAGAGCCATTCCCCTGGTGATAAATAGTCAAAAGATATGTACAGGCAATTTTCAAAAAAGAATTCAAAATTATCAATAGTCATGGAAAAAATGCTCTAAATTCCTATTTATTAGAGAAATGCATACTAAAACAACTCTGAGGTACCACCCCACACCTATTAGATTGGCTAACACAACAGTAAAGGAAAATGACAAATATTAGAGAGGGTGTAGAAAAACTGGGACACTAATACACTGGTGGTGGAATTGCGAACTAGTCCAACTATTCTGGAGAACAATTTGGAACAATGTCCAACACTGGGCAAACTCTTTGACCCAGCAGTACCACTTTTAGGTCTGTATCCCAAAGAGCTCAAAGAAAGGGGAAAAAGATCTATTTGCACAGAAATATTTGTAGCAGCTCTTTTGGTACTCAAAAAAAATTAAAAATTGAGGAGATGTTCATCACTTGGGAAATGGTTTAACACGTTGTGATGTATGACTGTGATAGAATATTATTATGCTATAAGAAATCATGAGCAGAGTGCTCTCAGAAAAACCTAGAAAGACGTACATAAACTGATGCAAAGTGAAGTTAGCAGAACCAGGAGAACACTACACAGTAATACCATATATATGAGGGTGATCAACTGTGAAAGACTTGGCTACTCTGATTAAGATAATTCCAAAGGACCCATGATACAAAATGCTATTTGAGTACAGATTGATATATACTTTTTTGACTTTCTTTATTTTTCTTGGTTTTGTGTGTTTTCTTTTGAAGCATAGCTAATATGGAAATGTTTCACATGACTTCACATTTATAACTGATATGTTGCTTGCCTCCTCAAGACATGGGGGAAGGGCAGTAGGGGAGAGAATTTGTAACTCAAAGTTTTAAAAAAAATTGTTTAAAAACGTTACATGCAACTGAGAAATATTTAATAAAATAAAAAATATATTTTTTAAATGTGGTTGCTAAGATGGCTACTGAGTCAAAGAAATCTTGGAACAAATTGTAGTTTGAAACCACTAGTCTTTCCTTTTTAAGCCGCAAAGTAATTTTCCTAAAGGTCAGGTCTGAATGTAAGCCATATAACACCTTCCCTTTCTTAAATATTTCTTATTAATTCTATATACAGCTTGTTTGTACATATTTGTTTTCTCCCCCATTAGACTGTAAAATCCTTGAAGGTGCTCTCCCCCATTAGACTGTAAAATCTTTGAAGGTGTGGGCTTGTCTTTTTCCTCTTTTTGTATCCCCAGGATTTAGTATAGTACCTGGTACATAGTAGGTGCTTAATAAATGTTTATTAACTGATCGGTCAACCTTACCACAGTACATCACAGTCAATAAGCACCATCCCTCCAAGCCCCATTACTGTACACAATCTAAAACGGAGGCATCGGACTCACTGAGTGCAGTGAAACAAGACTAAAATGTAATTGGAAATGTTTAATGAAATAAAAATACAATATAGGTAATACTAATTTGTAATTTTCTTTGTTTTGGAAGGGGGAAGGCAGGGCAATTGGGGTTGAGTGACTTGCCCAAGGGCACACAGCTCGTAAGTGTGTCAAGTGTCTGAGGCCAGATTTGAACTCAGGTCCTCCTGACTCCAGGGCCTACTCACTGCTACCTACCTAGCTGCCTCTAATTTGTGATTTTATAAGTTATTATGTTGCCCTCAGGGATCCATTTCTACTTGAGTTTGAAACCATAGGTGTAGAAGATATAGCATAAATATGGGGCCTTTAAAAAAAGAATTAAAAGAAACAACATGAAAATTCTATACTCTAATGAAAATTTGAAGAAAGGAAAAAGAGAAAAATTAGAAACACATGTACTACATTTATTGTAAAAAATAATGTATTTGTATAATAGAGCACAGAGAGATAACACATGAATTTATGTCTCAGCTAAAATAATAGGTGTTGCAATATTGACCAAAGCAACAGTTTAAAAAAAAGATAAGAATACAGAAATAAGGAAAACTATTTTATTCATAAAGGCACATAAATAACATTATTTTTAGGTTAGACCTGTGATGGGATTCTTACAGGAAACTCTTCATGGGGAAAGTCCTTACACCAATACAGATTGGTACCTTCACTGAGAGATTAAATGATGTGACCAGGATCACACAGCTAATGTGTACGAAGAGGAAAGACTTGAACACTGGTGTGATAGCAATGACATCCGCTAGAGTCATAGCCACAGTTCCTGGGCTAGCTTTTCCTAAAGCCTAATGGCAATTATTGAATAGAAATTATTAGTGGTATAATTCATTATTGTTCCTCCAAGCTCTCTCCTTCTCCTAAACTTCTCTACTTCTATCCAAGGCTCCACCATCCTTCCAGTATTTCAAGTTCAGAATCTCAGCATTATCCTGCATTTCCTTACTCTATCTTTCTCTCACCTCACATATCCAATAAATGGCCAAATCTATGACCTTCATTCAGGCCCTCATCATCTCTTCTCTAGAGTATTTCTACAGCTTCTTAATTGGTCTTTCTGCCTCAAAACTATCATTATGCAGATCCAACCTACATTCTGCCAAAGCATTTTTCTTTAGACATCTAACAATGTGACTCCACTACTAAACCAACTCTAGGGACTCCCTATTACCTCTAATCAGATATAAACACCTCTATTTAGCTTTTAAAGCCCTACAGAACCTAGCCCCAACCCACCTTTTCAGGTTCATTGAATATTGTACTCCCCCTCAGTTCCTGCATTCTGCAATCCAGCCAAACTGGCCTTTCCTTTATTCTTCACAAATAGCACTCCATCTCCTCACTCCGCATTTATTTGCACTGGCTGTTCCTCATGTCAGGAATGTACTTCCGCTTCACAACCCTTCATTTCCTTTGAGATGCAGTTCAAGTACCATCTACTGAATGAAGAACTTCCTGATCCTGTCAACTGCTACTGCACCTCCTCTCATTTTATTTTATATTTAACTACTTATACGTACTTTTACTAATTTTGTGTTTATATTGTATATATACGCACATATATATGTACTTGCCTTCAACATTAGAATATAAGCTCACTGCAAGCAAAGACTTTTGTTCTTTATTCTTGTATCCCTAGTACTTAGAACAGGGGTAGGGAACCTATAGCCTCAAGGCCATATGTGGCCCTCTAGGTCCTCAAGTACAGCGCAGTGACTGAATCCAAACTTCACTGAAGGATTTGTTTTGTAAAACTTGGACTCAGTCAAAAGGCCACACCCAAGGACCTAATAAGCTACATATGGCCTCGAGGCCATAGGTTCCCCACCCCTGGCCTATAACACTGCCTGGTACATTAAGCAGGTGCTTAATAGTAGTCAATGAATGACTGATAACATGCTTTACTATAATTCTTCATAGTTTGATATTGGCTGCTGTTTTTACAGTCTGTTTTAAACACCTGTTTTATATACCTGTGCTTCTCCATAATTATGAGTGATAATTCTTTTTTAAAGCTCTAAAACCTGTATTAATCATAAGACATTTCCTTCACATGATGAAAAAGAATTGATGTTACACAAGTACATGTATAACAGCAAGCAGCCTGGCACACCCAGAATGGCCTGCTAGCACAGGTTCTTTGATCTGATTTTCTTAAAGGAAAGGCAACTTTAAGCAGGTCAATAGTCTTACTTTAATCAAACATATATAAAGCTTTCATTGGTTCAGGGGAAAGGTCAGCACCCTGAATGTGGAGAAAATATAAGCATGGAATACAAGCAGAGAAGTTAGCACAGAGATTCAACAGACAAGGCTCCAATTGTCTGAACATAGTAATACAGACACCTACATATATCACCACATTGGGGAAGCACTAATATCTGAGTAGTGGGGGGGTGGGGGGGTGGAGGCGGGGTGCTCTTAACAAAACGGCTACTCAGAGTCCTGTCCAGGGAAAATATATATATATATATTTTTCCTTATTTATTTATATATATTTATATGTACACATACACACACTTCTGGCTAATAGGCTCAGAGCCAGAAGGCATCACAACCCTCATGATTCAATGCCTAATTAGCTTAGCACCAAAAGGTGTGAAAGCCTTCCTACAAGCAAGCCTCCCCCTAAGAAAGCTCCTCCTTAGACAAGTTACTCCCCCAATGGGCTCTATGTGACTCAGAATGTATCACAGCTGTGATTGAACACATTTGGTCACATAGGCCTATTAATGGCCAGGGAAGGTCTTATATTCCATTAACACTACAACATACAATGGATAAACAGATTCTATCCTACTAAGAACAGAATTACTATTTAGCATCATTTTTTAAATGCCAGCTATAGTAATAAGACAAGAAAAAGAAGTTAAAATAAACACTGGTAAAGAAAAGAAGAAAAAATCTATACTCCCAGAAGATACAATGGTATATTTAGAAAATTGAAGAGTTTCAACCAAAAATAATTAATCAACACACTAAATAGCTTTAGTAAGATATGTTACACCAAGAAAAAAATCTAAAATGAACAAAATGTACAAAATTAAGTCAGGGCAATATAGTAAAAATAGTAATATTACCCAAATTAATTTGTAGATTTAATGCAATATCAAACAAAATGCCAAGGGGCTGCTACAACAAATTATATTGATAATAAAAATTATACAGGAGGACAAATGGACAAGAAAATCAAAGGGAATAATTAAAGCAAAAAGTGAAGGAGCCATGTGCTACTAGATAGCACATTATATTGTAAAGGAGTAATTATCAAAACTACATAATAGTAGAAAAAATATGAAAAAGAACAATGGATTATAACAAATAATATAACATTAAAGACAAAGACACATAATACAACAGAGTTTGGTGGAGGGGAATTATTATTCCATAAAAATTGCTGAGAAATCAAAAATAAGATATTAAAAACTTAAGATATCATGCCATACTATAAATGTCAAATGCTCAATCATGTCAAGATTTTATAAAAAAAAATCTAGAAAATGTAATGAAATCTGTCACAATTGTGAAGAAGGAAATGCTAACTTATTTTTTAAAAAATGGAACTACTGAAGAAAAACAAATGTATTTTATTACATGAAAATAATTTTGTAACAAACACTAGCATTTACATAGGCCTTTAAGGTTTATAATGTACTTTACAACTTTTCTCACAACAACCCTAGGAAGTTGGTGCTATTAATGGGGAAAGGAACAAACATTTTAAAAGTATCTCCTATATGTGAGGGACTATGAAAAGCACTTCACAAATATCATCTCATAACATCCTCAAAACAACTCAAGGGCTAGTTAGGAGTTTGCTGTTGCTTAGTCATTTCCAGTCGTGTCCAACTCTTCATGACTCCTTTTAGGGTTTTATTGGCAATGAGACAGGAGTGGTTTGCCATTTCCTCCTCCAGCTCATTTTACAGATGAGAAACTGAAAGAAACAGGGTGAGCTGACTTGCCCAGGGTCACACAGCTAGCATCTGAGGCTGGATTTGAACTCAGGTCTTCCTATCCACTGTACTACCTGCCTCACTGAACAATATTAAAAAATAATTTAGCTCAATATAATTCAATAAACATTTATTAAATCTCTTACTATGAACTAGGCATTGTACAAGGCACTTGTGTTGACAAAAGAAAGACAAAAACCAAACAGTCCTATCTCTGTTGCCCGGTGTCTACAATTTACTGAGGAAATATAAGATGTACACAAATAGAAATGACATCATAATAATTGTAATAACTAATAAAAATGTCAACCAAAATCTCAAATTAATACGAATTTATAAAAGTAAAATGGATTCCTCAATCTATAAATTGCTAAATAATATAAGATAAGCAGTTCTCAAAGGAACATGACAAACATCTTAAAAACTATTCAAATTTTACGATAAAAAGAAAATTTAAACTTGAAACAGCATTGAGAAATTATTATTACTTGTTAAATTGGCAAAAATATTTTTAAAAAGTAAGAGACCCCGGGAGTAACATGGAGATTCTGTAACACTAAGTCCATTGCCATTTTCAAAATCATTTGCTCAAGAAGGATAGAGCAGCAAAAACAACATTTTTTTAAATTACTGTGTTAAAATTAGCAGATTTAAAAAAATAAAATACAAAGAATTTAGAATTTGCTCAACCAAATGAGTGTTTCTAGATCGTTCTTATTTTCTGCTGATCTCCCTCTTTTCTTGAGTAATCAACACATTTGCCACCCAATTTCAAAAAATAATCATTTTGTTCTTCCCTCACTTCTTTCCCTCCCTTCTCTAAACTGTGACTCCTTTTTATGTGATTCATTCATACACATTTTTTTGTTCTTTATATGTTGCTGAGGTATCAGTACATTAAGAATCCAAAAGAATCACAAAAGAAGATACTTTGAAAAAATAAAAGAGAAACAAAATTGAAAACAAAGAGCTGATATTCCGAAAACAAAAACAAACGCAATACCTAACAAAATTAGTAAGCTATTGGTTAATTTTATTCAAAAAGAGAGACGGAAAGCAAACTGCCAAAATGAAAAATGAATGGACTAAATTTATGACAATCAGAAATGAAACAAAGAAAATTACCAGAAATTAACATACACAGTTTCATATACCGGCAAAGTTAAGAATTAAAAGGAAATAGAGGAATATCTACAAAAATATGAAATAGACAAGTTGTTAAAATCAAGACAAAAGATCCTAAACAACCCAATTTCAGAAATAGAAATTCAATTAGCCAAAACACACATGAGAACATTTTTTAGAATGTAACTAGTATAACATAAGTTTTAATCATTTTTTAAAGGTTTGACAAAACAAAAATACTCTAAATCTATCAGGAGAGTACCAAATAGTTTTGATGATTACTGTTTTGCAGTTCAGTTTGAGATCTGGTACTAGTAGGCTCATATTTCTTCATTATTTCCTATAGGATTCTTGATGTTTGTTCCCCCAGATGAATTTTGTTTCTGTTTTTTTTCCAGCTCTATAAATCAATCCTTTGGCGGTTTAGCTTTGTATAACATTAAACAACTAAATTAATTTTGGCAATACTGTCATATTTTCATACTGATATGGTATAAACATCACCAATTACTATTTCTCTATTTAGGTCTGTATTTCTAGGCCAGATAGATTTTAATTAACATTTAAGGAACAATTATATACTGTTACATAAATTGTTCTTATACCTTGAGAAAGAAAGACTCTACCAACATCCTCTTATGACACAACTATGATGCTGTTGCCTGCCCTAGCTTGTCACAGCTCAAAGTTTCTGCCGATTCTGACGGTATTTTGGTGAAGTCCTCAACAGGATATAGGTGTTCATAGGTACTCATGGCTATTTCTCTTTCATTTTCATTATCATTGCTCCTTCTCATGCAATTTTAGGGTTTTATTAGTCCCTCTGTATGGGGGGATCAGGAAATCCCTGGGTCCTGACATCTTCCTACAAACCTTCAACTGCCTTTTTCCCCCTCAGTGGGGAAGTAACATAGGAATTGCTTATTGTTACAACAAAGCAAAACAGTTCCATCTGAAAAGGAACCCAGAATGCTCTCCAACACTAGGATGAGGCAACAGGGCAGGATTTTAGTAAAATCAGACATTGGGAAGAGAGTTATTAAAGTTATTTTTTTATTAACAGAGAAGATTTCTTTGCAAAAGTGAGGAGCAATGGGTGCAGAATACTGTATTTATAGTCAGACATAAAGGATGTGCTTATTTTATTTTTTTGGCCAAAATGTACATTCTTTCCCTTTCTTTTAGAATTTCTGTAACAAGAGTTTTATAAAGAAGATAATAAGGAGAGATAATTAATAGTGAAAGTAATACAAGGTAATAGGCAATAAATGTAATAGGTAGCAATCAAAAAGTTTTTTTAAAAAAAGAAAAATGAGGAAAAAATTTGATGCACCCTTAGTGGCTCAGTATTCATGTATCTATGTTTGAACTAGGTCTTGAACTAGGAACTGTGAACTCTAGGTCACAATTCATGTTTGAATCTTATCTCTTAGCCCAACCATCCTACCAGAACAACCTTAATTCCTATTTCCAGTCTTTTGTAATTTATCTCAATACTCAAATAAAGTAAGAAATCCATTAGCTTATACTATTTTGTATGAAGTTCTACTTGGAGCAATATAACTCTTTCAAGACTTCACAAATAAGAATTCCAAATGATTTATTTTATTTCTAAGCTTAGTTTTCCTATGTTATATTTTCAAAAGAAAATTAATTTCTAAGTAACTTGAAGTTGTCATAATTTTTAAACTACAAAGATATGACACAGGCAATAAACATTGTTCATCATCCTGAGGAATTACTAGCTAACTAATATTTCTGGTTAAATAGTTAACATGACACTTCATTTGTAATATAAACATAGAGAGTCTTTTTTTTTTTCTTTTTACCTTGAGAAGGTATGCGGGAATGTTGCTGAAATCTACTGGTAACTTCAAAAGGAAGCGAGCTGAGAATTCCCCAGTCTGTAGAAAAAGAACCATAACAATGAGACCAAAAACTTACCAAAAGGGTGAAGAATAGTTATTATAACACCTATCTTTAAGGCCTGAAGTCTATCAGTTAACATTGGGAAAGGAATTCTAACTATGGGGAGGAAGGATGAAAGTGACAATTAAGAAGATTAAACTGTATATTAATAAAGAGTGCAAAATACATTGCAATTATCATGCTATAGCAGTATCCTATTTGGTGGACTTCTAATGAAGCACTCAAACCATTGCTCTTAACATTTATAGTACACTGGCTTGATGCCACGTATTACTGTCATTAAAATACAAAAAACTGTATGACAATGAAACATCAAGTGTATTCTACATAAAACAATAAATTAAAAAATACTTTATTATTTAATCATGATTATCAATTTGGTGAAAGCTATATATAGAGATAAATATATGTACATATACATATATATGTATACACAAATATATATCTACTAATGAGACAGTTTAACAAAAAGGTAAAAGTGGTCTTTGGTTACTGAGAAAAAGGTCTTTGGTTACCAAGAGAAACTGCTGACCACCAATTTATTGATTGCCAGCTAGCCTAATTAATAAATTGATTACTGATTACCCATTAAAAAAAGGAGGCAAAAGTTTCTTCAATATAGGACATCTAATTAGTTCTGAAGAACTTCCATTCTTGGGCAAAAGCAATTGGGAGATGGGGAAAAGTATCAGACGGGTGAAAAGGCAGATTTTCATAAGGTAAATTCAAAAACAGGTAAGACCTGTTTTCTCTGTTAAAAGGAGAATATAATTGCAGGTGATAGTCTGGAGCCAATCCCAACTTCAATGAACACAAATTTAGAGGTGAGAGCAAGGAGAATCCAAAAAAGATAGGTATAATAGGCAGGATATGGAAAGTGAGGACTTACAGAAGGAAAAATAAAAGAATATCAAGCAAAGGAGATGACTTTCCTTCCATTAAACTAAATGTTAAATACACCATTTCCCTGGTTCTGTTTATTTTACTCTGTATCAGTTCAGTTATATTTTCCCATGTTGTTTTGAATTTCTCATAATCATCTTTTGCTACAAAGCAACAATATCTCACTTCATCCATTTCTAACAATTTGTTTAGCCATTCTTCAATTAATCGATACACTCTTTGTTCAAAAAACAGTACTCAGTTTACTTACCTCCACTGTAAAAAAAAAAAAACTTTGAACAACATGAATGTTCATCTCAGAGAACGATAGCAAAGAGTTTCAGGGAGTCAAGTCACTCAAATACTACAACTATTCTAATACTGACAGTGCCTCAGTCTGAACTCTCTTCTGTTCACATTGTGCTTTTAAAATTATATCCAACTATCCCCAGAAAAGTGAATAATGGGATTATAGTATCAAAAGGCATTCTCAGTGACCAATTTTAAAATTTTCTATACTTATTCTTGTTTTCAGTGGGACTGATCATTGGACATTTTCCAAGGATTGCCACTTTCTACCAGCTATGAGCAATATCTATGAGTCTGGGGACTCCTTGATCAGTATTCCAGTAGTTCAGATCAGCTGCAGAAAGCACTGGGACTGCTCTAGGGATAGTAACATTAAAAGGGTATGCAATGAGAACAACTGTTTGACAATAAAAAGCATTTATTGAGTGATAACAAAGATTTAGAGACAGGGGAAAGCTTACATTTTATTGGGGTATGGCCAATACAATAGAGAATAGAAACATGGAGTCAAGTAGACTTGAGTTCTAATGCTGCCTCTGACAATATTACCAGTTGTATGACATTAGGCCAGTCATTTAACTTCTCTGAGCATTATTTTTATCATCTGTGAAACAAGCAAATTTGTCCTCCAGGACCTTTAATTTAGGTCTCTTCTGGCTCTCAATCTATGCCCCTAATATTCTATACATATCTATAAATACAAATTCCAATATCTCATTATTATATCATTATGAATATCCAATACTAATATTCCAATAATCTCAAGGAGGAGAGAGCAAAGAAGATTTTATGAGTGAAGGGGGTGAATGATATAGTAAGACCTGTTTGCTAAGAATGTCAATTTGTCAGTTATCTGGAGAAATGACTAGAAAGGAGAGACACTGAAAGAAAGAAAACCAAGAGGATGTTATAGCAATATTCTGAGTGTTATGAGCAAGGCTGTGAGCAAGGATTTCAAGCACCATGAGAAAGAGAACCTAGGCAATTTGAACTAACTTCACCTTTCACCCACAACCACTTGACAAGCTCTTTGGGTAAGGAGCACAGAAAGACAACTATATGTATTGAACAGCAGTCTTCCAAACCTCACAGAAGCTTGTTGTGGGCTGCTTTTACCCAGGAGTTAAGTATATTTTGATCAAAGTTATTGTTTACTTTCCCCTAGGCTCTGAGCACTTCATTGCATTGGATGTGGAAGCATTCCCAAAACATAAGGTAGGTGAGATGAGAGATTAGAGTATAAACTATGTGATATTAAATTTAATTAATTAAATCTCCATCACAGTTATTTATAAGACTGAGGTAATTAATCAACAAGCATTTATTAAGTCCTTACTACGTACCAGGAATAATGCTAAGCAATGGGGATAAAAAAAAAAAAAGAAGAAATGACAGTCCCTGCCCTCAAGAAACTTTCAGGAAAAGAACAATAAAACGAGGCTTAATATTATGTAACTATAATACCAAAGACAGAACCAAGATGGCAGAGTAATGGCGAGAACTCATCTGAATTCTCCCAAATTCCCCTACAAACAGCTATAAAACAATGCTTTAAATTAATTTCTGGAGTAGCAGAAGCAATAAAAGCCTGGGATGAAACAACTTTCCACCCAAAACACCTTAGGAGGATAGCAGGAAACACTAGGGTGATGGTTGGGGCTAGAGCATAGTGTAAGCCCACCACAGCAACATGAACAGCAGGCCTTGGAAGCAGCTGCAGCAGCTTCAGGAGATCTCAGCCCATAGATTGTAAGGGTGTCAGACAGCTGGTCAAAGACAGATTAAAGGGGATCCTCTGTTGGCACTGGGTTCAGGACACTGCTGCATTGCCCATTCATAGTTCCAAGTTGCAGTTCCACGACAAAAGGAGCCCTAACACAATAGCCCTTCTTGCCACCAAGGAACAGGGGCCTTGATCATAGTTCCAGAGTGGAGAAGAGTGTATGCAGTCACTCACAAGAAAGTAAAGTACCTGGCCTCAGTTCCAAGAGATAAAGAAGCACTAGTGCTTATGGCCACAGAAAAGCAGGGGTCCTGGTCATAGTTTCAGGGTTGATATGAGCACTAGAAATTGTGGCTACAGGGAAACTAGGTTCCTTCTGGGGTAAGAACAAGAGGATAGAGCAGGAAAGAAGTGACCACACTTCTCCTTAGTTCAGGGCTGTCCAAAATGTGGCCTGCAGTGAGATTTATGCAGCCCACCTACCTACAAGCATAGAAATTTACATAAATGCTTGAGTAAATGAAGCCAAACTACCCCAGAGCTCTCACTAAAATGGCAAAACAAAATATACTGTCTATTGTTTCAATAAAAACCTAAGGTTGGACAGCCTTGCCTTAGATGACACCTTGGAAGAATCAAAAATCTACAGACTCTCAGAAGTAGTGTGAAAATAACAGCAAGAAAAATCCTGAAGCTTAACACAGTGCCCCCTCCACCCCAGGAGCAGAATCCAACATTAATGAAAAATTAAAGAAATAGGCTGGAAAAATGAGCAAACAGCAATGAAAACTGACCATAAAAAGTTATTATGTTGATAAGGAAGATGAAGATACAAAATCAGAATACGATATAAAAACAGCTAAAAGCAAAATTTCAAAGAAAAATGTGAATTGGACAGAAGCCCAACAAAAATTAGTGGAAGAGCTCAAAAAGGATTTGAGAAATCAAATAAGAAACGTAGAGTAAAAATTAGGATGAGTTTTGCATTTTGTCAAAAGCCTTTTCTGCTTCTACTGAGATAATCACATGGTTTTTGTTGTTTTTTGTTATTAATATGGTTAGGTATACTGATAGATTTCCTAATATTGAACCAGCTCTGCATTCCTGTTATAAATCCCACCTCATCATAATGTATGATCTTTGTGATATATTGCTGTAATCTCCCCACTATTATTTTATTGAAATTTTTTGCTCTTCCTGGTTTAGGTATCAGTACCATATTTGTGTCATAAAAAGGAATTTGGTAGGTCTCTTTTCTCCATTTTTCCAAATAGTTTATATAGTATTGGAATTAATTGTTCTTTAAATGTTTGGTAGAATTCAGGTGTTAATCCATCTTTTCTTAGGGAGCTCATTGATGGCTTTACATATTCTATATCCTCCATTTATCTGGGCAATTTACTTCTATGTATATATTCATCTTTTGTCATTTTTATTGGCATATAATAGGGCTAAATTGCTCCTAATAACTGCCGTAATTTTCTTTTTGTTCACATTGAATTAACCCTTTTCTCTTTGATAATGGGAATTTGATTTTCTTCCTTTTTTAGATCACTTAAGAAAATCAAATTATATGAAATTAACAAAAGGTTTATCTATTTTATTGATTTTTTTTCATAAAATCTGATCCTAGTTTTACTTATTAGTTCAGTGATTTTCTTTCACTTTTACTCATCTCTCCTTTGATTTTTAGGATTTCCAACTTCCTATAGGGAATTTTTAGTTGTTTTTTTTAATTCTAGTTTTTAAAATTGAGTTCCTAATTCATTGATCTGGTCTTTATTTTTTTGATGTGAGTGTTTAAAGACATAAATTTTTTTCTAAATACTTCTTTGTCTGCATTCCATGAATTTTGGTATGTTTTCTGATTGTTGTTATTTTCTTTAATGAAATTATTGATTGTTTCTAGGATTTGATCTTTGACTACTAATTCTTTAGGATTAGATTATTTAGTTTTGAATTAATTTTTAATCTATCTTTCCATGGCCTTTTAATAAATGTAATTTCTGTTGCTTGATTTAAGATTTCTTCTTTTCTGAATTTGGTTGTGAAGTTTTTATGCCCTAATACATAGTTGATTTTTGTGAAGTTGCCGCATACAGCTTAGAAAAAGGTATATTCCATTCTATTCTCATTTATTTTATTCCAGAGTTTTGTCATATCTAACTTTTCTAAAATCCTGTTCATCTCCTTAAGTTCTTTCTTGTTTATTTTATAGCTAGAGTTATCTATTTCTGAGAGGAGAAAGTCAAAGTTCCCCAATAGCAGAGTTTATTGTTTATTTCCTCCTGTAATTTAATACTGCCTTTAAGAATTTGGATGTTATGTGATTGTTGCATATGTGTTTAGTATTGCTATTACTGTCTATGGAACCTCGTAGAAAGATGTAATTTTCCTGTTTAACTCTTTTAATTAGGTCTATTTTTGCTTTTGATTTTTCCGAGATTATGACTGTTTCCCTTAAATAAAAACATGGATTAAAAATTAATTGGAAACTTACTGAAATAAAGCTATCTTAGAAAAAGATATTGAATAAGCCATTAATGAGCTCCTTAAGAAAAAAATCATCAGGATCAGATAGATTAACAATTGACTTCTACCAAACATTTAAAGAACAGTTAATTCCAATACTATACAAACTATGCGGAAAAATGGGGAAAGGAGTTCTACAAAATTTCTTTTGTGACACAAATATGGTGTTAATACCTAAATCAGGAAGAGCAAAAACAAAGAAAGAAATCTACAGACCAATTTTCCCAAAGAAGACTGATGCAAAAATTTAAAATAAAATACTAACAAGAAGATTACGGCAATGTATCACAAAGATCATACATTATGATCAGGTGGGATTTATACTAGGAACACAGGGCTGGTTCAATATTAGGAAACCTATCAGAATAACTAACCCTATCAGTAACAAAAACTCATTTCTATTAAAAACACTAGAAAGTATAAGAATAAATCGAGTTTTCCTAAAAAACAAAAAGGAGAACTATCTAAAACTATCAGCAGACATTATTTGTAATGGGGATAAACTAGAAGCCTTCCCAGTAAATTCAGGTGTAAGGCAAAGACGCCCACTAACACCACTTTTATGCAATATTGTACAAAAAATGTTGCCATGGCAATAAGAAAAAGATATTGAAGCAATTGGAATAGACAATAAAGAAATAAAACTATCATTTTTGAAGATGACATGATGGTATACTTAGAGAATCTTAGAGAATCAACTAAAAACTACTTGAAATAATAACTTCAGCAAAGTTGCAGGATATAAAACAAACCCACATAAATCATCAACACTTCTATATATTACCAATAAAGTTCAACAGGAAGAGATAGAAAGAGAAATGCCATTTAAAATAACTGCAAACATTATGAAATGTTTGGGAGTCTACTTGCCAAGACAAATCCAAGAACTATATGAATACAATTACCAAACAGTTTTCAAACAAATAAAGTCAGACTTAAACAATTAAAAATCTCTTAATTGCTCATGGGTAGGTTGAGCCAAAATAATAAAAAAGACAATTCTACCAAAAGTAATTTACTTATTCAGTGCCATGTAAATCAAACCACCAAAAAATTATTTTATAGAGCTAGAAAAAAATAACAAAAGGTCAAGAATATCAAAGGAATTGATGAAAAAAAAAAGTGAAATAAGGTGGCTTAGCAGTACCAGATCTCAAACTATATTATAAAGTGGTTATCATCAGAACAATACAGTACTGGATAAGTAATAGCATGTTGGATCAGTGGAATAGATCAGGTACACAATACATGGTAATACCAAGACCATAGTAATCTAGTGTCTGATAAATCCAAAGACCCAAGCTTCTGGTACAAGAACTCACTATATGACAAAAATTGCTGGGGAAATTTGAAAGTAGTTTGGCACAAATTAAGGAAAAATCAACTTCTCATATCACATACCAAGATAAGGTGAAAATGGGCATATGACTTAGACATAAAGGGTGTTGTCATCAGCAAATTACGGGAGCATGGGAAATTTTGCTTAATAGATCTATGGATAAGGAAAGAATTTATGGCCAAATTAGAGAGGCTCATGGGAAATAAAATGGATAATTTTGATTACATGAAATTAAAAATGTTTTGCACAAACAAAATCAATTCGGCCAAGATTAGAAGGAAAGTAGAAATCAGAGAAAAAAAAATTTATAGTAAGTTTCTCTGACAAAGGCTTCATTTCTGAAATATGTAGAAAACTAAGTCAAATTTATAAAAGCACAAGTCATTCTTCAATGGAAAAATGGTCAAAGGATATGAACAGGCAGTTTATAGAAGAAATTAAAACTATCTATAGCCATATGAAAAAATGTTCTAAATCACTATTGATTAGTGAAATACAAATTAAAACAACTTTGAAGTACCACCTCACATCTATGAGATTGGCTAATATGATAGAAAAGCAAAATGACAACTGTTGGAGGGGATGTAGAAAACTTGGGACACTAATGCACCACTGGTGCCTTTAGTTTCCTTGAACACATTAGTTCTTATTCAAAGTTCTAAGGAACAAAAGGAGTAAATCCAACCATTCTGAAGAACAATTTCAAACTATGCCAAAAAGGCTATAAAACTGTGCATCCTCTTGGACAGAGCAATACCATGACTAGATCTCTATCACAAAGAGATCTTTTTTTGTGGTGGTAAAGAACTGGAATTTGAGGAGGTGCTCATTAATTAGGGAATGGCTGAACAAGTTGTGGTATATGATTGTGTTGGAATGCTATGGTGTTATAAGAAATGACAAACAAGATGGTTTAGGAAAAACCTTAGAAGACTTATATGAACTCATGCAAAGTGAAAGAGAAGAAACATGAGAACATTGTACACAGTAACAATATTGCATGATGATCAACTGTGAATAACTTAGCTATTCTGATCAATACAATGATCCAAGACAATTCCAAAGCACTTATGAAAAATGCTATCCACCAGCAGAAAAAGAAGTGATGGAGTCTGAATGCAAATTGAAGCATACTTTTTTTTTCACTTTCTTGGGGTTGTTTTTTTCGGGGGGGGGTGTTTTTTTGGTTTCTGTTTCCTTTGCAGCGATGCTAATATGGAAAAATGTTTTGCATGATTTCACATGTATGTTATTATTGTTGCTCAGTTGTTTTTCATGTCTGACTCTTCATGACCCTATTTGGGATCTTCTTGGCAAGGATACTGGAGTGGTCTGCCATTTCCTTCTTCAGCTCACAGGTGAGGAAACTGAGAAAAACAGGGTTAAGCGACTTGCCCAGGGTCATATAGCTAGTAAGTGTCTGAGGCCACATTTGAACTCAAGTCCTCCTGAATCCAGACTTGGCACTCTATCTACTACGCCACAATATAATCTATATCAAATTGTTTGCCTTCCAAATGGGGTATAGGGGAGGAAGTAAGGGAGAGAATTTAGAACTCAAATTTTTTTTAAATGAATGTTAAATGTTTTACATGTAACTGAGAAAAATAAATTTTAAAAATGCAATTATAATGAGCAACCATGGCACTGGAGGAGAAAAGTGGAAAGGAATCCCTTCCTTTCCTTCAAGAGATAAGCTATCAGACACATGGATATAAGTGAAGTGGTTTTCTTTAACTTTGTTTTTTCTTTGTTACAAAAGAATACTCCCCAGTAGGAGGGCATAGGCTGAAATAACTATGATGTAGAAATATCAATGAATTTTTTTTAAAAGAAAATAAGGTAAATTATATTTGTTGAAGTAAGTGGCCAACCCGACCTGTTATTTCCACTTTCAGAGAAACACATCATGCATTTTTCAAGTAAGGTTTGAAGATCTACATAATTACATACAAGGAGGGACATAAGACTTCATAATAACCTGGAAAGACCTACATGAGCTGATGCTGAGTAAGGGAAGCAGAGCCAGGAGAACATTATACACGATTACCATATACACATGGTATCTGTGATGACTAACTTTGATAGAATTGGCTTGTCTCAGCAATACAAGGTTCAAAGATAGCTCCAAAAGACTTATGATGAAAAAAGCTATCCATATCCAGAGAAAGAATTATGGAATCTGAATGTAGAATGAAGCAAAATATTTGCTCTCTTTTTTTTCTTCTTTTTTGGTTTTGTTTCTTCTTTCTCATGATTCATTCCATTGGTTATAATTCTTCTTTACAACCTCACTATTGTGTAAATAAGTTTAATGCAAAGATATATGTAAAACATATATCAGATTACATGCCGTCTTGGGGGGAAGTGACGAGGGGAGGGAGGGAGAGAATATGTGGAACTCAAAGTGTTGTAAACCAAAACTAAAAAATAAATTTAAAAAAAAGAAAGAAAAGAATGGGAAAAAAAGAAAAGAAAATACTGCTTGTCAATAGGATGGCAGAAGTAAGGTAGAGGAGTTAGGAGAGATTGGAAGAAAGAGATACACACAAGCATAAAAACAAAGATTAGGGGCAGAATCTCTTAGAGAAAAGTATATGTCCATATGTGTATGTATATATGTATGTCTACATATATATATATGTATATGTGTATGAATATATCAATATCTACATATAAATATATCCATGCTTAATGGTAGCCTGGAGATGGGGGAAAAGAGGTGAAGAAGGGGAAAAAAGAATAAAGTAAAAAGGTACAGGAGAGAACAAAAGAAAACCTGCAAGGAAGCAAAGAAAAGATGGACAGTTTTCAACATAATGTGCAGCATTTAATATATAGACTTTCTTGAAATGGAAAGTTATTGCTATATACTCTGAATTCTCTCCTACATTCTGCTGTGCATATGACATGTTTTTGCCTTTTCTTATTATGCATTTAAGTTTTAGCATTGGTCTAAAATAATTTTTTTAAAGAGTAACTCACTAAAAAAAATGGAAAAAAAGAAGAAAAGACTGCTTTTAGTTGCTCACAGGCCAGTAGAGTGGTAAACATACCTCTCCTTAGATCATACCACCTTGGAAGAACTGAAAACTTACAGGTCCCAAGAGTATCTCTGAAAAAAACTGAACAAAACTACTGAAGCTTGGGACAGCGTACCCTCCACTCTAGAAGTAGAGCCCTACTTTAACAAAGAGATAAATGTCAAGAAATAGGCTGGGAAAATGAATGAAAAACCGAAAAACTCCAACCATGGAAAGCTACTGTGGTGACAAGGAAGATCAAAACACACACTCAGAAGAAGACAATAAAGTCAAAGCTTCTACATCCAAAGCCTCCAAGAAAAATATGAATTTGTCTCAGGTCATGGAAAACCTCAAAAAGGATTTTGAAAATTAAGTAAGAGAGGCAGAAGAAAATTGGGAAGAGAAATGAGAGCAATGCAAGAACATCATGAAAAACGAGTCAATAGCTTGGTAAAGGAGATACATCCTGACAGCAGAAAGTGAAGAGAAATTAAGAACCCTCTTGATGAGGGTAAGAGAGGAGAGAGAGGAGGGTATAAAAGCTGGCTTGAAGCTTAACATAAAAAACTAAGATCTTAGCAACTGGTCCCATCACTTCCTGGCAACTAAAGGGAAAAGAAATGGAAGCGCTGTCAGATTGTGTATTCTTGGGCTCAAAGATCACTGCAGATGGCGACTGCAGTCATGAAATTAAGACATTTGTTCCTTGGAAGAAAAGTTATCACAAATCTGGACAGCATACAGGGACAAGCAGAGACATCACTTTGATGACAAAGGTCTGTATAGTCAAAGCTGTGGTTTTTCTACCAGCAATGTATGGCTGTGACAATTGAACTCTATAAGGAAAATTAAGCACTACACAATCAATGCTTTCGAATTGTGATGCTGAAGAAGACTTTTTTGAAAGTCCATGGGACAGCAAGGAGATGAAAATCAGTCCATACTTAAACAAATTAATTCAGGCTATTCACTGGAAGGTCAAATACTGAAGCTGAAGCTTAAATACTTCTGTGACATAATGAGAAAATGGAATTCAACGGAAAAGACCGTGATGTTGGAAAAGATTGATGGCAAAAGCAAAAGGGGATGGCAGAGAATTAGATAGATAGAGTGTCATGGAAGGAATGAACATGAACTTCAACAGATTTCAAGGATAGCGGAGGAGAGAAGGGCCTGGTATGTCATGGTCTATCAGATCACAAAGAGCTGGACTCTCCATTCTAATCTGTCTTTCACATAGTTTTCAAGATGATATTCCTGATGTACAGGTCTGGCTATGCCACTCCCCCTCTCAACACTCTTTAGCAGCTTCCTACTGCCTCTAGGATAAAATATAAACTCTTCTGTTTCACATTTAAATCCCCTTCTAATCTAGTCTACCTTCCCAGGTATATCACACATTACTCCCCTTCACACACTCTACAAACCAACCAAACTTACACAGTTGTTGTTCATCACATATGATGTTCCATTTCCCATCTCCATATCTATGCACAAGTTTATCCCTTGCCTGGAATAGATGCACTTCCTCTTGATTACCACCTTGCATCTTTAAAAGCACAATTCCTGTCATCTCCTACACTTTCCCTATCACCACAGTTGACAGTGCTGCCTTCTCCTGAAATTATTTTGTATTCACATATATATATATATATATATATATACACATACACACACACACACATATATATATATGTATGTATATATATACACACACATACATATGCACATATATGTGTGTATACATATACATACATATGTATTTTACACATGCACATATTACATATGTACAATTTCTCAACAAAAGAATATGAATTTCTTGAGAACAGGTACAATCTATACAGCACAGTACCTGGCACATAGTCATGGCACTTCTACTTGCTGATTGAAAAAAAAATATCATACCTACTCTATGACACATGAGATACACAATCCAACCCATGGGGGATGGGGGAAATGGTACTTAGATCCAAGAGAGAAGTAAGCATCTTACTTTAGGGGACCTCCCAAGTTTAGCCTTGGGTGACCCTAAGCATTATTCCTTGAATGCAGGGAATTCCCATTTCCACCCCCCAATACATGACAGGATGAAAAAATTCTAACTGTTTGTGATCTGGGAAATTCTGAAAATATCTTTTATTTAACTAAATATCACAACGCACCCCCCCCCCCAACCATCACAAACACACATCTAAGAAAGCATAACATGTTAGTAAGAAAATGGAATTTACTTTATGAACACAGATTACAAATAATAAAAACAATGCATACATATATACACATACATACACACACACAAAGTACATACAAAAAATTTGTAGGGAAGAATAGGACTAGGAGTTAGGAAGATCAAGAAAAGTCTCATGTAGAAGACAATGCTTAAACTGAGCTTTTGAAATGAGCTAGAGATTCTAAGAGGAAGGATCACAAATTCAAGGAATTTTACAGTTATGAAGGGGACATTTTCACATGATGCCCCTTCTAATACTTCGAGACAGGTCTCATGTCAACCTGGGTATTCCATTACTATCCCCAGTTCCTTCAAATGATCCCCATATGACATGGATTCAAGGCCTTTTATCATCCTGATAGCCTTTCCCTAACTATAAGTTCAGAAATGAACATAGTATTGAGTATAGGGTACTTGTCATAGAAATTGTTGAGGGAATGAAGATCCTATCACTGGGGCTGCTGGTAGAATGACCTAGAGTAGCTATTTTCTTTCTTTCTTTCTTTCTTGCCTTTCCCACACTTTATTTTTTATAACAATTTCTTTTTTATTTTTAGTTTATAACACTCAGTTCCACAAGTTTGGGGGTTCCAAATTTTCTTTCCCTCCCTCTCCTCCTCCCCCCAAGACAGCATGTAATCCAATGTAGGTTCTGCATATACCTTCACACTGAATTTATTTACATAATAGTCCAGTTGTAAGGAAGAATTATAACCAATGGAATGAAACATGAGAAAGAAGAAACGAAACCAAAAAAAAAGGAAAAAAGAGAGCAAAAACTTTGCCTCAATCTGCATTCGGACTCCATAATTTTTTTCTCAGGATATATGCACAGCTTTTTCCATCATCAGTCTTTTGGAGCTGTCTTTGAACCTTGCATTGATGAGAGGAGTCAAGTCTATCAAAGTTAGTCCTTACAGATACCTCACTATTTCACAAAAACTCCTGGGAAAATTAGAAAATAGTATGGCAGAAACTGGGTATAGACCAATATCTTACACCTTATACCAAAATAAAGTCCAAATAGGTACACAATTTAGATATAAAGGCTGATACTATAAGCAATTAGGGAGAGCAAGGAATATTTTACCTGTCAGATTTATGGAAAAGGGAAGAATTCATGACACAAGAGATAGAGTGTTATAAAATGCAAAATGGATAATTTTAATTATGTTATATTGAGAAGTTTTGTATAAACAAAGCCAATGCAACAAAGATTAGGAGAGAAGCAGAAAATTGGGAGAAAATCTTTACAACCATCGTCTTTGATAAAGGCCTCATATCTAAAATATACAGGATCAAATTTATAGGAATACGAGTCATTCTCCAATTGAGAAATGGTCAAAGGATATGAACAGGCAGTTTTCAGAGGAAGAAATCAAAGATATCCACAGCCATATGAAAAAATGCTCTAAATCGCTATTGATTAGAGAAATGCAAATCAAAACAACTCTTAGGTGCCACATCTCTCCTGTCAGATTGGACAACATGACAAAACAGGAAAATGATAAATGCTGGAGAGGATGTGGGAAAAATGGAACACTGTTACATTGTTGGTAGAGTGGTGAACTGATCCAGTCATTCTGGAGAGTAATTTGGAACTATGCTCAAAGGGCTATAAAAATGTGCATACCCTTTGACCCAGCAATACCACTTCTAGGGCTATATCCTAAAGAGATCATACAAGTGGGAAAGAGACCCACATGTACAAAAATATTTATAGCAGCTCTTTTTGTGGTGGCAAAGAATTGGAAATCAAGGGGATGCCCATCACTTGGAGAATTGCTAAACAAATGTGGTATATGAATGTAATGGAATACTATTGTGCTATGAGAAATGAGGAGCAGAGGGACTTCGTTACAACCTGAAATGACGTATATGAACTGATGCCGAGTGAGGGGAGCAGAACGAAAAGTAGCTATTTTTTATTAGAGTCCTTCCTGAAATCGGCCAGAAAAATAGAGGATATAATATGGTGGCTGCTATAACAATAAGGGGCAAATTCCATCCTTTCCCTACAGGAAGTTGGAGTAGGGTAACTGTGCTCTAGACTAAAGGAAGAAAAAAGGAGAATATCTACCCTTAAGATTAAAAAATGGAAAGAAAAGGATTTTTGCCCTATGTTGATAATTTCTAGTCAGGTAGGGGGTCTGAGGTTTACTGTAACTGGGAAAACATGAGAGGATCTAATTTTTTCTGTGGTCTATGATGAAAAATTTTCTGTTCTTTTTAAGTAGAGTTTAATGCTATTTCCCAATTATAGAAGAGGAAGAGAGATGGGTTGAAGAAAAGAAGCAGATTTGTTACTATCATCTGCTAATAAATAAACATTTTCCAGAATCTTAAGATAAATAAAAATGAGTAGATGGGGCTATAGAGTTAGTGGGCTAAAAGACAGCATCATCACATAGATTAAGAACTTGCTAAATGTAAAGAAGCTTATAGACATGGAGATTTTCTTCTTTACCCTTGATAAAGAAATAAGTAGCATTCTTTTGCAGGTAACAAACTTAGTAGGGATATCTAAAAATGGATGACAGTCAATACTTATCTTGACAGACTAAAGTACAGGGTCAAATCTAACATGATGAAATTTACTAGGGATAATGTGAAGTCTCACAATTGAGTTCAAAAAATCAACATCACACACATAAAATGAAAGATGCATGTTTAGACAGAAGTTGTTAGGAAAAGCATCTGAGTGTTTTAGTGAATCATGAGGCAGTTTTGAGAAAAAAACAAGATAAGAGCTACACTGTCCTCTACCCTAAGCATATCATCACTAGAGTAATGCATTTAATCCTGGGTGACACAATTTAGGAAAGACATTGAAAAGTTGGAGGGCAGGCAGAGGAGAGTAATCAAAATACTGAAGGGCCTCAAATTCATACTACATTAAAAATCTACATAAAGGAAATGAAGATTTTAGCTTGGAAAAAAAGATTCAAAGAGGATATGATAAATTTCTTCAAGTATGTGAAAGGTTATCATATGGAAGACAGATTAGATTTTTGTCTTTGGTTTCAGAGGGAACAACTAGGAGCAACTGGTTCAGGTAGAGGCACAAGGAATAATTTTCAAAGAGGCTAATTTAAACTCGATGTAAAAAAAAAAATACTGCCTAGCAATTACAGCTATCCAAAACTAGAATTAACTGCCTTAGGAGGCATTGAGTTTTTCCTTTTTGGAGATCTTTGTGGTACTGGAAAAATCAGTTACTGTTAGGACCCCTGAGAAACCCCCTAGCTACTGACAAGCACCCCCAGAAAGAATGGACTCAGATCTCTTTGGCATTTAGCAGATATCCCTGGGGCCTTGTGACTCCTCACAGGAATGTCAATAGATAGGACCATCCCACTGAAGGATAACCTGGCAGACCCTTTCTGTCTAGTAGATATCCCTGGGGCTCCGTGACTCCACAAAGGAATGTCAATAAGATTATCCCATTTAACGATAACCTATCAGAGTCTTTTGATCAGTCAGGACCCTTTGTTCCTGTTCCCCCCACCCTGTGACCTGGCCTGTAAGTTCCAGGAGATAATTAACCTCTGTACCCCATATGTCCTTTAAAAGCCACACCTTCACCCCAACACGGGGCCATTGATTTGGGTAGCAAGACCCCAATGGCCACCAGCTAATAAATTCTCCATTTAAAACTTATACTCTGTGGCATGTCTCACTCGCTTCTGGTACATTTCAAAGAGAGGCTAGATAACAAATGGTCAGGTATGCTGTTTTTCCAGTACAGGATGGATTAGATGATCCCTGAAAATCTAAGATTCTGAATGGAAGAGTGTTGTAAATGCTGTTAGCTTTTAAGGAATATGAGTGATCTAGAGCAGCAGCTAAAAGTTCTTTCAGATCTGAATGTGAGAAACAACCTGTGGTAGCAGAAAGAGCTCTTCATTTAGAATCAAAAGGACTGCATTCAAAACTCAGCTCTCTTATTTAATATTGATGTGGCACTGGATATGTTCAGAAGCTCTAGTTTAAATCTTGATTCTGCTGTTTACCAAATGTGAGAACTTGGTAAAATAATTTAACTTCTATAAGCTTCATGTTTCTCCTCTATAAAATTAGAATAATACTTCTACCTACCTACCAACCTCATAAGCTTATTGTATGGGTCCATGAGATAAAGTACTATTATTTTAACCTGACATTCATAATACTTAGCACAGGAGGCAGGCACTTAAGGCACTCTATTAAATGCTTGCTGAATATAAACATAAACTTATCTCCAACTTGACCAGGACATTTCGTGGTACTTTGTTTTATTCAAAAGTAATTTCAAGGAAATTATGCAGGAAGTCAATTGGTAAATGGGCTTATGTTAAATACCTACTGTGTTTAAAGTGCTTCACATTAAAAAAAAAAGGTAGAAAATAAGCATATATTTCTTTTGCATACTGCTGTTCCTCTTTCTTAAGACTATTTGATCTTCATAACATTAAAGTAGATAAATTCTTTAAAATCCTCATTTCATAGATAAGAAACTGATTACATCTGCCTAAGTGACTTGCCTCCAACACAGTTAGTGAGATCATAATCTCAGGTCTCCAGATTTCTAACTGCATGTTCTTTCTATTACTGGTCCCACTGCCTAAGAGGAGTTGAAAATCTAGTCAGTTTTTCTTAAAAAAAAAAAAAAAAAACTTTTCCAGTCAGAAAAAATCTAGATTATACTTATCTAGGTAACTCCTGGTACTACTATCTGCAGAACTCAGCTAGTCTTAAGAATATAGCAGTACAATAAATAACAGTCTAGACTACAAAGAATATTGTCATAAGAATTTTTTCTTGAAAAAGTATATTTACTGATCAAATGAGATGATATATGAATAGTGCCTTGTAAATTTTAAAGCACTACTTAAATGTTTGCACTACTATTATGATGTTTTAGGTTATAAAGTGCTTTATCTCATTTACTCACATCTCACTAACAAAGGAACCAACCAAAGGAGAAAATGTAGCAAAGCATTTGTTAAAATCTAAATCCTAAATTTTGTCATTTGACATTTGTCAAGCAGTGATAATGGCAGTGGCAGAAGTAGTAATAGTAAATTGCAGGGACAGAACTAGAACCTATATTTTCTAACTATAATTTGGCACTGTACTACGCTACATTTTTATATGGTCAGTTTTTGATTTGAAAAGAAACTGGTTTTAAAAGTTTTACTGTATTTTGTGGCAAAATGAGTTCATAAGTAAAGAAAAAAGGAGAGGAGGCTTCACATAACAGAACTTCTTGTGTGAACTTTGGAAGTATATAGACAAGAGTTTCAGAGGATAGGCAGATATAAATGTACCACGATCTGCATTGTTGGAGAGAGCTCTTAAAATGATAAGACTACAGATCTACTTGAGTATTCAAGGACTGAATAGTTGAAGGAGAATAATAACAAATTCAGATATTATTTTCACCCTAAAAAACCTTCACAGACTCTTCAATGTTTACTGAATATATTTTCCTAAATCTTAATTCCTAATTTCCATTTTCCTAATCATGGTATTCAAGACTCAGTCAATAAACATTTATTAAGCTCTTGTGTGCCAGACACAGTATATGCCCAGCACTATGCTAAACGCATCAAGAAGCTCAAAATCTAACGAGGGAGAACAGCATAAAAAAAGCTAAAAATGAAGGCAGAGGGAGAGAGGAAGGCAAGGAAAAGTACCAACACAGAGGTAAGATGAAGTCCTATGGCCAAGGGGAAATGATGCATCCTTTGCCTTAACTGCCTTCCCTTACACAAGGGATCTGGGAGGAGCTCTCAATGTCAACCCACAATCCACCACAATTAGCAGGAGAGAGAAGTGCAATGAGGAGGGGCGTGGTAGAAAAGAGACTGAGTTTCAGAGTTGATCTGATCTTGTGGGAAGCTGAGTTTCTGGAGATAATGCACTCTCATCTTTTCAGTTTTATCAGTCACTATTCCCCTTCACAATTCTATATTCCAATAAAACTGAACTACTTTCTGTTCACCAAATGAATTCTGTCCTTTCCCATTTCAATACTTTTGGTTATTCCATGCCTTATACTTGGAACCTGCTCCAATCCTACCTCATCTGTTGCCAACTCCATGCCTATCAAAAGTCTGTCTTTCAAGGAACAGCTCAAGAGTAGCTTTCTTAATTAAGTCTTCCCTAATTCACCGCATTATAAGTAATTTCTCCTCCCCAAAGTGTTACTGAATAATCTTACATATTTAACAGATTCTAATATGTACTATAAGGATCTGTGCCCTTATATTACCTTTTCTAAAACACTAAATTCTCAGAACAGGCAGCTAGGTGGCAAAGTGGATAAAGCACTAGACTAGGAACCAGAAAAACCTACATTGAATTTTAGCTTCAGACACATGCTAGCTGTGTGACCCTGGGAAAGTCACTCAACTTCTGTCTGCCTCATCTTCCTTAACTGTAAAATAGGGAAATAACAGCACATACCTCATAGGGCAGAGTATGAAAGGAGAAAATATTTATAAAGCACTTAGCATAGTATCTGGCACACAGTAGGTACCATATAAATGCTTATTCCCTTGTTCCTCTGCAAAGCTGGTACTGTCTTACTCATTTTTGTATCATGTTCCCCATGAGATTTTCATTCCCAGAATAATGAATTAAAAAACACAGATAAATTAATAACTGTTGAACTGAAGCAAATGTAATTTAACTGTTGAATTGAAGCAAATGTAATTAGTTTGTGACCTTGTCTTGCATATAACTATATATCACTCTTAGGGTAATGTCCATAGCAAAGAAAAATTATCAGTCATTAAATAGATTGTTTAAATTTCAAACAAGTATGTTCACCTAACAACCCATCAATAAGAAATTAATGCTCTTGAATAAATGAAGTGATTTTGCTTTTCAAATATGTTTGGTTTTCTAAGTCTTATATTTAACTGGAATGAATCAAAACATAAAGCATGACAAACCAACACTGAAGTTTTGGAATTATAAAAAGAGAATAATTTCTATATTTTCATACTGTTCTCTGAGCCAGAAAGTACTATTTTTTGAAGACTCAGTGACTACAGAGTATAACACTTTTAGGTTTTCCTTTGTGATAGCACACAACCTATAATAGTATGTATGAGTTCACTATTTGTGTGTGAATGGCTCTATAATATTGGTAGTGTTATCATTAGGAATAGAAAGATCTTAAAAATTACCCTTATACATGCAGTCATTTAATAAATTTAAATGATCTTGAACAAACATGTCACATCAGTTTGCAGTGCTTTCAATGATACCAACATGTCTGCTAGCACAACACAACTTCTAAATATATATAACCCCCTCGCTGATTTTGTACTATTAATGGATCTTGAGACAGGAGCCTCTTTAAAGGAGGGCTTCTGGACCTTGTGATAGCTACACACACTCCACCCAGCTGGACCTTGATGTGTGTGTGTCATGAGCCACTCTTGCAGTCTGGTGAAACCTATGGACCCCTTCTTAGAATAATGTACTTAAATAAAATAAAATAAAATAAAGATGATTACAAAGCAAAATAATTTTTAAAAAATTTTTTTTGAAAATTTACAGAACCCGGGTAGAGAACCTCCACTCTAAAGAAACAGAACTGTGGATACATGTTATTTCATTTGACTCCACACCATCCCTTAGAAATAAACGCTATTATTATCTTTTTTCTTACAGATGAGGAAAATGAAGCTAGGAAATGTTCACTTACTTGCCCAGGGTCACACTGTTATTAAGTGCCCTGCAGCTGAATTTGAACTCAGGTCTTTCTGACACCAGTTCCAATACTACATCTACTATTACAACTAATATTTACTAGGAAAGGATTTTTGAGAATACTCTTTTTTAAGTTTTGCTTATAGTTTATTTCTCCTGAAGACTCACCCAGTTATTTTTTTTCCCAGCATAAATTTCCATGTGTTCTCCATACTGTGGCTCTTCGAGTAATGTCTGGTATTCAAACATGAGGCGAGAGCTCTCCCGGAGACGGCTACACTGAAATTGGTGATACTGCTGCACAAGCTCCTTTACCACAAGCAGAAGGCAGTCAGGATTAGAGGGATCCCAGGATGCAAGGTTCTGCAGATGACATGAACAAAGGACCAGATAAAAAAATGCTTACAAAATTCGCTATCATAGTCTTGCTTAAATACAGAGGCCAAACTGCCTCAGAAAGTCTCAGAGGTACTGGAGCTATTAATAAGCCATAAGCACACAACTAAAGTTATAAGCTTCTTTTGACTTCAGCTCTCTCTGTTCTAGACTTTCTTCCATTTTAATGAAAATGTTGGATAGTAGATAAGATTTCTGGATGTAGTTATAATTAGGAAGACCTGGGTTCAAATACAATTTCTGATACTTATTAGCTTTTTAATCTTGGGTAAGTTGTTTTACTTCTTAAGCAACTCTCAAAAGACTTAAGTAATTAAGCCACAGTTTGCAATCTGTGTTGGTAAAGGGAATTCCACACTTTCCAGGAATATTTTTGTTCTGACAAAACCACAGATCCTTTGTATTTTCATGTATCCCTGACAAAGATAAAATGCTATTATTAAGAAGATGTTAAGAGTTGAGCAGCAGAACAGAGGGAGAGCTATGGGAAAATAAGGTATCACTAAAACCTGATACCTTAAGTTCAGCTCTACATGAATGTTTTTTCTTTATCACAATCCAGTCTGCAGGTTTTCTAGCTATATTTAAACTTTATGTACTTACTGATTTCAGAACAGTGATGACCTCAAACCTATAGCCTATTTATCACAAGGTAGCTCTAGCGCGATGGCAATGGAGACGGAACATCAGTTTCACCACAATAAGCTAGGCTGAGCTTGGCGGGGATAATAACAGGGAAGAAACAACAGTGTCAAAGAGTACTAAAGAATTGAGGAAGGTGTGAGGAGAGGGTTTCTTTGAAATCTTATGAAATTTAGAAGAAAATCAATACAATCCACATCACTGTCAATTGTTTTTCAATCTCAAGATTCAGGGAATTATGATTTAAACAAGTTCTAAGACATACTTTACACTCATACATTAAATCAAATTTGTTATCAAACCAAACTGTCCTACTTGATCAAATAAATGCAACATGTAACTTTGAGCTCCTTCTTTAAAATTTGAGCCTCAGATAACATTTCCAGAAAACTTTACACAATCTATTAGAATGTAATAGTCACAGGCATAAGAATCTTTTACAAATCTCTCCACCAAACTCTAACGAGTTTCAGTGTCTGAAAATGAAGTTGTAGGAAATGATCAATGGAATTTTATACTGTTAACCTAATTGTAGATGGAGGGGCATGAAATTTTTTAAAAGTCACCTCATTTGGAGAACACAAAAGATAGCAAAAGGAAAAACATGGCCTCTACTTCATGAAACTATTTTAAGACGACTATGTGTGTCAACAATGACTATCTACAAACAGTAGGTTTTCATCATTTCTCCCTACATTATCATCACTCAAATGAAATGTCATTTTTGTTTTAAAATTCTTATTGACTTTTACTTTGTGTAAAACTTTAATGTTTTTACTTTTTATTAAGTAATATCACAAATCCTAAGGAGGAAGAGGAAATGACTTCATTTAAAGCAACATATTACTAACCAGACATCCATTTGTAAAGACAGTTCTAAGTATTATTGATCCATTTTTAGATATCCCTACCAAGTTTGTTACCTGCAAAAGAATGCTACTTATTTCTTTATCAAGGGTAAAGAAGAAAATCCCCAAGTTGTCATGTCTTGTACATTCTATCCCTGTAACATCTCTCTCCAGAATTTGTTCTCTCCATTCACACCATAACCACCCTACTTCAGGACCTCATTACGTCTTGTATAGATTACTACAAGAGCCTTCTAAGTGGTTCCCTGAATCCAGCCTCTCCCCTTATCTAATTCATTCTCCATATACAAACCAAATGGCCATTCCTAAAGTAAAAGTGTGACCATGTCACTATTAGTGGATCCCTGTTGTCTCTAGGAAAATATAAAGTCCCATCTTTGAGATTTTAAACCCTTTACATTCTGCCTCTAGTCAGTCTGTCTGTCTGTCTCTCTCCAAGCCGATTCCACGTTATTCTCCATCATGCATTCTTCACGTCAGCCAAAGTGAATCATGCACTGTGCTACATAATTGATATTCTCTATCTCCTGCCTTTCTGAATTGCATAAGCCATCCCCCACCCTCACCTGCCCCATGCAGGGGAATACTCTCTCACTTTCAACTTTTGGAAATCCCACTCCACCTACATTTTAAGGTTCTGCTCAACTGCCACCTCTAAAAAGGGCCTTTACTGATTCCCCCAGTTGATAGTCTCTGTTATACTTCCAAATTACTTTGTAATTATTTTTTGCATATGTCTATATATACACATATCTACATGTATATGCATATCTGCACACACACACACACACACACACACACACACACACACACACACAGAGTATACTGGATAGACTTGGCCTCAATCAAGACAAACCCCAGTTCAAATCATGCCTCTGACACATAATAGCTACAAGTAATTCTGGGTGAGTCACTTGCTCTTTTATTACCCCTAGCATTTATTACCCCTTAAAGCTGCTAAGCTGCAGGGTTGTGGCTGAGTGGCATCATCAGAGAGAGTTTCCATCATGAGTTCCTCAAACTAATGAAATCACAGGTCTAGTCCAGAAAAAGCAAAAAAGAGAGAGAAAGAAAAAAAAAAGAAAATCTTGTATTTACTTCACATTGTGTCCCTCCAGTAAAATGTAAACTTTTTGAGGGCAAGAACTATGGCATTTTTGTCTTTTTATTCCTAGCACATTATTTAATGTTACAACATGACAACAGATAATAGAGTTAAGAGTCAGGAATCTGGGTTTGAATTCTGGCTCTGATAATTAATAACAGAACAAGGAGGTAAAGTACGACAATAAATGTATACAATAGGAAACCAAATGCAGGATATTCTATCAGCCAATAAACATTTAGTAAGTACCTACTATGTGCCAGGCACTGTGCTAGTTGATAGAGTTACAAAGAAAAGCAAAAGACTGTCCTAGTTCTCAAGTAGCTCACCATCTAATGAGAAAAACAACAAGCAAACAAATATTAATAAACAAGCTCCATACGTGGTAAGTTCAAGATAATCAACAGAGAAAAGGCACTCGGATCAAGGGAAATCAGGAAAAGCTTGCTGTAGAAGGTGGGATTTGACCTAAGACTTGAAAGAAGCCGGGGAAGCTAGGAGGTAGACATGAGGATGATGAGATTTTCTTATAATGGGGAAAAGTCAGTGAAAACGTCCAGAGGAATAACAAGAACGCCAATGTCCCTGCTTCACAAAGTTCATGATGGATTGGGGGAGGGAAAGGGAAAAGGTATAACCTAGGAAGGCTGTAAAGATGGGGTAGGGAGGGAGGCAGGTTATGAATGGCTTTGAATATCAATCAGAGGATTTCATATTTGATCATGGTGGTGTGAGGGAGCCACTGAAAAATAATGAGCAGGGAAGTGACACAGTTAGACCTGTTCTTTAGGAAGATCACTTTACCAGCAGAGTGAAGAAGGAACTAGATGGGGGGTCTGGGGAATGGTGTGGGACAGGGACTTGTGGCAGGCTTTTACAACAGTCCATGCCTGAGGCAATGAGGACCTGTGCCAAGGTGGAAGCAGTGTCAGAAAAGAAGAGAGTGCATATATGAGAGATATTACAAAAATCAGTAAGATATATAAGGGGGAGTGGAGAGAGTGAAGAGTCAAGAATGATGTCTAGGTTGCAAGCCTCAGTGACTGAGAGGATGGCCATATGCTCAATAGTAATAGAGAAGTTAGAAAGATGATAGAGTTTTGAGGGAAAGATAATGAATTCATATCTATATGTTGAATTTAAGATGCCTACAGAACATGCAGTTCAAGATGTCCAACAGATAGCTGAAGATAAGAAACTGGGGATCACACAGAAATCAGCATTGGTTGGTATCAAGACAATAACTGAATCCAAGGGAACTGATGAGATCACCAAATGAAATAGTACAAAGGTGAGAAAATAATTATTTTCTTATTATATTAATAACTAATTTTACATACAGAATGCAAAGATTCTCTTTTTTATTAATAACCAATTATTAATAGGTCAGTTATTAGGAGAGTTTTTTCTCTTTTTACTTCCTAATGAAGAACAAGGCAAAAAACAAGAAATTCTCCTCAATCTTGGGCTGGACTCCACCCAACTGAGAGAGCTTATTTCTGACTAAAGGATAAAAAGGAGCTAATCTAGGTGAATTCCAGCCCATTGTTCTACTGAGGTAAAACTAGGTGGAGGTGGATCCCTTTGTCTAGATTGCCTGAAGCAGGAGTTGTCAGGGTTGAGATGAGTCTCTTGGTCCAGGGACTGATCAGTCACAATTCCAGGCCCCTCATTAGAATAAGCTCACCTCTCATTATAATATTCATTCTCTCATTAATTGTTAACCAATCAGCACTGGTATCCACCCTCAGGGACACCCCCTATTCCAAAGATATTTAAACATCCAAGCCACCTCCAAGTCTGGTCTTTGGTTTCCAAAAGAACCACTGACCTCAATTTATTATCTACTAGCCTAATTAATGAATTGGTTATTAATTACCATATTGCCAAGGTGATACAGCAGCTGCTTTGAATATGCAGGCATATTTCCAGGTTTGAACAGCAAAATATAAAAGACTCTCTTCCTCAAAGGCAAAACCAAGATATTTATTCAGATAACAGAAAGCCAAATCCACCATGGCAACAAAAAAGTTTCTACTCATTACCAATGGAGGGAGCACTACCATGCTCAAGCCTTCCCTCCATCAGGTCTCCCCACAAACCAGCTTCCCTAGGCAAAGTTCCCCTCTCCCTCACTGACACTAACTGCTCTGCCTCTCTCTCTCTTAGCTCTGTCTCACTTTCTCACTTCCTCCTCCATCAAATTGTCAAGTTCCATGTGACTAATGCTCAGGTATCCATGTGACTCAGGCTCAGTGCAGGTCACATTAGTGGACAGGAAAGATCTTCCCATTACATTAACATTACAATGACCCAGAAACTATGTTTCTTGGACTTGTCATTCATCTCAAACAGAAGAGAATGGGAACAGAAAAGAGCCCTGTGGAATATCCTAATTTCAAAACCTTTGGGAAAGAAACGCTAACAATCCTTTATATCCATAACAAGGTCAGAACAAGATCATAAGACTAAAGACTGTTACAAGGAGGCAAAAAAAGTCATTCTGACACCACTGTCCTAGTCACTCACACTTAAACACTTAGGTGGATTTTGATTCAATCTTGTCCTTCATCTCAAATGTCGATTTTGAGTAGAAATTTCTCTTGGATCTTATCTTCCTCCTAAGTCCTTCCAGAATTCTTACATAGACACCCTCATCACTGGAAAGCTATGTTATACTGACAACATCTTTGGTGATGTTCTGAACTCCAGACTCTTCCCCTGCCTCCCATTACTTTAATATATCGCAAATAATAAAAATGTGTAGTCAATCAAAACAAATTTCCTTATTGGACATGTACAAAAAAATCTGTCTTGAACTCTGAGACTTTCATCTCTCTATCAGAAGGAGGGTAGCATATTTCATTATTAATCCTCTAGAATCATGGTTCATCATTATACTAATAAGGGTACCTAATTCTCTCAAAGTTTTTTCCCTTTACTATTTTATGGTCATTGTAGAAATTATTCTCCTGGTTCTGTTCACTTCACTATGTATCAGTTCAAATAAGTCTTTCCAGGTTTTTCTGCAAACCTCTCGATCATTTCTGACAGCACAACAGTATTCCATCAGATTTGTATATCATAATTGGTTCATCCATTCCCCAATTTATGGCCACAGGCTCAAATTCCCATTCTTTGCAACCTCAAAAAGAGCTATAAACATTTTTGTACATCCGAAGGCATTTGTTTTGCTTAAGACTAATCTCTCTCTTAATCTACCATCCTTCTAGTTGCCTCTTCTCCCTATTTCCCTATTGAATTAAATGTGTTTCTGAACTCTGTGTGCGTGTCCTCCTTTCTTTACCCAGTTCAGATGAGAACGACGTTGAATAGCCAGTTGGTACCCCCATTCCTCCATCATGCTCATATAGATGTTTACTTGTATGTAATAATTATGTGAGATAATGCTACCTAATCTAGGGCAAGGAAGAAAGCTGGGAAAAGCAAACCCCCCAACATGAAAGGAGGATGATATAGATTTAGAATCTGGCTATGAGGTATATACACAAAAGAGTGGAAAAGTTAGAAAGGAAAGGGCAATGAATTTATTTTCAAAAGGTTAACTCCAAATATATCAAGAGGAAGAAAATGCTCTTAAAAAGCTGGAGGATAAGTGAATAAATCAATGGAACAAATACTAAAATTAGAAGAAAGGCTAAATATGAAAACATCAAAAAGAATACAAACTTCTATAAATATTGCAAGACAAAGGAAATCAAGGCAATGCCTGATGAAACACAGAGGCTGTGGAATCAAAAAAAGACACAGAAAAATAACAACATAGTACAGAATGATTCGAAAGAGAAATTATAAACATAAGAAGACAAATGTCGGGGGCAGAGACAAGATGGCAGCTGGAAAGCAGGGACTTGCTTAAGCTCTCCCCCAAATCCCTCCAAACTCCTGTAAAAAATGGCTCTGAACAAATTCTAGAGTGCAGAACCCACAAAATAGCAGACGGAAACAGGTCTCCAGCCCAGGAGAGCCTGGATGGTTGGTTTGAAGGGTCTATTGCACGTTGCTGGGAGTGGAGCGCAGCCTAGCGTGGGCCGCGCCAGGATAGACCATACCGGGAGTCAGCCAGCAGAACAGGCCCTAGGGCCATGAATCATTGAGCTGTGGCAGTTACCAGACTTTTCAACCCACAAATGCCAAAGACCACTGAGAAGGTTAGTGGGAAACTGTGGGATCGAGTTGAGACTGGTCCAGCCACCAGCCCTGGGGTGGAGGAGGTACTGCAGTGATGGTGGTGGCAGCAGCAGGAAGCTCCTGAGGCTGCCTCCAGAGCTCCAGTGTCAACTGCATCCCAAGTCCCTGGCTCACACAGTGGGAGGAATCTAGCAGCGGATCAGAACAGGAGTACAAGGAGGGCTCTGTGGGCACAGAGGCAGATTCTCTTGCTGTGCCCTGCTTGCATCTGGACTGCGGTCCTGGTTGGTGGTTCTTGGGGGAGGAGGAGTGCTGCTGGGACAGAGCCTGGGGTGACTGCGGAGCAGAAGTAGCTCTGAAAACAGCAGTGCTTGGACCCTAAAGCTTGGGACAAAGTACTCTCTACTCTACAAGCAGTCATACACTGACAAAAAGCTCAAGGGTCAGGTAGATGGCTGGGAACATGAACAGGCAGCAAAAATGAACTCAGACTCAAACTCAAACTCTAGATTCCTTTTTTGGTGACAAAGAAGATCAAAACATACAGCCAGAAGAAGTCAACAAAGTCAAAGAGCCTACGTCAAAAGCCTCCAAGAAAAACATGAACTGGTCTCAGAGCACAAAAAGGGTTTGGAAAAGCAAGTTAGAGAAGTAGAGGAAGAATAGAGAAGAGAAATGAGAGAGATGCAAGAAAATCATGAAAAACAAGTCAATGACTTGCTAAAGGAGACTGAAAAAAAAAACACGGAAGAAAATAACACCTTAAAGAATAGACTAACTCAAATGGCAAAAGAGCTCCAAAAAGCCAGTGAGGAGAAGAATGCCTTGGAAGGCAGAATTAGCCAAATGGAAAAGCAGGTCCAAAAGACCACTGAAGAAAATACCACCTGAAAAATCAGACTGGAGCAAGTGGAAGTTAGTGACTTTATGAGAAATCAAGATATTATAAAACAGAACCAAAGGAACGAAAAAATGGAAGACAATGAAATATCACATTGGAAAAACCACTGACCTGGAAAATAGAATCAGGGGAGGTAATGTACCTGAAGAAGAGTGCCTTAAAAAAGCAGAATTGGCCAAATGGAAAAGGAAGTCCAAAAGCTTGCTGAAGAAAATAATTTCATAAAAATTAGAAAGGAGCAAATGGAACCTAGTGACTTTATGACAAATCAAGATATCACAAAACAGAATCAAAGAAATGAAAAAATGAAAGACAACGTGAAATGTCTCATTGAAAAAACCACTGACCTGGAGAACAGATCCAGGAGAGATAATTTAAAAATAATTGGAATACCTGAAAGCCATGACCAAAAAAAGAGCCTAAATAACATCTTTCAAGAAATTATCAAGGAAAACTGCCCTGATATGCTAGAGCCAGAAGGTAAAATAGAAATTGTAAGAATCCACCTATCCCCTCTTGAAAAAGTTCCCAAAAAGAAATCTCCTAGGAACGTTGCTGCCAAATTCCTGAGCGCCCAGATCAAGGAGAAAATGCTGCAAGGAGCCAGAAAGAAACAATTTGTGTATTGTGGAAACACAATGAGGATAACACAAGATCTAGCAGCTTCTACATTAAGGGATCGAAGGGCTTGGAATATGATATCTAGAGTTTGAGTTTGAGTCTGAGTTCATTTTTGCTGCCTGTTCATGTTCCCAGCCATCTACCTGACCCTTGAGCTTTTTGTCAGTGTATGACTGCTTGTAGAGTAGAGAGTACTTTGTCCCAAGCTTTAGGGTCCAAGCACTGCTGTTTTCAGAGCTACTTCTGCTCCGCAGTCACCCCAGGCTCTGTCCCAGCAGCATTCCTCCTCCCCCAAGAACCACCAACCAGGACCGCAGTCCAGATGCAAGCAGGGCACAGCAAGAGAATCTGCCTCTGTGCCCACAGAGCCCTCCTTGTACTCCTGTTCTGATCCGCTGCTAGATTCCTCCCACTGTGTGAGCCAGGGACTTGGGATGCAGTTGACACTGGAGCTCTGGAGGCAGCCTCAGGAGCTTCCTGCTGCTGCCACCACCATCACTGCAGTACCTCCTCCTCCCCAGGGCTGGTGGCTGGACCAGTCTCAACTCGATCCCACAGTTTCCCACTAACCTTCTCAGTGGTCTTTGGCATTTGTGGGTTGAAAAGTCTGGTAACTGCCACAGCTCAATGATTCATGGCCCTAGGGCCTGTTCTGCTGGCTGATTCCCGGTCTGGTCTATCCTGGCGCGGCCCACGCTAGGCTGCGCTCTGCTCCCAGGCTCTCCTGGGCTGGAGACCTGTTTCCGTCTGCTATTTTGTGGGTTCTGCACTCTAGAATTTGTTCAGAGCCATTTTTTACAGGAGTTTGGAGGAATTTGGGGGAGAGCTTAAGCAAGTCCCTGCTTTCCAGCTGCCATCTTGGCTCCGCCCCCCGATTTGCTATTTCTAAAGAAGTAATGTAGACTCTCATCATAATCACTTCTAATTCCCTCTACTGGTCAACCAAATAGAACCTGTATGAGACCTGGGAAAGGTACCAAAATTAATTTCTATGATTACTTCCTTTCTCTAAACAGTTCAAAATGTTAATAGATTCCTCATATGCCATTATACCTAGTAAAAATATATTCTTTATGAAACTCCCCCCATCTCTAGCACTGGGTTTTAATTACAAGACTTCCCATCACTCCCTTCCCACCACTGCTAATATTTACCAACACATCCCTGCCCCAACTTCTCCAACTTCTACTGGAATTCATATCAAAGAAAATTTTCATTAGCCCCCTTTAAACAATTTCAACTGTGAACTTCTTACTATAGTCATTCATCAGTTAAAACAACCTCTGACTGTCCAGAGAGGAACTCCTTCAATTCATTCAAAATAAATTTAAAGCCCCACTTCTTGAGTACAGCTTCCTTTAATTATTAAGTAAAAGTAAAAAGTAGATTTTACCCTAAATATATTCCATACCCTGAAAAAGGACAAGAGACAGAATAAAAGAATAAACAGTTGTCCAAAGAGAATAAAATTATTCTGTCTGGAAGCATTTAAAAGACAAATACTTAACAGGTAGTAGCAGTGTCTTCTTTATAGCCTATAAAAAAGCACCAAACCTATAAACCACAGAATTATTGAAAACTAGAAAGTTAGCTCACTCTTGAAGAGTAATGGATTGCCTCCTTTCTGTGGCCACTGCAGCACTTTGTTGAAGTTGATTTCTTTTAAATGTAGAATTATCCTTTTGTATAGCACATATGATATCATTCTTAGCCAAAGCCCATTTATGTAGCAAAATGCTAAAGAACCATGTAGACATTGTCTTTTACAAACGTTTGTCTATATAATCTTATATTCCTTTTGTTAATATTGTTATAAATTCCAGAACAGACTAGAGAGAGTATGGTTTAATCATCCCTCACTCAGGCATATTTAGTCTTTGCTCTGGGAATCTATATAATCAGTATTGACATCTCTCAGTTTAAGTCACTGATGTCACTCAGAATCTCCATTACTACCATATAGTCCTTGGGAGTAAAAGGTAACTGCAAAAACAAAAAAAAAATTAGCAAATATGAGTTCTAACTGAATACAAACTGGTTTTTTTTCCTGGAGATATATTTAAATTTTCCAGGTTGCTAGAATATCATCCAGGGATATGATTTTTTTTAAGACAGCTTGTTACTGTTTTTCCTGGCTGTACTACAAGAAACAACAGTATGATCATATTTTAAGTTGCTTCTGTGTTTCTTTACAAGAAATTAACTGCAATCATTTAGCTACAGCAAACACTTTACAGGCTTCCATTTTTCATTAGAAAATGTCAGTCATCTCTAGGATTGTCTCAAACACCAAAATTTTACAATCCTACATTTCTATCCAACTGCATTCCAAATTATGAACAAATGTTACAAAGTACATATACAGATCACGTAGCCAAATAACATATAGCTACCAAAGTTTTCTCATAACAGAACTCACAAAATTATAGAAAAGGTGCTTGCAGTAAAATCTATTCTCTTGCATCAAAGTAATGATTTATCTAAGCTATACTGGAGGCCTAATCAAATCATAAAGATCTATAAGGAAATCTATTTTACAATCATCCTCAATAAGAAGCAATGATAAAAGGCTACATGCTTCAACCAGGGGCAGAAATAATTTGCATATATGATTTCCTTTTGGCAATGATAAAATTTCTCCAATGTTATAATGTATCTGTAATCTAATCTCTTTAGATCTTCCCATTAAAGATGAAGATAACAATCCATCTATGCTTCTCCACCTTATGTGACTCTTAATCATGTTCTCCTATAAATACATCACAGGAGGTCCACCAAATGTAATGGAATAATGTTTTTTATTTGTCTTGACATAAAGAAGATACCAATAGAACACTCAGGCTATTCACCTGTTAGCCCTCACATGACCAACTCAATTCTTTCTCTCTATACTTCCCTGATGACATCTTTTATTATTCCTGTTCTATGAAACTCCTCACTGGCTATGTGCTACAATTTGCTCACAACCACAATGCTCCTCTGTACTGTCCTCTGTGTGATAGTCATTTTTAGTTCTTCAGACTTCTGTGACCGTATCTCAAAGTCACACAAAAGTGTCAGAATGCTGGCAATGAAAGACAACCCTTTGTTTCTGAGAGAATTTCAGGATCATTAAAGAAGCTTTGTAATTTTCTGAAAGCAATATAGTAAATCCCTTTTCAGCTTAAGTCTGGGCCCAACTCACTGTCCATGTGGATCCTGGATAATAAACATATTCGGAAGTTTTTTATATTATGCATTCAACTGTATGTCATAATATGGGAAATAGATAATCTTTATTCACTTGGTTTTTCCACTACGGACCAACTTGGAGGTAAGGGGTGGGGAGTAAGGGGAGTAAGGAAGGGATAGGAACTAGACCTGTGATTTCACTGATATAGGGAATTCCTGAGTGAGGATACTGTCTTTACACATGCAGTTTGGCACCTTCTCAGAAAATCAGGGTCTAAGAGGATTGCAATCATGGAAAGATTAAGTGTTTTACTGAGGGTCACTTAATCAGTATGTGCCAGTGGTGGGACATGAACCTAGGTTTACCCATTTCAAAACTTGTTCTCTATAGACTATGCTTTGCTACTTCTTGGGCCAAACTCAACTGATAAAAATTCAATTAAATTCAACAAATATTTATTAAGGAATACTGTGTACAAAACACTATGCTACATACTGATTTAGCTTTGATAAGACAGAGGAACTGATCTCAGGGAGCTTATACCTAAAGAAATGCACAGCACACAGAAATAAATTATTCTTTTTAAATGTTTAATAAGTATGAGATAATAAGGAGTAACTTTATAAATAACAGTAATTAACTCAGTTTTGATGTGACATGTTAACTCTGAGATGCTTATGGGATATATGTTTTGTCGGCAAAGATACAGATCTGAAGCTCAAACCAAAGGTCAAGACTACAGATAGAAATTCAGAGGTCCTCTGCTTAAGGGTGTAGTTAAAACTATGACTAACACTGTCAAGGTAGAGACAAAAATACAAAGTTCCATGCTTAAAAATATATAAAATCTAGCTAACACTTTCATGAAGTTCATATAAAACAAAATAAAAAAAAACTTAAGAGGTTTTAGTTAACTATAAAGGCTCACATTTGTATTAGCTCTTTATAAACAGTTCCAAAGCACCCTCCATACAGACCTTCATGATAATTCTATTAGCAGACAATGTATTATTATCAATACCTTTAAGATAATAAGGAAAATGAGACTCAGAGAGGTTTATTTGAAATGTCAACCCAGATCTTCTGAAAAGATTTTTTTTCCACCAAATTATCTTAATATGTTAATAGTGTAATATGGCTACTGAAAAAATAAGTGAAGGCAATCCTAGACTACCTAATATTAACAAATGTAATGTGAAAAACAAGGGAGGTCCCCCTGTACCCTACATCAATCAAATTACTTATGGAATACAGATATATTTTGTATAACTTTATCCCCAACCAATGTACTTTCAAGTTAACATTATCAATACTGAAATGAATGTCATATCACATTTAACTAATGAAGAAAATACTCTCATTTATAGCACTGTTCCTATGGAATTAAATGTCCAATGTAACTATCTTTCCTAACATTATATCTTAATGGAAATAGTTAATAAATAGAAAAATAAGTGTGCTCAATTCAATTAATCAATCAACAACAATGTATTAAGCACTTAAAATGATTCCAAGTCAGAAGCAAGAAAATATCTCTAGATGCCTGGGGTGGTATAAAGACCAACCAACAGGATGAGCCCTAGAGGAGGAAGTGAGAAAGATGCAACAATAAACCCCTACTGACACATAGCAGGTTAAACATAATTTTATCTAACCTCTTTTCTTCAGCCTCAGGATTTATAAATCTTAATTTTAAAACTGGTTCTAAATGAAAAAACATCAATACTCTCTAGATCATAATGTACTAAATTTAGGGCATAGAGAATACGGCAAAGATTTGGAACCAGAAAGACCTGGAATCAAATCCCTTCTCAAATGCAAGCTATAAGAACTCCACTCGCAGGCCAAACCCTTATGGAATGAAAAATGAAAAATCTATCTAAATTCTTTCCTCAACAACTAACAAGTTTCCACCTGTCATACTCTCCCCATCTCAGTTATTCTGAACCCCAAAGGTAATCATTCAAAACACATTCTCCATAGCCTGCCATGTCCCATCACTAATTCCAATGGCTGTCAACCCACACCTTCTACCCAATGACCCACTCAAAATGTACCCACCTCTTCTACTGTCCCCTATGTAATGCCTACTCTATAGGCAACAAGCTTACTTTCATCTTAAAGTTTTTTACTCCCTCCTTGTGACACAGCCTCCCTGGCCATCCTTTCCAGCACTGATTGCACTTTGATTCATACCACAGACTCAGTGATCAAGGTGGGAGAATTGTTATACTCCTTGCTCTCCACTGTCATGTCCAGGTTCTTCCTCCAACACTCAACTGAGTAAGCTCTCTAACCTTGAGGTTCACTCAAATCCATATATACCACCCAGTCAGAATTTTTTACTGATCTCCAGGACACTCCCCTTCTTTTACCAATGAGTTCAGTGACTGGCACACATTCTTTTGATCTTCCCTAACCCTTGCCCCCATACTAGGAGATGTCAACATGCATATTCACATCCTATCAAATACTCTAACCTTACAATTTTTCTCAACACATTTATTTCACTTGATCTACTTCTGTACACCACTTCAGCCACCCACAAAGAGACTTGTGAACAAGAGATATAGATCTCATTGACCTCCAAAAGAAAGCTGTGCTGAAATTTTCCATCTAAAATGAGAGTTAAAACACTTAGAATGTAACACTAGATAAAATAATATAAATTATATCTGGAATGGTACATTAGAAAGAGAGCTGAATTTGGAATAAGAGGACCGAGGACTAAATAGTGAATCTGGTAATTAGTACTACATGATCCTTGTAGACTAAGTTTTCTCATTTGGAAAAGACAGAATTTGACTAGATGAGTTTTCAGTAAAGGTCTCTAACTCTAAAACTACGATCTTATGATCTGAAAAGGCTGAAATATAATAAAGTCACATCAAGTCAAGAAGCATTTAATAAGCACCTACTGTGTGCCAAGAAGTATGTTAAGTACTGAGAATATGAAGAATGTCCTCCCTCAAGAAAAAAAAGGTCCCTATTCTCAAGGAGTTCATAGTGTAAAAGGGGATACAACATGCAAAAACATGATATAGAAAGGATAATCTGGGGATAAACCTAAAGGATAGGGACTTGCAATGAATGGGTTTGGAGAAGACTTCTTGGAGAAAGTGAGTTTTCAAGTGGGACTTGAAGTCAGAAAAGATAAGAGAAAGAGATGAGGCATGCCAGTGTCCAAACAACTTCCATACCCCATGACTGCATGATGGTAGAAGAAGCACTTTCTCTGATTCTCATGACCTCTCAATCCTTTGTAAAAGTAGGAATTATGCATAACAGATAAAATAATTTTTAGCTATCTCTACTGTCTATGCAAACAAGAATCTAAATGAGGTAAAAATGATGGTAAAAAAAATTAACTAACAATAAGAAGGCTAATAATCTCTAACTCCTAACATATTCACTCAAGACCCTATCTTTCACCACCCACTACTCCAACAGCAGACTTGCATAAGCCTACTCATAAGCATGCAAGAGAACTCAACTCTACACTACCTTCACTCTTTCCAATGCCAGGAAAATACAACAGTATGGCAACACTCGGTGGTCCAACAGAGCTGAGGAGCGGCACATGTGCCATGCTTGTGGCACTCTACTAAGCTTGAGGGAAACAGCCCAGAATCTATTTGGGGCCAGTTCTGATCCCCCAGACCTCACATGGGGCAGAAATTCAAGCTAGTGAATCATGAATTACCCAACACAGATAGAAACAGAGATTACTTGAAGGTCCAGACCTCAGTGAAATCATTTCAAATTAAAGGAGGACACAAAAGGTGAGCAATAAAGGAATATAAGCACAAAAGACTGAAATAACTATATATCTCATGAGCAAGAAAATGCAATTAAAGCCCTCAAAGCATAAGTCGATTAACCAAATGAAAAAATATTAATAACACAATGGAATGTGACCTCCAGATAAGCTAAGAGTCTAGATATGTATGAATAAATATTATAAGACAAACAAAAATTGTTCAACATCTGATGAAGCAGAAGAACCTGTGGATTCCAAAGAGAGACTGGAACCACAGCAGAATGTTCTTGAATGGTTTCAAAAGAGAAATAAGAATTATGAAAGAATCGTTGGCAGAAGAGAAAAACTAGAATGTACAGTGGCAAGTCTCACCAGAGAAACAAAAGAGAGAATATTTGATTAAAAACGCAAATACATGAAAGTACACAAAGAGAAGCAAAAAAGAAGTATCATTAAAAGAAAATATGATCTCCAAATAAGCAAAACATATTGCTCTTGAAGACAGGTCAAATGGAGCCAAGTTAAAGACTATAAGTATTCCAGAAAAACACAAGACAGCATTCCAGACTTGGAGGGCATTCAGGGAAAATTCACTGAGTCACGAGATGTAGCGCAGTATGCAGGAACAAGCAGCAAGGAGGCCAGTGTCAATGGATCTCAGAAAACATATAAAGGGTGAAGAGGTGTGAGAAGACCGGGAAGGTTAAGAGAGTATCAGGTTAGGAATGGATTAGAAAACCAAACAGAGGAATTCATATTTGATCCTAGAGGAAACACGGGATCAATGGAGTTTACTGAATAGAAAAATGACATACTCAAACCTAAGTGTTAGGAAAATCAATTTAACAGTTGAGTTGAGGACTGATGGATTAAAGAATGCCTCGAGACAGAGAAATTAATCGGAAAGTTGGTACAACAGTCTAGCAGATGGGTGAGAGCCTATATGAAGTTGGAGGCAATATCAGAGCAGAAAGTAAGGTACATACGAGAGATACTAGAAAGGTTGAATTCACAAGACTTGGCAAGAGATTTGATATGGGGTAAGAGAGAAAAGTAGAAGACAGCACCTAGATTGTGAGCCTGGATGACTGGGAATATGATGATATCCTTGACAGTAAAAGAGAAGTGAGGAAGATGGGATGATCTGGGAGAAAAAATGAGTTGAGTTTGGGAGATGTAGAGTTTAAAATGTCTACAGCACCTCCAGTACGGTATGTCTTACAGGAAGTTAGAGATGTAAGATTGGAGGTCAGCAAAATGGTTAGGGCTATATAAGAAGATCTGAGAATCATCTGCACAGAGATAATAACTAAATCCACGGGAGCTAATGAGATGACCAAATGAAAAGAGTATAGAGGGAGAAGGCGGCTCAGGACAGAGGCTCTGAGGGGCATACATTGTTAGTAGGAGCACCCAGAATGAAGAACAAACAAAAGAGACTGAGAAGCAGTTGGACAGGTAGAAGGAGAGCTTTGAGAAAGTAGTGGCCCAAAAAAAAGAAACAGAGACAAAGAAGAAAGAAACTAGGTACATGTGGCCTCGAAGTCACAGGTTCCCCATCCCTGATTAAGGAAAATGATCAACAGTGTAAAAGACTGCTAAGAAGTCAAGAAGAATAAAGACTAAAAAATTTTAAAAATTATTAGATTGGGCAATTGAGAGACGGTTAGTAACTTTGGAGAGAGCAGTTTCAGTTGAATGATGAAGTCAGAAGCTAGACTGAAGAGTTAGGAAGTGAGAGGAAAGGAAGTAGAAACACCTATTGTAGGCAGCTTTGCTTTCTCCAGGGGTTTAGCAAGAAAAGGGAGATTGAATGATAGCTAGCAGGGATGGATAGATCAAGTGAAGGTTTTTTGAGTGGGGGGAGATGTGGATGGGTTTCTAGGCAGTAGGGAATTACCCCTAAAACAGGGAATCAAAGATTAGTGAGAGAGTAGGTTCACTAAAGAAGCAATCTTCTGTATGGAATGAGATGACTTGTGCATGTAAAGGGATTTGCCTAGGCAAGGAGAAAAGCCATTTCTTCATATGAAACAGAGGTTAAGTAGGAGATAATGGTAGGAGGAATATGAATAATATGAGGAGGAAATATGAGACAGCTCTCAGAGAATGATTTTAATTTTTTCAGTGAAATATGAAGCAACATTCTTCGCTGAGAGGATGAGAGAAATGGGAGCTATGAAAGGTTTGAGGAGGGATGAAAAGGTTTTAAAAAGTTATTTTGGTGGCTGGGACAAAGAATTGATTAAGGGGGTGTAAAAGCATTGCCTTGCTACAATTAGGACCCAGTTGAGATTACATAATGTATAAATCTGTAGCAGATTCAATCATCATGGTTTTGTGATTTTTCTCACTATTTTGTTCAGCAGCACACGTAGAGGAGCAAAGGTAAAGGAGAGAGGGAGACTTGGCAGGCAAAGACAAGTCTTAACATAAGGTGGCTAGGGACTCAACAGAAGAAGACAGTGAACGTTTGAATTGGTTCCTCCAGGGGTACAGTTGGGAGCAGTTACTGGGCAATGGTGGTAGAAAGAAAGCTTGAAGGTGACAATGGGAGCAAGGAGTATTCTGACTTCCACACCATGGCGAATGAAGGCATGAGGAAAAGAATAACCAGTGCTAGAATGGGTGACCAAGGAGTCTAAGCCATTAGAAGGGAGCCAGGTCTCAATGGATATGATAAGATGGAATGAATGGGGAAAAAAAAAAAGGTTTTAAGATTAAAAAAAAAAGGTTGTTACCTAGGGAGTAGACATTCTAGAGGGCATAGTGGAAAAGAAGGGTGGGGGGTGGGGTAACTTTAAGGTGGCACATTGAGGAGTTCAGCTGAGGCAGATGAGAATGAGGGAGTGGCCAATGTGGGATAGAGAACAAGTTCTGAACAATGAAAGCAAGGATTCAGGATTTCTGAAATAAGAAAAGTAGGACAGGGTGGAAAGTAGATTAATCATTGAGGATGGCATTCTGATAGGTTTTCATAGTCCCTAGAGGTTCATTCTCAGGGTAGAGTTGTCCTAGTATCTCAGGTAGAAATGTAAAGCTAGAAGAAGAGAGGAATTACCACCCCCCACCCCAAAGAGGGAGGGGGCAAGGCAAACAGTTAGAGGTGTAGAAGGCCTGAAGCAAGGTCAAGTGACTGATTCAGGGAGACTAAGATTCTCCTCTCTTTCCCAGGTAGGCAAGGCAACCATATAGAACTGTACAGAACCAGGACTACTGCCACAAAGTTAACTTGCCATTTTATTTAATACTTTCGTTTTCTCAAATATTTATTGGAACAGAGAAGGCTACTCTCCTTGTTCTAACAGACAGGAAAACAAATAATCATGACTGAATAATTTGAGTCTAAGGACTACATAAAATCAAATTTAAATGTACTCACAGTTCAAGGGACCTGAAAAAGATCTTGGGTTTTTTTTTTTCCAAATAAACTTTGTGAATGTGCTTCCAGAAAACTAACAAGCTGCTGCCTCTAAGCCAGCAATTTCTTATAATCTTGGAATTCTCACAAGGAAACAGATAGTATAATGTGCCAGTATCACTATAGTCTGAGGCCAAAATCACTTTGCTTTGTAGCCAATTTCCCCTCAATACATTTTAGTCAAATTTCTTCAAATTATGCTTGTGCCATATTGGTTTTTATGGCAAAACTAAACTAGATTAAAGTTGGATATGGACTATACATATATATATACATACACACACAAAGAGATATAAATGTATGTGCATGTGACTATATATACACAGAGATCTATACGTGTGTGTATATATATGTGTGTGTATATATATGTGTGTGTATATATACAACTACATATATATACACATACCTATAATACTTAATGAATATCAATAAGCACTGAACTGTATCTATACAGAGAGGTTGGATAAAAAAGTTCCCACAGAATGATATATAAAGATTTCACCAAATTTAGGAGGCAGACATGTATATATAAGTTGGATGTAAATATATATATATATGTATATATATATACACACACACATATGTAATGTATATACACATATATGCATAAATACAAAAAAGGTTTTTTCATAGAATATTGATGATCATATTCCATTAATATGCAGTTTATGATTTCTTATTGTTCAGTGAAATCTGTTATACTGCATTCTGTAGGAAATCTATTTACCATAATTACTATATATTTATAATACAATCAAAATAGACTCAATTCCACCCCAATCAACATTTATTTAGCACCCAATGAGCCCTAGACTACACACTGTCCTAGAATGCCTCCAAATTACAAAGCAGGATTCTATTATGCCTGAGTCTGTGTTTGTATCTGAGTGTATGGATAATGTAAAATTAGATTTAATCAAATTATAATGCTTTTGTCAAAATATGCAATTTCTATATATCTATATAATTAATAACATTAAAACTGATATTTATAGAAAGCTTTTAAGCTCTATATATGTCAGGATGTTATGAACGGATGAATAACCATCAAGCGTTCACTATGTGCAAAGTACTGCACTAAGCATTAATGACACAAATAGAAAAACAGGAGAGCACTAGCTCTCAAATACCTAATATTCTAACTATCAGGAGAAGGTAAAACATATAGGAAGGAAGCTAAACCAGATGGAAAGATGCCATGGTCCTTAGGGTACAAGGGGTTCTTTAATATTATTTCCATTAATAAAATCAGATCCATTGAATTATTTGAAGGTGCCAAGGACTCTGGTGGTGAAAACTCTATTATTTATTCATGAGTTTTTTACAGAAATTGAGGAGGCCAATATGTGGCTGAAGCTCCTGAAGCAGCAGATCAGTCATATCTCCTCAAGTGTTACTCCCTCAGAAGGTGGCTGAGCTGGCTATAAAGTCTGTGGTCCATGGGGTGCTATTGTTCCTAGGGCTCTTGGGCTCACATGTTTAGCAACTAGTCAGCAGCTAGTGGTAGTGGAACCTGGGATGACAGGCCCTGTTTCAAAAAGGCATTGATCTGTGAAATGATGCCTACAAGTGTTAGAATGGAAAGAGGGCAAGAAAAGAGAAGATACTGCATTCCACTAGTTAGTCCACCTGCCACGTCAGTGACAGTTGGTCAAAAGTTAATGGTTGTGGGGTCAGGCTGTAAGCATGGCCGGGTGGTCTGAAGACATTGGTGTTCCCAGGGTTCTTGGGCCCATTTGCCCATAGGTGGCAGTTGATCTGCAGTTGGTGTTGGCAGTAGCTAGGATGACTAGCCTTTTCTCCACAAAGGTTGTGACATCATTTTCTTCATCTCTGACTCATACAATAAAGGGTCAAAGAATTTAATTTGAGGGGCAGAGCCAAGATGGCAGAGTAAAAGCAGGGACTTCCTTGAGCTCTCCTCCAAACCCCTCCAAATACCTTTAAAAAAATGATTCTAAACAAATTCTAGAGCTACAGAACACACAAAATGACAGAGTGAAACAAATGTCCAGCCCAAGACAACCTGGAAGCTAGACAAGAAAGGTTTATCACGCTGGGCTGGGAGCATAGCACAGTCCACTGTGGGTCACGCCAGCACAGATGGGGCTAGAGCAGGCATCAGGGGACTGAATCACTGGCAGCTGTAGTGCTTTCCAGACTTCTCAACCAACAAATGCCAAAGACAATGTAGAAGGTCAGCAGGAAAATTCTGTTGGACCTCAGTGAGAGAAGAGCACAGTCCAGTCCCAGCCCTGGGGTGGTGGTGGTGGTGGAGGTGGTGGAGGTGGTGGAGGTGGTGGTGGTGGCAGTGGCTGCTTCTGGAGCTCTGGGCACACAAATGGGGGAGGGGGGGCAGCAGCTGATCATAGGGGGATTGCAGGGATCTCTTTGTGGTGCTGAGGCAGGACTCTCTTCCTTTGCCCTGCTTGGATCTGGGTCACAGTCCTGGGTGGTGGACTTGGGATGATGAGAAACGCTGGTGTGGCAGCTGTGGAAAGGGAATCCTCCTCACAGTTCCAAGGCAGAAAAGAATGCTTGAGGTCACAGACTAGAACACAGGCCAAGAGAGGAGTAAACACCTCTCTTCTCCTCTCCGCTGATCATACCACCTTAGAAGAACTGAAAAGTTATGGGTGCCTAGAAGTAGCTCTGAAAACAGCTGCACAAAATCCCTGAAGCTTGGGACAGTGCACTCTCCACTCTGGAAGCAGAGTCCTACCTTGACAGAGAGCTCAAAAGTCAAGTAAATGAGCAAACAGCAGAAAAAAACTTGGACCACAGAATCTTACTTTGGTGACAAAAAAGATCAAAACATACAACCGGAAGAAGACAACAAAGTCAAAGTTCCTACATCCAAAGACTCCAAGAAAAATATGAATTAGTATCAAGCCACAGAAGACCTCAAAAAGGATTTTGAAAATCAAGTAAGAGAAGCAAATTATAAATTTGGAAGAGAAATGAGAGTGATGCAAGAAAATCATGAAAAACAAGTCAACAGCTTGCTAAAGGAGAAACCAAAAAAATACTGCAGAAAATAAAACCTTAAAAAAAAAGAATAACCCAAATGGCAAAAGAGGTACAAAAAGCTAATGAGAAGAAGAATGCCTTAAAAAGCAGGATTGGCCAAATGGAAAAGCAGGTCCAAAAGTTCACTGAAGAAAATAATTCCTTAAAAATTAGGATGGAGAAAATGGAAGCTAATGATTTTATGAGAAATCAAGAAATTATAAAACAGAACCAAAAGAATGAAAAAATAGAAGACAATGTGAAATATCTCATTGAAAAAACAACTGACCTGGAAAATAGATCCAGGAGAGATACCTTTAAAATTATTGGACTACCTGAAAGCCATGATCAAAAAAGATGCGTAGACATCATCTTTCAAGACATTATCAAGGAAAATTGCCCTGATATTCTAGAGCCAAAGTGTAAAATAGAAATTGAAAGAATCTACCCATCGCCTCCTGAAAGAGATCCCAAAAGGAAAACTCCTAGGAATATTGTTGCCAAATTTCAGAGTTCCCAGATCAAGAAGAAAATATTTCAAGCAGCAGAAAGAAACAATTTGAGTATTGTAGAAACACAATCAGGATAACACAAGATCTAGCAGCTTCTATATCAAGGGACTGGAGGGCTTGGAATATGATATTCTGGGGGTCAAAGGAGCTAGGATTAAAACCAAGAATCACCTACCCAGCAAAAGTGAGTATAATACTTCAGGGGAAAAATAGACATTCAATGACATAGGGGACTTTCAATCTTTCTCAGTGAAAAGACCAGAGCTGAATAGAAAATTTGACTTTCAAATACAAGAATCAAGAGAAGCATGAAAAGGTAAACAGGAAATAATAAGGGACTTATTAAAGTTGAACTGTTTACATCCCTACACGGAAAGAAGAAAATTATAACTCATCAGACTATATATCTATAACTACACACACACACACACACACACATCTTTAAATATATATATACACACACACACAAACACACATATAGACAGAGGGCACAGGGTGAGTTGAGTGTGAAGGGATGATATCAAAAAAATTAAGGAATGAAAAAGGAATGTATTAGGAGAAGCAGAAATGGAGAGATAGAATGGGGTAAATTATCTCATATGAAAGAAGCAAGAAAAAGCTTTTACAATGGAAAAGAAGAGGGAGGAGGTGAAAGGGAATGAGTGAACCTTACTCTCACAGGATTTGGCTTGATGGGTATGTTACCCTACAAGAAAGTAGGGGGGAAGGTGATGGGGGGAGGGGATGATAGAAGGGAGGGGAAATTGGGGGAGGGGCAGTCAGAAGCAGATACTTTTGAAAAGGGACAGAGTCAAAGGAGAAAATAGAATAAATAGGGGGTAGGATAGGATAAGGGAAATATAGTCTTCTACTACATGACTATTATGGAAATGTTTTGCATAACTACACATGTATAACCTATATTGAATTGCTTGACTTCTCAGTGACGGTGGGTGGGGAGGGAAGAAGAAAGAGAATTTAGAACTCAAAGTTTTAAAAACAAATTTTAAAAACTGTTTTTACAGGCCACTTGGAAATAAGATATACAGGCAATGGGGTATAGAAATCTATCTTGCCCTACAACAAAAAGTAATGGGGAAGGGGATGGGGGGGGGGCAATAGAAGGGAAGGCAGACTGGGGGAACGGGTAATCAGAATGCATCCCATCTTGGGGTGGTGGGGGAGGGGAGAGGAGGGGAGAAAATTTGGAACTCAAAATCTTGTGGAAATGATGTTGAAAACTAAAAATAAATTAATTAATAAATACTTTTTAAAAAGGAATTTAAGTCAACAAGCAGTTAATAAGTGTTTACTATATGTCACACACAGTACTAAGGAAGATAATATATAAAAATAAGGAAGATAATATATAAAAATGAGTTAAAAAGCAAGAGGGAAGTAAGAGAATGTACCCATGTGGGGGCATGAGCAGACCAAAGACTTAGAAATTACTCCATAAGAGAAGAAAAAGAGTGAGCATGGGGCTAGCATGGGTACAAAATGGAGGTTCCAACTAATCACAGGATGAGGCAGAAGAGGTGAAGAGATGTTTCTGGGTGAGAAGTTCACAAAATAAAGGCAACTTCCAGGATGAGAAGGTTTCTGGAGTATGGAGAAGTCCAAGTTGGGAGGAGGAGAAGAAGAGGTAGAGAAAGAGGAAGTGGTAGGAAAAAGAGAGAGAAAGAGGGAAAGGAGGGGAAATGAAGATCTTAAGTGATGTTTTCATAACTACTGCCCATCAAGGCAATGGAGTTCAAAAGACAGAGATATTTGGGAAGTGAAGAGTCAGGTAAAAAGACAGTAGGCAACCTAAATATCAAAGTTCACATCATAAAAAATTAGAGAAGAATGGAAAGAGGCACTTTACAACAAGTACTAGAGGGAAAATTCTTAACCAAGGGATGTAGGAGATCATGAAAGAGACAATAAGCAATTTTGACAATGTAAATTATAAAGTTCTTGCATGAATAAAATCAATACATCTAGGGTAAAAAGGAAAACTGGGGGAAAAAATCTTTGCATGAAATATCTGAAAAAATTCTGACATCCAAGATACACAGCAAATTAACACAAATATTTAAGATCAAGAGGCATTCTACCAAGAGGTATTTTGTTGATTTTCAAAAGAATTTCTGTAAATTCAAATTAGGGAGGTTGGACTACACTAGATGAAATGATAAATGTGGCCCATTCTATTATCCTATGAACAACCATAACAAAGACTGAACCAAAATAATAACAAAAAAGAAATGTAAGGGAGAGAGATATTGAGAGAAAATCTGTTGATTAAAAAAAAGGATATGAATAAAAATTTATTTTCAAAAGACAAAGTGTTTTATAAACCTTAAGTATCCATATAAACATTAGCCATTAATCAATAGCCTATTTCAAACTATTTCCATCAACTGACTGAAACAGGTATCCTAAAGGATCTAAATGAAAGCAAAAGATTAGTTAATTTTTATTAAAGTTGCTGTATATAATTTACAATGACTGGACAATATAGAGAGGATTCCTGCTCAGGGATTGAGTGGACCTCTGAAGTCCTCTCAAGTGCCAAGATTACAAGACTTCCATATTTCCTACTTTTTACTTTTTGAGACTGTCCTTGCCTTCAACTGGTACAATTAAGGGAAATTTTGGTTTTCATTTGTTTTTATATCATTGCTATACAAAGAATAACATAAGTATGGAATGGAAAAGTACAAATTTCTACTGTCTTTTAAGGAATGCTTCCTTACAATTACCAATAAAAAGTAGCCATCTAGCATATACATGTAGTGTTCATGGGGAAAACTCATTGATAGGATGACAGGTCACAGATTTAGAAAGTTAAGGGATAATGAAAGGTTATCTATTCTAACCCCTTCATTTTACAGATGAAGAAACTGAGGCTCAGAAAGGCAAATGACTTTCCTATGGTCAAACAACAATAAAGAGAGGGGCTTTGCACCCAGTCCTTCTTAACTCCAGGTATAGCACACTGTCTACTACAATGTTGCGTCAATGCTTTCTCATTTCAGGAAACAGCTTTAAACTTCTGAAAGAAGTTTAATGTTTTGCATAGGTGTAATTTCATCTGTTTCACCATCTTAACAACTTAAATCTATTTTATAAGAGAAAGAGAGGTTTGACTTTGGAAAGTAATACCTATCCAAGTCAGAATCAATTCAAGACTGCAATTATGAATTACGAAGGATTTCACTGGATGATCTTAAGGTTGAATTGGCAATTTCCTCATAGGCTTATTTGTAAGTTTAAAAATCTTGGCTCTTGAAGACTTCTGTGGGGGCTGTACTTTGGCATGCAATATCAGCCGGATGCAGAGAATTTCACTGAAACTGTTTTTTTTTTTAAGCTAAGGTTTTCTGCTTTTCAAAATGTTGGAAAAAACATACATTGGAATTGGGTTCAAAATTTGTAATAGTATTTTGTTTTTTAATGTGCTCAAATCTATAGGCATCCAAGTTTTATAACAAAATAAGTTGAAAGACTTTTTTAATAGCCTTTAACTAGTAATATAACATCACTACGTAAGCCTAAACAAAATCCTAACAATCAACACAAACCTCTTAAAATTAAAAAGGGAAAGTCAAAGGACTTCATTAGAAGAACAATGAAAAGACAGGCTTTTATTAATCTTGCTTAAATTGTGTCATCCCTGTATGATTCATTCCAGAAAGCTCAATGCAAGAACAGAATTTATAGCAGTTGCCACCTGGTATATCCTTTCCCCAATAGCCTCTCAGAATCATGACCTAGCTACCATCATCACCCAAAAGGTGACCAAGACTAGAATGGAAGGAAATAGGCAGGGAAAAGATCCCTAGAGAGGCAAAAGCAGGAATCATCAACCTTAATGATATCTACAGACAAAGGAATTTCTGTCTTCCTTAAGTCAATTTCTTTAAATGGGTTGGGCCCATCCATGAGGCAGCTGGAATAGTATATGAAGTCCTGAGGTACAAGCTCTCACTAGAATTACACAAGTTACTTCTCAATGCACCAACTATGAAGTCTGTCACACTTTCTTACCATACCAAAGTGGACACAGACAGCATCTGCATGGTCTTCTTCAAAGACAGGTGATCAGCTAGGTGACACAGTGGATAGAGCACTGGGCTTGGAATCAGGGGAACTCATCTTCATGAGTTCAAATACAGCCTCAGACACTTACTGGTTGTGTGACCCTGGACAAGTCACTTACCCTTGTTTGCCTCCTTTCCTCATCTGTCAAATGAGCTGGAGAAGGAAATGGCAAACCACTCCAATATCTTTGCCAAGAAAACACCAAATGGGGCCACAAAGAGTCAGACATGACAAACAATTGAACAACAACAGCCCCGTAAGATGTCAGAACTATCATACTCTATATCTAAAACTTGCTGGGAGAATGTAATATCGACAATCCAGTGGATCCACATGCTGCCAAGCTCTGGACAAACCCATAACCTTTAAAAAAAGTATCTGCAGGAAGCCTATATGAAGCAGATGACTAGCAAAGATCCTGGACCTTGGCTGCCCAGCTTCTTTCCTCCAAAAGCTTCTACCATCATATCTATCTACCTCTTCTGAGTTCTTCTGAGGTGTGTGTGTGTGTGTGTATCTTTTCCCCTCTTGTGACTTGTCTTTTCCCTCTTCTGTACAAGACTCTATATCATACATCGCTTTCTTTTTCTTTTTTTTCTTAAATGAAGTTCCTTTTCCAGCTCTCATAATAGATGTATAAATAAATTGTTTGGGTTTTTTAAAATGAATAAAATTTAAATAAAAGATCAGTGGGGATACTTGTGCTTTATATCTCTTCTTCACAACATCCCATAAGCTAAGAGCACACAGAAGGAAAGGCTTATCATGTGTAAACATGTTTCTTCTATGGCCTGGGTTCTTCCAATCAACCCAGCTGGAGAGCATTCAGGCTACTCTGCTAAGCAGGGAGTTCCCAATTTATTTATCTGGCAAGATTGAGAACCACTGACCCTTATTATCTACCCTGCCACTATGCTGTTCAGTCCTTACCATCTGCTTACTGCTCCTCCCTGCTGACCTCTGGGCATTGACATCTCTCCTGCCAACACACTCTAAGGATAACTGGCTTTCCCATCCACCCTATAGCTTCACCATGGACCTTTCCACCAAACCTAGAATTGAACACACCTAACCAATTAGAATGTGAGCTCCCTGAGAGGAGGGACTGTCTCATTTTTCTATTTTTATTACCAGTGTATTAGCAAAGTGGATAGGATAGAGTAAGTACTTAAGTTTTTTATTCACTAATTCATTCATTCATTCATACATGAAACAAAGGACTTCTGAGCAGATTCATTAGTCATCTGCTCTTACGCCATAACATAAAGTACTGGGACATGTAACATGTACGATAGAAGTTATATTTCTCTTATATCTTTGTGCACACAACATAGCTCAACACTATTTCTACAAATAGTAGAAAAAGGGAAACTATAAAAAGCATATATGAACATTTCTTGAATCCTCAACATCCCAAAAGGAAACATTTTTTCTTCAGAATACTAATGTAATGAAAAGTTTCAATTCCTTAATAATCCATGAGAGAAGTTAATAAAGTAATATATGGAGAGAAATGTGTTGCAACTTTAAAAATCATGAGAATGATTACATGTTAGCTAGGACTCTATAGCCAGGCATTCCACAGACTTTTCACAATTTATTTCTCAAACGATCATACAAGTTCATAGGTGGGAAGACTTTAGAAGTTAGTTGCTCCAAATCTCTAATTTGCTTAAAGAAACTGAAGTAGAGAGAGCTTTTAATCACTTACCAAAGGCTAAAACTTTTTCCCCCAAATTCTATGTTTCATGAACATTTGTTCCTATCTATTACTGTCCATTCAGGAGGAAAGAGAGGTGAGTGGGAGTTATCTAGCTTATTCTGATCAGGAGAGCAAGAAAATTCCTTCATGCCCCAGCTCAAAAGGAAGCCACAGAATTCCATTCATTTTGTCAACTATGTGTTATATGGAGGTAACAGGAAGACATAGGAGTTTACTGAATGGGGGGTGGGAGGGGGTGAAGGGGTATGTGACATGGTCAGACCTACATTTTAAGAAAATCGGCTTGGTAATTGTGCAGAGGATGAATGAGAAACAGACACCTGAGGCAGAGTTCAACCAGAAAGCTATTATAATAGTTAAGATGTTAAGAAAAAGATGAGATCTTGAACTAGGGTGATGGCTATGTGAGCAAAAAGAAGTAATATTACATAAATAAGACATAATGTGAAGGTAAAAATAACAAGATGGGGGTGGAGGAGGTGGGCGGAGAGTGATATGTGGAATGAGTGAGAGTATAGAATGGAGGATGATACCAAGGTTGCAAAATTAAATTACTGGGAGGATAGTGGTACCCTTAACATTGATAGAGAAATTGGATGAAGATGAGTTTGGGGGATAAAGACAGGAAAAAGAGATGAGTTCATATTTAGATAAGCTGTATTTGAGATGCCTATAAGAGATCTAGATGAAACTGTCAAAAGGGCACTTGGTGATACATGATGGAAGACCAGAAGAGATAAACTGAACCCATGGGAGCTGATGAGACCACCAAGAGAAGGAAAAAAGTGCCCAAGAACAACCCTGGAAGATACTACAGTTAGGAAGTATAACATAAATGATGAACTAGCAAAGGAAAGTGAGAAGGAACAGGTGAACACCCAGGAGGAGAACCAGGAAAGAGTAGTATTTTGATAATCTAACAGAGAGTATACAGGAAGAAAAAGTTATCAACAATGTCAAATGCTGCAGAGAGGTCAAGGAGGATCAAGATTGGGAAAGGCCATTAGATAAGACAATTAAGAGTTTACTGGTAACTGTGGAGAGGGCAATTTCAGCTGAATGTTCAGGTTGGGAAGCTAGATCACAGAGAGTTAGAAAAGCAAAAGTGGAAGTACCAGTTGATAGATTGTGAGTTCCTAGAGGGCAGGGATTGTTATTTACCTTTCTTTGTATGCCTAGCACTTAGCACAGTGCATGGTACATAGTAGGCATTTAATACATGCATATTGACTGAGTGACCAAATGCAGACAGATTTCCTAAGGGGTTCAGCGACAAAGCAGAAAATGGAAATATGAATATGTATGTATGTCCATATCTATTAAAATATCTACCTATACAGAGATGTATAGAGATATGTATATATGCATATATACACACAAATAGATATACATGGATATACAAATTTCTATCTCCATCCTCCCTTTTATAGGTAAACTCCTTAAGAAAGATGTCTCTCTTGTGTTTATACATAAATGTATGTATTCATATGAGATATATATACATACACACACATGCAATATGCATATACATATACTTTTTCTGTATGACTGTATAGTTCCATCCTTGCTTTTGTAGCTAAATTACTTTGAAAAGCATAAGTGGATATGTGTATGTACACACACACACACACACACACACACACACACACACACACAAGAAAGGAGGGATATTGAGGGTTTGGTTCGAGACCACTGAAAGAAAGAGAATATAGTAATATAGAAAGTCACACAAATTATTTGTTTTCCCACTGCATATAAAAGTTATGTTGACACTATACTGCAGTCTATTAAGTATGCAATAGTACTATGACTAAAAAATGCACATACCTTAACCTAAAAATATTTTATTGCTAAACAATGCTAACCATCATCTGAGCCTTCATTGAGTTGTAATCTTTTTACTAGTGAAGGGTCTTGCCTTGATGTTGATGGCTTTTGACTACTCAGAGGGGTGGTTTCTTAAGGTTGGGGTGACTATGGTAATTTCTTGAAATAAGACAACAATGAAATTTGCTGCATTGCTTGATTCTTCCTCTCAGATAAGATTTCTCTATGTCATATGATGCTGTTTGATAGTATATTACCCACAGTAGGACTTTGAAAATTGGAGTCAATCCTCTCAAACACTGCTGCTGATTTATCAACTAAGTTTATGTAATATTCTTCAATACTGTCATGTCTCAGAGAATAGGGAGGCCTAAGGAGAGGGAGAGAGACAGGAGAGTGGACCGTCAGAACACACGCAATGTTTATCAATTAAAATTCACCTTCTATGTAGGTGTGGTTCATGTAGCCCCAAAACAATTACAATAGTAGCATCAACAATTACAAATCAAAAATCATCATAACTTATTGGGAAAATAAGTTTAATGTAACGGTATATGTAGAACATATATCAGATTACATGCCATCTTGGTTGGGGGGAGAGGGGTGGAGAGGGAGAGGGAGAAAATTTGGAACTCAAAAACTTGTGGAACTGGAGTGTTGCAAACTAAAAAAATTAAATTAATTTTTTAAAAAAGGTATATCACAGCACATTGCAAGAAATGGAAATTATGCCTCTTCAAAAATGCATATAAATTATTCAATAGAAAGAGGAAAGCACCGATAGAGGGGTAAGAATAATGAAATCACTGATGTCACCTGTGACTTTGGAAGTGATGTACTGGTAGGGAAGTCTCTCAAAGCAAAGAAAAGCAGCTTGTAATGCATTTACAATAAAATAGTCACTTTTGTAAAAAAAAAATCATGACAACACATAATAATGAAAAAGTTCAAAATATTGCAAGAATTACCAAAATGTGACACAGAGACACAACGTGACCACATGCTGTTGGAAAAATGGCTCTGATAGACTTGTTCAACACAGAGTTGCCAGAAAGTTTCCTTTTATTGTTAAAAACAAAACAAAACAAAAAAAAAATCTGCAAAGCACAATAAAATGAAGTGCAATAAAACAAGTTATGGCAGTATATTATATTGTGTATGTACATATATATAGTGTGTGTATACATATACGTATGTGTGTATATGTATATCTCCTCCTTTTGTGGCTATACTCCTTAAGAAAGTTATATAAAGTGCTTTTAATGACTTATCCAAGAGCAAAAACTTTTTCTCCAACTTCCTTGTTTCATGAATCTTTGCTCCTTTCTATCACTGTCTATCACTGAGGCAGCAAAGGTGTGTGTGGGTATCTCTTTCTCTGTACATCTCTCTCTGTATACACACACAGTAAATATATGCAGAGTTTCCAGCCCACAGACAGTGAGGGGATCAAACAACTAGTCTGAAGGAGACTAAAGTGGTCTCTTTGCTAACACTAAGGCAGGACTCTGTTGTTTTGCTCATATTTAGATCTGGGTTGCAGTCTTAGGTGGAAGTCCCAGGGCCAGGAAGAGCACTAGCACACCAGAGCTTGCAACTAGAGTGGAGTGTGGGCCCTTGTCACAGTCGCAGAGCAAAAAAGAGTGCTTGTTGTCACTCACAGACCAAACATAGGCCAAGAAAGTGGTAAAAAAAAGTCTTCTAAAATCATACCACCATGAAAGAACCGAAAACTTACAGTTCCTGAGAAGCACCTTTGAGAATAGCTACACAAAACCCCTGAAGGTTGGGACAGTGCTCCCTCTACCCTGGAAGCGGAGCCCTACTTTAACAAACAGCTAAAACTAAAGAAATAGGCTGGAAAAATGAGGAAACGACAGAAAATAATTCTGACCATAGAAAGCTACTATGGTGACAAGAAAAATCAAACACACACTGAGAAAATAACAAAATCAAAGCTCCTATATCCAAAACCTCCAAGAAAAATATGAATTGGTCTCAGGCCATGGAAGACTTCAAAAAGGATTTTGAAAATCAAGTAGGAGAAGGAGAAGAAAAATTGGGAAGAGAAATGATAGCCATGCAAGAATATCACAAGAAACAGGTCAACAGCTTGGTAAAGGAGATACCAAAAAAAAAAAAAAAACATTGAAGAAAGTAACAACTTAGAAAACAGACAAGGCCAAATGGTAAAAGAGGTACAAAAAGCAAAAGAGAAGAATGCCGCGAAAAGCAGAATTGGCCAAATAGAAAAAAAAGCACAAAAATTCTCTAGAAAAAAAACTCCTTAAAAAGTACAATTGGCCAAATGGAAAAGGAGGTCCAAAAGCTCACTGAAAAAAATAATTCCTTAAAAATGAGAATGGAGCAAATGGAAGCTAATGACTTTATGAAAAATCGAGAAGCAATAAAACAAAATCAAAGGAATGAAAAAATAGAAGACAATGTGAAATATCTCACTGGAACAACAACTAACCTAGAAAATAGATTCAGGAGATATAATTTAAAAATAAGTAGACTACCTGAAAGTCATGATCAAAAAAAAGAGCCTAGAAATCACCTTTCAAAATATTATCAAGGAAAACTGTCCTGATATTCTAGAATATCAAAACAGAAATTGAAAGAATACATCCATCACTTCCTGAAAAAGATCCCAAAATGAAAACTGCCAGGAATATTGCATCCAAATTTCAAAGTTCCCAGGTCAAGGAGAAAATATTGCAAGCAGCCAGAAACAATTTAAGTATCATGGAGCCACAGTCAACATAACACAAGATTTAGCAGCTTCTACATTAAAGGATTGGAGGGACTGGAGTATAATATTCTAGAGGGTAAAGGATCTAGGATTAAAACCAAAAATCACTTACTCGGCAAAACTGAATACAATCCTTCACTGGGAAAAATGGACATTCAATGAAATAGAGGACTTTCAAACATTCTTGATGAAAAGACCAGAGCTGAATAGAAAATATGACTTTCAAATACAAAATTCAAGAGAAACATAAAAAGGTAAATGGAAAAGGGAAATCATTAAGTTAAACTATTTACATTCCAACATGGGAAGATGATGCTTGTAATTCATAAAAATTTTCTCATTATTAGGACAGTAAGAAGGAGTATATACAGACAAAATACACAGTTGTGAGTTGAATATGAAGGCATGATATCTAAAAAAATAAATTAAGGAGTGAAAGACGATATGCTGGGAGAAAGAGAAAGGGAAAGGAAGAATGGAGCAAATTATCTTACATAGAAGAGGCAAAGGAAAAACCTTTTACAGTGGAGGCGAAGAGGGGGAAAGATGAGGCAGAGTGAGTGAACTTTACTCTCATCAGAATTGTCTCAAAGTGGTAATAACATACACACTCAATTGGGTATAGAAATCTCTCTTACCCTACAAGAAAGCAGGAAAAGAAGGGGATGGGGGGGGGGGAGTGGGAAGGGAATAAAAGGGGATAGAAAGGAGGTCAAATGAGGAAAGGAGGTAATCAGAAGCAAAACACATTTGAGGAGGGACAAGATGAAAAGAGAGAGAAAATAGAATAAACAAAGGGTAGGAAATAGAATTGAGCAAAATACAGTTAGTAATAGTAACTGTGAAAAAAATTTTGAAGCAAGTTTCTCTGATAAAGGCGGAGCCAAGATGGCTGCATGTAGGCAGCGTCTTACCGGAGCTCTCTCACAAGGTCTGTCAGATTCCCATAAAAAAGTGAATTTGAGCAGATTTGAGAGAGTCATAAACCGCGAGCAGTCTCCGTGGGGCAAATTTCTGAGCCGGAAGAGTCTGAAAGGCTGAAGACACGAATCTGTAGGCTGGGAGAGTGCTCGGCGGCGGAGCTGCTCCAGACCAAAGCAGAAGCAGCTGGCCAGGAAATCCACGTGGGAGACAGGCTGGGAGAAAGCTGGGCGCCCGAAACCAGCGGAGATCCCCAGGCCTCCCAACACAGGACACCAGTCTGTGGAAGCCACGAGAGGCAGCGCAACGCCACCGGCCGGGAAAATACCCACTCCTGACGCTTGCAGCCCAGAAACTCGGCTTCTTGAACTTCCGGGAGACACAATGGCCAGATAAATGGCTCTAATCCCTCCCCCCCTCACCCAGAGAATTCCTCGGGGAAAAAAAAGAAAGCTGAAACAGAGGAGAAAGTAGTGGGGCCTCACAGGACAAATAGTAGAAGCTCATTAGTCCCAGAGGGGCAGAGTCGGCAGGGGTCAACACCAGGAGCCCAGACGTAATCTTGCTTCCCCAGGGGAAGTGCCAGAGATCAGCTCAAACAACAAACACCTGAGACCACTGTTGAAAAGCAAGTGCTGGAGAGCACCCATAGTGAGTGAGATGCCAGGGAGCCAGACCCCTCCCCTCACCTCAGGAAACTGAAGGCTATAATTCTAGACTCAAAACCCCCAGAATAAGAAAGCTGGGACAGAGAGCCCTGAGGCCCAAAGGTAGAAATTCGTTGTAACGCCAGGAAAAGGCAAAACAACAAATGTGAAGAAGAATACAAAAAAACCGAGGACAATAGATTCTTTTTATGGAGACAGGCAGGATCAAAATATCAATATGGAAGAGGACAGCAATGACACTATAAACGTGTCTGATACCTCAAAAGGTAATACGAACTGGTCTCCAGCCCAAAAAGCATTGCTGGAAGAGCTAAAGGAGGATTTTAAAAAGCAAATTAGGGAGCTAAAAGAAGACGAAATCAAGTCCCTAAAGAATAAAATTGGTGAAATGGTTACAGAGATATAGAATCTAAAGAGAGAAAATGACACCTTGAGATGTAAAATCAACCAATTAGCAAAGGAGACTCAAAAGCAAAATGAAAACACTAATTCATTAAAAATTAGAGTTGAGCAAGTGGAAGCTAATGACTCTATGAAGCACCAGGAAGTAGTAAAGCAAAATGTTAACAATGAAAAAATAGAAAAAAATGGGAAATATCTGATTGGGAAAACAACTGACTGGAAAATAGATCCAGGAGAGACAATTTAAGAGTTATTGGTCCACGATGAAATCCACGATGAAAAAAGGAGCCTTGACAGTATCTTTGAAGAAATTATCAAAGACAACTGCCCAGAGGTCCTAGAACCAGAGAGCAAAATAGTCATTGAAAGAATTCACCGATCACCCCCTAAAAGAGATCCCGAACTGAAAACACCAAGAAATATTAGAGTCAAATTTCAGAACTATAAACTCAAGGAGAAAATACAGCAAGCAGCCAAAAAGAAGCAATTCAAATATCGTGGAACTACAGTCAGGATCACGCAGGATCTCTCAGCTTCCACATTAACAGACAGAAGAAACTGGAATATGATATTCCGAAGGGCAAAGGAGCTGGGACTACAACCAAGGATCAACTACCCAGTAAAACTAAGCATAATTTTTCAGGCAAGGCGATGGACATTCAATGAAATAAGGGAATTCCAGACCTTCCTGATGAAAAGGCCAGAACACAATGGAAAATTTGATCTCCAAATACAAAACTCAAGAGAGACATAAAAAGGTAACCAGGGGGGAAAACCCCACAAACCTTATTAACCAATAAGGGCAGCTTGTTTACATCTTTATGTGGGATTATATCATCTTATGTATGTTTTATATACATATATATATATATATATATATATATATATACACACACACATATAAAAGTCAGTCTTGAGAATGGTACAGCTATTATGAAAATTAAAAGGGATATACATAGGTTGTGAATGCCTGTATAAATTAACTGATGTAAAGATATAAAATATAAGTAAGAGATATAAAGGGAGGGCTATGAGAGGAGGGGTAAGGAGGTAGTAGAAAAGGGTAAATTACACCAAATGAAGTGGCACAAAAACATATTATAGTAGAGGGAAAGAAGGGAGGGAGAAGAGCAGTATTTGAGCTTTACTTCATCTGATCTAGTTCAAGAAGGGAATAAAATACCCTGATAAGTTTAGAAATCTAACTTGTCCTACAGGAAGTAGGAGGGGAAGGGGGAGAAAGGGAGAAGGGGGGATCAGAAGGGAGAGGAGAAGTAGCAAGTGGGAAATGGTAAGATAAGGGAAGGGAATAAAGAGGGAGGGTAAACTGAGGAAGTCAGCGGTCAAAAGCAAAACTTTGTTGAGGAGAAGGGGAAAGGGAGAAATAAAAGCATAAACAGGGGGAACTAGGATGGAGAAAAAGACACAGATAGAAATCATAACTCTATGCAGGGGATGAACATTCTCATAAAACAGAAGCAGATAGCAGAATGGATTAAAAACCATAATCCTACAATATGCTGCTTACAAGAAACGCATTTGAAACAGGGGGATACACATAGGGTAAAGGTAAAAGGCTGGAGTAAAATATATTGTGCCTCAGCTAAAGTAAAAAAAGCAGGTGTAGCAATCCTAATCTCAGACAAAGCAAAAGTAAAGATAGATTTAATTAAAAGAGATAAGGAAGGACATTATATCCTGCTAAAAGGCACCATAAAAAATGAAGCAATATCATTGCTTAACATATATGCACCAAGTGGTAAGGCATACAAATTCTTAAAGGAGAGGTTAAGGGACTTACAGGAAGAAATAGAAAGCAAAACTATAATACTGGGAGACCTCAACCTGCCCCTTTCTGAACTTGATAAATCTAACCTCAAAATAAAAAGTTAAGTGAAGAAAAAAGTTAAGGAGGTAAACAGAATATTAGAAAAGGCACATATGATAGACCTCTGGAGAAAACTGAATGGGGATAAAAAGGAATATACTTTCTTCTCAAAAGTACATGGCACATGTCTGTGGCTGTGCACAACGTTCTCCTGGCTCTGCTCCGCTCACTCAGCATTATGTCGTGTAGGTTTTTCCAGGTTGTTATGAAGTCTGCATCATCCCCATTTCTTATGGCACAATAGTATTCCATCACCTTCATATACCACAGCTTGTTCAGCCATTCCCCAATTGATGGGCATCCCTTTGCTTTCCAATTCTTGGCTACCACAAAGAGAGCTGCTATAAATATTCTTGTACATATGGGTCCTTTTCCCGCTTGCGTGATTTCTTTGGGATACAACCCTAGAAGTGGTATTACTGGGTCAAAGGGTATGAACATTTCTATAGCCCTTTGGGCATAGTTCCAAATTGCTCTTCAAAATGACTGCATCAGTTCACAACTCCCCCAGCAATGTAACAATGTTCCAATTTCCCCACATCCTTTCCAGCATTTATCATTTTCTTGTTTTGTTATTTTAGCCAATCTGACAGGAGAGATGTGGTATCTAAGAGTTGTTTTGATTTGCATTTCTCTAATCAGTAGTGATCCAGAGCATTTTTTCATATGCCTACAGATATCTTTAATTTCTTCCTCCGAAAACTGCCTGTTCATATCCTTTGACCATTTCTCAATTGGGGAATGGCTTGTATTCCTATATATTTGGCTCAGTTCCCTGTATATTTTAGAAATGAGGCCTTTATCAGAGATACTAGTTGCAAAGATTTTCTCCCAATTTTCTGCTTCCCTCCTAATTTTTGTTGCATTGGCTTTTTTTGTACAAAAACATTTCAATTTGACATAATCAAAATTATCCATTTTGCATTTTGTAATGCTCTCTATCTCTTGTTGGGTCATGAATTCCAGGACCAACCCTGACATACTGCGCTTCTCTCAGCAACCTAAAGGGGCAAGGACAACTCCAGGGGACTCACGATGGAGAATGCTATCTTCATTCAGAGAAAGAACTGCGAAGTTTGAATACAGACTGAGGCACACTACTACATGCTCGCCTTTTCTGCTTCTCTTTTGTTTTTGGTTTTGGGGTTTTTTTTTTTGGTTTTTTTTTTTTGGTTCTGTTTCTTCTTTCTCATGATTCATTCCATTGGTCAAAATTCTTCTCCACGACTTGACTAGAGCATAAATTAATTCAATGCGAAGTTATACATGACAGTTATATGAGACTTCATGCCGTCTTGGGGAGGGAGGGGGGAGGGAGGGGAGAAAAACTGGAACTCAAAACTATGTAGAACTGTGTGTGGTAAACTAAAAATAAATAAAAAATAAATAAAAAAAAAAAAAGTACATGGCACATACTCAAAAATTGACCATGTACTAGGGCATAAAAACCCCACAATCCAGTGCAGAAAAGCAGAAGTAGTCGAAGCATCCTTTTCAGATCATGATGCAATAAGAATCATTTTTAATAAAGAACCATGGAAAAATAAGCTAAAAACTAATTGGAAACTAAATAATTTAATTCTAAAGAATGAGTGGGCCAAAGAACAAATCAGAGAAACAATTAATAACTTCATTCAAGGGAATGACAATAATGAAACAACATACCAAAACTTACGGGATACAGCAAAAGCAGTTCTTAGGGGAAGTTTTATATCCCTAAATGCCTACATGAATAAAATAGGGAAAATGGAAATCAATGATTTGGGCATACAGCTGAAAAAGCTAGAAAAAGAGCAAATTGAAAACCCCCAATTAAATACCAAATTAGAAATATTGAAAATCAAAGGAGAGAGTAATAAAATTGAAACCAAGAAAACTATTGAATTAATAAATAAAACAAAGAGCTGGTTTTATGAAAAAAACAATAAAATTGATAAACCTTTGGCCAATTTGATTAAAAAAAAGAAAGAAGAAAATCAAATTACCAGTATCAAAAATGAAAATGGTGAGGTCACGTCTAATGAAGAGGAAATCAAAACAACAATTAGGAATTATTTTGCCCAACTGTATGCCCATAAATTTGACAACCTTAGAGATATGGATGAATATCTACAAAAACATAAACTGCCCAGGTTAACAGAAAAGGAAGTAAAATTTCTAAATAACCCCATCTCAGAAACAGAAATTGAGCATGCCATCAATGAACTCCCTAGGAAAAAATCTCCAGGGCCAGATGGTTTTACATGTGAATTCTATCAAACATTTAAAGAACAACTAATTCCAATACTTTGTAGACTATTTGGGAAAATAGGTGAAGAAGGAGTCCTACCAAATTCTTTTTATGACACAAAAACGGTACTAATACCCAAACCAGGTAGAGTCAAAACAGAGAAAGAAAATTAAAAACCAATTTCTCTAATGAATATTGATGCAAAAATTTTAAATAAAATATTAGCAAAAAGATTGCACCAACTCATCACGAGAATAATACACTATGACCAGGTAGAATTTATTCCAGGAATGCAAGGCTGGTTCAATATTAGGAAAACTATTAGCATAATTGACCATATCAACAACAAAATTAGCAGAAACCATATGATCATCTCAATAGACGCAGAAAAAGCCTTTGACAAAGTACAACACCCATTCCTATTAAAAACACTAGAAAGCATAGGAATAAATGGAACCTTCCTTAAAATTATAAATAGCATCTACCTAAAACCATTGACAAGCATTGTTTGTAACAGGGATAAGCTAGATGTATTCCCAATACGATCAGGGGTGAAACAAGGATGTCCATTATCACCCCTATTATTCAATTTGGTACTAGAAACGTTAGCTGTAGCAATAAGAGAAGAAAAAGAAATTGAAGGAATTAGAATAGGAAAAGAAGAAACTAAATTATCACTTTTTGCAGATGATATGATGATTTATTTAGAGAATCCTAGAGAATCAAGTAAAAAACTACTTGAAATAATAAACAACTTTAGCAAAGTTGCAGGATATAAAATAAACCCACATAAATCCTCAGCATTCCTATACATTACTGACAAAGCCCAACAGCAAGAGACAGAAAGAGAAATCCCATTCCAAGTTACTGTAGACACTATAAAATATTTGGGAGTCTATTTGCCAAGACAAACCCAGGGCCTATATGAACATAACTATGACACACTTTTCACGTGAATAAAATCAGATCTAAATAAATGGAAAAATATCAGTTGCTCATGGTTGGGCCGAGCTAATATAATAAAAATGACAATTTTACCTAAATTAATCTATCTATTCAGTGCCTGCCATACCAATCGAACTACCAAAAAATTATTTTACTGAGCTGGACAAAATAATAACAAAATTCATCTGGAAAAACAAGAGGTCTAGAACATCTGGGGTATTAATGAAAAGAAATGCTAGAGAAGGTGGCCTAGCCATACCAGGTATTAAACTGTACCATAGAGCAGCAGTCATCAAAACTGCCTGGTACTGGTTAAGAAACAGGGGTGTGGATCAGTGGAATAGGATAGGTACACAAGTAGGAGAAATCAACAAATTTAGCAATCTACTCTTTGATAAACCCAAAGAGGCCAGCTTCTGGGCTAAGAATTCACTATTTCACAAAAACTGTTGGGAAAATTGGAAAATGGTAGGGCAGAAACTGGGCATAGACCAATATCTTACACCGTATACCAAATTAAAGTCAAAATGGGTTCATGCTTCAGGAGTAAAATCTGATACTATAAGTAATTTGGGAAAGCAAGGAATAGTTTACTTATCAGATTTATGGAAAAGTAAAGAATTCATGACCCAACAAGAGATAGAGAGCATTACAAAATGCAAAATGGATAATTTTGATTATGTTAAATTGAAAGGTTTTTGTACAAAAAAAGCCAATGCAACAAAAATTAGGAGGGAAGCAGAAAATTGGGAGAAAATCTTTGCAACTAGTATCTCTGATAAAGGCCTCATTTCTAAAATATACAGGGAACGGAGCCAAATATATAGGAATACAAGCTATTCCCCAATTGAGAAATGGTCAAAGGATATGAACAGGCAGTTTTCAGAGGAAGAAATTAAAGATATCTATAGTCATATGAAAAAAATGCGCTGAATCACTACTGATTAGAGAAATGCAAATTGAAACAACTCTTAGGTACCACATCTCTCCTGTCAGATTGGCTAAAATAACAAAGCAGGAAAATGATAAATGCTGGAAAGGATGTGGGGAAATTGGAACATTGTTACATTGCTGGGGGAGTTGTGAGATGATGCAGCCATTTTGGAGTGCAATCTGGAACTATGCCCAAAGGGCTATAAAAATGTTCATACCCTTTGACCCAGCAATACCACTTCTCGGGTTGTATCCCAAAGAAATCACACAAGCGGGAAAAGGACCCATATGTACAAGGATATTTATAGCAGCTCTCTTTGTGGTAGCCAAGAATTGGAAAGCAAAGGGATGCCCATCAATTGGGGAATGGCTGAACAAGCTGTGGTATATGAAGGTGATGGAATACTATTGTGCCATAAGAAATGGGGATGATGCAGACTTCATAACAACCTGGAAAAACCTACACGACATAATGCTGAGTGAGCGGAGCAGAGCCAGGAGAACGTTGTGCACAGCCACAGATATGTGGATTCTGTGAGGACCAACCCTGACATACTGCGCTTCTCTCAGCAACCTAAAGGGGCAAGGACAACTCCAGGGGACTCACGATGGAGAATGCTATCTTCATTCAGAGAAAGAACTGCGAAGTTTGAATACAGACTGAGGCACACTACTACATGCTCGCCTTTTCTGCTTCTCTTTTGTTTTTGGTTTTGGGGTTTTTTTTTTGTTTTTTTTTTTTTGGTTCTGTTTCTTCTTTCTCATGATTCATTCCATTGGTCAAAATTCTTCTCCACGACTTGACTAGAGCATAAATTAATTCAATGCGAAGTTATACATGACAGTTATATGAGACTTCATGCCGTCTTGGGGAGGGAGGGGGGAGGGAGGGGAGAAAAACTGGAACTCAAAACTATGTAGAACCGTGTGTGGTAAACTAAAAATAAATAAAAAATAAATTAAAAAAAAAAAAAAAAAAAAAAAAGAAATGGGGATGATAGGGACTTCGTAACAACCTGGAAAAACCTACATGACATAATGCTGAGTGAGTGCAGCAGAGCCAGGAGAACACTGTACACAACCACAGATATATGGATTCCGTGAGGACCAACCCTGACATACTTCGCTCTTCTCAGCAACGTAAGGTGCAAGGACAACTCCAGGGGACTCAAGATGGAGAATGCTATCTTCATCCAGAGAAAGAACTGTGAAGTCTGAATGCAGATTGAGGCACACTTCATGCTCGCCTTTTTTCTTCTCTTTTGTTTTTGTTTTTGGGGTTGTTTTTTTTTATTGATTCTGTCTCTTCTTTCTCATGATTCACTCCATTGGTCATAATTCTTCTCCACAACTTGACTAGTGTATAAATTAATTCAATGCGAAGTTATACATGGTAGCTATATGAGATTCCATGCCGTCTTGGGGAGGGATGAGGGGAGGGAGGGGAGAAAATTTGGAACTCAAAATTATGTAGAATCGTGTGTGGTAAACTAAAACTAAAAATAAATAAATATTATTATTTCCTTAGAAATTAGGCAAAAGAAAAAAAAAGTTTCTCTGATGAAGATCTCATTTCTCAAACATATAGAGAACTGAGTAAAATTTATAAAAATAAGAGCCATTCCCCAACTGATAAATGATCAAAAGATATGAATAGTTTTCAAATGAAGTAATCAAAGTTATCTATTGTCACATGACAAAATAGTCCAAATCACTATCAATGAGAAATGCAAATTAAAACAATTCTGAGATACTACCTCATTCATACCTATTAGATTGGCTAATAGGACAGAAAAGACAAATAGTGGAGGGGATGTGGGAAAAATGAGACACAAATGCACCATTAGTGGAATTGTGAACTGATTCAGTCATTCTGGAGAGCAATTTGGAACTCTGCCCAAAGGGCTATAAAACTATGCATACCCGAGGCGGAGCCAAGATGGCGGCTGGTAAGCAGGGATTAATGTGAGCTCCATACGGAGACCCTCCAAAAACTTATAAAAAATGGCTCTGAACCAATTACAGAATGGCTGAACCCACAAAACAGCAGAGGGAAGTAGGGCTCCAGCCCAGGATAGCCTGGATGGTCTCTGGGTGAGGTCTATCCCACACGGAGCTCGGAGCTGGGAGCTAGGAACTGAGTGGAGCAGAGCCCAGCCTGAGCGGCGTGGACCATCCAGACTAGAAGCCGGGCGGAGGGGGCTCTAGCGCCCTGATTCAGTGAGCTGTGGCAGTTACGAGACTTCTCAACCCACAAACACCAAAGACTGAGGAGAAGGTTAGTGGGAAAAGCTGCGGGAGTGGAAGGAGTTCAGTTCGGCTTCCAGCCCCGGGGGCAGCGGAGGTGGGGCAGCTACAGCTGTTGTTACTTCCGGCTCCAGGCCCACCTGGTGGGAGGAATTAAGTGGCGGATCAGAGCAGGGGTGCACAGCCTGCCGAAGATCTAAGCCCAGTTCGGGTTGGGGGTTGGGGAAGGAGCAGTGCTGGTGTGGCAGAGCTGGCACCTCCCCCCCAAACGTGGAACATAGAACTCGTTAGTCTACAAGCAGTCATACCCCACTGAAAAACTCAAGGGTCAAGTTAGTTGGCTGGGAATATGGCCAGGCAGCGAAAACGCACTGAGATTCAGTCTCAGACTTTGCATTCTTTCTTTGCTGACAAAGAAGACCAAAACATACAGACAGAAGAAATTAATAAAGTCAAAGAGCCTACAACAGAAACCTCCAAGAAAAACAGGAACTGGTCCCAGGCCATGGAAGAGCTCAAAAAGGAGTTGGAAAAGCAAGTTAGAGAAGTAGAGGAAAAATTGGGAAGAGAAATGAGAAGGATGCGAGAAAACCATGAAAAACAAGTCAATGACTTGCTAAAGGAGACCCAAAAAAATACTGAAAAATACACTGAAGAAAACAACACCTTAAAAAACAGACTAACTCAAATGGCAAAAGAGCTCCAAAAAGCCAATGAGGAGAAGAATGCCTTGAAAGGCAGAATTAGCCAAATGGAAAAGGAAGTCCAAAAGACCACTGAAGAAAATACTACTTTAAAAATTAGATTGGAGCAAGTGGAAGCTAGTGACTTTATGAGAAATCAGGATATTATAAAACAGAACCAAAGGAATGAAAAAATGGAAGACAATGTGAAATATCTCCTTGGAATAACCACTGACCTGGAAAATAGATCCAGGAGAGATAATTTAAAAATTATTGGACTACCTGAAAGCCATGATCAAAAAAAGAGCCTAGATATCATCTTTCAAGAAATTATCAAGGAGAACTGCCCTGATATTCTAGAGCCACAGAGCAAAATAGAAATTGAAAGAATCCATCGATCACCTCCTCAAATAGATCCCAAAAAGAAATCTCCTAGGAATATTGTCACCAAATTCCAGAGCTCCCAGATCAAGGAGAAAATACTGCAAGCAGCCAGAAAGAAACAATTTGAGTATTGTGGAAACACAATCAGAATAACCTAAGATCTGGCAGCTTCTACATTAAGAGATCGAAGGGCTTGGAATGCGATATTCCGGAGGTCAATGGAGCTAGGATTAAAACCTAGAATCACCTACCCAGCAAAACTGAGTATCATGTTCCAAGGCAAAATATGGACTTTCAATAAAATAGAGGACTTTCAAGCTTTCTCAGTGAAAAGACCAGAACTGAACAGAAAATTTGACTTTCAAACACAAGAATCAAGAGAAGCATGAAAAGGTAAACAAGAAAGAGAAATCATAAGGGACTTACTAAAGTTGAACTGTTTTGTTTACATTCCTACATGGAAAGATGATGTGTATGATTCATGAGACCTCAGTATTAGGGTAGTTGAAGGGAATATGCATATATATATATATGTTTATGTATACATATAAGTGATTGTGTATGTATGTATGTATGTATCTATGTGTGTATGTAGGTATATATGTGTGTGCTTTTATATATGTATATACATATATATGTATATACATATATATGTATATATATATATGTAAAAGAGAGAACAGACACAGGGTGAGTTGAAGATGAAGGGAAGATATGTAAAAGAAATAAAATGAAATTAAGGGATGAGAGAGCAACATACTGAGAGAGGGAGATAGGGAGAGATAGAATGGGGTGGATTATCTCGCATAAAGGTGGCAAGAGGAAGCAGTTCTGTGGGGGGAGGGGAGAGGGCAGGTGAGGGGGGAATGAGTGAACCAGAGTGAATCAGATTTGGCCTGAGGAGGGAATACCATACATACTCTGTTGGGTATCTTACCCCACAGGAAAAAGAGGGAGGAAGATAAAAAAAATAAAAGGGGGGGGATGATGGAGGGGAGTGCAGATGGGGGTGGAGGTAATCAAAACAAACACTTTGGAAAGGGGACAGGGTCAAGGGAGAAAATTCAATAAAGCGGGATGGGTTGGTAAGGAGCAAAATGTAGTTAGCCTTTCACAACATGAGTATTGTGGAAGGGTTATACATAATGATACATGCGTGGCCTAGGTTGAAGTGCTTGACTTCTTAGGGAGGGTGGGTGGGAAGGGAAGAGGGAAGAGAATTTGGAACTCAAAGTTTTAAAATCAGATGTTCAAAAACAAAAAAAAAAGTTTTTGCATGCAACTAAAAAATAAGATACACAGGCAATGGGGCGTAGAAATTTATCTTGCCCTACAAGAAAGGAAGGGAAAAGGGGATGAGAGGGGAGGGGGGTGATAGAGGGGAGGGCTGACTGGGGAACAGGGCAACCAGAATATATGCCATCTTGGAGTGGGGGGGAGGGTAGAAATGGGGAGAAAATTTGTAATTCAAACTGTTGTGAAAATCAATGCTGAAAACCAAATATGTTAAATAAATAAATTTAAAAAAAAAAAACTATGCATACCCTTTGACCCAGCAATACCACTACTAGGTCTGTATCCCAAAAGAGATTTAAAAAAACAAAAAGTAAAAAGACCTATATGTATAAAAATATTTATATCAACTCTTTTCTGGTGGCAACGAATTAGAAATTAAGGTGATGCCTATCAGTTAGGGAATGGCTAAAAAAGTATGCTTTGTGATTATGCTGGAACACTATTACACTATAAGAAATGATGAGCAGGATGCTCTCAGAAAAATCTGGACAGACTTATATGAGCTGATGCAAAGTGAAATGCACTGTGTACAAAGTAACAGCAATACTGTAAAATTACTAGCTATGAATGACTTACCTATTCTTAGCAGTACAATGTAAATTGAAGATAACTCTGAAAGATTCACAATGAAAAATAGTATCCACGCCCAGACAAAGAACTGATCGTATCTGAATACAGATTGAAGCATACTTTTTTTAAACTTTTTTCTTGAGAGGTTTTTCCTTTTTTGTCTATGTTTTCTTCCACAACATGACTAATATGGAAATGTTTTACACGACTACACATGCATAACCTATATCAAATTGCTTGCCTTCTCAATGGGGAAGAGAGTGGTGAAGGAGGAAGGGAGAGAATTTGGAACTCAAAGTTTAAAAACAAATGTTAAAACATGTTTTTAAATGTAATGGAAGAAAAAAAAATACAAAATAATTAATTCAAAAATTCTAGCTTCCCTTAATCAATAAGTAAAAGCAAAATCAAATATAAAATGATACCAGGAGTCAAAGCAACACATGCACACATGCGCACGTGCGCACACGCACACACACACATATGCACACACACCTCAAAACAAAATAAAAAATCCAATTTCAGTCAAAAATATCACTATAGAAGATTAAAAAGTAAAGAAACCAGAGGCAAGGAAGAAGCATAAAGGAGAGTATGGAAAATTTTTGGTCATCTACAGTGGTGTGCACATTAACTGGGATAAAGTAAAACATGTTTTGACTTATACAACATGCCATAATATTTCTTGCACCTTAAAAAACCTTTTAATTTGCAATATGAATTCATTTTGTTACAATAACTTATTTTTCATGATTTCAACTGAGTACACAAGATTTTGACACATTTTAAAATTTTTCATTGTGAAACCACATTTATCACATTGGTTACCTTTAATTAATAGTACATTTTTGCAAGTATAGCCTTGATTAAAGTCCATGGGTTTTCAATGAGGTATAAATCAATTAAATTTCCAAGGACACTTGAGTAGATTTGTCTCTATCACTTAGATTAATTTCTTAACCATTCATTACATATGACATAGTACAAAATTGTATTGCAATATTCTACATTTTGGAATTATTGTCAATTCCAGATCAATTCTGTTTCTGTACGACAAAATGTTTGTCAGAGAAGTCATCACTCTCTCAATGAACACATAACTTTTAAGCTCACTGGAAGTAAATTATACAGAAGTAGCTGCTAGTGCAGTAGATAAGAGTTCTGGGCCTTGAGTCAAGAATATCTGAGTTCAAATGTGACCTCAGATACTTACTAGCTATGTGACCCTGGCAAGTCATTTAACCTCTTTGCCTAAGTTTCCTCAACTGTAAAATGAGGATAATAACTGCACCGATCTCACAGTGCTGTTGTTATGAAGTGAGATAATATATGTAAAGCACTCAGCATAGTACTTGGCATGTAGTAGGTGCTATGTAAATGCTTCTACCCTTCTCCCTTCTCCCATCCTTAAAACATTTTTTGGAGATGAATGTTTTACGATCTAATGAAGATATGCAGATCTTACATGCTTACTTGGTCTTCTTCTATATGCCATTTTGCTATAGCTTTCAATGAAAAAGCGAATTTCATCAGCAAAATTTACTTTTTTTCCAATTTTAGTATTCCAGCTTTTTAATATTGTCTCGCCCATGACAAGTGCTTTGTCTTCATATCGATGATTAGCAACTCTCTCTTTACTGTTCTTCTCATTATCCTTTCAACTTCAGTCATCCTATGCTACATAGGAAAGCATTCCTTAACAACCCCTCCAGCTGCCAAATACCTATGAAGATCTTTCCCTGATTTCTAACGATAAATAAGGCCACTTCTAAGCAACAGTTTGTTGGTTCTCAGGATTCTGTTCTGTTTTCAACTGTATTCTCTTTTGTATTTTGATGAAATTGATCCTATTTCACTGCTGGCTTTAATGATACCTGAAACATTTGATATTCCAAACCAAAACCACTTTGATCTTAGAAAAATCAAATTGTGCTCTGTAGGAGCTACAAATCTTTGCATTCCTTGGAATAATACACTCTTCAAAACTACAAAATTAAAAATACAATAAAAGAGTACAAAAAAAATGTATGGCACAAAATCCCATTCTCAACTAACAGAAAACTAACTAGAGGTGAAGGAACCAGCTCAATCTAGTTTCATCTGCCCAAGTTCACAAATTCTGAATCAACTTAATGTCAGAGGAAACACACATGAAACCATATCAAAAGTACAATTTGTCTCAGGTAATTTATATACCATCCTGTATGGTCATGCAAAGTACAACACAACAAAACACACACTGGATAGAGCAAAAAACAAAAAGTTTGTTTACCCTTAATGTAAGGAAAAACAGAATAATTACATCTACAGAGGTGATGAAAACTCTAGCCTCTCTGCAAAACCAGACATCAATGGCTCAAATGCTTCACATGGATGTATAAATGTGATACAAGGCATTTTATCTGCTTCCTTTAAGGTATACGCATGAAACCACCTTTCTTAACAAAAGGCATCAAACATCTATTAACAAAGAATGAGGATCCTAATCACCACTTCTGCTATAAGGCAATTACACATTTATAGACCTTTCACAAAGAATTCACAATTTCTGTCACACAGAGACACACACCCACAGAAACAGACACAGATACAGACACAGACACACACACACCACACAGACACACACACCCACCCCACACAGACACAGACACACACACACACACAACACAAGGAAATATATTCACTACACAGCAAGGACTTTAAGGAGCACATTATTATCAATGTGGTAATTACTGAAAAAGCTGCCCAAAAGCATTGTAACATATATACTTGGTTTGTTGATTACTATAGTCTTACACCCAGTTCCAAACCTATACCTTATTCATGTACTGCAAATAATTTTTTTTTAAATCCAAGCATGCCCTACCTCCCACCCCCCGGAATAAACTCCTGACCACATAAATTCATGACCAGGAAACTCAACATCATGGAGACTGCTTGAGCTTTGCTATTCACATCTCATTAGCATTCTAAGTTGCTTTGCGCCTTTCAGACTGGAAGTCTAGAGAACAGAATAAAAAACATCTCCTATTATCCTCCCTTTATAGAGGATTCAAAATACCAGTCATCTCTTCATTTACTACCAGTTGCTCTGCTTGATTTCAACTCCAGCGTTTCAATTCTATAAATATTAATTAAGCATCTACTACGTGCCAGGCACTATGCTAAGTGCTGCAGATATAAATAAGAAAAAGACCAGCCCTGCTCTCAAGGAGCTTACAGTCTAATGGGGGAAGATGACACGCAAAAGGAAGCTCAAAAGCAGGAGAGAGAAAACCACCAGACAATATCCCATAAAAGGGCATGATATTTTGTGGAGTTCAAACCAAGCAAGAGCTGCTGATGGAAAATGGAAAGATATCTGGAAAGTTCTGAGCTCTCTATAAATGAAAGCTTTGAAAGAAGTATACTGCTCCACACTCCAGCCTTCCAGTTAGAGGGGACTGGGAAGATGAAAAGTGATGATTATCAAAAACTGAGTCAATTAGCATAATAATGAGATTTCAGGTGATCAGCTTTATTCTGGGAGTGGGAGTGAGGTGTGGGGGTGTTCCCGAGAGTTGAAACCCAGAAGAGCAACTGATGAGAAACGGAAACTCCATCACAACCATATTCATCATGCCCACTCTGGAAAAACTCATTACCAGGAAACGGATCATCATGGAGAATGCTCAACTTTTGCTCCTCCATCAATACCTTCAGGTGCTCCTGCCTCCCTAAGTGGAAGATAGAGCAAAAAACTCCTCCCATAGTTTCCCTTTATAGAGGGCTCAAAATCCAAGCCTCTTAATTTGCCATGAGCTGCTCTGCTTGGTTTCAAAAACACCATCATCATGCCCCATACACCAGGTATTCACTGGCATGATCCTTGATGCACTTTTCAGGTTCTTTTTGTGTATTGTCTTTCCCCATCAGGTTGTAAGGTCCTTGAGGACAGAGACTTTTTTTTTCTTATTTGTATCCTTAGTGTTTAGCATACAGCCTGTCATATAGTAGGTAATTAATAAATCTTTATAGTTTTGTATAAAGTACATTAAGAAGACAAGAGTGGATTTCATGCCAACATGGAAAACTTTTTTACTGAAAACATACCACCAACAAAATGTCAAGAACAATTGTTATTTAAAAAGTAGCATTTTTCAGAAACACAATTTGGGCTTACTGTTCATCTGCCCTAGCCTTAAATCCATTTAATCTCTCCTCAATGGAACTAAATATGGTTACCATATTAAGGAAGAAGTCAAACTAAAACACTGTACAGATCACTTAATATACATGGATCATATCAAGTTACATGACTCCAACAAAAAACAAATTAAACAGCTGCTTGATCTTGTAGAATCCTTCTCCAGTGATCTCAAAATATCAGCTGGATTAAATAAGTGCAAAATTCTTAACCTATAGCAAGGAAAGATAAATTGAAATCTGAGTTGGCATCCAAGGGTCATGCTTAACCAAAGAAAAAGACAATACCTACAAATACTTTGATTTCCTCTAAGCAAGGCACATTTAAGCATAAAGATATTAAGGAAAAGGTTATGGCTTTGGCTGAATATGTTAAGAAACTTAGTGGCATTCTAAAAGCAAAATGGGCAAAATATATTTAAAGTAACTAACACCTACACCAATCTAAACATATAATTCCTGAACTGTAAAATGGACAATAACAGATCTGGTGTTGCTATTGTAACAGATACTATAACAAAAATCAAAGTATTAATAACAAAACAAATGGCACAGAACATTAAGAGAGCTATCATTACAGAATGACACACAAAATGGAAGAATAAGATTAATGATGTTCACAAAGCACTTGATAAATAAGTCAAAAGCCTACAGAATCACTTTAGGAATAAACATACATCATTTCACAGAGCAATAGTAAAAAGGCTGACATTATATTACTGGATTTGTCAAATATAACTTAAAGTGGTTGTTTCAGGATGGAGCCTATGAAATTGACAAGATCCAAGGGTGGAATCAAAAGGCATTTGGTAGGCAATAAAATCCATTAGAACTTAAATAATGTCAACAAAAAAAAAATGTTGAACAAATGGCTGAGCAATGCAGATTTATTTAAAGAAATGGAAAGAATTATGGTAACAATTCAGGACCAAATCATCTTCAACAAAATTTACAGAGAGGTTAATCCAGAATGGGCCTGTACTTAGTGACCAAAGTATAACATATCAGTGTGGGCTGCAAAAAATTAGCCCCAAATGTCTAAAAAGACTTTCCTTCCTAAACTAAAGGACAACAAATCCACGTACTACAAATATGTTGCAATTATCTTTCAGTCATTTAATTAAGTCTAATTCTTTGTAATTTCATGGATCATAGCATGCCAGGTCTTTCTATCTTTCACTATTCCAAAAGTCTACCCAGGCTCTCAATTATTGCTTCCATGAAACTATATATCCATCTCAATCTCTGCCATCCCCTTCTCTTTTCGCATTCAATCTTTCCCAACATCATGGTCTTTTCCAATGATTCTCATCTTCTCATTATGAAACGAAAGTATTTCAGCTTCAGCTTTAGTATCAGTCCTTCCAAAGAACAGTCTGAAATAATTTCTTTAAGTATTAACTGATTTGACATCCTTGCTGTCCAAGAGATTCTCAAAAGTCTTCTCCAGAATTACAATTGGAAATCATTTCATCCTGCAGCAATTACCATTTCTTATATAGTCCAACTCTCATAGCCACACATCGATACTAGAAAAACCACAGCTTTCACTACGCAGACCATTGTCAGAAAGGTGATATCTCTTTTTAATATGCTGTCCAGATTTGTCCTACCTTTCCTCCCAAGTAGCAAATGTCTTTTTAATTTCATGGCAGCAGTCCCTGCCTGCAATGATCTTTGAGCACAAAAATATAAAATCTGACATGGCTTCCATTTCTTCTCCCTCTCATTTCCAGGAAGTAATGAGACCAATTGCCAAGATCATAGTTGTTTTTTTTTTATGTTTATGCTTCAAACAATTTTAACACTCTCCTCTTTTACCTTCATTAGGAGTCTTCTAAATTCTTCACTTTCTGCCACCAGAGTAGCAGTCTACATATCTAAAATTATGAATATTTCCTCCAGCAATCTTAATTGTAGCTTTTGATTCATCCAGCCTGGCATCTCAGGTGATATGCTCTGCATATAAGTTAAATAAATAAGGTGACAATAAACAGCTTTGTCATATTCCTTTTCCAATTTTAAAAAAATCAACTTTTCCCCTTACAATTCTAACTGTTGCTTCATGACACACATACAGGCTCCTCAGGAGACAAGATGATCTGGTACTCCTATCTCTTTGAGGACTTGCCACATGTTATTGTGATCCACACAGTCAGAGGCTTTGGTGGAGTCAATGAAGCAAAAGCAGCTATTTTTCTGAAACTCTATTGCTTTCTAAATAATCCAGTGAATGTTAGCAATTTGGTCTTAGTTCTTCTGCCTCTTCAAAAACCAGCCTGCCCTGAGCAAACACAGAGCAGGGCTCAGGGAACTGAATCACTGGCAGCTGTGATGGTTTCCTGACTTCTCAACCCACAAACAACAAAGACGATGGGAAAATTCTGTCAGACCTAAATGAAAGAGGAGTGAGGTCCAGCCACAGCCCTGGAGTGGCACAGGCAGCAGCAGGAGTGTCTGCTTCTAAAGCTCTTGACCCGCAGATGGTGGGGGGATCAAATGACTGCTCAAAGGGATTTGCAGGGATCTATTTGCTGGCTCTAAGATAGGATTCTCTTGCTTTGTCCATATTTGGATCTGAGTCACAGTCCTGAGTGGTGGTCCTGGGGTGAGGAGGAGCACTGGTGTGGTAGAGCTTGGGGGAGTGGTACAGACAGAATCCTCTTCACAGACCTAAAGCAGAAAAGAGTACTTACTGGTCACTCACAGACCAGAGCACAGGCCAGGAGAGGAGTAAACACCTCTCCTTTGAACACTGGAAGAAATGAAAATTTACAGGTTCCTGGAAATATCTCTAATGACAGCAGCACAAAACCCCTGAAGCTTGGGATAGTATAACCTCCACACTGAAAGCAGAGTCCTACCTTAACAAAGAGCTCAAAAGTCAAGTAATTGGCTGGGAAAATGAGCAAACAGTATAAAAGGACTCAGACCAAAGAATCTTTCTTTGTTGACAAAGAAGATCAAAACATACTGCCAGAAGAAGTCAACAAAGTCAAAATTCCTACATCAATACCATCCAAGAAAAATATGAATTGACCTCAGGGCATGGAAGAGCTCAAAAAGGATTTGTAAAAGCAACTAAGAGAAATAGAGGAAAAAGTGGGAAGAGAAATGAGAGGGATACAAGAGAACCATGAAAAACAAGCCAATAACTTCCCAAAGGAGACCCCAAAAAAATACTGAAGAAAATAACACCTTAAAGAGTAGACTAACTCAAATGTCAAAAGAGCGCCAAAAAGCCCATGAGGAGGAGAAGAATGCCTTGAAAGGCAGAATTAGCCAAATGGAAAAGGAGGTCCAAAAGACCACTGAAGAAAATATTACCTTAAAAATCAGATTGGAGTAAGTGGAAGCTACTGACTTCATGAAAAAACAAGATATTATAAAACAAAAGCAAAGGAATGAAAAAATGGAAGACAATGTGAAATATCTCATTGGAAAAACCACTGACCTGGAAAACAGATCCAGGAGAGATAAGTTAAAAATTATTGAACTACCTGAAAGCCAGGATCAAAAAAAGAGCCTAGATAATTATCTTTCAAGAAATTATCAAGGAAAACTGCCCTGATATTCTAGAGCCAGAGGGTAAAATAGAAATTGAAAGAATCCACAGATCGAATCCAGAAAAAGATCCCAGAAAGAAAACTCATAGGAACATTGTTGCCAAATTCCAGAGCTCCCAGATGAAGGAGAAAATACTGCAAGAAGCCAGAAAGAAACAATTTGAAAATTGTGGAAACACAATCAGGATAACACAATGTCTAGTAGCTTCTACATTAAGGGATCAAAGGACTTGGAATATGATATTCTGGAGGTCAAAGGAGTATAATGCTCCAAGGCAAAATATAGACTTTTAATAAAATAGAGGACTTTCAAGCTTTCTCAGTGAAAAGACCAGAGCTGAATAGAAAATCTGACTTTAAAACACAAAAATCAAGAGAAGCATGAAAAGGTAAACAAGAAAAAGAATTCATAAGGGACTTACGAAAGTTGAACTGTTTTGTTTACATTCCTAAATGGAAAGATAATGTGTGGAATTCATCAAACCTTTCTCAGTATTAGGGTAACTGAAGGGAATATATATATATATATACATATATATCGACAGAGGGCACAGAGTGAGTTGAATATGAAGGGATGATATCTAAAAAAATAAAATAAATTTAACGGGTAAGAGAGGAATATATTGAGAGAGGGAGAAGGGAGAGATAGAATGGGGTAAATTATCTCCCATAAAAGTAGCAAGAAAAAGCATTTCTGTTGGAAGGAAAGGGGGCTGGTGAGGAAGAATGAGTGAATCTTGCTCTCATCGGATTCAATTTGAGGAGGGAATAACATACACATTCAATTTGGTATCTTACTCCACAGGAAAAGAGGAGGAAGGAGATAAAAAAGGGGGGGTGATAAAAGGGAGGTCAGATAGGTGTGTTGGTAAGAAAAATGGGCTCCTTAGCAATTAGTTCAACCAAGTGCCCTTGAATAGTTTGCTTTTGTTCCCTTTGAGTAATTTAGTGTATTTCATTGAGTTTTACTAGGTGCTAAGCCCCAGGTCCAAACCCCTATTAGTTGTAAAACCTTAGTGGGTGTGGATTGGCAACTAAGGTGGGGCCCAAGGTAGGGCTAACTCCAGGGAGGGCCTAGTTTACATGTCTGGGAGAGCAAAGGCTCTTAGACCAAGTGGGTTTAAGTCGCCTCTTTGTGATGATTCTAGGTCGCATGGGTGGGTCGCATGGGTGAGTCGCATGTGTGACTCACCCCTGAAGCTGAAAAAGATATAAAACCAGGGGTTGACTTCCTCTTCCTTGGAGCTCTGTCCCACAGCAGTAGTGGCTCGCGTGACTCTGGGCCAGCCCTTGTTCTGAGCTCCCGGGCTCAACCTAGATGTTACTAACTATGAATCTGTATTTGGTCTGTCTGTTGATGTTTGTGATTTGTTTCTAATTTGCTCTGAAGTTCAGTGTGCTGGTCTCTTCCCCTGAACTAAGTGAATGATATTTGTATGCTGAATTAAAGTAAGCTTGTCAACCCCTTCACCTTGCTTTCCTTAGTTAAGCAGATCAAAAGAACATCTGCTGTTGGCAGCTTTCTGGGTGCTGGCTGTGGGTGGATCTTACACCCCCACAGAAGCTGCTAGCTGGATTCTTGAAACAATAGAGGAAGGAGGTAATCAAAAGCAAACACTTTTGAAAAGGGACAGGGTCAAGGGAGAAAACTGAATAAAGGGGGACAGGATAGGAAGTAAGGAAATATAGTTAGCCTTTCAAAACATGAGTATTGTGGAAGTATTTTACATAATGAAACTTGTGTGACCTATGTTGAATTGCTTGCCTTCCTAGGGAGGGTGGGTGGGAAGGGAAGAGGGAAGAGAATTTGGAACGCAAAGTTTTAAAAGCACATGCTCAAAAAAAAAAAAAAGAGTTGTTTTTGCATGCAGCTGGGAAACAGGATATATAGTGAATGTGGCATAGAAATCTATCCTGCCCTACAAGAAAGTAAGGGGAAAGGGGGCTGGGTCGGGGGGAGTGGGGTGAAAGAAGGGAGGGCTGACTGGGGAGTGAGGCAATAAGAATATATGCCATCTTGGAATAGGGGGAGGGTAGAAACAGGAAGAAAACTTGTAACTCAAAATCTCGTGGAAATCAATGTTGAAAACTAAAATATTAAATAAAAATGATAAAAAATTTTTAAAAAGGATTGATTTGTTTTGCTTGTATTTATATGGTATTAGATAAGATCTTTTATGTGACTGTTCGACAAGAAAAACAAGTAGAGCTGACAGACCCAAAGTGTTGAATAACTTTCTTAATTTCATGGTTTTATTCTGGAATGTTGATATTTGTACTAATGGTATGAAAGCAATAGTGGGTAAAAGTAGTGGCACCTTAGCCCAAATCAAGGCAGTGGCACCAAACTTTACTAGTTGTCATATTCTTTAGGATCACCCACTAACAGTTTAAAAAATAAAAAGGAGATTTCATTTAAGAATGTCCTTAATGAATCAATAAAAAAATCTCAACCTTTGAATATATGTATCTTTTTAATAATTTGTGATGAAATGGGAAACATATATAAAGCACTTCTGATGCATGCCAAAGTATGATGGTTGTCTCCAAGACAATCATTTGTGCAATTGTTTGAATTGCTAAATGAATGAACCACTTTTTTTCCACAGAGGATCATTTTTAGTAGATAGAACAACCGAGAGGCAAACTGGATATTCAGACTTGAGTAACAAGCAGACATTTTCTAAAAAATGAAACAAATGAACCTATCAGTTCAAGGGAAACAACTGACAGCATTTATTGTCAGTGATAAAATTTGAGCTTCCAAGTAAATATTAGAATTTTGGAAAACTTGTTTTTACCATAATGACTCTGACAGCTTCCCAATACTTAATGACTTACCTTATGAGAGCACTGGATAACATTAATGAAGGCTATTTTTGGATACCGTATATAATGAAATGTATCAACATTTGAAAGATCTACAGAATTGAGTGAACCAGTATTTTCCAAATGACCAATACATAATATTGCAAAATCATACATGAGTAAAAGACAAAGGGCAAGATAGACCAATGAATTTTAATGTTAACATAACATGAAAAATTCACTAATATAGTTTTAAATCCCATATTACAACTAACCCAATTATCTGAAAAAAGCTATGAAAATACTCTTTCTTCCCTTTTTGAACTACGTATCTGTGTGAAGCCAGATTTTCTTCATATACTTCAATCATAACAACATATCACAACAGAAAGAATATGAAAGCATGAGAATCCAGCTGTCTTCTATTAAGTCAGACATTAAAGAAATTTGTAAAAATGTAAAACAATGCAATTCTTCTCATTTTCGTTTACTTGGGAAAATATCGTTATTCTGTAAATACATATTATTTAAATTAACATGTCATGGGTCTATTATTATTTTTAAATTAATACACATTTTAAATTATCAGTTTAAATTTTTAACATAGTAAGTATCAATAGATACTTGATATCCAGTGTCTTCTTTCATTTTCAAGATAATTAAAACATAAATGCTATTAAAGGAGAGAGGGAGCACAGGACCTCTTAAGTCAGGAAGGTATGAGTTCAGGTTCTATCTATGACACACTGGCCATGTGGCCCAGAGAAAGTCACTTAAACTCTCACTGCCCTTGAAAACTCTCTAAGACTCTTAGCTTTAGAGAGAATAAGAATCTCCAGCAGGAGAGAGAATTTCCTTACCCAGGACATCACCGATACACCAATGAGACGACAAGTACTATCTCAACCCCTATCCCAAACACCTAGCACTGTACCTGATACATGGTAGGCACTTATTTCATGATTAACTGGTTGACTTTTACGGTTGAAATGTCTATCTCGACTTACTTAATGGTCTATATATAAAATCTACCATGAATAAAAACAAAAATTGTATTTTTCAACCTAGTATCAGGAGAACAGTAGCAAAATATGGCTCATTTATGTAGTGGAATCAGTTACCTCAATTTAGGCACATTGGGTCTTTATGATAATAGAATAAATGACAGAAAACAGGATTTGTTTGTTTACATTTTTAATAACTGATAACGAAAATGCATCAATGCAGAAAAAGGAGGCAATAACCTTTTCATGTAACTAAGAATTTTTTCCTCTACCCTACACACAAATATAATATTTACATCTAGAGTTTTTAGGCAAACAATTTTTAGAAGTGGAAATAAAAATGTCTGATTATTTCTATATTAAAATGAAATTTGTGACAGCCCTTCAAATACTGAAGACAGCTACCATGCCACTGCCGAGTATTCTCTTCTCCAGGGAAAAAATGCCCAGTTCCTTCAGTCAATCCTCAGATAATACTGACTCAAGGCCTTTTTACCACCTTGATGATGCCCCTCTGGGCATTTTCTGGCTTATCAATGTACTTCTTCAACTGTCATGCCTAGAAGTGAACAAAGTATTTCAGGCAAAGTCTGACAAGAGCAGGTACACTATTCTTAGAAGCTATGCTCTTCTTAATGTAGCCCAAAAATTATTAGCTCTTCTGGCAGCAACATCACAATGCAGATTTGTTGAACTCGTAGTCTACTAAAACCCCCAGATCTTTTTCACAATAATGGCTGTTGAACCATGTCTCCTCCATCTTGTACTCATGAAGCTGTAAAGCCTTACATTTACTCCTACTAAATTATACCTTAACAGGTTCATCCCAAAGTTTTACAGCCTAGAAGCATCCTTTTGAAATCTTACTCTAACATGCACTGTGTTAGATATCTCTTGTTTATGTCATCTGCAAATCTGATGAGCATATCTGATAAGCATGTCATCAATGACATTATCTAAGTCATCTATAAAAAGGTTAAAACATACAAAACCAAGTACAAATCACTGGGGTACTCCACCAACGATGTGACAAGGTAACATTAAACTGTTAACAACCGCTCTTTCAGTCTGGTCATCCAACGAGTTCTGAATTAAATCTATATCTATCTTCTCCATAAAAATAGTATGAGGTACTTTATCAAACCTAGCTAAGTTATATATCCACAACATAATATACTAGTTTACCAAACCTGTCAAAAAAAAGAAATTAGTTTGCTGTGCATGACTTGACCTTGATGAAGCCATGCTGGCTTTGTAATCACCATTTCCCTATCTACATGCTTCTTCAAAGAAGCAAAAATCAGTACTGCCAGAGGACAGTAAAGAGGTACATTGTGGGTATAAGCTTTCTGTAACACATGGTACATACTGAACTATTAAAGAAAATTAAAATAAAAGAGGTCATCAAAGAACTGTATGAGTGAAAAGATACAGGCCTGCCCAGTTGGCAAAAGCAATGGATAATCAATGAATAGCCCAATTGTTCTACTGACATATCCCTTAATATTAAGAAAAGGCACAGCCAAAATAGTGGCTGGAAAGCAGGGACTTGCCTAAAGCTCTCCCCTAGGACCCTCCAAACACCTACAAAAAATGGCTCTGAACAAATTCTAGAAATGCAGAGCCCACAAAAGAGCAGAAGGAAGCAGGGCTCCAGCCCAGGACAGCCTGGATGGTCGCTGGTTAAGGTCTATTGCACAGAGCTGGGAGCAGAGGGGAGCAGAGCCCAGCATGGGCTGCACCTGGTCCAACCAGACTGGGAGCCAGGCGGAACAGGCCCTAGAGCCCTGAATCAGTGAATTGTGGCAGTTACCAGACTTCTCAACCCACAAACACCAAAGACAACACAGAAGGCGAGTGGGAAAAACTGCTGGGACAGAGTGAAAGGAGTTTATAGTTGGCCACTGCCCCAGGGACAGCGGAGGTAGGACAGCTTTGAGGCTGCTTACAGAACTACAGCTGCAGTTGCCTCAGGTCCCAGGCCCACCTGGTGGGAGGAATTAAGTGGCAGATCAGAGTGGGAGTGCAGAGCCTACTTAGATCTGAGTCGCAGTGCATGTTGGAGGTTCTTGGTGGGGGAGGAGGGTTGCTGTGGCAGAACTTCCTGTGTAGAAATAGCTCTGAAAACAACAGTGCAGCCCCTCAAGCTTCGAACAACAGGCTCTCTACTCTACAAGCAGTCATACCCTGACAAAAAGTTCAAGGGTCAAGTAGTTCGCTGGGAACATGAACAGGCAATGAAAACAGACTCAGATTCAGAATCAGACTTTGGAATCTTTCTTTGGTGACAAAAGAAGACCAAAACATACAGCAAGAAGAAGTCAACAAAGTCAAAGAGCCTACATCAAAAGCCTCCAAGAAAAACATGAACTGGTCTCAGAGCACAAAAAGGGTTTGGAAAAGCAAGTTAGAGAAGTAGAGGAAGAATAGAGAAGAGAAATGAGAGAGATGCAAGAAAATCATGAAAAACAAGTCAATGACTTGCTAAAGGAGACTGAAGAAAAAAAATACGGAAGAAAATAACACCTTAAAGAATAGACTAACTCAAATGGCAAAAGAGCTCCAAAAAGCCAGTGAGGAGAAGAATGCCTTGGAAGGCAGAATTAGCCAAATGGAAAAGCAGGTCCAAAAGACCACTGAAGAAAATACCACCTGAAAAATCAGACTGGAGCAAGTGGAAGCTAGTGACTTTATGAGAAATCAAGATATTATCAAACAGAACGAAAGGAATGAAAAAATGGAAGACAATGTGAAATATCTCATTGGAAAAACCACTGACCTGGAAAATAGATCCAGGGGAGGTAATGTAAAAATTATTGGACTACCTGAAAGCCATGATCAAAAAAAGAGCCTAGACATCATCTTTCAAGAAGTTATCAAGGAAAACTGCCCTGATATTCTAGAACTAGAGGGTAAAATAGAAATTGAAAGAATACACAGATCAACTCCTGAAAAAGATCCCAGAAAGAAAACTCATAGAAACATTGTTGCCAAATTCCAGAGCTCCCAGATCAAGGGAAAATACTGCAAGCAGCGAGAAAGAAACAATTTGAGTATTGTGGAAAAACAATCAGGATAATACAAGATCTAGTAGCTTCTACATTAAGGGACTGAAGGGCTTGGAATACGATAGTCCGGAGGTCAATGGAGCTGGGATTAAAACCAAGAATCACCTACCCAGCAAAACTGAGTATAATGCTCCAAGGCAAAATATGGACTTTCAATAAAACAGAGGACTTTCAAGCTTTCTCAGTGAAAAGACCAGAGCTGAATAGAAAATTTAACTTTCAAACACAAGAATCAAGAGAAGCATGAAAAGGTAAACAAGAAAGAGAAATCATAAGTGACTTACTAAAGTTGAATTGTTTTGTTTACATTCCTACATGGAAAGATAATGTGTGGAATTCAAGAGACCTTTCTCAGTATTAGGGTAGCTGAAGGGAATATACATATCTATGCATGCATGCATGTATGTATGTATGTATGTGTGTGTGTATGTATGTATGTGTATATGTGTATATATGTATACGTATATATGTATACGTATATACACACATATACATATGTACACATATACATATACATATATACACATATATACATATGTGTAGACAGAGGGCACAGGGTGAGTTGAATATGAAGGGATGATATCTAAAAAAATAAAATAAAATTAAGGGATGAGAGAGGAATATATTGAGAGAGAGAGAAAGGGAGAGATAGAATGGGGTAAATTATCTCACATAAAATTGGCAAGAAAGAGCAGTTTGTTGCAAGGGAGGAGGGGGCAGGTGAGGAGGAATGAGTGAATCCTGCTCTCATCGGATTCAACTTGAGGATGGAATAACATACACACTCAATAGGGTATCTTACCCCCACAAGAAAGGAGGAAGGAGATAAAAAAGGGGGGATGATAGAAGGGAGGGCAGACGGAGGAGGAGGTAATCAAAAACAAACACTTTTGAAAACGGACAGGGCCAAGGGAGAAAACTGAATAAAGGGGGACAGGACAGGAAGGAGCAAAATATAGTTAGTCTTTCACAACATGAGTATTGTGGGAGGGTTTTGCATAATGATATACATGTGGCCCATGTTGAATTGCTTTCCTTCTTAGGGAGGGTGGGTAGGAAGGGAAGAGGGGAGAGAATTTGGAACTCAAAGTTTTAAAAGCAGATGTTCAAAAACAAAAAAACTTTTTGTATGCAACTAAAAAATAAGATACACAGGCAATGGGGCGTAGAAATTTATCTTGCCCTACAAGAAAGGAAGGGAAAAGGGGATGAGAGGGGAGGGGGGTGATAGAGGGGAGGGCTGACTGGGGAACAGGGCAACCAGAATATACGCCATCTTGGAGTGGGGGGGAGGGCAGAAATGGGGAGAAAATTTGTAATTCAAACTGTTGTGAAAATCAATGCTGAAAACCAAATATGTTAAAGAAATAAATTGCATTTAAAAAAAAAAAAAAAAAAAGAAAAGAAAATAAGATATACTGGCAATGGGACTTAGAAATCTATCTTGCCCTACAAGAAAGTAAGGGAAAAGGGGATGGGGGCAGAGGGGGGTGACAGAAAGGAGGGCTGACTGAGGAATGGGGCAATCAGAATATATGCCATCTTGGAGTGTGGGGGAGGGCAGAAATGGGGAATAAATTTGTAATTCAAACTCTTGTGGTAATCAATGCTGTAAACTAAAAATATTAAATAAATAAATAATAATAAGGAAAAGGTGAGGAAGAACACCAGTCATACTATATGATAGTCCTGTGGAGAACTTGCAAAAGGTCATGGATAAGGTTTGCAGAAGAGGCAGAAATATGGATTAACTGTGATCTATATCATTGTAAGGAATACCCACACAGATCAGAACATACATGTGTTTGAGTATGAATATTTATTGATGCAAAATGTACTGTAAATCTGTCAGTGTATGTTCTCTTTCTATTGGCACAGGTCATAACTCTTCTAAACTTGGTCTTTGAGTATTTCCATGGCCAAAATATAAATCACCTTATAGCCAATCTGGTGATAAGCTCTAGCAAATTTAAGTAGGACTATATGTAAGCCATCAAATCTTTGATTATATAGGTTAATGATAAGGAACTAATTTCGTGAAAGGGGAACCCATTCTACTGCATAGAGAATTCTACTTCAAAGAAAAGTTTTTCTATAATAAATAAAAATCCACTTATAATAAGGAAAAATCCACTTTCACCCATTAGTCTTGATTCTGTCTTCTGGAACAATGAATGCAGAATAAATCTGCTGTTTCTTCCTTCTCTAATAGTCCTATGAATATTTCACGGTAGTTGTCATGTTTCCTCTTAACATTTATCTGTATTACACATTCAACTCAGTAAGAATTTATTAAACATCTACCGAATGCAAGGAAGCAAAATACAAAGACAAAATGAAAAAGTTTCTGACTTTAAGGAGTTTGTAAGGAGCAACACACCACGAAATATGTACACAGATAAGTACAGATTGTTCTAAAAGCCCTAGTGCAGTTTTAAGTCGTAATAGCTTTATAGTTTTAAGCTTTAACAGCCAGTTTAAAACCAGACTAAAACTTTTGGGACATCTTGCAAATACAAGATAAGCTAAGGAAGGAAAGCATACTTTGACCAAAATAAAGCCAAAGCCAAAAAACCACCTTCCCCAAGCTTTGAAGGATGCTAAAGATTCTAATAAGTAGAAACAAAAAGGCAGGATACTCCAAGCATGGCAGCAGCCTACCCAAAGGCACAGAAGAAGGAGGATGCAAAGTTGAACCTGGGTGCAACCAAATATTCACAATTCTTTCAAACATTGTTGAAAGTTAACTATTTAACACTACTGATGGTCATATATTTCTTTTCTTACATAAAAAGTCACACTTCAGAATACACAGAAGAAATGCACTGAGTCCCTTGGGATTTTGTGTAGGTTCTTCCTGAATAAACGGGTTGACAAAATGTTTAAAAGTCACCATTGAATGTCCTCTAGTACAAAAAATGTTGTTCTTAAAATGTGGCTCCTGACCTTGTATTCCAGATGTCATATGCTAGATGTCAACAGCAGAGTGCAGGAATGCTCCTGGGACTGGGCTCTTCACTAGTCTTTGTGTATGCTATATACTTTTTTAAAAGAGTCACAACATACTCTAGCATCTAACCAGGATCCATGTATCTAAAGGCATCAGGTCTATAGAACACAAACTCCTTCTTAGGTTTCCCCTACCCTGACCAAGGGCAATTTTTTTTAAATGTAAGTACGGGATTTTATACTTGTGTCTAGTAAATGTCTAGCTTATTGATTGGAGCCCCATGTTCATTCTAGCCTATCAAGGTCCTTTGAATTCTGACTCTTTCATAAATCATATTAACTATACCTCTCGACTTTGTGTCACTTTTATATTAAGTATGTCATATCAAATGCTTAATCTTTTAAATGTAATATTAATATTTGTGTCAGTCTAATATTAGCCACACTTTCTGTCTTCATTTGAGTTATTAATAAATCTGCTGAAAAGAAGGCCTCTCTCCAGTTTGATGCTAAGTTATTAAACAAATATTCATTGGACAGGATTGTTCAATTGCTAGTAATCAACTATATAAAAATTACAAGCATATGCCTTCATCCTTTCCATTCTCCTGCTGTGATGTTTCTGCCACTGTTTCAAGGTCAACTGAGGCAGTTCATGAATGAGCTTGATAATTCTTTGATTAGTTCATTCTTATATTTTTTGCTACCAGCTAAACTAGTACCACTTTGGAGCAAGAGAGAAAGTTCCAAAGTTTAGGCTTTGGCCTTGGGATTGAGCATCTAAAACTTCTTCAGGAAATAGCACACAAATGTTAAAGACACACTTCAAGAAGTCAATATTTAATCAATGTGGAGACTCCCTTCAGTAACAGATTTTTACCCTAAGGCATCCTAGTAGATATTCTTAGCAATATGATATGCCTAAAAAATTCATGGCCCATTGAGTCTGTCAACTAGCATTTGTTAAGCACCTACTATGTGCCAGATGCTGTGATAAGTGCTGGTGATACAAAGAAAGGGAAAAAAAAATCCCTGCTTCCAAGGAGCTCACATGAATGAGACAACATTCAAATAAATACACAGGATAAATTGGAGATACTCAAAAGTGGGAAAACACTAAGATTAACAAGGACTTAGAAAGGTTTATGGCAGAAAGTGAAACTTTGCTGGAACTTGAAAGAAGCCGGGAAGCTAAGAAGCAGGGATGAGGAGAGTGTTACTAACATGGGTAACTGCCACTGAAAGTGGAAAGGAGTGTCATGCATGAGGAACATCAAGGAGGCCAATGTAACTGGATAACAGAATTTGTGGAGAGAAGTAAGGTAAAGAACACTGGAAAGGTAGGATGGAGTTGTGAAGGGATTGTGAAGGTTGTGAAGAGATTTAAAAGCCAACTAATGGACTTTATATTTGATGCTGGAGGTGATAGGAACCGCTAAAGTTCACTCAATAGGTTATGACATAGCCATGCCTGCACTGTAGGAAGATCAACGTGATGGCTGAATGGAAGATGGAATGGAATGGGGAGAGACTTGAGGCAAATAAACCAACCAGCAGACCATTGCAATAGTCCAGAAATGAAGTGATGAGGGCCTGTACCAGGATGACAGCAGTGTCAAAGGAGAGAAGGGGGCATATAAAAGACGTGTTGTGAAGGTGAAGGTAGAAATGACAGGACCAAACACCTGTATATAAAGGGGGGGTGGGGCGTGAAAATGATAAGAAGTTGAGGAAAGAACCTAAGTTAAGAGTCTCAGTGACTGGGAGAAGAGTGGTACCCTTGACAGTAATCTTGAAGTAATCATTTCATTACCAAAAATGATGAACACAAAAGAGAAAGAAAGAGAGAGAGAGAGAGAGAGAGAGAGAGAGAGAGAGAGAGAGAGAGAGAGAAAGGAAGGACGAACAAGAAAGAGAGAAAGAAAGAAGAAAAAGAGAAAAAGAAAGAAAGGGAAAAAAAGAAGGAAGGACGGAAGGAAGGGACTGATTCAATAGTACTTTGCAAACTTCAAAGCACTATGCAAATGTGAGCTATTATTATCAGCTATCACTCTACATCTTCATATACCATCATCCCATCTCCCCTAGGCAATGTTCCTAGGCCAATCAACATTGAGTTATTCCTCATAATAGCTCAGAAAAGTTAAGTATCATTTCTCTCAACCAAAAATGGTTTTGACTCATAGAGAAGCTCTAAAGAACACTACAGGGAATTTCATACATTCTTTGGGTAACAAATCATTATAATCCTTTGAAATTACAAAAAAAAAATTTTTGGCAAAAAAGTTATAGCTTTTCTTTTAGATGTATACTACATATTTACTATTAGTCAGCTGAAACAGTCTCTTTATTCAGTGATACATATGTGCGATTTCAGGAGTTATAATTTTCCTCCTTGAAAAGACAAGTTTTAGCCATGGAATATGTAGCTAAAATCTGCCTCTGCTTGTTCACATGATTCTTGTAAGGATACAAGGAGATAATGTATGAAAAAGCACTTTGTAAACTGGAAAGAGATAAATCAACATAAAGGAACAGTGTTTGCAGTGCTATTCAATCTCTTTAATATAGCAAATTCTGAACTGTCTAAAAATCGAGGTTCCATTGAAAAATTTGTTACTATAGCTTTATTACCCATTCCTCTGCAAAAAAAAAAAAAAAGGTCACAAGGTTATGAAAACCTTCTAAGGAATTAATAAAACCCTCTCCATTAGGCACATAGATATGTGCTCATAGTTCATTTATAGTTCATAGGTATATGAATTATACAGACATATAGTTCAAAAGACACTAGCAACTTGGCAGAGCTTCTCTTGCGCAAGCAAAGATAAAGCAACACTTTTTATATAATAGGCAGGAATATTAAATCAAGAAGTCACATTCTCCCTACAGTAACCATGCAAAATACAATCCTGTCCAAGTAAAATCAGATTTTAATTCCAGTATCTTCTCATTCCAACTAATAAATTGTTTACGGCAGCATAACCCACCATGCACAGGGCATGGTCTTCACTCCTCAGACGATGCTGAAATCCAGTCGAATTTTGCCCCTTACTCTACCACACAAAAAGACCACTGGAACGATAAAAAAAAAATATTCTGCTGACTAAAATGTTAATTTGCAGTGTGCAACAGAAAACTATTGTAAGCACTAAGTATTATGCTCAAACAAACTGTTTCAGATGTGGCTCATTAAACTGACATGTAGAATACTTTAACCAGTATCCTATAGTAATGCAGTGATTTTTAAAAAAATTTTTTACACTGAACTAGATCACTGAACAGAACATTTCCATACACACAGCAGAACACAAAAATGGGATTCTACATGAAACCATGAATCTCTACTTCATAGAACTTGCTTCTTAAAAAGCATGTAATAAATTTTACATGTCACTTTCAAAACTGTCATCCTTGTTCATGCTTCCTTCTGAACTTCCTTCTGTTCTCTGCTATTTTTTTTAAATGTTTCAATGGTCCTCTTTTTCTTTTTAATCACTATTGTTAATCTACTCTACACTCCCTCTGACACTACCTCAAATTAATGGAGATAAAGAAGAAGAGGGCAGGGAACCTCCTAACAAACAAGCTTAATCAAACAAATTCGAAATGTTGCTGTATACAAAAATGTATGTCTCTATGCCTTATATCCATCACCTCTCTGGCAAGAGGTGGGTTTCATCAGAAGTCCTCTGAAGACATAGTCATTGCATTGGTTAGACTTAAGTCTTTCAAAGATGTTTTGCTTAAAACGTTGTTAACCTTGTGTATAAATTATTCTCTTGGATCTGCCCATTTCATTCTACATTAATTCATACTCCCCAAGTGAATTCTCTGAATTCACTTTTTTGCGATTTCTTATGGCACAATGATATTCTACTATATTCACATACCACAATTTGTTAAGCCATTCTCCAATTGTCTAAAAAGCAATTTAAAGTACTCCCCTTACAATCTAGTTCTTGTATTTTCTTTCCTCTTGCCTTTTAATTCCCCCATCAAGATTAGAAAATGTGACTTACTTGTGATAACTATTCTTCCTCCCTCTTAACAATCCTACCCCAAACCTCAATGTTTCCAAGTTGAGTTTGATGTACTTCAATACCAAACTCTATGTATGTGTATGCATGTGTCTGTGTGCGTGTGTGTGTGTGTGTGTGTGTGTGTGTGTGTGTATGAGTTCAAACTTCAGTTTATTCATTTCAAATACAAGTTAGGTTTATCTGATGCCCACTTCAATACATTTGTATATTCTCACATACCACAATTATGAGAAACATCAAATTCCATCACCTTCCTCCTTCTTTGTATAATAATGTATTTCTCATTTTATCCTCCCTTCTCTTTCCCCTCTTAAAACTTTCAGGAAAAAACCAATTTACCCACAAGTCCTCTATTTTTCCTGTCTTAGTGCCTCAATATCCTTTGAAGATAATAATTTTCTGAATGGATGCTTATTTCTTTACACCCACTAGAATGTTACCACTCCATCATCACACACCTTCTTCCAATTGCTCAGATAAATTTTCTTTTCTAAGTTCTCTTGACTCTGTGTTTCTATTTCACAATTCCTACTGCAACATCAATCTTTTCATAAGAAATACTTGAAAGTCCTCTATTTCATTAAAGATATATTTTTCCCTGGTAAAATTATGCTCAACTTGGTAGATAAGGTTATTAGTTTATTCTTGGTTATAAGACTATATATTTTGCTTTTTGGAATCTTGAAATTCAAGAACTTCTCTCATTTTTGGCTGAAGCTATCAGGCCTTCTGTGATCCTGACTATAGTTCCTTAATACTTTAATTGTTCCTTTCTAGATTCTTGAAGCATTTTTTTTCTTTGATGTGGAAATTCTGGATTTTGGCTATAATGTTCCTGGGATTTTCTTTTTGAGGTTCTTTTCAGAAAATTGGTGGGTTCTTTCCAACTTTACTTTGCCCTTTATATAATAGATCTAGGGATCTATTTATGGTTGCTTGGAATATAATGTCCAAGCTCTTTTTTTTAATCATGGTTTTGTGGAAGACCAATGGTTCTCAAAATTATCTATCTTTAGCCTATTTTCTATGTCAGTTGCTATGTACATTGGAAATCTTATATTTTCTTCTACTATTTTAATCTTTTGATTTTTCTAACATTTCTTACACTCTCAATGGCATCAACAATTTCTTTGGGTCTTCTCTAGTATCAAGGATTCCATTTCGTGGCTAAGGTTTAGTATTTTCTCTTCTAAACTACTAGGAGTTTGTTTGTTTTGTTTGTTTGTTTTCAGAAAAGCTTTTATTAGAGTTTTTAAAATTTTCTTCCTTTATTTCTTCCAGTATTTATATATTCCTTGCAGAAAACCAATTTCTTTTTCTTTTAAGTCTCTACTTGCAATTATTATGAAGATAGATTTTCAATTTTTTTGTACTGGTTGGTGTTTTCTTTGATTCATTCATTTCTCTAGTTTGTATTCCTGAAATGGGGCTTGATGCCAGGGCCACACTCTGCTTCCTGCTTCACTATTAAGTCAGAGTGGTTCGCTCTGCTTGTTTTCACCCTGAATCTCTGAGGTTCTGACCTTCTGGTAGTAGATCCTCCTAGATATTTGAAATTAAAAGCATTAGGTATTCAGAGTCTTCTCTGGCATTTCAGGACAGTGTCAGGCACCTCAAATCTCCTGGGCCTGGACTCTCCAGGTATGAGCATTGAGGAACCACATTAATCACAAGGGCTCCTCTGGGTTCCCAGCTCCCCACCCTGAGGCCTTCTTGGGGAAGGAGGAAAAAATGGAAAAGACTCTGTTCTTGCTGCTTTTGGTATAGTCTTGCAGGCTACATATGTCCTGTCACTAATTGAGCTAGCCCTCATTCTGCTTGAGGAGTTTCCTTTCCTGCTTTTCTGGAGGACATTTTCAAGGATTAAAGAGGTCACTTTATATAACTTCTCACTGGATTTCTTGATCATTACTTAGTAATGTACGAAATTCACCATTTTTGCACGGTAAGTATAGAGGAACTACAAAACCTGCCTCTCTTTCAGACAGCTATCCTCTCTGAAATTGATTTAAACAGTCTGAAAATAAAACTACACTAAATGATCTAATTATTAACATTACAGCAGCAAAGGGATGTTTATTCACATCAGAGAAAAAATGGATGTGGGTATGGATAGCAAAAGGTGGGGTGGGTGGCAAACTGCATAACAAGCAAATTTCTCTATTTAAAGCCATTCTTTTTCTCAACATCAAATAATCATCATATAAGAATGCCAAAGATACTCACATGCAGAGCAGAGGGATCTGGCAGAAACTCAGCATCTTCACCAAAGATAAAATCAGGGGGCAATTCTGGGTAGTGAGCATTGAAAATAATATCCCCTAAGATAGAAGAAAATTAAATGAATTTTATAATTCTGTGTTAAAATCAAAATATCCTTACTGCCATACACAAAACTTCAGATATTTTTTGTTTTTAATACAATTCAAGAGAAAACAACTGAAGTAATAATTATTAATTCTTTTTCTAAAAGGACCATGTCCTTCATTATGTGGGCATCGTAAAATATGGAAACAGTAAAAGCAGTATGTAAACAGAATTTTTTACTAACATGTAAACAATTTACAAACAGATTTGTAATGTAATATATCGTAAACAGAAATATCACGGCATGCTGGATAGAGAGCTAGCCTGGGAGGTGGAAAACCTAACCTCTGCCTTGCCTCTGATACATGCTGGCTATGCAATTCTGGGCAATTCAATTAACCCTGCAGTGACTCAGTATTCTTTCTAAAACTCTAAGTTGCAAGCAAATTAAAATGTGCAATGGTAGAGGGAGCTTCTTCACTGACCGTTCCCCTGGCCAATGAAATCACAAATCCAGTCCAAAACAAAACATTATGAGTACAATCAAAAGTAGGTAAATACATACAATCATATCTGGAGTATTTGCTGATTATTCTACATAGAACAGCTTCCTGTGCAATTATGATTAGTTAACAATCATGTGACTAAAAATTTTAAGTTCTTACTATGTCCAAGGAAGAAAATAGGAACATAAATTTAAGACCCGAATATTTTCCTTAGTTTCATGAAACGTGTAGTCTGATGAGAGAAATGTACAGAAAAACTAAAATGCAAGACAAAATTTAAATATAACAGAAAAAGTAGAGTTTAGCAGGTCCTGGGAATTCAAATCATCTCTTGGGACCACAGAGACTCCAAGTTTTCCCATAAAAGAAACTCAAGGAAGAAGGCAATGAAAGTGGGTATGCTGTGAATGTGTTCAAAAAATATGAAGCTATCTGAGAAGAAATGGAAGATGTCAAGATTTTCTGGTTTTTCTTTTTTTAAGATTAATTTATTATTTTTAGTTTTCAACATTCATTTCCACAAGATTTTGAATTACAAATTTTCTTCCCTTTTCTCTCCTCCCCCCTACCCCAAGTTGGCATACATTCTGATTATCCCTTTCCCCAGTCTGCCCTCCCTTGTATCACCCCAGCCCCCTTATCCCCTTTCCCCTTACTTTCTTGTAGAGCAAGATAGATTTCTACACTCCACTGCCTGTCTATCTTACTTCCCAAGTGCACGTAAAAACAATTTTTAACATTTGTTTTAAAAACTTTGAGTTCTAGATTCTCTCCCTTCTTCCCTGCCTACCCCCCGCACTGAGAAGGCAAACAATTCAATATAAGTTATACACATGTCATTATGCAAAACACGTCTATAATAGTCATGTTGTGAAAGACTAAATATATTTCCCTCCATCCTATCCCGCCCTCTTTGACCTTGTCCTTACAAAACTGTTTGCTCCTGACTACCCCCTCCCCCAATATGCCCTCCCTTCTATCATCTCCCCCCTTCTCATTGCCTTCCCCCCTACTTTCCCGTAGGGTAAGATACCCAATTGAGTGTGTATGTTATTTCCTCCTTAAGCCAAATCTGATGAGAGTAATGTTCACTCATTCCCTTTGACCTGTCTCCCCTCTTCCCTTCCATTATAACACTTTTTTCTTGCCTCTCTTATGTGAGATAATTTACCACCATTCTATCTCTGCCTTTCTCCTTCTGCCAATATTTTCCTCTTTCACCCCTTAATTTTATTTTTTAGATATCATCCCTTCATATTCAACTCACCCTGTACCTCTGTCTATATATATATAGATGTATTTCCCTTCAACTACCTTAATATTGAGAAAGGTCTCATGAGTTACGAATATCATCTTTCTATGAAGGAATGTAAAGAGTTCAACACTTTAAATTCCCTTATGATTTCTCTTTCCTATTTACCTTTGCAAGCGTCTCTTGATTTTTGTACTTGAAAGTTAAATTGGGTCTTTTCATTAAGAATGTTTGGAAATTCTCTATTTCACTGAATGTCCATTTTTTACCCTTAAGTATTATACTCATTTTTGCTGGGTAGGTGATTCTTGATTTTAATCCTAGTTCCCTTGACCTCCAGAATATCATATTCCGAGCCCTTCAATCCCTTAATGTTGAGTTATTCTGATTCTGTTTCTACAATACTCAAATTGTTTCTTTCTGGCTGTTTTGCAATATTTTCACCTTGACCTGGGAACTCTGGAATTTGGCTACAATATTCCTATGAGTTTTCTTTTGGAGATGGTTTTCAAGAGGCGATCAGTGAATTCTTTCAATTTCTATTTTACCCTCTAGTTCTAGAATATCAGGGTAGTTTTCCTTGATAATTTCGTGAAAGATGATGTCTAGGCTCTTTTTCTGATCATGGCTTCCAGGTAGTCCAATAATTTTTAAATTATCTCTCCTCAATCTATTTTCCAGGTCAGTGGTTTTTCCAATGAGATATTTCACAATGTCTTCCATTTTTTCATTCCTTTGATTCTGTTTTATAATTTCTTGATTTCTCATAAATTCAGTAGCCTCCACTTGCTCCAATCTGATTTTTCAGGTGGTATTTTCTTCAGTGGTCTTTTGGACATCCTTTTCCATTTGGCTAATTCTGCCTTTCAAGACATTCTTCTCCTCATTGGCTTTTTGGCACTCTTTTAACATTGGGGTTAGTCTATTTTTTAAGATGTTATTTTCTTCAGTATTTTTTGAGTCTCCTTTAGTAAGTCGTTGACATGTTTTTCATGGTTTTCTTGCATCATTCTCATTTCTCTTCCCAATTTTTCCTCTATTTCTCTTACTTGCTTTTCCAAATTCTTTTTGAGCTTTTCCATGGTCTGAGACCAATTCATATTTTTCTTGGAGGCTTTGGATGTAGGATCTTTGACTTTGTTTTCTTCTTCTGGTTGTATGTTTTGATCTTCTTTGTCATTAAAGTAAGATTCTATAGTCTGAGGTTTTTTTACACTGTTCTGCACATCTTCCCAGTCAATTCCTTGACTTTTGAAATCTTTGTCAATTTAGGACTCTGCTTCCAGAGTGGAAAGTGCTCTGTCTCAAGCTTTAGGTGTCTTGCACAGCTGTTTTCAGGGCTATTTCTAGGGACCTGTAAATTGTCAGTTCTTCTGAGGCAGTATGATCCAAGGAGAGGCATTACTTCTCTCCTGGCCTGTGCTCTGGTCTGTGAGTGACCTCAAGCACTTTCTCTGCCCTGGAAATGTTAGGAGCATTCCTTCTCCACAACTGCCCTAAGCTCTGCCAAACCAGTGTTCTTCCTCACCCCGGGACCACCACCCAGGACAGGGACCCAGATCCAAGCAGGGCAAAGGAAGAGAATCCTGCCTCAGTGCCAGCAAAGAGATCCCTGCACTCCTGCTCTGATCAGACACTTGATCCTCCCATCATCTCTGGGCCTGGACCTCCAGAAGCAGCTGCCACTGCTACTGCCACCACTACAGCCGCTTCCACCACCCCAGGGCTGGGGCCAGACCCCACTCTTCTCTCAGCCAGGTCTGACAGAGTTTTCCCACTGACCTTTTACAATATCTTTGGGGTTTGTGGGTTTAGAAGTCTGGAAACCGCCACAGCTGCCAATGCTTCAGTGCCCGGAGGCCTGCTTCACCCAGTCTGCTCCACCTGGTCTGTGCTGGCTGTGCCCACACTGGGCTGTGCTCCCAGCAGGGTGTGATAGACACTTCCCATCAACCTTCCAGGCTGTCTTTGGCTGGAGACTTTTTTCACTCTGTCATTTTGTGAATTCTATACCTCTAGAATTTGTCTAGAGTCATTTTTTACAGGTATTTGGAGGGATTTGAGGGACAGCTCAAGCAAGTCCTTGCTTTTACTCTGCCATCTTGGTTCTGCCTTCCCAATGTTTTTTCTTTCCTTGAGAGACTTCCTGTCAAATATTCCACTTGACACTGGGAATGAGAAAAAGGGGTGCCAGCCACAAGGACATTTTTGGCTTTGAGACTGAAAATCTTTAGGTATCAGGAAAGCTAAATTATTTTGCAGGGGAGGGGTGTGAGGATGGGAGACTAATGAACCTCCTGGCACTTGCTTGACTTTATCCACGACTCCATTCTAAGAATCAGAGCTGGGCCCTGAACATAAGCATTGATCCCTTTACATCCATGGTTCCCAAACTGTGCCCTGTGGTGGCCAGGGGTACCATATAAAACCTATGGGGGCAGACTAGAATATTTTGAATCTTTTCCCTAACTACTTAATAAATAGAACTGTTAGGTATTTCTTTTGGTATAGGGGTGCAATGAAAAATTTACTAAGATACCAAAGGCACCATGAACCAAGAAATTTTGGGAACTTCTGCCTTAGTCCCTTTCCAACACCTGTGACAGCAACAGGAAGCCTTGGGATATGACTGAGCAAGACAGCATGCCCAAGTAAAAGCATTAATGCCATTTCCTATGTTCCTTCTCTTCCACAATCCCACCCAGAACAGCAGCCCTGTGTTGAGTCAGGCCTCACAGTCATCATCTGGACAAGCAGCTCCTATAGAGAAGGGGCCAGTCATCCTAAGAATCTCCTACACAAAGGGTAGACAAGGTTGCTGAGCCAAAAAGTTGGGGACCCTGAGGGAGAGACAGTATGCGCTAGGCAAGTCAAACCAACACCCTGATCACCACCTCCCCTCAGATCTTGATGGAGACAGCCGAGGACCCTGAGCCCAAAAGCAATGGCATAGCAATGCTTCCCACCCAGTGCCCTCAGCCATCATTCTAGAAAGCAACCCATGGAGAGAGGATTCTGGGAAGATGGCAGAGCAGATCAGAACATTCTAAGCTCTCCAGATTTCCCCACAAAGGGAGATAAAACAGCACCTCAGGGCAAACTTAGAGCTGGTAAAAATAAATAGGAGTAAAGGCAAAACAATGGTCCTCCTGGGACAATCCACAAGAAGACCTAAAGAAAAATCGGAGGAGGAGATTTGGTCCCTGTGAAGAATAAACACCGCCAAGCTAGGTCCACTTAAACAACAAGAGGCAAGCCCTGGGGTTAGCTGGGTTGGGAGGCCGCCTCAGTCTCAGCCAAAGGAACTTTTATCCCCAGAACAGTGAGGGGAGTTGGATGTCTGAGCCAAGGAAGATCAAGGGAAGCTCTACTAACAAGTAACACCATACCAAATTGTGCTGTGAAGACACGGCAGGGAGGCTAGAAGAAACAACCACATACCAGGTTAAGTGCAGCAGGGCAGGAACACTGCTGGCTGTGGGCACTTACAGGAGGCTAGATGTCCTGGTTTCACTTACAGGCCTCGGGGGAGAAATGAAGGAGGATCTAAGGCAAGAGGGAGCATCCCCCCTACTCCAGAAGTAGAGATGATTACAAAAACTAACATGCTATAAACAAAAACACTAAAATGAACAGGCAAAGGAGAAAGAATCAGAGAATTATTATGGAAATAGAGAAAACCAGGGCTCATATTCAGAGGAGAACACCAAAGCAAAGAAACCCTCTTCTAACCTAATGTTAATAACAATTTAGATTTGAAGACCTTTCCCACTCATTAAGAGACCATGTAACCTGTTCATGTCACAGGAAGCCTAAGTCACATGTGGTAGAAGGAGCTCGCTGAGAGGAAAATAAGTGTGTCACAGGAAATGCTGAGAGAGAGCAAGTTAGAACTGAGGGAGAGAGCAGACATGCTAGCTGTGCTGTAAGTGATTGTGGATGGCAATTTCCCAGCAAGGGGTGGGAAGGTTATGGGGTGGCTTGGTTCCCTATTGTGATGTTGTGTTTGAGATTCTTTGCTGTTATTACAAAGTTGACTTACTGGTTATGGAATTTGTTCACTGCTTGGATAGGTCGGACTTATTGGTGTGGGGACCTGGTTCTCCGGTGTCTGAAGAAATGGATTACTTCTTGTCCCTTCTATATAGAGAGTCTCTTATATTTTGCGATACAGAACTACATAAGCATAATGACAATTATCATATATTGTGATTATTGCCAGCTTATACACCCAAAGAATAATACAAAATGGTTGCCGGTTCATAAAGAATCCAAAGAAGAACTTAAAAAAGACTTTAAAAATCAAATGAGAAAGATTTTATTTTATTTATTTTATCTATATAAAATGTAAAACATGCTTAAGATTGTTATTAGTAATTGAGTAGTTTATAAGAAAGACTAGGGTAGGAGGAAGTTCAGGGGAGAACCAAGATGGTGGCTGGAAAGCAGGGACTTGCTTAAGCCCTCCCCCAAATCCCTCCAAATACCTATAAAAATGGCTCTGAACAAATTCTAGAGCTGCAAGATCGCAGAGGGAAGCAGGTCTCCAGTCCAGGAAAGCCTGGATGGTTGCTGAAAAGGGTCTATCACACTGTGCTGGGAGCCAAGTGCAGCCCAACGTGGGCCGCAACCCAGAGTCAGGCAGGCAGAGCAGGCCTTAGGGCCTTGAAACACTGAGCTGTGGCAGTTACCAGACTTTTCAATGCACAAACACCCAAGACCACGGAGCAGGTTAGTGGGAAAACTGCTGAATCAGGTTAGAGAGCTGTCTGGCCCCAGCCCTGGGGATGGTGGAAGTGGCGCGGCAATGGAGGCAGCAGCAGCAGCAGGAAACTCCAGTGGGAGCTTCCAGAGGTCCAGCATCAGCTCCTTACAGAGAACTGGGCTCACACAGATCAGAGCAGAAGTGCAAGGAGCATTTTGCTGGCACAGAAGCAGCTTTGCATTGCTTGGGTCTGGGTCACAGTCCTGGTTGGCAGTTCCTGGGGAAGGAGGAGTGCTGCTGTGGCAGAGCTTGTTGTGTAGAAGGAGCTCTGAAAACAGCAGTTCTTGGACCCTAAAGCTTGGGACAAAGTCCTCTCTACTGTACAAGCAGTCATACCCTGACAAAAAATTCAAGGGTCAAGTAGTTAGCTGGGAACATGAACAGGCAGCGAAAAAGGATGCAGACTCAGACTCAGACTATAGAATCTATTTTTGATGACAAACAAGATTAAAACATACAGCCAGAAGAACTCAACAAAGTCATAGAGCCTACATCAAAAGCCTCCAAGAAAAATATGAATTGGTCTCAGGCCATGGGAGAGCTCAAAAAGGGTTTGGAAAAGCAAGTAAGAAAAATAGAGGAAAAATTGGGAAGAGAAATGAGAGTGATGCAAGAAAACCATGAAAAACAAGTCAATGACTTACTAAAGGAGACCCAAAAAAATACTGAAAAAAATAACACCTTAAAATATAGACTAACCCAAATAACAAAAGAGTGCCAAAAAGCCAATGAGGAGAAGAATGTCTTGAAAGGCAGAATTAGCCAAATGGAAAAGGAGGTCCAAAAGACCACTGAAGAAAATACCACCTAAAAAATCAGATTGGAGCAAGTGGAGGCTAGTGACTTTATGAGAAATCAAGAAATTATAAAACAGAATCAAAGGAATGAAAAAAATGGAAGACGACGTGAAATACCTTATTGGAAAAACCACTGACCTAAAAATAGATTGAGGAGAGATAACTTAAAAATTACTGGACTACCTGAAAGCCATGATCAAAAAAAAAAAGCCTAGAAATCATATTTCAAGAAATAATAAAGGAAAACTACCCTGATATTCTAGAACTAGAGGGTAAAATAGAAATTGAAAGAATCCACCCGTCACCTCTTGAAAAAGTTCCCAAAAAGAAAATTCATAGGAATATTGTAGCCAAATTCCAGAGTTCCCAGGTCAAGGAGAAAATACTACAAGCAGCCAGAAAGAAACAATTTGAGTATTGTGGAAACACAATCAGGATAACACAGGATCTAGCAGCATCTACATTAAGGGATCAAAGGACTTGGAATATGATATTCTGGAGGTCAAAGGAGCTAGGATTAAAACCAAGAATCACCTACCCAGCAAAACTGAGTATCATATTCCAAGGGAAAATATGGAATTTCAATAAAATAGAGGACTTTCAAGCTTTCTCAGTGAAAAGACCAGAGCTGAATAGAGAATTTGACTTTCAAATACAAGAATCAAGAGAAGCATGAAAAGGTAAACAAGAAAGAGAATTCATAAGGGACTTGCTAAAGTTGAACTGTTTTGTTTACATTCCTACAAGGAAAGATGATTTGTGGAACTGATGAGATCTTTCTCAGTATTAGGGTAGCTGAAGGGAAGATACATATATATAGACAGAGAGCACAGGATGACTTGAATATGAAGGGATGATATCTAAAAAAATAAAATCAAATTAAGGGATGAGAGAGGAATATATTGAGAGAGGGAGAAAGGGAGGGATACTATGGAGTAAATTATCTCCCATAAAAGTGGCAAGAAAAAGCAGTTCTGTTGGAAGGAAAGAGGGGGCAGGTGAGGGGGAATGAGTGAATCTTGCTCTCATCGGATTCAACTTGAGGAGGGAATAACCATACACACTCAATTGGGTATCTTACCCCACAGAAAAGCAGGGGGAAGGGGATAAGAAAGGGGGGATGACAGAAGGGAGGGCAGAGAGTGGGAGAAGGCAATCAAAAGTAAACACTTTTGAAAAGGGACAGGGTTAAGGGAGAAAACTGAGTAAAGGGGAACAGGATAGGATGGAGGGAAATATAATTATTCTTTCACAACATGAGTATTGTGGAAGGGTTTTAGATAATGATGCACATGTGATCTATGTTGAATAGCTTGCCATCTTAGGGGGTACGTAGGAAGGGAAGAGGGGAGAGAATTTGCAACTCAAAGTTCTAAAATCAAATGCTCAAAAAAAGTTGTTTTTGCATGCAACTGGGAAATAAGATATACAGGCAATGGGATATAGAAATCTATCTTACCCTACAAGAAAGTAATGTGAAAGGAAATGGGGTCGGGGGGAGTGGGGTGACAGAAGAGAGAGCTGACTGGGGAATGCAGCAATCAGAATATATGCCATATTAGAGTGGGGGGGGTATAAAGAGGGAAAAAATTTGTAACTGAAAATCTTGTGGAAATCAATATTGAAAACTAAAATATTAAATAATAATAAAATATGAAAAAAAGAAAGACTATGGTAGACCTGAGTATATGATTTTAAAAAGCAAAACTGTTCAGGAACAGGTAAAAGGAGTAACTATTTTATACAAATGAGGTGCAAGAGGAAGAATCAACACAGAAGAATTAGATGGAGGGGGAGGGCTGGTAGTTCTGAAAACCTATTTTCACTGGGAATGGGTTCAAGAGGGAATGTGTTTGTGTATGTATGTATGTGTATGTATATATATATATACATATATATATATATATACATACACATACATACATACATATATATATATGAGTATAAAAGTATTCTAAATCCAGAAAGAAATAAAACACTGAGAGGAAAGGGGAAGGGGAGAGGATAAGGGAGGGATCTTTAGAGGGGAGATTGAGGGAATAGGTTAAAGGGAGGTATAAGAAGGCATTTTAGATTAATGGAAATAGGAGGGTAAGGGAGGGATGGGGGTAGGTTAAGTAATAAGAGGGCAAGGTAGTGGGTAGAAGTAAAGTAGAGGAGTCAGGAGGGATAGGAAATAAGAAATATGCACAAACATAAAATAATGATAGGGAGTAGAATTTGTTAGGGAAAAAGAAGCAGGGATGGTAATCATGATCTTGGACAAAGTTAAGGCTAAAATAGATTTAATCAAAAGAAAAATAGGGAAACTACACTATATGTCAGCCACATATACATACACACATATACATACACACACATACACACACACATCTCAGTGTTTTGGGGGACTATTTAAAACAACTAGATAATATAAGATGAGAATATTGCTGTGGTGTAGAAAATGACAAGGTGGTAGACTTTGAAAAATATGGAAAGACTTCGACTTATGAAGGAAGAGGTTATCCATCCTCAGAGAAACAGAGGATAAATAAGTATAGTACAGCCTTACACAGATGCATGTCTGCATATGACTGATTATCGATATCTAAGTATATGTAAGTATAGGTAAGTGTGTGTATATTTATATATTTATATCTTGGTGTGTCTGTGTCTGTATATGCATGTATGTGAATGTATGTGTACATATGTGTATACATGTATGCATATCTGTGCTTAATTTTGGTCTTCAGTCAACAAGGGAAGGGGAAAAAAGAACAAAGTAAAAAGAGCACAGCAGAGAGCAAAAGAAAACTTACAAGAAGGCAAATAAAAGATGGACAGCTCTCAATAAAATTCACAGTATTTATTATATAGGCTTTCTTGAAATGGAAATTTATAGCTGTATGTTTTGAATCCTCTCTCACATTCTGCTGTGCACATAGCAATGCTTTTTTTCTTTTCTTATTTTTTATTATTTTACTTTAAGTTTGGTTTTTTCTCTTCTTGTTTTGTATTCAAGTTTAAAATAAAACAACTTACAAATTTAAGAAAAGAAAGAAAGAAAGAAAGAAAGAAAGAAAGAAAGAAAGAAAGAAAGAAAGAAAGAAAGAAAGAAAGAAAGAAAGAAAGAAAGAAAGAAAAAGAAAGGAAGGAAGGAAGGAAGGAAAGAAAGAAGGAAGGAAGGAAGGCAGGAAAGAAGGAAGGAAGGAAGGAAGGAAGGAAGGAAGGAAGGAAGGAAGGAAGGAAGGAAGGAAGGAAGGAAGAAAAAGGGGAAGGAAGGAAGGAAGGAAGGAAGGAAGGAAGGAAGGAAGGAAGGAAGGAAGGAAGAAGGCAACCCGTGTGGACATGCAGCCTAGCAATTGCTCCTGCAGGTGCTACAGCCACTACAATTAAAGACCCAGAAAAGAACATTCTCGCTACCAAAGTCTTTGGAGCTATCAAATGTTTCAACATCAGAAACTAATATCATTTTATCAGTGAGCAAGAAAGAAACTCAGTGGTAAAGTTCTTTCTTTTCCAACTATTTAAAACTATGTACCTTATAAAGGAGATCAGGGAGAGCCTGAGAGGCTCTTGAATGCACACTGGTGTGGATATTCAGGAATGGGTCAGAAAAATCCACTTTTTCATTCCTTTGGTTCTGTTTGATAATATCTTGATTTCTCATAAAGCCACTAGCTTCCACTTGCTCCAATCTAATTTTTCAGGTGGTATTTCCTTCAGTGGTCTTTTGGACCTCCTTTTCCATTTGGCTAATTCTGCCTTTCAAGGCATTCTTCTCCTCATTGGCTTTTTGGAGCTCTTTTGCCATTTGAGTTAGTCTAATTTTTAAGGTGTTGTATTCTTCAATATTTTTTCAGTATTTTTTTGGGTCTCCTTTAGCTATTCATTGACTTGTTTTTCATGGTTTTCTCGCATCATTCTCATTTCTCGTTCCAATTTTTCCTCTGCTCCCCTCCGCCCCCAGCTCCGTGCGCAATAGACCTCATCCAGCGATCATCCGGGCTGTCCTGGGCTGGATCCCCTGCTTCCCTCTGCTATTTTGTGGGTTCTGCAGTTCTAGAATTTGTTCAGAGCCATTTTTTATAGGTTTTTGGAGGCACCTGGCAGGGAGCTCACACAAGTCCCTGCTTTCCAGCCTCCATCCTGACTCCACCCTCCCCTTGGCTCTCCACCAGCATTCTCTCTGTCTTCACCTTCACTGAAACTATTTTCTCCATACAATTATCCAAAGTTAGCTATATCTCCCACTATAGTGGACTGATGAGATGAAGCAGAAAGACTGATTTACTCCATGTTTCCTACTATGTTCTCGCAGATTAAAAAGTTTTGGAAAGCCAGCTCGATTATATTGTCACTTGCAAAAGTAACTTAAATCTAAATTTCAATGAAAAGAACACAGTTGGATTTTTATGTCTCTAAAACTCTCAACTTAGGTTTCATCCTAGACTCTTCACTTTCTCTCGCTGCCCCCCCTCCCCATATCCATTCAGTTGTCATGTCCTGTCTTTTACATGTTTGCAACATTTCTGGTATGTAAGCACCAACCTCACAAGGTTGCTATGAGGATCAAATGAGATAATACTTGTAAAAATGATTAGCACAGTGCCTGGAACATAGTAGCCATTATATTTAAGCTTGTTCCCTTCCCTTTTCTTCCCATTGTATACAACCACTTCTCTTCTCTGACACTGCCACTATGATGTAAGGCCCTCATCATGCACCTAGATTATTCAATCAACTCCAATGGTTCCCTACTGCAAGCAGAATCAAACATAAAATTCTTTGGTTTTCCAATTACTTCATATCCTGGCCACTTCTTGTTTTTCCATTCATACCTTACTCCCCTCCATATACTCTGTGATCCAGAGATACTAGCTTCTCTGCTTTTCTTAATATATCTCTGGCCTCAGAGTATGGTCTTCCATACCTGAAATGCCCTCCTTTCCCATTTCCACCTCTTACCTTCCTCAGTTTTACTCGAGTCACAGATGAAGTACCACCTCCTGCAAGAAGCATTCCCCCATTCTCCTTCATATTGCTGTTTACATGTTGTCCCCGCCATTAGACTGTGAGTCTCTTGAGAGCATATAGAAAGAACTTAAGAAATGCAAGTTCACTGACAAAATTTACCTTTTATAGTTCTCACCATTTTGTCTCCAATCTCCAGTGCCTAATACAGTACTATGCACAAAATAGGTGCTCAACAAATGTTCACTGGATAAATTTCTGAAATATCTTGCCTTGACACTTCTAAATTCATGCCATAAATAAAATTTATCACTATTTTTATGCTAAAAATAAAAGTGAGGACGTATTGGAAACAACTTGTACAAAACGCTGTACTAATTATTAAATGAGAAATAATATTATTATTGTGATAATTATTACAAAAGAATCAGAATAAAAGTATAGAAAGAATATAAAAGTTAGTTATAATCATTGTTGCCGAGGTTATAGAAAGACATGCACACTAATATACTACTGATGATTCTGTGAATTGGTGAATTGGTCCAACAATTCTGAAAAACAATTGGAATTATGCCTAGGAATTAATCTTAAGGAAGTCAGTGTACAAAGAAAAATCTCAAAAATACTTAAACGAACATTTTTTGTAATACCAAAAAACTGAAAACATAGTAGATGCCTATCAACTGGGAAATAGCTAGAAAAAGAACAACAGGTAAATAGAATATTATTGTGCTAAAGAAATGATGAATAATGATGACTAAGCTTGACCACAAAGAAGACAGAAGAGAATGCCCCTCCCTCCCTTTTTGGCTTTTTGGAGCTCTTTTGCCATTTGAGTTAGTCCCTTTTTTAAGGTGTTGTATTCTTCAATAAAAGTTATGAGTTATGATTATATCAGAGGTCATTTAGTCAGGATTTTAACCTTTTTTGCATCATGGTCCCCTCTGGCAGTTCAGTGAAATCAATGGACCTCTTCTCAGAATGTTTGTAAAAGCATAAAAATAAGCATAGGATTATAAAGAAAACTAATTATGGAATACAACTGGAATATAATTTTTTTAAGTGTGTTTTAGGCTCATGGAGTCCAGGTTAAGATCCCTGCTCTAGTCCAACTCCCCTAATTCTAATATATGAAAGAGCACAGTCAATACTGATGAATGTCTTCAGTGACTGGGAACTCACCATCTCATAAGGTCCATCCCACTGCTGGATTGTTCTAGTTGTTAGAAAAGTATTTCTTTCTGCCTCCCTATAACTTCTACCCATTTGCCCAAGTTCTTTCCTCTAGAAGTAACAAAAATCTCACAGCTCTTTAAATATATGAAGACAGTGATCACATCTTGTCTTAAGTCTTTTCTTCTCTGGGTTAAACATCTTCATTTGCTTCAATCACTCAACATGAAACATTATTTCCAGAAAACTGGGCAACATGGTTCTTATTTATAAATATCAGGGAAACAATTATATTGTTAAAACCTTAATATGTTGTGCTCTGATTAATTAAGGATAGGTGTATAATGAATCTTAAAATACTATAACAGGTTTAAACTAAACCTTTAACCTAATATTGCTTTGAGTACTTAAATTGAGCACATTTTAAAGTTAAGTGCTATGAATTAGCATCATTTTATTGATCAATAAATATTCTCAAGCAGAAATTTCCCATCTTGATAATTTTCACAGGGATATGCACAAACTGTTTCATTAGTTCAATTTATTAAAATTCATTTTTAATGACTACAATGTATCTGACACCACAAAAAGAGACTGAATTTTCTCAACCTTTCCATGTTTTTGCTTGTGGTTTTTAGAAGCAGACATGAAATGAGTATAACTTTGAAAAGGAACTCTGTAGCATAATACTGAAAAATTGAAGAAAATTCTGTGGAAGCCTACAAACAATTGCTTACATTTCTATAGCACACTATGGTTATCAAGTACTTTGCTACATTATTTCATTTGATCCTTGCAATAGATCTGTAAGGCAGAAACTTCAATACTCCAAAAGATCAATTATTTCACAAATGTAGGTACCCAGCTTTGTTTTCTCATCCTGTGCTCCCACAAATCCTCTCCAATGGTCCCCCCAATAGGATGGCAGATTTCTGCTAGGTTTCTTAACATCTGCACCCCTCTCTATTATCTCTCAATTGAGCTACACAATAAACCTACTTCCTTTACCAGTCACATATATCCTGAATATTATCCTCTTTTTTTAATACAAATCATGGTGGCTATATGCTACTGGCTATCTATATGCACCATCTATCTGTCTATCTCTCCATTGCCTTCTGGAAGACCCACAGTCTTGATTCCTCAAAATATTCCATGATTTGGAGACATATACCATCGCTCAAAAATATGATGTTACAAAAAGTTATTTCAATTTAAAGAAGAGCTTGGAGTACTTAAAAGCACTGCACAATATTCCAAATGCAACTCAGGCTACTTCTATATCCTATTCAATTATATACCCAGTTAACTATCTATTTTCAGTATCTTCCAAGATATACACTAATGAATCAGTTCTATGAGCTCCCAATTCAACTGTACATCCTAGTCTGGACAATAACTATTCTTCATGTGCAGAGAGTTAAGCCTAATTCCCTTTAAAGAAGTCTTCATTAGGAGGTTCTACAACATTCTGAGCTTGATGAAACTAGCACAATGTTTATGAAAAACAAAAGCATCTGGAGCACCTCACTATATAGAATATATCATAAAGAATATCTATAAAAAATCTTTCATCCATTTGGCTGTGGTTTTGACATAGTGCGTGATAATGGAAAGCACCATTAGAACATACTTGAATTCTTTTTTATGTTTCACTCAATACTTTTAAAAATCAGTTCAAATAGAGTTATTTATGTCTAATATGGTAGGGAAAACCCTGCAAGTAGTCTGCAAATGAACAAAAAAGAGTTTGTTTTTTTTTATAGTTTGAAATTTGAGAGTCCAACTATAATTTTGCTGGATGGCCTTTGCTATGATTCACTGGTGCAAGCCACTGGGGGAGGCACCTGAAATGACAATGTTAAATCTCTCCAGAAACTCAGGGATATTTGTAGAATTAGGTATATAGACAAATGTGCCAAATGTACTCCATGTAATTAGCTGAGAACAAGCCAGGATGCTGCCATCAATTAAAAAGTTTCCTCTCTCACCTCCAAACTGTGAACTGTAAACTATAAAACTCTAACTCTAAACCTTCATCCACTGAAGATCCCTTGACAAGCACAAAACTCGGACTCCAGTAAAAACCCTTCTAAAACACCAGCAGAAATTACTACAATATGGAAAAGAGAGCCTAGAGAAGTCTCTGGCCTTGCTGCTTTTCGTATTGCTCTGTCTTTGCCCCCAGAAAATCAGGCAGAATCCCTGCAGTAGCAGTGCCCACCTGGGGAGTGGCAATGCAGGCCTACCACAATAAGTAAGAGTCAAAGTCTACTCAGGCCAACAACACTGTCCCAGGACAAAACCTACTGGAAGCAAGGTGTCCTGCCCTGGTGCCAGAGTTAACTGTTGACTCTGACAGCACAAGGGCAGGGGACAGAACAGCAGACCCCAGTGGCAATGAATAGGAGGTACCATATGGGACAGATCTTAGCCCTGGTACAATGCCTCAATTTAGGAACTAAAGCTAGAAAGATGAATAAATCAAAGAGGAAACTGACAACTATAAAAAAAAATTACTGTAGCTCTAGTGATATTCAAAAGTTTGGCCTAAAATAGATTTGTTATAAATATTGTATGAATACTTAAAAGAAATGAAGCAAGAAATAAATGAATAAAAGCTCTGGAGGAAATAACTGAAAGTTAAAGAAATAGCTTAGAACTAGTAAATCTTAGTTTACTAGTAAAACTAGAATAGAACAAAAAGCAATGACTCCATAAGACAGAAAAAAATGTTAGAACACAACCAAAAGTTTGAAGAAATAAGAGGAAATTTAAGATATATGACATCAAAAACAACTGACCTGGAAAATAGGTCAAGGAGAAATAATTTAAGAATGATCAGACTTTCTAAAAACCATTATTTTTTTAAACCTATAAACTTTACATATAAAGTTTATAGACACTATACTTCAAAGAATCATAAATGAAAACTCACCAAATGGATTAAAACCGGAGGGCAAAGTAAAGAGAGAAAAAGATCCACCCATCATGTTCTTTAAAAATTCCTCAAAGGAAAAGGACCAGGAATGTCATAGCTGAAATCCAGAGCTTAGACATAAAAGAAAAAAAAATACTGCAAGCAAAGAAGGAAGTTCAAGTACCAAGGAGCCACAGTCATAATTATATAAATCCTAGAAAGTTTCTTGTCAAAATGGGAAGAGGTCTTGGAATTCAATATTCTAAAAGGCAAAAGATAAAGGCATACAGCTAAAAATAACTTATTTTGAAAAGCTGAGCATAATCTTATGAAGGGGAAATGGATCTTTATTGGAAAAAAAGGCCTTTAAATATTTCTGATAAAAAGACCTGAGCTAAGTAGGAAGTCAAAAATATAAACACAAGAGTCCTGGGAAACCTTGAAAGGTAAATTGATCTGAGAAAGAAGGGCTGTATGATGGTGTACTACTAACATTCTAATAGAGGGAAAAGAAACAAGTATTCCTTTCAGAAGCCTAATGTGTTCAAAGGGTTTTGAGGGCATTAAATAACAAAAACAGAAGAAAAACAGGGTGCTCTGGAAGTAGAGGATACAAATTTGGATGAAGGAGTGGAGGAAACTGAACATGATTAACTTCACTCTCAGGGAAAATGCACAAAGAAGGGTTGAATACATGTACACACACAGTTTGCTATAAATCTGTACATCAAACTCAACAGGAAAATGAGTGGGAATAGGGGCACTGGAGAGAGATGGTAGGTGGGGGTGGGGAGGTTGGTGGTAGTAGAGGAGAGAACAGTCAGAAGCAAAACAGACTCCCAGATCCTAAAGGGGAGGATTGAAAGAGGAGGGTAGGAGGTGAACACCTAAAATCTAAGGAAGCTGTCCATCATTTGAGAACAGTTGAACAAAACTTGTGGTATATGAATGTAATGGAATACCACTGCACCATAAGAAATGGCAAAAGGGAATATTCTAGGGAATGCTAACATGAACTGATACAGAGTAAAGTAAGTAGAATCAGAACAATTTATAAAAGGACAACATTGTAATGAAAAACAACTTTGAAAGACTTACAACTACTGATTAAAGGCAGTAACCAACCATGTCACCAAAGGACCTATGATGCAACATGTTGACCATTTCCTGACAGAAAAGTGATGGACTCAAGGTGCAGAAGGAGACATAAATACATTTTCAAATATGGCTATTATATAGATTAATTTATACTTGACTACTTGTGACAGTGCATAGAGCAGGAAGTCTGGAATTAGGACAACCTGAGTTCAAATCTGGATTCAAACACTTAGTGTGTGACTCTGGGTGAATCACTTAACCTCTATCTGCTTCAATTTCTTCAACTATAAATGAGGATCATAATAGCATCTACCTAACTGGGTTGTCATGAGGATAAAATAAGATGAAATTTGTAAAGTGCTCAGCACAGTTCCTGGAACATAGTTCCTCCCACCTCTGGAGAAAGGGGTATAAGTACCTATAATGAGAGAAACAGAATGGAGAGGAAAGAGAGAAAGAAAGAGAGAAGGGCTAGTAAAACATTTTTAAGAAGGAATCTCAGAAGGAAACATAAACAAACAGTACAGTTATGAAAACAACATGTGGAATTTATTTTATATATATATACATATATATAAATAAAAGAGTATGAAATAGAGAGCTATAGCTTCATATATGATTTTATATGGTTTTCATATAAGGTTTCAAAATTTTTGTGTTATATTGTGTATATATAAATGCTTATTTGGGGGTGCTGCTTAAGTTCAGAATAAAAAAGCAATTTTTAAAAAGCTGAGGTAGTAAGCATTAATCCTGACAAGAGTAAAAACACACATGGTTAAAAGACATAAGAAGAGAAACTACATTATGCTTTATGATACCACAGAAAACAAAAAATATCAGTACTAAATGTACATGCACTGAATGATATGGCATCTATGAATTTAAAGGAAAGCTACGAAAACTACAAGGAAAAATAGACAGTAAAACAATAATTGCAAGGGACTCCAATGTGACCATTTCGGATCTAGAAAAAATATTAAAGTTAAACAAGAATTTAAGAAACTAAATAGAATTTTTATTAAAAAATAGATATAATAGCTCTCTGGAAATTACTGAATGGAATACTAAGAAGTATACTTATTTTTTAGATTTGTATAGAACCCATTAAAAATGAAACGTTTTGTTGTAAGTCATAAAAGCCTCAAAAACAAATGCAAAATAACAGAAACATTAAATATAATACAATGAAAATTATCTTCAATAAGGGGAATCTAAAGAAAAGATTTAAACTCAAATGAAGTCAGTAAGTCAACAAGTATTTATTAAGAGCCCTATGTCCCAAGCCATGTCCTAAGCTGTACTGTTAATGTATTTTTGCTTACTTGGAAAATCTTTCCCATCCATTGAGGCCCATGCGACCTACTTAAGTCACATGGAAGCCTGAGTCACATGTGGTGGGAGGAGCTTGCTGAACAGGAAAGGTGGAGCAGGAAGTTGGTCAGAGTAGTTAGAGTGAAGGGAGAGAGAGGAAGCAGGCAAGCAGGCAGTTCAGTCAAGCAGGCAGGTAGCTGTGAGTTTTTATTTGTGAGAAGGCCAAGGGGGGCAGAGGGGGAAGGCACTGTTGTTCCCTGCTGTGATAATATGTATTAACTTCTTTGTTGCTATAACAGATTCGGTTTACTGGTGTTGGGATTTGACTTTCTGGTGTCTGAATAAATGTTTTGGTTCTGTCTTATATAGAGAGAGTCTGTTATATTTTGCCATTCAGAACTACACCAGCATATTCATAGTTGCTGTCAGGGAAGTGAATATTGTGTTGGCAATACATAAGCATTGAGGATAAAAAGGAGGCAAAAAAATTTCATAGTTCCTCCTCTTAAGTAGTATACATTCTAGTGCAGGAGACAACAGGTCAATATCTAGGTAAATATAAGATATATAAAAAGGTAATCTGAAAGTAGAAGGCATCAGTAATAGGGAAGACCAGGAATGGCCTACTGCAGAAGGCAGGATTTGAGCTGAGTTTTGAAAAAAACAGACAAACAAGAAAACTAAGAGATAGAATTGAGGAAGCAGAAGATTCCAGGCACAAGGGACAGCCACTACACAGAGATGGAAGTAAAGAGTTCACGTGTGTTGTTGTCCAGTGATTTGATCTCATAGCCAACTCTTCTTCATGACAGCATTTGGGGTTTTCTTGGCAGAGATACTTGAGTGGTTTGTCATTTTCTTCTCTAGCTCATTTTACAGATGAGGAAACTGAGGTAAATGGTCACATGGCTAGTAAATGTCTGAGGCCAGATTTGAACTCTGGAAGATCAGTCTTCCTGACTCCAGGGCTGTGCTCTACCCACTGTGCCATTAGCTCCCTGATGTATGTGTAGCTGCATCTTAAGAGTGCATAACGGGTAAAACTATAAGCAAATTAAGAGAGTAAGGAATAGTTTACCTGTCAGATCTATGGAGAACGGAGGAATTTATGACCAAACAAGAGATAGAGAACATTATAAAATGCAAAATGGATAATTTTGATTACACTAAATTTAAAAGTTTTTGCACAAACAAAGCCAATGCAACCAAGATTTGGACGGAAGCAGAAAACTGAGAATTTTTATAACCAGTGTCTCTGATAAAGACCTTATTTCTAAAATATATAGAGAAATATACAGGGAGAGAAATCTATAAGAACATAAGTCATTCCTCATTTGATGAATGATCAAAGGATATGAACAGGCAGGTTTCAGATGAAGAAATTAAAGCTATCTATAGTCATATCAAAAAATGCTCCAAATCACTATTGACTAGAGAAATGCAAATTAAAACAACTCACATGTATCAGATTGGCTAACGTGACAAAACAGGAATGTTGGAGATGCATTGTTGGTGGAGTAATGAACTGATCCGACCATTCCAGAGAACAATTTGGAACTATGCCCAAAGGGTATAAAAATGTGCATACCCTTTGATCCAGCAATACCACTGCTGGGTCTATATCCCAAAGAGATCATAAAAATGGGAAAAGGACTTACATATACAAAAATATTTATAGCAGCTCTTTTTGTGGTGGCAAAGAATTGGAAATTGAGGGGTTGTCCATCAATTGGGGAACAGCTGAACAAGTTGTGGTATATGAATGTAATGGGATACTATTATGCTATAAGAAATAATAAGCAGGCAGACTTCAGAAAAACATAGAAAGATTTGTATGAACTAATGCTGAGTGAAGTGAGCAGAACCAGGAGAACACTATACACAATAACAGCAACATTGTGTGATGATTGACTTTGTTAACTTAGCTCTTCTGAGCAATAAAACAATTCCAAAAGACTCATGATGGAAAATGCTATCGACATCCAGAGAAAGAACTATGGAGTCTGAATACAGATAGAAGTATATTATTTTCTCTTTTTTTGTTTTTTCTTTCTCATGGTTTTTCCCTTTTGTTCTGATTCTTCTTTCACAACATAACTAATGTGGAAATTAATATGACCACACATGTATAGCCTATATCAGATTGCATGCTGTCTTGGAGATAAGGACTGGAGGGAGGGGGGAAAAAGTTTAGAATTCAAAAATCTTATAAAAGCTAATGTCGAAAACTAAAAATAAATTTAATTTTTTTTAGAGAGTAGACAAAGGGTGGTAAGGTCTAAGAAAGCTCAAAAGGTAGGAAGGAGCCAATAGATTAAAGAACATAACCTTAAAGAATTAGTAAGTCAAAGAACAAATCATATAAACAATAAAGAAGTCGAGTCAACAGACATTTGTTAAATCCTTACTATTTGTCAGGCACTAAGCTAACTTCTAAAAATACAAATATAGTTATCCCTTCCACATACCCCAGTTAGGAGTGTGGCACCCCCATGATCTGGAAAATCCAAGTAAATTTTTTTGGCCCTCCCTTCATACCAGAGAAGAAGTCTTAATTTTTTCTTTTTCTTATTCTTTTTTTTTTATGGGGTGTTTACAGTACCTCAGGGTTGTCCAAAATGCAGCCCATGGGTCCCATGGCCCTCCTACAAGCAAAGAAATTTACATAAATGCTTTAGTAAAGGAAGCTGACCTACAGATTCAATCTAGCTCAGTTCAGATTGATCTGGCCTGCTGGCATAAGTGTCACAAATGCTTGGGCTCCCTAAGAGTCTACCCAATATGGCGAATCTTTAATAAACTTTGTCTTTTTCTTTGGCTGAGAAGGCATGAGTCAAATTCATTCGGCAGGATTCAATGCATCAGCATTTGGGGGTCTCGAGCACCCCTCAACATCAAACCTCATCAGGGATATAACTGTACAAACAAAAAGAAAGACAGTGCCTAACCTCAAAGAGCTTACATTCTGACAGAAAATGACAATATATACACAAAAAGGACTAGAAAGGGGGGAGAAGGGGATAGCACCCAGTAGGGGTACGTGCCAAAGTCCAAAACATGAAAGGGGCTGGGTCCTTCTTCAAACTAGGAAGTTCCAAGAAGAAATCAACAATGGAAGAAGGAAATAGGAGAGGAGCAGTGAGAAGGCAACTGCAGAATGATGGCAAAGATTTATTAATCCATAAATAATTTTGCTCAAGAAAATTTTAACAAGGGGGCAGGGGGTAACATAACAAAATAATGAAGCCAAAAGTCCTTAGGGAAAATCTGTATCTCTTAACATGGTCATTAACAAAAAAGGGAAAGAAAAACGAATGAATTAAGAACACAACTTTAAAAAAAAACCTGGAAAAGCAACCAATTTTTAAAAAATAAAAACAAGTATGGAAATTTGGACAATCAAAGACGAAATAAAATTGAAAAGAGAGAATGAAGAGAAATTAAGCATGACTACAGAGAGAGAGAGAGAGAGCGCTAACCTCTCTCTAATCTTTAGTTTCTCCACTTTAAAATGAGAGAGTTGGACCAGATGATATCCTAAGGTTTAATATTTATGATCACGAAAGTGTTACAGAGTCTCTTTAATTGGAAACAACATTCACTGAAAACTCAAGAAGTACAAAATAGAAACAAGAAGCCACAAAAAATAATGGTAACATCAGAGCAACAATAAACTATTTGCTTATTTAAATTTCAGCTGACAAAAGCCAAAGGCAAACAAAAAGACATCACAGTCTGGAAAACTACATTCAAAAGAACAGAAACAATTCAAATATAATCTCTGTAAGAGCAAAGTATTCACACATACCAAAGTCTTCAGGAACAAAAGAAAGCATTCAACAGTGTAGAGGTCAGTGAGAACAGCAGAATAAAATGAAACAAACATTTGGGGAAAGTGGGGAGGGGGGGGAAGATCAGGTACTACTGATAACAAAATTGGGTATTTGAAATTCATTATGACACTGTTCATTTCTGCACAGATTTAGCTGGACCACAAATCAAATGTATACCGTGAAACAAAACAACTACATAAGGTAAAAGATTATAATAAATGTGGCTAGTCTATATCAGAAGTTTTTCCTTCTCCCCCAACAAGAATATTTGTAGAGGGTTTCTATTGTACACAACATTAAACAAAATGTTTTTTTAACAACAAAGGAGCTACCTTATCCCACTAGATGGGATTCTAAAACAAGCATGATTCCCAGACACTAAAGACTACACTTAGACAAGAAGTTCATAATCGTTTTGAGAGACAGTAAACTGACTTGCGTGTGGCTGGTAGCCAGACTGCTGGATGCAACAGAAACAAACGTGATATTTATAGACTGAACTGTCATTCAGTCAACAACACTTAACTGAATTCTCACTGTGAGCAAAAGCACTTTAGAGCTTGCAAAACTGAAACACAGATCCGTTGTCCCACCACTCAACAAGCGCAGAGCCAAATCTACTCCAGTATGCCTGATCTCTTTAATCATTACTAGAAACAACTTTCTGATGATTCTAAAGAAAAGTCTCTGGTTTAAGTGTTCAATGCAATCCAGTAACACTGGCCTCCTTGCTACTCTCAAACAAGATATTCCATCTCCTGACTCCAGGCATTTTTACAGGCTGTCTCCCAAGCATAGAATTCTCTCCCTCCTCCACTCCTGGTTTCCTTAAAGTCCCAGCTAAAATCCTACCTTTTAGAGAAACTCAAACCCTTTTAATTCTAGTGCCGTAACCCATTATTTCCTATTTATCCTGTGTATAGCTTGTCGGTATGTATTTGTGTACTTATATAGTCTCCCCAATAAAATTGTAAGGAACTAGAGTACAAATTCTATTTTTTGCCTTTCTTTGTACCCCCAGCACTTAGTACAGCGCCTGGTACATAATAAGCACTTAACAAATGTTTATTGACTGACTGACACCTGGAAAATCCATATTCAGAAAGCTGCAAAGGACTCAGCATACTCCCTTTAGGTGGAAATCACTTCAATTATTATTTCTTTACATATATGTATATAACACCCTTCCTCTAAGGAACTTAAGGAACTTTCTAAAGCAATGACAGTCCAAAAATGTAATGATAAAATAACTAGTTCCTTCTCCTTTGGCTCACAAAAGAATTAGTACTTTCTCAGGGTAAGAAGCCATAACTCAGAAATTGATGCTGTAATCAAGGTAAGCATTGGTTATCTACACCGGCAACCTCTGGGAAGAAGCTAATTGTACATGTATATTTGATTACACATATGCACTTCCTTGGTAAAAGGGGAAATCCGGCAGATATAGAAGCAGCATCAAGAGCAAACATTCAGACAGACACTCATTGAGTATTAATTAATTGCATGCAAGGTCCTGTGCTGAGGATCTAGAAAGGCATAAGGACAGATTCTTTGACCTCTATGGATTCATAATTTAATTTGGGAAACAGAAAATGTATATAAAATGATAAATAAAATTAGCACATTGTGCTAAGAGACAAATGATCTGCATAACTAATTAGTGCTGCAATTTGGAGGAGGAAAAGATCAGGGCAGTAAAGGAAATCTCCATGGAAGTAGTGAGACTTAACTTGGACTTTGAAGAAAAGTAAAGGCTTCAACAAGCAGAAAAGAGGGAAGAAGGTTCTTTAAACAGAGAAAGCTGCTGAACAAATACCAGGTGTTAGAATACAAGCCACATCTGAGGAACAATGAATAAGTAGAGCAATTTGGCTATAACATAACAACAACAATGATGATGATGATGATGATGATGACGACGGTAACAACTGCCATTTATGCACACTTTGCAGAATGCTTTCTCATTTGAGTCTCACAAAAACATGAAGAGACTAAGGTAGAATAGATATTACTATCGCCATTTTATAGATGAGGAAATTGAGCCTCAGAGAAGACAAGTGACTCTCCCGTAGTTAACCAGCTAATCAGAGACACGACTTGAACCCAAGTCTTCTTGAATCCAAGTGCTTCCATCCATTATGCCACACTGCCTCTCTAAATGTTATAGTAAGAAAGTTGCAGGAAATAAAATGGGACAAACAAGGGGCACAGAAAAAAAGAAAGGACATAAGCTTCTGATCAGTTTAAAAGGATAAAAGGGAAAATGTTCAATTTCTTCAATTACTTCCAGAAAACATGTGAACAGAGCCACTATTTGTATTAAGGTGTTGCCAGATAAAAGAGACCTAAACCAACTATGCTAGATGAGGCAGAAAAACTGAGAATAGAAAATCCTCAATCAGGATTCCCTCTCCTCATGCCTTGCCCCCATGACCCAGGCATATTATTGTAGCAGTTAGTCATAAGGAAAACTAAGAACTAAGGACCTCAAGTTCAGGAAGTGTAGAAAGTAAGGGTTCTAGCCACCTGCTATAGTTAGTTTTCATTTTTAATAGAGCCAAATGAAATGTCATATGGGAACTAGGGTTAAAATCCAGGTGCTTATATTCCCAGTATGACCTTGTGAAAGTCTTTTCACCTCTCTGGGCCTCAGTTTCCTCATTTCTAAAGTGAAGAGGTTAGCCTGGATGAATTCTAAGGTCTCTTCCAACTCTCCATCTACAACCTGGAACACTAAAACATAGGTGGTCTCCATACTGAAGAAGAAAATGGAATCATGGTACACTCCAGACTAATCAGGGAGAGAGTTTCACAATCTCCAAGAAAAGAAGAGACTTCATAAGCTGCCTAGTCAAAACGAAAAATGAAAAAGAAAATCTTCTCTACAACATGCCAGACTAGTGATCATCTAAACTCTGCCTAAGACCTCCAAAGAAAGAAAATCCACCTCCTAAGGGAACCAAATCACTTCTGAATAGCTCTTGATATTAGGGATTTTCTTCCTAACACTGAACTTAAATCTGCCTTTCTGAAACTTTCAACTAATTGCCATGAGTTCTGACCTCCAAGGCCAAGCTGCATGAGCCCTAATCTCTCTCCCATATAACATCCCCATATTTATCCTAAAATATAGTACCCAGAAAGGAACACAATTCTCTCTAGTCCAAGCAAAGCAAACTAGTGGGATTACCCCTTCCCTAGTCTTGGACACTACACGTCTCTTAATACAATCTAAATTGTATTAAGTTTTCTCAGTTGTCAGATTACTAAAACCCTCATAATTTTTCCAACAATCTATTATCTAAACACATGACAAAATCCAAAATATCTGTCTTGATTTTGGGACTTAACCCTCTCCTATGGGTGGCTGCCTCAGCTCTAGCTATGCTCTTTACTGAACTTTTCTGGGAAGGTAAATAAGTTGCCATGCCTCATGCTAGTAAAATAATCTCTCTGCAAATCAACCTCTAGTCTCTCTGTAGCTATCTCATTAGCAAAGGAAAACCAAACAAACATCCCTGGGCAAGAACCTAACCTCTGTATATAAAAGTATGGCTTCACATCATTGCATCATGGCAGAGATGGACCTCAGCTATTTCCCACATTAACTAGAAGGGGTGGAGAGCTGCTAAAGCTAGGGATGCCAAGTCAGAAAGGCTGCTTCTCCACTTGACCATCACCACCATCTTCCTTATGATCTATGCATGAAGACCAATGAATGAAAGGTCCAATAATATATACATGGCCATATTCTTCCTTCACTGGCATTGCTCCCATGCTCCCACCACCAAATGTCTCATTATCACCCTTGGGTCTTCCTTTACATAAGGTACAATGTACCACAATAAAGGCCTAATGCTCTACACATTTGTGTTAAATCTACTCTATGCCGCAAAATTGCTGCAATAAACGTTAACAATAGTCTGTGGGGAAGATGCTCACAGTCCTACTTTAGCAACTAGGTTTTCCTCACTGGGAAGAATCATGTCTAGACAAGCATCAGAGACTAAAGGATCTAGAGCTGAAAGGGTCCTTTATTTAGTCCAGTAACCTCATTTAATATATTAGGAAATTAAAGTCCAGATGGGTTCAATGACCAGCTCACTAAATTAAGTAGCAGATCTTGGATTCAAATCCACATCCTCTGTGTTCAAATCTGGCATATTTTTCCACAAAGTAGATGCTCACTATTTAAAAGGCAGCAAGTTGGTACAGTGGATAGAGCACTGGACCTGGAGTTAGCAAGACATGAGTTCAAATCAGACATGAATGTATGACCTTGGACAAGTCACCTGTCTGCTTCAGTTTCCAAATCCTACCTGTGTTATGAGGATAAAATGATTTAATATTTGCAAAACAAGTTGTAAAATGTAAAGTACTATATAAGTACTAGCTATTATTATTGTCATGGTACCAGTTCCCTCCATTACTTCCTCCACTTCTTGAAGGATGAAATAATTATTAAAGCAAAACAAAATAAAAATGAATCGGTCACTCTGCTTTCGAAAAAGAAAGCTTCAGGAAATGTCCAGATAATTGAAGTCCTCATTATTATTGTATTATGCCCCTGGGCCCAATTTGTGATCTCTTTTTTGTTCTCTTCATCATCTCTTCCAGCTACTCTAGTGACAATATCCCTTCTGGTTGTCCCTCATCCCACATCATCTCTACAATGCTTCCCTGCTCTGATCCTTGGATTTCTTCATTTGAGTTCAACTTCTTAATGTATGTACATATATGTATGTGTCTATGTGTGTGTATAAACACACACTCTCTCTACATATATACTACACATATATGGAGAGTATGTATATATGTGCGTATGTATATATGAAAGAAAATAGTAGGCTTTAAGGATAGAAAAATAAAATTGAAACAGCATCTGTCTTCAAAGAACTTACATTTTATCTAAGGAGAAAACATGTACATAAGTATATACAATATAAAAAACAAATAAAAAATAAATTTGATAGGAGGTAGCAGGAGCAAGAAGTTATTGAAATCAATCTAATGTTTGCCCCAGACTAATAAAATATAATAATAGTGATTCCAAATTGCTGCCTACCTCCTCCAGCTAAGGAGTAGTGTTGGTTTTTGTTTCCTTACCTAAAACTACACAGGGTTTGGGGGTGGGTTTTTTTGGACCTGACCTGAATTCACTGGTACAAGAAGCTCCAGGTGAAGAAACTCCCTTAACCAGTACAAATCAGAAGGTGCACTGAAAATATTTAGTCTTAGAGTTATATGAGGGCACTGAGAGGTTAACTGAGTGTCTATTCAATTAATGAATGACCAGAAAATCTTTCATGAGGCTCTTGGTCCTGCTATATACTTAATAACACTGTCCTCAGCTGGTGCCAGTGGGACTATCCAGTGACTGATTGTCCAAGACTTGGACTCCAAGTGAAGAAGTTGTAAAATACTATATAATTCCAAAACCATCTTATGTTTCCTGGCACAAAATTTCATTCTCTTAGCCACGATCCTACTGAATGCCACAAATGATTCATAGGCATTCTGAACTTATGGTAAGGAGAAAAATTAATATTTGACTTCACCAGATAATGAATCATACTCCTGGAAGGAAAAAAATCCCTAATTGGCAGCCCTTATGGCATGAAATCAGCATTAACATTAAAAAACAATTTTAATACCATAAAAGTTGGCAAAAAGAAAATGAATAACATGGGATTTTTATTTTTTTATGTTTGATAAAGACCAGTACATACTCTTAAAAAGAATAAGAGCATTTGTCAACTATCCCTTGGCTTATCTTCCGTATACATTGCTACTATTTTAAATAACCTGTCCTCCCACACAATCTTTTTCATACTGATTTTTCCACTTTGCAGTCAGAGGTAAGTTTTACACATTTGAATGGGAGAATAGATTCCTGTTATACTTCACTTCCATATAATGGGTTTGTTTGAAAACAGGGTTTTTTATATGTTATATCAAGGAGCTGTTATGTCCCCCAAGAGCCAATGAAAACATTGTCAATGCTTTTCAATGCTGTTGTACTCCTACGATGCAATCTGGCAATGGCCAGAGACCAAATCTTTAAAGCTGTCTTATGGTATTTAACATATGGTCACAAATTGCTCAGTATTCCAAAGAGGGTTAAATTCACCACTCATATTGATGAAGAATGTTCTTATTTATTTAAATTAATTGGCAAACTGGCCTTTTTTGCAATAGAGAGTTTTACATACAAGTATAAAGTATGACCTTCTAGTAGTAAAAAGTTTAGCTTTGACATATATTAACTAACCACTTTGTGTTAGGCTCCAATTATCATCAATAAATATGCCACATGTATGCCCATAAGGGATAGGCACAAATTATTTACCCCAAATTTTTAAAGAACCCTCCAAAAAGGGGAGGGAAAGAGAACATTTTAGAAAAAGTCCAAATATAGAAATTCATCCCTTTCCCTTTTCCAGTCACACTCATCACTCCTCTCAAAAAAAACTAGGTGTAATAAGTTAAAAAAATTTTACATCCTCGAAGGAGTGCTACAACATGGGGTTCAGATCTAGCTCTATAACTAATGAGCCATAATAAACCTCAGCAAGTCACTGACTCTTTCTGCAACTCAATTTCCTCATCTATAAAATAAGGCAGCTGGACTAGATCACAAGATCAGAGAATTGTGGGCTTTAGAACAGGGAAGGAAGTTAAAAACCATGTGGTCTTTAACAGTTAGCTCTGCAGCAATAAATATTGGTGGTCAATAGCTATTAGTAGGGAGGGGAGGAATTATTACTGTTCTGCTCCTGTAGATTTTTTAAAAAGTAAAGAGCAAAAAACAGCAACCAGAAAGACAAAGCCCCCAGCTTGTGGTAGATTGTTTTTTGGTTTTTTTTTTTTCATGTTTACATGAACTCCTTCCTCACTGAGGCCTCAAAGAATCCCTCTCTTCCTTCGAGATGAAACCAAAGCACCACCTTTTCTTCCCTGGCTCTGCAGCATCATGCCTCAGCTGCAGCCTCACCCTGGAACTCCCATCAGCACCTACAGCCTCTTGACCCTGGCACATCCACCCTCCCTAGTCTTCTTACCCTGGAACTTCCCTTAATCCTAATCCTTTATCCTGGCTCTGCTGCTGACTTTCCAGATTTTGGTACCATACGGGGGGGGCCCCCCCCCGCCCCCAAACCTCCCACTATCCTTTTCAGCTCACTTTTGTGTAATATCTTCTCCCATTAGAATGTAAACTCCTCGAGAGCAGGAACCCTCTTAATTTATGCCAGTATTTGTATTAACAACACTTAGACTAGTGCCCATCACCTAGGAAACGCTTAATTATTGTTTCCTGTCTTGCCTTTTACACTAAGCCTTTCCTGTTGTTACCAAGTGTTAGTGCCCTCCCTGTCAAACTACCTGGCATTTAACTACTTTATATGGATATGTATTAATTTCCTAGATACTTATTTATTTCCTTGTTTCCCCCATTAGAATATAAATTCTTTATGAGTAGGGATTATTTCATTCATTTATTTCTGTCACAGCACCTAGCACAATTCTTGGAACATAGGCACTTAATAAACACTTGTTGATTAACTGATTTCTGTTTTCAGTTTAATTAAACTTTTCACTTTGAAAGAAGTATTATATTTCTTCCAACAATATGAATAACCAGAAACTTTTTTTATCCTCCTTCAGGAGTTTTTGATCTCTTATAATATGTTGGCCAAATCTGTGCTGGTAAGCAAAATAGGCTCCTTAGCACTTAGTTCAACAAGTGCCCTTGAATAGTTTGGCTTTTGTTCCCTTTGAGTAATTCATTGAGCCTTACTAGGTGCTAAGCCCCAGGCCCAAACGCTATTAGGTCTAAAACATTAGTGGGTGTGGATTGGCAACTAAGGTGGGGCCCAAGGTGGGGCTAACTCCAGGGAGGGCCTAGTTTACATGTCTGGGAGAGCAGAGGCTCTTAGACCACTGTGGGTTTACATCCACCTCTTTGTGATGATTCTAGGTCACGTGGGTGAGTCGCATGTGTGACTCACAACTGACGCTGAAAAAGATATAAAAACCAGGGGTTGGCTGTCCGTTCTTTGGAGCTCTTTGTTGCAGCAGTGGTGGTGCGCGTGACTCTGGGCCAGCCCTTGTTCTGAGCTCCCGGGCTGAACCTAGATGTTAGTAACTATGAATTGTATTGGGTCTGTCTATTGATGTTTGTAATTTGTTTGTATTTTGTTCTGAAGTTCAGGGTGCTGGCTTTTTCCCCTGAACTAAGTGAATGTTGTCTGTATGCTGGATTAAAGTAAACTTGTCAACCCCTTCACCTTGCTTTCCTTAGTTAAGCAGATCAAAAGAACCTGTGCTGTTGGTAGCTTCCCCAGTACTGGCTGTGGGTGGATCTTACACCCCGACAGAAGCTGCCAGCCGGATTGTTGAGACAAAATCAAGTCTCTATAGCTCAGTTTTTCATTGACACTGAATTGCTGATTTTGTTGGGTTTTTTTTTAACTATCTTCTTTTTTTTTTTGCAGGTGGGAAAGCAGGGCAATTGGGGTTATGTGACTTGCCCAAGGTCACACAGCTAGTACATGTGTCAAGTGTCTGAGGCCGGATTTGAACTCAGGTTCTCCTGACTCCAGGGCTGGTGCTCTACTCACTGCACCACCTAGCTGCCCCCTTTTTTTTTTTAACTACCTTGACACCTTGTACTGTGCTAATCTTTTAGCTTTCACTTTCAATTACTTATTAAGGGCATCCATAATTTTTTATCTACTTTTGTTTTCTGAATTTCATTCCACATGTTTCTTTTTCATCGCCATTAATTGAGGAATATGATGCTCAAAGACACTGCTAGAATCTTCCAGTGCCTTTCGGAAGGTCTTCAATAGCATTCTCAAGCTACTCTCCCATAGTGGCTTGTATAGCTGCAGCATAGGCTGTTGTGTTCAGGTCCTTTAGACTTTATTAGGGACTGTGGCTGGATGTTTTCATTCCTGATGGTTGAAATAAGATACCAGCTTTTAAAATATCTCTATTTTGCTATATTTGGTCTATGAGTTGGATTCCTGCCATAAAACTCAAAAAAGTTTTTTTTTATTTCATTCTAAGTATGCCCATCTCCTCTTTAAAATCATTCAAGATAGACTATATTTTTGCCATCCATTTTTTTTATTATGTTGCACATCTAAAGGTTGTGTTAGGCACAGATTTTCAATCACCTCAGATTCTTCAGCTCTTCCGTGACCCATAAAATTTCTATTCATTTCATTTTTTATAATAATAAGATTAAAGCTGTTTCTTATAATTGCTTTGCACTCATCTATAATATTTTACGATTTAGGCTGAGGATACCATACTAAAAAGCAGGTCATGGCACACAGTATGCACTTAATCAACACTTGTGAGTTGATTCCAAATAGAAGCAAAAACAAGAGATGAAGAGTGGGCAAAGGAGACATGCTCCACTGGATTGCCAGGAGATCTAAAGGAAGACTCCCAGACTAATGAGTGAACTCTCAGTGGAAGCTTTATAGGAGAATCAATGGGTTGTGATTTGCATTGCTGGAAGGAGTACTCAAGTCAATGAAATCATAGATCCATCGAAGTATTAAGGGGTCAGCCTTACCAATATCTCAGCCACAAAACACCCTGAAAAACCAAAGTGCTGCTAGTACAGTAAGGTTTCAAAGTTATAGGTAGTTCTGAACTGACAAGAAATATGAAGGCTGTGATACAAAGGGAGTTACTTCCTATTTCTACATGAAATAATCCACAGGACCTACTACAACTAGAGAATTTTAATACACCTATTTGGAGAGGCATTGTGGCACAGTGGATAGAAAGGTATCTATGTGCCACAGTTCAATACTCAATGTAACTATGACTTTGAGTATTCTCTCCAGTGGTAGAAGTCCCATTCAGGACTTTTTGCCTTGAACTCTTGTCAATGTCCTGTTATAAATTCTCTACTGAGGTAGTAGCCTAATATATGCTGGGAGCCTTCCTGTATCCTTGCAATCAGGCGAGTACCAGTGCCACATATGGACTGTCCCTCTGTTACATCTCATTCTTGACCTATCCCCCTCCCATTTTGGACCAATGCTTTTTTACATTTGTACACCAGTTTGATGACAGTATTTCTACTCCTCACACACCCTTCTGGGGCAGGCAGTTCAATCATCAGACTGTTGCAATAGTCCAGAAAACAGATGATGAAGAGTTGAACTAAAGTAGTAGCTATGTGAGTGAAAAGAGGGGGAAACATACTAGAGCTGTTGTAACTCAGCAATTAATTAGTATGTAAGATGAATGAAAGGTCAAGGGTGATACTGAGGTTTCAGACCTGGGTGAATGGACATACTGGTGGTGCCCTCAATAGTTAATGGGGAAGTTTGGAAGAAAGGAAGATTTGGAGGGTACAGATAATAAGTCAGTTTGGGATATATTGAGTTTGAGATGACTATAGAACATCCAATTTAAAATATCCAAAAGGCAGTTGGTGATGCATGGCTGAAGATCAGAAGAGAAACTAGGACTGTAATTATATTCTGTGAATCATCTGTAGAGTGACTATGATTTAACCCATGAGAGCTGCTGAAATCACAAAATGATAGACTATAGAAGGAAACAAGACAAAGACCTAGGACAGAGTCTTGTGGAATACCCACAGTTAGTGGGTAAGACATGGATGCAGATCTAGCAAAAAAGGCTTAGAGGGAGCAGGAAGACAGAGAGGAGGAGATCAAATAGAGAAAAGACTATCAAAAACCCAAAAAAGAGTACCTATGAGGCGAACATGGTCAATGATTTCAAATACAGCAAAGAGGTCAAGTAGGATAAGGACTAAGAAAAGATAATTAGGTTTTGCAATTAAGATATCATTGGTAACTGTGAAAAAATCTATTTCAGTTAAATGATGAGACTGGAAGTCAAAATTGCAAGTTTAGAAGAAAGTGATAGGAGAGGAAGTAGCGGCACCTAATATAGAAAACTTGTTGAAGGCATGTAGCTAAGGGGAAAGATACAGAAAGATACTTGATGTGTTTGTTTTTTTAAGTATGTAAGAACCATAGACAGAGTTGTAGGCAATAGAGAAGGAGTCAACAGATAAAGATTAAAGACAAAGTGTAAATAATAGTGGAGACAAATCTTCTAGAAAAGTCAGGAAGGGATGGGTCAAGGGTTCATGTATAGCAGTTGGCCTTGGCAAATAGTAGCGTCATCACATCAGAACAGCCTGAAGCAAAGGAGATGATGGAGATGATGTCAAGAGACTGTGAAATCAGTACGAGGAGTAAATTGCCCAAGAAAGTCCTAATGTGCAATGTGAATAGAAGTCCCAGTGAATATGAAGAATAGATGTAGGAGTAGTAAAGTATATGGATAGATGGGAAAATAATATATTATGATCTGATAAAGAAAACCTGAAGTTCTTGAACATGGAGGTTTAACATTTGGGAGAGACAGCAAGATCAAGGACATGAACATCCCAATGTATAACTAAGGTGAAGTGAAGGAGTAAGTCTATGGATGCTGAAGGTGAAGAACCAGAAAGTTGGGGAATCTGAGGGAAGATAAAATCTATGTTGAAGTTCTGTAGAATTAAAGTAGGAGCTGAGGTAGAAAATTAGACCATGAGCCAGGTACTGAATTCAGAGAAAGGAGGGAAAATTTTCTAGGGATAAGTAGATAACAACTGCCAGAATCTGGATTGGGAGATAAATTTCAATTGGCTGAACCTCAAAAGAGGATAGTGATTTCGAATGATGGTTGTAGAAAGTTTAAAAATAGTGATCTGGAATGAGGAATATTTTAATACCCTCACCATAACCAGTGAGTCAAAGGGTATGAAAGAAAGTACATCCAGCACTGGAAAGCATACCCAGGAATGAAGTGTTATCTAGAAGAAATCAGGTCTCACTAAGTACCAGAAGGTGGAAGGAAGGAGCAAAAGCGGAAGGGTTCCAAGAGGAAGTTTGTTATTTGTAGAACATTGAGTTCCAGAGGGCAGAAAGGGTGGGCAAATCTGAAATGGGGCATGGTGAGGCAGGGGCAGGGTGGGGGGAGGTGTGGGATTTTCAGGGTAGAAATGAGGCATAGGTGGGAATAACGGAATAGAAAGCTAAAAGGGCCAAAGCTGATCTGGTAGATTTCTCACCCACTCTATGTGCAATGTTGCTTTCTCCTATGAGGCATCCTGAAGACTACTCTTCCATCAGGCAAAAGCAGAAGGTAATGCGTTGTCTCCACCAGACTCAAGGCATGACTGGCAATAGAGGTATCTGGAAACCTAGTAAGGTAGCAGGACACGGTGTTTCACTGTACTTTTCTATAGTTCAAATCATTCTTGGATTGTCTGAAAAGGTTTGTCTTTGAGGTTAATTGCTTTGGTCTGCATAGACCTAAGTGATCTTCCAATTTTGCTCTCCTGGTGTGGTTTTGATATTTGTTCTTCCATCCTTACATTTTTGTGTTCTATTTCTTCCATTCACTTTTTCACAGAGTTTATGTAATTTATTAGTATTTTTTTCTCTCCGTTCTAAGCTGCCAATCTTTTTTAATTAATAATGTTACTTAAAGCTTACCAATACAAGATCTTCAACATTACTAATTTTCTAAAATTATAAATCATGAAGTTCTTGAGCCTTTTACACTAATTTTTTTATTTTGTCTACTACTATAAAGTATCTCCTACTCTCTCTTTCCCTCCCTTAGTAACTAGATTCATAGAGAATAAAATCAATGTATTAATTTGAGTAGTTCCTTTATATTTTATTATGTCTACATAGTCTAAATGCAGTGAATATGAGACCAATTATTTGTTTTCCTTTACTTTTGTAAAGAGAATTTTTTAGTTATATTTATGGAAAACCTATCAGTGAATTGATAGTATAACTTCTAGCTATTTTATGTATAATAGTGATGTGATATGGAATTTCCCTTTCCAATGCTTCTTCCAGGATTCTGTTACCAATATACAGAAATCCCAATGATATTTGTAGATTTTGTTTATAACCTGCTACTTAAGTGAATAAGCATCTGGATGACTTTTTTGACTGATTTTCTGAGACCATCTAAGCAAAGCATCAATCCACAAATAAGGATGATATTTCTTTGTCTTTGCTAAAATGTACTTTCTTTTGTTTTACTGTTAGAACTAATATTTCTATTACTATGTCAAATATATGGGCAAAGAGGTCATTCTTACTTTACTACTGAACTTATTGGGAAAGATTCTAGCATAATATGTTTTGATAAACAAAATTAGCCCTTGGTATTAGATAACCTTTCCCTGATTGTGCTTTTTAGGCTTTTTTTTTTAATATAAATACATGCCATATTTTCTTAAACACTTTTTCTGTTCCAATTAACGTAATATTTTAATTTCTGTTCATTTGTTGAACAATACTAATTGTTTTCCTAATTTTGATCAATGACTACAATTAATTTAACTTGTTCTTAATCAATTAATTTTTGGATATACCATGATACTGTAGTTTGCCACAATTCTAATTAAATGCTCACATTATTATAAAGTTATCTTTCTTAGCTTTATCCCCCTGTATGGGTGTCACAATAATATTTTATTCATAAAAGGAATCTGGTAGATAATGTTCTTTATTATTGGGGTTAATTTTTGTAGCACTTATATTAAATCTTTCTTTAAATATGTGGTGAAAAAACTTTAAAAAAAATTTGGACCAAGAGTTTTTTTTTTCTTCCTTAGTAATTCATTTATGATTTACTCAATTTCTAACACCAGATTCTTTAACAGAAAATCAATTGGATGCTGTCTCTTTTTGAATCATATTTGATAAAAATCATTTTATAAAGCCAGTTTATTCTTCTATTTATGAATTTAATGTTTTTCCCTTTTATCTGTTTTTCCTCTCATTTTTAAAAATAAATGTTTCGACTTTCTTTAGGCTTTTAAATGTGCTGACTTTATATTTTTTTACAATGAATTCTCAAAATCATTAACTTCCCTTTTACAACTTTTCAGTATTTATTTTCTTTTAAGGAATTTTTCTTTAAAGGACTGCTTGGAAGATTCTGATAAAAATTTGTATGTTGCCACATTAAAGCTCTTGAAAATAATTACCAACTGCTTCTATGATTTTTCCTTTAGCCAACTCATTATTGGGATATTCTTGCTCTCCATTTAGACTCATAGTCTTTTATTCATGTTTCCATTACTGTCTACTACTTTTGTTGAATTACTTTTTATAAAGGATGTGCTAATTATTTCTATAACTTTTATGTTTATTTCTATTATGATGTTTCTATTCCATAAAATTTGATAAATTATTTTTACAAGTGCCAGATAATGATGTAAAATATGTATATTCATTAATGTTCCAATTGATATAAAGCCATAAGTCTTTCAAATTCAATGCAACTAGCATTCAGTTTGTTATCTTTTAAGAACCTATATACCAAGACAGACAAAGATGGTGGAGTAGGAGGAAAGCAGTTCCAAGATCTCTCCCACAAGTACCGCACCCCTCCCCCCAAAATGAGACCAAATAACGATCAGAAAATCCAAAAAGAAGTCATAATAGGTCATAGTTCCAGACAAAGATCAGGAATTCAGTCCACAAGGAAGTAGATGCTCTCATGCTTGGCTGATATATCACAATAGGGTAACTGGCAAAGAAGCTTCGCTCAGCTAATTGAAATCAAAGTGTCCTCCATGATGATCCTTATCAACTATCTATAATTATCCTGCTATAGGTGAGGTAAATCTCTTTTTGATAAATATTGAATGACCTATGAGTGTCTCTTTTTGTTCAAAGAGCAAACCTAATTTATTAGGGAACTGGTTTGAGTGAAGCCCAGACCAGAACAATTGTAGCAGTCTCCCAAGATTGGAACAGAACGAATTAAACTGAAGTGGGGGCCAGGAATATAAAAGAAGATGAGCCTAGATTGGCTTTCATGCTTCTGATTTGTGCTTTTGGTGATGCCTCTACAGATGGAAGTAGCTTACAGAGAGGCATCCTCAACATCAGGTAGATTAAAGAGTAAACTATGGTCTGTGGCCATTCAGCAAGGAGAGACATGGATATTCTCTGCATCTTTAAGGACTGTAACTTCAAGATAATTGCAGTAAATTGGATACATGAAATATGTGTTGCTTGATAATGAAATTATGAAGTTTGACCATGACTTTTCTTGGTGAAGTAAATCTGAGGATTCTATTTCAATGTCCTATAGATTCTATTAATCATTACCCTGCCTTTTTTTTTCCTAATTCTTATGGGTAATTTTCTGGAACAATGTTTCTAAACAGCATTTTAAAGTTTCTTAAAGCACTTTATATAATAATAACTTTTTGAGGTTGGTTGGTTGTTGTACTTCATGCTCAAAGAGTACCAAAATGGCATCACTATGTTGGAGGCAAGGTAAAATGTGTCCAACTGTGTCTGATGAGACCAGGAGCTCACAAGGCTCTGCCACAGGTCAGGCACAAATAATCTTTACGAACATTTGGAGTGGAAATATCTGTCAATCTGTGCATCTCACATTTCTTTTGAGCTACTGCAATTCTGTTTTGCTCATAGAGCACAGTGCCTTCTTTGATGTGGGTATACCATGCTGGGTGGTCTTCTGCGAGAGTATCTCTCATGTCTCACAATCAACTCCAAAGTTCTTCAGGGACCTTGAGAGTGGCCTTATATCACTTCTTCTAACCATGTGAGCACCTGCCTTGGGTTAATTCTCTGTAAAATAGTCTTTTAGGCAAATGTATATTTGGCATTCAAACAATGTGGCCAACCCATCAGAGTTGCACTCTCTGCAGGAGAGTTTAAATGCTTAGCAGTTCAACTTGAGAAAGGATCTCACTGTCTGGTACCTTATCTTGCCAGGCAATCTTCAGAATCTTCCTAAGACAATTCAAATGGAAGCAACTCAGTTTCTTTGAATGGTGCTGGTAGACTGTCCAGGTTTCACAGGCATAAAAAAATGAGGTCAGCACAACAGCTCTGTAGACCTTCAGTTTGGTAGGCAGCCTAATACCTCTTCTCTCCCACACTTTCTATTGGAGACTCCCAAACACTGAACTAGCTCTGGCAATGTGTGAATAACCTCATAGATGATGAAATTAAGTCTTCTGGTCTTGCCTTGGGGCTGCTACTTTTGTTGAATGCAAATGTTTAGCTTGGAGAGGATAAGTCTGTGACCGACATCCAGTACTCTGTGCCACACAACACCTTCATCACTCTCACATCCTGTCTGTCTCTTCTCCTTACAATGACACAGTCTATTAAATACCAATATATAAATGCAGTATACCTTCCAGATTAGAAAACTTCTTATGCGAAGTTTTTTTTACTAACTTGGAGGGAAAGCTGAGCCAATATGCAATTGGCAACAGTGGAAATCTATGAGGTAGGTACTACCTTCAAGGTACAAGTTGGTAGTGAAAATGTACTATTATTGGTAGTTAGGTTTACCCTAAAATTAACTTTGCCATGGCCATAAAGCTAATAAGTATGATACATGGAGTCTAAATATAGATTTTGCTCATTAACAATAGAATTCTATCCCATATGCTATACCTCCTTTGGATTATATGAAGACCTATAATTCCTAGCTCACCTCTTTTCATCTTATATTCAAGATCAATTGCCTCATTCACATAAGCAATGAGTTGGACTAAGTGACTTCCAAAAAATCTTTTGTATCAGCTCTAATATCCTATGATTTGTTGTGAGAGGTTAAAAAGGTGTTTAAACCCAAATAAAAAAAAATGCTGGTAAAATACATTACAAAAACAACAAATAGATTATATTTTGTTACTATTTCCAACAAAAATGATTTTTTTAATTTATTTATTTTTTATTTTTAGTTTACAACACTCAGTTCTACATAATTTTGACTTCCAGAATTTCTTCCTACCTCCCCCCGCCAAGACGGCGTGGAATCCGATATATCTTCTATGTATAACTTTGCATTGAACTTATTTACGCACTAGTCAAGTTGTGAAGAATTATGACCAATGGAATGAATCATGAGAAAGAAGAAACACAACCAAAAAAACCCCAAAAACAAAAACAAAAGAGAGAAAAAAAAAGGGGGGGGGGAAGGTGGGTACAAAGTATGCCTCAATCTGCATTCATACTTCACAGTTCCTTCCCTGGATGTAGATAGCATTCTCCATCATGAGTCCTTTGGAGTTGTCTTTGCACCTTGTGTTGCTGAGAAAAGCAAAGTCTATCAGGGTTAGTCCTCACAGAATCCATATATCTGTGGTTGTGTATAATGTTCTCCTGGTTCTGCTCCGCTCACTCAGCATTATATCGTGTAGGTTTTTTCAGGTTGTTATGAAGTCCGTATCATCCCCATTTCTTATAGCACTATAGTATTCCATTACATTCATATACCACAACTTGTTCAGCCATTCTCCAATTGATGGGCATCCCCTTGATTTCCAATTCTTAGCTACTACAAAAACAGTGGCTATAAATATTTTTGTACATATGGGTGAAAAATGATTTTCTTAAGAAAGGTTTGTTGCTAGTTACAAAATAATATATTTGATGCATTATGGATTCTAATAAACTATTATAGTATCTCAAAATGCCAATAGTTACTTCATTCCAAAAAGCAGAAAAATACCAAAAAGTATAAAAACTGGCATTACCACTAGAAGAGAGAGAATGTCTAATGTACAAAACTTGTTAATTTCCTTTCAAAAAGCCCTTTTTAGAATACCTGCTAAATCTGAGGTGACCTGCCTCTCTAATTAGATGCTAAAAATACCATGCATGCTCAAGAATAATAATCTTCAAGTAAGTGAATCTTGTAAAAATATAAAAAGATGCTGACTAACATAATGCCAAGCAGCATAGTAGAAATATTAAACTTCTCAGAAAGCACCTAATTTCTTACTATGCTCAGTTTTTTATATCATTCATTTATTCATTCATTCAAAAGCATTTAAGTGTACACTCTATGTGCAATGTACTATCCTAAGGATTGATGATAAGACAATGTTTAGCCTTATGAGTGTTTAAGACTAAGAAGGCCTTAAGGCTAAGTGAGAGACCACTTCCAGATGGGTGGCCTAAGAAAGCCTTCAAGGAGCAGGCAAATCTTGCTTTCTAGTTTAATAATATTTTATTGACAAAAATAATTAACACTGATAACAATGTTTTAAGGTTTATAAAGCACTTGACAAATGTTATCTCATCTGAATCTCAAATAACTTTGTATGGATATTATTATTACCATTTTACAGATGGTGAAACTGAAGCTGAAGAGTTCAGTAACTTGCCTAGATTCACACCGCTAGTAACCATTTGTTGGAGGATTCAAACTCAGTTCTTTTTGATTCCAAGTTGAGAATTAATGATCTCTACTTTACTATCAATATTTATACTAACTTCATGCAGACAATTTTATGTGGAATATGTTTATAATTATGCTTTAAAATCACACCTTTCAGATCATTATTTTACAGGGAAACAATGCCAAGAACACCTATCTGCTCATGATAATCCCAAAGGTGAGAGCACCCCTAGGATCCTCTACAAGAAGTGATTTTAAGTGGTCATTCATAAGGCAAGTATTCATAAGTAGGTGACTGACTGCATTTTGGTGTCTCTCTTAAATTGGCAGTATATGAATGAAAGTAACAGTCTCCTGTTGCTAAGGAGAAAAAAAAGACTTAAATCCCTGCTTTTTTATTTGCACTTTAATACCTGTCAGTTCTCTTTCTGTGGGTAAAACTAGACATGGCAGAGAGATGAGGTGTTTTAACCAAGTCATAACCTTAATAACAAAAGCATAATTCCAAGGAATCATGGAAAGCATGCCACAAAGATATAAATGCAGAGCAGGAGCACTTCTTAATGTGTAAGTAAATATCATTTGAGATAAAGAAAATATAGTAACTGGTGTTTCTCTGAAAAATAAGCAGCAGTTACTTACATTTTAATGTTTCTCCAGCATATGGTATATGCAATTTAAATCGATCACAACTAGGTCCAGGAGTCAAGGAGGTACAGCTTCAAAAAGAAAAAAAAATCAGAAAACAATTAACCAAAATGTATTTATATATACAGATGAAAGGGTTACAGAAATAGTCATTCCACTTTCATCCTTCCAGAGAGATAACTACTGAGATTCAGAGAGAGAGAGAGAGGTGGGGGAAGAGGGGGAATACATATTCTTGTGGGAATTTGTCTTCCTAGAATACACACACACCCACACACCCACACATACATACACACACATACACATATATACATAAACATACACACACACACAAACATTATGATGAGGGTTTTCTTTTCCTTTTCTTTTTAACAGGAGAGGAAATGTGGGCTGTGGGAGGGAGAAACTATAAATGCAAGTAAATATAAATATTTTAAAGGTATGTTAATAAGGGAGACAGTGACTATCTTGAAGCAAAAACCTCAATGGCCCTAAAACAAAAAGGTTTTACTACTATAGCAAAATAACCAAAAGTTTTCCAACTAGTAACACCAAGAGTCAAATCTCAACTTTCAGAACTAGTATAATTCAAAACAATTTCTATTCTTTGAGATCCAAATATACACCACAAAAATAAATGAGCACATTTAAAGATATATGTGTATGCAGATACTTTACAGTCGGTCATTACATCCAAAATGAGCTAATTTTGGACTATACTATCATACAGCTTCCTTTCTTCCATTGTAAATGCGAATCTCTTGAATTGGCATATCATAATTTAAACTAGAAAAGAAGGACAATAAACTAAGCTTTATTTACTATAAAATGAAAATATCCAATCTAGAATCTTAATCATCCAGGACTCAACTAGGAGTTTTTTTTAACTCTATTACCTTACAAAAAGATAACCACAAGTACAGATGTGTTACTCAAAAGAAGGATCTTTGATGATCATAAGTCATAATTGTCAGCAGGCTAACAACAACATAATAAACAAATAAAAATATCACTATAAAGTGAATCGGGGAGGAGTTGTGTATTTTGGTTTAATGTGAAAATACCATTTTTAATTTTTACTAAATAATTGTTATAGTATCTATCATAAATACATAATGAAATTGAAACAGAAGAAGGTAACTTAATAGGGGGTAGAGGTGGGAAAGAATTACAAAGACTAGAGAACCAGAGTTACCAGGAAACAAAGGAGAAAAGAGGTATACTCTAAGGCAGTAGGAAGAAAGGAAAAGTGTCACAGAGAAAAAACAAAGCATCTAGAGATTCATCTAGGAAACACTCATACTGTGGGCTACAAGTGAGTAGCTTGCTATAATTAAAAATGTCAAATGATAAAACAGGGCGCTGAGCAAAATTCCTTAGGAATTTTTAAAGTAGAAAGAACCTGCCGAAAGAATTTTTCTACAAGCTTAATAAATTACCTGAGATATGACTACAAAATAATGTGACATTTGTCTTTATTACAAACATATACATCCAAATGACTGTGGAGCCCTTTAATCTAGACACCTTGGGTAGTAATACACTTAAGCAGCCACTGTTCATACTTGAATGGATGACAGAAGAGCTACATAGGATGTTAATCTCAGGTTCACGGTGAATTTAGTACAAATCACTCCATTTCAAAGGAGTTTGTGCTGGAGGGAATCTTAAGAGCTAATCTAGTCCAGTCTTTTCATTTGAAAGATGAAAAAAACTGAGGCCCTGAGAAGTTCAGTGACTTGCCCAATGTCACAGGCAGCGTGTGACTGAATCACACTTCAAAACCAGGTGCTCTGACTTCAAATAAAAGTACTCTTTCCACTGTACCAAGCTGCCTCCCTTAAATCACAACAAAACTTAACATGGCTATGGCTGTGCTTGAGCCATTCTATATTGATCATTACAATCACTTATTCCTCTTTATATTGGATAATTAGTAAACTTACTGGAAAACTTCAAGATTTAATACAGAAGTAGCAGCTTAACAGCTTAACTTTATTATTACAGGTAAGAGAGAATGGAGAAGAGAATAATCATTTACTAAGCAACTACCAATTACATCCTAGACCCTATGTTGACTGATTTACAATTAAGATTCATTTGATCCTCACAAAAAACCAAGGATGTAGGTCCTACTGTTATCCCCATTTTACAGTTAAGGAGACTAAGGCAGACAAATGTTCAGTGACTTGCCCAGGGTCACACAGCTAAGAAGTGTCTGAAACTACATATGAACTCAGATCCTCCTGACTACAAGCTCAGTATTCTATCTGCTATGCCACATAGTTGCCTCTAAATTCAAAGCTTACAGGTTGCAATGATTTGATTTCCTTTCCATTCTACATACAAAAAAATATTTTGGGGGCAGATTTCATAAATAGTACTTAAAATATTTCACTCTAAGCATTTCTGTCCCCTATAACACATGCTATTTGAAAATGCTTGCGTAAAAAGCATTAACTGATGCACACTAAAAAAGTGTAGCCTAATGATGATAATGGCATTAAAAGTAACACTAAGCATTTTCCCCCCAGACATTATAGTCTACTTGGAATATTTTTTAAATGTTCCTCTTCTAGAAATGATCAACATTCCAAGTGAAATGTCTTGGGTGCAGGAGGCAGTGAAGAGGTGTTATCATTGGCCAAATCATTCCTCTGTTACCTTGGAGATTCTGAAGGATAGTAGAAATATGGAGAGCCCTAGGATTAGTCTAAGGCAGGGGGTCTTAGCCTTTTTTTATGTCATGGACCCCTTTGGCACAGTCTGGTGAAGTCTGTGGACCAATTTTCAGAATAACATTTGTAAATTTATAAAAGAAAATATGTAGAACTACAAAGAAAACCAGTTATACCATACTTATCCTCAAGAAATGAACAGAATCACAGTTGAATCCTTCCTAAAATGATGATCCCCAGGAAAGTTGCCAATCAGGAGCACGAAGCAACAGTTTCTTATTGGCTGTGAAGGATACTTCTACATACAGTACGATACTCTTTTACAACATTTTATATCTTGCTGAAAAAAGCCACTTTAGTACCCTGCCACCTTGGTCTGCCCCCTTTCTATTTCAACTATTTGCTCCAGCAACTACCAGGTGTCTAAAATCTCCCATAGGTAGGCTTTCTTCTTGCCGATATTTTTAACAGTGGGTTGAATGGATGTCACCTTTGGCTCTTGATGAGTCAGTTACCTGTCAGTTACCTAGTTTTTTTCTTTGCATAACAGAGAACTATATAGCACAGACTACTTCAAAATGCCTGAAAAACACAATAAGACGAAGTATGTTCAAATTCTTATAACCCAAAAAGCTGCTGTCACTTCACCTTTGCAGTTCCTAAGAAAGTTATTCTCTATAATGTGACCTATTAAAAAGGCTAGAAACTTTGAACTCCTTCTAAGATTTTATTAAAAGATTTGCCCCTTTTCCTTTAGAATTCTTGGTTATTGGTATAGCATAGACAAATCAATGAGCATTTATTAAGTGCCTACTCTGTCAAGTACTCTACTAAGCACTGAGGATACAAAAGCTAAAAATCAGTCCCTGCTCTCAAGGAACTCACAATCTACTGGGGGTGACAACATGCAAGCAACTATATACAAACAGACAGGATAACTAGGAGATAATCAACAAAGGGAAGGCACAAGTATTAAGCAGTATCAGGAAAGCCTTCCTGAAAATGGTAGTAGTTTAGCTGGGAGTTAAGAGAGGGAATGGGGGCGTGGTGTTGGGGGGGAGGGACAGGGAGAGAAGAGATGAGGAAGAAAAGCATTCCAAGCAAGAGAGACAGCCAGTAAAAATGTCCAGAGTAAGTGGATGGAGTATCTTGTGTGAGGAATAGTAAGAAGGCTAATGCCATTGTACTGCAGAGTATGTGGGCAGGAGTAAGGTATAATAAGACATGAAAGGTAGAAAGAGGTCAGGTTATAAAAGACTTTGAATGACAAATAATATTTTATATTTAATTCTGGAGATGACAAACAGTCTCTGGAGTTTGTTGAACAGGAAGGTGACCTGATGAGAACTGTGCTTTAGGAAAACAAATTTGACAGTTGGGTGGAGAACAGTCTGGAGTGGGTAAAGATATGAGACAAGGAGATCAACCAGAAGGCTATTGGAATAATCCAGGAATAAGGTGATGAGGGGCTGCACTAAGGTGGTAGTAAATTCAGAAAAGAGAAAGAATGTATATGAGAGATCTTACCAAGGTAAAATTGACAAGATTTGGCAAATGATTGCTTATGGGAGGTAAGAGAGAATAAAGAGCTGAGGATGGCAAGCCTGGGTGACTGCTCTTGCAATATTTTTTTTTAAATCTTAAAGAAGGGAGGGTTTGGGGTGGAAGAATAATGAGCAGTTTTGGTCAAGCTGAGTTTAAGATGTTTATGAGACATCAAGTTGGAGATATCCAATAGGAAGCTGGAGGTACTAGCCTAGAGGTCTGCAAAGAGGTTGGACCTGGATATGTAAATCTGAGAATCATCAGCAAGAAAAGATCACTGAATCCACAGAAGTTGCTGATATCAACAAGGAAAAAAGTAGAGAGGGAAAAGAACAGAGGGGTCAGGATAAAGCCTTAGGCAATATCTATGGTTAGTCACAGTAACCTAGATGAACTTCTAGCAAAGGAGACAAAGAAGGAAAGGTCAGACAGGTGTTTTTTCATTCATTTATTCACATCCTCCAGAACTCTGCCACATAGGACCCATTCAACATGCTAGAGGTGTTCCTTACTTTCTCCTACCACCTCTAGGATATCAATGAAGAACAATCTATCAAGGGGTTACTTATCCCTCATTCTTACCACATAATTAGTCCATCTTCATTTAAATGATTATACATTTCTCTGATATCCTTTACTTTGGTTCTTCTTCAAAGTTTCTGGTTTGTTGTATGTTGCAGCCTGTTCACATACGCTATGTTCCTCTCCATTGCCCTTTATGTGATATTAATTTTTAGTTCTTCAGAGAATGCAGTGGTCCATGAATCACAGATATGTACCACCATCAGAATAATACTGGCATTAAAAAGACAGGCCTTTGTTTTTGAGTTAGTAGAGAACAGATAGGCTTTTGTAAGCGATATTCCATAGTAGACCAGATCTTTACCATCAGGCAACTGACTGGGAGATGAAGACTATAGTACAAGATCTCCCTATGCTGACTGCTGACTAAAAAAATACTTGAATGCTGAAGAATAGCAAAATGCCACTTTTAAATGTTCTAAGATGTCTTCCATTGATATAGCAAATTTAAGATTCCTTAAAAGAATTAAAAACAGATATAACTCTATTCAATAACTCTCTTGTGGTAGATCTTCCCCTCTTCCCCCAGTCCTGATGTGGGCTCAACTAGGTCTTTTCCTACTAGGAACTGAACTAGGTACTGATATTATCAGAAGTGTTGGAGGAAAGGCCTAACTCAGACCAGTTCTCTGGCAGTTTAGGCTCAAGAATGGAACAAAATTATATTTGTGGAACATTTAGCAGTCAAGATAAAGAGATTTACTTGGTCACGGCAAGGGAAGGATATTCAGAAAGGACCATTCAACAAAGACACCATATGGATTGAGTCTAGTATCAGTTTGGGTGTATCTGCCTCCCCAAGCCTCTGGGCCAAGTTAGAGGTTAGATAACTAGAAAGACACATCAATAGCCCAGCCCTTGTTCCCTGTTGCATTTTTGAGCCTAAACTGCCAGAGTACTAGTCTGAGTCAGGCCTTTCCTGTAACAGTTCTGACCATAAATATCAATGAAAGTCAGAGAGAGAGAAGTTTATGTTTGCCAGAGGCCAAAGACACTGGTCAAATAAGATACTCCATCTCTCAGCTCCAGGCATTTCCACTGGCTGTCCCCCATACATGTTACGCTCTCCCTCCTCGTCTCTACCTCCTGTCTTCCCTGGCTTCCTTCAAGTCTCGGATAAAATTCCACATTCCATAGGAAGCCTTTCCCAATCCTCCCTAATTCTAGTGTTAAGTCTTAAGACTAGTTCTTTTGCTGATTATTTCCTATTTGTCATATATATGTATGTGTTTATGTATATATTACATATGTGTGTATCTGTATGTATGTGCAAATATGTATATAGATACATATATATTTTTGTTTGTTTGCATATTGCACATAGTTGTTTGCATGTTGTCTCCACCATTACATTATGTGGTCCTCAAGGGCAATTCCTGTTCCTTGACTTTCTCTGTATTCCCAATGCCTGGCATACTCCTTGGCAGTTAGTAGACTATTAATAAATGCTTACTGACTGATTGACAGGTATTTACCACTGACATAAAGTAGATATAGTGCAAACCCCTAAGATGGATTCCCTATGGGGGTAAGATTCTTCATATGCCACTATGCTGGCTGCATTGAGTACAGTCAGTTCTGCTAGATTAGATGCTTGTTTCAAACAACACATATTTGTTCCAACAAGACAGATATATCAGGGAAAGTTTGGAGCAAAATTCATTTTGAGTTTGCTTCTGCTCAATTTCTTCCTCAAGAAACAGCATGAATGCAGAAAACTGCACCACTTCACAATAACTCACAAGCTGTAACCCTTCTGGTGTTCATTTCCAAACTTCCATCCTCTGGTAAGATAAAGTACCATATATACTGTATATATTTTAGTGCATAGGAAAAGCACGCAGAAAAGGACTGATCTACTCCACCACCACCACCATCTGTCTTCACCATGGCCCAGTTTTGGTGTGCCCAACTTGCGCCAGACTTTGCAAAGAAAGAAAGGGGGATGTTGGGGGGAACCACTGAGCAGCAACTCAAGGCTACACTGCCACTATTTACTATAGTGTATATGTATTTCTTAACCTTTTCACATATATAAAACTGTACTACCATTTTTATTAGATTCCTATCTTTTTTTAATGTGTCACAGATGAAGTTTTTAAGAATTGTACCCTAAGCCTGTTTTCCCCATAATCCCTGTGGTTTTTATTGCTCAATTTTGTACAGGATGGTGCTTTTTTGGGAACACATGTCAAGTTATAGCACCACTGACTATACTAGAACACTACAGAACCTCCTAGAAAAAAATCTCTTATCACTCAACTGAGTTCATCATCATCATCCACATGGGAAAACAAAGGAGAAGAAGAATGGCTATTGTCCAGATTATGACATGTAGAAGTATAAACAATACATAATGCTGACCCATCTGCATATACACAGATATCCTGGACAGTACAAACGGACAATTGGGTCTAGAATTAGACAGAATGAAAAAAGTGGTCTGGATTGCCTCTGGGAAACTGAAAATCTTCTTTAATGATTGTACTTTTTTATATAATTAATGTTTCCCATTAAAAGACATTAATAAATTTACTGGGGACTCTCCAATACCCAGCAGGGGCTTAATCAATGAAACGTAAGAGTATTTTTTTTACTATATGTTTTTGTTGATCTTCACTGACATACACATACATATTCCTCTCTATATGGGCATATATCTTAGTATTTTTCAAGTTTCTTCTTTATGTACTATAACTGGTACAATAGGATTCAACTGTTTTTTAATTTCTTCAATTAGTTTTCCAATCATTCTACAAACATTTATGTTACTAGGGTTACTGAGGTAATTATTCCAGATACTATTCAGCAGAGTAGAGCGTTAGAACAGTAAACACTAGAGAAAAAGGGAATTGGGAATGGGTTTATTTGGTAGGATGGGCTTCCTTAGTGAGACAGCGTACAGATTTTCATCTCTGTTTCTCACTTCCATTGCCTGGAAGTTAGCTCTCCAAACACCTTTAGAAAAAGGATCTTACAGTAAAGTAAACCTAAGACTGCACTGCTTCTGATCTTCTAGCACATGGATATAAGTACAGTTCCCCAAAATCACTGGGAAGGGGGAGAAATATCTAGGAGATACAGCAGGAACTGGGTCTGAGCTTCGTCTTAAAAAGTCTGGAGAGAAATTATATAGAGATCTAGCTAGTACTACCAAAGGACTCTTCACCAACCATAATCCTTTCACCTGACCCTTACCTACTATGACACCATCCCCAAACACATATACTCCCTACTCACCTCCAGGTACCCACTTCCATCCTTTCTTGGGCCATGTTCCCCCAACCTCACCCTCAACTTGGTCTCAAAATGCTAACTCAGCACAAACAATGTAGCCATTTGCTGTTGCAGCTGCTACATTTCATTTATGTGGTGCTTCAAGTCAGGGTTTCTTAAACTTTTTCCACTCCTGATCCCTTCATCACTTCTTTAAGGGATAAAAGTGCTTTACATATATTACCTCATTAGACCCTTACAACAACTCTGTGAAATAGGTGCTATTAGAGTCCCTATTTTTGAGACGAGAAAAGTGAAGTTGAGAGAGCATAAGTGACTTTCCCAAAGTTACAGAAATAGTGTCTGGGGCAGGTTTTGAATTCAAGTATTCCTGGCTCCAAGTTATGCTTCCTACCTAACTCTCTCATTTAGGAGGAAGTGGGAAGAAATTAATAAGTATATATAAGGTATTATCTAGAGAAAGGAATGGCCAAAAGGAGGGGAAAATAATCAATATTTTTTTAAAAAATGTATTGATGCAATTTGTCTTTTAATCAGAGTCATTTCTGGGAAGGCCTCCTTTCTGACTACCCACAAAAATGAACCCTCTATTGTGAGGTTCCTACAAAGGTAGAAAATTAAGCAAAAACCTCCAACACTATAATTGCATCTGATAATGTAACAATTCTCTGCTGGCAGTCCCCCATCTCTGCTATGAGGAGGGAAGTATGTTTCATTATCTGTTCTTCAAGGTCTTCATTTCTTTTTTCCATTACTCACAGTTCAACTTCGTTTTACTAATCTTTTCATTTACATTATTGTAAGTCACTGTGTATATCTTGACTCTTGGTTCTCTTCTTCACTTAAGTATTTTTCTCTCCTCTATGCTGCATCAGTTTGTGAGAATCAAAAAAGAGGAGGAGACTCAGAATTCTATATCATGTCAATTATCCAAGGACAAGAAGAGATTAAAAAAAAAAAAAACCCAATTCAGTGCCTCCTACTTTGGATGACCTTAGTATACAGCATGCTCTTGGCATCATGCCAGTGCTGATTATGACACTACAGAAAAAACACTTCACAGAATGAATTGCAAGCTATGTACTCCAGTAAGTACGAAGAGATTGCTTATGGTACTGATTCGCCACTTCTGGTAATGGCAAGCATTAGATGTTTTTCTAACTCTCCCATAAAAGCTAACAAAGATGATCACACGCATGGGATTATGAAGAATCAGGCTGATTAACACTGAAGGAATAAACATGATTTCCTTAAAAATGCATTCCATAATAAAACTAATTCATACTCCCAAAGGCTACCTTTTCAAATTCCTACACCAAAAATTTAGAAAACCAACATTCCAACTAAAACTGTGTTGCTAAGTAAAATATTTCTTATTTACACATATCATAGATTCCCAATAATTTGAGTTAAAGAAAAAAAAGGATTTTATTATAGTTAATGCTACACTACCTCAAAAGAAAGTAATTCATATTTTGAACAAACCACAGACTGTAAACTTTAAAGTTACTACTTACATATTGTTCTACAGAGACAACAAATCTTCATTCATCATGAAACTATAGTCTACCATCTCTGGTTCGCAACATTTTTATGGTAATATAGGGTAGAACTGAATTAATTGGGAAAGTTCTCAAAGGTTTTCTTGAGAAATATTATTTATATTAACAAAAACCATTTTTCACCACATTAACCACTGAATTAAAACATATTTTATAAACTGAAAAGTCTGTCAGTAAACTAGCATTTATTAATGCCCTACTAAATGCCAGACACTATGTTAAACAATGGAGATACAAAGAAAGGCAAAAAAACAGTCTCTATTCTCAAGGAGCTAGGGGAGGGGGGGAAACGCAGAGTGGTGGCAAGAAAACAACATGCAAATAACTATGTATGAGCTGTATACATATATACACACTATGTATATTGTATTTATATATGTGTGTGTATATATTGTCTACACACAGCATAAATTGGGTGTAATCTCAGAGGGAAAGAAAATTAAAGAGAGCTGGGAAAGCTTGCTGCTTTAAGGTGGGACTTCAGCTGAAGTCAGGGAAGCTAGGAGGCAGAGATGAGGAAGAAAAGTATTCCAGGCATAGGAAATCACCACTGAAAATGCTCAGTGGACAGACGGAGTGTCAAGTACAAGGAATAAGTCCAGTGTCATAGCCAGTGTCAGAGTACACAAAGTAGAACGTCAAAGGACAGAAGGAGGTTTATATGAGAGATGTTACAAAGGTATAAACGACAATACTGTTGGAATTGGTGGGGGAAGAGGGAAAAGATTAGAGAGAGTATGGTAGACTGTGAGCTCAAGTGACTGAGAGGATGACAGTATGATGGTACCCCTGAAAGTAAGAGAAGCTAGGAAAAGGGTGAGAGGAATAAAAAAGTTTTAAAGAGAAAATCTGCAAACTATAAATGACCACATGAAAACATGCTTCAAATCAATAATAGTAAGAAAAAATGCAATAAAATATCACTCTAAGCAAACTGTCAAAGATGAAAAATTGGCAACAATCAACAAAGGAGTGGTTGTGGGAAGACAGGTACACTGATGCACTTCTAATGAAACTAGAAAGTCGTCCAACTCTACTGAATTTGAATTTGGAATTTTGCACGCGACTAAAGTGCCCTACCTTTGACTTAACAAACAAAAGTAACGATACTGGGCATATGCCCCAAGAAAATCTAAGACAAATCAAAGATCTAATACATACCAAAATATTCATAATAAAAATTTTGGTGGTACCAAAGAATTAAACCAAAGTGGGTGCTCAAGTGAAGAATGGTGCAATGATGATATGTGAACAAAATAGGATAATACCATGAAGTAAGAAATGAATAAATTAGCAAGAATTCAAAAAATGTGAATTTGTATCAATCGTTGCAGAATGAAATAAGCATAATCAAGAAAACAATATGATACAATGAGTAGAGCAATGTGAATGAAAAGATTGCCAAAAGGAAGTTTTTAACTCAGTACTAGTAAAACCAATTAATCACTTGGGGAAAGAAATAATAAAAATACCTCATGGAAGAGAGACAGGACAGAATAAAATAAATATTCTCAGACAAGGTTTCTGTATCAGGTATTTTTACTTAGGGCTTTTCTTTTTAACAAGGGAGGGTTTGATATGGGAGCGCTAGTGAGAAACAACTGAAATGAAAACAAAAGTTATGAATAAAACATTTTTTAAAGCACAATGTTTTGGGATTTTCTCTAACTACAATGCTTTTCTTTCATTTATACTTCACTAGTATTACTCATTTCAACAAAGGCATAACTGTTAAACAAGGCAAGAGAACGTCTAGTCAACGTCTACTCAGAGTGAGTTTCATAGCAAAGAAAACTGACAAATTCCACTGACAGCAATCTGTCTATTTCAACTCCAAGGTCAAAGAAGACTTAATTCATCTTCAGTGACAGAAGTTTGTCAGTGGCAACAGTTTATGAGCTTCAAGGCCCTGTCACTAACAGAGAACAAGTTTCATCATTATCAGTAGCTTACTTGTATCAAGGCAGCAATTCAGAGAAGCAAAAGAATGTTTCTTGGGCAACTTTTTCTGCCATCACAGATACTGACATTAATAACATACATGCTACTTTTTCACTTGTTGATGACATAAAAGAAATTCCAGGAAGTGAGAGATTTCTGGAGTAAAATTGACAAAGGATACGCAATTTTCCGACTAAAGCAGATTTCCTGTAATAAAACTACAAAATTAACAGTATCATGGAATATTAGACAGAAAATCCAAAGAGTTTATCTAATCATGGGGATCTTAACCTGGGGTCTAAAAACTTTCTTCTTAAAATATTCTGATAATTGTATTTTGATATAATTATTTTCCTTTGTAATTCTATATTTTCTCTTATTTTGTTTATTTAAAAACACTATTTTGAGAAAGGATTCACCCTAACAAAAGGACCCATTGCATTAAAAAGATTAATTAATTACCCCTGATCTAGGCTAACATTCAAATTTTATAAATAAGGAAAGTGATTCCCAGAGAGAGCAAAATAAATTGTTGAACTTCAAAGAGCAAGCTAATAGCAAAACCATAAAAGAACTCATGTCTCCAGACTCCTCATTCAGTGCCCTTTGCATTATGCTAGGGCAGTTAGGTAGTGCATTGGATAGAGCACCAGACCTGGAGCCCAGAAGACGTTAGTTCAGATATGACCTCAAACACTTACTAGCTATGTGGCTCTGAGCAAGTCACTTAACCCTGCTTGCCTCAGTTTCCTCATCTATAAAATGAGCTGGAAAAGGAAATGGCAAACCACCGCAGTATTTTTGCCAAGAAAACTCCAAATGGGGTCACAAAAAGTCGGACACAAATGAAAAATGACTGAACAACAACAAATCTGTTTCACAATAGGTGATGAGTTGGCCAGATAAGGGCAAAATGGGAGAGTAGAGAGGCACAAGGAAGCACAAGAAGTAGGAGTAATGAAACTAAGGTAATATATAAATAGAAATTATCAACAAAAAGTTATGTAATACTTTCTGTTTTCCAAGAATATCCACTGTGGGAGAAAAACTATTGCCATTACCAACGTGTCACTTTTTTTCAAAACTCTGAGAATCTCTAAACCATTTACATTATAAAAACATAATTTTGTTTGTTTGTCTGGTTAATACAACAGTCATGACCAGGTCCCTGGGCTCAACAGAACGTCTCCTTTAATACACAAAAAGAAGTATGTGTACAAAGACCTAGCTCACCGTCAAAAGGAAGTTATATGACTAGGAGAATCTCATAATGGAAAAAAATGTTTCGTTTTTGTGATAATCACCTGAATTTGAAACAGTTTAGAACAGGAATTCTTAATCTTTTTTGGTGCCTATACAATCTGGCTTTCCGTATATTTCTGTACCCCTTATTCAGTATGAAAGAAAATAAATTCTAGAGTTCACCAGGCATATGCACATAAAAATAAGATAAATTTTTCATAATGAAAACTTTATGTGGTATATATTTTTAATATCATAAAGTTGTTACATGTTTATTAGAACACAGTCAAATATATTAGTGAAACTCTTGATTCTATTTCTTATCAATGAACAGTTTTAATCTAAGTATTCTTTTTGAAAGAGATATCTATACATCATATAAAGCTTCCAATTTTTTTCTTCCTTTGAATTTAACTGAGAACAGGAAAGAAAATCTTAATTCACAGAAATAAGTTGTCATAAATAGAATTAAAGTCTTATGAGCACAATTAATAAAAATGAGATAGGTTTCTCAAAGGATAAACCAAAAATTCTGTAACTTCATCGATTAGAAATCAATCAGTTCTTGTTTATTATAGAGATAAATTAGTTTGTTTTTCATTGTCACTTATTTTTTCTAACTCACCATTAAAAGGTTTTCATATCCAAGTCACCTTCATTTGATTTTGATCAGTAGAAATTATTTCTTCAACTATCTCTTTCAAATTTTCCACATGCACTATAAAATTATGCTTCCTTCTTTTCTCACTACACCCCTGACCTCTTCACTGTTCTCTCTCGAATCCACAAATTTTTCACTAGCATTTTTACTTTTTAGAATATTTCATCTGTTAATAAATTTACTTACCCTAACATAATTTGAATAATTTATTTATTAGGAAAGGTAATACAGGATAATAAGACAGTGTTGTGATTCAACATATAGGTCCTATATCCTCTTGACAAGTTTTACATATCTAAGAACGAAAATCTCTCGCCTACTGTAAACTAATTTCTTCACTACCAGCCTCTATTAGGTATCTATTCAGAAGTGTCACAGCATATTAGGTAGGGCATTAGACTTGGAAATTGGCAGATCCTGGGTTTAAATTCTGCCTCGGACACTTACTAGATATATGACCTTCAGCAAATCACTTCAACTCTCTGCACCTCCGTTTGCTCATCCATAAAACAAGGGGGTTAGATTTGAAGATCCCTCAAAAGCCCATTCCAGCTCCAAATATATGATGCTACTATACTGTGATCTTCCTCATTTCCCACCCCATTAGGATTCTGATCACCCTAAGGCAAGAGAAGTTGGTCTTTAAGTCCTGTATGGACCTGGGCAAGTCACTTAACCACTGTCTGCCCTAGGTTCCTTCCTCAATTGTAAAATAAGAGTAATAACAGCACCTACCACACAGGGTTGTTGTAAGGATCAAAAGAAATATCTGTAAAGCACTTAGCCTTATGTCGGGCATATAGTAAGTGCTTAATAAATACTGGTTCCCTTTCTTTTCCCCCAAGCCTTTTCATTGGGAAGGGCAATAAAACTTGAAAAGCTACCAGTCAAACTTAGCTGCATGTGGTCTCCTCAACCCACTTGTACTCTGACATTGTGGTTCTCTGTCATATGGTACACCTTCATATGTGGCTTCATGTGTGCCAATAAAACAGCTTTAATTCATGACATATTCAGTAGGTTCTTGAGAAAATACTATCAATATGTTGAAAGCAAGCAACACCAATCTAAAAAAAGTTTATTACTTCTCATTCCCCAATGGCTGAAAAGAAAACCAGACAAATGAAAAACTGCAATTACATCTGTATTTTTGTTATAATGTTACAAAGAAGGATCAAAATATGTAAATTCTAAATTTTTGTACATAAAAAAAATCAAAATCCTATGAAATCTTAAAGCAACAAAACAGGTAATCTAAACAACTGATAACATACTCTTTTAAAAAGAAAAGGGCTTGGAGTGAATCAGAAGAGAAAAATAATACAAACAATTCAAGCAGTTTCTTTACACTGAGGAGGGTTGAAATTAAATATCAAGGATAGCAGAAAAAAATAGTATAAATGTGTTCAAGAGAATATATTTAATGCATTCCTTTTCTATATAATAAATCATGGATAGATGGTAAGGGAGAGAGGGAAAAAGAAAAATTCTCTAAATAATTCAAAAAGTTTGAAAATGAGATACGTATAGGTGATCATTCTGGAGACTAACGAAGATAACTCAACCACTGGTCCTTAGAGAATCAAATTAAAAGGGCACAAAAGTCCCAGCCCCTCAATTGTTTTGTTTCATCTAGTTCAACCACCTCATTTTGCAGATGAGGATATAATAGGTCTAAAGATGTTAAGTGAACTGCTCGAAGTCATACAACAGTAAATGTGAGAGTCAGAATTTTCTTTTTTTAAAAAACAGAATTTTGTTGATATACATTTTACTTTTACATCACCTAGACATCATCCCCCTTGTTGCATTTGTTTATACCCTCCCATAAAGCCATCTCTTAGAAAATATTTTTAAAAGAAAAAGAGGAAGATGGCAAATTAGAAGCAATCTAACTGAACTCACATGACATTTCCCTCCAAACAACTTTAAAATAATGCCTCAAATCAAATTTTGGAGCAGCACAGCCAACAAAAAGTCAAGGTGAGACATTTTTCTGGCATAAGAAAATTTAAGTACTCAGAAGGCAGACCTGGAGTGGAGGCCATTCCTGAGCCCACACATATGTTGGCTGCAACAGCAGCCCAAGCAACAAGAGCTTTGGGAGGTCTCAGCCCAGAGATGGCAAGGGGGTCAGACAACTGGTCAGAAAGAGATTATTACAGGGGACCCTCTAAGGGTACTGGGTACTGCTGGCACTGACTGTCAACTCTATCGCCCATATGCAGTGACTAGGCATCAGTCACAAAGGAGTAGGGGCCCTGGTCACAGGTCCAAGGCAAAGAGGAGCACTAACGCTTGTGGCTACAGGAGACCAGAGACCCTTCTTGGGTAAAGACCAGAGTGCAGACCAGGAAAGCAGTGACTACACCTCTCTCTACATCACACCACCTTGGAAGTACCAAAAATCTGCAGACTTCCAACTAGCCCCAGAACTGTGGCACAAAAAAGCCCAAAGCTTGAGACAGTTCAAATTCAGAAAATAGGCTGGGAAACTGAGCAAACAACAAAAGAAGAATTTCACTATAAAAAGCTACTACAGTGGCAGGAAAGACCAAGACATAAATTCAGAAGATGACAATGTGAAAACAGCTACAAACAAATCCTCAAAGAAAAAATGCTGATTAGAACCAAGCCCATTAAGAATTCTTGGAAGAGATAAGAAGATAAGAGTGGTAGAGGAAAAAAAATGGGAAAAGAAATGAGAGTGAGGCAAGAAAATTAAGAAAAGAGAATTAACATCTTGGTAAAAGAGACATCAAAAAATACTGAAGAAAATAACACCTTAAAAAACAGAATTGGCCTAATAGAAAAAGAGGTACAGAAGCTCACACTGAAGAAAATAATTCCTTAAAAATCAGAATTGGGCAAGTGGAAGCTAATGATTCCATGAGACACCAAGAAAATACAAAACATCTCCTTTAAAAAACTAACCTGGAAAATGAAAGAGGAATAATTTAAGAATTACTACAATACCTGAAAGCTGTAATCAGAAAAGAGCCTAGACATTATATTTCAAAATATTATCAAGGAAAACTGTCCCAATATCTTAGATCCAGAGGATGAAGTAGAAATTGAAAGAATCCACCTATCACCTCCTGAAAGGAATCCCAAAATAAAAACGCCCAGTAATTTCAAGCAATTAAAAAGAAACAATTCCAGTACTGTAGAGCCACAGATGTAGAGTCTGACTATGGTCAGGATCACACAAGATCTAGCAGCATGCAAGTTAAAGGAGTGGAGAGCTTAAAATATGATATTCTGGAAGGCAAAGGAGCTAGGATTACAACCAAGAATGAGCTATCCAACAAAATTGAGCATAATCCTTCAGGGAGGAAAATGGATATTTTATGAAATAAAGAACTTTCAAGCATTCCTGATGAAAAGACCAGAGCTAAATAGAAAATCTGACATTCAAATACAAGACTCAAGAGAAACATAAAAAGGTAAACAGGAAAAAAAATAATAAGGGTCTCAATAAAGTTAATTTGTTTGCATTCCTATATGAGAAGATAATACATGTAACTCCTAAGAACTTTATCATTATTAGGGCAGCTAAAAGGAGTTTACATAGACAGAGGACAGGGCACAAATGGGAGTCAATTGTCTTGGAATGATCTACAAAAAAATGAAGGAGTAAGAAAGAGGGACACACTAGAGAAGGGAAGGGGCAGAGGCAGAATGCGGAATTTTTTCTCACAGAAGGCATACAAGGAAAAGCTTTTATAGTGGAAAGGGAAATTGGGGTGGGGATGGGGGTGGTGGGCAAAGCGTGAACCTCACTCTCATCAGAACTGATACAAAGAGGGGAAAAAAAACATACACACACATTCACTCACTCATACTTGTACACACAAAAACTCAGTTATATATAGAAATATAACATACCCAATAGGGTAATAGGAGGGAAAGAGGATAAGAGAAAAGGGTCGGGGGGCAGATGATAAAAGGGAGGACAGATTAAGGGAGTCAGTGGTTAGAAGCAAAATAGACTTTTGAGGAGGGACAGGATAAAAAGAAGGAAAGAAGAAGACACAGAAGAAAATAGGATAGAAGGAAAAACACAATTAAGTAATCATAATTAAGAATGTGAATGGGATGAATTCACCATAAAACAGAAGTAGATAACAAAATGGAGCAGAAACCAGAATCCAAAAATGTGTTATTTACAACAGACACACTTGAAACAGACAGAGTTAAAATAAAAGGATGGAGCAGAATCTAAAATGCTTCAGCTAAACTAAAAAAAGACAGGGGTAGCAATCATGATCTCAGACAAAACAAAAGCAAAAATAGAACTAATTTAAAGGGATGATCAAGGAAACTACATTTTGCTAAAAGGTACCATAGACAATGAAGTGAGATCAAAAACTTTTACAGTAAGTTTCTCTGACAAAAGCCTCATTTCTTAAATATATACTGAGTGTAGAGTGAGTGAAATTAAAAAAATTAAGAGCGATTCCCCAAAGGATGGCTCAAAGAATATAAACAGCCAATTTTCAGAAGAAGAAATCAAAGCTATCTATAGTCATATGAAAAAAATTCTCTAAATCACTGGTGATTAGAGAAAGGCAAATTTTAATTTTTAACAACTCTGAGGTACCACCTCACACCTGTTAGAAACAAAAATTCTGGAGGGGATGAGGGAAAATACTACACTAATGACCTGCTGGTGGTATAGTACTGATTAAACCATTCTAGAGAACAATTTGGAACTATGTCCAAAGGGCTATAAAACTGTGCATACCTTTTGACTCAGCAATACCATTGCTAAGTCTGTATTCCAAAGAGATCAAAGAAAAAGGAAAAGGACTTAAATGTATAAAAATATTTTTAGCAGCTCTTTTTGTGGTGTTAAAGAATTGGAAATTGATGGAATGCTCTTCAATTGGGGAATGGCTGAACAAGTCATGGCATATGATTATGATGGAGTACTACTGTACTGCGGAAAATGATGGGGGGGGGGGGTGTGTCAGAAAAACATGGCAAGATCTATATGAACTGATAACGGTGCAATGAGATGAGCCAGGAGACCATATTTCACAGTAACAGTAATGTTGTAATAATGATCAACTGCAAAAGACTCAGCTACTTTGATCAATACAAAGATGTTTTAACAACCCGGCTAGCAGCTTCTGAGGGGGCGTAAGAATCCCTCCCCCCCCCCCCCAGCCAGCACCCAGGAGGCTGCCGGGACGGGAAAGCACAGGTTCTTTTTATCTGCTTAAACAAGGAAAGCACAGTGAAGGGGTTGACCAGCTTACTTTAATCCAGCATTCAGTTAGCATACAGACAACATTCATTTAGTTCAGGGGAAAAACCAGCATTCAGTTAGCATTCAGTTAGTTCAGGGGAGCATACACACAAGCATCAAGAGACATACTTTAGAGGAAAAAACCAGCACCCTGAGGTTCAGAACATTCATTTAGTTCAGGGGGAAAAGAAGCAGCACCCCGAACCTCAAAACCAAAATTCAAACAAATTACAAATATCAACAGACAGACCCAATACAATTCATAGTTACCAACATCTGCGCTCGGCCCGAGAGCAAGGGCTGGCCCACAGTCATGCTCCCCACCGCTGCCGCGCCAACCGGAAAAGGAAAGAGAGCTCTTCAAGCTGTCCTCTCCCCTCTTATAGAGTTTTTGACATCATCAAGTGCCGCCTGAATGACCAGGGCCGATTGGTTCTTGAGTTGGCCTCTCCCCCTAGCATAGACTAAGTTAACACCCAATAGGGCGTGGCTCTGGAGTCAACACCTCCCCTCAGCCAGCCTCATGACTCATCACACAGGAAGTTCTCTTCTTCCTGGCATGGTTTCTGGGCTTCCTGCCTCGGAAGAGAAGCCCCAGCGCCCAGCGAGGCTCAATGAGGTAAGCTGAGTCACTCAAAGAAAACAAAGGTCACTCTAGTTACAAATGATTAAAGACAATTCCAAAAAACTCTTGATGAAAAAATGCCATCCACCTTCAGAGAGAAAACTAATGACCTCTGAGTACAAACTGAAGTATAATTTTCTCACTTTATTTTTCTTCCTTTTTGAAATATGGCCAATATGAAAATGTGTTTTGCATGATTTCACTTGTATAACTGACATCATATTGCTTGCCTTCTCAGTGGGTGGGGGAGGGCATGGGAGGGAGAGAATTTGGAACTCAAAATTTAAAAAGAAAGGAATGCTAAAAATAAGTAATAAATTTAAAAATGAAAAAAAAAGATGAAGAGAAATAAATTAGCAAAACCAAACAACATATTTTTTTAAATCTGACATTTTATGTAAACTTAAATACCCATGATCCCTACCTGTGCATAGGAAGATTGTGGAATGGTGGTATCTTCTCATATCACTTCCAAGCCTGTTCTTTAAAATTTTACAACATTCAATTTTGATCACTCTGTGGCTAGTCATTCCAATTACATTGTTGTAATCATTATGTATACTGTTTTCAGAGTCAGAATTTTCAAATCCAGGTCTTCTGATTCCTGAGCCAGAAAGTCTCTAGCCATCTAAAATGAAATTTTTATCTTCATTCTTTTCTGGGCAAAACAAACACTATAAATGCCCTCTGCATTAAACAAACCATTAAATACCAAGCATTAATTGAGATTCCAGTTTTCTTTTTACCTTTATAGAGGGGATGCTGTCTTTTTCTTGCACTTATACAATACTCGCCTCTAAAAACAGCTTCTCTTGTAACAAAATGCTTCATGCCTATCTGAATTCATCCTCAATTATTCATAAACTCCGACCCCCTTCCCCTTTCCCCATCCCAGTGATTCTAAAGCCCTGACTGTCATTCAGAACCCATTCTCCATCCCTTATGGTCTCCTACCTTATTCCCATTGTCCTCAACCAAACTTCCTAAATGTGCCACCCTAGAGATATTCACTCATTCCATTGTGCTCTCTGGAATGCCTGCTCCACAGCTAACAAACTTGCTTTCACTTTAAACCTTTTCCTTTCTCACTGCTTTTATTTATTTATTTTGCACTCACCAGCAACCCTTTGGTGCATTTTCAATCATTACTCTGTATTCCATTAGTGCTCAAGATGGGAGAGCTAGAACGCTGCTTGATTCCCTCTGCCACTTCTAGGCTCTCCTTTCCCTCTACCTCAATCACCTCTCCTCCTTTGAGGTCCATTGAATTCGTATATACCACCCCAAAAAATTCTGGTAGTTTTTTGTCTACTGACCTCCAAGATACACCCCTTCTTACCTCAAGGAGTTCAGTGCTTGGCTCAAAGTTTTTCTCTCCTCTCCAACTCCAAAACTCATATTAGGAGACCTCAAGATACACAATGATACTAGTTCAAACATTCTAACATCCCAGTTTCTCAACTTACTCACTTACCATGACTTACTCCTCTACCCCACATCAGCTACACACAAATATAACCATAACTTTGAAACTGTCATCACTTCCAAGTGTTCATGATCAAAAACTCAGAAATTCCCTTATCTGATCACAATCTATTGTCATTCCACCTCTCTTTCTGCTTTGAAACTCCTAACTTCATTTTTCATTATCCAATACCTCTACTCCTCAAATCTTTCCCAGGCCATCACCCCCTGCACTGACTATACTCTCTTCCCCTTTTTCTATCTTGACTCATTAGTAAACCAGTTCAACCTCTACAATATCCTCTTCCCTTGAGTACCTTACCCCATTATCCTATCACCGATCTTGCCTGCCAAGCCTCAGCTTCCAATTGCTCCCATCATCTACTGCCTTTGCTCCTACCTACATTGTGTTGAAAGAAACTGGAGAAAATCATGAAATCACGCCAACTCAGTTAACTACAAATTTATGTCATGTGATCTCAAATGGGCCTTCAATGCAGCAAGGAAACCCTTTCACAACTTCCTAATCTTTGCTATTCCACTCACCACAGTGGCTTTTCCAAACCTTTTTATACCTCCTCAAAAATCCTATAGCTCCTTCTTCCCCTACCTTCTCAGCTGAAAACTTTGTCCCAGATTTCATTGAAAAAAGAAATTGAGGCCCTTCACTTGAAAGCACCCTCTAATGCTTCATCATACCCAACTCAGATGCCTTCTACCACTATCTTCTCCTTCATCCCTGTCTCACATTAAGAGGTAGCCATTCTCATTGCCAAAGGAAACCCCTACATGCACAAGTGATCCCATTTCATCCTTTCTTCTTGAACAGACTGTCCCGTCTATCATTCCTACTTTTTCACTAATCTTCAATCTTTATTGGTTGCTTACTCAAAAAACTTTCACATAATCCACCCACCTCCATTAACTATTGTCCTATATTGTCCTCTTTCCTGGGTATACACCTTGAGAAGAAAACTAACTACAACTGGTATAGACACTTTCTGTCCTTTCACTCTCTTCTTAACTCTCTACAATCCAACTTCTGACCTCATTATTCAAACGAAATTGTTCTCTCCAAAGCCACCAAAGGTCTCTTCATTGGCCCAAAAGCAAGCAATATAAAGAGAAATTGCATTTAAAGTTACTGTAGACATTATAAAATATTTGAGAATCTACCTGCCAAAACAAACTCAGGAAGTATATGAACACAATTACAAAACACTTTTCACACAAAGTCAGATTGAAATAATTGGAAAAACATCAGTTGCTCATGGGTAGGCCAAGCTAAAATGATAAGAATGACAATTCTACCTAAATTAATTTATTCGGTGCCATACTAATCAAACTAGTAAAACATTATTTTATAGAGCTAGAAAAAACAATAATAAAATTTATCTGGAAGAACAAAAGGTCCAGAATATCAAGGGAATTAATGAAAAGAAATGCTAGGGAAGGTGGCCTAGCTGCACTAGACCGTAAATTGTATTATAAAGCAGCAATCATCAAAACTACTTGGTATTGACTTAAAAATAGAGTAGTAGATCAGTGGAATAGGTTAGATATGCAAGACATAACATTCAATGACTATAGTAATCTACTATTTGATAAATCCAAAGACTTCAGCTTCTGGAATAAGAACTCACTATTTAACAAAAACTGCTGGGAAAACTGGAAAATAGTATGGCAGAAACTAGGCACAGACCAACAGCTTACAGCCTATATACCAAAATGGGTACATGATTTAGATATAAAGACTGATACTAAAAGCAAACTAGATGAGCAAGGAATAGTTTACCTGTCAGATCTATGGAGGTTAGAAATTTATGACCAAACAAAAGAAAGAACATTACGAAATGCAAAATGGATGATTTTGATTATTTTCAACTGAAAAGCTTTTGCATGAATAAAACCAATGCAACTAAGATTAGAAAGGAAGCAGAAAGCTTGGGAAAAGAATTGTTACAGCCAGTGTTTCTGAGAAAAGTCTCATTTCTTATATATATAAAGAACTGAGTCAAATTTATGAGAATATAAGTCACTCCCCAATTGATAAATGGTCAGAAGACATGAACAGGCAGTTTTCAGAGGAAGAAATTAAAGATATCTATAGTCACATGGAAAAAAATGCTCTAAATCACTATTGATCAGAGAAATGCAAATCAAAATGACTCTGAGGTACCTCATCACAGCTATCAGATTAGCTAACATGACAAAACAGAAAAATGATAAATGTTAGAGAAGATGTGGGAAAATTGGAACACTAATGCATTGTTGGTGGAGCTGCAAACTGATCCAACCATTCTGGAGAGCAATTTGGAACTATGCTCAAAGGGCTATAAAAATGTGTATACCCTTTGACCCAGCAATACCACTTCTAGGTCTATATCCCAAAGAGATCATAAAAATGTGGAAAGGACCCACATGTACAAAAGTATTTATAGTAGGCTCTTTTTGTGGTGGCCAAGAATTGGAAATTGAGGGGATGCCCATCAACTGAGGAATGGCTGAACAAGCTGTGGTATATGAATGTAATGGAATACTACTGTGCTATAAGAAATGATGAGCAGCAGACTTCAGAAAAATTTGGAAAGACTTGTATGAACTGATACTGAGTGAAATGAGCAGAACTGGGAGAACATTGTAAACAATAACAGCCACATTATGCGATGACTGACCTTGATAGACTTAGTTCTTCTCAGCAATGCAAGGATCTAAGAAAATGCCAAAAGATTCATGATAGAAAATGCTATCTACATCCAGAGAGAGAACTTGGGAGCCTGAACGCAGACGGAAGCATACTATTTGCTCTTCTTTTCTTCCATTGTTTTGTTTCTTCTTTCTCATGGTTCCTCCCATTAGTTCTAATTCTTCTTTACATCATAACTAATGTGGAAATATGTTTAACATGAATATATAAGTAGAACCAATATGAGACTGCACACCATCTTGGGGAGAGAGAGGAGAGGATGGAGGAGAAAATTCAAAACTCAAAATCTTATGGAATATAATTAAAAATAAATTAATTGTGTATGTTTAAAAATTAATAAAATGCAAAAAAAAAAAAAGATCTCTTAATTGCAAAATCCAATCTCAATCATCTCTGTTGACCTCTCTACTGTCTTGTGTCAATCACCCTCTTGATACTCTCTTCTCTCTATGCTTTTATTAAATTGCTCTGTTCCAGCCCTCTTACCTGACTGACCTCTCCTATTTTCTCCTTTGTTGGAAGTACATCTAGGTCACGCTGACTGGTATCTCTATTCTGGGCCCACCACTTCTCTTTATATATACTCTTTCACTTAGTCATCTTCTCAGATCCCATGGATTCAATAATCATCTCTATGCTGATGATTCTCAGATCTATTTATTCAACCCTAACCTCTCTCTTGATCTCTAGACTGGCATCTCCAACTGCCTGTTGAACATCTCAAACTGGATGTCCCATCAACATCTTAAACTTAACATGTCCAAAACTGAACTCATTCTCTTCCCCGCTCCAAAAAAAATCTTTCCCTATTCCAAATTGCCCTATTACTTTTGAGGGCTCTACCATGCTCCCAGTCACCAAGGATCACAACCCAGGTATCATTTTCAATTTCTCACTACCATCTCTCACCAACCATATCAATTCAATTGTCAAGCATTGTCTTTTCTACCTTATAAAATCTCTCAAATATGTCTGCTTTTCTCATTTAACACCGCCACCTCCCTAGTGCAGGCCCATATCACCTCATGCCTTGATTATTCCAACAGCCTTCTGGCTGGTCTGCTTTCCTCTCTAGTCCTTCCTCTGCTCAGTTATCAAATTGATCTTCCTAAAGCACAGGTCTGATCATATCACCCTCCTATTCAATAAACTCCAGTAGCTCTCTATCATCTCCATGATAAAACAGATAGAATCTAAAGGCTTTATAACTTGACCATTTCATACCTTTCCTGTCATTATTATGGCTTAATCTGCCCCCCACCCCATGCTCTGCAATCCAGTGAAACTAGCCATTTTGCTATTCCTTACATAAACAATATATTCCACCTCCTAACTCTAGGCATTTTCACTGGGAGCACTTCATGCCTGAAATTCTTTCTCCCTTTACCTCCACTGCCTGGTTTCCCTGGCATTCTTCAAGCCCTAGATAAAATCTTGTCCTCTACTAAAAATGTTTCTGATCCTCTCCTCTATTGACTAGCTCCAATTTAACCAGTATATAGCTTGCTTATACATAGTGTTTGCATGTTGTCATTTCCATTTGACTATACTCCTAGAGAGCAGGGACTCTCACTTGCCTTTCTTTGTATAGCACAGTGCCTAGCATGCAAGAGTTGCTGAAAAATGTAATTGACTAGTTTACTGATAACAGTATCTCTTCAGAATTCTAAGGGAGTCAAATAGGACCATTGTCCTAGGAATGGTTTCAAGTTCTGCTGATTTTAAATGACAAAGGAAGAGGGGAGGAGACATAATGAGGGTGGGGGGGGGGGGAGGAGAAGGAAAGGTTGGGTAGAGAAACATCTCACATGATAAGACCACAAAACTTTTGACACAGAAAGTACTCCATAGGGAAACTTTCTATCTTAAAATACTTACATCAACAAAAGAGACAAAGAATGGATCGATGAACTGAGCTTGCAACTAAAAAAATGAAAACTAAAACAATGCAATTAAATAATAAAATAATAATTCTGAAAATAAAAAAAGAAATGAACCAAATGAAAGTCCTCAAAAATCCACTGAATTAATAAATAAAACTAGGAACTGGTTTAAAAACAATAAAATAAACCATTACCCAACTTGATTTTTAAAAGAAAAGCAAATTACCAATCTCAAAAATGAAAGAGATCATAGCAAATGAAAAAATAAAAGTTATTCTTAGAATACATTTTGCCAAACTATATGCCAAAAAACTGACAACGTAAATGAAATCAATTAATATTTACCCAAAAAACACACCAAATACACAAATTAACAAAACAGAAAATAGATAATTTAAGCAACTCAGTATCATAAAAAGAAATTGAACAATCCATAAATGAACTCCCAAAGGAAAAAAACTCAGGACCAGATGAATTTAAAAGCAAAGCCTATCAAGCATCCAAAGAATAATTAATTCCAATATCGTACAAATTGTGAAAGTAAGCAAAGAACAAATCTTTATTTCTTTTGGTACAAATCCTTTTTTGATACAAATACAGTTTTGATAACCTAAACCAGGGAGAGTCAAAATCGGGAAAGGAAACCAACAGAATAGGTATTGATATAGTAATGCTAAAAAAAAAGAGAAAAAGAAAGAAAGAAAAGAGCTTCAACAAAACATTCTAAAATGTACAGAAGAGAAGAAAGTTCAGAGCAGGACCACAGAGCAGGCCACTTCTCTTACAGTTCCATATACAAGTCTCTTTCTGTTCTTATTTGTATATTGAATTGTTCCTGTTGTTGATGATTAAGTTCATAATTTAAAAAGAAAAAAAAAAACCTTAAGTGCTTCAGTGGACTTCAAGCTCCATAGGAGTCAACAGTGTAAGTACTATAGCAGCCAAAAAGCTAATATAATCTTTGACCACATTAAGCATAGTTTCCAGGTATAAGGAGGTGATAGTTCAGCTCTACTCTGCTCTAGGAAGACATCTCATCTAATATGTTCAGTTCTGTGTGCCATATTTTAGGAAAAACACTGAATAGCTAGAAATACCCAGAAAAGAACCACCAGGATGGTGAAGAGCCTTAAATACATCATACCCAAGAAATCAGATGAAACAACGTTTGGCCTGTGAGTGACATTTGGCCTAAAAAGCAGAAGATTTAAAGGGTACATGTTAGGTATCTTCAAGTATGCGAATGAAAACGTCACTCAGAAAGATAAGACTTATTCTGTTTACCCCCAAAGAGCAGAACTCAGATAATGGTAGCTATGGTGAAGCCTATACATATTATAAGGGAGGAAGCAGTGTCTAGAAGGAAACAGGATTTCAAGTGAAGTCCCTAGCCTAGACAGTAGGGAAGATAAGATTACAAACCACTGGAAATTAAGTGATGCTGACAGTTGCTTATAGTAAAAAGTCACCTAAAATATAAAAGTTTCTTTGTTTCATGTATAGCTGAAGGCATCACACTGTTGATGTGGTATCTGGCAGCCCCATAGACATAAAAAATACCCAGTGCCAAGAATATGGGAAGGAGCCTCCTCAGACTTGGCAGTTTTCCCAAACCACACAAGCTTTTAGCAGCCACCATTGTAATTGGTATCTCCCTGACAGAAAAAGAGACATACAGAGGTCCACAAGAACCAGAACTAGAATTAGAACGAAAATTTTCAACATATATCATTGCTCTGCTCAATTACTATATCCTGTTAAAATAAATGTACTCTTTTATATCCTTTAGTTCAGTCATTTATGTCACTCTGACATCTGGGTTTAAGCTTGCTGAGCTTCCTAGCATATCAGAGAAATGGGTGGAATATGCCAAGAGAGAAATTTAGACACAATGGGGAAGTGAGGGGGGACTACCCACATTCATAATGGTCTAGCTCTAAAGGTCATGGGTTCCCCCTCGTTGCAGGTCTTCAAGCAAAGACTGGATGATTACTTGTAGGAAGAATTCTTTTTCAGGTATGGTTGGAATAGATGACTGCTGCTGAGGCACATCTAATTCTGGGGTTCTATCACTGAGATTCTCTTCTTCCAGTAATGTTATAACTAAAAGTCATAGAATGCCATAATTATCTTAAAGCAAAGGTTCTTAATCAGGGTTCTGTAGAATGGGAGGGGGAGGTGTTTCTGAATAACTATTTCTTTTCCCTCAAATCCTATGTATTTTATTTCATACATTTAAAAACATTCTGGGATGGTATCTATGGCACCAAAAAGGGTTAAGAACTTCTGACTTAGATTAATATGCTTGAAAAAGAGAAGACTTGGGTGGATATGACAGCTGTCTTCAAGGGTCATCATGTAGAAGGGATTCAATCTGTTGTTTGACCTCAGAAGGCAGAACCAAGATTCATAGGTAGAAGTTTCAAAGAGAGAAATTTAGGCTTGCAGTAAGTAAAAACTTCCTAATAATTATAGCTTTCCCGAAGTGAAATAAAATATCTCAAGAGATGGCAGGCTGCCCCCCTCACTGCAAGTCTTCATTCAGAGGTTGGATGACCACTTGCTAGATAAGCTATAGTAGGGCTTTAGTTTTAGACATGGTTTGGTCTATGAGGCTGCTGAGTTCCCACATAACTCTAAAATTCTGTAATTCTGTGAATCAAGACTGTGGATCACCAAAAAAGCAATGCAAACTTAAAGAGGGCATAAATAAAACAATATATTTCCAAAAATGACTTACAACCAAAAAGAACACATAAAATATCTTCAAAGAGATGGACAACCACAAAGAAACATAGGCCAATCATATATCAAGAGCAAAGAATTACAGAGAGCTAGTGTGCCATATTAGTATCCACATAATCTAAAGATATCTACAGGATAGGGCCCTCATTATGAACATCCCCATTATAAGAAAAGGATGATATGACAGAATGTGGAAAACATCTAAACAGGATGAAAAAGACAATGAATGTGTTGCAACTTGTATTGTTCTAGGGAATATTCACACCCATAAGATTACAGATTCATTAAAACAGGAGTTCTTATCCTTTTTTTGGGAGGAATCCCTGTAGTTGAAGCCTATGGAGTCTCTTCTAGAATGTTTTTTAAAGATATAAAAGGAAATACACAGAATTACAAAGGAAACCAATTATATGGAAATATAGTTGTCAATATATATTTTTAAAAACAAGTTCAATGACTCCAGGTAAAAGCATAGTTTTTTAATTTCACATCTACTTGTTTCTCATGTAGAACTGCAACAGTTTCTATGGTGCTTACAGTACACTATCTTTTATTAGATTTACATTCTCTCTTTTAACTGATAGATTGCAGTGTCCTAGTCCTTAAGAATAGTGAACTATAATAAACCTCATCTATTCTAGTATCCCCCACAGCACTCAATAAATATGTTAATTGTATTTCCTTTTGCTGCTCCACCAGTCTTACAATTTCAGCAAACCCCCACCTCACTGTTAATCCCACACCTAGGTTGCCAAGCTCAATTCTCCAAGGAAAAAGTAGCTCTGCACTCTTACAAAACTAAGTGTAAGCAAAATAGAAAGTTAGAAGTAACATAATGCCATGAAGAAAAAATAAGGAATAATTAAAATTCAGATAATGGAAGATTACAGTACTTGAGAATTTTTAATTTGTACTCTAATAGTAAGCATATTTAACATGTGTGACTTCTCCATTTGTATTAAACTCCTACTGAGCAGACTGAATTAAGAGCATATGGCACTTTTATAAGTCTTCTAGATTGGACATCAGTTCATTATTAAAGTTTTCAAAATGCCTATGAACCACAACAGAGAGCAAACTTGAAAAGGCAAATGGTAAATATTTCTTTTAACAAAAAAAAAAAAATTCTAACACGACTTGACTTAATGTGACTAGCAGACTTTAAAAATGTTCATCAGTTAAAATTTGAAAGAAAATTTGAAATGCCACCCAAGTCACTGACATACTGCTAAAATGCTCATCAACTTGGAAAATATAAATCCATATATAGCTTTGACAAATGCAAAGTAGGAAACTGTGATTTTTATAACTGAAGAAAAAAGGAGATAATATTTACAAATTATATAAATATTCTCAACTTTCCAACTCTTAAGTGCTGTTCTTTATTAACTTAAATATGAAAAGGTGAAGAAAGTAGTTATCCAGTTGGACTTTTTACTCCACTTTTTAACCTCTATTCTCCAGAAAATACTTGTAATTCTAAAAACGATAATTCACTAACATGATCTTTTTTTTCCCTCAGATTAATCTGTCTTTAATTTATACTACTATGGAGATATTAATATTTATGTCAGAACTATCAATTAATAACATACTATTATCAGTGTTATGCCAATTATTATAAAGTACCATATTCTGATGTGATTTCAGAATACAGTAATTCTACAGGTATTCAGAGATGATTATTATTATTATTTTTATATATAATTACCCCAAGCATTCTTAGGCATGCTAAAGGACCAAGAAGAAGATAATTATATTTACTGTGATACTCATCAATCTCTATATTTCTTGTAATTCCCTTTCCACAACAACTTAGAACACTAATTCATTTTTATATATGTTCTCACAATATTTATGCTTACTTGAACAGCAACATCAGCAAACAGAAGGATTTTTATTATGTTTCTCAAATAGCAGATACTTGTTCTATTGCTCAGAAGATGTTCTCTCACACCACCATCTCAATGTGTCTATCTCAAGAATTTCCAAAGCCTTCTTGCGTTCAATCTGTAATGTTAACCAATTTAGCCCTTCATTTTGGGTATACACATTTTACAATATGGATTTAAGCCTACTGGTATAAACTAAAGCAAAGAAGGATATGATCTAATTATCTGAGTCATCAAAGGTTTATTATTGGAACCAATCAGGATGTTTAAGTTCTAGTCACTGGCACAGCAGCAAGCATACATCAAACAACAGGTTAGAAGAACTGAGAAAATCCCATTATAGTAGGTTACCATTTAGTGGACTATCAAGTTTACTGTTCAGTCAGCACTGTGAAATGGCAGCCAAAGAAAGCAAATGTGTTCTTCAATCGCCTTTGGATGGGCTTCAGAATGAAGAGGGGATTGTCCCTCTCTATGCTGCCCTCATCAAACCTTATCTAGAGTATTCTTTAAAGTTCTCAGTGCCACAATTTAAGGGGGACATATGGCAACCAAATTACCAAGGAGATACTTTACAGAACTTGATAAAATAAAAACAAAATTCATTTGGAAAAAACAAAAGAGCTAGGATATCAAGAAAAATGACAAAAAGAAGTAGAGACAAAGAAGATAGCGCTTCCAGATCTCAAATTGTACTATGAAACAGCAGCAGTCATCAAAACCAACTGGTATTGGTTAAAGAATAGAGAGATAGATCAACAGAGCAGACTAGACCAGGGAGATTCAGAAATGATAGAACTCAATAATTCAGTGTTTGACAAAGCAGAAAATACAAATTATCTAAGGAAAAATGCCCTATTTGATTAAAAACTGCTAGGAAAACTGGAAGACATTTTGGCAGAAATTAGACTTAGACCAACACCTTACACCATACTCCACGATGCATTCTAAATGGATATACAATCTTAATATTAAAGATCATACTATAGAAAAATGAGAAGAGAAACAGATTGTATACCTCTTAAAGCTATGGGTAGGGGAAATATTATTAACCAAACAAGAGATAGAAACAATTTCAAAAGAGATAATGAATAACTTTGATTACCTGAAATTGAAAATCATTTGAACAGATAATATTAATGCATCTAAGATAGGAAAGGAAGTGGTCAAATGGGAAAATTTTTCTATCAAATATCTCTGATAAGGGTTTGGTGTGCAACATATGTAAATAATTAATAAACATATATAAAATTAATAGCTACTTTCCAAAACATAAATGGTCAAGGAACATGAACAAAAAAATCTCAAAGAAAAAATACTCCCAGCCACATGAAAGAATGCTCTAAATCACTAATAATGAGAGAAATGCAAATCAAAACAATCCTCAGATTTCACCTCACATACTGCAAGTTGGCAAAAATGACAAAAATTATAACAGTCAATGTTCAAGGGGTTATAGGAATATAGGCATACCACTTTGAAAAGCAGTTTGGAATTATGCAAATAAATTGACTAAAATGTCCATATCCTTTGAATCTGAGACTCTGGGCTAATGCCCTAAGGAAGCTGTGAGGAAAAAAATTTATTTAGTATTTATTAATACTGTTTGAACCTAGATTTATGTGACTAGAAAATTGTCTAACTCGAAGTTTAAGGTAGAGGTCAGACTGACCTCAGAGATGCTTTGGGGAAGCTGGATAGCTGCAGGGAACAGATTCTACTCAGGTCTTATTTTGGGTCTACCCAAAGCCTGTGTTTTGGGTTCCCCAAATGTGAATATTTATAGTTACCTGTTGATATACATCTTAAACTGCCCTACAAATATCCTTACTCCCTTATCTGCAATCCATATAATGGGACCTAAAAAAGAAATACTGGAGGGAGAGCCATACCTTCTTGTACCCTACTCTCTTCTTTGCCAAATGACCTAATAAAATTCTTTCTAAAACTATTTCAGGTTTTGAGGTTTGTTTTTGACTAAAAAAGCCATCAATAAGAAAAGTCCAAATGGGGGGGGGGGAGGGGAGCCAAGATAGCAGCTGGAAAGTAGGGACTTGTGTGAGCTTCCCGCCAAGTCCCTCCAAAAACCTATAAAAAATGGCTCTGAACAAATTCTAGAACTGCAGAATCCACAAAATAGCAGAGAGAAGCAGGGCTCCAGCGCAGGACTGCCTGGATGGTCACTGGGTGAGGTCTATCGCGCATGGAGCTGGGAGGGGAGAGGAGGAGGGCCCAGCGTGGGCGACGGCAGGACCAACCAGAACAGGAGCCAGGCGGAACAGGCCCTAGCGCCCTAAATCAGTGAGCTGTGACTGTTACCACACTTCTCAACCCACAAACACCAAAGACAACAGAGAAGATTAGTAGGAAAAGCCACAGGGGACTGAGTAGAAGGAGTTTGCGGTGGCCAGGGGCAGCAGAGGTGGTGCAGCTACAGAACTACAGCTGCAGTTGCTTCTGGCCCAGGCCCACCTGGTGAGAGGAATTAAGTGGCAGATCAGAGCAGGAGTGCAGAGCCTGCTTAAGGTCTGAGTCAGGTCTGGGTTTGCGGTTCTTGGGGAAGGAGGAGTGCTGCTGTGGCAGAGCTGGATGTATAGAAACAGCTCTGAAAACAACAGCATAGCCCCTCAAGCTTGGGACAAAGTACTCTATACTCTAGAAGCAGTCATACTCCGTTGAAAAACTAAAGGGTCAAGTAAGTTGGCTGGGAACATGGCCAGGCAGCAAAAAAGCACCCAGATTCAGTCTCAGACTCTGGAATCTTTCTTTGGTGACAAAGAAGACCAAAACATATGGCCAGAAGAAGTCAACAAAGTCAAAGAGCCTACATCAAAAGCCTCCAAGAAAAACATGAACTGGTCTCAGGCCATGGAAGAGCTCAAAAAAGATTTGGAAAAGCAAGTTAGAGAAGTAGAAGAAAAACTGGGAAGAGAAATGAGAATGATGCGAGAAAACCATGAAAAACAAGTCAATAACTTGCTAAAGGAGACCCAAAAAAATACTGAAAAAAATACTGAAGAAAACAACACCTTAAAAAATAGACTAACTCAAATGGCAAAAGAGCTCCAAAAAGCCAATGAGGAGAAGAATGCCTTGAAAGGCAGAATTAGCCAAATGGAAAAGGAGGTGCAAAAGACCACTGAAGAAAATACTACCTTAAAAATTATATTGGAGCAAGTGGAAGCTAGTGACTTTATGAGAAATCAAGATATTAAAACAGAACCAAAGGGATGAAAAAGTGGAAGACAATGTGAAATATCTCACTGGAAAAACCACTCACCTGGAAAATAGATCCAGGAGACATAATTTAAAAATTACTGGACTACCTGAAAAAAAAAAGAGCCTAGATATTATCTTTCAAGAAATTATCAAGGAGAACTGCCCTGATATTCTAGAGCCAGAGGGTAAAATAGAAATTGAAAGAATCCACAGATCACCTCCTCAAATAGATCCCAAAAAGAAAACTCCTAGGAATATTGTCGCCAAATTCCAGAGCTCCCAGATCAAGGAGAAAATACTGTAAGCAGCCAGAAAGAAACAATTTGAGTATTGTGGAAACACAATCAGAATAACACAAGATCTAGCAGCTTCTACATTAAGGGATCTAAGGGCTTGGAATATGATATTCCGGAGGTCAATGGAGCTAGGATTAAAACCAAGAACCACCTACCCAGCAAAACTGAGTATCATGCTCCACGGCAAAATATGGATTTTCAATAAAATTTTTTCAATAAAATTTCAAGCTTTCTCAGTGAAAAAACCACAGCTGAATAGAAAATTTGACTTTCAAACACAATAATCAAGAGAAGCATGAAAAGGTAAACAAGAAAAAGGGACTTACTAAAGTTAAACTGTTTTGTTTACATTCCTACATGGAAAGATGATGTATATGATTCATGAGACTTCAGTATTAGGGTAGCTGAAGGGAATATGCATATATATGTATATGTGTGTGTGTGTGTGTGTGTGTATTATATATATATGTGGGTATGTACATATGTGTGTGTGTGCGCGTATATGTATGTATATATGTATGTGTATATATATATATATATATAGACAGAGGACACAGGGTGAGTTGAATATGAAGGGATGATATCTAAAAAAAATAAAATCAAATTAAGGGATGAGAGAGGAATATATTGAGAGAGGGAGAAAGAAAGAGATAGAATGGGGAAAATTATCTTGCATAAAAGTGGCAAGAAAAAGCAGTTCTGTAGGAAGGGAAGAGGGGGCAGATGAGGGGGAATGAGTGAATCTTGCTCTCATCGGATTTGACCTGAAGAGGGAATAACATACACACTCAATTGGGTATCTTACCCCACAGGAAAGAAGGAGGAAGAAGATAAAAAAGGGGGGATGATAGAAGGGAGGGCAGACGGGGGGAGGAGGTAATCAAAAACAAACACTTTCGAAAAGAGACAGGGTCAAGGGAGAAAATTCAATAAAGGGGGATAGGTTAGGAAGGAGCAAAATATAGTTAGTCTTTCACAACATGAGTATTGTGGAAGGGTTTTACATAATGATACACATGTGGCCTATGTTGAATTGCTTGCCTTCTTAGGGAGGGTGGGTGGAGAGGGAAGAGGGGAGAGAATTTGGAACTCGAAGTTTTAAAAGCAGATGTTCAAAAAAAAAGTTGTTTTTGCATGCAACTGGGAAAGAAGATATACAGGCAATGGGACATAGAAATCTATCTTGCCCTACAAGAAAGTAATGGAAAAGGAAATGGGGTCGGGGGGAATGGGGTGACAGAAGAGAGGGCTGACTGGGAAATGGAGCAATCAGAATATATGCCATCTTGGAGTTGGGGGGGAGGGTAGAAAAGGGGAGAAAATTTGTAATTTAAACTTTTGTGAAAATCAAAGCTGCAATAATGTAAATGGAAAGAATAACTACACACCAATCAATCAATCAACATTAAATGTAAGAAAATCATAAAGATCAAGCAGGACTAGAATAAAGAAATGTAATAACACCCCCAACCTACCCCTCTGAGAAGGTAGGAGTCCACAGGTGTTAAACATTACATATGTTTTCAGACTTTTTCAATGCATCAATCAGTTGTGCTGATTTTTCTCTCTCCAAAAAAAAACACTGTCACATGGTATGGACTCTCTGATATGGAATAGAGGGGAAGAAAAGGATACTTGGAACAACTATGATGATGTAAGAAACAGAAAATATCAATAAAAACTTATTTTTTAAAGGATACTGAGGAGAATTAGAGAATATCTAGAGGAGGACAACCAAGATGGGGAAGAACCTTAAATCCATGTTTTAGGAAGATCACCTGAAGGAAGCAGGGATATTTAACCTACAGAACATAAAACTTGAAGGGGAGAAAGAGAGAAATGAACATGATAGGTGTCTTCAAGCTGACTTAAGAGAACATATTCAACCTGTTTTGTTGAACAGGCCAAGAAGGCAGAACCAAGAATAATAGGTGGAAATTACAATAATACAAATTTAGGCTTGATATAAGGAAAAACAACTATTTGTATTCCTAGAGCTTAGCAGAGTGTCTGGCATATAACAAGCACTTAATAAACGCTTGCTAACAAATAGAACTATCCAAAAGTAGAAATGGATGCCTCCAAATCGATGACTATTTTTCCAGGTATGGTATAGTGAGGGATTCCTCTTCAGGTATGTGTTGAAATACAATCATCCCTCTATTTGTGGGCATTAGGGGCACAGTACCTCTGCAAATGCAAAAAACCCAGAACAAGGCCTTACCGCAAACCTTTATTTTTAATAATTCTGATCATATTTATTTAACACATAAAACAAGTAAAACAACACACTGTACCCATAAAAAAGTTAATAATTACTACACAAGAAAGAGTAATATCTCGTGCACTATGCAGAGTCTTCACAGCCCTCAGCATAGCTGCAGCAATTGCTTCACAGAGTTCCTTCTCCTACAAAAAGTCCAAAAGACAAGGATCAATGCTGGAGAACAGCACATGATTGAGTTTGAGGAGGAGTTCCCAAAGAGTATGCAAATCCCTTAGTTCTTTAGTGCACTGAAATCTGACAAAATCTAACTGTTTACAATAAATTTATGTATGTAGTCTTATGGTAGTAAATTATAAAAGAGATTAATGTACAGTATTTATGCTTTTACAATATACTTAAAACAATTTTTTTCTTTTATTTACATACCTATGTGATCTGCAATTTTCCACAGTATATTGTAAATCTCCAAAAATTCCCATTTAATTATCAATGGCCAACCCGTAAATAACCAAAATTATGACTGTGAAACCCGCAAATGTCGACAGGTCACTGTAGTTGGATGATGATATGGATTTCTATTTGAGGCCTACACATATACAACTTCAAAATCCACTGCAACTTTTTACTTCATATGCCAAATCATATAAGATCAGAACTGGAATGTACCTGAGAGGTCATCTCTTCCAATCGCTGTTTTACAGATGAAAGAAAGGACCAAAAAAGCTAAGTGAATCACCCAAGGATGTACAACTAGTACGTAACAGAGCTGAGATTGAAATCTCACTTTCCTAAGTCTCTCGACACCAAATCTACTGCGTTTTTACAATATCACACTGTCTTCCAACAATGTGCTAATTACAGGAACGAAGCAAATGAGCAGCTGTCATAAGATACAACAGAAATCTTATCATAAATAAAAAACACCATTTTCAAAATTCTCCAACAAACAAGTCCCCACTTCATCCAACAAACAGTATGGAATATCAGTTCACCAAGTATGTTATCCATAAGAACTACAAATAAGGAAAACAAGAGAATAAGGAAACTTTCTAGCAGCTACAAAAAAATAAGAGAGAATGCAGCAGTAGACCATAGAAAGTGTGCTATGTTTCTGCCACAGCCAAGAAACATCTATGTTGATAGAAATTACATGTTGGTACCAATACTAGAAAAAGGAAAAGAGTTGAAGGAAAATATCTCCATTCTGATCAGGGAAAATGAATTGTCCCTTGAAATAAGTTAAAGAATGCTTCAAAGAGAAAATTAAAAGGAATATAATTTTAAGAGACAGAGAAGTCTGACAGACTGGAAACCAAAAAAAAAAAAAAAAAAGAAGAATATAATACAGAAAAGCACGTTATACAATATAAATGAAGTGACTCCAATAGATGAAATTTTCTAAATAAATAGTATTTCTTTCTTTAAATTATTTTAAACTAATCAACAGAAATCTTTCTAAAAGATTTAAATGATCCTTGAAAAAAGTATTTGGTGAATTGTGTATAAATAACAAAATTTAAACTTTTCTTTATTACTCAGGGTTGCCATGGACATCAGTTATTTCACTGTGATATAGTTATAGTTACAGCCACAGATTTAGACAATATGTAATGTACTGCAAAATGAGTGCTGACTCCAAGATTTTCCTTGTAACTTGCTTCTTTAGAAAGTCACTGATGTTGAGTGCTTTGGAACTCTATGCCTGTCTCTCATACAGGTGGGCTAAGGGTATGTAACTGAATAACCTCCTAGACACTCTTTCTACAAAAACAAAATAGCTAAAACAACCTGTGGTTATCCAGCCCTCCAGAATATTTTTAAAACCTTTAACTATTATTTGAATTTTTGTTAGTAATGCTTTTTTTAAAAAATGCAATAAAAATTTATCAAGCACCTACAATGTTCAAGGTACTATATGAGCTACTGAGGCGACAAAGATAAAAATGTCATTGCTTTCAGGTTCTTATTAAAAGGTGGACATGACATATATACAAACACATAAAATACAAGGCAAAATATGAAGGTGTCAAAAAAAAAAGACTAAAAAAGGATGCTCCAGAGAAAAGTTCTCCTATAAGTATGCCCTCTTTCTGCAAGAGGCTTCACCTCACGGGCCTTGCTCATTTTTCTTTTGATCAATGACACTGGTCCAAACACCCAATCTTCTACCCAAGCTGTACTGCATTTGTTGATAATATATTACCCATCATCAATATCAATCAATAAACATTTATTAAGGGCGTACTAAGTGCAAGATACTGTTGAGCTCTACAGGATAGGAATGTGAAAAATATACTTCCTGCTTTAAAGGAATTTACAATTGAATGGGGGAAGACAAGGCACAAAAGGAGGCTGAAAAGGATGAGGAAGAGGAGGGGGGAGATACAAGAGAAGGTACCTGACTGAACTATGTGGTGAAAAAGTCAATCAGAAAAGCAGCAAGGCAGTACAGCCAAGTGAGAAATTTTGAAAGAATTTATGCTAAAATATTTGTGGGAAAAGGTCTTTCTATCAAACTTACATGTTTCTTCATCATTATCAAATATCATCAAATGAGAAAATATTTGTATAAGCATTTAGCACAGAACCTGGCATATAGTAGGCCCTATGTAAATGCTTATTCCCTTCCCTTCTTTTTTCCAAACATGAAACCTAGACATAATCTCCTTAAAATATTCTTAAGGTTCAATTTTTAACATAATCCCAGGTACAAGCAACACTAAACATTGCCTCCTTTTTAAATAGTTTGGTTGTTCTTTTAATTTACAATGCTGTGGTTGTATACGTCTACTGTTTGCCTAGTAATGCTTAATTCACTTTGCATGAGTTCATGCTTTTCTCTATTCATCATGTTCATTGGTTCTTACAGCACAGTAATATTCCATTATATCCACATATCACAACTTTTTTTGGTCACTTCCTAGTTGACAGAAATCAACTTTAACAAACAACAATAAAAATGGAAATAACAACTTTACTGTTACCACTGAAACTGAATAATGCAGAATTAAAATGACCAGGTTTGGCCCTAAAGGAGACATATAAGAAGACACCCTCAACACACACTCTCTTTTGGAGAGGAGGAGGTCCACAAATATAAAACAGACTTTTTTGATATATCTATTGGCTTTGCTGAGTTTTTTCTCTTTTTTTCCTCTTTTTAAAAAATCTTTGTCATAAAGCTTTCTGGGAAGGGAGAAGGGGAAGGATGGAGGAAGCAAGTAATATAAAACCAAAAGATAGTGGGTCTTTTTCTGGGTATTGATTGGTAAATCTTAGAAATGTCATGTCCGCTAGTGATATATCCTAACCTCTCCCTCCTCTGATTATGTATAACATAGAGCAGCATTCCTTATTATCTATTAATTTAATACTACTGCATCCTGGGCCATCTCCAGTCATCCTGATCTATATCTGGCCACTGGACTCAAATGGCTCCAGAGGAGAAAATGAGCCTGGTGACTTTGCACAGCCCTCCCTCACTTAAATCCAAATGACTTGCAAGTCAAAGCATCATCTTCCTGATGTCACAGTCCTCTTTGAGAATAAAGGACAAACTACGCACACAACATTTCCAGCCTCGGAGATCTAGGCTCCCATCTTGCTGAAACTCTCCATGTCTGGGTTCCTAAAACCTCCTATGGACCTTTCCTAATACCAACTCACCTCCCTATCTGAACCTCTACTGTGTACTTATTCAACAGGGCTTTTGCCATATGACTGTCTACATGGAATTTCACTCTCAAACATTTTAAAATATGATTTTATAATGTCAAATCTTACTTGATTCAATAAGTGATATTTGATATATTTAATGTAAACTGAATATTGTTTTCCAAATGACATATTATAATTTCAGTGATATGTTACCATGACAAAAATTTGACCCCAAAAGACACAATAATAATACAGAAACACAACTTTTAAAACTTACATATATAACAGAAAATGGATTAATTTTCAAAAATTAAAGCTAAATAAGCCATATAATACACTAAAAATGCAGTTCTGCAATCCTAAAAACAAGTCAGAGCCAATAAGATGTGGGAAGGAAAGAGTTTCTGATGTCGCTGACGGCAAGCTTTATTAATACCCACAATCCTCTCTCTCCCTCCTATTCTCCCCCACCACCCAACAGCAAATGAAGCTCAAAAAACTATTCAAAGTTAGCTTTTAAGTAGTCTCTTTTCCTTGTATCTTTGGCTCTCTTTATGATATGGGATGCAAGTGAAGTGGAAATGTAATTTTATGCTTGCACAATTGAGAACAAGGATGAACTGCCTCTTCAAAAATTGTAATCTCATACCTATCAGATTGGCAAGGTTGACAAAAAAAGAAAAATGACAAATGTTGGAAAGGCTGTAGGAAAACAGGCACATTAATACCCTGTTGTTGGAACTGTGAGTTGGTATAGGCATTCTGGAAAACATTTAGGAACTCTGCCCAAAAAGTGCTAAACTGTATTTACCCTTTGACACAGAGATATCTCTACTGGGCCATATGCAAAGAGATCAGTGAAAGAGGAAAAGGACTTATATGCACAAAAATATTTATAGCAGCTCTTTATGTAGTGGCAAAGAAATAGAAGCTAAAGGGATGTTCACCAATTGGAGAAAAACTGAACAAATGAATGAATGTAATGGATTTTGCCATCAGCAATGACAAAAGGGATGGCTTCAGAGGAACCTGGGAAGACTTATATGAACTGATACAGAGTGAAGTGAGCAGAACCTAAGAACCAGGACAACTTATACAGTAACAATACTGTAAAATGAACAATTTTGAGGGACTCGATTTCGAGAGAAACAATTTTAAGACCTCTGATCAACAATAACCAACAATGATCCCAGAGCACGAATGACAAAGAATGCTACCCACCTCCTGACAGAGAGGTGACCAACTCAATATAAAGAATGAGACATATTTTTGGACATGGCCAATGCACAGATTGATTTTGCTTGACTGTACATAATTATTATAAAGGTTTAATTTTTCCTTTTCTCCCCATGGAGTGAGGAAGGGCAAGAGTGGGAGGGAGAGAAAATAACTTCTTGTTAATTGAAAAAATAAAATAAGATTTAATTAAATTTTTTAAAAGAAAAAAAATTGTAATGAGGAACTTCTGTTCCTCTACAATCAAGCGTCTCTCTTTAGTCTTCTCCCACTTGTTCTTGCTACCATTATAGGGCATACTCCAGTTTGAAAATAAGTTTCAAGGTGCAAAAGTTTTTCTTTTACTTCAGTGCACTAAATTTTTGTTTACCCTCTAAACTATATATTGCTGAAGTAGGCAATACCAACCCCTGGGGGGCACTGGAACAATCCAGGGGGGGCTGTAGTAGCCTCAGATGCAACTGGGGGGCAATGAAAAAAATAAGGGGGCAGTGGAAGCATAAGGAAAGAAGAGAAAATAAGAAAATTTTGAAAAACCATTCGTACATGTTTCATCTATTGTGTAACAGAGTTAAAATCATAGTGATTACATTATTTTCCAAATACACACACAAAATGCAAGTTGTAACTGATCAATAGTCAAGTCCACTGACAGGTCTTAACAAGCAAATGCTGGCAGGCGGGTACCCAGGAAGTCCAGTATGCATTGGTAGGAATATGTGCATGTAATGACTTGTTTATATTGCATCATCAAAATTTCAATGCAGGAAAAAACCCAAAAATTTACAATAAATTATTCAATTTAAGATGTGCCATTTTTTAAAAAAGGATTTATATTTTTTTGAAACACCATAAATTTTTTTTAAAAAGTTAATTTTTTTTTGTAAAGGGGATAGTAGGCCAAATAAGTTTGGGAACCCATACTCTAAACCAAAGCCTGGAAAGAAAATATAAAGACAAAACCAGAACAAGTTATACTACTCTACTTAACCCCAAACCATACCTGGATATGAATATTTTACAAAACACAAAGTTCATACATACAAGCCTTAATGAGCTTGTTTGAAGTAGAGCTACTTATAATGTTAATGCAATGGGAAGATCTTTCCCATCCTTTAATAGGCCTATGTAACCTGCTTTGAGCCCCTGAGTCACATGAGCCTATGGTGGGAGGAGCTTGCCAAACAGGTGGAGGGGGAAGGGGTGGAGCAAGAATTGAGTGGGTGAGATACCAGTTAGAGCTGGGAAAGAGGGACAGCGAAGAGAGGGAAAGAGAAAGAGAGAGAAAGAAAGAGAGAGAGAGAGAAGAGCAGCTAGCGTGAGTGAGAGAGGGAGTGATTTTGTTTACAGGAGATTGTTTGTGGGGAGGCCTGATGGAAGGAAGGCTTGGGGATGGAGGTGCTCTCTGCATTGGTAATGTGTATAGACTTCTTTATTACTATGATGGATTTGGCTTTCTGGTATTTGAATAAATGTCTTGATTTTGTCTTTGAGCCAGAGATTCTGTTATATCTTGTGATTCAAACCTGTAAACATGCCAGCATATTCATAGCAGCCGCTGTGTGTATGGCATTGGCAATATACTACTACAGGGCTGTCCAACCATACGTTTTTATTGAAACAATAGACACTATATTTTGATTTGCCATTTTAGTGAGAGCTCTGCAGTAGTTCGGCTTCGTTTACTAAAGCATTTCTATAAATTTCTATGCTTGTAGGCAGGCCACGTAGGACAGCCCTGTACTACTGTATCCTTGAAAGTATCACATAGGAACAAAAATGAAAACATTTTTGAAAATACCACTCCATTTGTTACCAGCCCTTGTTCTCAATAAGACAGAGGCAAGAAGATAAAAATCATTATTTCCCCAAAAAATGAAATATTTTTAAAAATCCAGTAAGATCACAGGGTCACGGCTCTGTGAGAAATAACTCATATGGATCCCTACTCTTTTCCAATCAGTATTAATCAGTTTGATATTCTATATAAATCATATTGGGATAGATAGGTTCTAGTAGTGGGTCTCAGGCTTAAATGTAACGTTCGCTACTTGTTTACCAAGTTATAAGGCTCACTTGTGCAACCACAAGAATGCTGACAAAGATATCCCCATCCTGTTTTGCTGAAATTCCACGTCCAAATCCAACATGCATGAGACGCCTTGATGCTTTGGAAAGTCCTCCAACTTATTTCTGTACCTCTGGACCATTCTCTCTTGTGCAACATGAGCAGGTGACCATCTTATGTACTCCATGCTTCACCCAACCTGGGACCGCCCTGCAAATATGTCATTTTTGGCCCTCAAAAGCAAGATCTATCAACCAATGCGATTCTATATTTTGCCATGCCTCTTTTGCATATTTGGGTATCAAATCACATAAAAACAAGGTCTGAGAAGAAGGGGGCATCTCAGATCATGAGGAAGATCTGAGGTCCACTTCATTAAAGGGGACCATGGACCCTTTAATAAAGTACCACCGTACATTGGCTCAGTGTCTTTTATTGTAGGTTGGACAATTTTAATCCCCACAGATCTAGAGATGGAAGGGATCCAAGAGGCCATCTATATAAACCCCCTCGTTTTACAGATGAGGAAACCAAGTCCCAAGATCAAACAGGTAGTGTTAGAGCTATGACTAGAACCCAGGTTCTTTTGACTCCAGAGCCAATGCTCTTTCCACTGCAATATGCTGCAAAAAAATTTCAGAGAGCCAATTTTTAAAAGGTCCTTGAAAAAAGTTTGCTTTAATATCCCAAAAGGAAGAAATATTCTGAATTGCTGAAATATAAAAAAGAGGATTACTGAACTACACAAGCAACAGAGAGAAAGTAAGACTATCCAAGCAAAATGGGAAATGTTAAGATAATACATTACTGAGTCATCTAATGTATAAGTTAGGGCACAAATTTTAGGCATGAATATAAATTTGTGAATATTAATGTGCTAAATGAAGTTCTCCTAACTTTATTATGTGGCCTTAAAGACTCTATATATATAAAATCACAATGGGACAGGTAGGATGACAGGAAATAGTATCTTAATTTCACAATCATAGTTATAGTAGGAAAAGGAATTTTCCCAGAGTCACAAAGTCAGGAAGAGAATAACTATGTCCACTAACAAAGTTCCTTCCTTTATCCATTAGACTAAGATGCAGTACTCCAAACACCTATTAAAGGTTAGCACAAAAATCCTCTTTAAACTACTAACACTAAAACTGGTTAAGGTGTTTGTAGTGGTCCCAAGTAAAACTTCTGGTCCCATTCCAATGACTCCAGGAAAATGACCTTTGTTTTTCTGCCCCTAAATTCTAAAACCAGGGTAATCAGTGCATTCTAGACACCTGCAATCCCCAGTAAGTACAATCCCATTTTCACAGCCCCAGTGAGTACTAAGCCAGGGTGGGGTGTACAAAGTAACAGTAGGTACTAAGTACTGCAGAGATAATATTGCTAATAGGACCAAAGATCAACACCTGCCCATAATGCCTAGCAAACCCATTTTCCATCCATTCCAGCAGTTCCAGATACCTTCCACATTCTAAAGTTCTTCAGAGTACTATGATTCTCAGCTATGGGGAAAAGAGTGGGCTTGGCAGGACCCACGCACAAGAAGTATTATGTAGGAGCATATTAAAAATCTCCTTTTTAGTTCAACTAGCTATATTAAAAAATAAATATGTTGTCCAGTCTATACCTTTTCCAGATTATTCCCTTAAGGAAGGTGTTGGGAAAGTAAAGAAAAAAGACTAAAGGCCCTGGGAATAAGGATCTAGGACAGGGGAGAGGCCTCTGCAGCCTCAAGGCCACCTGTGGCCTTCTAGATCCTTACGCACAGCCTTTTGACTGAGTCCAAGTTTTACAGAACAAACCTTTTATTAAGGGGAATTGTTCTGTGAAATTTGGATTTAGTCAAAGGGCTGCACTTGAGGACCTAGAGGGCCACATGTGCCCTCAAAGCCACAGGTTCTCCACCCTTGATCTAGGGTAATAAACAAATTTATCAATACATTTGTTTAAACCTATGCCTTTCTCATCTTCCCCAGTAGTGTGAACAAGGGCAAGTCTCAGTTTCCTCATCTATAAATGTGGATAATAATAATAGCACCTATCTCACAAGGTTGTTGTGAGGGTTAAATGAGATAATATACGTAAAACCCTTGGCAAACTTTTAAAGTGCTATGCAAATGCCATTATCATTACCATTATAGTTATTATTTTTCAACCCTTGAGGGGGGGAATGATTAAGGAATTGAGTAGCGATTATCATTCTGGAATGTTAAACCAAAACTATATTTTAACATATTATAACATTTTCCTAGTTCCAGAGTCCTACAAATGCTACCTCAAATTGTCTACCAAAAGAAATGTCCTAGGGCATGGGTAGACTATGTCAGTTTTGACATTTCTTAGGCTAAAAATTCCTAGATATTAGATTAACATTAGATTAATAAAAAAATTTCTGGTAGACTTTTGCCAAAAATGCAGAATACAGTGCTATATTAATACTTGCTATTCTATAGTGCTTTAGTTTGTAAGGAGCATGACATATGTTCACTCCTTTGATCCTCACAACACACCTGGGAGATAAGTACTGTTATTATTCCCATTTACAGATGAGGAAACTGAGACACAGAAAGGTTAAGTGACTTGCCCGGAATCACACAACTAGTAAGTTACTGAGACAGGATATGAACTCAGGTCTTCCTGACCCCAAGTCGCAAGCTCCATCCATCGGACCACCTAACTGCCTGATACAACTGTCTCCAAGAGTCCATTGTCTACAACCTCAACCACTTAAAACCAAAACTTTATATACTCCATCTGCCCACTTAGCACATCAACTCCTTAAGAGACTAATGTTACTTCACTCTTCACAACTAATAAATGCTGGGAGATTTATGCTTACATAGTAGGTTTTAAATCTTTGACAAATGCTGAAAATTGTCAATGGCTGCCCATCAGATGCCCACATATTCTTCCCCTCAGCCAAACACTGCCAATTATTCTGTTGCTACCAGCAATTCCCAAGCTAATCATTCTGGATTCATTCTTGACTCCATATAAATTCTACAAAAGCTACAGGCCTGAGGCAGAAAACTGGCTCAGAAGTAAAATCTTTCCTAGTTCATCTACTGGCTTTGCCCTGTTTATTCAGGTCCTGAAGCTCTATTAGCAATGAACTGCTCACACTTTGGATTTCCTTTCTCAACATCCTAACACTATTCTTAAAATTTTTCAACATTCCTAGTTTGCTCTGTTGCCCTGGTTTTTATGTGACTATCTGATTTCTGGCTTGCTGCTTGTCCTGACATTCATTCCTCATGGATAATTCTAACTGTAGAGCACCAACCAGGTTCTAATTCATACCCTAGCTCTGACTGCGAGTGCCTCTACAGGCTCCCTTATGCCAAAATGTTGCTTGGCTGGTTCCTGGACCCTGAACTGGGTCTGGCCTGTTCCTATGTCTTTCCTCTATCCTGCACAGCCAAACTTACCTCAGAGTTCTTGGTCTGGATATCTAGAACTTCAGTTTAAAGGAAAATGTCTAGTCCAATGTCTTGCTTCCTCTTTGGGCTCTACTTTATAGACTTTCTCTACCATTCCCTCAAGTGTGTATCTTTATCTCCTCCAACCCTTCTAGCTTCCTTTCAAGCCTGTTCTTCCCTGTTAGAATGTAAGCTCTTTGAGGACAGGGGACTATCTTTCTTTTTGTTTGCCTGATGGTATTCCCACACTTAGCACAGTGCCTAGCACATAGTATGCATTTAATAAATGCTTGATGACCTTCACTTGACTTACCTTGTCTCCATGTTCCTTATCACTGCTGGGACCACAGATGGCTTTAAGACCCTAGATTCTAATCCAGTGCCCCGGTTTCTATATCACTATCAAGTTCACTCATAATTTTATACCAAAGATATTCAAATTAAATAAGATGCTTGTACTTTTGCAGAATAATGAATAATCTTAAAAATAAAAATAAACATAAAAATTTGTGAGGGGCGGGGGGAGTTGGCTGAGGTTCTGGTTTCCATTACTTCAAATACTACTGTATTTGAAAACCACTGTTCTAGAATGCAAAGATTCACACAAACCACCCAAAGTAGGTACTACCAATTAAGAGCAGATCATGGATTTAGGACAGGAAAGGACACCAGAGACGAACTAGTCCAAACCTCTTACTTAAAAGGAAGGTGAGGCCCAGAGAGTTTATTCAATTTGCCCAAAGTCACAGGTAGCAAGTGGCAGAGCCAAGATTTCAACCAGTGCCTCTGACTCCAAATCCAGCACTCTTTGCACTGTACCATACTGCCTCTTCATGTTATTTATTATTATCCCATCTATACCATCACAATTTCATTCACTCATTTATTCAACAAATTTAATTCAATAAACATTAATTAAGTGCCTACTGTGTTCAAGGTACTATGCTAGGCTGTAGGGATACAAAGTTTAAAAAATGTCATAGTTCTTGAAATCAAAAAGTTTATACTCCAATAGGGAGGCCATAATACGTACACAAATAAAAATGATAAAGGATAAAATGTGGCAAAGAAGCAATCAAGAAAAAAGTGCTTCAGCAAAATATGAAAAGGGAGACATAATTTTCAGTTGGGTGAATGAAGAAAGACTTCATGGAAAAGATTTCACATCAGTTGGTCCCTGAAGTAACAGGAGAAAAACAGAGCCTTTAAGAAAACTGGTTGTGAAAGAAGGGAGAGATAGAGCATTTACAAGGGACAGTCAGGTCAAGTCACTATTTTTTCAAGTAAGGGAGATTTATACGTTTGAAGGCAGAGAAAGAATCAGGCAGCAGTGAATAATTTAAAATATAATAGGCAGCATAGAACAGGGCTATGAAAATAAATGACCATTGGACTTAGAACTAGGAAAGACCTAGATCCAAATATGATACTAACTAGTTGTGTGAATATGGACTAATCACATAAAACTTCTGATACATGTAATACTTTTCTCACAGAATTGCGATTAAATGAAATAAGTACATACTAAAGTGTGGAAACCTTAAAATGTTTTAGATATGTCAGCTATTATCATTAACATATTACATAACTGAATGACTTTTATTTTGTTACCACTTTTGACAGAAGTGCAAATAAGCAGTAAAACTATTGTGCTCTAAGAAATGATGGAGATGGTTTCAGAAAAACCTGTAAAGACTTATAGGAACTGATGCTGAGTGACATAAACAGAACCAGGACTACAATGTACACAGTAACAGAAATACTGTAAAGATAATCAAAAGATTTAGCTACTCTAATCAATACAATAATCCATCACAATTCCAAAAGACTCATGATGAAAAATGTATTACACCTCCAGATAGAGACCTGATGGACTCAGACTGCAGATTGAAACATGTTTTTTCACTTTACTTTTCTTGCTTTTTTCCCCCAGAACATGACTAATGCAGAAATATGTTTGCATGACTTCCTATGTATAATGGTTATCATAATTCTTGCCTTCTTAATGGTTAAGGGAATGAAAGAAGGGAGGAAAAAAATTTGAAACTGAAAACGAAAATAATTTAGAGAAAGAAATAGCTGAAAAAAATAAGCAGTGAAATTTTAAAACCTTAAATCCTTAAGAATCGCCTTCAATCTAAAGTAACCTGTTACCTTTTCCATCATAAAATGAGATGGAAAAAATTTAGCCTGCCAGCTAAAGACAATTGTTTGTCCAAAACGACTTTAGCCAAAAAAGACTCTCTGTGTATTCATGTTTTTCAGTAGCTGTATCTAACCAGCAATCAACAGAACAATGGAACAAAGTATCTGAATTAAGAATCTATTTTTAACTCGGTAATCAAATGCAGAATATGGGTAGAAAATTCAACAGGTAGGTGTGGGAGGGTGAGATGCCACAGCAGATGCCCTCGACAGAGAAGTCTGCCATTTGCCAGTAGGGCTGAGTCACCAGGACATGTTAAAAAGAGCTTATTAAGGTTTAGCTACAACAGGTTGCAGACAGACCTCTGCTCTTCTCCCACTATTAAGAAGTTATATATTTCCAGGCATAATTCCAAAATGCTGAGGAGACATTTTAGACATCTTCCAGATTATAAGTATCACTTATAATGGCAAAGTACGGCATCTTGCAGATGGCACTATACTTGTAATCAGAATAACCCGGAGCAAAGATGTTACTACACATTCTGTAGGCTCTTGGCACAGCTTCCTGAAATGCAGAAATCATCACTATTAAATCCCAGCATACACTCCACCTAGAGGAGTAAACCAAGTAAATTTGTCATGACTGAACTGCCAAAATTATAACACATTTTGAAACTAAGTGAAATCCTACTACAGTGAACATAAGAGGGTTCTTCTTTAACTCACTGTAATGAAACTTCACAGGTGCTATATTCATCAAAAAACTTTGTGAAAGTGGATTTGTGTAAGGTTGAATTTAAGCAGATTAACACTATCTTAAGCAAAAATAACCCAGCCAAAAGTTGAAATTATCCAGAATCTAAAACTAAGAAAGCACCCTTCACATAAGCTTCCAATTTTCCACCTCATATCATGAGAAGAAAGACATATGAATGGGCTTTATGTCAATTTCTATTTGATATGAATATAGAGCAGGGACACTCAGACCTTGGCCCTTGACTAGTATATGGCTCTTTTATCTGAGGTTCTTCAAAACCTCTAATTTATATATTAAAATATATTACAAGGTGTGACTCTAATGTCATAATATATGATTAATTTAGCAGCACCAGTTGCCAATTAGGCATTTTAAACTGGATGTCCTACAGACACCTCAAATTTAACAGGTCCAAAATAGAACTCATTATCTTTCCCTGCAAATCTACTCCTCTTCCAAACTTCTATAATTCTATTGAAGTCATCATCCCTTCAGTCTCACAGATCTACAACCATGGCATTTTCCTCAACTCCTCACTCTACCTCACCCAACATATCCAATCAGTCTCAAGTTTCTCTCTACTTGAATCCATTCTCCTTATAGGTACCAAACTGACTGCCCTAAAGCATATATCTGACCATGTCACTCCTCTATTCAATGAACTCCAGCAGCATGTTATTGGTTGTAGAATCAAATATAAATTCCTCCATTTAGTTTTTAAAACCCTTTCTTCACAACTTTTCTCCAATATATCTTTCTAATATCATTGTACATTATTCCTCCTCTCACACTCTGGTCTAACCAAAGTGGCCTATTCTTGGTTCCTCATACATGACACTCCATATGCCATCTCCTGCCTTTATAATAGCTATACCCACCACCACCACCACCACCACCACCACACCCAGAACACACTTCTCATTCTCATCAACTTATAGGATCCCTTTCTTTAAGACACTGCTCAAATACCACGTTCTGTAAGACTTTCCTTGATGCCCTTAACTGCTGGTGTCCTCATCTGCCTTCTTAGGGAGCCAAGAATCCTGCATCTCTCTAAGGTTTGTTTGTACTTTACTTCTGATGGAATTAAATGCTGCCTTCTTAGAGATGGATGAGTGATCCTGCTGATAAACCCTGTGGAGTTCCCGTTTTTCATTTAGAAGCTTCTGAATTTCCTCACCATTTTCATCAAACCAGTCTTGGTGTTTGCAAGTGTTCTGACCCAGATGAGCAAATGCAGTGCTGTACACCAAATCTCTGAAAGCTGCCCACTCCTTTTCTACTCCACTGTTGCCAACTGTGTGTGGGCTCAATTTTCCCTCCAAGTCAGCAACAAACTGTTACAGCTCAGAGAAGAGCTCTAATTTGTAGACATTAATTCTTCTGGTAGTCATTTTGCCTTGGGGGCACTGCTTTTGCTGAATGAGAATATTTAGCTATCCCAGTCTCACCAAACCCCATCCCTATGCAAGCTCCCTTTGCTCAGCTGCTGCGGCTGCCAGCTCTCCCAACGTTCAACGCTCATTTTCCTCCTCATGCTTGTTCTCTTCTTCTTCACACCTGAAGCTCAAGCTTGATGCTCAATGCTCATCTTCTTCTTCTAGGTTCACATTCATGGGGGGAGTGGACTTTAAACAACGGCTACCTAGAGTCTAGTCTTCCTCTCAAAAGTTCTCAGGCGAAGTATTCTTCCCATGAGTGAACCCTGAGGGGATATCAATCTTCCAGGTTATATGTGGTTTTACTCATGTGTGTTACCTGATTGGCTCAGCACAGAGAGCCAAAACTCAGCACTTGACTGACTTAAGTGCCTCAAAGATGAGAAAGCCCCGTGCCTCAGCACCTAATTGGCTTAGTGCTTGAAGGCATAAAAACTATGCTTCAGCACCTAAAGTGTTACAGCTGTGGATTACCAGGGTTCAAAGGAGATTAATCCTTCAAGTATATACAATTTAGCATAAACCTGGGAAACTTAATTCCAAAAAGAAAAAAGCACCAAAAATCCCACTTTGCTTGTCCTCACAAGAGGCAAGACTGGAGGTCAGTAGAGAGGTCAGGAGGAGTGAGACAGAGCCAAAATGGTGAATCAAAGGCAGGGGCTTGCCTGAGCTCTTCCCCAAACCCCTCCAAATACCTTTAAAATATGACTCTAAATAAATTATACAGCAGCAGAACCCACAAAAAGACAGAATGAAACAAATTTCGAGCCTAAAACAACTTGGAAGATTGGCAGGAGAGGTTGGGGCAGGATAGGTAGATCAGAATCACCAGCACAGAGATGATAGTTGAATCCATGGGAATTGGTGAGATGATCAAGTGAAATATATAGTATAAATAACTGTTCAATGATTGATGTGTGTCTAAGAAAAAATTTACTACTTTATAGTTACAAATTATATAGTAGATTCTGCTACTGTAACATTGTGAATAATGATTTTAAATATCAGCACTGAAGGAAAGAGAAATGTTCAAAGGGAGCACTGAGCATTAATTAGTCTGAGTTCCATTCCTAACTCTGGCACTGGCCCACCATGGAAACTTGAGCAATTTAAGCAATGGTTGCTAAGAAATCAAAAGAAATTATTTCTTGTTAGAAACATACCTACATTGTCTAGGAATAAACAATATTCATTGGGAAGCCAGGAACGTTTTAATTATAATTTACATTTATTCCCCCTGAATAAATGGGTACCTCCCCTGAAAAGAGTACAAAGAGAAAGTACAAAGGATTCAGATGGACGTCAGTCCTTTTATTGACCTCCACCTCGAATCTCCCACCAGGCTCTTCATTGGCCAGATACAACCCCCTGACTGCCTACATCATGCCCTCCTCAAATGGCTTGTTTAATCAAGCCTCTGACCTTTCACCCAAACGACCTGAGGCCTAGTTTCTGCTAAAGCTGGGGTGGGAAGCTTTAGAAGTACACCTTCAAGTCTGTGGAAACAAAACACCTCCCCTGCCCCATGCCCCGCTTTCTTACATTCCTAAAAGAATTTTAATGAATTTTTCTAAAGTGCTACACAGATGACATCTAGGATTACCCTAGTAGAAGATATTTCTATTTCCATTTTGGAGGTGAAAAAACTAAGGCAAATATTAAATGACTGATACAAAAGTATTGTAGTTAAATAGCAGCAAGACAGAAACTAATGGCTCCCCTTTCTTATTTACCACTAAAACCTCCTCTTTACATCTTGATCCAAATCTGGAAATTCTGTCAGTTCAGGTAATAATAACAACAATAACAACTTGCTTCTCTGATAAAGGCTTCATTTCTTAAGAGCCATTCCCCAATTGATAAATGATCAAAAGATATGAATAGTTTTCAGATGAAGTAATTCAAGCTATCCATAGTCATATGAAAAAATGCTGTAAATCACTACTGATTGGAGAAATGCAAATTAAAACAATTCTGAGGTACTACTTCATACCTTTGGCTAATGGGACAGAAAAGGAAAATGACCAATGGTGAAGGGGATTGTGGGGAAAATGAGACATTAATGCACTGTTGGTGAAGTTGTAAAATGATTCAACCATTCTGGAGAGAAATTTGGAACTATGCCCAAGGGCTATAAAACCATGCATTCCCTTTGACCTAGCAATAACACTACTAGGTCTATACTCCGCCCCCCTCCCAAAAAAAAAACAAAAAGGAAAAGGACCCACACACACAAAAATATTCATAGCAGCTCTTTTCTGGTGGCAAAGAATTGGATATTGAGGAGATGCCCATAAAATGGGGAATAGCTGAACAAATTGTGATGTGTGATTATGATGGATACTATTGTGGTATAAGAAATGATGAGCAGGATGAGCTCAGAAAAACAGGGAAAAACATACATGAGCTGATGCAAAGTGAAATGTACTGTGTACAAAGTAACAGCAATACTGTGTGACGACCAGCTATGAATGACTTAGCTATTCTCAGCAATACAATGATTCAAGACAGCTCTGAAGGACTTATGATGAATAATGCTATCCATTCCCAGACAAAGAACTGATGGTGTCTGAATACACACTGAAACATCCTTTTTTTACTTTATTTTTCGAGTTTTTTCTGCGTTTTCTTTCACAACATGACTATTATGGAAATGTCTTGCATCACTACACATGTATAACCTATATCGAATTGCTGGCCTTCTGAATGAGGCGAGGTACAGAGGGAGGAAAGAAGAGAATTTGGAACTCAAGGTTTTAAAATGAAGGTTAAAAACAGTTTTTTATATGTAACTGGGGAAAAATACTAAATTTTAAAAAAAGACTAAAACAACAACACCACCTTGCATTAAAGATTTGCTAAGTACTTTACAAGTTATTATTTCATTTGATACTAATAATAACCTTGGGAGGTAGATGCTATTATTATCTCCATCTTACAGATGAGGAAACTGAAGCAAAAAATGGCTAAATGACCTGCTCAGAGTCACATAGCTAGTAAATGTATGAGGCAGAATTGGAACTCAGGTCTTTCTAACTCTAAGTCTAGTACTTTATTGGCTGAGCCACCAACTGCCCAAAAGCACACTCTTCAGGAAAGAAGCTACATTACTTGGTTATGCCACTGTACCCAAGTCTTCTGACTTCAATGCTCTATCCATAAAATTACTTTATCCTCATTTCCATTCAAAATTGAGTACAAAGGAAGTCTATATCCCTCAATGGCTAACCAAAAATGAGAACAAAAGTTCTAAGTTTACAATAAGCAAATCTACAGCAGTTTAACACCTGCAAAATGAGTTGTAACCCTTAAAAATATTTGGGTAGTAAATTACAAACAAAGGCACAACTTCTAGGCCCTTTTCCTAGTTAATATTGATTTTTATTTCAAACAGAGGGATATATAAAGAAAAGTCATGATAGCTATTACTTGGGTAAAGGAAGTACACAGAAGAGTAAGTGGAACATTACATAAAACCCTAATACAAACTCAGAAAAAAATACTACAAAAGAAATAGAAGTGGTAAGAAGAAAGGCATAAAGAAAAGCAGGAAGGTGAGAAATACAAAGTAAATCCAGAAGTAAAGGATCACATAGATAATATCCATGGACTACTTTAATAATACTCTTTATTCTTGGACCTTTAAAAAAACAATTATAATACAAGTCCCTGAATGACAAAAATCAAAACTGAAATACCACACTAAGATAACACATTTGTGATAAGCATATCACTATACCATATTTATTCAGAAGAACTGCTAACAAAAATAACTGCAAAATACCCTTCCTGCATAATCTCCTGATGACAACTACATAATAAAGGAAAGTATTCTGAGACCCTGTGAGGAAAAGAGTGCTTCCCAAAGTCATATAGTAAGGGGAAGATAAAAGCCCTAAATCCAAGTATTCAAACTATAAGTCCTAGGCTCTTCCCATTATACACCCAACTGCCCACAGTAACTGCTGTATGTTTTTATATCTGTAAAACTAATGAATGAAAGAACTCTCTTACATTTGGGAAACTGGCAACATCGGCCTTAAAGCTTCTTTCCCATCACCTCTACTAATAGTCTTTTTTTACCCCATCATCAAAAACAGGTGATTCTAGATCTCAACAATTATCTTCTACTACTCCATAGAGTTGTCCAACCAACCAAATGGTTGATATGTCTCTGTACCAAAGAAATACTATACCCAAGTGTTCAGTTGATTTGGGGAACTGGGAAGCACTGTGGACAGAGTGCAGGACATGGCATCAGAAAGGCCTGATTTAAAATCTTCCTGAGATACCTCACCTCATAAAATTAGTTTTCTTGTGTATAAAATAGGGATAATAATAGCATCTACCTCACAGGGTGGTTGTGACAATATATTGAGATAATATATGTAAAGCACTTTAAACCATACAGTACTAGGCAAATGTTAGCTATTGTTATTAAAACAGAGAATATATGTAAGAGAGGAAGAGGAAGTCAGTAAAGCAAGAATAAAGAGAAGAGAAAGAAACTAAACTAACAACAACTTGCATTAAGATGCAGAGGGGCCAGGGTGCTAGAGGCAAGTATATACCCTTCTAACATAATCTGGATGCCTAAATATCTCACATCAGGACTAGTCATCAAAATAAGTCAAGTACCTACATCTAAAAATTCAACAGTTACAGTGTGCCTATTTGATTGAACCAGACTGGAAGAGGAGGCAACATGTCTAATGCATCGGTCGGCAAACTTTTTCTGTAAGGGGCCAGACAGTGAACACTTTAAGTGTTGCATGCCAAAGAGCAAAATCGAGGATATTATGTAAGTGCTTATAAAACAAGAGAGAAAGCAAATTTCCACAAATATTTTATTGATGCAGTTCAAAATACAGTAATAATATAACTGAGTACATTTTTTTGTAATAAAGGTCTGCTAATGAGAAAAAAAACCTTTTTTGGGAAGATAACATTTCACTTACTAGAAGTTCAAAGTTAGTGCTCTCATAAAAATTGATTGCAAATGTTCATTTGTTAATGCTGATCTGTAATAGGATTTTATGTATTTCAGTTTCGAAAATGTCTTTTCAAACAGTGAGGTACTGTTAAATATTGATATCAACCCACAAGCATGATTTTAATTAACCATATTCATTGTTTAGAATACTTTGTGATAAGCATAAGTAAAGCCAGAAGTGAAGGAATCACATAGATAGAAGACATTTATAGAATTCTATTAGATTTTTCTCTTGATATCTGCCTTTTAGCATGCCTTAACACTGAAATTAATCCAATTGAAGATTAGGTCAAAATTTCTCAAATGTATAATAAAATGAATCTTGAATTATGGAAATATCTTTTGTACTTGCACCAAGATCCAAAAAACACTGTTGGAACCATAGCTGGAGCTCAGAAAACATATCTTCTGTAAATTTGTGTGGCAATGGAGGTCACTTCTTTTTTTAACTTCTGACAGCACAGGAAGTTTTTGACATGACTGGTGATTCAAATAATGTTAATGGTCCTGGAATTGACTTTGCCACACAAATTTCACATAAAAGTGCAGTTCTGCCTTGTAATTTAAAGTTGAAATAATTAAGAAACATTATCAAGTCTGAAGCAAAAGCTAATTTGCAAAGCCATTCAGCATTCAAAATGCTGTCAAGTTATAAAAAAGGTAACCTGCATCAACCCCACTTCACCTCCTGGGATATGACTTCACTTCCGGCTGGGTCTCCCTCATCTCCATCTTCCAAACAAAGAAGAAAGGTGAAGTAAGACATGACCTTTCATCTAACTTCACATCTTCCATCTCCTGGGCTGAGGAAGAGGAAAGGCAGCCCAGGTCAGGGGAAAACTTGCATCTGCACCAGTATGACTTCCATCTCCCACCCCTGCTCCAGGTGACTTCAACCTTCTGCTGCCTCATTTTCCCCCCAATATCAGTGTCTTTCCATCTGACTGTACAATGGGGAGAAAAACTTCCATCTTCTGCCGTGAGTGTCTCCTGCCTGATCAACAAGTTCCTCTGGGAAAAGGAGAAGTGCCTTCCCCTTAATGATTAACATATTCGCACCTGTTTATACTCTACACATTACATTGATTCTGAATCTCTGTAGATCATTATCTAAACCCCATTCCCCTCCAATAGACTCCTTTTTCCCATTTTCTTCAACCCTCCACCTCAAAGTCCCAAGCAAATGCTATCCAGCCCACCACTGTGCCCTCTAAAATGCCTGCTCCATAGGTAAAAAACTTACTTTCATCTTAAACTTTTAATTCTCCCACTCCTTTTATCTTTTGCAATCACTAAGACCTGGCTGCCCTCCAAAGACACCACTTCCCCAGTCACTCACTCCTTCCAGTACTGGCTGAATTTTCACTCATTCTCCTCAGCTCACTGGTCAAGGGTATGGCATTAAAATACTCCCTGCTCCCCAGTGCCACTTCCAGATTCTCCCCCTACCTCCATTCCATCACTCAGTAACCTGTCCTCCTTTGAGTCCCATAAAATCCACATCTTCCAGTCAATCAAAGTCCTGGCAGATGTTGTGTAAAGTCTTATAAGACTTTCTTCTTTCAATCCCCCTTCCTTCCTCAACAAATTCAGTACCTGGCTCTCAATCTTTCTCTCCCCCCCCAACCCCTGTCCTCACACTAGGAGACTTCAATATACATATATTAACACTTGAGTTACTGAGTTTCTCAAGTCCCAAGAAACATTCCTCCATGTTAGCTCAGACACACACAAAGACGGTCATACTCTTGATCTTGCCATAATCCACAAATGAACCACCCTCCATGTTCAAGAATTCTGAAATCCCCTTACCTGACTATAATCTATCAGTTTTCTCCCTCATCTTCTACTATTACCTCCCTCTTCTTATACTTCTCTTCTCGACTATTACCCCTGTCCCTTTCCCCATCTTGAACTCCTGGCCAACTAATTCACCTCCACAATGTCCTCTTTTCTTAAATCCCTGGACCCCTTATCTATGGCCAATTGTGCCCTGCCAAACCTCAGCCTTGATCACTCCCACTATCCACTGCCTTCTCTCCCCCATGCTGAACAAGAGAGAAAAATCACACAACCATTCTGACTGGGTCCACTATGAATTTATTTTATACAACCTCAACTGGGCCCTCACTGCTAGCAGGCAATCATACTATACTCCCCTCATTACTCACTACTGCACTCTCCACAGCAAGTCTTGCAAACTTTTTCATCCATCCTCAAGTCTCCCATGGCTCTCCCTATTTCCCACCCTCTCAGCTGAGAAACTTGTCATTATATTTAACAGAAAAAAAAAATGAAGCCATCTGCCATGGCCTTTTTTCCTTTCTTTTTTTCTCATCACTCATATGCCTTCTGCCACTATCTCCTCCTTCGCCACTGTCTCACATGAAGTAGCCTTACTCCTTGCCAAGGCAAACTCCTCTACCTAGAAAAGCAATCCCATTCTCCAAGAGAATGCCCTCTCTGTTATCCCTACTCTTTCAATTATCTACAATCTCTCTGTGTCTACTGGCTCCCTCCCTGCTGCCCATATCTCCCTTATCTTCAAAAAACCCTCACTTGATTCTTCCATCCCCACAAACTATTGTCCTATATTTCTTCTCCCTTTGTGTCTAAATTCCTTGAAAAGGCCATTTATAATAAGTACTGCCACTCTTTCTCCTCTCACTCTTTTCTTAACACCCTACAATCTAGCTTCTGATCCCATCATTCCAACAAAACTATCGTCTCCGAAGTTATCAATGATCTTAACTGCCAAATCCAATGGCCTTTTCTCAATACTCATTCTTCTTAACCTTTACGCAGCCTTTGACATTATCGATAATCCTCTTCTCCTTAATACTGTCTTCTCTCTAGGTTTTCAAGACACCTCTCTCTTCATTCTCTTTCTACCTTCAGACCACTCCTTCTCAGTCTGCTTTGCAGGATCTTCATCCAGGTCATGCCCACTGGTCACGGGTGTCCCAGAGGGCTCTAACCTGGGCCCTCTTCTCTTTTCCCTCTATATTACTTTGCTTGATGATGCTGTCAGCACCCATGGATTCAACTATCATCTCTATGCTGATGATTCTCAGATCTACATATGCAGTCTCAACCTCTGCTGACCTCTGGTCTTATATCTCTAACTGTGTTTCAGGAATCTCGAACAGGATATCCATTAGACATCTTAAACTCATCATGTCCAAAAATAAGCTTATTTCTCTCTCCCAAACCATTCCCCCTTCCAAACTTTCCTATTACTATCAAGGGCACCACCATCTTCCCAATCTCTTAGACCTGAAACTTCAGTATCATCTCTTATTAAAAATAAGAATATCAAACATTTCTGTAGAAATGTACCACTAGAGTACCACTATAGAAATGGTACTATGTACCAGACACTATGCTAAATGCTTTACAATGAGGATCTCATTTGATCCTCACACTAACCCTGGGAAGTAGGTGCTGTTGTTATCCTCATTTTACAGATGATGAAACTGAGGCAAACAAGTTAAGAGACTTGCCCAAAGTAATACAGCCACTAAGTGTCTGAGGTCAGACTTGAACAAAGGTCTTCTCAACTCCAGGTTTGGCGCTCTATCCACTGCACTACCTAGAAGCCTCCATAGCCAATCTGTTGCCGAGGCCTGTCAGTTTCACCTTTGTAACATCTCTCAAATACATCCCCTTCTCTCCTCTGACACTGCCATCACACAATTGTAGATCCTCATCTCCTCATGCCTGGATCTTTGTTAACAGCCTGTTGACTGGTCTGCTTGCCATAACCCCAACCCCTCATTCCAAATCATGCTCTAATTCTGCTGCCAAAGTGATTTCCTAAAGCACAGGTCCAACCATGTTACTCCCTACTCAAAAACTCCAGTGGCTCCCTATAACCGCCAGGATCAGATATGAAGTCCTTTATTTGGTATTCAAAGTCTTTCATAAGTTACCCCCCCATATACTCATTTCTGATCTTTTTATACCTTACACCCTCCCTGCCCCCATCCCACATATTCTGTGATCCAATAACACTGGCCTCCTGGTTGTTCCTTGAACAAGCCACTCCATCTCTCTGTTCTGGGCATTTTCCTTGGCTGTCCCCCATGCCTGACATGCTCTCCCTACTTAGCTCCACCTCCGAGCTTTACTGGTTTCCTTCAAGAACCAACTAAAATCCCACCTTCTATAGGAAGCCATTCCCAACCTCTCTTAATTATTTCCTATTTATCCTGAATATAGCTTATTTGTATGTGTTTGTTTGCTTATTGTCTCCCACATTAGAATATGACCTCCTTGAAGGCAAGGGCTGTTTTTGCCTCTTTCAGTATTCCCAGCACTTAGCACAGTACCTGGCACACGGTAGGCATTTAATAAATGCTTGATGACTAACTGACTGAACTGTGTCACTGAGATTCGTAGTACTCAAAGCAGCAGTGCAAAATGATGACAATGTCACATGTGGTCTATATCACAACTATTCAACTCTGCCTTTGTAGTATGTAAGCACAGACAATACATAGACAAACAAGCATGCCTGTGTTCCAATGAAACTTTATTTGAAAACATAAAAATCACTCTTAATTTATGGACCATAAAAAAACAAGCAGCAGATATGGGCCACAGGTCATAGTCTGCCAACCTCTGGCCTAGTGGAAAGTATATCAGATTTGACATCAGGAGCCCCTAGGTTCAAATTCCTGCTCTCTACTTAACCTATGTGACCTTCCCTGAAGTCATTCAGGTAGTAAGCTCTTAACCTCTCTAAGTCACAGTTTCCTCTTCTATAGATAAAACCTGATGACTTCCATCTGGGCTCTCTTACAACAAAAAATCTATGACCTTAGGAGAAAATCCACACATTAATGAAAACCATGCTTACTAATCTCCTGCCCCACTGCATATGACACAAAAATAAGCAAAATAAATGAAAATTTGACAAGACTGTGGTCTAAAATGCAAATGAAAGAATCTCAAAACTTAGTATCAAAACTGTGTAAAAGCTAAGTGCATTAATAAATGTTTACAACAGAATATGTCTGCCACATATATGCACCCCTAAGAAAAGAGTTATGAAAAGGGCTTCTTTACCCTACTTCTGATACATACCCAGACTTCAGGTCAGTTATCCTCAAACAGTTTGTAGCATCCAGTCCTACTTTTCCATTTCTGACCACACTGGATATAAATGGAGAAAGCAATGGAGAAATTCTGTTCAAGGCTACTTCAGGGGACATTTTAGCTTAACCTGCAACTCGCCACTCTGCAAGGAAAAGTAAAGAAATTTCGGTCAAACACAGCAAACCTCACATTCTATACAGTTTTTGAGATGCTTACAAAATACATTCAGTGCATTTTCTTATGTTTAAATATCATCTCACACAAAGGGAACACAAAAAGATAATTTCAATGTATTTGTTCATTGTCCATTTTTCTACTGCCATGGGAAATTTTACATACAAGGGTATGTAATTAATAAATCTTTGTATGATAAGTATAGTAAATATAATTGCCACTTTATTGATAAAGAAGACCAGGCTCAAAGAGATTAAAGGATTTGTTCAACATCACACTGATGATGAGTAACAAGACTGTTACCTAAACCTAGGTCTTCTGACTTCAGGCAGCATGCTCCTCCTATCCCATATGGCCCCCTAATCAGCCCACAGTTTTTATTTCACTACCTACCAATTTTAGATCTCTTGGCTATGAAATAGTTTCTTTTATTAATGAGTAAACACTTAAGAGCTCTACTATATGAAAACATCAACGGGCTCCATCCATTAAAGGCACTAAGTGCTTATATAAGCAAGGCATTGTGCTAGGAGTTTGCATTCCAGTGAGGGGAACAAGTCATATAAACAAATAAATGTAATACAAAGTGGAGTGCAAAAGCACAAGAAAATAAAAGAGTCAAGTATTGCCTTCTACATGAAACTTTTCCTGATGTCTCCCCAGCCTCGAATACCCTCCCTCCAAAGCCTACATATATGTATTTATATATGTGTGTGTATGTATGTATATGCAAATATGTATACATACATATATAATACAAACACAAATATATATACACACATGTACATAAACATACCCTGCATATACTTATTTATGTGAATGTTGTTTCTCCTAAATAGAATCTAAGCCTCTTGAGAGTAGGAACTGTCTCACTGTTGTCTTTGTATCCTTAACACCTAGCACAGTCCCAGTAAGTGTTAAAAAATGTTTGCTGATTGGAAAATGACCTAATATATGGGAAAACACTGGAGTCCAATAACACTTACTCCCTTCACCTATCTATGAAAAGTCCAGAAAACAAGAATCACTCAATTTTCCTAAGCTCACACTATTTTTGGCCTTCCTAGCCCTTCACAAGAAGCTTCCAAGGGAAAAACCACTCCACTGGCTGCTCAGAACAGATCCTCCACTGCTTCCCAAAGACAAGAAGGAATGACAGAAATACAATTCTACTCTTCTTCCACTTAATAAATGACTTCTATATTACCGCTTACTACTAAAAGATGTTCTACTCTACCTTCCAACTTGTAGGAAGAGTTAAAGCTAAATGAGTTGTGAAAATTTAACCAGAGATTTTTTTTTTTAAGTAGAAGCACAAAAGCAACCATTTCATAAATCCAGCAGAGATCACTTCATGGAATAGGCTATGAATGCCTTTTAATAGGTTCTTACATGGGCAACCGTTTTTCGTAAACAAAGAACACTTAAAATGAACACATTTTTCTTAATGCTTCAAAATAAGTAATAGCCCTAAATCACAATCCAATAATTTCTAGTAAGGTACAACATGGAAAGAATGAGACAAGCAATGTTTCATTCTAACTTTTCATATTGGGATTCAATTTAATCTGTGAAATGAGGAGTTAGACTAAATAATCTCTAAGATCCTTTCCAACTTTAAATCCTAAGACCTAGACAAAGAGAGAACTCATTAAGGGAAGTTTCATAGGTATTTCCCATAGTAAAACTTCATTTGTCATAATAATAATAATATACAGGAGAGATGCTGAAGTGAATTTTCCAAAAGAGAGGTGATCATGGCACTTGTAACAGAAAGTCAGTTAATAAATTTATCATGCACTTACTAAGTGCCAGGCATTATGCTAGGTGCTAGCAGAGATACCAAGAAAGGCTAAGATACAGTCTATGTCCTCAAGGAGGGCAATGAGCCAGAATAGCTGGGCTTGAGAAGCTATAGCCCTGCCATTTACTAGTTATGTAACATTAGGTAAAATCCTTAACCTCTCTAAGCCTCAGTTTCTTCATTTGCAAAACTGGGCCAATAATGTTTATATTTCTTATGTCACAGAGTTACTGGGAGAATCAAATGTGATAACATAGGATATGTAAGGGACTTTTTAAATAAATGTAAGCTACATTAAGAATTATTATTACTGAAGGCTTCTACTTATCCATAAGCACACCTCATCTCTTATCCTACAGATGCCATTCGTTCCCACTATGTAAGGGAAAGACTTGTTTAATCCCACACAGGTATTAGATGTTATTTTCCACCAACATAAGCTCCCCTTTGAAGTAGGTAGACCAGACATGTTTTTCAAAGATTTATTTGAAAGAATGTAACTTGGGAAACCTGTTTCTCTTTCAATGCTATTGAATGAAACTAAGCAGTACAATTTCCCTAGTCAAACTGTAAACATGTAAAGAAGAGTATCAATAACAAGCAGTAGTGAAAAATGTATTAGAAACAAAAAAGGTAACGTCACTATGCACTTACATGCTATGCTTGGCAGATAACCATTTCATAACCATTTCCTTACCTGACTTCCCCCAAAATTCTAAACATTCCTACTACTCCACAAAGAATGTGAAGTAAAATTAGCATAAGCAGAGCATCTTAGACAATGAACAAGATACAGAAATATAATAACAAATGCAAAGGACTTTCCATTTGTCCAACTGTCCTACATTTATAAAGAACACCTACAGTTACAGATTTCTAACTAAGCAGCTTGTTTCACTCCAATTCCTACAAACGTCAAGTAGTTAATTTAGATTTTACCAAATAAAAAAAGATAGTAAAATTAATAATGTTTCTTGATTTATTTTAAGGAGTGAACATAGTTGATCTTCTTCATCTAAACAGTTGCCTGTGAAGTTGATTTTTCGGCACCTAAATGCAAAATTTTGCATCTATTCCTACTAGATTTTATCTTATGAGATTCCAACCCAATACTCTGGCCTGTCAAGATCCTTTTGGATTTTATCACTGCCATTCACCGTGACAGTTATTCCTACTAGCTTTGTGTCATCTGCAAATTTGATGAGAATACCAACAATGCCTTAATTCAAGTCATTGATAAAAATATTAAACAGCACAGGGCCAAGCACAGATCCCTGGAATAGTCCACTGAAAACCTCCTTGAAGGCAATGAACCATAAACAACTACTCCTCTGAATCAACCTATCCAACAAATTCTGAATCCATCTGATTGTATAATCTAATCCATACAATATCTTTGCTTTCTCCACAAGAATAGTATGATACTATGTAGAAAACTTAAGAAAAAATCTAGGTAAACTATAACCACAGAATTCTAATCTACTAGATTAGTAATCACATCTTCCATGACTTATTCTTGATGAAGCCATGATGGCTCTTTGTAATCACTGATTGATTCCCTTTTAAGATATTTACCAACTAATTTCTTTAATGATGTATTTTAAAATCTTCATAAGAATGGAAGTCAAGTTCACTGGCCTATAGTTTGCAAACTCCTTTATAGTGAAATATACATCTATGCAATGCGCTTCAGTTAAAGTTGCCTTCCATCCAGAGTGGGGAGATAAAGGCAAAAAGAAGTTATACAGACTTTAATTTGACAGGTAAATATGACTTTGTAAAGAATTCTGAAAGAAATCCACATTCCAAAAAAATAACCTATGTTAACTTTACTGTACAGTACTGTGCTCTCTCTCCCCTTCTTGCCCCTCCACTTGGTACTCTGTAGCTTCCCACCCTCACCACCAAAAAGAAATATCGTACAAGTGAAACCAGAAGAAGAGACCCCATTGCCATTGCCAGCTAGGGGATTAATTTGAGACCTTTGTTAATCCACCCCACATTGTGCCCGAGTGCCTGTCTTCCACCCGTCCTCATGTGTCGGTGCCTGCCCTATGTGTCTCCCATCTTCTCATCTGTGTCCATGTTGCTGGTCCATGTATTCTTCCTCCTGCTTTCAACTTCTCTGTTCCCAGCCCCCAGACCCAAGTGGCCCCTTTCCTGCCTCCCTCCCTTCCCCACAAACCACATTAGGTAAAAACAGCTTTGTGTAGAGGTCTGTGGAAAGGTCCACTTAGGTAAAGCTAGAACTGTCTATACTATTTCCACGGTCAAAGGCCACTTCAGGTCTAACTGTAAAGCTGATGTGGGCCTTGCAAATGAATGGGGAAGGCAGTACAGTACTGCTCATAGAAATCAGATAACACCTACCCACTGGAAAGACCTGTGTGGTCTTCCACAGCAGAAAACCTCCAAATTGATTGACTTATGAGGCCCATGTCGGGCGCCAAGGGTAAACCCACTTACACTATGCCACATCGAGGCCATGAAAAGCAGAAGGGTGAGAGGAAAGAAGGACATGTGCTGAATCCCTGAAACATCATGCAGAGACCAGGGGAAGAGTGTACTTTTGTCACAACCCAGGATAGGGCATGGGAGAAAACCCTCTAGAAAGAAGAAAAGAATAAGCAGTCCCTCTCCAGGGTACCTCCATGGTAGCTTTGAAATGAAAATTTCATTCGGCTCAACCAATAATAATAATAATGATTAATAACAGCTGGTGTTTGGATAGGGCTTTAAAGATTTCCAAAGTCCTTTAGAATCCTAGGATCACAGGTTTAGAACGAGAAGGGATCTGAAAGGTCTAGTCCGACCCTGTCCTTTGACAGATGGACAAACTGAAACCACTGACTTGTCTGAAGTCACAAGGCGGTAGAAAGTAGAGCCAGGATCAAATTCTCTCATCTGCGCTTCACAACCACTTTGGGAACTCTGCGAAATACACAGACCCTCAGCCTCTCTCCGCCTATTTCTACATCTGCAAAATGGGAATAACTTGCATTTGTTGAGCGCTTAGAGATTTGTGACACGTTTTACGTCTAATCTCTCATTTGCTTCTCATAATAACACTATGATGGATGTGGTAGTATTATGATTGCCTGGGGTCAACCCGGCTAGTAAGTGTCTGAGGCGGGATTCGAACCCAGGTCTTCCTGAGACCAGGTCCTGCGTTCAATGCCCTCTGGGCCACGCTCCTTAGCCATACAGGTTTCCCAAGTCATACTCAGTGAGGGCCTGAGGCCGAACAGGCCTAAAAGGAAGGAAGACGAGGCGTGGGCCTGGTGGGTTCAGTCTGAAGGGTAATATCGCGCGGGGGTGGGGAGGGGGGGAAAGGAGGCGCCTGGGCGGGCCGGGGGCTCTCTCAGGAGAAGAGGCGGCGCCCTCCGGCCACCTTCCTGCCGTCACCTGTTCAGTTCCGTTCCCCGCCGCCCGCACAACCGAATCCCACACCGAGTACCTGCGACTACAGCCCGACAGACGCAGACACCGGCTACAACGCGCGCGCCAAGCACACTCCCCGAGCGCGCCCCCGCCCGCAACGCGCAGCGCCGTCCGGGGACGTGCGCGCCGCCGCGACAACCCGCCTCGAGCCTGGCGACGTGCGCGCTCCCGAGCACCGAAAAATCATGGAGGTGGGGGGGGCAGCCAAGTCGCCGCCTGAAAGTTCCCCTCCCCCCCACCCCGCTTTCCTCTCTCTGATAACCAAATAACCAGATAACCTCGAACAGGGCCCGAAATGTGAGGAAGGAATGAACTTGGGGGAGGAAACCCTAACGGAAGAGCAATAGAACCGCTAGAGGGCTAATTTATATCAGGCACTTGGAAAGATGCCCGCCGGTGGCTGGGGGAGGGGAGGGAGGTGGGGGAGGGAGAAGGGAAAGGCCCTCGTCTAGTCGTTCGGGAGGGGAAGGACGAGGTGTCTTAACTCCGAGGTGGAGGGCAAAGGGCAAAGTTCAAGTGCGAATCTGCCGGCCTGACTGGTGCTCACAATGGCAGCTTGCGCGGCGGGGCTACAAGCGGACTCGGCCGTGGTGGTGGTGGGCTCCTGCATGACCGACTTGGTCAGGTTAGTGCCGGGGGACGCCGCTGTCGGGGAGCCCGCTGGCGGCCCGGAGCGGGCAGGCTGCCCCGGACTCCTGAGCGAGGAGCCGGGACACAAGGTTAGGGAGGGAGGGTCGCGAAGGATCTGTAACGAGGCCCGGGGACCATTTCCCCTCGTCCGCATCTGTATCTCGCCAGTGGACCCGGAGGCGAGGGCGAGGCCGGTGACCCTGCCCCACTTAAATCCAGTTCACTCGCAGGTCATGACATCACCTTCCTGATGTCAGGGTCCTCTTTGAGAAGGGAGGACAAACGGCAACAAAATGAGGCCCAGAGAAGTGGCGTGACCCACCTAGAGTCATACATGGAGTTAGGGGCAGAGCCAAGATTGGAACCCGAAGCCATGCCCTCGGACTCCCAATGCAGCACTCTTTTCCCTTGCAGCACCCTGCCTTCACTGGGCACATAATAGGCCCTTAATAAATGTTTGCTGAGTGATTGATTCTGCCCTGGACATGAAGAAATGCAAAGATGCTTTTACATCGTTAGTACAAATAATAAATGCCAGCATCTCTGGAGCTGTTGCTTCAGCTAACTATGGTAGGGGCACTCTGTGAATTCTTGTAAGCAAACATTTATTTTGTGCTAACTGCAGGGAACTGGAAATACCAAAAAATAAAAAAAATAGGCTTTGCCTTTCAGGAGCCAACATTCTAGGAGGGAAAGGTGGACCAGGTAAGGGGGGGGAGAAGACATGTACATGGCATCATAGATCTAGAGCTGGAAGGGAACTTCAAAGTCCTCTAGTTAAACCCTCCCCACCTCTTATCCAGATGAGGAAATAGAAGCCCATAAAGGTGAATTGGCTTAAGGTCACACATGTAATTAATACCTAAAAGAGCTTAGACCCTTTGACTTTGTGCCCCACTGCCTCTCAAGAGAAAACAACCTAAAAATAAGTATTATTGGGGAGGGTGGGCATATTGTCTTTGGACCATACATTTAGAACTGGAAAAGAGACCTTTGAGATCATCCAATCCAATCCACATAAAGAAACTTCTTATCTCCTTAAGAAACTTATTTAACTGGATTGGACTGGATTATCTATCTTTAAGGCCCCAACAGCTTACCTGGAAAAGAATTTTTTCAGGTAAACACTAAGGTGGTCATTGGAGAAGCTGGAAACGTGAACAAGACTTTGCCAGAACTTCAGCTTAATTTAATACAATTCAACAAACATTTCTTAGTGCAGGGTGTTGTACTAGAATTTGGAAGTACAGTGAAAAAACTAGCCTCAAAGAGCTTACAGTCTACTAAATAGCTATGGGATATGTACAGAGATTTCAGCCTAGAACGTGGCACACCCAATTTAGGCTTAAGTTTTCTTATGTGTAAAATAAGGTTAGGCTATATGACCCATAACTTCCCCTCTAGCGATAAATCTATATTTTCAGTTTAATGCAAAGTAATGAGTGATTGAGGCGAAGGAGTGATTCGGGTGAAGTACTCTGCGAAAACTTGGACAGAAAGAATACTTTTATTTGAGGGAATGAAGGTAACCTTCACAAGAGTAGTGACAGCTGAGCTGATCCTTGAAGGAATAAGTTCCTTTTCCAAGATGAAGTACATTACTGACATGAACACCCTGCGTGGAGACACCATGTGAGGAGATAGGTAGTAGTTCAGTTTGGCTAGAATTTAAGAATATGCTGGAGTACTATGAAGGAAAAAAGGCTGGAAAGAGAAGTTGGAGCCTTGGAGGTTCTCATAGTAAGTTCTTCCTTTACAATGTGTGAACTAAAAATGAGAGAAGCCCAAGCAAAGATTCATGGGATCCTTGAGTTGGAAGAAATCAGAATCTCTGACTAAAAGGGACCTCAAAATACACAAAGTATAACTCCAACTCTACCCAAATCATGAATCCGGTCTATTGAATCTTCCAGCCACTGTTTAAATACATCTGCAATGATGATGAGTTCATTCCCCCACTTAATGATTAGAAGATTTTTAATTATAATAGAGTTGCCCCTGGAATTGGGCAGTCTTTCAAATATATAAAGACTTCTCATATCTCATCCTGCTCCCTTCACCCCAAGACTTCACCAGGATAAGTATTGCTAGTTTCCTCCAATGGCATGGTTTCAAATCTTCACCATCCTTCTGTCTCTCCATTTTGTCAATATCATCATATTGATTTTAGGTCATGTGGATTAAATTGCTGTTACTAGTACTTCTGTAGTATTTTGTAATTGCAGTGAATATTTCAGTCTTTTATTAGTGTAGTAACTCTGGAAATTACAGCCAAGACTTTACCTATCAGTTCCACTGACATGAAATACCTATCTCGAATACGGCAGAGAACTTGAAATAAGATTGCTTGGGAGCCATGATTCTTAAACAGTCTCTCCTTGGCCTACTGTCCAAGTCAATTGTTTCTGGTACCAGATGGCTTATGTTTTTAAATTTTTTTTATTTTATTCTAATTTTCTTGCTGTTTCATGAAGTCATTGATTTCTCTTTCAGATCTTCTAATTTTCTGGGATTTCTTCTCATTTTACTTGGATAAGGTGAACCACTTTCTTTTCTAAACCATTTATTCTCCTTCCAGTTCTTTCCTTAAGAATTTCAATTTGTTATCTGTGCCTGCAGTGTTTACAGGATTACTTATTTCTAGTGCTGCAGTAAGTTTTTATACCAATCACTATCTTCTTTGATTTACTCATCTCTCTAGCTTTAATTCCTGAAATGGGTAGAGCCAAGCTCCTCCCACTGCTATAATTTTCCGTGGGGTAGTGGCCCTTGTTTGATCTTACACTGAGTCACCTAAATTCTTGCAATTCTCTCTACCTACTGGACCCAAATCTTTGAGGTTCAGAGTGATGGGACTGAGAAACCTCTATGGCAACTCAGTGCAGACTACTATGGACCTTGGAGCCCCTAGACTTGAGCATTTCTATGCCACAGTGGCCCACTGGAGCTCTTCAGGGTACTGGAGTTTTCTGACTACCTTGTAGACTTCTGGTTCCCTGGTACTTTCTGAAGAAAACCTACTCCTTCATGACCCAGAACCCTGTAGGCTACAAGATTTTCAAGCCCATCAAAGGCTCAACCGAAAGGCTACGGGCTTATTTGCCTGAACTGGCATTTTTTTGCCTATAGGCTTCTAGCTGATTCTTTTTTGGTGGGGGGGGAGGTGAAATTCTGGGTAGAAAAAGTTTCTTATTGACTTTCTTGACCATTTTTTGGTCTGCTACAAAATTGAGGTCTTTGCTGGAGTAGCTCTGTTGAAGCTGGGCTGAATGCTTCCTGTTGAAGCAGCCATGGTGGCTGGAGATTCCTAAACTTTTAAAGGAAAGAAACTCAAAAATCAAGTACAGAAAAAAAAATAAATGAGGTAATAGACAATAACATGTTTTATTAACACTTCATTGAGGTAATGAGATATGTGGGATTAGAGAATTTCAGACTTTTCTTTTGTCATTATCATAGTTGTATCATTCTTATTTGTGTATATGTCTTATTAGGCAGCTAGGTAGTGCAAGGGATAGAGTGCCTGGCTTGGGGTCAGGAGGACTCATTTTCCTGAGTTCAAATCCTGCCTGACACCCTTACTAGCTGTGTGATCTTGGGCAAGTCACTTAACCCTGTTTGCCTCAGTTCATCATCTGTAAAATGAGCTGTATCTTTGCCAAGAAAATGGGGTCACAAAGAGTCCAACTGGATTGAAAAATGACTGAATGACAACAATTATCTTACTCCCATTTTAAATTATAAATTCCATGAAGAGAGTGGCTAAATTTTTGCTTCCATTCCCAGAAATTTAAACGTGGTAAATACTTAGTGAATGTTTGTCAAATAACTAGAATGTTAACTCTCTATTTGGCTGGTGGATGGTGCAATGAATAGAGCTTTGGGCCTGTAGTCAGGAAGACATGAGTTCAAATCCAGCCTCAGGCACTAGCTGTTTGATCCTGGGCCACTCATTTAACCTTTGCCTCACTTTCCTCAAATGTAAAAAATGGGGATAACAATAGCACCGACTCGATCTGCAGTGTATCTAAAACTAAGGTAGTAAGTCTAAGGTAAAACTCAGGTAATTATTATGGGGCATTTGGGCCCAGGTATATGTTTCACAGATAACACACAGGAGGCACTGGGAAGCTCTGGACTCTGGCCTCTAACAGGCTCACTCTTGATCTGGTCAGACAGGAAAGAGTTTTAGAGGGGTTAATAGTAAGCTTTATTCTAGTCTGGTCTTCTTAGAAGGTCACTGAGAATCAACCCCTATAGCATTCTCTAACCAAGTATTCCCTAATCACCCAGGAGAAGTGAGGGCAACTGCCCCTAAGCCTTGATGGGGGTCAGTCAAGACAAGCACATCTCATGAGCTCCCCTGAATCTCCTGAAGCCTCAGTGGGGTCTGGTTGAGGCAGGTATCATTCCTCTGTGCATTACCTATGGCTTCCCTGTGGATTCCCCACTCACTGACCAGTGCCTTCTTGCTTTATAGGGCAACAGATAAGGCATCTTGCCAACACTTTAACAGTATAGTCATTCCGCACAAGCGTACTAAATATCAGTTATGTTACCCCTATGTCTCACAGGACAGCCTCAGTAGGGCTGCGTGTCACTGTGATTCTAAGAATTACTGTCTAGGATCCTTGAAACTATTCTGGGATGCTATTTAGGATCCTTGAGACCATTCTGGGAGTTTTCACTGCCAGGCAGAAGAAGTCAGAAGAAGAAAAGGACCAGGTTCTGGTCAACCAGTACCTTTTGATTGGTTTTCATCATGAGGCTAGCAGACCAAAACCAGTTACAGGATGTCTGCAGGCAATCCACATTGGTATCGCATCAGCCTAGCGTTCTACACACGCTCATAGCACACACTAAGCGGCTTGGCCAGTCCCCCTTAGAAGTGTGAATGTTTCCTTTCGATCAAATGTAAACTCCTTGAGAGCAAGGACTATTTTTTTTCTCTTTTTATTCCTAGCACCTACCTCAATGCCTAGTACATAGTACTCACTTACTGAATAAATGAATGAATACAAGCATTTCCCTAAATGTGGCAAATATACTAAGTTCCCTATGTACACTGAATGCTATGAAAAACAAAGCCGCAAAGTAGGTTAAATCTTTGGAAGCCCAGAGCATAAACTTAGTTCCATACTTGCTTAATCACTTAAAAGTATTTTTTTTTTATATCCCATTTGTTTCAACCACCGACCTATTGAGAAAAACAATTAGAGCTAAAACATCTGCTGTGGAGACCACATTGGTATATAGTATTCTGACCTAGCAGTTCCCCATCTCTCTGCTCTGAGGAAGTGTTTTCAGGGACTTTTATCAAATTTTCTGTTATTCCTTTTAGCAATCTTTTCATTCATATTGTTATAGTCATGCATATTGTTCTTTTGATTCTGTTTATTTCATTTTGCTGCAGCATATTTCTCCGATTCGTTATATTATTTCCTACTGTACAATATCATATTGTTATATTCATATATCAAACATTTTCAACCATTCTTGAATCAGTGGATGCCCAACTTTAGTCTCTAATTCTTAGCAATCACAAAGTGCTGCTACAAATACTTTGGAAATATATTGGACGTTTGTCTCTGTCTTTGACGTCCTCAGTTATAGTATTCGCGTAGTACTCTAGTATATATAGACAGTGTAGTCCCTTTTTGTGCATATTGGCTGGACCACTTCACAGCATCACCTACATTGTATTTGTCCTTCCGAAGCATCTCCAACTTCGATTGTTGCCATTTTTTCATCTCTGCCAATTTGCATAGATAGTTTCAGGTGAAAACTCAGCAATTTTAATATGTATCTTATTAGTGATTTGGAGCATGTTATTCACCTGATTATTTGTGGTTTGCAGTTCTTTTGAAAACTGTAAATCCTTTGGCCACATATCTAATTGGGAAATGGCTTCTAGTATGATATGTTTGTTTCAATTTCCTATATGTTTTGGATATCAAAAATTTATTGGTGATATATTTAGTGAATATTTTCCCACTCTTCCATTTTTTCTGATTCTATTTTATTTATGCAAAGGCTTTTTAATTTTATAGTAAAAATAAACTATCTCATCTTTAATGATTCTCTCTATCCCAGTTTAGTTTAGAAAAGTGCCTGATCTTGTTATCTTCTAAATTTTTTATTGTGTGGCATTTTATACTCAGGCTGCATATGTGTTTTGAGCTTATGTGGCATGATATAAGGTTCATGCTTATTTACAGAGTTAATATATGACATGTCACTTTTAATTGATGATTTTATTTCTTATGAAATGGGTCACGCATTCTTTTACATAAGAGTACATATCCTGCTTCAATACCCCTAAGGTTGCTCTGTAGGGATCTCACTAAAAACCTGTGTTAATGACACAACAGTCATTTACATGGCGGTAAGCTATGATGTCAGACAGAAAATTATGTTGTCATTTTGCACATTGGTAGTTTAAAATGATAGCTTGTGAGAGAAGACTCATGTTCACTCGTGCTTTTAATTTTAATCCATATAGAGTCAGGAAATGATTGCCTAATTCTCAGGAAATTTTAGTTGGGTAATAGAATAAATTAATTAAAAAGACTAGATTCAAAGCAGGTGATAAGTTGGCCATAGTTGTTTTGGTTTGCTTGTTTTTCCTTTAAAATCAACTATAGTTTTGTTGTCTGCTTAGAAACTGCTGACATCATTTTAACATAGTGCAGTACCAAAAGTAACTTCCATCGTGCTTTAGCCTAATATAACCCTTCTTTCCAGTCATATTTTCAGCAGATCCAAAGCCAAGTTAAGTTCAGTCATTAAAAACATCAAGTTTTTCCTACTTGTGAGAAATAAAACTAAATCACCTTTCATCCACATTTGATTGATCCCTAAAGTTACTTGCCAGTAGGGTTTTTTTAAATATTCTAATAAGAGTTTTTCTGTTAGTTGTACAAATTAGTATCAAAAGAATTAGTTCATTGGAAGTCAGCTAAATTTAACCCTATTGATAAACTGTATTAATAAAGCAAATCTGACCATAAGGACAGACATACATGGTCCAGAGACTATTTTGTCTCCTGAAGGGACATCAAATGTCTAGAAAGACTGTGATATGGACCCTAAGAAGAGAAAATTGGTGGACTATTTAGGAAATGGGTTTAGGTGGAATTCATAAGGTTTGAGGCCAGGACTTTAGTTTTTGGTAATAAATAAGATATAGGTACAAAGTAGGAGAGACAGTAGTAGTAAGCCTGTAGTCATACATAAAGGGAAGCAATTGGAATAAACAGCAGTCGTGAATAGAGGCCAAATAATCATGGTGTATTGGGTATCAGTAAAACAAGCAGGGATAAACTAATCCACTTCCATTAAGGGGTACAAGTAAGCTGGATCTATTGTACTGATTGAATCTTCCCCAATATGGGTATGGGTATGGAGGGGCAGCTAAGAAATTCCTGCATAGGGGTCAGAATCATGATGTGAACAAGCCAAGCTCTAGATATAGAAGTCAGAGCTGAAAAGGTTAAAGGGAGAGGTAATGCCTGAAGCAGAAATAGTGTCAAAACCAAGAATTGAGTCAAGGTAAGAGAAGGCAGCTAGCAAAAGGCAAAGTCCAGGATTCAAGTTATAATAGTCCAAGCCTTGAAAAAACTAAGTGCCGGCAGATTCCACAGGTTAAACCAAATGCTATCTTTCCTTGCAGCTTTGTTGATCTATGAGTGTATGTCTGCGTGTATACCCTTGCCCCTGAGAATACTTTCATGCTCAGCATTGTGTGGACATAATTCAAAAAGGTAGAATGGCTGCAAAAGACCTGTTCTGGTGTTGTGGCAGTAGAAATAGAGAAAAGAGATTGAATGATGCAAAGGTGGAATTAAAAAGACTGGATAACATTGACTGTGAGAAGTGAGGTAGATGGAAGAGTGAATGATAACCACAAAGTTTCATCCTTAAGAGACTGAGCAAATGACACTATAGACAGAAATAGTGAAATTAAGAGGAGAAGGTTTAGAGGAAATGATAAGATTAGTTTGGACTCACTGATCTCAAAGTGCTATTAAGGTATGAATCTAAGCAGCTGAAGATGTGGGTCTAGAACTGAAAAGTTAGGAGAACATGTAGATCTAGAAGTAATCTATGCTGAGGCAGTAATTGAAATGGGGTATAAATGAGCTTGACAAGAAAGAAAATGTAGAGATAAGAGGGCTAAGACCTAACAGTTGGAGAACTCTCACAATAAGAGTTCAGAAAGAAGCAGAATGTATGTTTTAGAAGGGTAAAGTTCTCTGAACTTTAAAACTTTGTTGTTAGGGGAGGAGAAAGTAGTTAGTATGAAGAAATAGTCAGCAATATTAAACACAACAGATCAAGAAGGATGTTGTCAAGTGAGCCTGGAGGCAATGTTTTCTTACATGATCCATATGCCTGGCAATACCACACAGGTACATCCACAATCTGGACCTTGTTGACACATACCTCACATTCTCAATTATAAGTGCAGGAATTCACCTTGGACAGCTCCATAATGCCTCTTAGAGTAAAAATGAATGAAGAGTCACTGCAGCCAGAGTAGCATCAATAATATGTTACTGTTTGTCCCACAGATTTCATCATTGTTTCAAAGGAGGCAGTCAAGGCAGGTCTTGATGTCTTTTGAGAACTAATTAATTTTTGGACTTGAACTAAAATGATAAATAATGATAAACCTAACAAGTTTTGTTAGCCAATTTACAGCATCCTCAATAGTAATGATAATAATAATTCACATTATTTAGCACTTTAAACTCTGCAAAATACTTTGTGCACAACAACCTTATGAGGTAGGTAGTATGCATATTATTACCCACATTTTATGGGTTAGCATAAGGAGGCATAGAGAAAGTACATGATATTTCTCAGGATCCCATAGCTAGCAAATGTCAGAACTGGAAGGTAAAGTACCAATGCCAGTACTCTTTTCACTATACCAAAACCTTCCTAATAGTTTACATCAGTTGTCCCAAATTGAAATAAAAATGAGGGTAAGGGTCTCTGTGAGCTACATAGTGACTAAGAAAACCACATATTAACATCTATTTTCTCTTGTATTTTTTTTTTGTTAAATATTTCCCAATTACATTTTCATCTAGTTCAGGCTACACTCAACAATGTTGCAGGCCACATACAGGCCATGTGTTTGACATGTTTGTTCTACAAAAGACCTGCACAACTTGGCAATAGGTAGGGGTTTAAATAGGCTAAATTTCGAGCTGCAGATAGGTTTTTAGCAGCTCATTTCCCAACTATTTTGCAAATAAACCATATTTTAAAAAGGAAAGTTCAATTAATATCAATTACACTTATTAAGATTTTTATTTATCATGAAATCACATTAATGTTAAAAATTACTTTGCTAAGTGGTACAAATTTAAAACATTTTTTCAGGTTTTCTTACTGTTTACATTTAGCAACAACTAAAAACACAGCAAAAAGATCCAACTCTCGCCCCTCTCAGACTACAGACAGACTGACGATGGTTGGTTGTTGGTTGTGGGTCACATGACAAACAGGAGAGAGTGTATAGTGGTAACCAGCCCACCAAGTTACGTGATGGGCACGATAGTGACTAGTGGAAGGCAGGTTAAGTGGGTACTGACAAAGCATTCATTATATCTTTATTTTCACATTTTCTATATTTTTTGCAGGCTGCCCCCCTCCAAAACTCACAGGCCGTATGTTGTGCAGCTCTGGTCTGCACTGTACTCTCAGTCTTCTACCCATATGTTGAGAGTGTGACAACTTGGTAAAAAGTTTCTCCTCAATTTCCCTGCACTGAACCAAAGCAAATTAAAATTTATTGTCAAAAAGAAATGACCATGTAATCAATCAAGTATTTATTAATCACTAATTATGTGCCAGGTACTATGGTATGGGTACAGAATAAACACTCCCTACTAGTGAGTTTACATTCTCATGTGAGAGAAAACAAATACCACAAAAAGTTTGTGAGTATAGCATAAATGTAAAAATGAATTTACGCAAATGTGTAAAATGTTAAATACAAGGTAGTTTGAAAGAGTGGCATTAGCAATTAGGAAGACCAGAAAAGATTTCATGTAGAGGATGATGCTTGAACTGCTTTTTAAAGGAAGAAAAGGATTCAGCAAGTTGGAGGTATCAAGCATGGGGGATGGCCAGTGCAAAGGTATGAAGATGGCACATGGAGTGTGAAGAATAGAGAGAAAGCTGGTTTGACTGAATTGCTGAATGCAAGGGAGTGACGATAATATTATCAATAACAGAAATAGCTCTGGTTCCAGCAAGGGCTGAAGAAGGGAAGGAGGGCAGCTAGGTGGAACAGTGAGGAGAGCACTGGCCCTGGAGTCAGGAGGACCCAAGTTCAAATCCACCCTCAGACATTTGACACACTTCCTAGCTTATGTGACCTTGGGCAAGTCACTTAACCCCAATTGCCCTGCCTTCTCTCCTCCAAAAAGGAAAAAAACAAAAGAAATGATGGACAGGCCCCTCAGCCTGGCTTGACAGCAGAACAGGAAAGCAAATTGGTCATTAGCTACGAGGAAATAAAAAGAGGCCATATCTTTCTGAAGCCACGAACTGAGCAGGCTCAGTTACCACTAGAATTATAAAGGGCTAGCCACATGAAATAACTCTTGCTTATTCAGGAAAAGTGGAAAGCCCAGCAGACCTCTGATGGAACCCCTCATCTTCTGACATCATGCAAGCCATCTGCCAAGCATGGGTCTGGGGGCCAAAGTGTACCTAGGTCTCAGCAGTTTAGTCCTGCCCCTGAGAATCCCTCACCAGCAGTGTGAGGGGTCTTCAGCACGGACCCAGACATTCTACTTTTTCTCCTTAAGAGGAGGAAAGACCCAACAGAACCATGTACAGACAGCAAAGCCCCAAAAGATGACAAAAGAATAATAGAAGAGCAGTCAACGAAGATTTTTGACCTGAAGTGACACATAGAGTTTCTTCTGGCTGACAGATGAAAGGTTGAGAAGAGAAAATGAGCAGCTCCAAGCTGCAAAGGCTAGACTCCAAAAGGCTTCACTTGAAAAGGAATTGGATCTAGATACTGACTGTAGAAAAATCTGAATTATGGAGCCTGCTGCCCCCTTCAGAGACTACCTGGCAGGAGTTTGCAGCAAATAGAGGGAAAGCCAAGGACATTCCTATCCCCTACCTTGCTCCCTTGGACTTTTCGTCCCCAGAGCTCCTGCTTCTAGAGATCTAAAACAGTGGTGGTAAGGGAGAGGAAATCATACAACTAATGCAGCAGAAAGGGAAGCCGACAAAGCTAGGGTGGCTTCAGTCCAGGTGAATGATCCTCTGATGGACCGCTATAAGAGAAGATGCCTGGCCTCAACTAAGAGAATGGTCACTGTGAGATATCCAGCATAACCAAGTAAATGGCCAGGGCTGAGGACACTCTATGTGGCAAAGGCTAACACTGAGAGTCTGTTTCTCCTGATTCAAACCAAATGGCTACCCAGAATAACTTTTCAAGCAGCATTTATTTTCCTTCTCAATTTCAAGGTTATGCTATATATAACTATTACTCTATGATGCCATAAAGGATAATGCAAAATTGAATTAATACAGGAGCCCAAGGATAGCTTTGAATTGGAAAGATGCTTTCTATCATGCATTGACTGAATGATTTCATTATGCACAATTTATTAATTCCAATAAGACATGTCAGTTATGTGCCTTCCTAAATGATCCTACATGTGCCACACTTTGCACTACTCTTGACGTGTTGATAACCTCAAGACTATCAGGAAAAATGTTTAAATTTCCACTTTATGAAGAAAAGAACCAAATTATTAGTTCTCCTTTTTTTAAATTATCAATTTACATAATTAATCAAGGTGTTTCATAAGTTTTAACTTTCTGTTTGCCGTATTAAAAAGTTATGCATCATTTTTAAAATACCCAAAGAATTATTCCTTTGTTTTGAATGGTGCATAAATGGAGGTAATGCTAGTTTACAGTATTTAATTACAAGAAATTAATAAAATTTTGTTTTATTAAAAAAACATAAAAATGATAATAGCTGGCATTTGTATAGGTTTCTCAAAGTATATCACAAATATCTCGTGTTATCTTCTCAACAAACTTGGGAGGCAAGTATTGTTGTTATCCCTACTTTTCAAATGAGGAAGCTGAGGCAGACTGAGTTTAAGTAACTTGCCCAGAGTCACACTTCTCTCACTGCCTCACCTCTCCTAAACCTGCCCCTGACTATCCTTACTAAGCCATTAGTCCCTTCTTAGTCTATGAATTCATCACCCTGCTCTGACCTCACCTTCCTAACTTCTGAAGATAGATTTGAACTACTGTCTTCCTGACTCCAGGTCCAGCACTGCCTCTGCACTGCCTGTCAGAGCAGTGAAATCACTGTCCAGTCAAGAATTATATGTTCCTAATTTATAATACTAATCCTATTATGCCATTTATAGATAAGTACTGTTCTCTACACCTCCCCCAGTAAAATGTACATTCTTTTAAGAAAAGGAATGTGTCATTTTTAAATCTTGTGGGTTCTTAGCACCTAGCATGGTATTTTATGAGCATTAGATGTTGTCAGTGTTCTCCTAATAGCAGGGTACTGAGAGTACCAGCATTAAGTAGCACTTTTCAAGGCTTATAGATAAATCTCAAGCACTAAGGAAAAGACTCTAATATAGTGTACATGGTGACATAATTAAGTGTGTAGTCCAAGAGTTCCACAAGAGGCTTCTTATCAGTAGCATTTGTAAATGCATAGAATTCATTCAACCTTGTTACTCCTTCAATAATAACAAGAGCTACCTGAGAAACTTTTTTAATTGAACCTTAGTAGCATTTTGTGTGATAGCATACATCCATCACAATCAACAGTAAAATTATACAGTAAAATATCCATGTCAAGAAATAGTAGTTTATGTTCATTGTAGTATTCTAGCATTGACTCAGAAGAATGGGAAATCCTCATGCTAGTTGTTATTCAGGCATTTTCAGTCATGTCCAACTCTTTGTGACCCCATTTGGGGTTTTCTTGGCAAAGATGCTAGAGTGGCTAGATGCTATTTCCTTCTTCAGCTCATTTTATAGATGAGGAAAGTGAGGCAAGCAGGGTTAAGTGACTTGCCCAGAGTCACACAGCTAGTAAATGTCTGAGGCCAAATTTGAACTCAAAAAGATGAGTCTTCCTGACTCAAGGTTGGGCACTCTATTCACTTTACTACATAGCTGTCCCCAGTGCTAGAAGTTACTAGAAAAAGTACAGGAAACAGTTGAGTAATTCTTGCTCTTGTTTTTTTAGAGTAAGTGTATCACGGATTGTACCTTTCTTATCTTAGAGCTGTGTGAACACCAAATAACACTGGTAGAGTAACAATGAAAATTTTATATTTCTCTTTTTTCATTGATATATATCAAAATTATGTAGGATATTCTAAAATATTTGTACAGTTTATCTTCTGTTATTTTGGTGATTAGGATATCATTTAGTTATAAGCTTATAATCCTAGAAAGTAGGGATTCTGTGAAACAAGAGAAAATGGTTAAGGAAATAATTAAAAGCAATTAACACAGAATGCCACTCAGTAAGTCATCACTTTAACATCAACAATCAGCTAGTGCAAGGTTGCAAATTGTCTGCAGTCTCTGGATGTTTGCTTTCTGTCTGTGTGTGCTGTGCTGGTCATCTGAATTTTTATGAAGGGAGAGTGAGGCTGTGTTCCTCCAAGTGTCTTATGTGCCTGCTGCCATATAATGAGACCAAGACTTGACCATCTTTCATTCTCTTTCAAACACAGGGAAACTAAAAGTTTAAAACTAATTTTCATTGTTCTAGTGTTTGCCATATAACTAGTTTGCTTATTCTAAAATTGGCATATTAATAATTTTATATCTTTTTAAAATTTGATACATTCTTCAATTGATTTATGATTCCATCACTTTGGATACTCTGTCCATGTGATTTTTCTTGTGTCAATAGGCCAAATTCTTTTGAGTGATTATAAATCTCAGGAGGTTCTGCAGTGTTACAGTATTTGATTCAATGACCATGATGTCATTGAAAAGACAAAACATCTAGAGGACTTTATCATCTATCAGAAATCGCTCCTCAATTCAAGTACCGAATTGGATTTCCACTGTAATTATGGTGAATTCCTTTGGCAAGCATATATCTTGTTTCATTTGCTATTAATGATTAGAAAGTTATCAAACAAGATTATCTCAATTGTTTTAGCGTTCCAAAAATCTTGACTAGTGTTGATATATACTTGGGAGACATCTTGTTATAAAAGGTTTGTGTTTTACTCTACCAAACCAAGTGCCTTTTTTTAATAGTCAATACACAATAAGGACAATGTGATATTGTATTCTGCCTGTAAACACTTCTCTGTTTCCTACAAATACCTTTATCAAGGACAGCTTCGGAGTGTGTGTAAATTCTCATAATAAATGACAAACTAGGTACATAGATTGATAGTTGTCAGTATTCTCTCAGTGGTCTTTTTCCAGAATTAATAAAGAAGGTCTATAATTTTTTTCTACATCATTGGTGTCATCCCCTCTATTGTATACCTTATGAATCAGTTCTTCAGTACTCTCACAATTGTACCCCCTTTATCATACATCTCTTCCAGGTGTACTTAACATAATCCAGTTGCCTTTCCTTTCTTTGTCGTCAGTGTGATTTCTCTTGCCTTTAAGTACATACTAGGATTCTAGAGTCCAAAGTTTGGTGGCTCTACTGTCCTTGGTTCTGAAAAGAAAAGTTCGTTATAAAGATCATTAAATGTCTCTTCCATTTTTCTCATGTTTGTTGTCTTCCTTTCAATTTCTGTCTTACATGCTCTTATAATGACTGATTGGGCTGGTTTCCAAACTCTGTTTAAAATGATTTTGCCCTCTACTGCTAATCTCTGTTTTATGAAGTGATGATATATACAGGGTGTCCCTAAAGTCTGGACACATAGGAAATCTCATTAACATCTCATTAACCATTTCACCAAAGACTCTGTGTTGTTCAGTGACTTCTTTTTCTGGTTCATGCTAAAGGAGGTGTACTCAATGAAAATCACAGATGCAACACACTTGCTTGAACGCATAAAACGCATAGTGAATGTGCTAAAATTGGTGGCAATGTGGAGTTATTACATCGAGTTCACATGAATCTTACAAAGCTTACAACCTTAGCATCACAAATGATGGAAATCATATCCATATCACATTCCAATTAAATGAAATGTTGAAAATTTCATTCATTTCATTTTTGCCTATGTGTCCAGACTTTAGGAACACCCTGTAGAATCTATCATTCTTCTCTGTAAGATTTTACAAATGAGTTTATATTCCAAACTGGTGTTATCCTTGGCTGCTAGCTCTCCCCACTTGGCAAATAAGTATCAGATGACTAAGGCACTTTTTAAGCACTTTTGCTCTCCATGTTATGGTAACTGCCTTGTATCAGTTACAATTTTAGATAACATTGATGTAGTCTAGGTCTGTTTTTTATTTCCATTTTGCATTTTTCATCATGAATAATGCATTTAAGTAGGTCAGGATGGGATTATTTTCATTACGTGCCATGCTTTTTCTCATTTTTATTCTACTAGTTTTGATATTTTAATTTTGATTTTTATTCTTACAAGTCATTGGTCTGACTGTACACAAACCATTGATGCAGGAATGATTTTCACATTAGTAATAAGTCTGCTCATGCATTCTCTAACTATAATATTACAAAGTTCTTAAAATAAAAAAGCATTTATTATGTTAATTACCTTGTACAAACCACTGTTCTAAGCATTGGTGATACAAACAGAAAAACAGGACAATCTCTGCCCATAAGGAGCACACATCCTGCTAATTCTAATAATCTTCAGGATAGGTTGTACGAAGTAACTTGTAGTGAATTTCAGGCCTCCCAGGTACCTCTTTTAACTTAACCCTTACATAGAAAAATGTGAGTGCTCAAATCTGTGGAAGCCCAGTTAAATGTAGCTAAACTTGAGTAACCAGTCTACATAAATGAATTTTATTTCATTTTCATATTGACAGCATAACATATTTCTTGTACTTTTTTATGTCAAATTAGGTTATGACTTAGTGGGTAAAATTTTAAATTACTTTTCAAAAATATATCATGTGGTAATGTTGGTGGTTAAATCTTAGATTTCGTGATCATCAAAAGCAAGATTTATTTAGATTATGTAGCGTTTTATCTCCTATATGTGGCAACAGCAATAGAATCCATTTTTTGTAATTTTAAAAATCTCTCCATGGATATTCCAAAGTGATCTTTTTGCTTTTCTTTACAAGTTTTAAATTAGCCATTTGACTTGGGGCATTTCTTGTCTATGCACTAAAGAACACTATAAATTATTTTTGTTGTTTATGTGATTGATTTGTTTTCTAAATAAAACTAGTTTTTTTTTTTCCTTGGGTTCCCAAATATATAACATTCATATTGGCTATTTTTGTGGTCAAAAATAATTCCAACTGCCATTTCTTCCATAATATTACAGAAGTATCACATGTTCCTTTATAAATGTCACTTACAAATAGAAATTCACACCTTTATTTTAAAACCTTGTGCCCAGTCCCCAGACTGTGATGTTAATAAAGTTGAATTCTTCTGAATTTTAAGTCTTATCAGTAGATAATGGGAAATATAAATACAGGCCTTAAATTAGCAAAACTCCTTACAAGATATTCTACCAAAAGTCTTTTTGAAAATTCAGTGGGGGAAAAAAAAAACCTTTATATTTTCTGTGGTCTGAGAAATAATCAATGATAGTCTCATAGGGTTCAACTTTGCAGAGACATTAATGATTTGTCAGCTGTTTATCTGCTTAAGAGCAATAAACATGAAGCATGCTAGAACTTGATAGGACTCAATAAAAAATCCAGATAGTGTGCTGCAGGAAAAATGAAAAGACATTGATGACTGTCTTTCAGCCAGGGGATCAGGGAAGACTTCACAGAAGAACTGGCACCTGATCAGGGGTCTGAAAGAACCAGAGGAGGTCAGTAGGGGAAGGTGAGAAAGGCCTCCCTTATAGAGAAAAGGACAGCCTGCAATAATGCCCAGACGCTGGAGAGTACAGGATAAGACCAGTGAATGTGTAGGCAGCCAGTTTGACTGGAAAGCAGAAAATATTTTGGGAATTGATGTGAACACTTTGGCTCTCTTTTGGAAGTCCTATCAAATCCAACCTTATATCAGTTTGTTTATGTGTCATATTTCTGGAATCAAGACTATACTCCTTGAGGTCAGAGATTGTATCATTTTTTCATCTTTGTTTTCCCAGTGCTAAGCACTGTATCTTGTACATAGCAAATGCTGAACAAAAGTTTATTAACAATGAAAAGGTAGATTAGACCTAGATTGTAGTAGGTCTTTAATGCAATAAGGAGTTTAAATTTACAAGCAATAGGAAACCACTTGAAAGCTTTTAAACAGAGGGTAGGAACTCTGCATTAGGAAGAGTATTTGGGGAGCAATGTAAAGGATGGATTGGAGAAAAGAAGCCATTTAGGAAGCTATTACAATAGTTCACATGAGAGTTGATGGTGGTAATGTGTGAGGTGGTGAGGAAATAAATCCAACCTACTTGTGGAAATAGGACCTGCCATCTGATTGTCGTACATAATATAACTAGAACCCTAATTCATTAGCCACTTTTCTCACCTCTTTGGGCCATTAGCTGAAATGTAGCTCATATACATAACAAAAGCTTTTAAAATCTACATTTAGTAATGAGAAATGTGAGCCTATTGAACAGCAGCTGCGGTTTGATAAGGATTAGATTAATATCTAGGCCAAAGATGCCTTTATAAAATGGAAGCTTCTTGAGGGCAAGAACTGTCACATTGTCTTTGTTTCCCAGTGCCTAGGAGAATGCCTGGTACATGGCGGGAACTTAATAAATACTTACTGAAATCCAACACACCTCATCAACAATCAAAACTTTACTTTCTAATATTTTTATTTTTAGTTTACCATACACGGTGCTACATAATTTTGAGTTCCAAATTTTCTCCCCTCCCTCCCCCCATCCCTCCCCAAGACGGTATGGAATCTCATATAGCTATCATGTATAACTTCGCATTGAATTAATTTATACACTAGTCAAGTTGTGGAGAAGAATTATGACCAATGGAATGAATCATGAGAAAGAAGAGATAGAACCAAAAAAAAAACCCCAAAAACAAGAGAAGAAAAAAGGCAAGCATGTAGTGTGCCTCAATCTGCATTCAAACTTCACAGTGCTTTCTCTGGATGAAGACAGCATTCTCCATCGTGAGTCCCCTGGAGTTGTCCTTGCACCTTGCATTGCTGAGAAGAGCAAAGTCTGTCAGGGTTGGTCCTCATGGAATCCATATATCTGTGGTTGTGTACAATGTTCTCCTGGCTCTGCTCCGCTCACTCAGCATTATGTCGTGTAGGTTTTTCCAGGTTGTTACGAAGTCCCTATCATCCCCATTTCTTATGGCACAATACTATTCCATTACCTCCATATACCACAGCTTGTTCAGCCATTCCCCAATTGATGGGCATCCTTTTGATTTCCAATTCTTGGCTACCACAAAGAGAGCCACTATAAATATCCTTGTACATATGAGTCCCTTTCCCTCTTGTGTGATTTCTTTGGGATACAACCATAGAAGTGGTATTGCTGGGTCAAAGGGTATGAACATTCCTATGGCTCTTTGGGCATAGTTCCAAATTACTCTCCAAAATGGCTGGATCATCTCACAACTCCCCGAGCAATGTAACAATGTTCCAATTTTCCCACATCCTCTCCAGCGTTTGTCATCGTCCTGCTTTGTTATTTTAGCCAATCTGACAGGAGAGATGTGGTACCTAAGAGTTGTTTCGATTTGCATTTCTATAATCAGTAGTGATTTAGCGCATTTTTTCATATGGCTATAGATATCTTTAATTTCTTCCTCAGAAAACTGCCTGTTCATATCCTTTGACCATTTCTCAATTGGGGAATGGCTTGTATTCCTATATATTTGGCTCAGTTCCCTGTATATTTTAGAAATGAGGCCTTTATCAGAGATACTAGTTGCAAAGATTTTCTCCCAATTTTCTGCTTCCCTCCTAATTTTTGTTGCATTGGCTTTTTTTGTACAAAAACATTTCAATTTAACATAATCAAAATTATCCATTTTGCATTTTGTAATGCTCTCTATCTCTTGTTGGGTCATGAATTCTTTTCTTTTCCATAAATCTGATAAGTAAACTATTCCTTGCTCTCCCAAATTACTTATAGTATCAGCTTTTACTCCTAGATCATGAACCCATTTTGACTTTATTCTGGTATATGGTGTAAGATACTGGTCTATGCCCAGTTTCTGCCCTACCATTTTCCAATTTTCCCAACAGTTTTTGTGAAATAGTGATTTCTTAGCCCAGAAGTTGGCCTCTTTGGGTTTATCAGAGTAGATTGCTGTAGTTGTTGACTTCTCCATCTTGTGTACCTATCCTATTCCACTGATCCACACCCCTGTTTCTTAGCCAGTACCAGGTAGTTTTGATGACTGCTGCTCTGTAGTAAAGTTTAATATCTGGTATGGCTAGGCCACCTTCTCTAGCATTTCTTTTCATTAATACCCTAGATATTCTAGACCTCTTGTTTTTCCAGATGAATTTTGTTATTATTTTGTCCAGCTCGGTAAAATAATTTTTTGGTAGTTCGATTGGTATGGCATTGAATAGATAGATTAATTTAGGTAAAATTGTCATTTTTATAATATTAGCTCGGCCTAACCGTGAGCAACTGGTATTTTTCCATTTATTTAGATCTGCCTTTATTCGCATGAAAAGTGTGTCATAGTTATGTTCATATAGGCCCTGGGTTTGTCTTCGCAAATAGACTCCCAAATATTTTATAGTGTCTACAGTAACTTGGAATGGGATTTCTCTTTCTGTCTCTTGCTGTTGGGCTTTGTCAGTAATGTATAGGAATGCTGAGGATTTATGTGGGTTTATTTTATATCCTGCAACTTTGCTAAAGTTGTTTATTATTTCAAGTAATAGAAAAGGGTGAGTTCACCTCTAATAAAGAGGAAATCAAAACAATAATTAGGAATTATTTTGCCCAACTGTATGCCCATAAATTTGACAACCTTAGAGATATGGATGAATATCTACAAAAACATAAACTGCCCAGGTTAACAGAAAAGGAAGTAAAATTTCTAAATAACCCCATCTCAGAAAAAGAAATTGAGCATGCCATCAATGAACTCCCTAGGAAAAAATCTCCAGTGCCAGATGGTTTTACATGTGAATTCTATCAAACATTTAAAGAACAACTAATTCCAATACTTTGTAGACTTTTTGGGAAAATAAGTGAAGAAGGAGTCCTACCAAATTCTTTTTATGACACAAATATGGTACTAATACCCAAACCAGGTAGAGTCAAAACAGAGAAAGAAAATTATAGACCAGTTTCTCTAATGAATATTGACGCAAAAATTTTAAATAAAATATTAGCAAAAAGATTGCAGCAACTCATCACGAGAATAATACACTATGACCAGGTAGGATTTATTCCAGGAATGCAAGGCTGGTTCAATATTAGGAAAACTATTAACATAATTGACCATATCAACAACAAAACTAGCAGAAACCATATGATCATCTCAATAGACACGGAAAAAGCCTTTGACAAAGTACAACACCCATTCCTATTAAAAACACTAGAAAGCATAGGAATAAATGGAACCTTCCTTAAAATTATAAATAGCATCTACCTAAAACCATTGACAAGCATTGTTTGTAACAGGGATAAGCTAGATGTATTCCCAATAAGATCAGGGGTGAAACAAGGATGTCCATTATCACCCCTATTATTCAATTTGGTACTAGAAACGTTAGCTGTAGCAATAAGAGAAGAAAAAGAAATTGAAGGAATTAGAATAGGAAAAAAAGAAACTAAATTATCACTTTTTGCAGATGATATGATGATTTATTTAGAGAATCCTAGTGAATCAAGTAAAACTTTACTTTCTTAACTAGATTTATTTTGCATGATCGATTCTTGAGACAAGTCTTGCCTCATGATAGTCCAAAAGATTATTTATTAATAAATGAAAGGCTAAAGAATAGCATTTTGGCCCATCAATGTGTATATGATCTATTCCCAGATTTAGGCATTAAGAAGAATTCATTATTGGTGGCCTGCTCACAGAGTCATAGAATTCTATAATTGGGAATGACCTTGGCAGCCATCTAACTGATCAGCTGAATTTGCAAACAACTATATTACTGTGGTCTTTTTTTCTGCAGGATTGCCTGTAGCCAAACAATGTGTCCTCAAACAAAACAAACTTCAGATAAAAATTGTTTGAACTATTAACATGTGTTACTACACTTATGTATCTACATACATATATGTAAATATATAACAAATTTCTACATATCAGAAATTCTAATGTTGAATCTATTTCTAGGAAGAAAAAGGCATTATACCCAATACTCAGAAAAATTATTATGATAGTACCTCAGCTCTCTCCATGATCAAGGGCAAATAATACCAAGGTCAAGTGTTTACTCCAGGCCATATAAATCTGTCTTCTCTAAGCGTCATTTTCTTCATCAGAAAAATAGGGATAATATCACCTGCTTACTACAAAAGTCTTTGTACGAATGAAATGAGGTAGTGTATGTAAGAGTGCTTTGAGAAATCATAAATGCCTATACAAATGTAAAGTACTATATTATTAAGTAGTATAGTATATATTAAGTACATATTCTATATAGTATATATTGTATAGTATATAGTATGTGTTGTATATTATATATAGTATATATTAAGGAGTGCATATATGTAGTATATATTGAGGAGTTTGTATATATATATATATATAGTAGGTAGATATACATAGATAGATAGATAGATAGATAGTAAATAGATAGTGGATAGATAGCATTCTGGACTAGGAGTCAGGAAAACTTGAGTTTGAATCCTTCCTTAGACACTTACTAGTTGTGTAACCCTGGACAAATCATTTTACTCTGCCTCAGTTTCCTCAACTTTAAAATGATGATAATAGCACCTACTTCACAGGCTTATTGTGTTAAATGAAATAATACCTGTCGAGCATTTTACAAACCTTAAAGCACTATATAAATGTGAACTGTTATTTTTACTAAAAAGACTAAAAAGTTCTATATTTCTACATGAAATATTTAGATCTTAGTTGACAGTTGCAACTAACACCATTATTATCATCTTATCCACAGAAATAAAATCATGAGCTACTATGTCTCATTAATAGAGGGTGTCAGAATCCTGAAAAATTCCCAGGTTTGGAATCTTCTCATGTCGAAAGAATTAGAGCCAGCCATAGGAAAATTCATCAACTAAAAATTTTTTTTCATCTTAGGATTATATACCTGGCAGGGGAATGTTGGCAATTACCATTTCAACCTCTCTCATTCTGCAGATAAAATACTACCCAAAGAAATTAAATAGCTTGTTCGAGATCACATAGGCACTAAATAGAAGAGCAAGGACTTGAACTGATTGCGTGACTCCAAATCCAGTTTTTCTTTTCTCTGTTTTTTTTTTCCCTTTTTCTCTCCACAGCATACAACCTTTATTCCCATGAGAAAGATCTATTTACGATCCTCTGCTCAGGCTGACCTCATTTCCTCCTCTGGGCCTTTCCTCAAGTTATTCTCTCCAACTAGCATGCCCTTTCTTCTCTTTGAGTAGGTTGTTTAGATAAGCATTCTTCAGATCATATCTCTTCCATGAAGTCTTCTCTTTCGTTCATTCACTCAACATTCATCCAACAAGCATCTGCTTGAGTACTAATTGATCTCTCCCTCTCTGAACTCCTACTGTCATCATCATAAACTGGAGAACTTAATTATTTCCTAATTGTTTGAAATATATTTATTTTGTCTCCCCAGCTGGATTGAGGCTAGAATACAGATGACATCTCTATGATGAGTCTGCAAGGTCAGAAGTGGGATATAAAAGCAATCCCACACTTACTACACCACTTTGTCCCATATACATCGATAAAAATAACTCACATTTCTATAGTACTTTAAGGTTTACAAAGGACTTTGTTTACAACAGCTCTAAGAGATAGGTATTATAAGTATCATTACTGTCATTTTACAGACAAAGAAATTGCCTCTTCTGTCTCCCTTCTCAGTTTATGTCTTACTCTATCCCAGAGTACTGATCATATGTCCCAGTCTCCCAGCTTTGACTTCAAGCTAAGATAATAACAAGTAAAGCTTTGGGTGTTATCTTAGCCACTAATATGTACATTTTGTTAGGGGACCATTGGAAACTAAGAAGCTTTCAGGATCCCCCAAAATAGATATCTAATGACATTTCTACAGGAAACTCCTTCCTCATCTCCCAATATATGTCCATCTACTTATAAAGTTAGACCTACCAAAAGCTATCCATAAGATTGATTAACCAGTAGTGCAATATGCTTTGTAAACCTTTGAAGCATTAATGAAAATATGAGTTATTAATGTATTCATTTGTGTAGATGGAAAACAACTATGGAATGTAACTAATCAGCATTAAAAAACAAGGGCCACAGGGGAAAAAAAAATCCATCAAGAGACAAACATAAAAAGAAAAGTTTAAGTTTGGGAGGATTGGGAAATATGCAACATTCTGCTGATCTTTTAAAGTAAAAATAGGGAGCAAAAAAAATATTGAATAAATAACAAAGCTGAACCTTAGCGCTACATTTGGTAAATTAAAGAAACAAGTACCTGAAAAAGGAAACCGACACACATCATAGAAGGAAAGAGACACAGAAAAGAGTAGTGAATTTGAAGTCAAAGGACCTGGCTTCAGTTCCCAGCTCTGCCACTTAGTACCCATATGACCTAGGGCAAGCCCATTCATGAACTTTGGGTCTCATTCTTCTATTTGATAAAATGAAAGTTGGAATAGATGATGGCTTCTGAGGTCCCTTTCACCTCTGAATGTGTAAGCCTATGGAAACCTGTTAAATAGAAGGAAAAAGCAAAGCAGAGTTGTGACAATAGCTTTCCGTGGAACATTACCATTTACTCTATGGCCTTTGGAAAACATTACTGACAGGGTATTTAAAGGCATGTTTTTGGTTTTTGCCACTGCAGACCTAAAAAAAGTCTTACTATCCATGTGACCTTGAGCAATTCTCCTTTCTTGTCCTCATCTTCCTAATATATTAAAGGTGGGAATTAGACTCAGAATCCCTTTGAGCTCTAATTCTTCAGATCCTAGAAATACCCTGGTACTTGTCCTATAAAACATTGAATTAAACCAAAGACTGGAGATTCCTAGCTTTATTATAAGTGTTCTCTTTGTATTACTAAATTCCAATATTAATTTGTCAATGATTGAGGTATGAAAAACCCAAAACTTGTGAATAAGCTCTTGAACTATTCATAACTGTATTGATCAGTGATTCTAAAATAGGGTGTCACATTACTGTTGGGCTGCTGTCTCCAGAATTCTCTATGTTTTCTGTCCTGGTAGGTTTTCCCTTCTGAAATACAAAGTTCTTCTACCTCATTATTTTCTCCTGTGCCCCCAGATTTTTACACCCTACTGCACTGAAAAAGAAGGCATTACTTTTGCCTTCACCTTCGTCCTCTGAGGTCCAGGATGGAGATTTTACTGTAGACCTTCAAAGAGAGGATGTCTACAGGCAGGTGCTGAATGACAGCAGCATCCCTGTTACAGATGTCACACCAGGTATGCCCTGGCCATATCTTTCTTTTCACCTCAGGGAAACTAAGCCTATCTATTTATTTTGCAGGAGGCAGGGTGACAAGAAAGAAACATTAAGTGAGTTTCAGTAAATAATGTTCAGAACCCACAGCTCTAGATTTTTATTATTTTATAAAATACTTTAAATGGAAGTGTTGCATTTCTAATGTATTCATCTGGATTTCCTGGTCTACTCTTTGGCCCAAATATCATACATTATAAGGCTATAGACAAAATGTGTAATAGACCTCTAGGGTTTAATGTTCAGGGCAAATTAAAGGAAGGATGTTCTCTCCTCTTCCCTTTGTACTTGTATCAGTAGTCCAATACCACCTCGCCCAGCATCATTCAAACGTCCCAACTCCCCAAGTACTCAATAGTTATCCGATGAAAATGCCTCATTTTTGTAGTGTTTTTAGGTTTGTGCAGCATTCCCCTCACAGCAGCCTTGTGAAGTCAGCATTACAAATATCATTCTCATTTTGCAAATGAGTAAATGGAGGCTTTGAGATGCGATGAATTTGCTTGTGGTGCTTCAGCTCCAACATATTTGAGTCAGGGGGCAAACCCAGGTCTTCTGGTTCCAAGTGTAGCCCTTTTCCCACTACACCACACTGCTTTTCAGATGTCTACTTTATGGTATAAAGAATAACTTGTATCAATACAGTATTTTGATACTTTAAAGGATCTGATATTTCATCACTGTGGCTAGTCACATCACTAATATAGATCACAACCCCCAGGAGTTGGCCTACCTGAAGAAATTCATGACCTCCTTGCCATTTTTCTGGTGATGAACCTTTCAGTAAATCTCTCTTACCATTCTTGTATAAACTCCTTGGGAAAGCCATCCACATAAGGTGGACGTTTCCAGTCGTCTCACTCTTAACTCTTGTAATCTGGCTTCTAACCTTATCATTCAAATGAACTACTTTTTGAAACATTACCAATTATGTCTTTATCCATCTTGACCTCTCTGCAGCATTTAATACCATTGATCACCTCCTAGGTGCTCTCTGCTTTCTAAATTTTGGTGACACTATTATCTCCTTGGTTCTCCTACTATCTATCAGACCACTCCTCAGTGTCCTCTAGTGTATCTTCATCCATGTTATACCAGCTGACCATTGGTATCCCTGAAGGTTCTGGACTCTCCTCTTTTTCTGTCTACCCTGTCTCCCTTGATTATTATCAGCTCCCATAGGTTCAACTATCACCTCTAGTAGATGATTCCTATGTCTTTTTTTCTAGTTCCAGTCTCCTAAGCTCTAGTTCCACACCACAGCTGCCATTTGGACATCTCAAACTGGATGCATCTCCAAAACTTATCTTTCTTACTAACTTATTCTCTTTCCTTAAAAATCGTCCCTCTCTTCCCAATGGCCCTGTAACTGTTGAGGGAACCATCATCCTTTCATTCATCCAAGTTTGAAACTGTTGTGTTATCCTCAACTCCTCACTTTTACTCCATATATCTAATCTACCACCAAATCTTGTTATTTCTACTTTCACAAATCTTATATTTTCCCTTCACTCTACTCACACAGCAACACCTCAGTAACATGCCCTCAATACCATTCACCTGGACTATTGCAATAGCCTTCTAATACATCTCCCTGCCTCAAGTCTGTCCCCCTCCAATCCATCCTTCAGTCAGCTGCCCAAGTGATTTTCCTAAAGCATAGATCTATGTCACTGCCACCCCCTCAACCCCCCAACATACTCTAATAAAGGCCAGGGGCTCCCTGTTACCTCTAGGATCAAATATAAAGGCCTCTTTGGCATTTAAAACTATTCTCAACCTGGCCCTTTTCTACTTTTCCATTCTTCTTACAGTTTACTCCCTTCCACATACCCTGTGATCTAGCTACATGGGCCTACATATTGTTACTCCAACAGGACCCTCCGTCTCCCATCTCTCCATGCCTCTGTACTGGCTCTCCCCACCAATATCAGAAATGTTCTTCCCTCCTCATTTCTGTTAGTTTCCCTGGCTTCCTTAAAAACTCGAGTCAAATCCTACCTTCTGCAGTTCTTTTCCTAGTCTTCTCAGATACTAAAGTTAACTTCCCTCTAAGATTACTTTCTGTCGACTCTGTATATATCTTGTTATTTTCATGCTTGTGTTTCCCATTAAAATACGAGCTCCCTGAAGAGATTGTTTTTGGCCTTACTTTATATCCTCAGTGCTTATCACAATACCAGTACTACATAGGTGCTGAATAAGTGCCTCCTGATTGGCCAGCTGGCCAGCTAGGTTGTTGGGTTCTTGGATGACAGGCACAGTCTATCACTGGGCTGGGCTCCAAACTTCCCAGCTTGAGGAAGACTTACACTGGAAAGCCCTTTGAGAATGCAGGATCACCTTCATGCCACAATGGTACATCTTTAACAGAGAAGAATGAAGAATGTAGTACCTCTGTATTCCAAATACTTTGCACCCACATCTTCTCATTTCATCTTCATGAGATTTCTGTGAGATTAGGTATAAAAAAAACTGAAGCACAAAGAGATTAAATGACTTGGTCAATATCACACAACTCAGTAGTGGAAGAACCAGGGCTATAATCCAGGTCTCCTAACTCCTACATCTTTCTGGTCTGCTACCACTGGCTTCACATTTATAATTCCAGTTCCTAGTTGTCCATGACACATATCAGTGTACTAGCACCAAGAATCCAAAAAAAGATTTCTTAACTCAGTATTTGATTTGGAAAAAACATTATTTCTTTTTTTGTAGATTTACATTCCTAACTATATTTTTTCCTTTTTAAGATAGATGGGACCTATTATTTCATCCATATTGAGAGATCCTGATGTGGAAGGTTTGGGGGGGTTTATTTATTTATTTAGTATTTAATTTTTCCCCAGTTACATGTAAACAACAGTTTTTAACATTTGTTTTTATAACTTTGAGTTCCAAGTTCTCTCCCTTCCTCCCTCCCCACCCTCCCCTCGTTGAGAAGGCAAGCAATTCCACATAGGTTAAACATGTGTAGTCAGGCAAAACATCTGGTGTGGAAGTTTTTTCCATTGTTGTATAGCAATGGCTTATCCAACTTACAGGATTCTCCTAGAACTCTGAAAGGCAGATAGGACTTAAAACCAGGTCCTCCTGATTCCAAAACTACCCTAATCAAGAAGTCATACTACCTCTCATTTTTTACCTTAGGCTAAATCTGAAGTCTAACAAAATGGAAGGAAGAGTTAGCTTAGAAATAAGTAGAGTAATAACTGGAAAGTAACTTGGAGTTAAAATTTTGTTTCAGACAATCAACGATATGAATAAGTAGGAATCAGTTGCATTTTGAATCATTCTCATATCATGTCCTTTCAACAAACGTTAATTAAACAACTCCTCTGTGCATGGCACTGTACTAAATACTTGTATTACCATATATCAGTAAGTCAACAAGCCTTTATTAAGCTCCTGCTATGGGCCAGGTACTATGCTAGGCACCAGAGATAAAAAGACAGAAATGAAGCAGCCCCTGACCATGAGGAACTCAGCATTATGTCATGGGATATGTCCGTGTCTTTCTTCTTTGAATATGTTTAGGCATGGAGATTACGTCTTTTTCTTCTATTATATCTCACTTCAGGACCTATAAGGTACAAAACTTTGCATATAGTGGAATTTCAACACAGTTTAGGAAGGACATTGACAATCTGGAGAGTGTCCAAATGAGCCAGTAACTGTTGTGGGCTGGTTTCCCACCAGTTAAAACACCCACAGCTAAACCAATAGGCTTGCTTCTGTATTCTTGCTCCATCTTGTTCCATCTTCAAAATTCATGGGTGGAGTTTCTGGCCATGCACAGGATTACTGTACATAGTGATATAACCTAGACAGCGCCATATGTCATCTTTGCTATTCCTTGTGTCAGTGGAAGAGAGTTTTTTTAAAATACATTTTTAAGTCATTTTATATTTACCTAAGGATCTTACCTTTCCCCTAAGAATCTCAAGGCATTCTATAAAATGTCAGTCTTGGTATAAGGGAAGTAAAAATAGGAGTAAAAAAAGGACTAGACTAGAAAAAAGAAAAGGAAAGAAAATTCCAATGCAGTGCCCTCAAGTGCACAAAATTTGTCCATTTTCTGTTCTATAACACTGTCATCTACAAGAGGGCATTTTATTCAATGTTCCATCTTATTCGAAATAGCCTCTTATGAGCCTTTGTCTTCTCTGATATGTGCAGAGTATACTGAATTCACTGCCATGTGCCACCTGTGTTCTTCAGCCCCATCATCCCTTCTGGTTCCAAAGTAGATCTAGGAGTGTGGGTATAAAATGTTAAGTTCCACTTTAACCCAGGAAGCTGGGCCATTTCAGGGTCCTCCCAGGGAACTGGCTTCTTTGTAGTCCATAATAGATCCACTCTAGTGCAAGTTCAGTCTACAATGAAATCATAGATGCAAAAAAAAAAAAAGTTATGACTATGAATCACAAAACACCGTAATCTCAGAAAAAGTCTAAATTCGAGGTGACCTAAATTGCAATGGAAAGACACAGAATGGGTGGTAGTTGCCTGTGGTACATAACCAGCAATGATTTGCGTATAAAAAGTGACATAAAAGACTTTATCACAGTCATGTCTGACCCAAACAGGTGGTTGGCCAGGCACGTGCAAAGGGCATGAGATAGACAACATGTGGACAGACAGGTTGTGCTCATATCCACTAAACATGAGAAGAATGTGGAGGAGGCCCTCCAGCTTGTTGTGTGAATCCTCTATAGATGATTTACTGAAAAATTTAAACACGATTCACTCAGGTTGTAGAAGCTGGGAGTGGTTTGAGATCTGCACAGTGGAAAAAGGACCCTGCCTAAGGGATTCATTGAATTATCGAATGAGTAGAGGAGATCTATTGGAGCAAAGGTGCCCTCCTTGGGCCCCTGCTGTGCCTCCTCAGGCTCTTCATACACTACAGAAGGATAGGGTTTCTGCACTGCATACCTCTTCTGAAAGGGGGCATACACTGAATTCTGCTTCATCTCACCCCTACAAGCAGCTGCCTCCTCCTGGTTCTCCAATAATGTGTAAAAATAATGACTCACATTTGTATGTCACTTTAAAGTATACCAAGTACTTTCCTCACAATTGTCCCATGAGGTAGATAGTGCAAATGTGATCTCCATTTTATAGATGAGGAAACTAAGCTTTGAGAGGTTAAGTGACTTGCCTGTGACCAAAGCTAGTAAATATCTGAGGTGAAATTCAAAGCAAGTCTCTTCACTAAGATCCATGTCAGAGCACAGTTTGTTTTTCAGTACATATTTTAAGAAGGACATTGACAAGTTTGAGTGTATCCAAAGAAAGTGACCATGATGATGAGAGGACTGGAAACCATGCTCTGTGAGGAATTCTTGAAGGAACTACAATGTTTAAAATTAAGGAAAAAAAGAACATGTTAGTCGTCTAGCTGACAGTTATCATGTGGAAAAAGAACAAGGCCATCCTTGGTTCTGAGGGCCATAGAGAGAAACTGAAGAGCTGTATTTCAGCTCCACCTTAGGAATAACTCCCTAACACTTGTAACTGTCCAAAGATAGAACAAGCATCCCCAGAAGGCACTGAGTGCCCTCTCACTGGATACTTGTCAGATATGTTGTAGAAGGGATTGTTGCTGGTCACTGTCTCATGTTGTGCTTGGTAACCTCAAAGGTCCCTTTTAGCCCTAAATTTCTGCTCTAGAACTTCCAGATCTAGGACTCTTTCATTTTATAATACTAGCTAGGAAGAACTTGCTAACACTGAACAATTGTTTTTGTAAAGGAAGTCATGTTTCCTCTGTATTAAATTATCATGAAGGTCTAAAGCAATAATTTTTAGTTAGTTTACTACCTTCTTTTATTCTGGGTATAAAATTATCCCTATTTTTGTTTTGAAAATGACTATTATTCATGTGAATGTGTCTGGGACACAGATAATGAGAAACAGCAGAGATGATGGTCAAATAAAAAAATGTTTCCAAGGATATCAAAGACATTTAGCTTTTTAATAATAGAATTAATTGTAAAATCAGGCATCACACTACACACACTAGCAGTGAATTGTTAACAATGAATTTTCATTAGGCAGCAATTATTAATAGAGTGCATGTACATAGAATCTTATAATGAACAAGAAGCCTAGTGCCAGAGAGAACAGGAAAATGTTTTCATTCAAAAGGCTTTCCTGCCTTTTGGCAGCATAATCACAGAATTTTTGATGGAACTTGGCATCCAAAATGCATTAGCCCTTTGTGTTAGCACATGACCTCTTTGAGTTAGAGATTTCTCATCTGCATCTCACAGATCATTCCTCTGCCATGAGTAATATTTATAAAACACTACCAACCACAACATTATTCAAAATTTAGATACCTTTTGCTGATAACCCCCTTTCAGTGGAGTAATTCCAAGTAAGATACCCAGAAACTTAAGGGATTGACAAGTGTTATTAATCCATTTTGCAAAGGAAGAGACTGGTTTAAAGAGGGATGACTATGCAGAGAGAATTCAGCAAATCAATAGCTCAGGTCTCTTGACTCTCACACCAGTGCTTCAAGCCACACAACCTTTCAGTGATGTGACACAGAATCATAGATCCAGAACTGGAAGGAACCTCTGATCATGTAGGCCAACCCCTCATTTACAGAAGAGGACACTGAAGCCCAGAACTTGAGATTTGCCCAACACCTAAAACTAGGCAAAGCAAATGTTAGGTCATTTACTAAAACTGATAAATTCTTCAATCTTCCCAGGTTAACATTTTTAAAGTTGTGAATTCATTTTAAACATAACCTTTCTCTCTTACATCACTACCCTTTTGAGCTGCACCTTTTGAGATTCTGTTTTTAACTTTTTAAGTGATGTCACTCACTGTTTCCACTAGGTCTGCTCCCTTTACATTGAATACTTTTATTTCTTTATCTTTTGTACCTAGTTATATTTAATTTCTAAAATATGAAGAATGATAGCTGCATTTCCATACAAAAGCATGTATGAAAAATCTTTATTGGAATAGGAACTGTCAAAATATGTATGAGGCCACAGAAATTTTTAATAATTTTTTTAAAAATTCTGAACCCCAAAAGATTATTTGCATACATATAGCAGAACATACAAAAAAGGGTTGTATATGAAACTGTGTCTCTACTTTTTACCACTTTTTTGAAGTATATTGTAAATTCATTATGTTCTTTTCAAAACTTCCCTGCTTATCTGTGCTTCCTTCTAACTTCCTTCTGATCCCTTCCATGCATTTTATAAAATGTCACAATGGCTTTCTTTTTCTTAGTAGTACTATTGCTTTCTTCTATCTCTACCCCCAGTTAATCAAGGAAAAGAAAAGGGGGGGAAAATCCCTTGTAACAAATAAGCATCATCAAAGATGGCGGTTGGAAAGCAGGGACTAGCGTGACCTCCCCACCAAGTCCCTCCAAAAACCTATAAAAAATGGCTCTGAACCAATTCTAGAACTGCAGAACCCACAAAATAGCAGAGGGAAGCAGGGCTCCAGCCCAGCACAGCCTGGATGGTCTCTGGGTGAGGTCTATCCTGCGTGGAGCTGGGAGCACAGCGAAGCGGAGCAGAGCCCAGTGTGGGCGGCGCAAACCAACCAGACCAGGAGCTGGGAGGTGGTGCCCTAGTACCCTGAATCAGTGAGCTGTGGCAGTTACCAGACTTCTGAACCCACAAACACCAAAGACAACAGAGAAGGTTAGTGGGAAAAGCTGCGGGAGTGGAAGGAGTTCGTGGTTCGGCTGCCACCTTGCGGGCAGCAGAGGTGGGGCAGCTACAGAACTACAGCTGCAGTGGCTTCCAGCCCCAGGCCCACCTGGTGGGAGGAATTAAGTGGCGGATCAGAGCAGGAGTGAAGAGCCTGCTGAAGATCTAAGTACAGTCCAGGTTGGGGGTTCTTGGGGAAGGAGGACTGCTGGTGTGGCAGACCTGGCACATCCCCCCAAGCTTGGAACATAGTTCTCTTAACTCTACAAGCAGTCATACCCTGCTGAAAAACTCAAGGGTCAAGTCAGTTGGCTGGGAACATGGCCAGGCAGCGAAAACTCACCCAGATTCAGTCTCAAACTCTGGAATCTTTCTTTGGTGACAAAGAAGACCAAAACATACAGCCAGAAGAAGTCAACAAAGTCAAAGAGCCTACAACAGAAGCCTCCAAGAAAACATGAACTGGTCTCAGGCCATGGAAGAGCTCGAAAAGGAGTTGGAAAAGCAAGTTAGAGAAGTAGAAGAAAAATTGGGAAGAGAAATGAGAAGGATGTGAGAAAATCATGAAAAACAAGTCAATGACTTGCTAAAGGAGACCCAAAAAAATATTGAAAAATACACTGAAGAAAACAACACCTTAAAAAATAGACTAACTCAAATGGCAAAAGAGCTCCAGAAAGCCAATGAGGAGAAGAATGCCTTGAAAGGCAGAATTAGCCAAATGGAAAAGGAGGTCCAAAAGACCAGTGAGGAAGATACTACCTTCAAAATGAGATTGGAGCAAGTGGAAGCTAGTGACTTTATGAGAAATCAAGATATTATAAAACAGAACCAAAGGAATGAGAAAATGGAAGACAATGTAAAATATCTCATTGGAAAAACCACTGACCTGGAAAATAGATCCAGGAGAGATAATTTAAAAATTATTGGACTACCTGAAAGCCATGATCAAAAAAAGAGCCTAGATATCATCTTTCAAGAAATTATCAAGGAGAACTGCCCTGATATTCTAGAGCCAGAGGGCAAAATAGAAATTGAAAGAATCCACCGATCGCCTCCTCAAATAGATCCCAAAAAGAAATCTCCTAGGAATATTGTCACCAAATTCCTGAGTTCCCAGATCAAGGAGAAAATACTGCAACCAGCCAGAAAGAAACAATTTGAGTATTGTGGAAACACAATCAGAATAACCCAAGATCTAGCAGCTTCTACATTAAGAGATCGAAGGACTCGGAATACGATGTTCTGGAGGTCAATGGAGCTAGGATTAAAACCAAGAATCAGCCACCCAGCAAAACTGAGTATCATGCTCCAAGGCAAAATATGGATTTTCAATAAAATAGAGAACTTTCAAGCTTTCTCAGTGAAAAGACCAGAGATGAATAGAAAATTTGACTTTCAAACACAAGAATCAAGAGAAGCATGAAAAGATAATCAAGAAAAAGAATAAGAAAAAGAAATTGCAAGGGACTTACTAAAGGTGAACTGTTTTGTTTACATTCCTACATGGAAAGATGATGTGTATGATTCCCTGAAGGGAATATGCATATATATATATATATATATATATATATATATATATATATATATATATATATATATACACACACACACACACACACACACACACACATATATGCGTATGTGTGTGTTTACATATATACATGTATATGTGAGTATGTATGTATATATGTATGTGTATATATATGGGGGGGGCACAGGGTGAGTTGAAGATGAAGGGAAGATATCTAAAAGAAATAAAATAAAATTAAGGGATGAGAGGAATATATTGAGAGAGGGAGAAAGGGAGGGATACTATGGAGTAAATTATCTCGCATAAAAGTGGCAAGAAAAAGCAGTTCTGTAGGAAGAGAAGAGAAGTCAGGTGAGGGGGAATAAGTGAATCTTGCTCTCATCAGATTTGACCTGAGGAGGGAATACCATACATACTCAATTAGGTATCTTACCCCACAGGAAAAAAGGAGGAAGATAAAAAAAGGGGGGGATGATAGAAGGGAGGGCAGATGGGGATGGAGGTGATCAAAAACAAATACTTTTGAAAGGGGACAGGGGTCAAGGAAGAAAATTCAGTAAAGGGGGATAGGTTAGGAAGAAGCAAAATATAGTGAGTCTTTCACAACATGAGTATTGTAGAAGGGTTATACATAATGATACGCATGTGGCCTATGTTGAATTGCTTGACTTCTTAGGGAGGGTGGGTGGGAAGGGAAGAGGGGAGAGAATTTGGAATTCAAAGTTTTTAAAAACAGATGTTCAAAAACAAAAAAAAAAAAGTTTTTGCATGCAACTAGAAAATAAGATACACAGGCAATGGGGCCTAGAAATTTATCTTGCCCTACAAGAAAGGAAGGGAAAAGGGGATGGGAGGGGAGTGGGGTGACAGAAGGGAGGGCTGACTGGGGAACAGGGCAACCAGAATATACGCCAAGCAGATCCACACAACTACATAGAAGCCATGTCTTTCATATAGATAAAGATATATAGATAGCTATAGATGTGTAGATATGAGTAACATGTTTCATCATAGGTCCTCTGGACACATGATTGGTCATTGCTTTGATCAGAGTTCTTAAGCCTTTCAGAGATGTTTTTCTTTCCAGTGTTATTGTCCTTATATAAATTATTCCTCTTAATTAAAAATTAATTATACCACCTAATTCTTCATCAGTTTGTGTTCCCTAGTATTTTCAGAAATCATCTCTCATCATTTGTTATTGCCCAATAATATTTCATTACATTCATATACCACAATTTGTTCAACCATTCTCCAGGTATCTAAGAGGCAACCCCTTTAGATTCTAGTTCTTTGCTTTTCTCCTCTCCCTCCGACCCCCGCCTTTTTATTCCCTCCTGGATAAGAAAGTTTATTTTGTTTGTGAATATTCCCCCTCCACAAATCCCTGCTTGTTTTCAATGTATTTATTCACTCAACTGTGTGTGTGTGTGTGTGTGTGTGTGTGTGTTCGTTCAGCCTCCTTTGTCCATTTCAGATAAGTTATGTTCATCTGTTCCCTACCCCCCCCCCACAACATCCTCCATGTTTGTATATTCTTCTCATGCACCCCTGTTAGGAGTAATAGCAAGTTCTACTCCCTTATTGTTTGTTGTACACTCTCTTCTCTCTCCCTTCTTAAAACCCTCAGAACAGAATCCATCCCAGGTCCTCTTTATTGCTTGTTTTATTCCCTCAGTTATCTCTGAAGATAATAAGGTTTTTAAAAGGATATTTGTTTCTTCGCCCCTGCTAGAATGTTAGCATCCCATCTGGAGTTCATGAATTGGGGCTTTGTGCCAGGGCCAGGTCTCACCTCTTGTTGCACTTTTGGGTGACTTGGTTAGCCTTGGGTCCCCTGAGTTCTTGTTCTGACATCTGCCTCCTGGGATTGAACCACCCTGGATCTTTGAGGTTCAGATCACTGGATCTTCAAAGCCCTTTCTGGCATTTCAGAAAAGATTTTCAGGGACATCCCCTGGGCCTGGGGTAACCTGGTCTGAGTGTTGCAGTACTGAGGTGCTCAATGCCATCTTCTGTTCCCTGCAGTGCCCTTGCCTCCAGTAGGATATTCTAAACACCTGGGGCTTTCCGAATCCAAACATAGAGCCTTGAAGCTCTGGTGATGCTATCACCTGCTTTGCTAAAAGAGTCTCCTTTCCTATTAGCTTTGGGCTTCTGGGGTGGAAGATGTCAGTTACAATAGCTTCTCACTGGATTTCCTATTCCTTTTCCTATTCTGGTTAAAATTTAGGGTTTTGCTGGAGAAGGAGGAGGGAAGTGGCTGACCTGTTGCCAATTCAGCCTGCCACCTTATTGGAAGCCCCAAATATTGCCTCTAAACCGTCATGTCAGACCAGCGAGTCTAGGGACCTAGAAGTATGTTAAGATTGAGATAAAGTTGAAAATTTATCTATAAAACAATATTGTCTATAAGACACATGATAGTTTGTTAAGTTGTTTGACAGACTTTTAGCCTCACCAGATATATTACCATTTTATGTTGTGATGAATATTAATAATAGGCAACTAGATGGTGCAGTGGAAATAGTGCCAGTCCTGGAGTCAGGAAGACTCATCTTCCTGAATTCAAATCTGACCTGTGACACTTACTAGTTGTATGACCCTGTGAGAGTCACTTCACCCTATTTACCTCAGTTTCCTTATATGTAAAATGAGCTAGAGAAGGAAATGGCAAAACACTCCCCTATCTTTGCCAAGAAAATCCCAAATGGGATCCTAAAGAGTCAGACACAACTAAACAGAATGAACAACAACGAATGAATGTTAATAATACTGTCGATAATTTAGCTTAACAGCCGAGCCATTAATACTTTGAGGAAGGCTCCTTGTTAGGCACCTGTGGACAGTTAGGACTGTATACCATATAAAGTTACTTACCACTTAGCACAGATTCCCAAAGTGGGCGGTACCACCCTCTGGGGGCACTGGAATGATGGGGGGGGGAGGTGGTAGTAGCCTCAGGTGCAATTGGGGGGCATTGAATAAAAATAAGGGAGCTAAGAAAAGAAGAGAAGGTAAGAAAATTTTGAAAAGCCATTCACACGTGTTTCATCTGTTGTGTAACAGAGCTAAAGTCATAGTGATTACATTATTTTCCAAATAAACACACAAAATGCAAGTTATAACCAATTAGTGGTCAAGCCTGCTGACAGGTCTTAACAAGCAAGTGTTGGCAGGCCAACATGTCACGTGTGATTGGGAAGTCCAGCCTGCATTGTCAGGAATATGTGTGTGTAATGACTTATTTACAATACAATCTCATACAGTTACATGATGAAATATCACATCATCAAAATTTCAATGCAGGAAAAAATCCACAAATTTACAATAAATTATTAAATTTAAGATGTATCATTTTTTAAAAAAATATTTTATTTTTTTTGAAAGGACACAAATTTCAAAAAAGAAAACCATTAAAGGGTTAAAGAAAGTAGATTTCCAGGGGGACCACTGAGTAATTTTTTTTTGGTAAAGAGGGTGGTAGGCCGAATAAGTTTGGGAACTTCTGACTTAGGGTAACCAAAGCTGTAGCTTAGGTTGACCCTATCAACAAGTAAAAAGTCTTCCTAGATACTGGTTATATGTCACAATAATCAGCCTCCAATCTTGTTATTCAGGAAATGGGGCCACTATGCAGAGTACTGTATTAAATAATTTATGCAGTTGAGTGCCTAGCCCCTCTTCCTGTTTTGTGAGTCTATTATTTTCTCTCCGATGCTGGAAATAGTGGTAACTACCATCAGACAGAATTGTGTCTTAGTTGTTCCCCTGGGGAGTAGGGAGGTCTCCTGCCCTCTAAGAGACTCATATGTCTATATTGAGAGAATAGGTGACTCAGTCTTTTGTGATAAATTGATGGAAGAATAGTACCATGTAAGGCTAAAACTGTAGGAAGGTGCCTAAGATGGCATCTTCTGATTGGGCACCCAATTCCTGGAATTGAGCCTAAGGAACAGGTTCCATTAACACCTCAATAGTCCCCAGTGACAAGCCAAGAATTTTTCTGTTTTTTCAATCTCACAGATTACTCATCATTGCCATTTCATAACAGAATGTTCTGTTATGTTATAAAGATTTCTGATGCAAATCAAAGTCTCATAATCACTTGTCATTGCTAAATTGAATAACAGGATAATAACATTACATTAAAAATAGTTTTTCCCTTAATTGAGTACCAGTTTTAGAAGAAGTTAACCTTCCAGATATGTGTCTGTATATGTGTGTTTGTGTAGGTATTACTAACATATATGTACATATGTATGCATCAGCACTAAAAAGGTGTTTAGAATCCAAGGTAAAATTAGAATTGGAAAGGGGAAGAAGTAGAATGTTTCAAAATTATTGGTAAGTCTTCTTTGGATCTAAAATAGTAATATTTAACAGTTCATTGCCTCAAAAAAGAATAGTGTAGCCTAATTTATCAAGATTTTCAGCATGATTTAAATGCAGTTCAAATTGGAGGCTAAATTTGTCCTTTATTCATATTATTCATTTATTATTTTAATAAAGAGGTATCATCACAATACCAACAAAATATTTATGCCTCACATACATTTTCATTGTTATATTATGCCAAAACAAATTATTAATACCTAATATCTCATATTTAGCATGGAAAGTTAATTTATCATAGTGTCATTTACAAGCTACTAAATTCAAGTCCTCCATTAGCTCATCATTGCTATTTCTCCTTTCTAAGGCTTCTCTTTTCACATTTTTTTCATCCCTGTCTCTGAGCTCTCCCTGTCCTTTACCTGCTTCCTCTACTCTATTCTGGTAGTCCTCTTAACCCATGGTGCCACTAACTTTTTCTGATTTATAAGTCTCAGACACTTATCCCTGTACCAAGGATATTGTCTAATCACCAGTCATCTCTGTTTTATTCTCACAACAAGCTGGGAGGCAGGTTCTATCCCTTATCCCAGTTTCTTAGATGAGGAAGCTGAAGCTGAGAGTGATTAAGTGACTTGCCCAGGATCAAACAGCTAAAGAGTGTCTGAGAAAGGATTCATCCTTGGTCTTCCTGGCCTTGAGTCCTGTGTTCTATCCTCTGGGCGACCTCATTGGCTTTGTAAAATGAAGGGGCTGTGATGGACTTCTAAGGTCCCTTCCAACTTTAAATCTGTAATCCAAAGATCCTGTCATCATTACATGGGATAATTTTCACAGTCATCTTATTTTACAAGGCTATTCATAAACTTCACACCTTCATGTTATCAGTACCTTTTTTTTAATTTTAATTTAATATTTTATTTTCCCCAAGTTACATGCAAAAACAATTTTTAGCATTCATTTTTTCTATTTATTTAATTTATTTAATATTTTTAGTTTTCAGCATTGATTTCCACAAGAGTTTGAATTACAAATTTTCTCCCCATTTCCACCCTCCCCCCCCACTCCAAGATGGCATATATTCTGGTTGCCCCATTCCCCAGTCAACCCTCCTTTCTGTCACCCCACTCCCCCCAACATCTGCTTTTCCCTTACTTTCTTGGCAGGTCAAGATAAATTTCTATGCCCCATTGCCTGTATACCTTATTTCCTAGTTGCATGAAAAAACTTTTTTTTTTGAACATCTGCTTTTAAAACTTTGAGTTCCAAATTCTCTCCCCTCTTCCCTCCCCACCCACCCTGCCTAAGAAGGCAAGCAATTCAACATAGACCACATGTGTATCATTATGTAAAACCCTTCCACAATACTCATGTTGTGAAAGACTACTATATTTTGCTCCTTCCTATCCTATCCCCCTTTATTCAATTTTATGCTTTGACACTGTCCCTTTTCAAAACTGTTTGTTTTTTATTTCCTCCTCCCCTATCTGCCCTCCCTTCTATCGTGCCCCCTTTTTTATCTCCTTCCTCCTTCTTTCCTGTGGGGTAAGATATCCAATTGAGTGTGTATGTTATTTTCTTCTCAATTCAAATACGATGAGAGCAAGATTCCCTCATTCTCCCTCACCTGCCCTCTCTTCCCTTCCAACAAGCTGCTTTTTCTTGCCACTTTTATGTGAGATAATTTACCCCATTCTATCCCTCCCTTTCTCCCTCTCTCAATATATTCCTCTCTCATCCCTTTATTTTATTTTTTTAGATATCATGCCTTTATATTCAACTCACCCTGTGCCCTCTGTCTATATGTGTGTGTATATATATATATGTATATTCCCTTCAGCTACCCTAATACTGAGGTCTCATGAATTATACACATCATCTTTCCATGTGGGAATGTAAACAAAACAGTTCAACTTTAGTAAGCCCCTTGTGATTTCTCATTCCTGTTTACCCCTTCATGCTTCTCTTGATTCTTGTGTTTGAAAGTCAGATTTTCCATTCAGCTCTGGTCTTTTCATTGAGAAAGCTTGAAAGTCCTCTATTTTCTTGAAAATCCATATTTTGCCTTGGAGCATGATACTCAGTTTTGCTGGGTAGGTGATTCTTGGTTTTAATCCTAGCTCCGTTGACCTCCGGAATATCATATTCCAAGCCCTTTGATCCCTTAATGTTAAAGCTGCTAGATCTTGAGTTTCCACAATACTCAAATTGTTTCTTTCTGGCTGCTTGCAGTGTTTTCTCCTTGATCTGGGAGCTCTGGAATTTGGCAGCAATATTCCTAGGAGTTTTCTTTTGGGGATCTATTTGAGGAGGTGATCTGTGGATCCTTTCAATTTCTATTTTACCCTCTGGCTCTAGAATATCAGGGCAGTTTTCCTTGATAATTTCTTGAAAGATAATATCTAGGCTCTTTTTTTGATCATGGCTTTCAGGTAGTCCAATAATTTTTAAATTGTCTCTCCTGGATCTATTCTCCAGGTTAGTGTTTATTCCAATGAGATATTTCACATTGTCTTCCATTTTTTCATTCCTTTGATTCTGTTTTATAGTATCTTGATTTTTCATAAAGTCACTAGCTTCCACTTGCTCCAATCTAATTTTTAAAGTAGTATTTTCTTCAGTGGTCTTTTGGACCTCCTTTTCCATTTGGCTAATTCTGCCTTTCAAGACATTCTTCTCCTCATTGGCTTTTTGGAGCTCTTTTGCCATTTGAGTTAGTCTATTTTTTAAGATGTTATTTTCTTCAGTATCTTTTTGGGTCTCCTTTAGCAAGTCATTGACTTGTTTTTCATGGTTTTCTTGCATCACTCTCATTTCTCTTCCCAATTTTTCTTCTACTTCTCTAACTTGCTTTTCCAAATCCTTTTTGAGCTCTTCCATGGCCTGAGACCCAGTTCATGTTTTTCTTGGAGGCTTTTGATGTAGGCTCTTTGACTTTGTTGACTTCTTCTGGCTGTATGTTTTGGTCTTCTTTGTCACCAAAGAATGATTCCAAAGTCTGAGTCTGAATCTGAGTCCGTTTTTGCTGTCTGGCCATATTCCCAGCCAACTTACTTGACCCTTGAGTGTTTCGTTGAGGTATGACTGCCTGTGGAGTATAGAATACTTTGTCCCAAGCTTGAGGGGCTGCACTGTTGTTTTCAGAGCTATTTCTACACAGCAAGCTCTGCCACACCAGCTTTACACCTCCCCCAAGAACCACCAACCCGGACTGGACTGAGATCTAAGCTGCTTCTGTGCTCCCGCTCAGATCTGCCACTTAATTCCTCCCACCAGGTGCGCCTGGGCCCTGAAGCAACTACAGCTGTAGCTCTGGAAGCAATCTCAGAGCTATACCACCTCTGCCGCCCCCCGGGCAGTGGCCGACTGTGGACTCCTTTCACTCTGTCCCAGCAGCTTTTCCCACTAACCTTCTCTGTTGTCTTTGGCGTTTGTGGTTTGAGAAGTCTGGTAACTGCCACAGCTCACTGATTCAGGGCACTAGGGACTGTTTCGTCCAGCTCCTGGTCTGCTTGGTCCAGGCGCGGCTCATGCTGGGCTTTGCTCCGCTCTCAGCCCCGTGACCATCCAGGCTGTCCTGGGCTGGAGCCCTGATTACCTCTGCTATTTCGTGGATTCTGCAGTTCTAGAATTTGCTCAGAGTCATTTTTATAGGTGTTTGGAAGGACCTGGGGGGAGCTCATGCAAGTCCCTGCTTTCCAGCCACCATCTGTTTATATAATTTCTGCTTGTAATTTCTGTTTGTGTTTTCTCTGAAGTTCAGGGTGCTGACTTTTTCCCCTGAACTAAGTGAATATGTCTAATTAAAGTGAGATTGTAAACCCCTTAAACTTGCTTTCCTTAGAAAAGCACATCAAAGAATCTGTGCTAGCAGCACTCTTCTGTGCTGGTGTTGTTGGTCCTACACCTCCACAGTGGCTGCTAGTAACCATGTTATTACAGTTATGTACATGTGAAGAATCGCAAAGATTGTAAGCAGAAAGAGTAGAGATCATAAAATGTTTTGCCCAAAACCTCATAACTGTAACCAGGACATCTAGAAAGTGGGATCCCACCAGGAGGAACCTTGGGAGTTAGCATGGGATTCCTCAGTTATTGTGTGTATATATGCAGTTTGGATGACTCCAGATCAATTGATATATGAGCAGCAGGTTTCTCCCTCAGAGGCTGTGATGGGGTCTAGTACCATATGGTTTTGCATAGAAAGATGGGAAGATGCCTAAATTTTTGTATATTTTGGAGGGGATCTATTCAGTGAAATGTGAACCCCTATCAGAGTCTATGCCAGCAGAAGGGCCGTGGCAAGGAATCACCTAGTGTAAAAGACCTTTCTTAAATACCAAGGCAATTTTCTTAACCTAGGGGAATGCCTTCACCTGATCAACAGTAACAAGGCAATAGCAGGAAGGCCCAAAAGACCCAGAGCAGGACCTGGACAAAATCTATCTGAAAGGATTTCAAAGGTATACAAGCAAGTGGCAATCTGGCAGAGGAAAACTGCCTAAAGGCTTTTTGATTGAATACCTGACAAGTAGAGTAAAGGGATGTGATCCCAGGAACCACCCAGTGCCCTCCGATAGTATCAGCAATCCCCTGAGTTCCATAATGACCCCAGTATGCACTAAAAGGCAAAACTGGCTATAGACACTCGGAGGTAGAAATGACTTACCTTCTGGTGTGACCCAGACTCCTTCTACCTGTTTAGCCCCATACTTAAGTTCCCTGCGCTTGCTCTCTTTTTCACCACACTGAAGTATCTCAGGATCTTGATACTGAAGCTCCTATGAGGGGACTAGGGAGGGTGGGGCTGAGGCCTCTGGCACCTTCCCAAGCCCCACACCTAACTCGAGTCCATGTACATGTTGACAGATTTCCCTTTTGCAGGCTTGCAGCCTTTGGTAGAGCCACAAGTTCAGTGACTGAGTGCTGAAGGAGGTGTCAAGTGGTGCAGGGCAGATGGTCTCTGTCAGAGACAGCCACAGTTCTGGTGTGGCACTACCTGATCTCCACAAAACAGGAGTCATCAGTGTAAAATGTCAGGTCACTGCAAGGGTAGTCAGTCAAATCTACTACACTGTTACAGTTATAAGGGGGCAACTTGGCTGCACCCCCCACAGGCAGATCGGGAAGAAGGGACACTGGGTTCAGGAGGCTGCATCTTTTTAAAGACACATCGTCATTTGCAAGCAGGGCTACCTTGTATTGTGCCAGCCTCTGGTTAGAGAATGCTTGGATCTGGTGGTACAGCAGTAAGACCTCAACCCAATCTCATGGGGGCAGTAAACAGTCAAAGGATTGCTCAGGACTAGGTCACAGACCTTGTCCACCAAGGTGACTGTAGCTACCACATCACAGAGGCAAGACAGAGCCCTTTTAACCACTGGGTCCAGTAAGATGAAAAAGTACCCAGTGCACCTGTGTTTAGGGCCAAGGGTCTGAGTGAAGAACCCAGAGGCTACCCCACCCCTCATTGTTCTTGTCCAAACAAGGAGAATGACTTCTCATAATCAGGGATTCCAAGTAGAGGAGCATGGAGAAGGGTTGCCTTCAAAGTAGCCAGCACATCCTTGTACTCATTGGTGATGATCAAGAGTTCAGAAATATCCTTCCTTGTCAGCCCAGCCAAGGGTCTGCAATAGCCAGAATGGCATGCATCTGATGTTTGGTTGTTGGAAGGCTGAGATTTTGGAGGACAGATGATTTTTGGAGAGATCCACAGAGAGTTGTGACTTAATAGAAAGCCTAAATACTCAACCTCACTCTTGCATGATTGCAATTTGTCTTTAGAGATTTTATGGCTTCTTTCTGCAAGTAGCTTTAAGAGCTGAAAACTATCAGACTTCCCTTTCTGAGTGTCATTGGGAATATCAGGAAGTGCCACAGTGGGTTTTGATTCATTAGCTTTCCCTGGCCTTCATAAACATAGGTGGCAGTTCCCTGCAGTTCACAGATATCCTTTCCATGCCACCCAGGGCATTGCACTAAGAAGTAGCCCCTAATGTCTGGGAAAGACCAGTTTACAAAGGCATTATGGAGTATGCAAGCATCTCAGATTTAAAAATCTTGACGTGCAAAGCATCTAGCGTTCTCACACAGCCTTTCAAAAAACTGATTTGGAGATTCATCCTTATTTTGAGTGGTGTCTTGGAACTTATTCCAATTTTCAGGCCTCTTAGCACACTCTTCCATTCCCTTAATTAAATATTCTCTAGCCAGCTTCAACCTAGTGTGGTCAGCAGGGTCATTTGGGTTCCATTGAGGATACTAGGGGGACCCCAGTTTGGTTGACTGCCTTATTGTTTGCCTCCAGGAGGAGGGAAACAACAGCTTCAATGCTAGCTTTTCTTTTCCCTGAGGAAAATAATATGTCCAATAAGTCAGTCATATCCCCCCAAGTGGGATTATGTATTGTTGCCTGACACTGCCTAATAATTGTCCCAGAATCTTCATTGAACTGGAGTGTCCTGGCCTGCCAGATGGCTAAGTCAGAGGGCATGAAGGGCTAGTGGATTCTGAACCAGACATTCCCCTGCCCCGAGGGTTTGGAATAATTTGTTCTTGCAGAAAGATAAAAGGCACGGTAACAAAGTCAGGATCAAGAGGTATATTAGTAACAGGTGGGGTATAAGTGGAAGGAGGTAGTGCAGGATAGAGAAAGGAGAGGCACCAGAACAGAGGGTGCAGGCAAGAGAGAATCAAGGAGACAGACCATGTCAGGAAGAGAACACCCAATATTTTAATAGCCTACATTCTTAGATCTCAAGAAGTTTTAATTCTTTTCATTAGTAGTGATCAAAGTTTCCTTCTTTGGACCAGATTAGAGACCCATGTGGACTTTTTTTTTAATATTTTAGACCAATCTTCACATAATTTTAGAGTTTTATTTTTAGTCATCCCCTTGTGAGTGGGAAGTTTTCCCTCCTCTCAGGCTAATAAGAATATCTTCAAGGGGGTATCCATCAGCTTATTAGGACTGGCCCCCATGATACCGTCATCAGGGTCTACTCACCTTGGCTGAGTGTAGTTTGAAGAGTGTGGAGGTCCAAGGATGGGTGTTCCTTCACCTAGAAAGTCCCTCGGTGGAAAATTTTACCAGAGTGTTCTTTAGGGGGTTTCTGCAGTGAAGGTTCTTTGATCCCTACAGCTGTTCACATCGTCCCCATCCTGGTTGGCTTGCCAGAACTGTACTGTTAAATAATGAAACTGGGCATCATCCAAATAAGCAATTTGTTTAGTAGTACATGCAATTACAGAAACAAACTGGGTTCAGGGCTCTCAGTAGCCAAGAACCCAGAACTTTGGTTTTTACTCTGTTAATAAACAGTTTGGAAGGGATGAAAAACAGAATGAAAGGGTTAAGACACCTGGTTTGTTTTTGGAAGAGGAGATCTAGAGACAGTGAAGTAAGGATGACAGTTGGCTGGAGGGGATTGGGAGACAAGAGACACTGAGAAGAGAAGAAAAAGGGATAGTTTTGTGACATTCTTTGAGTCAGCTGAGTCTTACAGGGGTAGGGGTGGGATGGGGAGAGAGTAATCTTGTGACTTCTCCAAACTCAGGTGACTTTGAGACTTCACAAAATGGATAAAGGCAAAATGGAGTCAGTGATGCTATTTCAGTGTTACAGAATTTTAGAATCAGTCATCTGTTTGCATCCCAATGACTAACTAGTTAGAACAAAGATTAAATGCCAAATTAGAGGAAAGGATAAAAATGAGAAGACAGTCTATGCAATTGTGAGAACTCCAACCTGACCTATTTAAACAAACCCTTGATTATAAATGATGGGAAGTGGACAAAATTGAAGACATTGACTTCTACCACCGCTGTTTCTCAGAGATGTTTAGCTGATAGAAAATAGTCACCAGAAGGAAGAAGATCAAAAAAAAAACCCTCAGAAAAAGAAAATGTTTCAGCCAGCAAACACTTGATCATCTCGCCAAGGCAAGAGACATAGCACTCAATGTGAAGACCCTTGAGTTTATCAAGTATATGAGTATATCAAAATTCATTTGCAAAACATTACCAAGGTGAAAAATTACAAGATTAACACTCCACAAACAGCAAAACATTAAGTGGAAAACATTCCAGTAGAGAACTAATCTAGTTGTTGGGTTTTTTTTTTAATATGACCCTGAAAGACTAGGAAATCGATAAAAAAAAAATTCGAACATATTTGTCAGCATTTCTGCAGTGATCTATTCTCTTCAGTGATGATAGTAGAACCACTATATTTTGACTCTCAACACTTCATTCCTTACATCAGGACTTAGTGATTGCGCTTAAAGATGTGAAGTCAGTAAGAGTGTCTGGATCTAACACAATACATACAGAACAAATTTGTGCTGGTAGTGACACCACTTTGAAAACACGTTAAGGATCAGTGTTTCAGGATATCTCAAGGAGTGGAAAAGATTATGGATGACATGCAAATAGATGGAAGATCTATGATTTCCTCATCACAGGTACTCCCTCCATCAAAAGGATTTGTTCAAGACCACATATGTTAAGGGACTCGTGAAGAATCCATCTACCACTATGTCCGTGGTGGAACTCAGGCCTAAGTCCATCACCCTATTCACAATGTACCATCTTACATATCTGCTCCCTCATCTATATAAAACTTTTATGAAAATAGTTTGTGAACTCAATAATGATAGATATCCTGGATGAAAACAAAAGGAAATAGGCCGACTTTTGCACATTGTATTCTATAGGTGTTATGTATTCATTTGCCTGGGAATTATAGAAAATATAAGATTTTGTGTGTTGTTTACTGACTACAGAAAAGCATTTGACTCAATAGATCAGAATACATGTTTAAGCCCTCAAAGCATTTGATCATACAAGATTCCATTATATATATGAGATATCTTAAAACAATTTTGCTCAGTGGACTGAGAAGTATCAGCATAAAGCAAAGCAGAAGACATATATTCCCAGCAATGGAGGATGTTTGAAGCAAAGTACAAATAGAAGAAAGATTCTCTGTTAACTAATAAACTGCAGATGCTTATAGTTACGGATAACAGTGTGCTTATTATATCAAAGCCTATAACATTACAGGCCTTCTAAAAGAGATCAAAAGAAGCTGACCCAGCTGTCCACACAGGAGAAGCAAAATGAGTAGAAAACTAATAATGGCTAAATTTAGACATGCATTTAGATGAGCAACTCACTGAGGTAGTCCATCAATACATACAATTTGGAAAAACACTACAAATGGCCAATGAACTGGGCCCAGAATTTATTAGGAGGAGGGGAGTAGTTTTGAGTGAATTCAGAAATTTTAAAAATGCTTTATGAATCTAAGTTTTTTGCTACTGCAAAACCCATCTTCCTAACACTGATATTCTCCCAATAATATATGACTGCAAATCACATAATGCAACAGTCTCAGAAAAGACCAATTGTATATGACCCAAATGGCAATGAAAAGACACATGGTAGATTTAAGTAGTCTGCAGAATAGATGCCAAGCATTTGTATCAGCAGGAAAGGAGGTAAGCCTGTCATGTATTGAAAGTGAGAGATAACAAAAGGACACATCTCAGGTGCTTTACTGGTATGCATGAAATGTTCAAAGCATCGAGGAAAGTCTCCCATCCTGCTGAGTCAATCCTTCATGGAGGATTTTATGGAAAAACATGGACAAGAATCACACAACATGAGATGGCATAGATGATTTGCAATGTGAAGAGAGTACCTACACCAGTGAAGTAATGAATCTGTTGAAATACAGAAATAATTTTGTCAAGATTTTAGAAGGGCATTTGACAAATGGCTTGGGTGGCCCAATCTCTTTATAAAGGATATTAATAATCAGTTTTCATTTAAAATGCAAATTATTAACAGATATAAACAAAAACATCATTTATTTTACCTCATACATATTAAGTGGGTAACAGTCATAAAAATGAAAGCAGTCATTGTCAAAGGGGACTACAGGAAGGAAGCACACAAAGAAACTATTGGTAGAACTATAAATTGTTCCAATCATTCTGAAAAACAATTTGGAATTACTGAGAAAAGTCCCTAAATAATTCATATCATATGACCTAGCAATTACACTACTATGTGTAATCCCAAGCTCAATGAAAGAAAGTCCCACTTAAAACAAAATATTCATAGTAGCACTGTTTAATAACCACCAAAAAAAGGCCAGAGGAAAAAAGTGGGTGCTCATTAATTGAGGAATGGCTGAATAAATTGTGGTAAATGAAAATGATGAAGTATTATTCTACATAACAAACAATGACTGTGAGAAATTAAGTGAAACATTGGAAGATGTGTACGTGCTAAGGCCAAACGGCCAATAGAATATACAGTACAGTGACTACAGTTATAAAAATGAAAACATCACAGAAGCAAATGAACTTGAATTAATTGCAATGAACAGTCTTGGTTTTGGAGAACAGAAGATGAAACACATCCCAGCCCTCCTGTCAGGAGAGAGGTACAAATCCACAATCAATAATAATGATAATAGCTAGGATTTTTTTGTACTTTAAGGTTAACAATGCACTGTATGTGTTTTTTGTTTAATCCTCATAATAATCTAGGTGCTATTTTATCCCATTTTACAATTGAGAAAACTGAGGCTGAGAGAAGTTAAGTAATTTCCCCAGGGTCACACAGCTAATAAGTTTCTAAGGCAAGGTTTGAGCTTATCTTCCCAACTGCAAATCTAACACTATCCACTGTGCCACTTAACTGTCCGACACAAAGTTTAGAGTGCTACCTAACCTGCTAGAGTGAGGATCTAAAAAAATGTTTGATGATCTAGAATTATTGGCCATGGGAAGATAAAAATTAACATTACTTTTGATTCCTACTGTATTGATTCTACAATGTAATTGTTTTTTGTAATTGTTAGCATCTGCCTGAACTCTGTAGTTTACTTCAGTACCTTCCATAAGTAAGGTACCATACCAGGGACTGCGGATACAAAAACAAAATCGTCCCTGCCCTCAAAGATGTTACATTTTACTGAGGGGGTTTTACATACACACTAATAAACAAGGTAGGGAGTGATTAGGATCAAGAAGAGATCATGGTAAAGTGCCCAAAGGATATGTTGGGAGAGAGAGAAAACTAACATCCAGAGGAAATCTAGAAAGGCTACACTAAAGAAGTGGCATCTGGGCTGAGCCTTGAAGAAAAGAAAGGGATTCTGAAAGAGAGAAATTATTTAGGCAGATGCCAGGCATGGGAGTCATGTGTCTCTGTAGAGGTAGGAGGCTACGTGGTCAAGCTTGGAAGAAATGTAGAATACATGAATGAAATAAGGTATTTAGGAGCCAGATGGTAGAAGGCTTTCAACATCAAGCTAGGGAATTTATATTTTATTCTAAACACAATAGAGAGTCACTGAAGGTCTCCTTTTAAGTGTTTTATTTTTTTAAAAAAGGCATTATGGTCATTTCCCCAATGGTTCAGCACCATCACCAATGAAACCCTCTTTTGTAACAAAGAAGTTTAGTTTTAAAAAATATATACTGTACGTGTAGAGTTTATCTGTTTCTGAAAATGTCTGCATCTATTCACCAGCTCTCTGCTGAGATGATAGTCTTGCCAAGAGGTGGAAGTCATGCTTCCCCATTAGCCCTGTTGAGTCACAGTTGGGCATTACATTGATCCGAATACTAAAGTCTGTAATTGTTTTCCTTTATGTTTATTGTAGTCGTCATGCAAACTGTTCTGCTTACATTGCTCTGCATCAATTACACAAGTCTTCCCAGTTTCCCTAAATTCTTTATAGTCATCATTTCTTATGGCACAGTAATATTCCATTATGTTCACACAATCATATATCACAGTTTGTTCAGTCATTCTCCAATCAAAGGAAAGCCCACTTTCCTCTCAGGTCTCTGATACTACAAAAAGTAAAAAATGGGAATAATGACAGCACCTCCCACAGGGTTGTTGTGAGGATCCCAGGAGCATTTAGCACAGTGCCTGGAACACAGTAGGCCCTCAGGAAATGCTAGTTTACAGCTCCCCCAATGTGCGTGGTAATATGCTTGTCTTTCCCCTGCTCTTCAAACAGTTGCTCTCTTTATCTTTTATTATCTTTGTCAATTTGATGGGTATGAGTTAAAATTTCATTTAATTTGCATTTATCTTTTAATTAGTGATTTAGAGCATTCTTCATATGGTTGTTGATAGCTTGCATTTCTTCTTTCAAAGAATATTCATGTCCATTTACCATTTAGCTTTTGGGAAAACACTGAAGGTTTATGATCAAAGAAGTGACCCACTCAGATTTGTGCCTTACTAATATTATTTTGTCAGCTGTGTGGAAAATGAATTGAATAGGAAATGGGGCTAAAAGTAGGAAGATTAGGAGACTATTGTAATAGTTCAGACAAGAAGTTCATATTCAGATATGAACTAAGGTTGTGGCAAAGTGAATAAAGCAGAGACTTATATGAGAGGTACGGTGGTGTTAGAATCAATAAAACCTGACAGCTGATTAAAGGTTATACATGAAGAAGCAAGAATCAAAGAACCTGGATAATTGGTAGGATGGTAGTAACATCAAAAGGAATTGGGAAGTTTGGTGGAATAGAGAGGATGGTTTATAGAGGAAGATGAGTTCTGATTTGTAAATGATGAATTTAAGCTGCTGGTAGAACATCCAGATAAGGATGTAGAATTGAGAAATTGATTAATACTCTAAAATACGGCTGTCCAACCTTAGGTTTTTATTGAAACAATAGACAATATATTTTGACTTGCCATTTTAGTGAGAGCTCTGCATTAGCTCAGCTTCATTTACTAAAGCATTCATGTAAATTTTTATGCTTGTAGGTGGCTGCATAAATCGCACTGCGGCTGGCGGGCTGCATTTTGGACAGCCCTGCTCTATAATATAGAAACCTATTTTTAGGGAGTGAAAGATTGATGCTGAACTAGCAACAGAGACTAAGGTTAGTCAGGTAAGAGGAGGGATTTTCCTGCAGAATGGATCCTCAACAGTTTTGAAAACCACTAAGATTTCAAGGATGAAGACTCTATGTGTATTTACATACATACATACATGCATACATACATACATGTGTGTATGTATACATATATACACAGAGAGTGAATTTATTAAGTACTCACTATGTCCTAAGTACTGTGATAAGCACTAGAGATAAAATTATAGGCAAACAAGATAATCTTTACCCTCAAGGAGCTTACTTTCTAATGGGGAAGGAAAACACATAAAGGGGAATTGGAGGGAAGGGATGAGGAAGAGAGTGGGGGCAAGGCTGCTGTGATGTGGTAGAAATGTCTACAGAGCAAGTTCAAGTAAGAGTAAAATGAGTATATCTAGAGCCCTTTCTAAAGTAGTATTACAAGCCAAGGAGTCATCAAAGAAAGAAAAAAGCAGGGCCTCAGGGTGAAGTTTCTCAGTGAGGAGGTAGAAATGAAGTATAGTGAATGAATAGAGCCAGGATATCTTTAGAAATTAAGACATTGGTAGTATATCTGACCACTAGGCATATATCTCAAAGAAGTAGAAAGAACATCCCATACACACCAAAATATTTGTAGCACACTTTTTGTAGTAACAGAGAATTATAAACAAAATAGATGCCCATCAGTTGGAAAATAACTAAATAAATTGTGGTATATGAATGGAATGAAAGTTATTTTGCTGCAAGAAATAATTAATGTAGAGGATCCACAGGAAGACTTCTGAACTAAAGCGAAGTAAGAAAGACCAGGAAAACAAGATGTCCAATACCTATAACAATGTAAGTGGAAAGAACAAAAAAAAATTCAAAACTGGACTCTAATTATGACCAAGCTTGGCTCCAGTGAAGTGATATGAGGATGCACCTCCCTCCATCCATTCTTTACAAAGATGGGAAACTATGAGTGTGGGAGACTGAATATACCATTGGACTTAATCTTTTGGTTTTGCTGAATTGCTTTTCTTTCTTTTTTATTCTGTGATGTAAGAAAATGACTATTGATGGGAGGACGGATATATTGGAAAATGAAGGTGATGCAACAACCAAAGATAGCAATAACAATTTTAAAAAGACATCACTGGTAACCTGTAAAAGAGCAATTTTAACAGGGTGCTAGAATCAGAAACCATAATAAAAGGGATAAAGGCAGTGAGTGGAGACTGAGGAAATTGAGGCAAGGATTATAAAGTACTCTTTCTTCCTGAGAGTGTAGCAATGAAAGGGAGAAATTATATAGAATGATAGCTTGAGATAATGGCAAGCTCAAGAGAAAGGGGTACGGGTGAGGAGTGGAGGTGGGGGTGCGTGCGCTTTAAGAATGAGGAGTCCTGTGCAAATATTTAAGTCACTAGACGAATCTAAGAGATAGAAAAAGAGTGACAAGAAGCTGAAGGATGATCAAGAGGTCAAAGCTGCCAAATGTGATGGAAAGGAATGGAATTAAGGGTACAAATACAACTATTAGTCTGAGAAAAGGAAGATTAATTTAATAGGGATAAATATAAAGTGCAAGGCTTGGGTTTAATCAAATTATTTTCACAAGTACAGAAAACAGAAGCCTTGGCTAGACAACAGCTCACATGAAAAAGATACAGGATTTTTATAAATTGCAAGCTCTATTAGTCAACAGCATGATGTGACAAAGAATGAAGCCAACATGATCTCAGGCTGAATTAACAGAAGCACAATGTCCAGAATGAGGAAAGTCAAAGATTTGCAGTTGGAAGGAACCTTAGAGATCCTGTGGTCCAGGGGATCTTTTGTATCATCGAGCCTTTTGACATTCTGGTAAAATGTATGGACCTCCCCCCCCCAAAGAATGTTTTTGAATGCATAGGATTACAAAGGAAACTAATTATGTTGAAATATATTTATTGAAATATTAAAAAAACAAAAAACAAGTTCATGGACCCCATGTTAAAAACCCCTGATAGTCCATCCCCCTTATTTTTAAAGACTGAGACCCTCCCCCCACAGAAATTCAATGATTTGTCCAAGGTTATACAGGTACTGACCCAAGACTGGAACCTATACCCCTTGACTCCAAATCTAATATTATGTCCACTATACAGTGGCCTCTCCATAGCTGATATTCCTACTGGACCCTACTTTGATCACATTGTATGACCTCGAGTACTATATTCACTTCTTGACACCATCTTTTAGGAAGGACATTGGCAACTTGGAGACCATTCTATATAATCATCTCTTGCAGAAGCTAGAGGTATACATTCAAGAGAAGAAGGGACTTAGGAGAGCATGAGAGCCACCATGAAACATTTGAATTTTTTGGTGGGTAGACATTGCAGAAAGGTAGAATTAGGGCTGTCTAAACATTTGACAGCTGCTTAGTATGCCCTGTCGTTTGAGATCATCAAGAGGGGACTAGGTAACCACTTTTCATTGAGGAAAGAGTCAGGAAGAGTCCCTCCTCAAGTGCAGCTTGAACTAGATGGCCAGCATACTCCCTTTAGATTCTGTGGCTGGGCAGTCTGTTTTAGCTTCATTATTTGTTACCTGATAAAGCACCTAGCCCTGAGGAAATTAGATGGAAAGAGTCTGATTTTGGTGAAAAGGCAGAACATGATGAAAGCCCTGGATCAGCAGGAAGGAGAACAATATATTTGCCTGCTAGTGAGAGCAGACTTGAGTAAGGCAGCTAAAGTGGCGAGGACAAGGCCAGTCATTCAAACAAGTATTTATAAAGTGTTCACTGGCCATTGAGCATTGTCCTAGTCTTGGGGGGGAAAGGGGAAGAACAAAGCAGCTGAAGATGTTCAATCAACAATACATTTATTGAGTACTCTTTGCCTTCTAAGAGTATAATATCCTATTAGAGAGACAAAAGAAATACAGTTACAGAATGTGCACAGTAGCATATCACTAAATACCAAAAGTATTCTTGAAGAAAAAAAAACCCTACCTGAGACAAAAATTAAAATATAGATGATTTTGAGCTTCTTTTCCCTATCTCCAAGGGTACTTGGTATCTTTTTGCTGTTCTCTACTAGCTAAAAATCTCTATTCTCACCCTTGTTCTATTCCTTTCCCTCATCCCACCCCCCTCCAGATTCTCCCACACTTCAAAATTAGTTATTTTTCCTGCTCCAAACACTACTCCCAATTTCTTGTAATTGTGTCTGATGTGAACCAGGAGGAAATCATATTGCCCTAATTCACACTGAGGAATGAATGAGGAGAGCCCCTTAATTCTCTGAAGAGTATCATTATGATTAATAACTTGAGAAAATCTCTAATTAGTAGAATTTCTTACAGTAGAGCAAAATGAAGAATGGAAGGCAAGCTTGGGGTTAGAGGTAGAGATTCAGGAGCAGAGCAGACATCTGGTAGCCCCATATAGCATACCACATAGATCTGATAGGTATGAGTGCTATTTAAAGTTCATTGAAAAAAAAAAAAAACACTGATCTGGGTTAGTCTGAAAAGGCTTAATAAAGAATAGTAATAGCTGAATATGGCACTTTAAAGTTTATTTTTCTGTTCTGAACAACTTAATTGCCATTTCTGTTACCCATGTTGGTTTTTTTTTCTTTCTTGGTTATAATAGCCTTACATCACGTCTGCCAAAAATTGGAGAAACCATCCATGGACATAAGTTTTTTATTGGCTTTGGAGGAAAAGGTGCTAACCAGTGTGTGCAAGCAGCCCGGCTTGGAGCCAAGACTTCCATGGTGTGCAAGGTAAGTATAAGGGAGAACAGAGAGATTTATATGGGCCAAGTGTCCTGATTCTTTTGTCCTTCAGAACTCTTCATTGGTTTTACCATCACTGGTTTCTATGGCAAGTGTAAATTATGCAAGATACACTGCCTTACTAATCTCAGAACCAGTATTTAAAGTGAATATGAGAAACATTAATAGAGTTTCTGTGGATTTTCTCATCCAGCCTCTAAATCACAACCAATCAGCTATTATTTATTAAGCACCCAGGATCACAGATTTAGAGCCAGAAGGGATCTTATCTAATCCTTCCCTTTCCCTTCATCTTAAGAATGAGGAAAATGAACCACAGAGAAAGGAAGTGACTTGCCTAATGTCACAGAGGTAGTGAGGGAGAGAAGGATTCCTGGTACCCTCTAACACCCAATCCAGCCTTTTTTCCACTGTTCCACATGATTTCCTGCTGTATGATAATTACTGTGTTAGGTGCTGAGACACCAAGATGAAAATCAAATAGTCCCTGCCCTTAAGAAGCTTGTATATTATGGGAAGATAGATACAAAGCAAGTACTTAGTAATTATTTTTGGAAAGGAAGCACTAGAAACTGTATCCGAAAAAGGCCTCATGTAGGAAGGAGTGCGTTCCTGGCATGGGGGAAAGCCTGGGCAAGAGCGGGGGACATGAGTAATATGTAATAAATCTGGAAAGGTAGGTTGGAGCCAGATTGCGATGAGCTTTTAAATGCAGAATAGAGGAGTTTTGATTTAATTCAAGAGGGATTAGGGAGCCCCTGGAGCCTCTTGAGTAGGGAAAAGACATGGTTAGACCCAGAATATCCCTTCAGCAGCAGTGTGAAGTATGGATTGGGGAAGAGAGATTGGCAAGAGAGGAACAACTTGGAAGGCTATTTATGTATTCCAAATTGGAAGTGATGAGGTTCTGAAGTAGAATGGTGACCATATGAATAAAGAGAAAATGACATATTCAGAAATTATCGTGGAGGTTTAATAACAATAATAATAATAATAGCCCTCATTTATATAGCACCTACTATGTGGGAGGTACTGTGCTAAGCATTTGACAGATATCTCATTTGATACTCACAACAACCCTGGGAGGTAGGTACTCTTATTATCCCCATTTTCCTACAGAGGCAACTAAAGTAAACAGAGGTTAAATAACTTGCCAAAGGTCACACAGCTAGTAAGTGTCTGAGACTGAATTTGAACTCTCATCTTCTTAACTCAAAGCCCAGCCACTGGGCCACCTCACTTCCAATAGACACGGCTATTGTTAAATCCTACTTTCTGTAGAAAGCCTTTCCCAATCTCTAATAATTCTGGTGCCTTCCTATTTCCTATTTATCTTGTATATATCTTTTTTGTATATAGTTGTTGGCATGCTGTCTCTCTTCATTAAATTGCGAAGTCCTCAAGGGCAGAGGTTATCTTTTGCCTATCCTTGTATTTCAAGTGTTTAGCAGAGTGCCTGGCACACAGTAAACAATAAATGTTTATTGACTGACTGCTTCTCAGATTTGGGGGAGAGGGGAGAGAACGAGGGAGAACAAAGAGTTAAGGATGACTGATATTAGGGTTATGAGAAGGCTGATCACATCTTGCCAAATTCCAACCCTGGATCACTCCCACCATTCCTCTTTGTGATTCTTCTTCACATTCTACTTAATTGACATGAAGGAAATCACAAAACCTTGCTGATTGAGTCCACTACAGATTTATGTTATTTGATCCTAACTAGGCCTTCAGGCAACAAGGCAATGCTTCTATAACCTAATCAGCTCTCAATCCCAATCTGCGTAAGAGCTGTCCAAAACTTCTCTTCTCTCAAGACTCCTACAGTACCTCCTCTCTATACCCTCTCAACAGAAGACCTCACCTTCACACTTCACTGAAAAAAATTGAAACTATAGGCCAAGAATTCCTTTATCTTTATCTCACATCATTCTGATAATATTCCCCACTATCTCCTTCAGTTTTGTCTGTGATGAAGTGGGGACCCTTCTCCTTGCCATATTCTTTACATGCACCCTTGATTCCATCCCCTCCTGTCTTCTCCAGCAGATTGCCCTCCCATCATCCCCACTCTGTTTAATTTTCAATCCCTCTCTACTTGCTCCTTCCCCTGCAGCCTACAAATACACCCATGTCTTACCCATGCTTAAAAAACCACTCACTTGATCTTCTTAGACCTACTATGTATTATTCTATATCTATTACTCCCCTTCTTAGCTAAACTCCTGTTGTTAAGTTGTTTTTCAGCTATGTCTGACTCTTCATGACCCCATTTGGGATTTTCTTGGCAAAAACACTGGAATGATTTGCCATTTCCTTCTCCAACTCATTTTTCAGGTGAGGAAACTGAGGCAAACACGGTTAAGTGACTTGTCTGAGATCACACAGCTAGTAAATATCTGAGGCCAGACTTGAACTCATGAAGATCTTCCTAACTTCAGGTTGGGCGCTATGCACTGTGCCACCTACTAGCCCTCTTATGAAAACCATCTAAACTAGCTGTCTCTGTTTTCTCTCCTCTCCTAACTTTCTGCAGTCTAGATTCTGACCTCATTATGCACATAAAATTGCCAGTGGTTTCTTAATTGCCAAATCTTATAGCCTTTTCTCAGTCTTTATTCTTCTAACCTCTATTGCATTTAACACTGTTGACTGCCTTCTTTTCCTGGATTCTTTCTCCTTTCTAGGTTTTTGTGACACTACTCTTTCTTGGTTCTCTGCCTATTCATCTAATTGACTCTTCTTCAGTCTTCTTTGCTGGATGTTCATCCATGCCACACCCACTAACTCTGGATTTCCCAAGGTATGTTTTGAGCCCCCTTACATTTTCTTTCTCCACTACGTAGTTTCGACAGGTCTCATTGATTCAGTTATGATCTCTGTATAGATGATTCCCAAGTCTATATATCTCTTCTGAGCTATAGTTCCATATCAGGGAGCTATCTCCAGTCACCCTGAGTCTTGCAGCTAGACCCAGATGGCTCCAGAAGAGAAAGTGAGGCTGGTGACTTTGCACAGCTCTCCCTCACTTAAATCCAATTCACTTGCAAGTCATGGCATCACCTTCCTGATATCACGGTCCTCTTCCAGAATGAAAGACAAACAAGAACAACAACAAACAACAGTATCGCCAGTTGCCTATTGAACATTTCATAATTATCTCAAAGTCACTGTGTCCAAGTCAGAACTCATTATATTTTCCTCACAGACTCTCCCTCCTTCCAGACTTGTCTATTTCTGTCAAGAGCACCACCATCCTTCCAGTCACCTGAGATTGCAACTGCAGTGTCACCCTTAATTTCTCACTTCCACACATCTCTCATATCCAATTAATTGCAAAATCTTGTTTCTACCTCCACAATACATCTTATATAAGTCCCCTTCCCTCTCTGCTCACATTACTCTTGTATCAACAATCCAGCTAACAGCTTCTGTGGGGGTGTAAGATCCACCAACAACCAGCACCCAGAAAGCTGCTAACACAGGTCCTTTTGATCTGCTTTACTTAAGGAAAGCAACATTAAGGGGTTAACAATCTTACTTTAATCCAGCATACAAATAACATCCACCTAGTTCAGGGGAAAAAGCCAGCACCCTGAATTACAGACCAAATACAATTCGCAGTTATCAACATCTGGGCGTACAGCTGGGGAGCTCATTAGAACAGCTGGCCAAGAGTCACATGCCACTCCTGCTGTGGCTCAGAGCTCAGAGTGAGAGTGCTAACCTCTGCTTATATATGCTGTTCAGGGCCCCAAAGGGCCCTGACCTCACCCAGGCTGGGTGTGGAAAAGTTCCCCTCCCCCAATTTGTATCACATCAGATACAAATCAATGGCTCCCAATTGTCTCAGTGCTGAGAAATACAAAAACATCCCACTTTATCTGCCCCATTCAAACAAAGGCCAGAATCATTAATGGTCAACAGCAAAAAGTCCCACCTTAATTACTATTACAACTCTCTACTCTGCCACCCTGGTTCAGGCCATCCATTGCCTCTCCTGAATGATCTTAATAGCTTTTCAATTGGTCTCCCTGCCCCAGGTCTCTCCCTACTCCAATCCCTCCTCCACTAAGTGCCAAAGTGACTTTCCTAAAACAAATGTCTGACACCCCCCCCAATAAACTCCAGTGGTTCTTTATTACCTCCAAGATCAAATTAGAAGTGCTTTGTTCAGCATTTAAAGCTCTTCTCAACCTGACCCCCTCCAGCATTTCTAATCTTCATACATTTTACTCCCTTTCACACATTCTACAATCCAACCATATTTAGAATAACATCCAATCACCTTGGTGTTCTTCACGTACAGCACTCCATTTCCTGTCACCACTACTGGTTTTTCCCTGTGCTAGGACCTCTCTACCCCTCACCTCTGCCTCTGAGTACCCCTTACTTCCTGCAAGGCTTGATTCAAATGTCACTTCTCCAAATGGCCTTTCCTGATCTCGGCTTCTGGGACTTTCTCCTTTACTGTTATCTTCTATCTGCTCCGTATGCATATTGTATATATCTGTTTCTATACAGATAAGCTCCTTGGAGAAGAGAGACTATTTTTGCTTTTCTTTGTATCTCCCAGTGCTTAGCACAATGTCTGGCACAACAAGTTTAATAGATACATGTTCACTGATTAATTTGATTGGTATCTGATATAGAAGTAGGGAAATTCCCAAGATAGGTGGGTTTTAGGGAAAAAGATAATGAATTTTGTACACCTTGGGCTTAAGATGTCTGGAGTATCTAGTTACAATTGTCAACAGGCAGTTACTTGATGGAGAAGTGGGATTCAGTCAGGAGAGAGATTAAGGCTAGATATATAGATATGGCATTCATCTTCATAAAGGTGATAATTGAACGAAATGAATTGATTGTGTTTGGATAGATTTAACTTCAGCAACAAAGCTTTTTAGATACTTAGCGAAGTAGCTGGTGTTTTACTCATCTTTAAATTATTTCCAGCTGGTGTGATGAGTGGCAAACTTTTTGTTTTTTGCTGTGATAAACATTTTCAGACTCTCCTGCAAACAAAAGACACACATAAGTTTTTATTTACATTTCTCTCCATTTTACTGAAACTATTTGAAAATAAGCCATAAGAACCTATGTTTTTTTTATAAACTTTTTTATTAAATACTAAAACTTAAATATACAATAAGAAAAGAAACGTATTACGAACTTAAGAAAAGAGAAACTTAAGAACTTAAGAAAAAAAGAAAAAAAAAGCATTGCCTTGTGCACAGCAGAATGTAAGAGAGTATTCAAAATATACAGCAACAAATTTGCATTTCAAGAAAACCTGTATAATAAATACTATACATTGTGTTGAGAGCTGTCCATCTTTTCTTTGCTTCCTTGTAAGTTTAATTTTTTCTCTGCTGTATACTTTTTACTTTGTTCTTTTTTCCCCTTTCTTCTCCCCCTCTCCCCAAGTTTACACCTAAGCTCAGAGATATTTTTATATATATACACACATATATATATATACACACATATACACACATATATGTGTGTCTCTATAGGTATATATACATATATACATGTACATACACATATACATACACATATGCATATACACATAAACACACACACACAAAGATATGTGTATTATGCATACATATACCCATATGTACATACTTACATGCACATACATATATTTAGATATCTATAATCATACTCATAAATATACAAATACATTCATATGCCATCTATGTAAGACCATACTATACTTATTTGTCCTCTGTTTCTCTGAGGGTGGATAGCCTCTTCCTTCATAAGTCCAGGTCTTTCCATATTTTTCCAATCCACCAACTTATTTCCTACACCACAGCAATATTCCAACCTTATACTGTCTAGTTATTTTATATAGTCCAACACAACATTGATGAATATGGCTGACAGTGTAGTTTCCCTATTTTTCTCACTTTGTCCAAGATCATAATTACCACCTCTTCTTTTTCCCTAACAAATTCTACTCCTGGTCTTATTTTATATTTGTGTGTATCTCTTATTTCCTATCCTTCCTGACTCCTTTACTTTACTTCTACCCACTACCTTGCCCTGCTGTTACTTAACCTACCCCCCCCCAAGAATCCCTCCCTTATCCTTCCATTCCCATTAATCTAAACACCCTTCTATACCCCCATTTGTCCTATCCCCTCATATTCCTCTCTAAAGATTCCTCTCTTATTCTCTCCCCCCTCCCTATCCCCATAGTGTTTTATTTCTTCCTGAAATTAGAAGACTTTTATACCCTTCTAGATAGATATATATGTATTGTTCCTTCTTGAACCCATTCCCCATGAAAGTAGGTTTTCAGAACTACTAGCCCTCCTCCCCCATCTAATTCCCTCTGTGTTGATTCTTCCTCTCATATCTCATTTGTATAAGATAATTACTCTTCTTAGCTGTTCCTAAATGGTTTTACTTTTAAAAATCATATCATAGTCAGGTCTACCCCAATCTGTGTTACAAGCTACCCAATTATTAATAACAATATTAGACATACATTTTACATTTCCTCATATAAAAAGTAAATACCCTGTCCTTATTGAGTCCCTTATAATTAGTCTTTGATATGTACTTTGTATTTCTCTTGGATCTTATATGTCAAATCTTCTATTAAGTTCAAGTGTGGGGTTTTTTCCAACAAAATCCTGAAAGTCTGACAATTTATTCAATGTCCTTTTTTTCATTCAGGATTATGCTTAGCTTTGCTGTGTATGGTATATTTGGCAAGAACCTACATTCTTGCCAAAGGTGAAAGGGTTGTTGCCTTCATCTTTTGCATTTAATAAAATTTGAAGATTCATTTATACCTTGGGATATTTTTTAAAGGGTATTTATACATTTTTAATGGAAATAAGGCTTGACTGATTTTTTCTTAGGGAAAAGGTGGAAAGAGCAAGTTCAGTACGTTGCAGATTTTACTGAAACATCTCTGAACTGTCAGCCTTCAGTTCCCTATTGTGTACAGCACTTTTCTCTCCACAGGATTCCTTCAATGATTTACAGGCTATGCAATTATCGTTTCCCCTATTACTGAAGTACAGCTTTATTAATAATATAATAGAATTCACCTCTCCCTGCTTGATCAAACACATGCAAAATGAAGAATTCAAATGAAGAAAACCTCATTTTACAAGAGTGTCTTAGGATATATATATATATTTTTTTTTTAATAAATTTCTTTATTTATTTTTAGTTTACCACGCACGGTTCTACATAGTTTTGAGTTCCAGTTTTTCTCCCCTCCCTCCCCCCTCCCTCCCCAAGACGGCATGAAGTCTCATATAACTGTCATGTATAACTTCACATTGAATTAATTTATGCACTAGTCAAGTCGTGGAGAAGAATTTTGACCAATGGAATGAATCATGAGAAAGAAGAAACAGAACCAAAAAAAAACCAAAAAACCAAAAAAAAAACCCCAAAAACAAAAACAAAAGAGAAGCAGAAAAGGCGAGCATGTAGTGTGCCTCAGTCTGTATTCAAACTTCGCAGTTCTTTGTCTCGATGAAGATAGCATTCTCCATCGTGAGTCCCCTGGAGTTGTCCTTGCCCCTTAGGTTGCTGAGAAAAGCACAGTTTGTCAGGGTTGGTCCTCACGGAATCCATATATCTGTGGCTGTGCACAACGTTCTCCTGGCTCTGCTCCGCTCACTCAGCATTATGTCGTGTAGGTTTTTCCAGGTTGTTATGAAGTCTGCATCATCCCCATTTCTTATGGCACAATAGTATTCCATCACCTTCATGTACCACAGTTTGTTCAGCCATTCCCCAATTGATGGGCATCCCTTTGATTTCCAATTCTTGGCTACCACAAAGAGAGCCGCTATAAATATTCTTGTACATATGGGTCCTTTTCCCGCTTGCGTGATTTCTTTGGGATACAACCCTAGAAGTGGTATTGCTGGGTCAAAGGGTATGAACATTTCTATAGCCCTTTGGGCGTAGTCTTAGGATATATTTTTAAGCTGAATTGTTCATCATTAAATCAATCAACAAATGTTTATGAGCAGGATATATACAGTGAACTTTTAAGTGTTATAAAGTATGAGAGTGGTCTGCCTTCAGGGAGTTTACAGCCTAGCTGAGGAGATAATGCATATTCATATAGTTAACCAACAATACAAATTTGTGTCTGATGTGTCAAGAAGTGGTGTAGGAGGAGGAAGAGATCACTGGGGGCTAGGATGATCTGAGAAGGCTCCAGATCAGAGGTGAGGCTTAAGATGGGCATTTAAACCCTAGTGAGGCTTGGATAGGACAGAAGGAAAGAAGGCAAGAATTTTAAAGGTGTTTTCAGGAGATAAAGGAAAGCCAGCATGGCTAGATTGGAAAGAGGCAAGGTAAATGCCAAATTATGAAACGTTCACTGTAAGCCCTAAGAAAACCGTTGGAGATTTTTGAGAATTTCAAAGGAATTGAACAGTCAGTGAATCCAATAGCTTATTTTTATTAGCCACCTACAATGTAGTGAGTACTACGTTAGCACTTTCCCCAAGTACTATAGTAGATATCGATAATAGCCAAGAGTCAACCTTCATATCCTGCCTGTGTTGTACCAGGCACTGTGCTGAGTGCTTTACAAATTTTATCTCATTTGATCCTCACAGCAACCCTGAGACATAGGTACTAGCTTTATCCCCATTTTACAGATAAGGAAACTAAAGCAAACAGAAGTTAAGTGACTGGCCCAGGGTCACAGATCTAGTGAGTGTCTAAGGTTGGATTTGAACTCAAGTCTTCCTGACTCCAGGCCCAGAGCTCTATCTACTGCACTACCTAGCTGCCACTAGATCTAGAGGATGCTGATACAGAAAACAAAATAGCATTTCAGCGCACATTTATTAAGTGCCTACTATGTTCCAGGCAATGTTCTAGGTATTGGGGATTACAGGTACAAAGAGACAATCCCTGCCTTCAAGAAGCTTACTGTATGCAGGACATGTAGCATATATACAGATAAACATAATACAAGGTGGAGAGTTAGTAAGGAAAAGAAGAAATCTGACCAAGCACTCTAGGAATATTTAAGGAAGGAGAGGGCAGTAACATCTGGGGAGATCAGGGAAGACTTTGCTGATCATAGACAGGTACTGAGTTTTATTTGTCTTTGTTACTTCCCTACCATCTAGCAAAGTATATTATTAGCAATTAACAGGTTTTTGTTGATGAATGAATGAATATCATGGCTATTGCATAGAGATTGAAGTTTATATTTATAGACTGCAGCCATGGAACTTATGGAATCACATCACCTGTTCTTTTTTTTTTTTTTGGTTTATACATCTATTCTGTGTGCTTGTAATAGAACTTAAGCACTGCTGACCACGATGAGAAATAAGATAATACAGTTTCTGCTAAAACTAAACAGGTTGGCCTGGACTTGACAACCTAGAACACTAATTTATTTAATCACAATAATATGGCAAAATGTTAAGGTTAAGTGACTTGCCCAGAATCACACAGCTAGTAAGTGTCTGAGGCCAGATTTGAACTCACAAAGATGAGTCTTCCTGACATCAGACCCAGCCCCCTATCCACAGTGTCACCTAGCTGCCCCGCTAATGTTGATGCAGGCTGTTCTTGTTACATGAAACAATAGTATTTTCTCCAGTGTGAAAGCCACTTATTTCTTCCCAATTTTTTAACATTTTTATTTAAAGTTTTGAATTCTAAGTTATATCCTTCCCTCTTACACTTTCTTCCCCCCTCCCTGAGACAGTAAGCAATCAGATATAGGTTATACATGTATAATTATATGAAACATTTCCATATTAGTTATTTTGTACGAGACAACTCAAATAAAAGGAAAAAAAAGAAAGAAAGTGAAAAATAGCATGCTTCAGTCTATATTAAGTCAATATCAGTTCTTTCTCTGGAGGCAGATAGTATGCTTCATCATTAGTCCTTTGGGATTGTCTTAGATCATTATATTGCTGAGAATAGCTAAGTCATTCACAGTTCTTCGTTGTACAATATTGCTGTTACCGTACAATGTTCTCCTGGTTCTGTTCACTTCACTGTGCATCAGTTCATGTAAATCTTTCTGAAAGTTTTTCTGAAATCATCCTGCTTGTCATTTCTTATAGCACAATATTCCATTATAATCATATACCATAGCTTGTTTAGCCATTTCCCCCCAGTTCTTAGCCACTGCAAAAAGAGCTGCTATAAATATTTTTGCACAAATAGGTCCTTTTCCCTTTTTTTGGATGTCTTAGGGATATAGACCTAGCAGTGGTAAAAGCCACTTATTTTTAATAACCAAAATGGTTAAACTTGCTTTACAGCAGCATAAAAAATAAAAAATTTCCAAAGGAAAGAAGAAATCATAGGATTATTTATTATAGAAATGAACAGATGGGACACAAGATAAACTGATATGAAATTTCTCTTTCCTTGGCACCGTTAATTTACTTCTATAAACCACACTTCCCTGTAGTAAGCCAGAATTCCAGCTGTGATGATGTAAGTCCATTTGGTGGCACATGGAAAAACCACTGATGTTGAGCTAAGGGAAAATATATGTTAAGAAATTGTGAATAAGAATAAGAAGCATGAATTACATCAATATTTTTGTAATGATACATCCACTAGAGAGACATGTAATGAAACACTTACAGGAGTTTGGTGTGTGTAGTCCATGTACAACCAAGTCATAGGCCAGGGTAGCCCAGTGATGCTTGCTGATGATAATTGAAGATAAAAATTCCTACAGATGTTTAGAAAAACAAAGTGAATATCCCCAGGATGAAGAGATTGCACAGGCATCCTGCACAAGACCTAACCAGATTTGTTTGAGTACTCCCCTCCTCCTCATATGTTCTTTGGCCATAAATCAAATTAGCACTGCTAACGTGGAAGCAGAAAGAGGAAATCATTTCAAAACATACTGAAGTATATTCCAACATCTAACATGTCTCCATTTGCCATAAAATTTTTTGAAAATGGGTAATTCTTGTTTTTATTTCATAGGATCTTGGATTTAGAACTGAAAGGGACCTTAGAGGCTATTAAGTCAAACCCCCTCATTTTAGAGATGAAGAAACCGACACAGTTTGTGACTTGCCTAGAATCATACACCTAGTAAGTGCCTAAGGCAGAATTTGAATCTCAGTCTCCTAGGAAACAGCATACACAGGAGGCAACTAGCTCTCCAAGATAGAGAGGTTGCCTCTGTACCAACCTGGTAAAATAGAAATTAGCACTCGATTTTCTTTCCCTCATATCTCTCCTACATGCAGGGACTGGGAGGAAAGAATCTTGGAACAGATATGCTTAGTCAAACAAATCAAATTCCCACATTGGCCATGTCCAGAAAATATCTGCACCCAGAATCCATCGCCTCTCTGTGAGGAGGTGAGTAACATGTTTCATCATCAGTTCTCTAGAATTGTGGCTAGTCATTGCATTGAATCTTTAAATCTTAAGTCTTTCAACGTTGTCTTTACAATGATGATGTTACCGTAAGAATTGCTCTCCCGGGGCAGCTGGGTGGCGCAGTGAGTAGAGCACCGGCCCTGACGGCCCTGGAGTCAGGACGACCTGAGTTCAAATTTGGCCTCAGGCACTTGATACATGTACTAGCTGTGTGACCTTGGGCAAATCCCTTAACCCCAATTGCCCTGCCAAAAAAAAAAAAAACCGAGAATTGTTCTCCCAGTTCTGATCACTTCACTCTACATCCATCCATATAAGTCTTAAGTTTCTCAGAAACTATCTCTTTCATCTTATCTTATGGCACAATAGTATTCCATTATATTCATATGCCATAATTTGTTCAGCCATTGCCAATTGATGCATACACTATTAGTTTCAGGTTCTTTGACTCCATAAAAAGAACTGCCACAAAGAATTTTGTACATGTGAGTCCCTGAAGGATAGGAAGCAGCATGTGCCAGGCAGTTCACACCATTCCCACCACCTTAACCAGCACATGCCCTTAGACCTTGATGGACGCAGCCCAGGACTCTGAACCCAAGAACTCTTAGAATAGCAGTATCTCCTAAACTACCAAACCTAATTACAACCTATAACCTGCAGCCATCCTTGAAGGGAGTAGTCATTATTGAGAAGGGGCCCACCTTTCCCATCAACACCAGTAATAATTGCTGACCAGCTGCCACCAACGAGTAGATAAGTACGGGAGCCCAAGAATGGGAATGTTCCTTCCCCTCCCCTAGACCACTAGTTCTGCTATCAGCCCCAGCCTCACAGCCTTCATCTGGGGAAGCAGCTATCCCAATCGACTGCCTCAGGGCAGGCAAATGAACCTAGCTGAAGCAACAAGGTACCTTTGGAGGAGAGACAGGAGGCAGCATATACCTGGCAGATCAGGGCACCACCACCCTCCAGACCTGGATGGACCCTGAACCCGAAACACTGGGAATGGCAATGCTTCCAACACAGCATCTATAGCCATCATCCTGGGAAGCAACTTGGGTTGTGATGGAACCTGACAGTGACTACAGCCACATCTGTTGAAGAAAACAAAGTTCTTATCACCAAAGTCCTTAGCGATGTCAATGGTTCAGCCTCAGAAACTGATATTTTATCAGTGGTAGTAATAAGAAGAAGTATTACCATCTGCCCGCGCTGCTTTATCCTAAGTACCTGGAGAACCTTCTGTCTGACTTTTAGCTGAAAGTTCCTTACGTGTTTGTTGTCTCCCCCGTTAGAATGAGAGGCCCTTGAGAGCAATGACTATCTTCTGTTTGTATCCCTATGCTTAGAGCAGTATTTTGCATATAATAAGTGTTTTCTTAATACTTCATTCACTAAGAGATTTTTCCCTTCACTCAGTTATCTCTTTAACCTAAATCCAAAAATAATAATGTATATTGGAGAGAGTCATGACTGGAAAGACTTGGAAAAAAATACAATATTTTGATTTAGTATTTATTGCACTTACATTCTCTCTAAAAAAAGGAGATTTTTCAATCAGGACCCACACTGCATTATTTTAAGAGTCTACACTGTGAAAGTTGATTCAGACCCACCTACTCTCCAAAAGGAGATGATTTGATCCTAGAGAGAGAGAAAAGGATATCAGATAGCAAGCCTACTGCTGCTACTACCACTGAAATGCTAAAAGAACTAGAGAAAGCCCTTAAGCACGTGGGGCAAATTCTGTATATAAAGTATAAGAGGGCTCAGTTCATTCAATAATAATAACAGACTGAGCTACAGTGATGTTCAACTTTTAAAATATAATTTACCTCAGCATGCACATCTCTACTGCCCCCTTGTAACTATGAGATGATGTGTTTCTTGAGGACATGACCCATGTGTTAGTAATCTTTGTATTCTCCTCAACACTTAGCACAAGCATTTGAATACAGTAGTTATTCAATAATTATTCAAATGACTTAATGACCTTCAGACTGTTTATTTCCCTTTTGGAATACCTCCCTGTGAGACCTACCACCAACTACCATTACTAATTTTTACCTTTTTGATTCATATTTACCTTTGATCTTCATTTTAGTCATATTTCATCAATACAAAAATGTTAGATAGAGGGAGGAGAGCATTACAATGTGATTTTAACTTGGGATCTACACACTTGTTTAGAAATGAACAATATAATTCTAGTTATTTGTCATATCCTATGCTGGATATATACCCAACTGTGCAACACTTGATTTTTCCCAAAGGAAAGACTTAGAAAGAAATTTAAAAGAAAGAAGAGTTTTTTTGGTATGACTTACAGAAGTAAGAAATAGAATAATTCAGTACTTACCTGGCATTGGAGTTAGGCCAACTTGCTATAGATAACTCCTCTTTGGCAGAGGTATTCCTACTGTATGAGGATTCCCCTGCAGCAAAAACTCTTTGTATTAAGCTTTCAATATTATATTCAATAGGTCAGAAAGACCTAGGTTTAGATCCTGCCTCAGATCCTGGGCAAGTCACTTAACTTCTCAAAGCATCAGTTTCTTCATCTATTTTGCAAGTTTATTGTACCAAATGAGATGTTATATCTGAAGTGCTTTGCAAATCTTGAAGCACTAGTGAATGTTAGCTATTATTATTGGAATTAGCTGTTATTATTGAGATCCTAACAATATGAAATGAATGGAAATAAGAATCTTTGAAATTCCTATGAGGTCAGAGAAGGGATGAAGGATTGTGTTCTCTGAAGAAGCAGATATCAAAGGAGACTTCCAGATCATCTAGAAGCCCACTGGACCATTGGTCTCTGGCATCACTTTTGCCATAACCAGTGGAAGATTTTGGTCTTTTCCTATCTTTCCGTCTTTGTTTCACATTACTCTCCTTGACCCATGCTACATACCTGCCCTACTAGAATACTTAGCTATTCCCCAACTGGACATACTGTCTACTGCTGCCATGCATTTGGAATTTTGTTTGTAAAAATTACTTTTATTCATGTCTTTTGTTTTCACATCAAATTGCACTTTCTGCAAGAGGCCCCTTCCTAATCCCCCCTCCCCCAAGCTTCTATTAAGATTTCCCTCTGGATTATCTTCCATGTATCAGTATGTATCTTATATATGCCTATTTATTTATGTTTTTGCATGTTATTTATATGTACACATATCTCTCCTCTATTAGAATGTAAGGTCCTTGAAGGCAAGGAATGTTCTTTTTCCCTTTTTTATCTCTCCAGCACTTAGCATAGGAACAGGGAAGGAAAGAGATACAAATATAAGCACAATGTGGGCATAATTTTAAAGTCTATATTGGACTGAGCCTCTCCACAAAATGTGGGCTCCAGGAGGAAATCAGCAGTAGGAGTTGAGGGGAGTGGGGTGTAGGCTTTGCAGAGAGAAATTACAGGGAGAACAGACCGCAGGGATAATAAAATATTCCAGGACAAGAAGGCTCCAGGTGTAGAGGAAGTTCCAGGAAGTGCCTGGTAATAATAAGGGCTTATTAAGTGCATGTTGACTGACTTATTGACATCACACTTATTTCCAGATGTGCCACTATTCCATCCCCCACCCCCAAATTAATAAGCCGAATGCCTGAATGAAGCCTGTCTTTTAGAAATATGTTTTAATCTCTTACGAAAGGACTTATTCATTCAGAGACTCTCAGCAGCACACACCCCTTCCCCTACCCCCATGAGGGCTAAAAGACTAACAACGAGCCTCTGGTGATTCATGCCCTTTAGCAAGTGGCCAAAGTATGTGTCCATCCCCATGGAACCGAAGTTAATCAAAACCAACTGACATAGTGATTGCTTCTGACGGCATGTGCTACACTCCACACCCACAATCCCTAACCACTCTCCCAAGAACCTCTATGCATTTGCACAGGTTACTCCCCGTTCCTGGAGTTCACTTGAATCACTAATATTCTCATTGGCTAGCATACCCCTGCTCCCTTAAACTTAGCCCATTCCAGTGACCTTGAACCCCCTGCTGTCAGTGTACAAACCCCATTTCATAACTTCAGGTTGACTGCCTCACTCCTACCTACCTTCACCCTATGCCCCCAGTGTGCTACATCACCTGCCCCTTCCACTGTGCCCTCTGTGGTGCCTACTCCATAATTAACAAATTTCTTTCATCTTAAACTTCTTTCTTTCTTACATCTTCTGGCGCTCCCTGAGACATGGCTCTCTCCCAACAACACACTTCCCTCACTACCCTCCCTTTATAGCACTGGCTGCATTTTCTCTTGTAACCCATTACTCACTGGCTATGATGAGGGAGCTGGAATATTCACTGTTCACATTGACAGTAATAGGCCTTAGATTTCTGTGCCCCATTTCCTATAATTAAAAAAAAATAAATTTAAAAAAATAAGACAGTAATAGGCTTTCCTTTAATCTCATTCTATAAGCAACCTCTCTTCCTCTGATGTTCCCTCTTCAAATTAATCACCCAATCAAGGTCTTGGCAGTTAATATCTATATATCACCAGGACACTCTCCTTCTTTCCTCAATGAGTTCAGTGCCTGGCTCACAGTCTTTCTCTCCTTCCCATCTCTTGTTCTCATACTATGGGACTTCAGCATCCATATTCATATCCTCTCAAATACCCTAACATTCTAGTTCCTCAATCTGTTCAATTTCTATGGCCTACTCCTCTGTTCCACCTCACCTACATAGAGAGCTGGCCATACCCTTGACTTTGACATCACCCATAAATCCTGTACTTCCATATTCATGAACTTTGAAAATCATTCATCTGATCATACTCTTTTAGCACTCTATCTTTCCATATGCCTTAACGACCTCTAACACAGTTCTTCATCCAAAACATGATCTGTATTTCCTCTACCCCTCATTTCTTTCCCGTTATTATCCCTGCACTGGCTAGATTATCTTCTCTTTCCTATCTCGACTCTGGTGAATCAAGTCAACTCTACACTATCCTACACCCTATATTTCCTTGCTCCTTCATCCTATTGCCAGTCATACGTTGCCAAGCTTCAACCCTGAACTACTCCCACCATCTACTTCCTTTTATTAGCACAGCTGAAAAGAGCTAAAGGAAATCACAAAGTTGTGCTGACTGGGCACACTGCAGACATAGGTGATCTAATCTCTATTGGGCCCTAACCTGCTGCAAGGCAAAAACATTCACTTACTTCCTAACTTATTTTTTATGCCTTTTTTCCATAGTGTCTATTCCAAATGTTCTCTCTGAGCCTCCAAGTGTCCTTTCTCTCCTTGGGTTGTGGAGGCTCTCTCCATAGTGTTTATTACAGACTTTCTCTCTTTGAGCACTCCCTCTACTCCTCTCAGTCTTACACTTCACTGAAAAAAAAAAAACAGGCCGTTTGGCAAGACCTCTCTTTTCTTCCGTTGTCCTCATTTCAGATCACTGAGACACCTTCCTCTACTGTCTGTTCCTTCACTTTGGTCTCAACAAAGAAGTAATCCTTCTCACATCATAAACAAATTAGAGAAACAGAAGAAGTTAGGGAAAGAATTGATGACCAAATCCTTGTTTGAAAGGGTTATGGAACAATTAATACAATAACATTGTAGAGAGAAACCAAGATTTAAGCTTTCTGATCAATGCAGTGACCATGATTGCAGAGTCTTGATGACGATCTATGCTATTTACCTCCTTTCAGATAGGGGATAGACTTAAGATGCTGAATGAGATGTACTTGTGCTCAAACAATGTGGGAATTTGCATTCCTTGACTATGCATTTTTGTTACAGGGGTTTTGTTTTGGTGTTGTTTTTTTTTAATTGGGGTAGAGGGATAGAAGGGAGTGAAATTAAGTGCCTATTAATTGAAAATTAAAGTAAAAAAATTTTCTAAAGCTGGCCCTTCTCCTTGCCATGCCTCTATATGCATCCTTGAACCCATTGTTTCCTCCCTTCTGCAGCAGATTGCTCCCACTGTCATAACACTCTTTCTTTTGTCTTTAATCCCTCTCTAATTGTTCCTTCTCTGATCCCAGAAGCATGCACTTGTCTCTCCCATGCTTTAAAAAATAAAATAAATTCAACCTAAATATCCCCACTAGGTGATCTATGTCTCTTCTATTCTTCATAATTAAACTCCTTAAGAAAACCATATAGGTTCCTCTACTTCCTGACCTTGTACTCTCATCTAAAACCCTTACAAACTGTTTTTCAACCTCATCATTCAGCTGTAACTGTCTTCTTCAATCTTATCAATGATCTCTTGACCGGCAAATCTAGTGGCCTTTTCTTTTTTTTTTTTTGTTTTGTTTTTTTGGGGTTTTTTTTGTTTGTCTTTGGAGTGGGGAAGGCAGGGCAATTGGGGTTAAGTGACTTGCCCAAGGTCACACAGCTAGTACATGTGTCAAGTGTCTGAGGGCAGATTTGAACTCAGGTCCTCCTGACTCCAGGGCCGTTGTTCTATTCACTGTGCCACCTAGCTGCCCCCCCCCCCCCCCCCCCCCCGTGGCCTTTTCTTAATCTTGAGTCTCCTTGCGTTCTATTTGACACTGTCAGTCACATTCTTCTATATACTCTCTATCCTCTAGGTTTGATGCTTTTTTCTCTCTTGGCTTTCCTATCCAGCTGCTGCTTCTCAGTCTACTTTGCTGGTTCTTCATCCATGTTACGCCCACTGATCTTGGGTATCCCTTTAGGTTTTGTCTTGGCCCCTCTTTTCTTTTTTTCTCCACACTATCCCATTTGATGATCTCATCATCTCCTATGGGTTCAATTTTCATCTCTTTTCAAATCATTTTGAGATCTATTTATCCATCCCTAGTCCCTCTGCTGACCTATAATCATGCATCTACAGCTGCCTCTTTTTTATCTAAAACTGAATGTCCTATAGATAACCCGAACTCAGTATTTCCGAAAGAGAATTATATTTCCCCCAAAATTCTTCCCAGTTTCCCTATAACTGGTGAGAATACCACCATCTTGCCAGTCACCCAGGCTTGCATCCTTTGTATCTTCTTAGATACCTCTCTATCACTCATCTCATATATCCAGTACGCTGCCGAGGCTTACCAGTTTGGCACCTTCACAGCATCTCTCATGTGTGTCTCCTTCTCTACTCATACATTCACAGCCCTAGTTCAGAACCTCATTACCTCTCCCCTGGACTGTTTCAGTAGCCTTCTAACTATTCTTCCTGTCTCGAGTTTCTCGCCACTCTACTCTGTCATACACTCAGCTGCCAAGGTGATTTTTCTAAAGCATAGTTCTAATCATATCACCTCGCCTGCTCCATGAGCACGAGTGAGTCACTGTTACCTCCAGAATCAAATCTAATGCTGTCTGGCATTCTAAAAGCTCTTCATAAACCCAGCCCCTTCCTGCCTTTCCAGCCTTCTTACTCCTTTCTCTTCCCCACGGACCCTACAATCCAGCTGCACCTGCTTCCTTGCAGCTCCTCAAAAAGGATGCCATCTTTGTTTGCTTGTTCTGTCACATACCTAGAATGCCCTGCCCCCTCTGCCTTTTAGTTTCCCTGCTTTCCTCAAATCCTACCTTCCACTGGAGGCCTTTCCTGATCCCTCCAGATGCTAATTCCTTCCCTTTCAAATTACCTTCATCTATTCTGTAATACATCTTACAAATACTTCATTATTTACCTGTTGTCTCCCCCATTCAGATGTATATTTGCTAAGGACAGAGACAATTTTTTTTCCTTTCTTCGAATCCCCAGAGTTCAGGGATGACTAATAAATAGTAAGCATTTAATAAATGCTTATTGTCTGACTGAATCCCCCCTCCCCCTTATCTCCTCATTTCAAAGTCTTTCTCTTCTTTCAGAGGTTTAGCTCAGGTGTCCAGTCTTTCAAAAACTTTCATTTAGTCAGTTTCCTTCACAATATTCTGGCTAAGTGATCCATCGTGCCTCTTAGCACCATGGATGCTAAGTAGTGATGAACCTCACTACAACCTATTCCATTACTGGACTGTTCTTATTGGAAGTTTTCCATTGTATTAGACCAAAATTTGCTTCCCTGTAACTTCCATCCAGCTTTATCCTTTTGGACCAAGCCGATTAAGTCTAATCCATCTTTCACGTGTCAGCACTTCAAATAGTCAGGAAGTGTTTTTCATTTTAGGTAGGAAGTAACTAGAACATTAATTCATAGTTGTAATTCTCTGGGCTAAAATATCAAGTCTAACATCTTACATTAAGAGGATTAATTAGTTCATGTTTATAAAGTATAGTACAGATATGCCCTTTTTAAATGTTAATTTTTCTAAAAACTACACCATAGCATTTTGCTAAATGTAAAAGCTCTAATATTCATCATTTCTTTGGTACAGGTTGGCAAAGATTCTTTTGGCAGTGATTATATAGAAAACTTAAAACAGAATGCTATTTCTACAGGTAAAATTTCATCTTTTAGAGCTTAAAAAAATCTTTTTCTTCTTGTTTTGGGAGGGGAAAACAGTTGGCTATAAAAAGATTTATTATTGTATTATCCTCTATTGGCCAAAGATTTTTTTCTCCATCAGTATTTTCCCTAGCCTAGTTTGTGTAATTTAATTCTTTAATGATCATTTCTTCCAGCAGAGGTTAAGCAAAAGCAGGTTATTACTGTTTATCAGGTAGCCTTGCTTCAAACTGAGGTGGCAGAGAAAACAATAATGTACAAACTTAAAGCATTTAGGATATAAGTGGATAAATTCAGAAAAGGTAGAACTGGAAAAGACCTTAATGTAGAGAAGTTCCATTCAATAAACATTTATCAGATACCTGCTATGCATTAATTAAGAGACAGGATCAAAAACAGCGTGGGAATCAGGAAGTCCTGGGTTTAAGCTCAGCCTCTGACACATACTCCAACCCTTGGCAAAATTAACTTCTTAAGGCCCCAGGCATCTCTCTAAGAGTATAAATTTCAGGACAATTTCCAAAAAAAATTGTATATTCCTAGTTTGATGGCTATCTATAATGTTGATGTCAGTTTCCTCATTGAGCGTTCCTGGACCAATGAACACCCAGGCCTAGACCAGAAAACATAACGTACATGTATACACACACACACACACACACACTACACACACACCTATTCATACACACATGTATATATGTACATACATATCCAAGTGTGTGCATGTACGTGTATGTGTATGTGTGTGTATTATACAAGACATATCTAGTACATTTCGCTCATTTTACAGAAAAGAAAACAAGCGTATAGAGGTGGAGCAACTCATCCAAAGTCACACATTTAGTTAGTAGTACAACTATCATTACTGTGACATTATGTAACATTATGCCACCACCCATGCTTCACCTTCTCACAGCTTCACCTACCATGATTTTTTTGTGGAAGGCCTACAAAAGGAAACAAGTATGCTTTTTGGTTTTGACATCTTACCTGCCTCTTATTTCAAGTCTTTTCAGTAAACAAAAGAAAAAAAAGAGGAAGTGATTTAGAAAAGACAAGCTGATGGGGGAAGAGGGGATTTTACATGCCCAGATTTTAACATATATTACAAAGCAGTTATCCTCAAAACAATCCGAAGCTGGACAAATAAACAGAGAAATAGTTCGATCTAATAAAATAAACATACCAGACATCAAAAAATTTGTACTAGTTTACAAATTAGTATAAAAATTAGTACTTGAAGAACTCAAAAAAGAATTCATTTTTTAATAAAGTTGTTTGGAAAATTGGCTGTCAATGTAGTGGGAAAGTATTTAGACTCAGATCTTTTTTTATATATTCCATTAATTTCCAAGTGGATGAGAAATTTAAACATGAAAAATGAAAGAAAAGTGAATAAAATATCTGAATTGTGCTGATTAATTTTTTTTAAATTCAGCAGATTAAAGAATTATTGAGGATATATAGGTGTACTTTCATGCATTAAAATTAAAATTTTTCTCTGCCACAGAAAGGAATATAACTAACTGGAAGGAATTAAAAGGAATATGAGAAACAGGAAGGTTAGGAAATTTTTATAGAAAATGACTTTTAAAATAACATCTGAAATATATGAGGGATTGTTAAGCTAGTCACAGTAGTTACTCCTAGACCACAAGAGATAAATGGCCAAAAGATATAAACTTATAATTTTCAAAAGAAAAAATACAAAATATTAGTAACTGCTCGAAAAATGCTTAGTTTCACTAGTAACAAATGAGGTGCAAATTAAAACAACTCCAAGATATCAACTCACATCCACCAAATTTGCAAAAATAATAAAATGTAACAAAATTCAGAGTCAGCATTGCTGTGGGGAAAAAAAAAAAGATAGGTTCATTCATTGCTGGAAGAATTGCAAACCTGCAGAATCTTTTTAGAGAGTAATGTTGAAGTTAAGTAAAATCTGCCAAAAAAAAATGATCATAACCTTTAACCTAATAGTATCATTTTGGAGAATAAACCCTGAAAGTGCTATAAAAAACAAAAAGCTATTTGTGCAAAAATTTCCATAGCAGCATAATTAATACACAGTTAGGAAAAGTTGGAAACAACTTAAATGGCCAACAGTAGGACAGTGGTTAGATAAATTATAGTACTTTGATGAAATACAACGAATACAAAGAATCTAGAAAAACCTGTATGAAATAATTCAAAGTATAAAAAAAAGCAGAACTAAAAGAAAGGAGTATATCTGTATACTCACTAAATGTGGTCATATGAAGAAAAGAAAATGAGAATGCATAGACAAAGATTTTTAAAGGGGACTCAAAGGGAATGCAATGACTGAAATAGTCTTGTGATTTTTATTCATTGAAATTAATTTAGATGTAAATTGTCATCATGTACATATATTTGTATTGATTTGCCGTGTTAAATTTTTAAACAAACTTTTTTTAAAAAGGAAAATGCCATTGCATTATCTATAAAGGCTATGGAATTTGTGGCCACTGCTATGAAATAATTCATCAAAATGTAAACTCCTTTGCTTCCTGTTTTTTACTTTGTAGTAACAAATTAGTACTTTTCAATTGAATGTAAGCTCCTTGAGAAAGGAACTGTTTTGTTTTGTACATATAGCCCAAGTACCTAACACAATCATTGCCTGGTACAGAATAGGTGATTAATAAATGTTGGTTGAATTGAATTATTTGTTCATATCTTTTTTGTTACTTTGTCAAAGTATATTATGCATGTTGTATTCTACCTACTATTTTGTATTTCTTTTCTTTCAGAATTTATGTATCAGACCAAAGATGCTTCTACAGGAGCTGCTTCAATAATTGTCAATAATGAAGGTAGTTATTTCTTATGTTAAATAACCATTTTATAAAAGAATATTTTACTTTCAAAACTATAAAAGAAGCATCACCTTTGCCCCAACCAACTACATAATTCTCATCCTGCCACTGATATTCCTTGAAAAGTCCCAAAATACAATTTTATCAAATCAACTGTTTCCACTGATTTTCTCCTGAGTTATTCATTCAGGTATAATGTCAGCTGCTATTTATAGAGTTTTGGAATCATCATTTTGTGGTTGTTCAGTCATTTCAGTCACTCTTTGTGACCCCATTTGGGGTTTTCTTGGCAAAGATACCAGAGTGGTTTGCCATTTCTTTCTCCAGCTCATTGTACAAATGAAGAAACTGAGGCAAGCAGGGTTAAGTGACTTGCCTGAGGTCACACATCTAGGAAGTATTTGAGGCTGGATTTGAATTCAAGTCTTCCTGGCTACAGGCCCAGTACTATATCCCTGCACCACCTAGCTGCACTGAATCCTCATAGATGAACTTTTTATTCCTTATTATCCAGTTGTACTTTTCATGTAAGCCTGGATTCATATTTATCTATAAAAGCAGTTCAGTATTACTAATTTTACTGAATGTGGTGAATGAAAGTACATGCAGGGAAAACAATTTGACACATCATAGTTTTTGAACATCCCCTGGGTGCCAAGCAGGAACTATTTGCTTTTAACTTGTCTTTTGTGTTCATTTGGGTCCTATATTTGAAAGTGACCAAATTATAAATTTCTCTGTTTATATCAGAATCTTACAAAAGCTTACATTTGTGAAAAATTAAGCTCGTCATATTTCCTCCAATTAGATTCTTGCTCCTGATTTCAGTTTTTGCTTGAATTTGGTAAGCCAAGAATTATAGAATTGATTAGGAGTTCTCCATATTGTGACAGTAGGCAGATTGGTTTCCATTATATTCCAATATTTAAAAGTCTGAATATATCATTATCCACCTTAAACTTCATTTTGAATAATTATGGCTACCAACAACAGCTAATTCTTCTTTGTCTAATACCTCTTTTTGTACGTTAGTGATAGCTTCAAATTCAGAGGACCATAGATTTAGAGAACTTGGGACCTTCAAAAGGATCTGGTCCAACCCTCTTATATTACAGGTTAAATTTCACAGAAGAAACTGAAGCCCAAAGGGATTAAGTGATCTGCCCAAGGTAACAAATGACAGAACTAGAATTTGAACCTTTGTCTTCTGACTCTAAATGTGGTATTCTTATATATACATATATAAGAACTAGAAGTATGTGTAGGTACATGTGTATGTATACATATACGTATACTTTGACACGAACATAAATATAAATATGTCAAGAAATAAGGAAGATGTATATGTGCACAAGGTATTCCAAAAGTCTCAGTGCTGTGTCTATGTGTTTGTGTATACACTTTCCTTATTTTTTTCCTAGAGTCATAGAATGGGAAGAGTGAAAGGGACCTCAGAGATTATCCTTGCTGTAAGATAATAATGCTGTCTTTTGCATTGCTATGACCCCAGAGGACATATGCTTCGATTTATTTTTCTGATAGTAAGGAAGGGTTTATGCTGATATATCCTTCATCTTCTCTTCCAACCAGCACCATGCCTTTGTCAGGTGACTGGTTAGAGTTTGTTCAAAGTTATTTTTAGGCCACATCTTTTAGCAACAAATCAGCCTGCCATAAGAACAGCCTCTATGATTTACAGCATTCATCTCTCCAGAGAAACAACATGGCCAGGAGCATCTTGGTGCAGGCTCTTGTGTCATATGACAGTGGATCCAAGCTTGCTTAATGGGACAGGTTGCAATGTCCCATTTCTCCCTCCCCTAAGATGATATATACAGGGATAATTCTGGGGTTGTAATATTATTAAGTATTATCATTGGCACTGGATTCTTTCAGTATCAGACACAGCTTCACATCTGTTAAATATTTTTAAATGTATTTCAAATTATAGACTTTTTGTAATACAAAACTCTGCCACGTTTGATGCCTCATTTGTTTGTACGTACAAACTGACTGCACATAGGTAATTGACGATATGTGTCATGCAAATTTTGCTCCTATTTTTACCAACAAAAGTGAAGTCTGCGCTTGGGTTTCCAAGGCCCTTACAACAAATTCCACCTCTTTGCCCACCATCATCACTCTGTTTATCCCCTGCCAAAAATAAAAAAGGAAAGGAAAGAAAAGAAAGATGTATTTTATATATCTTTTCAAAATGACATTCCCCATAAGCATACTTACTTTCAGCTGCTCTCCACTGCTCACTGAATTAAGTATAATCCCCACCACAATTAGACTCTAGCCTACTTTTCTAGTTTTATCTCATACCTCCCTCCTTCTTACTAGTCCATTCACTGTGCCCTGTGTTTGTCCTCCCGTCTCTCCTTTGTGCTTTTGCTTATCCTGCCCCACATTTCCCCATCCCTACCTCTGCTTTCTGAAATGCCTCCATTTTTTGAAGGCCAAACTCAGGTATCATCTCCTGCATGAAGCCTTCCCTGATCACCCCAGCTACATGTAAACTCCCTTCTCAGATATTTTTATGGCCTTCTGTTTAGACTTTTCCTTTATACTTCTTAACTTCTGCCTTGTGTTATGGTTATCGGTGTTCATGTCATATTACCCTTATTAGATTACAAGTTCCTTAAAGGCAGGAATTGTGTCATTTTTCATTTCTGTTTTCTTATCACTTAGCATGGAGACTTACAGATGGCACATAATAGATAAAGTTCTCTGTGACATACACACTTCAAGCATTGTCGTTTCCATTTTACAGATGAGGAAACTGAGGCCCAGGCAGGTTGTCCATGGTCACACAGCTAGCAAGTGTCAAAGCTCTAACCGAGCCAAGGTAACTTGACTCCAGACCCACAGTTTTTCAACTAGATCACAGTGCACTTCAGTTATCTCATCTGTAAAAAGGGGATAGCAATACTTGCCTTGCTTGCCTCACAAGATTGTTCTGAAGCTTGGGTATTTTATACTCAGGTATTTATTTCAGTACTTTATTGATGTGGGTCCTCCTTCTGCCATTTCAGATTGAAGCCTATCCATCCCTTCTCATCCATCCTGTGTAATTCTGGTTCATATCCTTCCATACAACTTGCTGAATAATGATATAGTGCCATGTGAATATAAGTTATCATTATTATTATTATTCTGTAATTTCTAAATACCATGGCATAGTGGACAGAGTGCTAAACTTATGAGTCAGGAAGACCTGAATTCAAATCCTGTCTCTGACATTCAACACACTGTATTTCTATGGGGAAGTCACTTACTCTCTCTAAGCCTCTAAGATTTATCTGCTAACTTACATTCAGATTCTGATCTATTCTGGTGGATAGAGTTTCCATAACAACAAAATCATAATGCATTCATTGGTATGTGGGCCTAATATTATTGAGTATTGCTAAATAACATTGATAAGTAACTTACTATTTTATCAAGATTGAAAGTGATCAAAATATGATATGCAAAGAGGAAAAAAAATTGTAGTTACCAAAGTTACCCTTCATGGAAAGAGAAGTAATAAATTGAATAGGATTATAGATTTAGAGTTGGAAAGGACCAGAGAGCTTATCCAATCCAACTGCTTCACTTTCTATATCATTTAGCATCCAAAAATTATTTGCTCATAGATGTTATAAGATTACAAGATAAGGTCATTTAGAAGGTGGAGTCTTATTGACTGTTCTAGTGATCTATGCTAAGTCCTGTGCTAGATAACATTTTTTATCAGTGACCTATCAAATGTGTAAATAATGCCAAGCTCAAAGGGATAGCTAACACCAGAAGACAGTAAAGATTTAAAAAAATATTATGACAGGCTAGAACACTGGGCAAAATCAAATAAGATGGAAAATTCTGTGGTCCTGATTCTATAAAAATAAAATTTAATAGACCTAAATGTAAAGTCTTACACTTCAGTTAAAAACAAACAAACAGCTTTACAAATCTAAGATGAAGAAGTCTGACTAGATTGTAGTTCATCTGGAAAAGGTCTAGGGGCTTTAGTAGGTTTAACATACGGCAGCCATGAGAGCTGGCATCCAGAAAAGGTGATGCAGTTTTAGGCTACATTAAGAGAGGCGCAGCTTCCAGAAATATGGAGGTGGTAATCCCACTACCCTCTGCCCTGGTCAGACCACAAGTGAAGTAATGGTACCACATTTAAAAAACAACATTAATAAGGTAGAGAGTGTCCAAAGGGGGACAGACAGGATGGTGACCAGCCTTGAGTTTATGTCGAACAAAGCTTGGTTAAAGGAACAGAGTATGTTTAGCCTAGAAAAGAGAAGACTTAAGAAGAACATAACACATGACCTCAAATATTTAAAGGGCTGCCTGCCATATGAGAAGCAGATTAGATTTGTTCTGTTTGGCCTTGATTGTCCTGATTGGCAGTCAGAACTAGGATCAATGGGTAGAAGTTGTGAAAAAAAATCAAATTTAGGCTCAATGTGAAGAAAAACTTCACAATGATTGGAACTATCCAAAAGTGAAAGGGACTGCCTTAGGAAGTTTTCCTCCCATTTGGAGGTCTTGGAACAAAAGCTTGTCAGTGTGTTGTAGGATGGATTCTTATTCTGGGATGGATTACACTGGATGTCCTCTGAAGTCCCTTCTAACTCAGACATTCTGTGATGCTTGTTTTTGTAACTTAAATAAGTACCCAGAAATATCTTTCTAGGACAGAATATTATCGTCATCGTGGCCGGAGCAAACTTGCTGTTGAATTCTGATGACCTGAGGAAGGCAGCTGATATCATTAGCAGAGCCAGAGTAATTATCTGCCAGCTAGAAATATCTCCAGCTACTTCTCTGGAAGCCCTGACAATGGCCCGCAAGAGCGGAGGTAATTTTGCACATTTGTCATTCTTTCTATGAAAACATCTCTCTTTCTCTCTCATGGTAGCTTAAAATTAGCATTTTTAAGAGGCAACTTTATTTTGATTTTGATCTCTTTAACAATTTTTCACAGCAAACTACTGTGCCTTCTTATATCTACTTGGCTTTACATTTGTCTTTTAGTTTTAGCAAATGTTAGGGAACTTTACAAATATGGTGAAAACCGAGCCATCTGGCTCAGTACCAGTCACAGAGCTCTAAAAACTAGCATGTCAGATGTCCCCCAATACAAACCCTCAGCCCAGTTCCCAGGCCTAATGCCAGGACTGACTTGAATCACCACTGAAGCAGCCCAACATAAACAGTTTCTGGTGATGTTATTTTAGCTTAGAGAATCTGGAAGTGAATCTTGTCACATAAACGTGTATGGTAACGGCATAGTCACCATTTGATAAACACCTTCAGAAGCTAGAGAGTCGTTCTCATTCGGGTCTGTAAAAGTTCCAAACCTTTTCTGCAACAGAAGGTTTATTTTCAAAATTTCAGAATTTTTTAAAGTAGGGTTTTTTTTTCATGCAGTTTATCTTTGTGTATTTGGGACTATTTTTAGATTTGGGAACTTCATGTAGGGCATTTTTGTTTCCCCAAGTGGGCTCTAGATTAGTACTTTACCTCCTCTCCTTCAAATTCAATAGACAGATATCGTAGAGTGCTTACTTTACTACAGGTCCTGTGCTAAGTGCTGAGAATATAAATATAAGCAAGCAGGACAGTCCCTGCCCTCAAAAAGCTTTCATTCTAATGAGGGAAGACAGCACACAAAAGGGAACTAATACCTTTCTCACTATGGATGTTATGCCTCTTTTAATAGCTTAAGATGATATTAACATTTTTTGGCTGCTATATCACAGTCAGCTTATCATACTGGCAGTCCACTAAGACCCCCAGAACTTTGCCAGATGAACTGATGTCTAAGAACATTTCCTCCATCTTGTATTGGCGAAGTTGATACCTTGAACCCAAGTTTAGGGCCATATATTTATCACATCTTATTTGGTTTGGCCCACCATTCCAATCTATTGAGATTTATTTTGGATTCTGATTCTACCATTCATTGTGTTAGCTAGTCCTCCTAGCTTTGTTTTAACACCAAGTATCTTGTCTATGCCTTCATCCAAGTCATTGGGAAAAAAAAACGGTTAAAAAGCACAAGGCCATGGAGAGATCAATCCCTGGAGCACTCGCCAGAGACCTCCATCCAGAGTGACATCGAGCAACTGTTCATTGAGCACAGTCATTCAACTGGTTCTGAGACTACCTAATAGACCACCATCCTCCATAGCATGATCAGTTTTATCCAACTTTATTTCACATTACTTTCCTTCACATACTTTGTTTTCACCAGACTGGACTGTGAGCTGGCCACTGAGCTTTTTACCCAATCTTCCACTTTCTTAGATGTACATAAACCATCTTCCAGGCCTGAATTGCACTTCTTCCTGTCATGTTCCTTAACTATGCTCAAGGATCAATTTAAGTGATATCTTCTCCATGAAGTGTTCCTTTGCTTTCCTCCTCACGTTAACTTAGATTATATTTTTCCACGAACATATTGTGTCTCGTCAGTTAGAATGCCTTCCTGTAAGCTCCTACAGGCCTGGAAATGTTTTATTTCGGGCTTTGTATCCCCAGAACCTAGCACAGTGTCTGGCACCTCAAAGAAGCTTAATGAATATTGGTTGAATTCAATTTCCAAATGCTTTGTTGAAATTTAGGTAAGCTCTGTGTCTAAGGGTTGATTGCCTTTAAATATTTCTACAGTAACCCCCTATTCTCACCAGTCTACTGACCCTGTTCAAAAAAGGAAATGAGGTGAGTCTGGCATGACCAGTTCTTGATGAAACCATGCTGATTCTCTTTACTCACTGCTTGCTTCTCCAGGTGTTCCCTGAGGTATCTTAAATGGTGGAAAAATTAAGAGGACCAAAAAGATGCCATTTCAGGGTCTCCCCTGAGGCATGTTTAAAAATGCATAGTATCCAAATGCCAGCCACTATACAACTCTTTTATTCTGTTGCAGTGAAGACCCTGTTTAATCCTGCTCCTGCCACAGCCGACCTCGATGCCCAGTTCTATACCGTCTCAGATATATTTTGCTGCAATGAGACTGAGGTAATATAGTAAGAGGGCCTGATCACTCCATGACAAGCAGAAAAACTGTTTTCTTGAGGGATAAAGTACAGGGACAGAGCCTGGTTGTGTAGTTACTCAGTCATTCATTTCTGGGGCAGAGTTGGAAGTGAATGTCTTAGCTGTAGAATGGTAATAATGCCTACCTCCCAGAGTTGTTGTGAGGATTTAATGAGATAAGAGTAGATGCTATATCAATCCTTACTCAGAATATCCATAAATCTATTTAGATCTGCCACTTACTGGGAATTTTCAAAACAAAACCTAAATTCTGCTACCTTTCAAACAAAAACCTTCCTGAGTTTGAGCTCTATCCTAAGACAAGAGTATAAAACATATGCTGTCCAGATCCTAGCAGCTGTTCTTCCCTGGCCCCACAGGTTATTCTCCCACCTTTCTCAAGGAGCTTAGTACTTGGCTCACAGCCTTCCTCTGCACCCTGACCTCTTTCTGAGGCACTCTCTCTTTTCCTCAATTCTTTATGCCAAATTAGCTCAACATCATCGATCCCTACTCTCTTCTCTTTAGCTCCAGCTTTGAAGGAAGACATACTCTTCTTTGCTAATACCAATCTCTGTCTTGTTCCTTTGATCCCATCTCCTCCCTTATCCTCCAGGATATTGCTCCTTTGATCATACCACCTCTGTCTCTAATTTTTGATGTTTCCTTATCCACAGACTCCTCCCTTAATGCTTAAAAACAGACCTAGATCTCCCTCATTCTCAAAAAAAAAAAACTTTCACTTGATTCTAGCATCGTCTCAAGCAGTCATTCTATTTTTCTGCTCCTTTCACAACCAAACTCCTAGTAAAAGCTGTCTATATTCATTGCCACCATTTCCATACTTCCTTCACTTCTTAACTCCCATATAACCTGTCTTCCTGCCAATAATTTATTCATTGGTAAATCCAGTGACCATTTGGTCACCAGTCATTGACCACTTCTCAGTCTTCATCCTACTTGACCTCTCTGCAGTACTTTATACTGTTGACCTTCACTTCCTCCTAGACACTCCCCTCTCCAGATTTTCATGACATCCTTGTCCCATCCCATCTGCATAGGTAGGCCCCTGGGCTGCATCCTAGAACCTCTTCTCTCTTTATGCTTTTTCTCAGTGATCTCATTAACTCCCATGAATTTATCCATTACCTCCGTCGATAATTCTTAGATCTCCTTTCTTTCCTAGACCCAATCCTGTATCACCAGCTCCCTATTGAGTATTTTCAAGTGGATCTTCCCAAAGGTATCTCAGACTTCACATGTCCGCAACAGAACTTGCTGTCTTTCCCACAAAACCTCTCCTTCTTCCTAACTTCCCTGTTTCTTTGGAGTACAGTGCTATCATTTGTGTCATTTTAATTACAACCCCAGAGTTATCCTTGACTCTTCTCTCTGTTACCCCTCATATCCAGTCACTGGACCCTGTCAATTCTACCTTCACAAAATCTCTCAAATCCATTTCCTTCTGTCCCTAACCCATATCACAGCCAGTCTTGTCACTCATCACCCATCACCTGAACTATTACATTCCCTCATCATTGGTTTCTGCCTCCAGCATATCTCCTCTGTAATCCAGGCTCTACATATCTGCCAAACAGACATTCCTGAAGCACAAATCTATCTGTGCTACTTCCTTGCTCAAAAAGTTCCGTTGGCTTCCTTTTGCCTCTAGAATAAAATGCAAACTCCTGTGTTTGCCTTTTAAAGCCCTTCACCATATGGCGCCTGGCTGCTTACCTTTCTAGGCTTATTGCACAGCACCTTACTTCACACCTGCTTTGTTCAGCCAGTCTAGTGTACTTGATGCTTGCCATACATAACATTCTATCTGCTGTCTTCATGTCTTTGCATAGGTCTACAAGGCACTCTCTCCTCTCATCTGCCAAAGCTCATCTGCTCTGGCGTCACCTCTAGGAGACCTGTCGTGGTCTCCCTAGATGCCAGTTCCCTACGAAAGTTACTTTGTAGCCACCTTGTATATATTATTTTGTAGTTACTTTTCTCTACTCATATTTCTCTCCCAATAGGATGGAAGCCCCTTGAGCAGGAAATACTTCATTTTTATCTTCGTATCCACAGCACCAAGCACAGTGCCTGGAATGTAGTAGGCACCTAATAAATGCTGGTTAAGCTTAGTGTTACGTTATTAAGCTTTTGGTTATGTCTTTGTATCCCCAGCATAGATATCCCCTGTACAAGTAGAGAAACTTGTACAGGTTTAATAAATACTCAATATGCTTGAGATGCTTAATAAATACTTGTTGATTTATAATTCTTTACTTCCTTATTTACAATTTCATCTCCCAGGAAACAGAAGAATCAGAGAAGTACAAAGGAATGGGCTTCATTCTGAGCAACAAGAACTGCTTAGTGCTGTGGCAGTGATAAGCACCGTGGAAGGAAGCAGCCAAATAATTTTGTACCTTATTCTGTTTCTCAGTGAGCTTGCTTGAAGCAGATTTACTAGTTCTATGATAAGGTCAGTTCTGCCCATCAGAGAAGATTACTTTCTTCACCCATGATTCTAAGTTGGGACCAGTCTTACTAGTGGCCATGAGCCTCATTGATGGACATCTTCATTCCCTGGACCCTCTCAGGACCACAGCACCTCTTTCTACTTATCAGAAGCAGACTCCTCATCTCTGCTTGGTTTAAAGCTTTTACCATTTTCTCCTGCTCCCTCTCCCTCCCTTCCCAGCACCACTAAATTACCTGCTTTTCCTTTTTGGATCCTGCATTCCCTCGAGACCTTTATAGTTCATATGACACATTGTACGTTTGAGGTCCAGGCTACTCCTCAGTATAGGTGAAGTTCCCTGACATGCCAATTCTTCTAATTCTTTGGGCCTGCACAAATGGAGCATCCTGCCAAGCCCTGTCTAGGCCACAGTAGGGCTGAGTATCTTCATCTTCTTTTCTGCCTACCAAAATCCCTTTCCTCTTTGTCTTATTGAAGTTCCATCTTTTCGTCTGTCATCAGCCTCTAGGTGCACATGTTTCACTGTACAGATACCTATTCAGGTTTCTCTCCAAGTTCACCTGTACCCAGTATTTCTGTGTCTGTGCCCATCTCTGAGTCTTCATATGTACTTGATGGACATAGATGAGCTTCTCATCTGTGTCTGCTTCTTGATATGTCCCCATTGGTTTTAAAAGCCAAATCCAAGGGCCAGCTTGAGTGTATGAACTCACTTTATTGTGGTATGAGCTCAGTGACCACTGCTGCTACTGCCTTAGCAAAAACCACACCAGTCAGGCAATAAGGGAGTTTCACACCTTGATCTGGCGATAGGAGAAAGAGACAAACCTGATGCCTCTAGATGTAAGCCATAGTGGGTGCTTAATAAACACTTGTTGATTGAGTGATTAGTTGGTTGATTTTGAAGGAAATATCACAGGAGGGTCCACCACCCTCTATGGTACTATAGCTTTATAAATAGTTAAATACTATTTTCCCCAAAATCATTAGGTACCCAGCCAATACCAGGACTGTATCCCTGAGTCCTCCTAGTACCTGACCTGGGATTGAGTTTCTTCCCTATATGCTAGGAATATTTTAAAGCCTTAATTAGATAGTTGTAGGCTTAGAATAAATGTTTGACTGCCATACCTAAGCTTTTGTGAGACTGTACTACACCCATAGCATGGCCCTGACCTCATACAGCACCAAGAAGCCATATGGCTTCTTCATACTTGTAAAGGGGAATTTCCTCCCACCCATCCTCAGTTCTCCTCATAGTTTTCTGTAAAAACTGAAATGATCTTAGAAAAATCTCCCCATCCCAACTAGTGTGATTACTGAAATCTCAATAAATTCATTTGGTAAACTACAGGAATCTAGTCCTCATGGAATCATGTGATTTTAGAGCTGGAAAGTACTAGAGACCATCTAGTCTATCTTTCCACTCCATGGAAGGAATCTCCCATATAACACAGGAATGTCTGGGTACACATTCCATCTGACACTTACTGGCTGTGTGACCTGGGCCAGATCACTTAACTACTCCACTTCTCAGTTTCATCATCTATAAAAAGGGATAATTATACCTATAGTATCTTGTGAGATTCAAATAAGAGAACATAAAGAGTATCCCAAAAGCCTTAAGCTATTAAAATTTAAAACTGCACTAAGATTTTTGGCACACCCTTTATATTTGTATGTGTGTACTTTAAAGTGCTACATAATTATCAGTTTCCACTATTATGATTATGCATATAAAGTATTTTGCAAAACTTTTAAAGCACTATATAAATGTCATTTGTTCTCACCTGTAATCTGCAAGGTAATCCAGCTTCAGTGGCATCACCACTCCACTTTTGTCAAGAGTCTCCAAACCAAATCAATTGAAAGGAATAGAAACAGTTTTCTAATAAAATAACTTCAGATAAATTGGCACAAATTACCTGTCAATTTCTTTACTTTCCCGTTTGATTTCTAGGCTGAGATTTTAACTGAGTTGACAATTAGTAACCCTGCAGCAGCTGGAAAGGCTGGATCCATGCTGATAGAAAGGGGTTGCAAAATAGTAATCATTACCTTGGGTGCTGAAGGATGTGTGTTTGTATCAGCTGAAGAACCTGGCCCAAAGCATATTCCCACACAGAAGGTCCTCAAGCCTGTGGATACTACGGTATGTCTTGAGATTTAATAAAACTTTTTTTAGCACTCTAGGGAAAAAATAATTTAGTAACTAATTAGCCAATTTTAATCTCAGAGTGAGGATATGAAGGCCCAGGGAGCCAGTGGGATAGAATGGCAGGATTAGTGAACAAATTAGAAGACTTGGGTTCCAATCCAGTGATCCAACCAAATCCTTCTTCACAATTCTCTGAACCTCTGTTTTCTGATAAAAATCTACAAATTGGTAAATCTGCAAAAAAAAAAAATATCTTTTCTAACTATCTCACAGAGCTCTTACAAGAAAAAAAAAGATTGCTTTGTCACCAGAAATAATAGGAAAGAAAGGACTTGGAAACTTTGATTGTAAGGACTGAGGGTTATTTTTTATTCTTCCATGTTTCGTGAATTGCCTTGGCCAAACCCTTAACCAACTACTAGATAATCTAAAAGTTATAAGCTGCACTTGGCCTCAGGCAACAGTCTGTCACTGGCTTTATGCTGAAAACCTGTCCTAATAAATACCCCCCTGGGATAGCCTTTGGGGACTCATGGCTACCTCCAGGACATAAAGAAGCCTTAAATTATTTTCATTGCTCAGATATCTCTTTCTAGTTGTAGGAACATAAAACAGTCTTATCTTCTTCAGCCTGTAATAGAAGAGGAAAGTAATCAGGGGAGTTCCCCCTATGACAAAGTCTATAAAATCCCATTTCCTCAGCTAAGGAATAATGGTGGCTTAGAAAAAGCCAGCAGTTTCCCTCTAGGAAATGTCACAACATTTGTACCAAGTTACTTCAGTGAGTATTTGTCAAGTTTTTTCCTCCAGTAATCTTTTTATTTTTAATGGAGATTCCCTTTGTAACTTACCTATATTTATTGCCTTAAAAAATACCTTCCATTTCCTCCATGGCAAAAGAAGCCACATTCCTTCTCTCTGACTTTTGGGTCTTGTAAGCAGCAAGTGCGACTACTGTTTTATCATCAGCTGGCCCTGAGGGATGGGAAGTAGGAGAATGCTTAGGGTGTCCGCCTGCCTTTGGAGCCTGTCCTGGATAGCTAGGGCTATATTCTCCTTTCTCATTTGGATTGGTATTTCAGTAAGCACTTGTTATGCTACTCTTGGTCTTTTATAAAACAGTGTAATACCAGATCAGAGTTTGTCCACTGCAGTAATAGCTCTAGCTTGTGGGAAAGGGTTCAAGAGCTCAAAGGTGAATACTAACCTGTAATTGCTTTGCTCAAAAGGTAATTTTCTCTCCTTCTCATTCTTTTTCTCTTCTCCTTCATTTATTTTAAAACAATATACCGTTTCCTGACTCTTTGTCCCTTTGCACTGGGTGTCCCTTAACTGGCATGCCCTCCGTTCTCACCGCCAGAGGCTTCCTTAAAGACTCCGCTCAAACTTCACCTTCTTCAAGTCTTTCCCAGTCTCTGCTTTGCCCCTTTCCCCTATGGCTAGAGCCTTCCCTCAGAGATCATCTCCCGTTTACACCTGTGTTTATCTTGTATGTAAATAGTTGTTTGCATGTTTTCTCTCCCATTAAAATGTGAGCTCTTTGAGGGCAGGGACCTTGTCTTCTTCTTTCTTTGTATTCTCAGTATTTAGCATAGTGTAGTATGTAGTATCATATGTAGTAAATGCTTGCTAACTGATTAAAGATATGGACATTCCAGATATGGGTTGTCTGGCTTAGTACAAACAGTTGGCAGCCTTCCTTCTTCTCCTTCCCAATTTTACCACTTCTGTTATGATCATGGTCGATAAATATGATTATTTATAATATATAGAGGGCATTTTTCATTGTAGAATCCTAACATTAGATCATCCCATCCAGCCACTGCCTGAAGCACAAATATTCCCTAGCATGTCCCCAGCAAGCTATCACCCAGCACCCTGTAAATGAAGCCTTTGCCACATCTTTGGCAAATGTATCTACCACCCAGTTCAGTAGCTATTTTTTGAGTGCCTACTATTTTCAAAGTACAGTCTCATTTGCTCAACTGCCTGAAAGAATTCTCATCATTGGACAAATAGATGTTCTCTTGATCAGGAGAAGGAATTCTTTGCAGGTCTTAACCATTCTTTGCCAAGGTTATTCCTGTTCATGTTCTGAGGGAAGCCCCTACAAGTGTACCTGAGTTATGTGCAATGGCTGTTATCTTTGTAGAGTATCTCTCCTCACCTCTCTCAGTAAGGTCTTCACATAGGTCTTTTCTGCCCTAGGAGCAATATGGTTGATGTGGAAGGAAGCATGCATTTAAACATGTAACCTTGTCCCTAGATACTGTACATCTCTATAGGACCTCAGCAGCCAGGATGATAACAGGAACACGGTCACTCTCACATCCTAATCTGGGTAAGAGAAATACTATAAGGGATCTCAGCTACCCTGGAGCCTGGAAGAACACAGTAAGCTCTCTTGGCCCTTAATAACCTCCAGATGCTTTGGAGAACTCCGGTTTTTAATCCTGTAACATGTAGTTGTATGTGGCTTCTCTGGAGTTAGAAGATATAGACACTTTCAAAGCTAATATGTATCATCAAGTTTGCTACCAAATACCTGCTTAAGAAATTCCCATTTCACTGAAACCAGCCTCCTTGAGAGTCATTAAAGAGGGGCTGGCCTTCCCCTCAAGTCACCATATTAGTTAAGGAGCATCACTTTAAGACTTGTGCTAAGGAATTAGTCTTCCTACCTCTAATCTTTTCCCTTTTCCAATCTGTTCTATGTACTGTAGCCAGATAAATCTGAAAATACCACTTTAGCCAAGTCACTCCTCAGTTCAATACTATTATCTCACATTTATGTAAGTTCTTATTTATTTATAAATTTATATGTATGTTTCTATATTTTGTTTGTTTAATAGTTTTATAAAACATATCTTTTTTGTGCCTTCTTTTCTGCCTAGAATTCTGTTCTCCCCATCTCTACCTTTTGAAATCCTACTCATCTCTCAAGGACTGGTCAGATGCCCCTTTTACCAGCCAGAAGTACTCTCTCCCTCTTCTCAACTGCTACAGCAATTATTATTTACACCAGTCATGCAACATTAATTATATGGTGTAGTGTATTATTGTTATATGTATAATGTCTGCTATTAGAATATAAGCTCATGGAAGTCAGCAGCTATTTCTTGCACATCTCCATAGCACCCCATCACCAAAAAATAGCCAAAAAATGTTTATTAAATCAATAAATGAACTATTAATCTGTATAGAATTAACACATATACCCTTTCCTTTCCTGTGCCCAGCCTTATCCAATTAGTTTCCACACTTGATGCCAAGTGAAGTTATGTACTACCACACTATTGTATTAAATTATTATTCTCAGAATATGACACCAGCAACAGTATCTTCAAATAAGAATGTATCGCCGTTTTCAAGTTATGATTTTTCCAGAAGTCATTTCAATACTGCTAATGCTTAATCTAAGACAGTCTAGCAAATATTTTATTTGACAGATACTGTTATAATAAATCATCTGCATAATTGGAGGTGGGATACAGCAGCGTATTGTGGAGTAGAGGGGATACTGACAGAAAACAAAGTTCGTTTTTTGGCTCAGAATCTCATGCTTCTCTTTACTGCCAGCATTATGATTTATTCACTGCTCACATTAGTCACTCTCATTGTTAAAATTCTTGCCTATTCTGTACTTAACCAGTCTTTTGTTGTTGTTCAGTCATTTTTCAGTCATGTCTGACTCTTTGTTACCCCATTTGGAGTTTCTTGGCAGAAATACTAGAGTAGTTTGCCATTTCCTTCTCCATCTAATTTTACAGTTGAGGGAACTGAGGCAAATAGCGTTAAGTGACTTGCCCAGGGTCACACAGCTAATAAATCTGAGGTCAGATTTGAACTCACAAAGATGAGTGTTCCTGACTCTAGCCCTGGCACTCTATACACTATGCCACCTAGCTGCCCCCACTTAATCAGTTTACCTCTTTATAAGTCTAATGTGGCTTGGATAATTTGTGTGGTTAAGTGAGAAGTTGCAGTGAATGTGTCTTTTATCTCTTTGCTAGGACCACAGTCAGTCCCAATTGGTTTTTTAACCATCTCTCTTATATATCCTTTCTGCTTTCCTAATAAAAGAATTATTGATGATCTGGATGATGGAAACAATGTCCATTTGAGATATCTGCCCAATGAAAACCATTCCCTCTTCTACGTCAGTAATTCTGCAGGTTGCTATATTAAATTTTGCCTCAAATTTAATGCTAATAGTTGAGTGTACCATTTCTATTTTTGCTTCTTTTTTTTTTCCCAAGTTGTGCTAGAAGGAAATGGTGGCAGTAACTACAGATGTCCCCAGCTCAGTTTGGAAGACTTGACAGATGTGTCTGTTTCCTAATTCTTTTCTTTGTTCTCTGATTTTTCCATGTTTCTCTGTATTCATCATATATATCATTTCTTACAGCACAGTAGTATTCTATTCCATTCATGTACCACAATTTATTTAACCCTCCCTCAGTTGATGGTTATCTACTTTGTTTCTAACTCTTAGCTATCATAAAAAGTGCTGCTATAAATATTTTGGTGTATCTAAGGACTTTCTTCTTATGGATAGCTTTCCTGGAATATAAGCCCAGTAATAAAGTCTCTGATTCAAAGAGTATATATTTTAGTCATTTCATTTGCAGAATTCCAAAGGTTTTCCAAAATGGTTGTACCATCTCACAGCTATACCACAATGTATTAGTAGTGCCTATCACTCCACAATCCCTCCAACATTGACTGTTGCCATTTTTTGTCATTTTTGCTCATTTATAGGGTTTGAGGGGAAACTGCAAGATATTCTCCTGTGTTGTAATGGAGTCTCACAAAAGAAGTATTGATTCACCTGGAAGAATGGCATCAGCTGGTTCTGTCTGTAATCCCCTGTCCACCTCTTCACTGTTACCTCTACCAGATTTCTGTTGTCACCCCTGTCTCCTTATGTGTGTTTAGAGAGAAGTATCTTACTGGTCTTTCTATTGTCAATCTATTGCTGTCCTCATGTGCTACATTTTTTCACTCATACCTTTCTGTCATTTGGAGTGTTTGAGAAGCAAATAATCATGTCTGTTCTGGTTTTCTTTCTAAAAATGTTTCAAATTTTTCTTTATGATTAAACATCCATCTTTTGTCCTGTATAGTTAAACTCAGATTTGTAGGATGTGTCACCCTGGGCGGCATCCTGAGATCCTCTGCTCTTTGGAACACATTACTGCATTCCCTCCTACTTTTCTAGTGAGTACAGAATAGTCTTGCATTATTCTAATGTATTTGAAGGTCTTTCTCCTGATGACTTGCAGAACTTGTTTCTGAATTGAATTGTTAAATTTAACTACTATGTGTTGTAGAGTTTGCAGTCTTCAGTTTTTTTTCCGGAGGCCATCTGTGAATTCTCTCCATTGGAATTTCATTTTCTGTGTTCAGAAGTTCTGGACAGTTCTCTTCTGCTATTTCCTTCATTATGACGTTAAGGATTTTTGTCCTGTCCTGTTCTGGGAAACCTGTGGTTCTTAGGTTGTTCCTATGCATCCTGTCTCCTTCCAAGATTGGAATGTTTTGGTTGCACAGTGAACATATTTTCTTTTGATATTGTTTTTTTGCTTCTCTTCTTCTAGGTTATCCTTCTCTTCTGTGCATTTGCATTACTAATTTATTCTTTCTTTTGTTTCTTCTTGTGAGCCTTGTCATTGCAGATTCAAGTTTTTCTATTGTGTTCATTGTTTTTGCTGTACAGGACATAAATTCAGCTCTCATAACTCTGATTTCTCTTTTAAACCACTCAGGAACAGCATATTGTAGTTCCATATTCTCCTCAACTTGCACAGGGTCCTCTGTCTGATCAAGTATTGAATTATTTTCCTTTGTTTTGCAGTGTTTGTTCATAGATGCTTGAGTTCATTTAGATCTAGAGGCCATATATCTTTCTGGTGTTACTGTTTTTCCTGTTGATTTATTTATGTTCAAGGACTTTGAGTTTTCTTCTTCCTGAAATCTTTAATACTTCCAGTCTTTTTTTTCTCCCTTATTTTGCTTATATTTAGTTCTTGACTCCCTTCCCTCTGACTGTGATTTTTGGGGGGCTGGATCTCAAAGCATCTCAGCCTTTTCCAACACTGGGCAATTCACAGCTCACCAGCTTAAGTCTCTGCCACAACTTTTGGGTGGTCAAAACTGGCCACAGCTGGGTGGTATGCTCTTTTTCTCAGGCTTGGTGGAATTCTGCATAGCCTCCCACATGTATAGTGTCCTGTCCTGGTGACCTGTATCTCACTCTGCTCTTCAGTTCTCTGGCTCTGCAGCAGCCATTCAGAGCCTGTTCTCAGAGCTTTGCAGCACTGGTGCTTCCAGGTTGCAGATTCAGCAGGCTTTTGCTTCTGAAGGGCTATGACCAAGCTGGCTTTTGAGGCCTGAGCAACTGCCACAGCCTGGAGCCAGGGTCTCCACAGCACTGAAAAGAGGGAGACAGGACTAGAGCATAGGATCATGTCCTTTGGTCTGCTAGTACAGCCTTGCTTCCAGTAGAACAAGAGATGGAAGAAGGGTACTAAGTGAGCTCAGAATCAGTGAACGTGAGTTCTTGGGTTTGGGGTTTTGTTTTTTTGTTTAGTTTCAGTGTTCATTTTTACCTTCTTTTAGATATTAAGTGTTCTAGACCACAGAGACAGACAGATGAAGTTACTTTATCACTGGCACATAAACTATATTTTAGACAGGTTTCAGAGGTCAAGGGATCAGAGAAAATGTCTAGTCTATCATCTTGTTGCTCATGTGAGTGTATAGTGTATTTATTGAGTCATCAAGAATATTAAGCCTGTGGTCTACAAAAACCCTCAAATATTCTTCAGATGAACTATTGTACAGCCTTACCTGCCCCATTTTTCACCTGGGAAGTTCTGTCAAACCTGGGAGATAGGTGCAATTATTATCCCCATTTTATAGATAAGGAAACTGAGGCAGACAGGTTAAGTGAGTTGTCAAGGTTACACAGCTAGCAACTGTTAGAGGCTGGATTTGCTGTCAGGTCTTCCTGACTTCAAGTCCAGCACTTTACTCCCTGTGCCACCTAGCTGCGACATGTATATAAGAGGGGGCTGAGAACCTCCCAAGACTTGTCAATGCAGATGACTACTACTCATTTCTGGTGATTCATGTGGGCACATAAGATGAAGCCAGAAGAAATCTAGAAGGCACTGCAAAAAAAATGACAGTTTTGACCAAGAAACTGAAGACCTGGGGCAGAGGTGGTCTTTTCCTCACCAATGTTCATCACAGAAAAGGCCTTAAAAAGAGAAAAGCAGATTTGGGGAACAGCTAGTTAAGTGGATATGTCCAAGAAAGGGAATTTATGACTTAAAATATTTATTGGGATGACAGACTCTTAGCCAGCATGGGGTATATCTAACCCTAACCCTAACCCTAAATGCGCATTTGGGGTAAAATGGCAAAAATGCCTTACAAAGCAGAAGCCCTTTAAATTGAAAAGACAGGGAAAGGAGAAAATTGCCCATGTATATCCACCAAACAAAATACCGGAAATCATGAAAGAAAACTGTTCAGACACAATTTATACAAGCATTTCTGCCTTGAGGGAAGTTCAGACTAGGAGAGTTTATGCTGCTAAAAAGAATGCTTTCTGACCCAAGCAATTTCCAGTTTCATTTTATAGTAATTGTGAAACAAACTACAAAATTTCATAGTTAAGTAAAATAAATATATGTAGTTTAAGTTTAAGATTTTGGATCTACTTACATAGAACATAAGTAATGCTTCCTCTTAAAAAAAAACCTCTTTCTGATGCCCATTACTCCCACTATAACTACTTTTCCTAAAAAGAGGTTCTTAACCTTTTTTGTGTCATGGACCCCTTGGGTACATGCTGGAGGCACCTATGGACCTCTCTCAGAATATTTTTTTAAATAATTGAAAAAAATTCTAAATTTCAGTTAGAGATTAATGAAATAAAAATGTAATTTTTTTCCCATCCAGGTTCACAGACCAATCCCCTGAAATCTATCCATATCATTGATTCCTGGTTAAGAAACCCTGCTCTAAAGCTTCTTCTTTCATCCTGATCAAAAGTGAACAGAGATACCTTCCTTAACTGGATTAAGTAAAAAAAGATATTCATACTCGTTTTTGTTCACAGATTATTAATAATGACTTTCATTTCTGAGAATTAAGCTCCTTCCCTGATTAGGTCTTTTCTTCAAGAAAGATTGATTAGGTCTTTGATTTAAATGAGACTTAGGACTCCAGCCTACTATGCTAATTATTTCTTAATATTTTAGAACACAACTGAGGCCTTAGTTCTGTATGCTAATATAAGATTAACTCCAACTTGTGATATAGGCAGCAAGATGATACAGGGAATAGAGCACAGAACTTGAAATCGTAAAGACCTGAATTCAAATCCAGCCTTAGACACTTAATGGGTACCCCTGGGCAAGTCACTTAACATCTGTTTGCTTCAATTTCCTCAGCTGTAAAATGGGGAGAATAATAGCAACTACCTCCCAGGGTTGTTGTGAGGATTGAGACAAATGAGAAGCCAGAGAGATATAGTTTCTGGGTAATTAATAATTAATTGATTAATTTGGCTAGCAGATAATAAATTAAGGTCAGTGGTTCTCTTGGAAAGCAAAGACCCCGCATAAAGCCTGCTGAATGTTTCAATACCTTTGGAAAAGGGGTTGTTCCTGGGGGTGAAAATCAGTACTGATTGGTTAGCAATTAACAATAGAATGAATATTATGAGAGTTGGGCATTTTCTAATGAAGGACTCAGATCATGTCAGCTCTCTTGGACAAAGAGACTCATCTTCACTCATATCATTCTGCCTCCAGCAATCTATACAAAAGGATCTGTTCTCTACCCAGTCCCACCTGAGTAGAACATTAGTGGGGTTACTGTAAAAATTCCACCTAGATAAGATAGTCTGGGTGAGATCAATTTTGGACAAGGTCAGAAGTGTCCTGGAGAGGGTGGGTTTTGAATGAGTAAGAGCAAAAGAAAGAATCTGTGAGTCCCAGATACAAAATTGGTTATTAATATAAGAAGAAAATAATCATTTTTCTCAGGATCAAATGAGAAAGTATTTGTAAAGTGCCTAGCACAGAGCAGGCACATATGGAGGCGCTATATAGTGCTTATTCACTCACTTATAGCAATAGAGAATACCCAAAAGTTCACCAGAGAAAAAGTTCACGAAAAGAGTCAATAAAACCCATGGCCTCAGATGCCTCTGCACAAAATAGGGGTACCCAGCAAGATGAACTAGAGGTCCTAATGCAGAGAGGCAAACTGGACTTCACAGGTTTCACTGACGTCTGGGAGAATGAGACTCGTAACTGAAACATGCCTCTAGAAGGATTTAATAGTTGAAAAAGGGCATGAAAAGGGAGGGGCTGGCAAAGTGGGATTGTATATTAATAATATTTATTTACATAAGTAAGTCTAGAAATCAGAGGGGGGAAGCATGGTGGAGAGTATTTGGGCAAAGATCAATGGAGATATCAGTTGTCATTGAAGACTACCCAGGCCAGGGCTGTCCAATCTTAGGTTATCTTAGGGCCGCATTAAAATAAAATAATTATTCAAGGGCTGCACCCAGAATAAAAAATACAGTACACTAATAGAAAGTGAGGGAATATGCATCATCAGTATGACAGGCAAAGGTGTGAAGCGAGAAATCAAACACAAAACAACAAAGCGACAGCACAGTGTATAAAGGTAGGTGCATACTGACTAGTCTGCCTTGTACAGACTGAACGCTTCCCACAGATCGATTTAAAATTCTGTGCGATATGTTCCGTCCGTAATACTGCTTAAAAACACCAAAAAAAATTAACATCAATGAGATTATTTATTAGTGATGGGATTAAATAATCTAATATGCATTCCATGCAAATTATTATTTTATTTTTTCACTCATGAAAATTAGAACCCACAGGCAGGGCCGCGTAAAATCGCACTGCGGACCGCATGCAGCCCATGGGCCATATTTTGGACAGCCCTGGCCTAGGCAAAGGAATGAAAAGAAGCTCAGGAAACAGGTCACAAGCCTGGCAAAGTCATCATACAGAGGTAATGAAGAACTCCCATTATCAACATAGCCAATAGTTCTCTCTGTGTCAAAAGCAGAGTAGATAATAACCTCCTGACTTGACTCAATGATAATTTCATTCTTCAAAAAGTAAAGGAACCAATAAGAGGGAAAATCTGCCCTGGGTAATTTTTACCAAGGAAAGGAACTGGTTGCTAGGGTGAAAATGATGAGAACCTAGCAGGAAGTGAACATTCTATCTTAGAGTCTGTAATTGAGAAAGAAATGAAAGTGAGGCATAGTCTGACTTGCATCCTAAATTTTGGGAGAGCAGTTTTAAAGTGTTTCAGGAAGATAAGGAGGATTCTCTAGCATAAAGTGCTACTGTAGCAGTCAGCCCAGGAGGGATGGGAAGGAAACAAGAATGAAAATATGAAGACAAAGAGAAATAGTTCCACCCATGAGTAAAAATGAGAGTTGTCTGAAGTAAAAGTGGGATTATGTCTAATCACAATTAAATTGTAAAAGACATTTTCAGAAGTGAGGTTTCCGAAGATGAATATAAAAGCATGGCACAGATCTTCTAAGGATAGCTATCAAGAATGGTAAAACTTCCAATGAACTAAGGCTGGCAAGGAAAGCCAAGGGCAATCAAGGGGTCTTACAGCTGTTGTCGTTACAGGCCTCTTGTGAAAAAGAGGAAGAGCAAAGAAAGCAAAGGCTCTTTGCACACATGGTGATGAAACAAAGATACCTGAGAGGGGAAGAGAGAAAACCTCACTCTTAAGTTGCATCTGTTTTCTCTGAGAAGGAGAACAATCTTTGGACTGGAAAGAAATGGTTAGTGAAAAAGAAGTGATGATGGCAAAGGGTGGAGTTTCTCTAAGAATAAGTCATGCCAGGCCATCGGCATTTCCTTCTTTGGGCTTCTAAACTGGAAGATCAAGGGAATAACGTAGATGGACATTTCTTATGGAAAGAAGAAATGTGTATTAAGCAGTAGTACGATTAGAAAGATTCAAAACTGGTTAGACTCAGAGTAACTATTAATAATTCCATGAATGCTACCCACCTCCTGACAAAGAAATGATGGACTAAATATACCACATGTTTGTACATTGCCAGTGTGGGATTTTTTTTTTGCTTGACTGCATATTTGTTACAAGAGTTTTGTTTTTCTTTTGAGAGGGAGGTTAGAGAGCAAAAAACAGTAATTGAAAATTATAAAAATAATTATTGATAATTGTAAAAAATTTAATTTAATTTTAAAAAAAATTTTGTTAGCTTGAAAGAAGGTCTCCAGTAGAGTACCCCAGGGATTTTTGCTTGGTCCTTTGTTGGTAAGATTCTTATCATTGACTTAGATAAAGGCATAGATGCCACACATAGCAAATTTGCAGATGACACAAAACTGGGAGAGATAACTAACATATTAGATGATAGTCAGCATTCTGAAAGGTCTTTATAGGCTAGAATATTGAGCTGAATATAATATAACCAATATGATATAATGGAAACGTGCTGGATTTACAAACATAAAACCTGTATTATCTTGGGCAAGTCTCTTCATGTCTCTGGACCTCAATTTTCTCATCTGTAAAATAAAGGGGTTGGTCTAGATGTTCTCTGGATGTTCTTCCAGCTCCAAATTCTTGATCCAATAACAAAATAAAATTTAATGAGATTAAATATAAAGTCTTACACATTTCACAGACGTAAGACATAAGATTATTAGACAACAGGTCACCTGAAAAGATCTGGGAGAATTAGTGGACCTCAAGAGTAGTATGTTATCTGACAGCTTAAAAAAAATCTAATGCAGCCTTTGACTACATTGAGAGGCATAGTGTCCAAGACTAGGGAGGTGATAATAAAGAATACTGCTGTAGTCCACCTTGGTCTGACTATATCTAGAGTAATGAGTTTGGTGCCTGACAGCAAAGGAGGGCAACCAATCAAAAAGTATTTATTAACCATGTATTATATTTAAGACACTATGCTAAGCATTGGAGGTACAAAGAAAGGTTAAAACAGTCCCTGCCATCAAAAAGATCATATTCTAACATGTAAATCACTATATGCAAGATATATGCTGTGAGTGAATGGAAGGTAAATTCAGAGAAGGTAATAGCAGCTGGGAAGACTAGGAAAGGCCTCCTGAAGAATGTGGAATTTGAGCTGAGTCTTGAAGGAAGCCAAGAAGTAGAGAGTATTCCAGGCATAGGGGAAAGCCAGTGCATTATGAGAGATGAAATAAGTGTTGTGTGTGAGAAATAGTAAGGTAGTGTAGCTGAACCATAGAGTATGTGGAAAGGGGGAAAAAAGTAAGACTGGAAAGGTAAGAATGGGCCAGCTGGTAAAGCGCTTTAAATGCCCAGAGGATTTTATATCAGATTCCAGAGAATAGGCTACTAGAGTTTATTGAGTTGGGGGAGGGGAGGATCTCCACATGGTCAGAACTATAAATAAAAATGCTCTGGTAGCTGAGTGGAGGATGAATTGGAGACAGAAGAGATTTGAGGTACAGAGATCAATTAGAAGGCTCTTATAATAGTCTAAGCACTGGGTGAGGAGGACCTGAACTAGAGGGGTAGCTGTGTGAGTAGAGTGAAGGGGACGTATATGAGAGATATTGTAAAGGCAGAAACAAGATTTGACAATAGATTGGTGACAACAGATGCAGGTGAGAGTGAAAAGTTAAGGAAAACAACAGTTACAAGCCTGCATAACTAGAAGATGGTAGCAGCTTCAATAGTGATAGAGAAGTTGGGAAGAGGGGAAAGTTTTGGGAGAAGATAATGAGCTCTGCTTTAGACATGTTAAATTTGAGATGTCTAAAGGATTTCCAGTTCAAGATGTCCAAAAGGCAATTGGTGATACATGACTAGCTCAGGAGAGAGACTAGGCCTGGATATATACACCTAGGAATCATCATAATTAAACCAATTAGAAGTGTTGAGATCACAAGTGAGACAATAGAAGGAAAAGAGAAGAATGGGGCACTGGGGAACACCAGCAGACGTGACATGGAAAAGGAACCTGTGGGGAATGAGAAAGAGCAGTCATATAAGTAGGAAGAGAACCAGGAGACAGCAGTGTCACAAAAACCTAGAAAGGAGAGAGTATCCAGAAGGGGTGAATGATCAAAAAGCTGTTAGATTTAACAACTAAAAGTTCATTGGTAAATTTAGAGAAAGCAGTTTCAGTTGAATGATAAAATCAGAATCCACCTCACAAAGAGTTCAGAAGAGAGGGAGAGTAAAAGAAGTGGAGGCATTTACTGTAGAACAATTTCTCAAGGAGATTAGCCAAGAAGGAATGGGGGGAGGGAGGGCATAAACACTTATATAGCACCTACTATGTGCCAGGCACTGTACCAAGCACTTTTTAGAAATATTTAATCCTCACAACAACTGTGCAAGGTAAGTGCTATTATTTGTCCCCATTTTGCAGTTGAGAAAACTGAGCCAAAGAGAGGTAAAGTGACATATCTAGGGTCACACAGCTACTAAGTGTCTGAGGCTGGATTACAGAGGAAAGAGAGGGAACAACAGCTAGCAAGGATAGTGGGTAGGGAAGGCATGGATGTGCTTGCAGGCAGCATGACCAGAGCCAGAAGATAGGGAGAAACTGAAGATAAAAGATAGAGTGGGGATGAGAGTAGGAGTATCTGCTGGAAAGGGGGAAGGGGGGAGATCAAGGGCACGTGTAGAAGGCTTTGCCTTTACAGTGAGAAGGGCCACCTCCACATCTGACATGCAAGTAATGAGGAGACAGTGAGGCAGAATATATGAGTGATAGGAGATGGTAAGGGGAGAAAGGAAGCTTTTGGCAAATAGTTGCAGTTACTCTAGTGAAATGTGAGATTCTCAGCAGACAGCATATGGGGAAGAGGTGCCAGGGTATGCTTGAGGAAAGACAAGAAGGCTTGGAACAACCACTATGGAAGGATAAGGTAGTGAATCACTTGGGAAGGAGTAGAACGGTGACATTGCTGCCGAATAGAGCCCAGTTGAATTGGTACATAGCCTTTCCATATGAAGACTTGTTGAATAACCTTGGCATGGAGAAAAGAAGTCCTAAGAGGAACAAGGATCGCACATAGAAGCAGGATGCGACTTGTACTGCTTCACCAGAAAGCAGAACTATCAGCAATGTGTGAAAGTTGCAAAAAGCCAAATTTGGGCTGGTTTTGAGGAAAAGATTCCTCACAATTAATTAGAGCTATCCTAAAGTGGCATGGGACCCCTCAGGAGGTACTGGGTCTTACCCCAGCCATTTCCACTGGAGATCCCCAAACAAAGACTGGATAACCATTTTTCAGTGATGATACAGAGCAGGAGTTCTTAACCCTTTTAGTGTGCCTTGGATCTCTTTGTCAATCTGATGAAACCTAGGGACACCTTCTGGTAATAATGTTTTAAAATACATAAAATATAATTACCAAGAAAATCACTTATATTGAAATATACTTACCAACATATTAAAAAAATACACAAGTTCATAGACATCAGATTAAGAACCCCTGATTATAGAGAGAATTCTGGTTAAGGTATGAATTAGACAATTTTCCAATTCTCATGATTCTGTGAATCCTTGGACATCAACTAGCATTAGAATTAAGATAAGGATCAATACAACAAATATTAACAGTGCTAGGGACTAAGGAGAATGCAAAGATATATAAGACATAGCCCCTGCCTTGAAGAATTTTACAACATAATTGAAGAAATAAGCATAATAAAAAGTATGCTACATAGCTTAAGAGAAGTAACAACAATGTCATGGTCTCCGTGTCAGGGAGCTTCACAGTATACTATATGACCCCACTAGGCAAGCCACTTTACTTCTCTCTCTGAGTATAAAACAAGATTATTGTTCACAGAATTGATATGAGGAGACTGCAAAACTTAAATGTACATAGGTAGAAAATGTTACATATTCTGTCAAATGTCACTGTTTTTCATTTTTCAAAGGAGCATTTTGATGAGTATAAAAAAACAAAAGGCATCCATAAAAACTCATGTATAAAGTGTCTTAAGTTTTTATTATTATTGTTATGATTATTATTATATTAATAGAGGAGTGAAAGATCTGAACTGGATACGGGGATGTGGAAAGGTATCATGGAGGAGGTGGCATTTGAGGTAGGCCTTAAAAGAAGATTAGGATTTCAACAAGTGATGAAGGTGACAGTGCTTTCAACTCATAAAGAATGATGTAAACAGGTAGAGACACAGGAAAGCAGGATGAGTTTGGAGAACCTTGTGTAGGCCTGTTTGGCCATAGCATAGAGCACATAACAGGAGTAGAATGCTTGAAAAGTAGGGAGGAGATAAAGGCTTGAGCTAAGGAGTCCTGAGCTGTCATATAACTAAAGCCAGTCAGGTACCCACATTAAGTCCAGCACCAATATGATGAGCCCCTAGGAGTAGGGGCCCACCAGGCTGCCTGAGGAAGGTAGAGTCAGGCCAGGTTGGAAAAGGAGCAGGTCAAAGCTTCTCTGCTGATCAGCAGAGAGATTGAGTCTGTAATGACTGCTACACTTCTAGCCTGAGTGAGATAGGGAAACCCAATCCTAATCCTCCCACCCCCCAAAAAAAGAAAAGAGAAAGAAAGAAAGGAAGGAAGGAAGGAAGGAAGGAAGGAAGAAGAAAAGAAATAGAAAAAAAAAACACTTGGAGTTCTATATCAGACTTTTGTATGTCCGTATTAGCCCTGTTCAGATTAAACCAGATATGTAAGGAGCAATGTAGCATAGTGGGTGTAATGCCAGACTTGGATCAGAAGAATCTTGCCGCAAACATTTATTTGGTGTGCACTCAAGGGCAAGTCACTTAATCACTCAGAACCTCAGTTTTCCTTATTTGTAAAATGTGGGTGGTACTTGTACAACCTACCTCACAGGGATGTTTTGAGGAAAGCACTTTGCAAATCTTAGAGTACAATATAGATGTGAATTATTATGAAAAGAACCAAAAGGATTCATAGAATGTGAAAATTCAAAGGGACGTTAAAGAATATAAAACTTATTTTCACATCAAGCAGCTTAAAATGAGGATGTCTGCTCTAGTAACCTTACAGGAAGGTGAAAATAGCACCACAAAAATCACAGTTTTAGAGCTGAAAGGAACCTTAGAAATTATCTTACCCATGCTCCTAATTTAACATGTGTGGAAATTGAGACCCGGAGAAGTAAAATGATTTGTCCAAGATCATGTGAGTAGTTAATAGAAGGGCCAGACTAAAACCCGGATCTCCTAACTTCCAGAATAGTGACTTTTCTGTTACACAAAACTGTTTCTCCCTTGCTTGCTAACATTCCTGAACTAGCCTTCTGGGCCTGTGGTATGATGAGGATATACATAGGAAAAGAACAACCATCAGATCCAAATTTTCTTTTTCTAAGATCTGAGAATTCAAAACTGACCTAGTTTTCTATTTTAAAGCATCTAGTATTCTTAATTTTTCCTTACTTCACAAGGATGCATTTATTTTAACTATAAGTAGAATCAGGTAAAGAACTCAAGTTAAAAATAAGGGATGACAGAGTTCTGGTTAATAATAGTATTGTGAAAAGGCACAAGGAACCTAGCTCTCCCACATTTACTCCAGCAATCATGGAGCACAAAGCAATAAGCATTTATTAAGCCCTTATATGCCAAGCACTGTGCTAGAAATACAAATACCAGCAAAAAGAAAAACAGGCCATGCCCTCAAGGAACTTACATAGGTGAAGACAGCTCATAAAGGGAGCTACAAAAGGCCAGGTAAGAGGGGAGGTTAGAGAAAGCCAGAAAGGGATTGAAGTTTGGCTGTCCTGGACCTCTCTCCAAAGTGGAGGCCCTGGAAGGAACTGGCCATTAGAAGTGGGCCAGCAAGGCAGAGGCTTATTCCAGAGTGAGGAAGCACTAAGTGCTAAAAGAAGCTGCAGGATGAAATGGCAGCTGAGGCAAGGTGGCAGAGTCCAGAAAGTCATAAGCAGAGGCAGGAGGAAAATGAAAATTGGCCAGGTGACATATCAAAAAACCCTCAATGATTCTGAGAAACAAGAAACATTAGAACAAAATCAAGATTGGAAAATAGGAAACAATATAAAATATCTATAATCAAAAATAACTCATCTAGGAAATTTGTTATTGTTCAGTCGTTTAAGTAGTGTCCAACTCTTTGTGACCCCATTTGGGGTTTTCTCAGGCAAAGTACTGGAGTAGTTTGCCATTTCTTTCTCCAGTTCATTTTACAGATGAAGAAACTGAGGTAAACAGGGTTAACTGACTTGTCACACAACTAGCAAGTGTGTCTGAGGCCAGATTTGAACTCAGGAAAATGAGTCTTCCTGACTCCAGCACTCTATCCATTGCATCACCTAGCTACCTTTATCTAAGAAATAGGTAAGAGAATTTAAGACTCATTGGAATCTCTAAAAATCATAACCAAGAAAAAAGTTTGGTTAGCATAGCACATTTGAAAAAATCATGTATAAAAACTGCCCAGACTTAGTAGAATCAGAGGGCAAAGTAAAAATAGAAAGACACTACCTGAAAGAAGCCCTAAAATCGAACTCCAAGGAAGGTGATAGCCAAAATCCAGAGCTTCTAGGTCAAAGGGGGAAATACTTCAAGCAGCCAGAAAGAAACTATAGTTGGGATCACACAAGACTTGGCATCAACCATTATAAGGAGAGAAAATCTTAGAATAAAATATTCCAGAGGGCGAAAGATAAAGACTTACTGCCAAGAATAACTAATCCTGCAAAACTGAGTATAATCCTCCAGCAGGTTTGAGAGGAAATGAAATTTCCTTTAATGGAATAGAAAATTTTCAAGTACTCCTAGTGAAAGGACAGAGCTAAGAGAAACTTAGAAACGCAAAGATAAGAGTCCAGAGAACCCTAATAAAGAAAAATACAGTTGAGCATTTGGCAGGGCCTAAACAATGATGAAGTACTTACATTCTAGTGTGAGAGAAGATCAAAGGAACTCTTCTGAATGCCAGTGTTTTCTCTTTTTTAATAAATTTATTTTTTATTTTTAGTTTACAACACTCAGTTCCACAAGTTTTGGGCTTCCAAATTTTCTCTCCCTCCCTCTCTTCCCTCCTCCCCCCCAAAATGGCATGGAATCCAATGTAGGTTCTACATATACTTTCACATTGAACTTATTTATACAATAGTCCAGTTGTAAAGAAGCATTATAGCCAATGGAACGAATCATGAAAAAGGAGAAACGAAGCCAAAAAAGGAGGAAAAAAAAGAAAGCAAATAGTTTGCCTCAATTGGCATTCAGATTCCATAATTCTTTCTCTGGATGTGCATCATGAGTCTTTTGGAGCTGTCTTTGAGCCTTGCATTGAGGAGAGGAGCCAAGTCTATCAATGTTAGTCCTTACAGATACCGTGTGTCTGTAATCACGTATGATGATCTTCTGGTTCTGCTCCCCTCACTCAGCATCAGTTCGTTTAAGTCTTTCCAGGTTGTAATGAAATCCATCTGCTCCTCATTTCTTATAGCACAATAGTATTCCATTACATTCATATACCACAACTTGTTTAGCCATTCCCCAGTTGATGGGCATCCTCTTGATTTCCAATTCTTTACCACCACAAAAAGAGCTGCTATAAATATTTTTGTACGTACTGGTCCATTTCCCACTTGTGTGATCTCTTTGGGATACAGCCCTAGAAGTGGTATTGCTGGGTGTGCACATTTTTATAACCCTTTGGGCATGGTTCCCAATTGCTCTCCAGAATGGGGGGATCAGTTCACAACTCCACTAACAATGTAACAATGCTGAATGCCAATGTTTCCAAGGTTCCCTGGGAGAATTAAGTAAGACAAACAAAAGACAAAAATTAAATACTGTCCTGTGTTGATGGTCTTAAGAGGAAAGAAAAGGGAGAGGAAAAGTAGTACACTAAGGAAGAAATGAAGGAAAAGGGGATAGAGGACAATCTAAACAGGGCATAAAAGGAAAAGGGAAAAGAAAAAAGAACAGGTAAGAAGCAGTGATCAAAGCCATTGTGAAAGAAAGAGAAGAGGGATAGTCTAGTGGAAGAAGATTACTTCAATTACAGATAATCAGTGTTGATCACATCCTTTCTATTACACCAGTTCCTTCCATGTAAACAACCAGGCAGAAAAGCAACGAAAGAATATAAAATGTATATGTGTGTACATACATACATACATATGTGATGTGTATATATATATATATATTACAAATACATATACACATGTGTGTGTGATATATTATATGTATGTATATGAAATACATAATTAATGATCATAACTATTAATGTGATAATCCTACATATAAAACAGAAGATAATAGCAGAATGGATTAAAAAACAGGATTTAGCAATATGTTGTTTACTAGAAACATAAAAAATCAGGGTGAGACTAAGCAGAGAAAGAAAACTGTAGACTAAATAATAGAAAACAAAAGACCAAATATCTAATGAATATTGAATAATATATTAACAAAGAGGCTACATACATATATTAAAAAGATTTTTATTGATTTATATCAGGAATGCAGAGTTGGTTCAGTGTTAGGAAAATCATAAACATAATAAACCATACAATGCATCTGTGATTTCATCAATCTGGGAGTTCCCTCCAGTGATACAGATCACATGCCTCCCTATCCTGTTTTCTCATCTATGTTCTCACAAAAGTTTGCCATAGTGCATCCACTTAATATACTAGAAACCTAACTCAGTTTCTCTACTTATCACAAGGTAACAGTAGTGTACTCTGGCTGTCTACCTAACATCCCATATTCTTACACATTCTCCTCCTGTTATACAATTTTTCGATGACATCTTTCACACCTGTTTCTCTTCTCCATTCCCTTTTGAGAATATGTTGTGCTTTTTCACTGCCCGTTGTGTGATAATCATCTTTAGTTCTTCAGAGGCAGCAATTTTCCAAGTCTCAGTAACATATAGTAACACTGGTAAAAATGTTATTATTAAACAGGTGGGCCTTTGCTTTCATAGAAACCTTAGGATTACTAAAAGCATTTTGCAATTTCCTAAAAGCAGTCTAGTGTATCTTCCCTTCCTTATTAACTCTGGCCCCAGCTCATTGTCTCTCTGAACTATCTGACCCAGACATACATATTGTTGGGCAAGCTCTATAAGATATCCACTGAAATTAATGTTGAACCCTAGACAACGGACATTCTTTATCCACTTAGTCTTTCCAGTGTAAATGGACAGACCAGACACTTTTTAGTGATTACAGATCTCTTCCAGGAGTCTCTGCAAGGTCTTACTCTTCCATTACACTAGCAAACACCTTTGACAAGCATATATATCTTTATTCTGTGTTTTGTGTGACATTTATTATAAAAAAGTTAATGAACAGGGTTTTTTCTGTTTTTATTTCTTCCAAGGAATCTTAAATTATCTTGAAACTGATAGGAGATATCATTCTACAAACAAGCTTATAAAGTAGTGTTTTGTTCTACTCAATCAAATGTCTTTTTCATAGTCAACAAACACTATGCCCGTTGAGATCTGACATTCTCTACATTATTCATTTCAGGTAATTGTGAGATGATAGAGATATGTTCCATTGTTGTGTTCCATATACCCTGGGAAAGCCTACTTGTTCCCTACTAGTACCCTCATTGAAAATTACTTCAATTCATATGTAGATTATCCTCATCATAAAAATTATGGGAATTTTATATTTGATCCTAGAGGCAATAGGAAGCCACTGGAGTTTATTGAGTGGGAGTGACTTGGTAAGACCTGCGCTTTAGAAAAATCACTTCATTGGCCAAATGGAGGATGTACTGGAATGGGGAAAGACTCAAGGCAGGCAGATCCACCAGCAGGCTGTTGTAATAATCCAGGCATGTGGTGATAAGGGCCTGTGCCAATGGTATTCATGTCAGAGGAGGTAAGGGGGCATGTTCAAGAAATATTGCAAAGGCAAAATTGACAGGCCTTGGCAACAGAATCAATATGGGGGAGTGGGAGGAGGGGGTCTATGAGAGATAGTGGGTATGATAGAGGTGACTCTTAGGTTGTGAGCCTAGGGTACCGGGAGGATATTAATTGTCCTCTACAGTAATAGGGAAAATATCAGCATAGACATGGTAATTAAATCCATGTGAGATAATTAGATCACCAAGTGAAGTAGTATAGAGGAAGAGAAGAGGGCCCAGGACAGAATCTTGTGAGACACCTTCCATTAGAGAGTGTGTTCTGGACAATAGTTATCAGGGATGGAAGGATCAAAGAAGAGCTTTTTTTCAGGATGGGGAAGTCAAAAGCATCTTTGTAGAAAATAGAAAATAAACCAGGAATAGGGAGGAATTAAAAATAGGTGAGAGAATAGAGATTACAGAGGGGTCGATCTGTTGAAAGACAGAATGGAATGGGATCACTTGGATAGGTAGAGGCATTAGCCCTGGCAAAGAGTAAGGCCACCCCATCGTGTGAGACAGGGGTGAAAGAGGAAATAGTATCAGAAGTCATATGAGTGACAGGAGATGAGGAAAAAAGGGGAAAGAGGGAGCTCACAACAAGTACCTCAATTTTTTCTGTAAAATAAGAGTCCAGGATCTCAAATGAAAGAGTGGAGAGAGGGGGAGCCATAGGAGGTCTCACCATAAGCCCTCACTGCAGCAAAGTAATTCTTTTACACCTCCTTAATTGACCCACTTCCTCACTCACCACAGCTGTTTTTCCAAACCTTTCACCATAACCCTTCCATAGCAACCGCTACCCTTTCAACTGAGAACCTCACCTCATATTTCAGTGAAAAAATTAAGACCACTCCAAGAGCTCTGTCGTCTCCTCTCCTGATCATGTCTTCTGCCACTATCTCCTCTACAGACTCTGTCTCACATGTCCTTCTCTTTGCCAAGGCAAACTCTTCTACATGCATAAATGATTCTGTCCCATCCTGGAAGTGATCCCATCTCCAGCAGATTGACCCTTCTACCATCCCCACTCATTAAGTCTCTCCCTGTCTATTAGATGCTTCCCTACTGCCTACAAACATACCTATCCTTAAAAAACTCTCACTCAATTCATTCATCCCGACTAGCTATTACCCCTACCTTCTCTCCCTTTTGTGGCAAATTCCCTGAGAAGGCTGACTGCAATAACTTCCTTCGTTTAAATTCTATGCAGTCTGACTTCCACCCTTGTCATTCAACTGAAACTTCTTTCTCCAGAGTTACCAATGATGATCTCTACTGCCAAATTTAATGGCCATTTCCCAATCCTCATTCTCCTTGACCTCTCTGCAGCCTCTGACATTGTCATTTAGCTTCTTCTCCTTGATGCTGTCTTCTAAGTTTTCATGTCAGTGCTCTCTCCAAGTTTTCCACTTACCTCTCTGACTACTCCTGAGTATCATTTCATGGATCCTGTTGATCATCTCCAGTTTATCCTGTATATACCTTGTTTGTACATAGTTGTTTGTATGGCATCTCCTCCATTATACTGTGAGCTGCTTAGGAGCAGGGACTGAATTTGCCTTTCCTTGCATCCCCAGAGCTTAGCACAGTGTCTGGTACACTAGTAGATACTTAATAAATACTTGTTGACTCACTGACTGGCTAATGTACTGAATTTAATAAATACCTTTAAAATGGTAAAAAAAAAAATATGATGTATGTAATAAGATTTCAAGTTCTTTGTATACAGAAGGTTTAGTTTTGTTGGTCTTTGTCAGTTTCATAATAGCAAAAAGTAAAATTTAATAAGGAAAAACATGTCTGAATTTAGAGAATTAATAGATTATTATTGTGCACACATCCCCACACATACTTTTATTTTCTTTTTTCCCTTTTCTACTTAAAAATTAACACTGGCTTGCACATAGTAGGAACTTAAGATATGTTGAAGGGAACTGAATTGAATTTACTGAATCATCTATGAAAATTCTCCTTTCCATGCTGTCCAGGGAAAGATAGAAAGAAGATCAAAAAAAAAAAAAAAAGGTTCAGTGAATACAAAGAAAGGACATTTCATGCAATAATTGTCTTTTGAAAAAACTGACAGGCATAATGCCTGTCACCCACAAGATACAGTTTTAGCATTATTATATTACTTTCACCTCAGAAAATTACCTCCTATGTTAGCTAATAAGACAGAATTAAACATTTTAAATTATCTATCTTCATTCTGTGTGTGATCAACTATAAAACTCAGGACTCTAAAAAATCTCATCCTTGCTATTGAAAAGAAGTTTCATCATCAGAGAGGAGGAGGGCTCAATGCTTTTTCTTTTTTCTTTTTAAATTGATGACCTTTGTTGTTTTTAAACATCAGGGTATTTCTCAATATATTTCCCCACCCTGTTCCTACCACTGAACCTTCCATGTATGAAAAAAAAAGAGAGAAACAGTTAAGCAAGAACAAAACAAAGTATCCACATTTAACAGTTTCTGCGTCCATAGTTCCCTACCTGTCTGCCAAGAGGAGGGATATATGTTTCATGATATGTTTTCCAGAACCATGATTTTTCACAGTAGTTAGTTTCCTTTAGAGTTGTCTTCATTTGCATTGTTGAAGCCATTATGTATCTTGTACTCTTGTTTCTGCTTTCTTCATACTGCATCAGGTCATAAAAGTCTTCTTATACTTCTCCGAATTCCTCATATTAATTGTTTCTTACTGCACAGTAATAATTTATTTCAGTACATTAAAATATAGCCACTGTTTGTTCAGCTTTTCCCCAATTAATTGGAACATTTTTCCCCAATTTTTAGCTAACATGAAGAGTGTGCTATAAATATTTTGTGTATATAGGACCTTTCTTTTTGTCATTGTCCTCTTTGGGATTTATGCCCAGTAGTGGGATTCCTGGGTCAAAGGATGTGAACAGTTTAGAGACTTTTCTCCTGTAATTCAAAACTATTTTCCAAAAATGGTTGAACTGTTTCACAGCCCTACTGTAAGAGTCGTACCTGACTTCCTACATCCCTTCCAACATTAACTGTTTCCAACCCTGAGATTTCATTTCATAATTTATGTTCTCAGATTTCTCACATAATAGGTTATCCCGTTCAATTGTGCTGATTCTTCTCTATCTTGTCCCAATGATCCACTTTTTTTTTTACCAGCACCAAATAGCTTTGATATTTGCTGCTTTATAGTGTAATTTGAGGTCTGGAAGTGTTATTTACACTTCATTCCTACTTTTTCTTCTTTTCCCTAAGAAAACTGGAAAGAAGTTTTGGCAGAAATTAGATTTTGATTGCAGCATGTACCCTAAGTTCAAAATGGATACCTGATTTTTCACATTCACACTATAAAATAATTACAAGAGCAAAATCATGAGCACTGAATGTCATTCCAGTTATGAAGTTCTTTATTTCTTTAAAGGATATTTTACAATTGTACATGAGTCTTTTGGATACCTTGTGTAGATTATGGATTATACAGTTATTTTGGTGGGCTTTCCCTTTTTAGTATTTCCTCCAAATCTACAACTTTTTCTACCACACCACACAACCTCTTGGCATTATCCCATGGTCAAACCTAAGCTCTCCCAATCATGTGCCCAGTCTTAAGCTCCATAGGTATACCACAAGAGACCAAAGACTAAAGAAGTAATGGAAGGGAGTGTTAGAAGGGGAGAGGATTAAAAATCAGGTAGAGAGAAGAAACACAATTGCCAGTGCCAAACTTATATGGTCCTAGGGAGTAATATTGCCCTTCATTTTAAGCCTTGGTAAAAGTCATTTAACAAACAATTATTGAGTATCCACTATAAATACGGCTCTGTGTTTGATGCTATGGAGGAATCAAAAGAATAAATAAAAATAGAAATAATCCCTGTTTGTGTTCATAAAATCTAGTAGTTTGACCAAATAAATCCTAGAGCTAAGAAGCAGCTAGGTGGTATACTAGGCTTAGAGCCGGGAAGATCTGAGTTCAAATGTAGCTTTGACATTTACTGGCTGTGTGATCCTGGGCAAATCACTCAACCTCTGTTTCCCTCAGTGCCTCATCTGTAAACTGTGGGCTGCAACCCCATGTGGGGATGACAACCATAGTGAGAATCCAAGCAACAGCTCCTTTACAGGTCCAGGTTTATGAGGCAAGGCAAGGACCTTCCCTCTGAACCCCATGCTCACCTAAGCCCCAACACTCCCTCGCCAGTAGGTCTCAAAATGTGAGTATGATACCTTAGCTATCAATGATTCTACATCATCTTCTCCTTTCTCATTTCTATTCAAGAGTCTGAACTTTACTTGATGGGAAGTAGGTAGATATTAAAGATGTATGAGCACAGGAATGATATTTCTTAGAGAATAGCTGGGATAAAGTATTATCCAAACCTCTTCAAAGAGACTATATTTCATATAAATAATGAATCACTGAGCTGGATGGAAACTCTAAGGGAAGGGCAAAGGGAATAAATAATTTACATAGCACGTCTTATGTACTGGGCACTATGCTAAATGCTTTTGTAGATATTATTTCTCCATTTGACCCTCACAACAATTCTGTGAAATGGTGCTACTTTTATCCCTGTTTTACAGTAAAAACCCATACAGAGGTTGAAATTTGCTCAGGATCACACAGCTGGTGAGTATCTGAGGCTAGATATGAACTGAGGTCTTGCTGACTCCAGGCCCAGCACTCTATCCACTGCCCTATCTGCTCTGACCACAGCTGCCTCACATCTAGGACTCATTTAGCCAAATTAGTAGATTTCATGAAGGGCTAGGGATTATTTCTATCTTTATTTCTTCTTTCCATTCCCCCATAGCGTCAAACACAGTACCATACTTATAATGGATACTCAAAAATTGTTTATTAAATGAATGTGTAAATAAATAAACTTAATTTACCCAAGCCTCCCTTCATTTTTTCATGAATAGCCATTCTTGGGGGGGAGGTTCATTTGTTGTAGTTGTATCTAACTCTCTGTGACCCCTTTTGGGGTTTTCTTGACAAAGATACTGGAGTGGTTTGCCATTTCCTTCTAAAGCTCATTTGACAGATGAGAAAACTGAGGTAAACAGGGTTAAGTGACTTGCCTGGGGTCACACAACTAGGAAGTATTTGAAGCACTCTATCCACTGTACCACCCAGCTATTCTTGATAAGATAGGACAACCTTCATGCTTAAGGAAGTTTTATAGATAGATTCTCGAAGCAGAGTTGCTTAGCTGTTGAGATCATAGATCAGAGCAGGAAAGGAACTTTCCCCTTATGGCCCCCTTATTTACAAATGAGGAAACTGAGGTTCATAGAGATAAACTGATGTGCCCAGGATCATATGCATAGTAAATGGGATTCAAACTCATCTCATTCCAAGCCCACTGCTGTTTCCATTATGTCAACCTGAGATCTGTGAAGTAGACTTCTTAGACAAATATACCACATTTTTCATACTCCAAGATCCATATTTTGTAAGGAATTATCTATCCTAGTTATCAATGCAGCCTGAATTCACTGCATAATTGCTCAACTCTCTGCTTTATTTTCATAACTTAGACCTGGACTAAGAATGAAGCAGCAACTGTACTGAAGCTAAAACATTATAAATAACCTAGAGAGTCCTTTTATAATAGCAACTGCCTGCTGATTTTGTGGCCTAACGGCTCTGGCAGAAAGGATATAAATACAATATTGCACAATGACTAATTACTCAGAATTTTGTGCATCAGCAGAAGTGGAACCTGTGGTTGCTGCTAATATTATCAGATGCCTTTGCTATTTAATAATCTGGTAACTGTACATTATTTAGCATGCAATTTTCACAAAGAACAATGATTTTATTTCAAGTACCTCTCACTGAAATAAAAAAGCAGCTGTTAGAAGATGAACATTTGGCAGAAATATTTCAGCAGATTCTTTTGAAAATTGCTAGATTTTATTGGATTAACTGTTTTCTAACCAGAATTGTGGAAGCCCATAGAAAAAGATTACCAGTCTAGAGAGTAAGACCATTTTTTAAAAAAGGGTATCTCACTAACATCTTTTAAGTCACTTACCAGTATTTGGGTTATTTACATACAAAGCTTCCATTAATAATGATGAAAGAATGGACTTTTTATGTTCCATTTTTAGTCCACACTCAGCTACAACCCACATTTCTCTTTCATGAAATAGAATTCCTTGAATTTTAGAATAAATTAATTCACCACAAATATTTTGGCTGGAGGAGGGGTTGACAAGACTTAAGTGACAGAGAGCCAATCTCTTATTTGGATTCATAAGTAAACTAAGATCTAGACACACACTGGCTCAGAGATTGTTCCAAGTAAGTAAGAGTCATCTGTTGATCCTGGTTCAGGGCTCAGCTACCTCTACAGCCCTTCTCCAAACTACTCTAAAAGATTAATAATGGGACGGTTGATTCACTGCAAAGACACAGCCCCTTTTGCTTCTCTGTTACTGAGATACTCACTCCCAGATTGAAGCTAACCTATATTCTAGCACACACTTCCCCACAGTCACCAGACAATCTCACCATTAAATGTCTGGTTAAGCTGGTGCATTCTGACATAGCTAAACCCACATACGAGCCTAGAATACAACCCTGATCCACCTTTCAAGCCAAAAGTTCAGGAGCATAGGCAGAAACATAACTAGGCCCCAAGATAGAGCCTATCAAATTGGACCATGGCCTGAAACCCACCGCAAGCTATTTGGTGCCCTTTAATGGTCCATAGGTTGCTGATCTCTTGAATTTTGAATCTAATGAATTCAGCCTGCTCCAGACATATGGTGGATCTGAATATGTTTGTGAAATTCTGTGCAATTGGAACTTTTCGCCCTAAAATAGAGCTTTATTTTGCCTTCGGTTTATTTGAGTGTAAATCAATATCAAATTGCAGTTTCTATTATAGATGGAATCATTTTGATATCTTCTAAACTCTATTCACTGAACTGAATATGTGTGCCTGGGATGAAGGACAGTGGTTTTACCCCTAATAACTCAAGTTTAATCAATGTACAAAAAATGAAATAGCTATCATTACTTAAGAGCATATGTAACCTTATCTGGCAGTGAAATGGCACTGTACACAGACCACGCGACCTTACTCTTTATCAACTATCCATTGATCTAGTACTCCATTTGCCTGTCTCTTTCTGAAAGAAGCCTTTAGCCCCTATACAGTTTCAATCTAGGTGGAAATTCAGGATTCAAGAAAAATACAGGTGTCAAAAAAAGAAGATAGCACGCTGATTTGTGTCAGCATTTGCCACAAATTAAACAGAAGTAAGAAAAGTATAAGCATAATGGAGAATAAAAACACAATGTTTAGCCACGCTTCTCCTTTCCTTTCCTTGTGTGACACTGAGTCCTCTCTGGTTTAAGGAAGAATAGTTAGTTATTCTGTTTTTTTGTAGGCTTTTTTCTGCATGGAATATTGAATATTTGTCTTGTGTATCTGAGACTGGGTTCCATTTATTCCTGGCCTTTCTTAATTTTATATGACTTATCCTTGTAGAAGGGTCCAGACTAGAAAGAGTCAGAGCTTTCCCATGATCTTTCACATTGCTAATACTTGCCACTGCCATCCATGGACACCCTGCTGGTCCTGCTACTGATGCTGCTGCTGTGAGGGACCCCAAATTCTATAGGGATACTGGTTCTTTCTGATTTAGGTGTCACCTCCATCATTTGTGGGTTTTGATCTAGAGCTAGAGCTGGTGAAGATTGGGCAATGTGGTATAGTGGAAAGAAGACTGGACTAGAAGTTAGGAATGTGACTTGGTCCTGGCCCTGGCATTGCTCCCAGCTAGCTGTAGAGATTTGGACAAGACATTCCATCTCTTCGGACTTCACCAATCTTTAGTAAAACAAGGGAATTGGACTAGATTTAAAGTCCTTTCCATTTCTAAGTTTCTATGATTATGTAGTGATGTCATAGTAGGTGTGTCCATAAAATACTGAAATTATTTTTTAAAAATATAACACAGCTTACATATCCAAATGAGTATCTTGTTTATTCCATTGATACTGCCCAGCCTCATTCCCTCCATCGGGTTTCACTAAGAGACTTCTGTGATCCAGGTTGAGATTTCATATTAGATGGAGTAGTACCAGGTGGGATGGAAAGGTCTGTGCTAATACAATATTGAGTTTGAGTGTCCAGAGGCCAAGAATAGATCATAATAGCGAAGGAGACCAATAATCAAGTGAAAGATGAATCATGAGAGTAGGGCCAGAAGCAGGAAGTATTCTTACAAACTAGATGAGTATGGTCACTATTTAGGATCAGCAGGATCCAAGGAACCTGGCAGCATCAAGAGTCTGAGACCAAAGTGAGGGTCAACAAAACTGGTATGAGAGACTAGAGGAACAGGGTGCAAGCTAGAGCAAAGAATGTATATAATTTATCACATCCAATGAAATAATTAAAATTAGTTAAAAATGAAACTGTATCATTTTAAACTAGGACTTATCCCACTCCTCATTTCTTCTAGATGAGCCACAATGGAGGGCTACCATTGTTCAAAACATTGTTGGGACTCTTTGTTTTCTCAAAAAACTATTAGCTTTTGAGCTGCAAAATTGAGTCTTTTAGCGTACTCTTTTTACACATTTTTTTCATATCAAGTCTTGAGGCTATCAGGTTCTCTGAATGGTATTCTGCACTCTGGTGGGTATAAGACAGGATTGATTTATAAGAAAGATACCAAAGCATTGCAAGCAAAAAAAAAACCCAAAACTGGCCTCTTATCAGTCAGCAGCCAGCACACACAGCAGTAACCAGACTCGAATGAATAGTGCAAAACTCAGAACCCAGAATCCAAGCATAGATCAGTAACCATACCTCAGAATAGTCATAGAAAGTATGGCTGATATTAAACCCACTCTATAGGTTCTCATGCTCTCTGCCTCTTAAAGAGGATAGGGCTAATTAACATAAGGCTAATTAATCACGAGTGAACCAAGCAAAGACCTATGCCCATTAAGAACACAGAGTTAGGAAATGAAGGCAAGAAACAAAGTCAAAGAGTCAGTGTGCTCCCTCCAAGGTACCACACTTGGTCAGTAAGGCAGGCAGGCCTGACTGCATTGAAGCATACCTTCCCATAACTTCCTGCTTAGGGGATCTGTGATATACAGATTTATTTCTCCTTTTTCAGATGGCCTACTTTGTATGTATGTTTGTGGTAAACACCTAAAACATAACCAGATACAGCAATATATAGCTTTCTTCCCTCACATTAGCATCTACTTGGACAAGGCACAGAAATTATAGTATAGTGAGTTGAATAGACTTTTGGCATACAATATATCTAAGGTGACACAGTTTCAATTCTGGCAGAGATATGATAACCTAGAGGTCAGTTCCTAATGGGTATAGCTACAAAGGGATACTAGACCAACCTCAGATTATTTCTCTACCTCCAAACTGAAAGGATATCATCTTAGTTCTAACTTATCCCCAAAGGATTCAAATTGAACCAGACCAAACAGTAATTTCAATTTCCTAAGGGATTCAGAACTGACTAGTTCCAGTTTTTCTCCCTGATGCAGATATGCCTAAATCTTTCTAAATATATCTGCCAGATTTGCTAAATAGATCATTCTTGATGTCTTTTAAAGACTTGTAGGAGATCTATCTTTGGCCACTTAACTTCTTTCAACATCTCTTTGGATGGTTTGCAGGGGAAGGGAGGAAAACGTACATTAAATTTTGGTTCTATCATGATCTAACTCATCTCCCTTTTCCCTGCCTCCCACACCACTCTAAGTCAGCTAAGTTGCCCAAGGAATTTAGGTCCATATTGTAGACTTTGACAGCCTGAAGTGATAAATGGCTTGGTGTAGGAAGAGGTTTTTGAGGAGAAAGAAAAATGGACTCTACATGTTAGATGGAATTTGTTGAGACATCTTCTAGGAATGCAAAAGCTTCAACCGTTAAGCCAGTTGGCAGTTTGGTTAATGAATCATCCAGCATCAGAAAGTGGGTACAAATTCCTGATGTGTGAGGTACTGGATGACCCCATTGTTCTTGGCATGATTGTGGAAATATCATCACTATCTTATAAATGAAAAGCTACCTTTGGGATTAGCATCATCCTTTTTTACTTCTTCTCCTAGCTACATCAGATACTCATGATTCCTTCTGATTTATCCAGCTTTCTGTAAACTAGAACTATCTTACTAGTTGACTTAACTTCCCATTCGAGATACTCTGCTCTGCTTTAGTTATTCTCTCAATTCACCTAAACATGCATTTATTGTGTGCCTGCTGTGTTCAGAGCCCTGGGCTAGGTGCTGATGGTGCACCCCCTGCCCTTCCTTCTCCCCAAAAGCAGCCCTATCTACACATTCTATTCAAGCATTCACAGAATCCCAAAGGTAGTTTTGCCTTTATAAGATAAGAAACTATTAGATAATCTGAGTAGGGAAAGAGTATTACAACTTTTAAGAAAGGCTTTCTGTAGCAGCTAGTACTGGAACTGAATCTTTAAGGGAAGGGAAGGATTCCATGTGGGGAAAGTGAGGAGGAAGTACATTCTAGGTATTGGGGATAGCCTATGCAAAAGTGTGGAGAAATAGGCCAATTTAACTGGAACACAGAGTATATGAAGGCAAAAAATGTGGAATAAATCTAGAACCTTCTGTCTATATGTTATTTTGAATGTAACGGAAAGGCATATTCTATATAAGGTTGCCCCAACTAATGCTGTTTCACAATAATATTTCTAAAATGTTCTAACCAAACTTTACAGTTAAAGTTGCAAAACCCCACTGCAACATTGTTTAGTTTACCACCATATTTGACATTTGTAGTATTTATAACTGTCCCCTGCAGTATCATCTTGTCTAACATCCTGTTTTTGAGGTGCCAATTCAGTGTTAGATTGTACCTGTTCTTTATAACTGATCATCATATTTTCTTATCTTCCTAATAACATAGAATTCTCTTTGAAATGGGGAGGTAGTAGGATCATGAGAGTGAATCCATTCTTTTCTCATTCAGTTTTTCTCTCCTCCAGTAGTGTTCAAGGAAGGTGAACACTGGAACATAGAGTTGCTCTAAAATTGGACCTAGAAAATGTCTCCATTAAAAAAGCCTTAAACTTAAAAGATCATGTATCATGTACCTACCAAGAATCATGATTTTGAATTTAGCCCAAGAAGATTAATTGCACAGAAACCTCCCTGTAATCCCCAGTGTCTGAGCCCTCAGAAGTGTGTATTCCCAAATATGGTGTATTTGGGGTGAGGGCCACACAAGGATGAAGTGAACACATAACAGTCTATGTGATGTGGTGAGTGGCTAAAAATGATCTTCTGCGCCAAAATATTTCCCACCTGATCCAGCCAGGGTGTCTAAAATCCCAAGTTAACCCCAGTTCACCAAGTAAAAGCATTAAAGACCCTATTGAAAGGTAAATATGACCTGAAGAGGTGACACACACTAATCTATTTTTAATCATTAACAATTTAACTTGAGTTGTTTTATTAAATTAACCCTGTCACCTAGCAGACAGATAAGTAAAATGGAAAGGTCTAGGTTGGGAGCACAGGAACCTAGTGCAGTACCTGGGTAGCCAAAGGCAACGTGAGGACAAAGAGAGATAAAAATGGAGGAGCTTCAGAGGGAGAAAGCATGGTGATGGTGGAAGTGCCAAAAGAAGCAGAAAAGTGCCCAAAACACAACTTAGTGATAGTACTTACCCAAGATTCTATGAAATCCCCAAGCCTCATTGCTCTCTTGATATTAACACCCTTCTCCAAGATGTTATGCCCTCCCTTGTCTTCTCTGAGGCTCATCTTTCTGGGTTCTCTTTGTCTAACCATGATAGAGTCTCCTTTCAGGCTCCTTTGATCACCATCCATCTCCTGTCCTTGGACCATAGAGGTTTCTCAAGGCTCTGTGCCTTCTTCTCTTTATACTCTCTTCCTTGGTGATTCCTCCATAAGTTGAAGTATTTTCTTGATGCAGATGATTCCTAAAACTCTATCTCTAACCCTAATCTCACTTCAGGCCCACAGCTCTAACTCCAGATGTGCTGCACATCTGTACTTGGATGGTGGCATCTCAAACTCAGTATGCCCCAAATGGAACTTACCATTTTTCCACATGTGTCTCCCAAGTCTCCCATTTTTTGTTGAGGGAACCAATATCCTCTTAACACTGAGGTTTATAACTCTGGAATCCTTCTTAGCTCTTCTCCCTCACTCTCTATATCAAACCATTGCCCATGTCTCATCAACTACCCAATGTCTATCAGCTGGACTACTATAGAAGCTTTCTAAATTGTCTCCCTGTTTCCAATCTGTCCCCTCTCCAGTGCTGTCACTGAGCTGCCTTCTAGAGCCCAAGTCTGATCATGGACTTGAGAGTGGTTTTTTGTTTGTTTGTTTGAGTTTTCCCTACTCAAAACCATTTGGTGCCACCTCAGTGTCTCTAGGATCAAAGACTTATCCCTCTGGCATTCAATGCCCTCTATGTGCTGGATCCACACTACCACTTTAGCCTTATTTCACACCACCCCCTTTCATTCTATGTTCCAACCAAACTGAATTACATAACTTGGCATCCTATCTTCTGTCTCCAAACGTTCTATAAGCTATTCCCCATGCCTGGACTCCACAATGTCCTCATATCCACTTTTCCTTATCCTCATCTCCTTTATGCTGAAATGCTCCTTCCTTCTGGTTGCCTGCCCTGATATATCCAGCTGCTCTTTTCCTCCTCAAAATACTTTATATTATACCTTTCTATATACATGTCATAACCCCTCCCTCTCAATGTAATGAAAGCTCCCTACAGGCAAGAACAGTTTCATTTTTAACTTTATAGCCCTAGTGCCTGGGATATTGCCTTATAGTAAGCACTTAATAAATGAATGAAATTAAGGTTTGAGCTAGTTTCCATGTCTTAGTAAAATGAGGAAGCTGGACTCAATCATCTGTAAGATCCCTTGGCTCTAAATCTATGATGCTATATTATCTAATGCCCCTTTCAGATCCAAAGTTCTTGGCTTCTAAAATACTGCAGTAGCACTTCATTGAGTTCTTTCATTGGCTCCTGTGGACTCACTATAAGCAGGAACTCCATCTGCACGAAGCATTGTCACTTTGTGTGTCATCACCCTTCCCCCTCCCCTAAGCTACTGAGGACCCCCATAAGTGGCATCAAAAGATTTCCACATAGTTCTTCTTCCATAGTGTCTCATTCCCTTACATAGTAATTTTCTCTATACTAATTTCTTTTAGTGAATCATAGAATATTGGTACCAGAGGAATCCTAGTCCAACAAATCAGAACAACACCAAAATTACCTAGTGCTAGTGTCATCAGGTAGGCCCTTGTATTAGGGCTTGGACGTTCATCAATGGTTTCAGTCAACCCCATGCAGGCCTTTTAACCGGTAACAGTGCCTCCTCCTTAAGGGAAATGACAGTGAGTGAGAAAGAAGCCAACCAGTTATTTTTACTGATGGAAAATTATTCACGTGATTACCTTTTTGGCACAAAAATTATTTTCAGTAAAAGGCTAAAAATCATTCCATTGTATCAATGATAGCTATTCTGTTATTCTGAGTGTAGTTGATTAGAAAGCATGTTATTTACAGGAAAATCACAGTGACCCAATAGTTTCCACTTAAAAAACACTTTCCATAAGAAGCATCTTACTACTATATAAAAATAGTTATGCTGGAGATGTGAATCAACAACCAAGTAATCTGTTGGCACTTAGAAGCCATTAGGTATAAATAGAAATAACAGGTTATTTTTTTCCAGAGTCTGAATACTTAACTTCAGTCCATAGCAACCAAATCCACACTTTCACTGACCTAAAAGAAAACAACATTTAGTCCACCAAGGGGCATTAATTCACCATAGAAGAGATTACAGAAACAGGAAAACACAAAGAGAACTGAGAACTAGCACAATACAAGACTACTGACCTATATCAGTGAGACAGCAAATGTAGAGCACCCACAAGGTTTTATATGCTGTGTAGAGTTACAAAGAAAGCTTCCTGCCTGCCAGCAGGGCCATAACGATGGGCAGGGGATAGGAAAGCAGAACTCGGGACTCTGAAAATGTTCAAGTTCCCCAAAACCTTAGATATCATCACATCTTGACACCCTCATTTTGTGGAAGTTACTTGACCAAGGCTACATAGAAAGTTAGTAGCCCTATTTGTGTTTGTCTTTGTGTAATAGCCCTTATGCACAAACTAACCCATTTGCAGAATGGTAGACAGGCCCAAATCCAATGCAGCAAAAAGCTTAGAAATGATGACTTTAATTTCTAAAGTTGACAGTTCAAGAATATGAATCAACTTATAAAGCTCCTTTATCGATGGCTTTAATAAGTTTTTTTTAAATTAAAGAAATAAACTTAAATTCTCCATTGACCTTAAAGAGATTGATCTAAACATTTTCAATTCAAGAGATAAACTTTTAAAAGTTAACTTAATTTTTTTAGTTCCTGACTTAAACTTTTCTCCACATTTGGGTAGGCTTCTTCTGTACAGCTACAGATATGCCAGTTTGAATGCAAATGAGGCAGTTTAAGCACATCACTTTATCATTTAATACATATTTCTTTGGAAGTTTCTTGAGAACAGAGACTGTTTATTTACTGTCTTTGTTTCCCTAGTACCCACTAGAGTGCCTTGAAGATAGTAAATATTTAATGTATTTGTTGACTGAATGAACAGAGAATGAAATTAAAGTGTGGAGGAATGGCTGGGAAAATTTAGAACCTGGAAAAGCAGGATATTGAAGTGGTTAGAATGGCCATGGCAAGACAAGACTAATCTAGGTAGTTTCAGAGTCTTATTGTAGGCTGGATATCAGGGGATCAAGGGAGATGTAGAAGAGACAAAACAAAAGCAAATGAGTATAAAAAAATTATTCCATTGCCTTTAATTGTGAAGAGGAAGGAGAGATGAAATTGTCAATGTAGGTGAGACATAAGTGTGCTTTTTATGGATGAGAGGGAAGCAACCAAGAGAGAGTCAAATATACATACGTAAAAAGGAGGGAAAGAGTGAATGTGGAAGCAAAGTCTTTCATTATGGGATAGCACAAGTTCCAAAATGTGAAATCATAACACTTAACCCTAACTGTTCACTGTGAAATAAATCAGTACTTAGCAAAGGGTGTTTGTTAAATGTTGTCCTGGTTCAAACGTAAACATTTTGGCTTTACTCAATTATATAACTTTCATAAAGGTCTTAACTTTTCATTCTTTGTACTTATATGCCTGGCATATGGTAGGGTTTGTTAATAAATAACTGTTGATTAATTTATTGATTACTTTTCTCATTGTTGCAACAATTTGGCTATCAGCTGCTGTGGGGTGAAAGACCAACACAAGCCCAACAACAAGAACACTGCCAGCACAGGTTCTTTTGATCTGCTTTACTAAGGAAGCAACGTTAAGGGGTTAACAATCTTATTTCAATCCAACTTGCAAATACCAGTCACTTAGTTCAGTGGAAAAGGCCAGCACCCCAAACTTCAGAGCAAGTACAAACAAATTACAAACATACATTATAAACAGACCAAATAGTTACCAAGAAACCATCAACATCTGGGTGAGCCGGGAGGCTCTTAGAGCAGCTGTCCAGAGTCTCTTGCCTCCAGGAGTGAAAGCCTCAAACAAATAGCTCTGTTCTCTCTTTTTATACAGTCTTCAAATGTTATCTGAGAGTCTGGAACTTAGGCACATACTGTTATTGGCTCTGATCTTAGCAACTCCCCTTAGAACCCTGAGGGCTTCACACCCACATAGGCATAGCACCTAGTAGATAGGGGTTTGGGCCTGGGGCTTTGCACCTAGTAAGGCTCAATCAAAGACAATTAATTTATCATTCTAAAACAGTCAAAAAGTCCCAACTTAATTGATATTACACTCATCTCTAGCAATGCAATTTGCAATACTTCAGCGGAAGTTAAAAAGGAGTAAGATATAGAACAAGCCATGATAGCAATAATACTATCAGCATACACTAATCAACCTCTGAATAGTGTTTCCTCAATCTTACTATAGGAAAAAAAATACATTAAACAGCATAGTATGTTTTTAAATATATGTACAGTATTTTTAGGCACAGTATGCAAAAAAATGCATAAAATTTCCCTCTACTGTGAAATGTCTCATTAGCCAATTGTAATATATAAAATTTCCATCCATGACAGAAGTGGTTCTCCTCTCTCTCGTGTTGGTCTAAGTGGACAGGGCTAGGGATATCTCAAAGAGCTTCCATTTCTTCCTCTCCAATGTCTTTCATCCAGCCCCTTCTCTCTATTCACACAGCTGCTACATCACCTCTCAACTAGACTATTGCAATAGTGTCCTACCTGGTCTCCCTCTTCAAGTGTCTCTCCTCTCCAAACCATCTTCCACAAAGTTCCCTGAAGCATAGATGTGACTCTCCTACTCAGTGTGATGGGAGACTGGCATATCCACTGAGTGCCTCAGATGGTTCCTTCATTTGGAGGATGCTAGGGAGAAGATGGCATCGCTCCATGTAGAAGTTCTCTAGGCAGCATCTTCTGGGAGAGTCATTATGATGGGCGTTGGAGAGACAGACTGGAGCCTGCATAGACATTCTGTAACTGGTTCTGGGTGACTCACCATGTGTCAAAGAGGAGGCATTCAAAAAGGCCCATCAGCTTCAGCCATGGGCTCTGCCTCCGAGCTCTTGGGACTGCTCAGCCATCAGTGAAGGGAGCAGAGCTGATAGTGTCATGAATTCAGAAGTCCCAGAGGAAGCCTTGGCATCCCACCTTCCAGATTTCAGGTTTGTAGCCAGCACAGGATTGATGCCCTGAGGAGCAATTTGTAACCTTTGGCAATGACCTATGATACACCAGCACAGCAGAAAGCTGAGATGCAGGTTCATGCAACAGTTATACCTCAGCTGGATATAAGTGTGGTGGCACTAATGCTGTGTAGGAATTGAACTAAGTTTAGAGCCTGCTCTCCAAAATGTTTGTAGTTTATTCTTGTTCAAAGGAAATATCCCTTTGTAAAGCTAGTTGATGAGAATGGTGGGAACAAAGCTGGTAAAGTGAGAGGATAACTGGCACTCCTTCTGTGTGCTCCTGCTCTCCTGCCCGATCCCCAGCCTAGAGAGAAGAGGAAAGATCAGGCAGCATGCTTTCCATCTCCTGCTTACTGCATATCTTTTACAGGAAGGGACCTTCTATCTGCTGCTATACCTTCTCCTGCCTAATTTCCAGCCTCTGCCAGATAATACCCTACATATTCCAGTGATTCAGAACCCCCCGTAGTCATCATACAAACCCCGTTCCTGATTCCTTATTCCCATCCCCCTCAATGCTTATTCCTATGCCCCTTCACATTATCCACCACTTTCACTGTGCCCTCTGGAATGCCTGTTCCATGGGCAACAAACTTGCTTTCATCATTATCTTTTCCTTCCCATTCCTTTCATCTTCTGGCTGTCACTAAATCCAGGCTCCCCACTGATGTCACACCCCAGTTAAGGATCTACCAGTCATCTCCATATTGCTGTGTTTGACTTTTGTTCATTCCCCATATCTTGAAGCTCTCTCTTCCCTTGACTTCCATTACTGCATTATCCTCCTTCATTTCCTACTTCTTCAAGCACTCCTTCTTTATCACCTTCATGGATTCCTCTTATTCTTTCTCCCCTTAACTGTGGACATCAAGACTCAATCAATGGGATTTGCATTTCTTCCTCTGTATTCTTACTTCCATAAGCTTATCTATCCACTGCCAAGGCTTTGACCATAACAATGCTGATGATTTCCAAATGTTTATCTCAATTCTCTGAATTCTCCTTGGACTTTGAGTCCCGTAGACCCAACTGCTTCTTCCACATTTCCGCTTGGATGTCCCAGTGTCACTTCAAATAAAACTTGGGTGGAACAAAGCTCATCATCTTTTCCTACAATGCCAACCTCACTCCTGCTTCCTACCCTCTCCAGTTTCCCCATTTCTGTCAGGTTTCCCAGGCTTAACACCTCATTTGTCTTGGGCAGCTGGGAGAGGTAGAGGAGGCAATTTGAACACTGCCTGAGACACTAGGTGTGTGACCCAGAGCAATGCACTAACTTCTCTCGTCTGTATAATAGGGATGATAACAGCACCTACTTTACGGGGTTGTTGTGAGGATCACATGAGATAATATATGTAAAGTGCTTTGCAAATCTTAAAGTTCTAGATAAATGTTAACTATTATTATGATGATCTTCATTTTCCCCTTCTGACTTGGTCTCCTTTACCTAATCTATCATCATGTTGCTTATTCTCTGAAGTGTCTGTCACTTATTCCTTCCTTTCTACTTCCATTAATGCTAAACCTAAGCCTTTGTTGCTTCATATATCTGGGACAATAAACTAGCTTCCCAATTGGTACCCCTTAAATAATTAGATGGATCTGTGATCCAGTTGAAAATGGGGCATAAGGTCTAAAAAAATACATAGTTCTGAAGCCATCTAAAATATTATTTTAACTGTTGGCATTTTCTGTCCAATTTTTGTCCTATGACCAACAAATTGATACAGTAGTGGAGGAACCAGACAGCATCCAATTGATGTTTATAATCCCTTCACTAGTACAGATCACAATCCCTCCACAACTTATCAGCCTGTACAATTTTGGTTCATGTCTTTCCACAAATCACCCTGCCATACTGTGAGCCTTCCTTCTGATTCTTTTGCTTTCTCAAGAGTACCATTATACAATTTGGATTATCTATCTATTGTCTCACATTCTCAATACATGATTACTCACTTATCTTCTTTTCCAGTGTACATATTTTAATGATTTTTTAGACTACTTATACATAAGTCATCATTGATAATACAGTATAGATATCCTTTCATTTATCTGCAACAGCATTATATCATTTGGTTTCATTTATGGCAGAAATGTCAATATGGATACTATTCACCTGCTTCAATAACATGTTGATTTGTTGGTCAGTGGACAAAAAATACAATTGAGTTGTTCAGTTGTTTTCAGTTGTATCCAACTCTTCATCACCCCATTTGGGGTTTTCTTGGCAGAGATATTGGAGTGGTTTGCCATTTCCTTTTCCAGCTCATTTTACAGATGAGGAAGCTGAGGCAAATAGGTTTAAGTGACTTGCCCAGGCTCACAAAGCTAGGAAGATGAATCTTCCGGACTTTAGGCCTGTCACTGTATCCACTGTAGCTGCTCACACATTGAGTATAAACAGTAAATGAATATTTATTAGCAGCCTAAGAACTGTGTGTTTCTGGTAACCTTTTGCCCCATTTTCCATCATTCTACCACCATCAATGCATAAATTAAAAGGATTATATAAACCTGGGACCTATTTCGTATTTGGTATCCTTATTACTACTGAAGGTACCACCATCCTTCCAGTCACTCAGGTTCACAACTTTGCTATCCTCACATATGCAATCAGATGCCCAATTGTATCATTTCCGTCTGTACAGTATTTCTCACATACGTCCCATTATCTCTGCTCACAAGGCCACCACCCTACTTTAGAGGTTCATCATCTCCCCTGAACCATTACAGTAACCTCTTTGGTTTCCCTACCTCAGGCTGCTGCCTACTCCAATCCATCCTCCTCACAGTTGCCAAGGTGATTTTCCTAAACCACAAATCTGAATACATCACCAGCTTCTCTTCCTCTCGGCCCCCGTAAGTCCCAGTAGCTCTCTATTATCGCGAGGTTCATACATAAACCTCTCTGTTTGTCTTCAAATCTCTTCATGATGTGTATTCTCTGTTCCTCTCTAGTCTTCTTCGATGTGATTCTCCTCCATTCGCTCTACAATCCGTCCATACTGGCATCCTTGCTCTTTTACACACATGCTGCTTCATCTCCCATCTCCATGTCTTTGTACTGGTTGGCCCCCCTGGCTGGAACTCACTCCATTCTCACCTGTGCTTCTCAGAATCTCTGTTTTCCTTCAAGTCGCAGCTCCAGTGCCACCTTCTGCATGAAGCCTTTCCTGGTCCAATCAGCTAACAGTGTGTGTCCTGCCTCCCCATCCCGCCCCAAAAAAAACCCAACCCACCTTGTATTCATTTTGTATATATTATTTAAATGTTTTAAAATGTGTATATCTCCTCCATTAGAATATAAACTCCTTGAAGACAGAGACTGTTTCACTTTTGTCCTCCTATCCCCAGCCCTTAGCACAGTTCCCGACACGTAATAGTGGCTTACTGAGCACTTGATTGAGTGATTCATTTTGATCCCTTTTGAGGATCCTATGAAGATGAGGTTCCTTGGAACTTTGGGCCTCAGCCAGTAGTCAGTCTATCATGTTTTAATGTTTTGATACTTCTGATACTTTATAATCCTTCAAAACTGGATTAGCTTCAAGGTGACAATGCCTGGTGACAAACTCAGCATCAGCCATCTGAGGAACCATTTCACCAGCTTCATAGAGGCCTGTTGCCAGATTATTAGCCACCAGCTGATGAATAGTTTTGACCGTAGCACCAGTGCTAATTTATGAACATTCACCTACTAAGGTGTGGAAGGGGTTGTTGTGTGCATCTGCGGAAATAGCATGCACTCCAGTGAAGTATTCAAGTAAAATACGGCTGAAAAACTTTCAATGATTTCTTATTCTGTTACATTAAGTCCAAACTCCTCTGCTTGACTTTTAGTATCCTCCACGATCTGATTCCAGCTTACCCAGTCAGTTTTATTTTCCTGTACTTTGAAACATGAACTCTACACCCTAACCAGACCAGTCTTATTAGGATTAGTCCTGCCTTATGCTTTTTCATAAAAGAACCACCCTTTTCCCTGGAATCTATTTTTCTCTACTTATCCAAGTCTTACTCATCCATCACAGCTAAACTCAAGTCCAGCCTTCCTCTCGCTTCTCAGAACTCCTACAGCTCTACAATCTAAACTGTAGAGCCTAGCATGGCAGTACCATTTGATACTTAATTGTTCTCTTATTATTTCATGTGCTGCCCAGTTAGGCAACCTTTATAAGGCCAGTGCTATAGAAGTACTGTCATTTTAGTGGCTTTCTAATCCAAATGGCTCATTACTCAATTCCAATCCCCATAAGATCTTCGCCAACCCAATCTTTAGAACTACACATAAAAGGAATAGGAACTTAATCTTTAATACTTTTTTAAAAGTTATTCTGATTGATTAGAGAAATGCAAATCAAAACAACACTGAGGTACCACATCACACCTATCAGATTGGCTAACACATGACAAAACAGAAAAATGATAAATGTTGGAGAAAACATGGGCAAATTGGAACACTAATGCATTGTTGGTGGAGTTGTAAACTGATCTAACCATTCTGGAGAGCAATTTGGAACTATGCCCACAGGGCTATAAACTATGCATACCCTTTGACCCAGCAATACCACTTCTAGGGCTGTATCCCAAAGAGATCATAAAAACGGGAAAAGGACCCACATGTACAAAAATATTTATAGCAGCTCTTTTTGTGGTGGCCAAGAAGTGGAAATTGAGGGGATGTCCATCAATTGGGGAATGGCTGAACAAGATGTGGTATACGAATATAATGGAATACTATTGTGCTATAAGAAATGATAAGCGGGCAGACTTCAGAAAAACTTGGAAAGACTTATATGAACTGATGGTGAGTGAAATGAGCAGAACCAGAAGAACATTGTACACAGTAACAGCTACAGTGTGTGAAGACTGACTTTGATAGACTTAGCTCTTCTCAGCAAGGCAAGGATCTAAGACAACTTCAAAGGACTCATGATGGAAAATGCTATCCACATCCAGAGAAAGAACTTTGGAGTCTGGATGCAAATGGAAGCATACTATTTGTTCTCCTTTTCTTTTGTTGTTTTACTTTGTTTCTTCTCTCTTGTGGTTCCTCCCATTAGTCCTAATTCTTCTTTACATTATGACTAATGTAAAAATGTTTAATATGAATGTATAAGTAGAGACTATATCAGATTACACGCCATCTTGGGGAGGAAGAGCAGGAGAAGGAGAAAATTTAAAACTCAAAATCTTATGGAAGTGAATGCTGAAAATTAAAAATAAATTATATAAAAATTATTCTGAATTTAAATAGCAAGAAAAATTAGCATTTTGATATACATAGCAGAACCCAATTATATGAAACCATGTCTGTATTTCATACCATTTCCTTCTATAAAAAATATTTAATAAATTCTACTCATTACTTTCAGAACTACCCCAGTTATCCATTCTTCCTTTTTAACTTCCATCTCTTCTCATTTGTGCATTTTAGAAGTGTTTCAATAGCCCCCACCCCTCTTTTTTTGGCATTAGTATTACTAATCCCCCTCTCCTCCTGAACACGAATTTAAAAGAGGGAAAAAAGCCTTTTACCAAATAAGCATAGTCAAGCAAAACAAAGCTATACCGTAGCCATTTTGAAAAATGTCCTTTTCTTTCAGCATCTTGAGAGTTACCCCCTCTCTGTCAGGAGGTGCATAACCTCCATTATCAGAGGTCCTCTGAAGACATGGTTGGTCATTGCCTGACCAGAGGTTTTTTTTTTTCTGTCATTGTTGTTCTCCTTGTTCTACTGACTTTACTTGCATCAGTTCATACTTTTCAGGATTCTCTGAGATCATCTCCATTATTCATAGAAGCATTTTTAAACAAAAACAGTAGGCACGTATCATCTAAGTTTCCTTGGAAATATCTTGGGCTATGTTCTAGTTCATATAAATATGCTTTTCCTTCGCAGGGGGCTGGAGATAGTTTTGTGGGAGCATTGGCCTTCTACCTGGCTTATTATCCTAACCTGCCTATGGAAGAAATGATCAAGAGAGCCAACTTCGTTGCATCAGTCAGCGTCCAATCCTCAGGAACCCAGACTTCTTTCCCTTACAAGAAGGACCTGCCACTTAATCTGTTTTGATTAACATTCTAAGGCTCATATGATTGCAATTAGTATGTACAAGGCAGAGAATTCAACTACCTTGTACACTATAACAGTGTGTTCTCCTTTACATACAAAGGATGTTCACCCACCATCCATAAGGTACTTGCTTTCTGTTGTTTATAAAGTAATGATGACTGATTCCTCTTACACACATTTGCAAAGCAGCTGGCCAGGATTAGGGGTGCAGCCTGAGGCTAGGCTAGGATTTTGAAGGGATCTGCAATTTCATCACGATTGATGAAACTGATTGAAAAACGATTCAAAGACATCCTAATGATAGTGGGTCAGTAGCATCACATAGCCTATACTGCCTTGCACAATCAGCACTCAATAAATGTTCAGTGAATGAATGGAATGAACAAATAAGTGAACAATTGTTTGAGGTTCCTAAATTTAAGTGTTAAAAAAACAGTGGGTCCCCATGCATATACATTCTATACTGGCTCAACAGGGGACAGTGAATGAAACAAGCTATTTGGCCCAAGGCTTAATCATATATCCTTACAGATATTTATCAAAGTAATGCCTTGAAATAGCCAACTCCTCTTCCCAAGCTTCAGCACTATTTGAGCCTGTGTAGGAGACAAAAACTTAGGATGGGACTCCAGAGACCACTTGGCACCTTCCCTTCTCCATTCTGAAGCTGAAGTGCAGATTTTAAATGTCCCACAGGCTGGTCTGTGGCCATGGAAGGATTAGCATTTCTGTAACTGCATTAACCTCCTAGAGGGTTACAACCAAGGTGTCATTTCTTCTCTCACCATTGCTAGTAGTGAGATCCTCAGTCTGAGATGGAAACCAAGGTAGTTCTGAGGGGGAGCTATTCCCTTTTGGTTCCCCACTGGAGATTTCCTTATAGACAGGCATTCAGGAAGAGTGAATTTCTGAGAAATGGTTGAGGAGAATGGCAGGTGCTTCTTTGAAAAGGGCAGGATTCCTCCGCCTGGATATAGGAATCTACAGATAGGGAGGACCTCAAGCCTCATCTGACACATACTCAACAGGAAACAGGGTCACAGAGTATTAAGAGCTGAAATGGACTTCAGTGATTTACTAATCCAACTGCCTCATTTTACAGAAGCCAAAGGAATTGCCCAAGGTCATGAAGATGTAGGTGATGGAGTCACCACATCTTCTGTCTCTTAAGCCCAGTGCTTTTATTACACTGTGATGCTTTCTAGTTCTGGTGCCGCCAACCAGCCAGCTGCATGACCATGGGCAACTTTCCTAACGTCTCTGGGAATATTTAATCTAGATGAAGAATTTGGACTAAATATACAAGGTTTCTTTCAGTTTTAAAATTCTATGATGCTAAGCTAGTTGCTGCAACCATGTGAAGGCACTAGACCTTCCTCCTCCTACAATGTAATCACAAACCTTCTGAAAAATTAAAAATAGCTCTTCCTAACAAGGTTGAGATTCTCTAAGGTAGAAATATGAGTAACACTTCCTATCAGCACTAAAAAAATAATAGACTTTAGGTGATCTGGGCTTAAGAAGGTGGGCTATCTGCAAATTTTTCTAATTGCATGAGCACAAAGTAGGTTCTCTGAGGCTTCTTGGTATTCTAAATTCTCCATATGGTGGGGGGGGGGGAGGGGGGGACGTTCCTAACCTTTCCTTTTCATTTCTGCCTCTACCTAGGCACTTGTTGAATGATCATTCTGGAAGGCTAATTCTTGCTCTTCTCTGGGGTAAGAAGGAGGGCTAGAAACCCTTACACCTGAAGTTCTGTTAGGAAAATTTTTATTTCTTGTTATTATATGAAACAATGGTCATTTCTAAAAAAATCAACCATATTGTTAAAAAAAATCAGTGGAAAAAACTCACCAAGAGACAATAGTACTAGCTATTTTAACATTTTTTTTTATTGAAGGCTGTAAAAATAACCAGAAAGATAAATAAATGTTGATGCAATGATCTATGTCCTAAAGCAAAGAATTTTCTTTCAACGCATTGTTTTCCTTCACAATGGCATTCAAATCACAGGAGGCAGTGATTCCAAGCCACTTCCTTTCCTTTGGGTGCACATTGCAGGATTTCTGAATCAGTGTTTCCCCCCCGCAAGAGTCTTCCTCATTTATAAATCAAATTCATTTTCAATCCATTGTTTAAATGGAGCGCACTTTTTTCTTCTCCACAAAGAGGACCCGTTTTTTCACTGCAAAGAAGCAGATTTTAATGGAAAACTTAAAATCTGAAAAACTTAGATTTGATTACATTTATCATCCAAAAACATTTATCTGAAATGAGCTTTCTCCATGTTCTACCTTAATTCTCCTATACATTCTTTCTCCTTTTACTTTTTTAGAAAGATCCACTCAACATTAGCATCCAGTTTAGTTAGTTAATGATTTGGCAGCCAACGAAAGGAACACTGGCCAAAAAAACAAATTCACAGCCACCCGCCAATCACTGAAGTGCTGAGGAGCTGGCCAGCATGAGCCCCCTTGGGGCACCAAACAGGAGAGAATTAAGAGAGAAAGCTGGAAATAAGTCTTAGGCTTTGGCTGACTACTAAATCACTCTCCTGGGAACTGAGCAAGATTAGGCCTACCTAGGAGTTAAGAGTGTATGATGGTTCACACCTGAAAGGATACTTGGAGCCACCAGCAGACAAAGCAAACACTAGCCTCTTTGAGGAAAAGGGGTTTTTCCCCCTAGGCATTATTACGGGCATATGACTTAATTAAAGTTACTGAACTAAACAACATTTAAATGAATGACAGGCATGAAAAGTTTGATTTCCTACATCTTATACCAAAATTAAATCACCACCTCCGTCTCCTCAAATCTTTACCCCTATCCCTTATCAGAATCTCCTACATTCAGAGAAACAGACTGGCAGAAGGATATGGGCATGAAAAGACTTAGATGACCAATCTAAACCCTGCGGACAAACTTCCAAGTTGCTTTGTGCACGTCCAGAAATTATAATAAGCCCTGGAAAACCCTAAACCTTCCATGAAGCAACTTCTCTCATTTTTACCAACTGGGTCGAAATGCAGAAGGACCAGTTTCTCTCGTAATCGGTTTCTCTTGGTGTTGAAGGTGTAGCCTGTCCCTGCTTGGCTCAGCATTTTCACAAGGAGGGTCCTAAAATTACAGAGGAATTTATCACCAAATGAGGAAAAGAACTACAAAGCCATTTGAGCATTGGCATATATTGACAGCACACAGTACAATATTAGAGGAATTGGACTATTAGGCACTATTTTATTTGTACCCATCAGGTGGAAGATTTTTAGTTATAAGAGGTCCTGCATTTTCAGGAGGTATGCAGGGGAGCCTAGTTTCTTATTTCCTGAGCTCTATAATATGCATGATAATATGGTATATGGTATGGTAACCTAATAATTCTATCTAGAGGATTAACTAAGTAATCTCAGCAGAACCTGTAGGCTAATTCAGGAAACTATAAGGATATCTGTCTATTATCTGTCTAATAAAAGATATCCTTGCTGCCACTTAAGGTCAGATATCAGGATAAGGCTAGGTATCAGGATACAAAGAATACGAAATAGGAATTCCGCAACATAAGTTGGTCTTAACCTTTGAATCACTACAGTTGATGGCCTACCCATAAGCAGTAGTTATGAACCATTACAAGTACATGCTCCCATCTGCTCTTCGGTATCTGTCAGGCAAGATTTTAATAGCTACTTCCTATTTGGTCTAAGGAGTGTTTTCTATGTTCATAGCAAAAGAGTGCCAAGATTTGTAAAGTACGCCACTGATTTGGCTCTTAAGTGACTTGACCCCTGGATTTTATGACTCTCAAAGGCAAGGACTCTTATGTAACTTTGTATTCCTAATAGTATCTTGCAGAGTTAAATGAAAAACACGTGAGTGAAGTATGGAATAACAACTTTTTTTGTATCCCCAGCACTAACAAAGCACATGCTTAATAAATGTCAACTTAGGCGTCATGATCACTACACCACGCCAGGTGGACACATACTGACACATAAGCCATGGCCCCTCAAAAAGCTTATGACAGAGAGGTAATGACAAGCACTCCACTACCTAATACAAAACATAACATCATCAATTCCCTTAATAGAGACAACAGATGAGAGAAGCACAGAGAATTAAGACCATTTTGCCATAAAATCATAAGAAACCCACTAAATTCTTATTTGAAATTTTATATAAGCGAATAGCTTATTCCCATAATACATCTCTTTGCACTGTCACAGACTACCCTGTATTATAGTTCTGTCTATTCTTTCCCCTATCAGATTCAGCTCCGTGAGGGCAGGGGCTGTCTTCTTTGTTAACTGTCCCCACAGCACATTTACTAAAGCGTTACAAAATAGCAAAAATTCATCCATTTACTTTGACAAAGGAAACCTAGTCTTTGCTAATTTTACTTTTTTTTAAACAAACTACAGACAAATGCCCTTTCAAAACATCAAGCTTTATTCAGTAGAGGAGACCTTACTCTAGTCATCTGCTATGAGACCTTTTTTGAAATGATGGTTAACCGCCCAGTAGTGGGGTACTACTATTTGCAGACTCTCTGGTCTTGTGTTTTTGATATTTTTGAAATGATAATAATCCAGTCCCGAAAATGAAACTTATATGACGTGAAACAGGCCCTGTGGCCTCATCAGTGTTAAATCTGAACCACTAGCATCCCTGAATAAACCTCAGACATACCCCCTAATTTGAGGAATGATGGTAGGGCCCTTAATATAGGGCAAAAGGAAAAAAGGGATGATGATTTAAGGTAGAAGATGTTGAGTTCAAGTTTGGTAGACCCCACCACCACGCCTTTGCCCCTCCATGAGATGTCCACTGAAGAACTGGACAGGCAGGAAAAGGGTTTGGTTTTAATTTTTTTTGAACTATTTAAATTACCAAAAAAGTTTTAATTAAAAAATGGACTTATGGTGGCTCACCTAGTTATTCTAAATTACATAGGAAGCTAATAAACTTTTAAAAAAGGGAAAGCTTAGATATCTCCCTCAAGGGGGTAAAGAAATGGAAAGGTCCCATATACAAGAAAATATCCATATCCATACTTTCTATGGTAGCAAAGAAATGGAAACGCAATAGATGCTTATCAATTGAGGAATAACTAAACAAATTGTGGCATATAAATATAATGAAATATTACTGTGCTATAAAAAACTGGATTTGGAGTCAGAAAAACCTGAGTTCAATTCTACTTCAGATACTTGCTAGCTGTATGACCCCAGGGCAAGTGACTTTGCCTCTTTGCCTCAGTATCCTCATCTGTAAAATAAGGTGGTTGAACTCAATGACTTCTAATGTCCTTTGCTGTTCCTGATCTATGACCCCATAGAAACAACATGAAGAACTCAGAGAAGCATGTAAAGACATAAACTAATGCAGAGTGAGTGAAATAAGAAAATCCAGGAAAACGGCTTACATGATGGCTACAGCAATGTAAATGAAAAAAACAAAATAAAAAAAAAACCATACGCTGTAATTATAATGACCCAGCTAGGCCCCAAAGAGGTGTGAAAATGCACCTTCCCTCCCTGCTTACAAAGGTTGGGAGGCTGTGAGTATAAAAATATTGCATATAATGCCAGGCAAAATTAATGTATTTTTTTCTCAAAACTTTTGTTTCCTCTTTTTTTAATCTTGTTACAAAGAAACTTGTTGGATACCAGAAAGGAAAGAAACATGTTGGACAATGAAGATGATATAAAAAGATCCATAAAATAAGGTTTCTTTAACATTATAAAACAACGGAAACTTTTACTTACTTTGACTTGCTCTTGGCAACTTTTGACAGCAAAGCGAAGGTGGGAGGTGGAGAAAAAATACACCAATTACCTTTGTTGTTAAGCCCATTACCCACAGCTTTCCATTCTAATTTTACAGAACACAACTACCATTACCCACGAAATTAACCACATACGGTTAGACCGCCGTTATCACTATAGCTTGCTATCGGGGAACACACTCAAGACACCAAGTTCCCCTCAATACAGTTAAGACTTTCGTGGGAGGGCTGCAAATTATTAATAATTATTAACAGCCCACCCAGGCAAGGCACAAAACTTGGGTTTGGAATGCTTGGTGGGACTTAGTTTCCGTCGATCCGTCCAGCCTTTCAAAACTGAAAATTCTGACTTCTACAACGTTCACTCTAAGACCAGGGGATGGGCCAGGGCCAGGCCAGGTCCAGGACACGTCCCTCAGGCTCAGACGTTTACCAAGTTTACATACGTTACAAAGTTTTACAAATTTGTCTAGACTTTTCCCATTGGGGGCGGGGCGGGTGGGAGGGGGGGAGATAATTAACAACTTCGATCGCCTAAGCACCAAAGCCGAAAACTTCTACGCTTTAGTTGTAGTTGAGGGGAGAAGCCCGGGTAGGCGCGGAGAGTGCGCAGACGCGCAGCGCGGGGCCTCCTGGGCATTGTAGTGCCGAGAGCCTGCAAATCAGAGGCCTGCCGAGAGACCACTAGTTCCGGCATCCCGCCAAACCGCTGCCATCCCTGCGCTATCACTAGTGACCCGCCACCCCTCAGCAGTCGCAGCCGCTGCCCTCGGCCCCACTTACGGCAAACAGCGGAGAGTAGCATGGTGACAGAAACTAGGGCGGCCTTCCCAACTCGCTACAAGGCGAGCTGCGAGGGGCGCTTCCGGCTACTTTGCAAGCAACAGCTTCCGGCGCGCTGGTGGGCTACCGCAAACCACTTCCGGGGCGCTGCTGAAGCCCCACCTTCCCCTGATACCTTTCCACCTCAGGTCACTTTCTAACCCCTCGGCTTGAAAGCCTCTGTCTTTCTCGACCTGTGGTCTTGCCATTCAGCATTGAGCATAATTTCCCATCCAGACTTTGAGTGATGTACTTAGCGGGATTTCAAAATTTTGGGAAGTTTTATAGACATGTTTCTATGTATAGAGTTTCCAGTGAATAGTGCAAACCTTTATGGAAGTGACAGGCCCCATCAGTTCAACCCAACTACATTTCATTGAGCCTCTACTATGTGCAAGACAATGTCTTTTATCGGGGACCAAGTTTTTTAATTCCCTAATAGCTGTTTTGTTAATTTAGATATTTTTGTAAGTAGTCATTCCATTTAAGTTCATTCAGTTTTGTTGGCTGGTTATAAATAACAGTTTCTGACAATGTTCTTTAATTCTTATAGTCATTTTTAATTTTACCGTCTCATTTGTGATTTCGGTCATTTACACACTGTCCCTGTCTCTGTCTCTCTCTCTCTGCCTCTCCCCTTTTCCCTCCCCCACTCCCCATTAGCTAATGGTTTACCAATTTTATTGACCTTTTGCCTGAAACCTGATCTTGGTTTATTTTCAAAATGCCTGCTTTTGTACTCACTTGAGGGTTATTAATTTGTCTCTTTTCCAGGTTTTTTAAATTGCATGCTTAAGTGATTAGGCTTCCCTTTCTTTGTTTGATCAGAGATAAATTTTCCTCTAAGGACTGATTTAGCTGCCTCCCATGAAATTCAATGTGTTGCCTCATTGTTATTTCTTGAATGTAGTTACTTAGTGTTTCTATGACCCATTCATTATTTAGTCTCCATTTAAAGCTCTCTTTTGTTCATGCTTCCCTCACTGATCACAATTTGTGTTCAGTAAAGGTTGTGTTCAGTATTCCCACCTTTCTGCATTTATTTGAGCTCTCTATGTCCTAACGTGGTCACTTTTTGTAGAGGTTTCATGCAATACTGAAAAACTTTACATTTATCCATATTAAATTTCAACTTGTTAACTCTGGTCCCATGTTCTAGCCCACTGATACCTTTCTGGATCCTGACTGTCCTACAACATTTTAGCTATCCTTCTTAGCTCGATATCATCTGCAAATTTGACAAGAATGCCACCAATAACTTTATTCATGCCATGAAAAGATGTTCAACAGCACTAGGCCAAGCAGAGATCCCTGGGGTACTCTGCCGGAGACCTTCCAATTTAATATCTAAGCATTTTGGAGCCCAACCACTAGCCATTTCTAAATCCAGACATCCATCCGCTATTGTCAAGTTCACATCCCTCCATCTTGTATATAAAAATAGCATGATGGAATTTGTCAGTTGTTTTGCTGAACTATAGGCACACTATTTCTACCACATTTGTGTGATCTATCAATATAGTAACCCTATCAAAAAAAAGAAATATCAGGCATGACCCTGCTAGATCTTTCCGATTACCACTTTCTTCGCTATTTTTTTCCTTCTGCATATGTATTTAATACTACATATATCTATTATAAATAGAATTTTTAAATGTATATTAAATTTAACATAATTAAATATACCTGTCTTTGCCCACTTGGGAACTTTGTTCTGTTCTCTTCTGTGTATTTTCAAATGTTGCACTGACACTTTCTTTTCTTCCTTTGCTATCATGATCCTTCCTTTAGCTCTTTCCACACACACACACCCCAAAACAAGTAAAAGCCCTCCCTTGTAATAAATAACTATAGTGAAGCAAATCAAATCTACACATTGACCATGTCTGAAAATGCATGTCTCTTTCAGCTCCTCTCACCCATCAACTCCCTACCAAGGGAAGAGCAGATAATTCTTTTGGAGTCATGATTGGTCACTGGATTAATCAGTTTTTAGGTCTTTCACAGTTGTTTTACTTTATAGTTTTGTAGTCATTATATAAACTGTTTTCGTGGTTGTGCTCACTTCACCCTATATTAGTTCATACAAGTCTTCATGATTTCTCCAAATCCACCCGCTTTGTCATATCTGCAATATCCATTATATTCATCGAGCATAATTTGTTTGACCATTCCTCAATTGATAGATACCTACCATTGCTTCCATTTCTAAATATTCATTAACAATACATTTAATAATACACATTCCAGAATTTGGCTAGGAGTTGAAGTCAAGGCCAATGACCTATAATTTGCAAATTTTCTTTCCCTTCATGAAAATCAGGACATTTGCTCTTCTTCAGTCTTGCTGGACCTCTCCTACTCTCTACTGCCTTTCAAAGCTCACTAAGGGTAGATCAGCAGTCGTATCTTCCAATTCAATAACACTTGGATTGATTCCACAGTTTTGTTGTAAGGAAAACACTTTGTAGAGCACTATAGAAATGAGAATTATTATTGACTATTCCTCAATTCTCTGGACAAGTTTATCAAGAAATCTTATTTTTCCTTAATTCAGCCAATGGAGGGTTGGAGTAAAGAAGATTTACTAAGGAACTGAGGAAAAGCGTAACATAAAACCAAGCAGCCATAAGGAAAAATGAATATTAAAGATGCCAAGAAATCCAGGAAGTGGATAAAGTGATGATGATGAGGACGGGGTGGGGGGAAGCAGATTCAAAAGAACAAAAGAATCTAAGTTCCTTGACATCAAGGACATTTTCATTTTTTTAAAATACCTAACCCAGTGCCTTGTACTTAATTAATACATGATTGAATGGGGCAGCTAGGTGAGTAGAACACAGGCCCTGGAGTCAGGAGGACCTGAGTTCAAATCCAGCCTTAAGACACTTGACACATGTCCTAGCTGTGTGACCTTGGGCAAGTCACTTAACCCCAATTGCCCTGCCAAAAAAAACCAGACAAAACAAAAACAAAATACATGATGAATGAGTAAAAGCATGAAGGAAGATAACATAAACAGCCCCAAAACTAATAGTAAATACAATGGACAACATTAGTACAAACTTTTTAAACATGAATTTTATTGATATATTTGTTTTTATAGCACCTACATTTCCCCCAACCAAGAGTGCTATTCTTTTCCATGAAGAATTTTAAAAGAAGAAGAGGAAAAAATTCAGCAAAACCAAGCAACACCAAGAAAACATCTGACATTATATGCAATGTTCCATGCTCATGGGCATCCACCTCTGCAAAGCAGGATAAGAAGTGTCTTTTCATATCTCTTCTTTGGGGCCAACCTTGGTCACTATAATTTTTCAACATTCAATTTTTTTGTTTTGTTATTTTTCTTTTCATTTATGTTTTGCGTGTGCATGTTTGTTAATTTCCCCTGACTTTGCTAACTTCACTTTGTATCAGTTCATATAAGTTTTATTATGGTTCTCTAAATTTATCATGTTCCTTGTTTCTTACAATATAGTAATGTTCTATTACATTCACATACCATGGTTTGTTTAGGCATTCCTCAATCAATAGGTAGTGTTACCTTCTTAAAGTTAATTTGAATGGTCTTTGATTCTTTTAACCACAAGGTAGGTGTATATATAATCATCTGAAACCATTTTTTTATATTGTTGTGCTTTGCTTAAGTGTTTTCCAGATTTGAGGTTTCTGCTGCTTGTGATTGGTTTAATTTAGGAAAAATAAATATTATTTTTAAATAAACCAAAGTAGATATGAAAGGTTAAAATAAGAGTAAGAGAAAGAGTCTTCATTACAAGCCCATCAAACCTTGTCTTTTCTTGAGAGTCTTACTCTCACCCTTGACCCACCACTGTATCAAGGCCATAGGGTAGGGGCATCAATAAGGTTGGATGAGGCCAGTTTTCTAGTTTGGGGTAAAGTTAATCCCTTTCACCTCCAGCTAGTTTCTCAGACTAGCCTTAATCATTTAAAGCCTTCATACCACCCCTTGGCAGAGTCTCCTTGTCAGCGCGTAAAACAAGTTGCCTCTGACATCATTACCAGTGCCTTCTGTGCCTAGTAAATTCCAGGACATCCAAGGACATCCCCTTGATCCCACTTCAAGTCCAGGTAAGATTCACTACCTCAGATTGAATTAAGATGTCATGTTGGTTTGGGTCCAGATCCAGCTGTTGGCTCCACCTTTTCACTGGGCTCATAACGCTGAATCATTTCCAGGTTGGTTCCCACCCTTCCCCACTGGGGAGTGGCTCCTTCCTGGAATCCCAAGATAGAGTTTTACACATTTCAACATTTTACATCTACTGGGATAGCATAGACAGTCCCCACCCACATCAAGAAAAGTGGTTTTTCTCCATAGACCACCCTCATAGAGTACAAAGTTAGTGATAGACATTCCCAGAGTTCAGATTGCGGGTAAGGAGCTCTAGGAGAGAATTTCCACACAGAGATGTGAAAGAACACATTGTTGAGTGCTTGGGGACCTTGGTTGAGGCCAATACACTCAAACCTGCCACAATCAATCAATCAGTAAACATTTACAAAGCTCCTACCAGGGTGCCATAAACTATGCTATGCTCTGGACTGCAAGGTAAAAAAAAAAATCAAAACCCTAAAAAAAATTATGTTTCTTCTGCCTTTAATACCCATCTCCCACAATGTTCTTCCCTTCCCTTTCAGTAACTTAATATGAATCAGTCAACAAACATTATGTGCCTAAAAGCAAGAATTTTACTACTAATAACATGATTCTTCAAAATTTTCACAGCTTTATCTCCACAACCACCCTGTAAATAGATAGTGTCAACATTCCTATCCCCATTTCATAGATGAGGAAACAAAGCCTCATGGAGTGAACAGCTTGCTGGCACGTTCAATGTTCCCTCATCCTGGCATTTATGACCTTCCACAATCTACACATGCTCTATCCATCCATCCCTGTCTCCTATAATTGCCTAACATCAGCCTTCTGCCTGATAGGTGATCTCTCTGTCTCTTCATCGAGTGCAATATAATAGAAGGAAAGCTGAATTTGAGGTCAAAGACCAGGGTGCAAATCTTGACCCTGATTCTTAATCCCTCAAAAGCTTGACCTTTTTGAGCCTCATTTCCCTCATCTGTAAAATGACCCCTTAGGTTCTTCCCAGTTCTGAAATTCCTATGACCCCTCCACCCCGCCCCAACACACACACACACACACACACACACACACACACATCCCAAATTTAACAACATTTACTCATCAAGTAGTAACTGAATCCCTACTATGAGCTAGCCACATGCTCCAGACCTTGAACCATGCTATTCTCCTTGTCTAAAATAATGAGTTGAGTTGAATTCAGTTGTGTTTTTTAGTCCTAACCATCCTCTCAGGTCCAAGTACCTTTCCTCCATGAAGCGTCCCCCAACTGCTGAAGCAGCTTCATGACTAAGTCTTCCTTACCCTGACCTTGGACCTCCTGTGACAACTGTCAGTTATTCATAATCTTATACTGCCGTTGAACTCGTTCTTAGGCAGATGTTCGGCCTCCTAACTAAATTATCAGCTCTTGAGGGGAAGGGCCATGAGTTCTAGGTCCAGAACCTATTTGGCACAACCCCACATCTAAACAAACATCCTCTCTCCATCATACCCAGCAAGAGGTCATACAGCCTTTGCCGGAAGACCTCTAGTAAGGAGAAGCGACTACTTCCCTAGATGGCCCATTCCATGTTGGGATGTTCTAGTGGAGAGAGAGTTTTCCCTAACATCAAGTCTCAATTTTCCTCATTATAACTTCCATATAATTATACTCTATATATTAGCACTCCTAATTCTGCCCTCTATGGTCAAGCAGAGTAAGTCTTAATCCCCCTTCAATATGTAATGAGGAAGGAACTGGGAGAGGAGGGGCAAGTAGAGAAGGTTAAAGAAGGAACAGAACAGTCATTTTGTATGAGAATTCAGTTCTGTCTCAGTACACTCTAAGCACCAGTCCCCTAATCACTCATAGCCTCTAAATGAGGACAGATTGAAAGCAGGCCAGGAAATATACATTCTCTGTATAACCCAACAGGAAAGACTTTAAGGACTGGGCCCTCATTGGCCAGTCCCCACATTACACATGGAGCAGCCCTTCAAGCACTTGCAGACAGGTATCATATCCCCCTAAAGATTCTCCTCCTCAGGATAAACATCCCCTTTTCCTTCAACCCATCCTCATATGGCATGAATTCCGGGCCCTTCACTATTTTTATTATCTTCACTGGCCACTCTTTAGCTTCTTAGTTCTTCCTAAACGTGTTAACCTGACCTGAACACAACACATACTCCAGATGTGGTCTGAGGACAGAATGTATCTCCCAGTCCTAGTCACTATTCCTCTATAGCCAAATAGTATCTTTTGTGGTTCCCGGGTCACACTTAACCCAGTTCTGTGCAAGGAAAAAAAAGACTCCTGAAGATGTCAGTCAGAGTTAGAAGAGACCTTAGGAGATCAACTAGTTCAACACCTAATCCTTTTATTCAAATGGGAAAACTTGGGTCCACAAAAGGGAAGTCACCTGGGTCCCCTAGGTATTGCAGGCACCTCTGGCACAAGGATCACATATACATTGCGCTTCGATGAAGCTCAATCAATTCAACAAAATGTTGAATTATCATTCAATATTGACAATTTTCATCGTCCTTCAATAATCACATGCTTTAGGGTATAGAGAATTTTTCTTTATTGAATTTACATTACTTTCTACACCTGAAGCCAGCTTCTCATCAGCTTGTCCAAAAGCTCTCCTGAAATAGCTTCTGTCAAATCACACCCTATACCTGGAACATATTTTTCTCCCACCAACCTTCAGCAGTTGAGCACTGTCGGAAATTCCAATTCTTCCCTGAAACTTTCTCTCATTAATCAGAAGAGACTTGGTAAATCTTCCTGGTTCCATCCTGTCTAAACATGCATCTCATTTGGTTTCCCTTCCGGTGGGGCAGGGACTGACTGTGTAATGCCCAGCATGACCTCCTTAACTGTCTGGGAAGGAGGGTGGGGAAAGCAAAATTGGGAGGAGGAACATGCCTTGAGGCATTGTGAAAAAGCAGAACCCTCATTGTCCATCTAGGTCTCAGAAGGCTCTACAATTTCCAGAGGGCAAAATAAAGTAGCGAGGATTTATTTCAAATACTTCTTAATAAAAATACAAGGAAAACAAGAGGTTAAATTTTCCTCCTGAAGGATTGTGAGTTCAGCCGATAACACCCTTCCCACCCACATACTTCACTTACTCCGAGAGCTGTAAAATTGAAAAGATGACAGAACCAACTGATGGGAAAAATCCAACCAATTAAATATGTGTGGTTTGGCTGAGAGATTACTTGGGTTGAGGAGTGGAAGGTGATCTACAGAAGCTGAAGTAAAGAGATTGAAAAAGGGTGGAGATATCTGGGAAGAAACTGGAGATTGGAATGGGAGATTTGAGCCATTGTCTGGGAAAGAGATTGATTGCTGCATTGGGTGGGAGATTAGATTGTATGACCTCAAAGTTCCCCTCCAACTCTTTGATTAATGAAAGTTTCCTCCCCAAAAGCAATTTCTAGACAAGGAAACTGGTTTCCTTCTGCTAGTAACCAAAATGACAAAAGACTCTTCTTGCTAGAGACACTAGGACAAGGCAAAATCCCCAAGAGCAGCTAACAATCACGCCACCTCACAAATCAAAATCTGTAAGAAGAAACATAAATCACCTGACCAGATCCTCATTTTTAAGGCTTTGATATATGGGATCTATGAAATGCAGTAGGATTAAATCATGCAAGTGTAATAGAAGAGAAATTAATAGATGGAAATGAGGAGGGGAAAGATGTTTATAAGGATAGCTAAACAAATTATGGGGAATAGGACCATCCTGAGGGTATGGAGAGCCAGAATGGACAGTTTGATGTATTCCTATTCCACCCCCACCTCTGTGAGACATACGCTTTTATCTCATTCCCACCCTTCTGTCCACAACCGCTAGCTCTAGGCTGTGGCCACAGACCCTGTTGCTGCCCAGTTTCAGAAAGAGCACCCAGTTAGCAGAGACAGAATAGTAGAGAGGAAAAGATGGTGCATTTGGAGGAGGAAGATCTGGATTCAAATCCTGTCTCTGCTACTTAATACTTTTGTGACCTTAGGGAAATCAATCAAGAAACACTTATTGAACAGCTACTACATGCCAGGCACAAAGACGAAAGAATGAAACAGTCCCTGTTCTCAAGAATCTTGCATTTTGGGATGAGGTGAACATGTAAACATATAAACATTTACAAAATTAACACATAGTGATTGGGAAGGCACTAGCAACTGGGGGTGGGGCAAGGGAATAATCAGGAAAGGCCCCATGGGAAAATGTGTACTTAAGCTGAGCTTTGAAGGAAACAGAGGGATTATAAGAGGAAGAGGTGAGGAAGGAGCACATCCCAGACCTGGGGGTCAGCCTTGACAAAGGAATGGAAGTGGGAAATGGAATATCTTATGGGAGGAATAGTAACTAGGCTGGTTTGATCGTACTCTAGAGTTCCTGAAAGAATGTAGTAGGTAATAAGGCTATTGGCAAATCACTTAACATCTCTGGGCCTCAGTTTCTTTATTTGCAAATTGAAAGTGTTGGACTAGATGATTTCAGAGGTCCCATCCATCTACAAATCTTTGATCCTATTATCCTTGTACAAACTGTACAGGAATTTAGACCAGACAACGAATGACCAGGACTCAGAAACCAGATATATCCACAGGGGCAGATCAAGCAATGAAGGAAGGTCTGAGCAAAGAATAAGAGAAAATTCAAGCAGACTGAAGGTCAACAATAAAGAGATTTAGCAATAGTTATAGATGGAGGTCCTGAAAGATGGTCTGAGTACAGTATGAGGAGGATTAGACATCAGGGGCTGGGCAGAAGTCCAGGCATGTACTACTTTGGCCTGGGGAAGAGGAATAATCCAGCCATAAAGGCAGAGACAGGACTTCAGTCACTAGAAGGACTACAGGCCTCAAAGTAGGACTTTAGTCTTAGAAGAACTGGAATTCTAGACAGAGAAATGAAATAGGGACCCAGTTACTGGACCAGGATATAAGGTCATGTTTTTCTCATTCAGTTATTTCAGTCATGTCTGTCATTTCATTACCCTATTGGGGGTTTCCTTGGCAAAGATACTGATATGATTTGCTGTTTCCTTCTCCAGTTCATTTTACAGATGAGGAAACTGAAGCAAACAGGGTTGAACTCATGAAGATGAGTCTTCCTGATTCCAGGTCCAATGCTGTATCCATTGGGTCACATAGCTGCCCCATATAAGATCCCATACCTAGGATCCCTGAATCATAGATTTAGATACATGAGGGACCTAAAAGGTCATCTAGCCCAATACCCTCATTATACAGCTATGGAAAATGAGGCCCAGGAAGGTTAAATGACTGGTCAGTCATTAAATGACTGGACAGTCATACAGCAAGTAAATGTCAGTGTTAAAATTCAAAATCAGAACCCAGGATAACAAGGTCAACCCATAGGTACAAAAGTATCTATAGTAACTCTTTTTGTTATAACAAAAAACTGGAAACTTTTTAAAAGAGTACCTCGTCAGTTAGACTGTGCTTGAACAAATTATGGTACATGAAGGTGAGGAGATATTAATGCACTGTAAGAGAAACTTGGTAAGACTTGTATGAACTGATGCAGAAAAAAGTGAGCAGAACAAAACAATTTATACAACAGCTACAACATTGCCAGGAAAAACATCCTAGAAACATTTACTAATCAGCACAATAACCAGCTACAATTCTAGAGAACCGATAGTGAAACAGGCCACAGGCCTCCTGATAGAGAAGTGACGGATTCAAAGTGCTAAATGAAACGTGCATTTTCAGACACAGTCAATCAATGAGGGAATTTGTTTTTCTTAGCTATGCATTCTTTTTGCAGAAGTTTTGTTTTCCTTTTTTCTTTAACGGGGTTAGGGGTTAGGGAAGGAAAGCTAGTAATAATTACCAAAAAAGAAAGAAAAGAGGGTAGTGGAAGCATTTTTTAACTGTACAAAAGAGAACAGAAACGTCAGAAGGAAAAACAGACAAGTAGGACAGCTTTGAAAGTTACATGTTGAATTTTTTATATGCTTGAAAAACAAGCCCTCTGTAATATGGATTCACAACTTCATGTACGATCTTTTTTTCCCCCCTGTTCTACTATGCATATTGAAATACTGGTTTTATTTGTTATTTGTTTAGTTCAGAATTTAAAAAAAAGTAACATCAACCAAATCTATCTGGCTAATGCTGACATTAGCTAACATATAGTTCAACTCTTAACACCTTCACTGCCATATCACTCTACCCACATGTCCTGCTAAAGATGCCTAGCAATGTCTTAAAGCAATGTCTTTCTGCACCCCACCAAAATAGTTTAAGCACTATTTCAGTATGACAAAGCTAAGCAATGTTTTCATCAAAAGGTACGCTTGAATTGCTCGAATGGCACCATTGACTTGAATAAACAAATGGATGAAACTCATATCACACTTATTTTGGTTAGTAGCAGCTGAAGTCATTGTCAAGGTAAAATAAAACGACTATATTTACTAGCAAAACAGATATGGTCATTTTGTACCCTATGAAGGAATTTCCAAAAAGCAAAATCACTTTTCTAACAACTCCTTCTAGACTGGCTACTTCTTTGGTCTAAAGTTGTTAAACTTTAAACTTAAATACAAAATATGCACCAAATCAATACAAAATAATATTAGAGAGGAGAGGGTACGAATAACTGGAGAGGTCTAGAAAGTCCTTGTGTCAGAACTTGGGCTTGAAAGAAGGAGAGGATTCCAAGAGGTGGAGACGATGAAGGAGAACATCCCAGGCATGGAAGAAAGCCAGGGCAAAAGCACACAAGAGGGAGATGGAATCTTGTGTCCTGGGAATCACAAATTCCAGTTCATCCAGAAAGGAGAATGAGGGAAGGGAAGGAATATACTACAAGCTGGGAAAGTCAGGCTGGAGCCAGATTGTAATGGTAATGGTAATGGTAGTTGTCCTTCCTCTTCCAAGAGGACCAGAATGACACCACTATGTTGAAGTCAATGCACAATGTGTCTAACTATGGCTAATTAGGCCAATATGAGGTTGAATGCTCTACCACGGATGGGCACAGTGGTTAGAGTGCCAGACCTGGAGTCAGAAAGACTCATCTTCCTGAGTTCAAATCTAGCCTCAGACACTTACTAGTTATGTGACCCTAGGCAAGTCACTTAATCCTGTTCGCCTCAGTTTCTTCACCTGTCAAATGAGCTGGAGAAGGAAATGGCAAACCACTCCAGTATCTTTGCCAAGAAAACCCCAAAATGGGATCACAGAGAGTTGAACATGACTGAAAAATGACTAAACAACAGCCAGATTGTGAAGGGCATTAAATGCCAAAAGGAAAGGAGTTTGTACTTAATCCTAGCAGCAATGGGGAGCCACAAAAGCTTCATGCCTCAGTGGTCTGCCCAGATGGATCTGTGTTTCTGTGTTTCTTTTTGCTAAGTTGTCATGTTGACAAGGATGACCTCATATAAGCTCTGAGGTTTGGGCCTGTTTTCCATCCCGGGCTAGATGGAGTCTGGGGGCCAGCAGCCAAGAGATTGTGGTTAATTTCCTGGCTGCCAGTGAGAGGTGGAGACGCACCTGCACAGCTGGAGAAGAATCCTCCTCTTCAAGGGTCTAGGAGAGCTGAGCATGAGTCACTCACACAGGAGACATGTCAGAAGGCATTGGAGCTTCAGCTTAACACCTTAAAAAGCATTTTAAAAATTCTTGAGAATGATAACTTATATTTCTTAAATACTTCAAGGGAACGTGAGTGCATCAGTGTGGGGAGTCTTACTCAGATCACGACTTCAGGAGGCGGTTTCAAGAGTTGCTGTTAATGAAAAACCATCATGCAGCAGCCTGACCTGGAGATGAGCCTTCCGGAGCTCATGGAGACTGGCTAGACATAGAGTCTGTTGCCCAGCCCATGCTCAAAGCCCTGTCAGCTGGGTAAGACCTGCCAGGGCTTTTGCTCCCCTGGCATGGCCTGTAGAATAAAGCAAGGTCATTTCCACGCCTTGATGTGGCATCAGAGGAGAGCTCTCATGGAGGGTTATAATCATTAAAGGTAAATTAAAATTTTAAACTAAGCGGGTCAAGGAAATCAAAGTTGAAGTTCCACGTCCCTCCACCCCCAAAATTAATAGCTGTGCCTCCCCTACCCACACACACAGCAGCCAAGGAGAAACACAGACGCATCAGGTGTCTGGCCACACCTGATGTGGGGCATCACCCTTCCTGTTCTGTATGTTTCAACCAGAATGTTGTTCTAAGGCCAGTGAAAACATATACCTAACTTTGAGAACTAGCTTCTGTAACTTATTATTTCCAAACCACTTTCCCACCATGGGAAATGATCGCAGAAATCCATGGGAACCCATAACACAGAAGTGAGGCAGGGAAATCAATCAATCAGTGGTCATTTATTAAGCACCTACTATGTGCCAGGCATTGTGCTAGGCACTAGGGATACTGAGGTAAAAATAAGACAAGAATTACATTCTATCAGAGAAGACAAGATGAACACATATAAGTTTATGTTATATATAATTTATGCATAAATATATAAAGCATATACTTATATATAACTATATATGTATATATAAATAATGTATACATAAATATGTGTGTGTATATGATTTTTTGGAATGGTTCTTTCATTAGCGTAGGCTACTTTTGATGAGGAAACTCTGTCTACCACTACATATCAGCACCTTCTAAGCAATTTATAGTCTTGGAGAGCTGTCTAGGGCGCTGAGAAGTTAAGTGTCTCACTGGACAAGCCAGTAAATGTCAGAAGCAGGACTTAAAACCAAGTGTTTCTGACTTGGCTGTTAGGTGGCACAGTGGCTAGAACGCTGGGCCTGGAGTCAGAAAGACTCATCTTCTGGAGTTCAAATACAGCCTCAGACACTTCCTAGCTGCATGACCCTGGGCAAGTCATTTAATCCTGTTTGCTTCAGTTTCCTCATCTGTAAAGTGAGCTGGGGAAGGAAATGGCAAACCACTCCAGTATCTTTCTGAGATGAAAAATGACTATACAATAAAACTTCCTGATCACTCAGCCAGGTCTCTATCCACTCTGCCACAATGTCTTAATAATGAAGAGCACTTTGAGGTTTGCAAAGTGTTTTACACATATTATCTCAGTTGATGTTCACAATAGTCCTATAAGACGTGTGTTATTATTATTCTCTTTTTACAAATGAAGGAACTTAGTCTGAGAGAAGTTAGGTGACTTGTATAGGGTCACAGAGTTAGTGTCTCATTAGGATTTAGTTAGCAGGATTCAAACTCAGCTCTTCCTGAGTCCTAAGTCCAGCATGCTCGCTACTCCACCCAGCTGTCTTGTACAGCTAAGTTTTTAGGAAAGGCACTGGTAGGAGCAGTAGATAGAACACCAGCCCTGGAATCAGGAGGACCTGAGCTCAAATCAGGCTTCAGACACTTGACACTTACTAGCTGTGTGATGCTGGGCAAATAAATCACTTAACTCCAACTACCTCCAAAGGAAAAAAAATAAAAGAAAGGCACTCATAACTGGGAAAGAGACAAAAGAGGATGTTAATGCATTGGGAATGTTGGAAGAAAAGCCTAACCTGTCTTCAGCTGGCAAGTTCCAGTGTGCCAATGGAAGTGTCTGCCATGATCACATGGGTGCCTATAAATATCAGGCAATTCAACGACCATTTTTCTTTTTTCAATTCAACTTCATTTTTTAAAAATTGTCAAGCATTTGTTACTTCCTCCCTCCCATGTCCCCCCCACCCCAAATTTAAAAACAAAACAAACCCCTTCAGGAAGTACTTCTTAAACCCTAGGTGCTAAACCCCGTGCTCAGCGGAAATACAAAGACAAAAACAAAACAACCCCAGCCCTCGAGAAGCTCACAATGCTCCAACAACTGTATGCAAACAAGATTTATATTGGATAAATGGGGGGGGGGGTGATCACAGAGGGAATTCACTAGTATTAATGAGAACCAGGAAAGGATCCTTGTGAAAGGCAAGATTTTACCTGAGGCTTGCAAGTAGCTGGGCAAACAGGAGGCAGAGGATAGAATTCCAGGCATTAATGTCAGCCAATGAGAAGACGTGGAGTAGGGCGATGGAGGGATTGTACAAAGAACAGCAAAGGGACAAGTGTCACTAGAACACAGAGGGGAGTAAGGTGTCAGAAGATTAGAAAAGTAGGAGGAGGCCAGGCTATGAATCACTTTAAAAGCCACACAAAGGATTTTATATTTGATCCTAGTGGTAATAGGGAGCCACTGGAATTTTTTGAACAGGGAAGTGACATCATCAGACCTGAACTTTAGGAAGATCGCTTTTATACCTGAATGGAAGATGGACTAGAGATGGGGGTAGGGTGGGGGTGTGCATACTTGAGGCAGAGACCAACCAGAGGCTATTGCCATAATCCAGGGGTGAGGGCATGAGGATCTGCACCAGGGCAGCAGCTGTGTCAGAGGAGAGAAAGGATTGTATTCAAGAAATGTTGCAAAGATAGAATCGGCAGAACTAGGCAATAGATTGGATGGGGAGAGGGGAATGAGAAAAAGAGGATGAGATGTCAAAGATGACACCTAGGTCTGGGGTTGGGGTGGCTGGAAAGATGGTGGTACACCAAACAGAAATAGGAAAGTTCAGAAGAGGAGACAACTTGGGGAGAAAGATAACGAGTCTGGAGTTGGATTTGTTGAGTATGAGGTGTCTACCTCATCCAGTTTGAGATGTCCAAGAGGCAGGTGGAGAAAGAAGACTAGAGGTCAGAAGGAAGGTTAGGGCTGGATAAATACATCTGAAAGTCATCTGTATAGAGATGCTAACTGAATCCATGGAAGATGATGAGCTCACCAAGAGAAATGATATAAAGAGAGAAGAGAAGTCCTAAGATGGAGCCTTGGGAAGGTCACGTATGCTTAGCGGAAGCCATCTGGATGAAGAGACAAAAAGATGACTGAGAAGAATCAGTCAGGCAGTTAGGAGAATGTCTAGGATAGAACAGATTAGAAAAAACCTAAGGAGAAGAGTGTCAAGACAGTGCCGGCAGCGTCAAGGGCTGCAGAAAAGTCAAGAAAGATAAGGATTGAGAAAAGGCCTTTAGATTTGACAAATAAGGGATCTTGGTAACTTTGAAAAGAACAGTTTCAGGCAAATGATAAAGTCAGAAGCTAAACTACAGAGTTAAGAAGAGAGTAAAAGGAAAGGAAAGAAAGAGGCACCAATTTTAGATACTTTTCTCAGAGTTCATAAGGCCCAGTAGCTGCCCTCAAAGGACTTGAATCTAGTAGAAGTGATACAAATGTTAATATTTCAAAGATCCGGAATGTCACTGATGTGGTTCTTCCACTGATGAAGGCAAGACTGTAGGGCCTCTAAGTTTCATTAACTGCCGTCAAAAAAAAAAAAAAGTCACTACCTAGGGGCTAATACTCTGATGATAACATAGACTGGTCCTTGGAAAACAGACTTGCAGTACTTCCCTGGGCCCATTCTTTTCAAGTTGGTAGAATGTGCCAAAGCTTGTGCCTTTCTGCCACAATCACCTCCCCACCTTCACCAATGTGGGCATCAGAGTAAAGAACTAGAAAACAAAGTCAGATGCATTAAGTGCTATAGGACAGGTGCAAGCAGAGTGTTCATTTGCTTATCTGCTCTGTCATAGTTTTCAAAGGTGTTAACTGGCACAGTAGTACACTACCAAAGAGTAAGTAGGCACACTGTCAGATGCATTCCACACAAAAGGGCAGCCAGCACACATTTTCCAACTTGATTTGCATAAATTTGGTTTTCATAAAAATTTCGTGTAAAGTGAAGTATCCCACCCCAGTTTAGAGGAAACAGGTAGGAGCTCCACATATGCCTCTACTTTTGCAAGGACAATCATTCCCATACCTTTGACCAAATTCCATTCACCAAATAAACCTATGAGGGCATTAATGATTAAGTGAGGAGAGACCAGTGCTCTTATTGAAACTGACTAAACTAAATGAAGGGAGCAGGGCAGAGTAGTTTGTAATCTGAGTAAATATCCACATTCCTTTCCGGTGAATGGCCTGGGAAAGCAAAATTGTTATAGGTCAAATTGGGTTCCTAGGGCTCTCTTCTTGCCCCATTTACAGATATTTATTATCTTATAAACCTTTGAATTGACCTAGTTAATTATTCAATGAATTGTAGACCTCACTGCATAACCTCTACCTACATATGAAATCCATTCCAAAAATATTAAATTATCAATCTAATTATTATCATTTATGTCTATATAAATAGATGTTATCTACATTTATGTATTGTATTATTAAATATTGCATGGTATAATATTATTTTAATGTTATCATATTTTAATTAACTTAATCAATTAATTATATAATTATAATAATTATATAATTTTCTCTATATTATATTATTATATATTAATTATATAGAATTAGTTTGTTATTATTAAATTATATACCTTTGAGCAAATTTCTGGGCCTCATCTTTAAAATAAGGAGATTAAACTAGATGATCCTTCCAACTCAGACAGTCTATGGTTTTATGGTCTAAATATAGATTAGTCCCCTAAAAAAAGAGTTCTCTGAAAGCCAAAAAAAAAAAAAACAAGCGCATAAATCATTAAAAAAAAAAAAAACTGATTACAGGTTGCACTAAGGTTTAATACAAGCCAGAATTAGGAAAAAACATACAGCCTATATTTGGGCCAATACATTTAATAGTAAGTGCCTGTGGTCAATCCTTTTAAATGAATAGAACCCCTCCCCAGTACCTGCCAATAAGTTTGTCTATTTGGATTTTCATAGATTGGATTTTCTTAAAGTGGGGGCCCACTTGTATTTAGCATCTTTGTCTCCCTAAGTCTACCAAAAAATTATGTTTTGTTATGGTTTGTCCTTCATTCTCAAAGAGGACCATGACACCGGGAATCTGATGCTATCACTTGCAAGTCAATTGGATTTAAGTGAGGGAGGGCTGTGCAAAGTCACCAGCCTCACTTTCTCCTCCAGAGCCATTTGGGTCCAGCAGTCAGAGATCAGGACAATTAGAGATGGCACAGAATGCAGTGGGAGACCTCGGCCTTTTTAAGCTAAGGTCTTTCAGAGTTCTCACTTTGACTGAGGCAGAACCCATTCAGTGTAGTGCTTTTTAAGAGGGGAGCCAAGGGATGGCCCCTTTAATTTAAAAAAAAATACCTACCAGGGAACTGTTGAAACCAAGTACTTTTTTCCCAAAGAAAGCCACAGGGCCCTGAAGAATCCAATTATTCATTACAGAGGAAGCTGCAGGCAGAATATAGTGCTTTGCAATTTTCTTTCCTCCAATTACTTTATATACAGGCTCTTATTCCTCCCTACACATTTAATTTTCAATGAAGCCCAGTTTTCTTGTGTGCTCGCTCCACCAATCTGTGAAGTAGGAAAGGGGCCGGTATTCTCACTCCTATTCTACTAGAGCAGAGAAAAGGCTTTTCCCAGGTCACACAAAGAGTCTGTGGCATTGTTGATGAAGATCATAAGATAATAGAGCTGGAAGGGACCTTAGATGTCATTTCATCCCATACTCTCTTTTTACAAATAAGGAAACTGAGGCCTGGACTTGCCCATGCCTTCAATGCTCTCTCTCCTCACTTTTGCCTTATGGAATCCCTGGTCTCCTTTAAGGCTCACTTTAGGTGTCAACCAGCAGCGCTAGGATTTGAACCCAGGTTCTTTAACTCCAAATTAAGATATTCCTTCTCTCTCTGATCATCGTAAAGACTTACCTCCCCCTTCCCCAAAGCATACTTTGAATGAGAATTTATTCTCCAGAGGAGCCATCTTCTGGCTGGCTGTATGCTTCAGTTTCTTCTATTCTTCAAACTATGGTTATTGAATTATAACTTGGTTTGTAACCCCTTAAGGCTGGAAGTCATATATGTTCAGGTTACAGGTTAAGGAGATTAAAGCATTAATCACTGTGAAAGACTGAAAAGTCACCCCCACCCACCCCACCCCCCCAGCAAAGAGGAAGGGGAAGAGGGAAGAGAAAGGAAACCAAGGAACCTAGAGGAACGGTGCTTTGCAATCCTAGGTTGAAATCCTAGATTGGCCTGGCCCAGTCTGACCTTTTCCTGGCCTCCGATGAGCAAGGACTTTCATCTCTCTGTTGCATCAGGCATCTGTCCTTCCATGATACCCCCTGGAAAGTGGTAAGTCAAGTTAAGTAATAGCTTATGAGGCAACTGCCCGGGAACAGAGAGAGGCTGAGCTTAACCCCTTCAGTGACCCAATGGTTCTTCTCCCGAGGCAGCACTTGTAATCCAAAGAGCAACAAACAAACTCTGCCCCATAGTCCTCCATACAGTAGGTGTACCAGCAGTCCATCTATTATTCTCTCCTGCTTCTATCTGAATTGAAAAGGGCACACTTTGAGTTTGTATGGTCATCTTGCCTGGGGGATGACAGAATCACAGAATATTAGACATTAGAAAGGACTTTTGAGATCATCAACCCATTTTGTTTTATTGATGAGAACACCTAGACTTAGAGAGATTGTCAGTTGGTCAGTGAACATTTAAGTGCCTCCTATGTGCCAGGCACGATGGTAAGCTCTGGGGATGCAAAGAAAGGCAAAAGAGTGTGCCTTACCCTCAAAGAATTCATAATCTAATGGAGGAAACAACAGGCAAACACCTATGTATAAATGATTTATATATAAGATAAATGGGAAATAACAGAGGTAAAATACTAAAATTAAGAGGGATTGGGAAAGGCTTCCTGGGGAAGGTGTTAGCTGGGACTAGAAGGAATCCAGGGAAGCCTGCAGGTGGAGATGAAAAGGGAGAGTATTTCAGGTGTGGGGGGAAACCAGAAAAAAATACCAGAAGCCAAGAGATGGAATGTCTTAAGTCATTCAGCTAGCTAGTAGCAGAGTATGACCAGGACAGAGGTTACCTGATGTCCAGCCACTGCTCTGTCCTTCAACTGCATTTGCAAGAGCTGATAAGGACTAAGTGCTCGAGTTTAGTTGGTCCTTGGACGGGAGGCTCCAGTAGGAAGTTAGATCAATGGGTGTTCTTTTCTTCTGAATTACTGTAAGATGAACTGGATAACTGCGTGGGCTCAAGCAGCTTTCCAATATTTTAGTGTCAAATCAGTGGTGAATTCAAAAATCTTTGTAGATTGATTATTGTCAAGGGCATGGGCAAAAAATGGGTATAGATTGGCAGAAGCAATCACTCCCAAAGAGATTAATTAGGCTCCCACCAGGGCAGGTTGATGGGGAGGTAAAATCCATTTTGATTTTTTTTTTTTGGAGTCTAGGTCTCCTTATTTTACCCAGGCTAGAACTACAGCAGCCACTCGCAGGCCCAATTCTGCTCTTGGTTGACACGGTAGCTTCATCTGACTGTTCAGCCAGAACCAGTTCAACCCTATCTTGGGCAGCTTGATTGTCCCCCACTTCCTATTCCCCGGGGGGACATACCATATTAGTATCAGATTTAGTGTGGACACCTGGTACACTTAGCTCACTGCAATGCAGATCTCCAGAGCACAAGGGATAGTCTCTGCTTCCCTCACAGCAGGGATTACGGGTATTTGCCACCATATCCTGCAATGAAATCCATTCTAGAAGAGCTTCAGAAAACCTCAGCTAAGTCCAGGCTATTTAGTCTCCCCGTTAGTGCAAGGTATGATACAAAGTACTAGACTGTCTACCTTGCAGGAGACCCAAAGTTCTGCAGTGGTTGGCAAACCTCTGAGCCAAGCGAAATAGCCCAAGTCTGCCCCCGATAAGAATGGGTCCCACAGGTCTTACAGGTCCCACAGGGCTTCACAGGAACAGGGTTGGCCTGTCTAGCAAGGTACAGGTAGTTATTCTTCCTGCCATTCAGCTCACAGGGCACTGGTGTGCTACAGAAGGAGCTCTGCATATGAAATCAGAGGACTTGGGTTCAAATACCAGCTCTGGCATTTACTTCCTCTGTGACCTTAGCCCAGTTTCACCTCTCTGGGCTTCAGTTTCCTCATCTGTAAAATTAGAGGACTGAACAAGGTGACCTTGAAGGTCCCTTCTGGCTTTAATTCTATGGTTCTATGACTTGTGAACTTGACACCATCAGGTGAATACCACTCATCTGACTCCATCCAGGTCTCCTGGCCCTGTTTCCAAGTACTCATTTGTGATAGTTCAGCTCTTTACAATGCCTGGGGTACAGATACATTGTGGTTCAGTTACTTCAATTGTGTCCAAAACTTTGTGACCCCATTTGGGGTTTTCTCAGCAAAGATACTAGAGTGCTTTGCCATTTCCTTCTCCAACTCATTTTACAGATGAGGAAACAGAGTTAAGTGACTTGCCCAATCAGCAAGTGTCTGAGGCCAGATTTGAACTCAGGAAGATGACTCCAGACCTGACAATCTATCCACTGTGCCACTTAGCTGGCTAGATAAATCAAGTCTCAATAGGGACAATAGGACTCTTTTACCAGGTTTATGAACCCCTTGAGCTTCAACCTGGGCATAGTGACATCTCAGAGTAGTTAGTGACCTGGACTGGAGTTTGTGAGCCCCATAGAAAAGGGGCTAATGTGAGGAAGGATCTGTAAGGTGACAGAAGAAGAAGCTGTGGGAGGATCATAAAGAATCAATGCTGGTGTGTATCAAGTTGAGTATAACAATTTAAAAAAAGAATCAATTGATAAGTATTATCGATTAAGCTCCTTGAGGGCAGAGACTATTTATTGTCTTTTTTCGGATCCCTAGAGCTTAGCACTATATCTGGTACAAAGCAGGAGCTTAATAAACGTTTATTGAGATGAATTGAATATTAAGCACCTAAAAACTAAAGCAAAACCACCCCTGCCCTCCAGGAGCTTACATTCTGTTGGGAGTAGGCTAGGGACCACATGTACATAAATAGACATATACACGACACATATGGAGTAGAAGATAAGTAACCCTAGACAAGAGTGCACCGGCAGCTGAGCAGACAAGAAAAAGTCTCCTGCAGAAAGTGGCATTCAAGCTAAGTCATAAAGGAAACTAGAGATTCTAAAAGGTAGAGGTTCAGTCTAGGCTCAGGGTTGGGTTTGTTTTGTATATATAGTGGGGAGGAAGTAGAGTTATTAGAAAGAAAAAATTATATTCTGTATACATATATAATATTATATAATAAAACATTATATTAAAACATAATAAATATATCATGTATTACATATAATACATTGTTTTCTTTTATGTTATTGTGATTATTGTGCGTGTTATTCTCTTTATACCAAGCATTTTAGCATTCGAATCATAGAGTGTTGGAGTTGGAAGCTACCTACAGAATTATTTAATCTAGCCCCTAAGCCTCTCATTTAATTAATGACAGAAATGAGGCCACAAGAGGTTAAGTGACTTGCCTAAAGTCCCATAATATCAGAGCAGAAACTAGAACCCAGATTTCCTGATTTTCAGTCCAAAGTTCTCTCCACACTTTGGGGGGTTGGGGGTGGGGAAGAGATTGTGGGGCAGAAAGTACATGACCCTGATTTACTGTGTAATTCCACATTACTATAGAACAGTAGAGGGTGCACTAATGTAAGGGGTGAGCCTCATGCCACAGGAACAAGGGGAGAGTTCAGCTGAGAGGATATGGGACACCATCAGGTGTTGTTAACATTTTTTCTTGTTTGACAAAATTCCAAGAGTTTAACTCATGCTTGCTCTGACCTCTCCTATTCCCAGGATGAGGGCAAGGGCAATGGTGTAGGTGGTATGTTCACCAAATGTTGCAGAGTACAGGCCCAAACCTGGCTTCATTCTAGTGAATATTTCCACCCTGGCATAGCAATACCAATCATATCAAAGACCCTTGGGCAATTTGGGGGTAGATACTTGTCATGGTGCTCTCCCTTCTGCCCTCAGCAGTCATGTATGGTGGCAGTACAGTCATCATCCAAAAGGCACAGATTCGAATCTTGCTTCTGACACTTATCTGTGTGACCTTGAGCAAGTGGTAATCCCTTGATCCTCAGCTGACCTCATCTGTAAAGCGAGGGAATAGGATTGTTTGGCCTATCCCTTCATTTGGTAGAAGCAATGGGTAACAGCTACAAAGAAAATTTAGACTTAGTGTTAGGAAACATTTCCTAACAATTTGAGCTGTCCCAGAGTAGAATGAGTTCCATCTCCTTGGAGAGCTTCAAGCAGAGACTGAACAACCATTTGCTAAGTATGTTATGGTTGGGATTTCTTTTGCATGTGGGTTGGACTGGATTCCCAGGATTGTTGATGAAGGTGCCTTCCTTACTTTTATTAAAAATCATATAAATCTATATTCAGTTCAATTGAACAAATATTTGTTAAGCACTTAATATTTTCAGGCACATGCAAGGTGCTGGATACAAAGACTAAAACAAAAGCAAAAAACTGGTCCTGCCTTTAAGGAGGTTACCTTCTAGTAGGGATATACAGCAGATGAAATGATGTTGCTTCTTGAGATTTCTGGGGAGGGAACTTTACATAGTCCCCATCTTAATCAAGCAATCATTAAGCATTTATTAAGCACTTGGCAACATAGTACAGGATAGTGAACTGATCTCAGAACTGGGTTCAAATCCTGACTCTGACACATGCTTGCTGTGGGACCCCAACCAAGCCTCTTAGCTTCACGATGCAAACTTCTAAGGCAATATGTTGCAAAGAAGGTGCATAGATGGAAGGACTTTCTTCATCAAGAGCTAAACCAAAGAAATCACTGGTCCTGGCCAGAAAGAAAAGAAGCATCAGGCATTGTGCTAGGAACTACGGGAGACTGTCCCTGCCCTCAAGAAACTTACATTCTACTAGGAGGATATAACATGTTGATGGACAAGTACCTATGGGATGAGATAGACAACATAAATACACAGTGATGGGCGGAGCGGGGTGTAGAATATTAACCACTGGGGGACTTAGGAAAGGCCTCTGGTAGGAGGGGGCACTTCAGGGGAGTTAGGGGTTCCAGGAGGGAGAGCATTCCAGGCGGCGGGGGGCGGGGGGGGGCAGCTTTGTGCCAAGGCACCAAGAAGATGTCTCTATTTACAGTCAGGTCCACAGATAACTAAGGGCCAGAAGACAAGTATCCATTGCAAACATCCTCTCCCTGCCTAGATTTCCAGTGGTTTCACATCCTAGAGGTCCTGGGGGCCTGGAAACCCTGCAACTGGATTTAGGGAAGGCAGTAGTTGCAGTATTCCTTGGACAAGGAAGATCAGGCTTCAGCCGGACACACTTACCTTTTACCTTAATCAGATACCAACCTCACTTTCCTGATGAGTTTCCTCATTCTCTCCTCCCCAGGGTGTGTAAGGGTCAAAGAGTACAAGAAGAACAAAGAGATCATTTCCTGGATTAATGAGTTATTAGGGGAAAGGGGTATAGGTGTGGGTAGCCCAGTAAAGTCATTTCAGCTGATGCCATCTAGGAAGAGATAGGATGAAGTTTTAAGCAGGGAGGGAAGGTCTTCCTCAATGACTGATAAAATACTTTGGGGAAGAGATGAGGTGGGTCACCAGCTCAGCTTCCCTACAGCTGATTCCATAGCATAAAATGCCAGCCTTGGGGAAAGTAGTGTGAGAATGCAATCCAACACCAGTTTATTAAATGCTAGCTGGCTGCATTGCTCTGGGGTCTGTGATACAAAGAAAGAAATGAAATCATCCCCACTTTTAAGCAGTTTACATTCTACTAAGGGGAATCCAACATGCCCACAGATAAGTATATGCAAAGCAATTTCAAATGTACTGGGAGGACAAGGGAAGGCCTCATTTCATAAGAGGAGGTGCCTGAGCTGTTCCTTGAAGGACGTTAGGGATTTTTTCGGGGCCAAGGAGAGCATCATAGGACCACAGATCTAGAGCCAGAAGGGACCTTAGAGATCCTCTAGTGCAACCTCCACAGATGAGGGAGCTGATGGCTAGAATTTGGCTAGTGATTGGCTAGCCACTAGATGGCTAGTGATTTACCCAAAACCACACTCTCACTGCACAGTGCTTCCAAGCACAGGGATGCATTACCTTGCAAAAGGCATGAACTCTTCATGCCTCTGTATTCAATGTCATGACTTCCAACCCCCCTCCTCCATCAAAAAAACCCCTAACTCACTCTCAAGCTCAGGTTACTGTTTCCAAATAGTTAATTATGGAACACAAAATGCCCCAAAGACAGTGTCAAGCAAGTATGACCATGGCAACAACCCTATGGCCTGTATTTTCCAGGGTGGTCTAGATTTCAAGAAAATAAAGTATATTCCTATTGAGGCTCTGCAAAAGGAATATATTTTGAAAGACCATGTGTCATGATCCAGTGCCCAGCACAGTGCCTGATGCATAGTAGGTGCTTAATAAATAATTATCAAATTGAATTGAGCTTGGGGTTCACAGAATGATTACCAAAGACAGAAAACCAATTTAGATGAAACAGTCAGAAGTAACCTGAGAACCCATTGTAAACCTCCAGAGAGATTCTATAAATTTAGGTTAAACAAATAATGGCCACACCTTGGTTTTCAACATGTATTCAGAGGCAATTGATGGCATGCCAGGTCCTGGAGAGATCTCCTTGAGGACAAGAGTCATGTTTACCTGCTAGTGCTCAGATCACTGAGAGGATAGTGGAAAAGACTATGATTTATTTAAACTTACAAAAAGATTTTGTCAATGTTGCTAGGGTTTTTTCATTTTTTTAAGGAAAAAATGGCTTTTTATGGAATAAACAAACTTTCATCACTGAGCACAATGCCTAGTACATAGTGAGGGCTTAATAATTGTTTATTGACTGACTAACCCATTGCCCCAGAGAAAGAAGGTTCTTGCTTTTGGTTTCCTGGTAAAATCTATTACAGTAAATAAATATTAGATTTAGCCAGGAAACCCAAAGCATGGATAAATGGGTACTTTCCTATGCACTTTCCATCCCCGGAGTAATGAGGTCAGGCACTAAGCTCAGTGATGGGGATACAAAAAGAGGCAAAAGACTTCAAGTTGCTCATAACCTAATGGGAGAAGACAACAAGCTATATACAGAAAAACTAAAAAATAATATACAGAGGTAAGGCATTAGAAGTGAGAGGGGTTAGGAAAGGGTTTTTAGTTGGGACTCAATGCCAGGGAAAGCAGTAGGCAGAGATGAAGAAGGAAAGCATTTCAGACCTGGAGAATAGCCAGAGAAAATTCCCAGAACTGAGAGATAGAGTGTCTTGCCAATGTCTCTAGATTAAAGAGTACATAGTAGGGGCAGCTAGGTGGTGCAGTGGATAATGCACCAGCCCCTGACATCAGGAGGACCTGAGTTCAAACCCAGCCCTACTTATTAGTTGTGTGACCCTGATTACCTCAAAAAAAAAATATTACATAGCAGAGAATAAGGTATAAGAAGACTGGAAAGGTAGGAAGAGGCAAAGTTATGAAGAGTTTTGAATGCTAAACATAGGGATTTAGTATTGGATCCTGGGAGCCACGGGAGTTTATTGAGTAGGGGTGGGGCAATATAGTCAAATTCGAACTTTAGAAAAATCACTCCAGTGGCTGAATAGAGGATGGATTAGAGTGGGGAGGAGTTTGAGGCAGGCAGACCTATGGACTAGTCTGAGTTATAACTTTTTTATAAATGATCTGGAAGAAGGAATATACAACTTCTATATATGGACACAAATATCTTCTAGGTAGTAAAATACCAAGCCCTTGGGGATGAACTTGAGGAGTGTAACACTCCCTCTAAGACTAATTTTCCAACTCCTACTCTCATTGGTGGACTCAGATACTTACTAGCTATGTGACTCTGGGCAAATAATTCAACCTTTGTCTACCTCAGCTTCCTAAACTGTAAAAAGGGGATAATAACAGCAACTACCACACAGGGTTGTTGTGAGGATCAAATGAGATAATATTTGTAAAGCTCTTAGCACAATGCCTGGCATGTAGCAGACACTTAATCAATGCTTGTTTCCTTCCTTCCTTCCTTCCTTCCTTCCTTCCTTCCTTCCTTCTTTCATTCTATCCTTCCTCCTTCCATCCTCCCTCCCTCCCCTCTTCCCTTCCTCCCTTCTTCCCTCCCTCCCTCCCTTCCTTCCTTCCTCCCTTCCTCCCTTCCTTCTTATGGGGTGCTTGGGTGCCTGTGCTTGGACCACAGTTCCAAAATCACTTCTCTCCCTGGCCTCAAAACATTGTCACTAGCAGTTTCTCTCTAGCAAAACAGGACAGCATGCCCTAGCAAAATGTTTATCTCTCTTCCTGATACAGTGGCCAGCTGTACCTGTAGAATTTATTAGTTTGACCAGCTGTGTACATGAGAACTGGCTGTGCTGAACTGGCTGTGTACTAGGTCATAGGGATATTTACTACTCACTGACCTATCATATGCATGCTAGACCTAGACATATGTATACTCCCTTACATTTATCGTGTCTAACAAGACATTGATGGAAGCAGACTGGGTATTTCCCAGTCATCCCTGACAGTGAGTTGACTTAGTGATGTTTCAGGCCTAAAATCACAACTCCATGTAGCCTCCCTTTGGGCTATTCCCCAGTGTACTCTGGGTAAGATACCTGCGAAGTAGATACAAAATTGTATGTTCCTTTAAGAACTGACCACTCCTTAACCACTCCCTAATCCCACCCTGAATCACCTAATTAACATTTTTAGCACATGTTTTACTAAAGTTTAACCTATATAAACTTTACCTGTACCCCAGTAAGGTTGTAGGTTCCCTAAGAATTCTTGTCCCCTGAAAAGCATAATAAATCTTTGCCACCTTGACTTAAAAAATGCTTGAAATCATGAATTCATTCCAGATGGCCTCAACCCTCTCTAGTACTCTGGTCCTTGAGGGTTACCCTGCCTCAACGACCCTGTCTGGGAACTCCAGTCTTGGGGTTCCTGGATTCATCCAAAACCTCAACATTTCCTTCTTTCTTTCCTTCCTCCCTCCCTTCCTTCTTTCCTTCCATCTTTCTCAGAGGGCAGCTACTACAATGCAGGGTTGTAGGTTTAACAGTTAGGGGCTGGGTTTTTCTAGTAATGTGACTCACAAGGACTTGTGTGTTTCCCAAAGATTATGGGCATGACTTAATTAGCTCTTAGAAGGGGTGTTTACTAAATCAGGTGTATCAAAAAGCAATTATTGAAAAACAATCCCCCATCAAACCAGAGTCACACACTCTCCTTGCACACACAAGGTCCATGGGGAGAATGAATTCAACCTTAAAGCACAAAAATATTGGAGACACATGTGTAGGGAACACACACAGTGGCAAAGGGATAAGTCACAGCTCTAGATTACTGGGAATCCTTTTCTTCCTTCATTGAATTCTCATGGAGTTCCCCTTAAGTGAAACTCTTTGTCGGATTTCAAGGGTCGTTGCCTTTGGCCCATAGCCAGCACTCTTCTCTGGCGGGGCGTGGGGGGGTGGGGAAGGGCCTGCTATGATCTCTAAAGCACTTGGGGCTTATTATTCAGGGTTCCTAGGCTAGCAGGCAAATCTTATTCTACAGACCAAGGGTCAACAGTCTGCCCCTGCTACAGACCTGCAATCCTTAAGGATTTAGACAAACTGCCTAGATTGATGCTGCAATAAAGCAAACTGTCTAGATCTACTTAAAAGAAAAAAAAGAAAAAAGTGAATATTTCTGAGCTCCCATAATGTGCTTTGGGTGAACTTCTAGGTACCAGTATTTTAGGGCTGCAAAATCCATACTGCTCACAGCTTCCACACTCATAATGGTATATAAGATATCATCACTTAAATATTCAAACAAGCAATAGGTATTTCAAAGGAACTGGGAAAATTTATAAAGAAAATACCTCGAAAAACACTATCCAATTACAGTTTAAAGCAAAAGAGAAAATATTGATTTTTCTCTAGTGGATCCTTCAAGGCAAAACTAGACCCTGCATTTAGGATTATGCATACAAGAACAAGAGTCCCAGACAAAGAATCTCTCCAGTGGGTCCTTGCAAATGGAAAGCATCCAAATTGTCCTATAGTTACAGTACCACCACGGGCTACTACTCCAACTGGGTACTCACACTGGGAGTATGAGGTCCCAGAGGGCAGATGCTAACCTACTTTCCCTAAGGGTTCTAACCAGTAATCCTGAGAGGGCCTATGTATTTCCCCTTTATCAATCACCAGCTGACCTCCATTAGCTTTTTAAAAAGAGCACTTGCTAGACACCATAGCAAGAACTATTAGTATAAAACATCTCCCTCCTTGCCCCCCCAAAAAAACTAGAGGCATACACAAGCTGGTTAAAAAGTGTATCTGATACTTACAGCCAATCATATGTCCTGTGTGGTGGTTGTTGTTCTTTACCCAATGATCAAAACAATTTATTTTTCTCAAATTGATTTAGCACCTCTGCCCCTAAGCATCCAGTACTTTTGATTGATTGATTCACTCAAGCAGTCTAGGCTTCCTGGATTAATTGGGGTGGGGATAGAACCACACCCTTATAAGAGAATGTCATCAGACTGTGTAGGAATAAAATGGCCATCCTGGTACAAGTTAGTGAATGCATTGTCAGCTTCTGTTGAGAGGACTAGGGGGACGTCTGCTGGGATATGTCCATTAATATTTCATCAGGAAAAGAGATCTCCTTAAATATCATGATTGGAGATGAACTGATTGGCTCCAGTAGGGGACACAGTAACTAGAGGGCTGGCCTCAAGTCAAAAAGACTCATCTTCTTGAGTTCAAATCCAGCCTCAGACACCTACTAGCTGTTTGACCCTAGGCAAGTCACTTAACCCTGTTTGCCTCAGTTTCCTGAAAAGGAAATGGCAAACTACTCTAGTATTGTTGTTAAGAAAACCCCAGATGGGGTCACAAAGAGTTGGACACTACTGAGAAATGACTGAACAACAACAACAACAAAAAAAAACAATCTGCTTCAGATGAGAGCCATCTCTTTGCAATATCTGAGAGCTATACCTAGAAATATATCTGTCCATTAGCATGACTCCCCAGGGGCTCATCCTCCTCCTGAGTCCCAGATATGGCATCTTCTTTACCTAAGGGATTCGATAAGATGTAACCCTCTGAAGGATAGTGACTTTTGTTTTTTATCTTTGTGTTTATTCTTTCCTGTTCTTAGGTGAAGGGTATCCTAACTGGAAGGAACCAGGTGACCTTGTGAGTTTCAGAAGGTCTGAAGGCCTGTGGTTCTGGTGGTGGTGTCATCCACTGGCATGACATTGTTAGCAGTATATCTAATGAGTGGCCTCTCAAATTTTTATGTACTGATGATGCTTAACTACCAAACTCTCAGCAGATTGTAATAGCAACTATAAATTGTTACTAACTTCTGTTTGAGGTTTAGCATTTCTCTGTGTTAGAATAAATCACTTGTCCCATATAGGATTTCTTTGTAAGTTGAGTATCTTTTACTTCACTGCCTGTGGGGAACCCCTTAGACTTTTAAATCATTACTATTACTATAATTAGTAATTTTCTCCAGGATGCTGGAGTGAGGGATTTGTTAGGGAATCAGTGAGTAAAAGAATGGGGAACCTAATCACCAAATTAGAAGTGAAACTTTCCCAAGGATTAACCTGGTACACATTCAATGGCTGGGTCCACAATATCAGTTGGTGTAGGTGAGTCCACTGAGTCCCAGCTAAGCACTGTCTCTATGTTAGACCCACATATAAAATCAGGGTCTATCCCAATCTCAAATAAAAGCTCTCCCCAAAATACGAACATGTCATGTTCCCATCCTGCTGTTTCCTATGGGACAAAATGCTAAATTTCTTGGTGCCAGTCTCCCTGCCTCCTGAGGGATGGGAAGAGGGAGGAAGATGGTACATAGGAGCCAGGGCAAAACAGTTCAGGCTAAATTAATTTTGGAAGCCATTAAATCTTTGAAAAGAGACCATGTTCTGAACAGGGACAGTGAATCATGGTGATTTGCAGAAAGCAATTAGCCATCTGGAAGCTACAAGGCTTCCAGCTACCCAGCGGAAACTATAGGCAAGCAAAAGAGTGGCCCAATCACAGGCTCCAGGCTCCACCAACCACAGAACACCCACTACTACCATTCTTCATTCTTCCTATGGGCCTCATTAGCAATATTAGGACTTACCACAGCTGGGAGGAAAGCTGTTTATTATATCTCATTTTATCTTCATAGCAACCCTGGAAAGAGGTGCTATTATTATCCACATTTTACCGATGAGGAAACTAAGGCAGACAGTGGTTAAGTGAATTGTCCACAGTTACGCAGCTAGTATATCCAGGGTGTGTGGCATGGTCTGCCACAGCATGACATTGCTCTCCATTTTGGTGATCTGAGCATGTGCAACTGGCTTAAGGCTCCTTCTGTGGAGTTGGCGCATGCTCTGCCCCCTTTCTATAGGACATGTGTGCTGGTCCCTGGCTGGAGGAAATGAATCTTAACATGGCATGGTATGACACATGCCTGAAAAGACATAACGTGACACGATGCAGGTGTAGCATGGCAAGGCACAGCTGTGACATGGCATGATATGTATATAGTCATGTTGAGTAGTGTTATGTTATGCCTAAATATGTCAATATGACAATTTACTAACTTACATCACTGGGAAGTTAAAGGTAATAAAACTGAAGTTTCTTCCCTCTGTGGGGATTAAACCCAAGAATGAAATAAATGAATTCCAGTCTAAAGAAGTTAAATGAAAGTGGAGTCAATGCCAATTTAAAAGGCACTGATAACCTTAGCTTTTTATAACTACAATGGTAATTGTCAAATTTTTTAACTAGAAGAGCTCATTCTACAAGATTCTTCATAGATTCTTTTAGATCCTCCCTTCAGCCTATTGTTGGCAGTATCTAAATCAAATATCTGGTTTAGATAAAGATATGAGCAGCAAGGAGTATACAAAAAAAAATGCAAATCCTCTGGTCTAAAAGTTACTAATTCGATGTTCTTATACCATAAGGTTTGAGCTAGTTTTTACCACATGACCTAGTTACTGGCAAAGCAACATTAAAGTGACTGTATTAAATTGTATTGAGATCTGCTTTGCAAAAGAATTTAACAGAAACATCCAGGGATCTCTACAAGTAACCTGAACTAGAGAAGCAGATCTGCTAAAAGAAGTTGCTCTGGGAACAAGCCCATTCCAGAAAGACCAAGAGGAGAGATTTCAGGAAGACCAGACAACTGTATTAGGAGATGTTCTGAGAAACCAGACACTGCATGATATGTCTAAGCCCTAAGATATGATGAATTGGTGAAATAGACAGTGGAAATGGGTTACTGAAAAAGAGACTGAATGTTTACCCTTCCCTCTCACTCTTTCCCCATGTGGTTCTGTCTTTGTAAGGATGCCTTACCAACGGGGACTGCCCTCAATGGTTCCTGTCAATGCATCAGTCAATCTCTCTCCCTCTTCCCCTCACACTATTCCCATCATTTAAAACACTTTAGTCCCACAGTTGAAAACCCTTGATGACATGTTTAGTACCTTCAGGCCTTTTTGTATTCTGGTGAGTTAATCCTGAAATCTGTAATTGTCATATCAGTTACTGATTCATGGAGGAGACTGTGTCTCTCATTAATATTAATTAATTAATATTGAATTGTCCTACTTAATAGCCAATAGTTCTATGAGATCCAACCTTTTCCTCATTTTGATAGACCCACATCTGAAGGACAGGCAGTTTCTGAAGGGAGTGATTAAGGTAATTACTCCCAGCCCCCAAGGTATCTGCTTATTAGCCTGCATGAGGTCCCTTGCTTCCAGTTTGAGCTAAGGCCACACTACCCGGTGGATGATTCTTGTGACCTTGCTTTCTGATCAAGATTTGGGGCAACTTGGTCTCCAGTAGGGAAGTTAAAACCAGGGAGGACCTAATTGAGCCAATGTTGCTGGAGGCAGCTGTCTCATGGAGTAACTGGAATTCCTTGAGTGTCAGAGAGGGGCATAATCAGCCACACCTGAAGGCCAAACATCTACCAATTACAGTTGCCTTCATTTGCCAGGAGAGGTTCCAAGGATGTACTGTCAGGTCAATCAGAAGGAAGACACACCTGGATTTGAAGAGCCTGTGATCCTCAGATGGGTCTTTGGTAACCAAGAAAGACCAATGATCTCAATCTATTGGTTATTGCTAGCCTAACTAATAAATCAATTAAATCAACTTGGAAATTTCTCTCTTGAAATTTCAATTGGTATACCCTATAGTATCTTGTACTCACTTTTATAACATCCCCTCTGGGTTCACTCCCCCAACTTGTACTATCATTGATAGATTGGGTCCCCAGAGGTACACAGATACTACTACTTTCAGGGTTATAAGAGTAACTCTATGGGTGGCTATCTTTCAATACTGGTTCATAAGCACCCAACGATGATGGGGCATGGGATTCATGCTGGACTCCTAAAGGGACCCCAAAGCCCCTGAACCAAGTATCTGACATTTGTCTGAGCCACTCAGCTTATCCCAGTGTAATCCTTTTAACTGACTTTTCATTGTGCCCCTCATTCTCTGCACCTGGCCTCACTCCAGGCTATTTCACCACTCTTTAATTCCATCTAGACCCCTTTTCTGTTACCTCCCAGTCACCCCAGACTTCTTGACCACTCCTAGATCACATCCAAATCTTCCTGCAGTCTTTCTGTATAAAAGGTCCATTAAATTGCTCAGATTCTTAAAATCTCTCCCACCTCAATATGTCTTTTAATAAACCTTGTCTCTCACTGAAAGAAGGCTTGAGTCAAATTCTTTTGAGGCGGAACCTGAGCCTTTTGTCCTTGAACTTCAGGGTTCCCAGCACCCTTGACTGCAATACCACCAGTGTGCTTCCCTTTAACAATCAACCCCTAGATTAGTTACTTCTTTAGCAAAAATCATTTACTCAAATGGCACAACAGGAACAGAAATCACAAAGCATTTTTCCCCAAATCAGAGGTAGACTATCCCACAAATACACACAAACTTAAAGTTCAGTGGTAGTGAGGCATACACAAGGGCAAGGCAACTCACAACTCTGGAACTATTTTTCTCCAGAGAGTCCTCAAAAGTTCTTTATAGGATACAGACTTGGAAATGGATAAATTGCTCTATTGCTAAGTTGGGCTGGCTTCTTGTTAGGGTACAGAGCCTCTGCTAACTGGATTGATCCATTGCTGGGCTTGGTCAAACAGGTGACTTGGCTGCTGCCAGGCTGTATCAGGCAGATTACTAAACTGCTGGGTAGCTGCTGCCATACTGGCCTGGACATGCCGTTTAACTGTTGGGCTCTTCTCAGAGTTAGCATCTCTAATTCTACACCTGGTTTGCTGGATGTGGGTGGATATGCTAGACTTCCAGAGTTACTCTTTGATGGGCAGCTTAAGTCTTTTACCACCTTCAGCAAATGGCTTGGCTGAGCGATACTGTGCTTTTGTCAGCTGGTGTATCATAGTGCTCTTTTCAGGTAGGGTGGTATTGTGCTCTTTCATCGCGAGGCAAAGATTCCTTGCCTAGGATTGGCAGAGGCCTCTCTTTTTTTAATCTCTCATATCCGAGTTATGTTACTGCCAGGGAGGCAGTAAGTAAACTTTAGTCTTCTCTTTAACAATCCTTCCTTGTTCAGTGACAATTCCCCTAGTAAGGTACTCTACCTTACCTTATGGTGGTGGGTCTCAGTAGTCAGACATACTTCCCAGACTCCTTTGGAGGTCTTTGTGGTTGAGTGGCTTGGGACAAGGTAGAATTACAACTTGGGCCCTAGAGGCAAGTTCATTGTCTTTGAAGCCTTCTTACTAATGCAATTGAGCTGTTCAAGCCTCTGATCTTTCCCAGGGTGTGGAATGTTTGTTTTCTCTATGTTTCAATGACTTTCTCTTTACCCTTTGTCACCTTCTGGCACTGTGCACTTCTGGCACTTGATAAATACTATCTCATTGGAGGGGCAGCTAGGTAGGAGTCAGGAAATCCAGTTGTTCTTCTGTCATTTCTTTCAGTCTTGTCAGACTCTATGACCCCATTTGGGGTTTTCTTGGCAAAGATACTGGAGTGGTTTGCCATTTCCTTCTCTAATTCATTTTTTATAGATGAAGAAACTGAGGCCAACAGGATTAAGGGAATTGCCCAGAGTCCCACAGCTACTAAGTGTCTCAGGCCAGATTTGAACTCAGGAAGATGAGTCTTGCTGACTTCAGGCCCAGCAATCTATCAACTTCACCACTTAGCTGCCCCAACAACAACAACAACAACAACATGACACAACCCTAGGAGGTAGATGCTGTTATTATGCCCATTTTAAGTTGAAGAAACTGAAACAAACGGAGGTCAAGTGATTTGTCCAGGGACACACAGCAAGTGGTTTGTGTTTGAAGCCCCGCCCAATGCTCTAATCATTGTACTACCTAGTTTCCTCCTAAGGTACTTATCATACTTTTTATTGTCAACAATACCTACGGAATCGACACAATACAGAATCAACTGACCATATCACAAGACTAGAAGAAAGTTGGAAAACAGTGTTATCCTGGAATCTGTATTAGTACCCCACCTCCCTGCCTGAGATCACCAGCTCCCCCAGATCCTATCCCTAGAGTCCTGGGAATGTGTGGGCCCTGACAGAAGGAGTGCCCCCCAGGGTGGGGGAGTGGGTGGGTAGTATGTATGTGTCCAATGAAGAGAGGAATGCTATGCAATGCAGACTCTGACCATATTTCTATGGTTTCGTGAGTTGTACACTGGTGGAGATACTGGGTGGTGGGGCGGGGGGGGGGGGCCCTAGGACCCCTGTAAGCTTGTAAAAGCTAGCATTCACATAATTCTTTGTGGTTATAGAGTACCCTATATACATCATCTTATTTCATCCTCACAACTCTGTGAGATGAATTGTATAAATATTATGGTTGCTACCATTTTACTAATGAGGAAACAAAGGTTCAAAAAATTAAAAAGCCAAAATTCTATTTCCATAATAACATGACCAATAAGAGACAGAAACCCAGTGCTTCTGATATTAAATCCAGGGCTCATTCAATTGCACCACACTGTCTAATAATTGTAATACTTATTGTCATCAACATTATTTTTATGACATTTATATAAATTTATATAGAGATAGATAGATAGATAGATAGACAGACAGACTATTTCATTTGATCCTCTATTATTATTTCTATTTACAAACTGAGGCTCAGGGCCATCATATGACTTGCCCAGGGTCACTCAACCAGCCTGAGACAGGATTCAAGCCCAAGTTTTCACCACTCCAAATACAGCACTAGATGCAGCATTCAAATGCTGCCTTCAAAAAAAAAATAGTGATAGATGACATTTACATAGTGCTTTAAAATTTGCAAATCACTTGACAATCCATGATCTCATTTTTCAGCTTTGCAACAACACCCATGAGGTAGCTATGTTCCTGTCTGATTCCCTCCTAGGAGGAAGGCTAGGCAAGTAACAACAAGAATGCTGGCTAAACAGTGGATTCCACCAAACAATGGAACCTAGAAAGGGTGTGGGCAGATACGGGCCCTGGGAAAATCACCACCCATGCTGCTGGGGCTTCCATTCTGCCCATTTATGGGCCCCTGCTTCCTCTTGATGGGGGCCACTGAAGTTGTCTAAAACATGACTTGGCATGTTGATTCAACCTGCAGGCTTCCATTTCTGCTGAAGCTCTGCACCTGATTTCTACAGAATAACAACAGCATGCATATTCCATGTGCCAGACTGTCCCCTCTTTGGTTTTGAAAGCAGTCAATAATTCTGCTGTAAAGAGGTTTCATGATGGTCATATAGAGAAGAGCTGATGTTGAGCCAGTACAAGGAGACTCATTGAATTAACTTGTGCTTTAGTGCTTGAAGAGTAACCACAATAAACTTTTATTCAACAAACGACAACAAAAACCAAAACCAATCCTTTGGGCCTCCTCAATGCATAGAGCAAAAGCACTACACTCCATAAAAGAAAATGACATAAGCAAACACGGGAGCATCACACTTGGCTGCCTAGCTTATTCTTGAGGACCTTGCATGAGGGCACAGTAGAAAGAGCTCAGAATACCTGGATTTAAATCTCATCTTTGTTACTTACAACCTTGCAGTTTTATGTAAATTATTTCACCTCTCTAGTCATTCCCCTAAGCTACAGTCCCTCATCACTAACTGGCTATTGGATTTTTCCAATTGGAAGTCTTATAAGCAGCACAAACTTGGCATGTCCAAAAGAAAATCCCTGATCTCCCTCCCCAATCTCAAACCTCTTTCTAACTTTCCCATTTCATAATCCTTCCAGCCACCCAAGCTCATAATCTTGGAGCTATCTTGGACTTTTCACCCTCCCTCATCCCCCGTGTCCAATGAGTTGCCATTTGTTGTCCACAACATCCTTCACTTTCCCTTTATTCATATAGGCATCCTCCAAGTTCATGCCTTTACCACCTCTTGCCTGAAATTTTATAGCCTCCCAATTGGTCTTCTTGCCTCTAGTCTCTTCATTCTCAAATCTATGTTCTACAACAGGGCTGTCCAAAATACAGCCCATGCACTGCATGCAGCCCACAGTGAGATTTTATGTGGCCTGCTTACGGGTTTTAATTTTTACTAGCGAAAAAATAAAATAATAATTTGCATGGAATGCATATTAGATTTTTTAATTCTATCAGTAAAAAATGATCTCGTTGATGTTAATTTTCTTTGGTGTTTTTAAGGAGTATTACGGATGGAACATATCGCACAGAATTTTCAATCTATCTGTGGGATGCATTCCGTCTGCATGATGCAGACTAGTCAGTATGCACCTATCTTTATACTGTTTTGTTGTCTCTTTGTTGTTTTGTGTTTGCTTTCCCGCTCTGCACCTTCACCTGTCATATTGATGACATGCATTCCCCCACTTACTATTAGTGTACTGTATTTTTTATTCTGGGTGCGGCCCTCAAATAATTATCTTATTTTAATGAGGCCCTAAGATAACCTAAGGTTGGACAGCCCTTTTCTATGGGATGGAATCTATCCTCTACAACAGTGGTTCTTAAACTGTGGGTGGAGACCCCAGGTCAAGAAAAAATTTGGCAACAATAAAAGGTTTCTGAATGCACAACTAAAAATTAATTAAAAATGAAATGAGTTATGAATCCAAGGTGTTTTTGGCAGTGCTTGCCTGTGTTGCATCACAAAACTTCACTGCAGCCGTGGCTCTGAACACAAAGCATGTGCACTTCATACAGCACATGCACTCAAGCCATGCAAAGCCAACAGACACTGCCAAAACATGAAAAAGGGTCCCAAGTAGAAAAAGTTTAAGAAGCCTTGCTCTACCAGTTGGTCACCATGCTTTCCTCCTTTGCTTCCACTCCTTAGAATACCTAGCTTCTTTTCAGGCTCAGCTCAGGAAGCACTTTCTATAGAAGGCCTTTCCTGCTTCCGCCAATTGCCTTGGCCCTCTTGAAATTACTGTGTATTTATCTGGTACACATATTTGTATTTACCTATACGTATACAAGTTGTTTCCCCTTTCCATTCCTGGAAACCCCCACTAAAATGTAAGCTTCACACTTTTTGTAATAACAAAGAATTCGAAACAAAGTAGATGCCTATCAATTGAAGGAGTGTCTAAACAAGTAGTGATACATGAGTGTAATGGAATATTACTGTACTGTAAGAAACAGGAGAGGAATAAAGATATAGAGAAGCTTGCACTTACAAGAAGTGTTGCAGAATGAATAAACAAAGCCAAGAAAACAATACACAATGGATTGTGTATAAAATTGTATACACAATGACTGCAACAACATAAATAGAAGGAACAATAACCACTAAACAATCAAAAGTATATGTTGCAAAATTACAAAGAACAAGCATGACCCCAGGGAAGAGATATGAAAGACATTCCTGCCCCACCCCACTCCTCTGCAGAAGTGAGAGGTATACAGGTCTGGAATGCAACATATGTTTTCAGACTTTTTCAATGTATTAATGGGGTTTGCTGAGTTTTCTTTAAAAATATTATTTGTTATGCTTTGCATGATTGTACATGCATAACCTATATCAAATTGCTTGCCTTGTCAGAGATGGGGAGCTGAGGAAAAGATGGAGAAAATTTGGAACTAAAATTTTTTTAAAATGAATGTTAAAAGTTGTCTTTACACATAATTGGGGGGAAATGAAATATCACTTTAAAATTTAAAAAAGGGGGGTGGAGCCAAGATAGCAGCTGGAAAGCAGGGACTTGCTTAAGCTCTGGCCCAGGCCCCTCCAAACACCTACAAAAAAAGGCTCTGAACAAATTCTAGAGCTGCAGAACCCACCAAATAGCACAGGGAAGCAGGGCTCCAGCCCAGGACAGCCTGGATGGTTGCTGGGAAGGGTCTATCGCACGGCACTGGGAGTGGAGCAGAACAGACCCCAGCATGGGACACACCAGGACCAACCAGACCGGGAGCTGGGAAGAACTGGCCTTAGCACCCTGAAGCATTGAGCTGTGGCAGTTACCAGACCTCTCAACCCACAAACACCAAAGACAACAGAGAAGGTTGGTGGAAAAAGCTGCTGGGACAGAGTGAAAGGAGTTTGCGGTCAGCCATTGCATCAGGGGCCGCGGAGGTGGTGCAGCTCTGAGGCTGCTTCCAGAGCTACAGCTGCAGTTGCTTCAGGCCCCAGGATCACCTGGTGGGAGAAATTAAGTGGTGGATTAGAGCAGAAGAATAAAACCTGCTTTGCCCTGCTTGGATCTGGGCCTCAATCCTGGTTGGCGGTTCTTGAGGGAGAAGGAGCACTGGTGTGGCAGAGCTTGCTGTGTAGAAATAGCTCTGAAAACAACAGCGCAGCCCCTCAAGCTTGGGACAAAGTACTCTCTACTCTACAAGTGGTCGTACCCTGACAAAAAGCTCAAGGGTCAAGTAGTTGGCTGGGAACGTGAACAGGCAGCAAAAAATGGTATCAGATTCAGACTCAGATTTTGGAATCTTTTTTTTGTGACAAAGAAGCCCAAAACATACGGCCAGAAGAAGTTAACAAAGTCAAAGAGCGTACATCAAAAGCCTCCAAGAAAAATATGAATTGGGCTCAGGCCATGGAAGAGCTCAAAAAGGATTTGGAAAAGCAAGTTAGGGAAGTAGAGGAAAAACTGGGAAGAGAAATGAGGATGTGAGAAAACCATGAAAAACAGGTCAATGACTTGCTAAAGGAGACCCAAAAAATACTGAAGAAAATAACACCTTAAAAAATAGAATAACTCAAATGGCAAAAGAGCTCCAAAAAGCCAATGAGGAGAAGGATGCCTTGAAAGGCAGAATTACCCAAATGGAAAAGGAGGTGCAAAAGACCACTGAAGAAAATACTACCTTAAAAATGAGATTGGAGCAAGTGGAAGCTAGTGACTTTATGAGAAATCAGGATATTACAAAACAGAACCAAAGGAATGAAAAAATGGAAGACAATGTGAAATATCTCATTGGAAAAACCATTGACCTGGAAAATAGATCCAGGAGAGATAAGTTAAAAATTATTGGACTACCTGAAAGCCATGATCAGAAAAAGAGCCTAGATATCATCTTTCAAGAAATTATCAAGGAGAACTGCCCTGATATTCCAGAGCCAGAGGGTAAAATAGAAATTGAAAGAATCCACAGATCACCTCCTCAAATAGATCCCAAAAAGAAATCTCCAAGGAATATTGTCGCCAAATTCCAGAGCTCCCAGATCAAGGAGAAAATACTGCAAGCAGCCAGAAAGAAACAATTTGAGTATTGTGGAAACACAATTAGGATAACACAAGATCTAGCAGCTTCTACATTAAGGGATTGAAGGGCTTGGAATATGATATTCCGGAGGTCAGTGGAGCTAGGATTAAAACCAAGAATCACCTATGCAGCAAAACTGAGTATAATGCTCCAAGGCAAAATATGGATTTTCAATAAAATAGAGGAATTTCAAGCTTTCTCAGTGAAAAGGACAAAGCTGAATAGAAAATTTGACTTTCAAACACAAGAATCAAGAGAAGCATGAAAAGGTAAACAAGAAAAAGAAATCACAATGGACTTACTAAAGTTGAACTGTTTTGTTCACATTCCTACATGGAAAGATGATGTGTATAATTCATGAGACCTCGGTATTAGGGTAGCTGAAGGGAATAGATAGATAGATAAATAGATAGATAGACAGAGGGCACAGGGTGAGTTGAATATGAAGGGATGACATCTAAAAAAATAAAATCAAATTAAGGGATAAGAGAGGAATATATTGAGAGAGGTAGAAAGGGGAGATGTAGAATGGGGTAAATTATCTCACATAAAAGTGGCAAGAAAGAGCAGTTTTGTGGGAAAGGAAGAGGGAGCAGGTGAGGGGGAATGAGTGAATCTTGCTCTCATCAGATTTGACTTGAGGGAATAACGTACACACTCAATTGGGTATCTTACCCTACAGGAAAGAAGGAGGAAGGGGATAAAAAAAGAGGGGATAATAGGAGGGAGGGCAGATAGGGGGAGGAGGTAATCAAAAGCAAACACTTTTGAAAAGGGGCAGGGTCAGGGGAGAAAATTGAACAAAGCGGGACAGGATAGGAGGGAGCAAAATATAGTTAGTCTTTCACAATATGAATATTGTGGAAAGGTTTTGCAAAATGATATGTGTGTGACCTATGTTGAATTGCTTGCCTTCTTAGGGAGGGTGGGTGGGGAGGGAAGAGGGGAGAGAATTTGGAACTCAGAGTTTTAAAAGCAGATGTTAAAAAAAAAAGTTGTTTTTGCATGCAACTGGGAAATAAGATATACAGGCAATGGGGCACAGAAATCTATCTTGCCCTACAAGAAAGTAAGGGAAAAGGGGATGGGGGGAAGTGGGGTGACAGAAGGGAGGGCTGACTGGGGAATGGGACAATCAGAATATATGCCATCTTGAAGTGGGGAAGAGGGTAGAAATGGGGAGAAAATTTGTAATTCAAAATCTTGTAGAAATCAATGCTGAAAACTAAAAATATTGAATAAATAATACAAAATTTTTAAAAATTTCTAAAAAATTTGTTACATGGGAGGCTCTTTGGAAGGAGGAAAGATGTTGAGAAAATGTTGGTGATATAAAAACAAAAGATATCAACAAAAAGTCTTTTTAAAAAAGAATGTAAGCTCTTTGAGTGCAAAGGTTGTTTTGCTGTTGTTTTTTTAACCCCAGTACCTAGCATAGTATCTGGCCCATTGTAGGTGTTTAATCAGTGCTTATTGAGGAGGAAAATGAAATGATCTCTGAGATGCCTTCTAGCTTTAAATCACTAGTATCTGGATTTGATAATCAAAGGGCTGTCAGCTCTTTCCTTATTGAGGGATCCCTTGAATTCATTAGCCTTGGATCCTGGGTTCTCTGAATGACTTCTCACAATGCTGGCTGAAGGTCTTCCAGTTCACCCTCCCACTCTGGTTGTGTGACTAGGGAATCTATGAAAAAATAATCAGTTAGACACACATTTCTTTCTTATATCTCAAAATTACTTATTGTTTACTGCCATTTTCGGTGTGGAAAATAGGCTTAAGATCCTGTTTTGCTCCAAAATTTCCCTTAGATCTTAGAGTCAGAAGATCTGGCTTTGGACTTTGAGTTACCAGTTAGGGTAGCAGATCCCACCTTAATTGTATGACTTCACAAAATCACTTTCCCTACCTGATCTTCAATTTCCTCATCTGCAGAAAAAGGCGATTGGACTAGATGATTTCTGAGGTTCCTTCCTATTTTCAAATTCTGTCCTTCTAAATCATGGTGCAGTGGAAGGGATACCATAGGAGCCAATGTATGTAATGATCTACAGGATGTGAGCCAATGGTGAGCCACAACCTGTAGTCCCAAAGATCAGAGGGCATTTGCCCCCATTACAATAGGATACTAGATTTAGAGTTAGAAAGGCCATCAGATCCAACTCCCCTCATTTTACACATGAAGAAAACACACAGAAAAGTTAAATGACTTTGCCTAGTGGCATACAGCTCTTATCTGCTGAGGTATTTGAGCCCAGGTCTTCCTGACATCAGGTCCAGGTCATTACTAAGCTATGCTGGTCTGAGGTTAGAAGACTGGCTTCAAATCTTTGCTGTTTTTCTCAATGGCCTTTGACTAGTCACATCTATCTGAGCCTGTTTCCATATCTCTAAAATGAGCATATTGGATGAGATATTTTTAAGGTCCCTTCCAAGTCCAGATGTATGATCCTAGGATCCTTGTGACAACTGGATGGGAAGAGAGGGTCTGAGTTCTATTTCTAGTTCTTTTTGGGGGACTCCTTTTCTGTCATTTGCCAATATCCTGTGACACAATGGCCCTGGGAAGGTAGGTTGGCCTGTGTCACAGGAGCAGCAGCAAGCATCCCTCCTGGCTTTAAGCCACAGGCCCAGGAAGCAGGCTCAGAGCCAAGTGATGCAAGCCTTCTTCCTGCTCCTCGTAGGCCTTCTGATTAGCACCAGGCAGGCCGGCACCTTCCTCCCACCCCCCACCCCCTTCCAGTGAATCTTTCCAGAGCCTAGATAGAAGGTAGGCAGGGGGCTGGGCTGGTGAGTCACTGCCCTTTCCCAGAAGGGGGCTGCCCATTTCCCAGCATTCTCCCTGCCAGGTCCCCCCCCCCTCTCCACCCAGTCCCCAGCTACCCCCCACCCTCCTCTTTCCCGGATATCCTGGTGTCTCTTACAGCAACTTTGTCGCTGGCTGAGCACCCAGGGAGAAGGAGAGTGCCTGACGCCAATCGGCTTATGTGATACTGTGACGGTGGAGCCCCTGGGAATCAGCAGCTAAAGGGTCAGGAAATCATCAGTCTCATCTGTCCCGGTCTCCCAGAAGTGATCTGGGCTCTGAGACTCCCTGGCCCCTGCACCATCTCCCTCTCCTCCCCCACCCCCAACCTTGGGCAAGTGACTAAAAAATGCCACCACACCTCCTGCTCTTGTCACTTCCCAGTAAAGTCCCTCCCACCCCAAAGCAGCTGGCTACCTTCCCAGGCTGCAGGTCCTGGCTCCCCCAACTTCCTAGGCACTCCTGGCTGGGTGGGGATGGGAGTCAAGGGGGTCAGATTTCTGCTTTGTGGTGACTCATCATCAGGGAAGCTAGACTTCAGAAAACTCCCCTCCCTCCTTATAAGACTAGAGTGAGCACAGAGAGCTTGGTGCCCTGGGCCTGAGGCATCTCTCCCCCTGTCTAGTCCAATCCAATCCAATCAGCATTTATTAAGCACCTACAATATGTCAGCCACTGTGCTAGGAGTCAAAAAAGTGAGGCAATCCCTGTCCTCAGGGAGAGAATATGTAATAATAATGGTGTTTATTTAGCACTTCTAGGTATGCAAAGCACCATTTGATCCTCACCCCTAAAGGTAGGTGGCATCATTATGTCCATTTTACTGAAGAGCAGAGGTTGAGTGATTTGCCCAAGATCACACTACTAGTTAGTATCTGAAGTAAGGCCTGAGTCCAGGCCCAGTGCTCAATCCACTGTACCACCTAGCTGCCTCTAGGCTGCATACAAAGACAAAAGCCAAATAGACCCTGACCTCAAAGAATTTAGGATTAAATTCTCAGCCTGGATTTTAAAGCCCTCCACAATCTGGTTTCTGCCTACCTCTGCAGTCATATTGCATATGACTTATCTTCATACGTTCTTTGTTCGGTCAAACTGGCCTGCTAGCTGTTCTGTTACACAACATCCCATCTCCCATCTCCATGACACAAGTGATCCCCCATGTCTGGGGGGCACTTCTTCCTCCGCTCCCCTTCTTAGACCCCTGAGCCTTCTTCAAGCACAGCTCAGTGACTACTCACTCCCTACACACCTTTCCTGGTTCCCTGAGAGGACACAGCTCTTGCTCTCTAGAAATGCCTACTTCTTATGATTCAATGTTTCCTTGTCTTAGTACCTGCTCTATTCTGCAGTAGAATGTAAGCTTTTTAAGGCCCGGTATTTTTTTTTCTTACTTTACCCTCAGAATAGCACCTAGAATAGAGTACTACTTAATAATAAATGTTAATGTAATTATATTGTCTGAGGTTTGGCCCAACCTCCAACAAATGGCATTGCAAACTGCAGACACATCTGGCCCTCTAACTTCATCCACTCATTCCAAGGACTGGCCGCCCCAAAAAGTGGACAGGACCCTGGATCTGCAGTCAGGCTGCCTGAATTTGAATCTCTATGACCTGGGGCAAGTCACACAGCACCTCTACACTTCAGTTTCCTCATCTGTAAAATGAGGGGATTTATGAACCCTCCCCAAATGGATGTCATTCTCCACAGGTTACTTCCAAGAAAAGACAACAAAGACCTAGGAGTGTAAAGGGGAGACTATGTCAAGGATCACAGAAAATTGGTGAAAAAAGTCTGCGTATTTGATAGACTAGAAGCCTCTAAGTCTCTTCAGACAAGTGCTGGAGGTGAGTGAAAGGGGGATAAAGCATAAAAAACTACCCACTGAGCGCCCTTCAGGTCCCATTGTCTCCAGCCTTCTACTAAAAGAGTATTTTTCTGTAACAAAATTATATCCTTTGGGATTTCTGTTCTGCCCAACTGCTTCCTCCCTAAAAAAGAAATCTGGGATGTTCTTGGTGTCCTCCAGGAAGGAAACTTGGTAGGAAAGGCAGTCCAGTGTCCCCACCAGTATGCAAATGACATTGTTATACAAATGAGTTTGCTGGAAAACATGTAATTTCCCTCCATCGAATTTCCCTTGACATCTCTGAAGTGGTGGTTTGTGGGAAATTGCATGTACAGCCTTGGGTGGAGTGAGGTGGGGGTGGTCCCAGCCAGTGCAATTACTTAGCAGCCAGAGGTTTATGGGGCAGAAAGGAATTCAATTTATTTCAAACACTTATGAAACAAGATGTCATAGGCTTTATAATCCTGGTCCCTAAGCCAGGGGCTGGCACATAACAGGCACTGAAAAAATCACTTCTAGAATTGAGTTTTCATGGTACAGTAAAAAAGAAAAAAAAACAACACTGGCTCTGTAGTCTGAGGACCTGGGTTCAAATCTCCCTCCCACGGGTAGGAGACCATCTCTGCTGCTTATTATGACTCTACAACATTGGGCATTATTTAGCAACTACTATGTACCAGGAACTGTGCTAAGTCCTATACAAAAATCTTCTCATTTGTTCCTCACCACAACTCTATTTTACAGTTGAGGAAACAGACAAACAGAGATTAAGTGACTTGTCCAGGGTCACACAGCCAGTAAGAGTCTGAAGCCACGTTTGAACTCAGGTCTTCCTGATATCAGACTGTGTTCTACCCACTGTGCTACTAGAAAGTCCCTTCTGGCTCAAACTCTAGGAAGCTTCAATCAGTCTACAAGACTTTACTAAATACATGTTGTGTGTCCAATACTGTGCCAATGAAACAAGCCTCTACCCTCAAGCTTATATTTTATCACCTGTGAACCTACTATACATGCATTTAAGAAAACAACAAAGCAGTACAGGGTTCACCAGGGGGCAAAATCAGCCTGGCAGCATAAAAAGAGCTACAGCTTTGTAGTCAGAGGCTCAAATCCTATCTCTGCCATTGTCTACCTGTCTGACCTGGCTCTTTACACTTCAGTTCATTCACTCATAAAATGAGCGAGTGGGACCAGATGGCCTCTGAGGTCTTCTGCAGGCTCTATAGCTATGATCCTGTAATCGGTTGCACCTAATTGTATGTGCCATGGTGAGGTCTCAGGGAGAAGACAGCGCCAAAGCCAGCTGCTGAAAGACAGGCGGGACTTAAATGAGTAGATATGGGGTGATGAGAGGATGGAAGATTGTTTAGAGGAGACATCTGGGCATTGTACGTCCTAGTTACCACACCACAATCCTTTCCCAGCATTAACCGGAATTGCCGGATGCTTCCTAGATGTGTCACCCTGGGAAAGTCACTTAATCTCTGCTTCTCTCAGGGTCTTCATCTGTAAAATGGGGATAAGAATAGCACCTACCTCTCAGTGTTGTTGTGAGGCTCAAATGAAAGAGTAATTGTAAAGCACTAGGTCAGTGTCTGGTACATAGTAAGTGCTATCTAAATGTTAGCTATTATTAATATTATATTTCTCATGAGGATCAAATGAGATCATTGTAAAGCACTTACCACAGTGCCTGATACATAGTAGGTATTATATAAATGCTTATTCCTTTCCTTAGTCCCAAGTTAGGTCCCAGGCCTGATCAGACTTTCACTGCCAGGAGGCAAAAAGAAAGGAGACATGAGTGGGGGTGGCCTAGGACTCCAGCATGCAATCAAGGAACCCTAACTGAGAGCAGTGGCAGAGGAGTTGGGCAGGCATCAGTGCAGGATCCCAGGTGTGCCAAGGCAATTTGCCTGAGGCTGCAAACATCCTTGAACCTGCCATGTACAGGGAAGGGCTCTTGGATTCTCATTTCCATTTCAGACACCTGCAGCTAAAACATGGGTTCTTCCTGGCACAGCAGTTTCAGCCAAGTCAAGGCAAGCCCCATAAGCCCAATGCCCTAAGTCAGCTCAGTGCCAGCGGATGACATCATTAAGCAGGATCACCAAGATAATTCTTCTAGCAAGCCACCAACAAACACCAAAATCCCTGACTGTTGGTGCACACACTGGGGAACTAGTGTGAGAATTAGAGAAGAAACCAAAAAGGATTGTCCCTCTTTTCTCAGGTTACCCATACTGCTAAGCTGAGCTCTCTGGCTCCTGAATGGAAAACTAACCTCATCCTCTGTGCTTTCCATTCCAACCCTTCCTAGATCCAGAGAGATGGTGATCCCAACTTTCCCTCTTTCTTTCCACCATCTTCTGTCCACTCTATGGCATTCATAGGCTAGCTCCAGCCTATCTTTCCAGGCTGATTTACCTATTACCCTTCACACCTTACATTCTAGCCAAAACTGCCTACCAACTCCAGCTGACTCTTCCTTCATAACGTCTTTTCCATTTATCACTATAATTTGAGAAATATTTATTAAGTGCCTAATGTATGCGAAGCATTATTTCAGGCAGTCATAAGCATTTATTAAATGCCTACTATGTGCCAGCCATTGCACTCAGCACTGGTGATACAAAGAAAGGCAAAAACCAGACAGTCCCTGCCCTCATGAAGCCCACCATCTGATGGGACCCAAGTTCATATCTTACCTCAATATTTACTAGATGGTGGCAAGTCACTTAGCCCCTCCAAACTTCAGTTTCCTCATCTGTAAAACAAGGGCTTGAACCAGACAACCTTCCAGTTCTAAATCTATGATCCTCATTAGTAGAGGATGTGTCATCTATCTATTAGATTCAATCAATCACAAGCATTTATTAAGCACCTACTACCTAGTATGTGGAAAGTATATTGCTAGTATTCTCAGCAACACAACTATCCAAGACAGGAAGGACTTATGATGAAAAATGCTATCCATCCCTAGAGAAAGAACTGATGGTGTCTGAATATAGTTTGAAACATGCTTTTTTTTTTACTTAATTTTTCTTGAATTATTGGGGGTTTCTTGATTTATGTTTTCTTTTACAACATTACTATTAGGGATATGTTTTGCCTGACTATACAAGTATAATCTACATCAAACTGCTTGCCTTCTCAATGCGGGGCGGGAGAGGGAGGGTAGAAGGGAGAGAATTTGGAACTCAAAGTTTTAAAAATGAATGTCAAAAATTATTTTTCATGTAACTGGGGAAAAATTTAAAAATAAATAAATATTCAGGAAAACAGTATATTGCTAGGCACTGGCAAATATGAAGGCAGAAAGGAATTGTCCCTGCCCACAATGAGCTTACGTTCTGTGGGGGAGACAATATGTACCCAGACATAAGTGAATATAAGCCCTTTCAGATAAATAATTATAGGATCATAAATCTAGAGCCAGAAGAGACCTTAGAAGCCACCTGGTTCAATTGCCTCATTTTGCAGGGAAGATAATAAAGGCTGAGAGAAGTTAAATGATTTACACAAGGTATAAGAAAGAAATATCAGAGAGAGGACTTGAATCTCCTGCCACCAGAACCAATGCTCTTTTCACTGTACTACACACTCTTTCTAATTAACCAACAAGCATTTATTAATTGTCGATTTGGTGTCAGTATGTGCTGGTAATTCGAAAACAAAAAGGAAACAGTTCTTGCCTCCAAGGGACTTACATTCTATTGCTAGAGATGTACATATACAAGTATATACATATAAAGTAAAGACAAAATCCAACACAATTTGGGAGGGCATTAGCTGCTGGGGAATAAGACCAAAAGTTAGTGGAGCAGGGTTGGTAAAAGAGTAGGTTTTTGTTGTGAATTTTAGAGTAACTGTTGACTGCTATGGTCTGTAGCAAGCATGGTCTGTCTGTAGGCTATACACGTTTCTGTAATGGTTCTCTAGTGGGAGAGGCACACCAAGATCACCATGAGTACAGCAGTGGGTTAGAGCAGGGTCAAGTTAAGGGGTCTTCCCACCCAGGAGCCAGTTGCTGATCATGATCCTGACAGTGACCTAGGTCAGGCGAACTGAAGGGTAGGTTCTTTGCTGAGCACTGTGAGAGGAAAGGCTTATAGGGAATAGGTCACATTGTGTGGCTCTCCCCATGCCACCATCTGGATGACTTTCCAACTTATGGTGTCTAGTTCCTGAGTCCTAGAGGGGTTCCACCAGATATTAGCTTAGATGAGTAAGTTTAACATGACCAAGAAATGTATTGCTGGACAATTGTACTGATCAGTTAACTTTTGAACATTATGATAACTTTAATACTTTTTTGCTGTGTGTTTGTAGATACAAATGAATTTGATTTCTTGCCAACAACCAAATAAGATAAGTCCTTCTCTTACATCATAGGATTGATTTTGATCTCTGAGAGACCTTAAAGGTCTTTTAGTCAAATGCAATCATTTTATAAATAACAAAACTCTCCTCACCAGAGAGGTTGTGACTTGCCTAAGATCACACAGATAGTATGAGGCAGGGCTAGCAATCAAACTCAGGTTTTCTGTCTCCAAACCCAGCCAATCTTTCTACTGCATCATGCTTGCTCTCCTGATTGACTTGAAATTGCAGGAGAGCAGATGGGCAAACTCAGAATTTGGAGTGTTCTGATCATAGTGACAATTTGGGGTACAGAGAGAAATAGAGGTAGTAACTGGCTAGTGTAGCTGCCCTTTTCTTAACTAGAATGGCTAGCCACTCTGATAATTACAGTGTAAGAGTTTGGGGAGGGGGAAGGGGAGAGGGGAATGATGCAATCTCCAACATGGAAAAGTCTGGATAGCCTGCTTCCAGAAAGGCATAATGATGTATAATTGGAGGGTCTTGGTCCCTAATGTGGAGCATGTGCAGACATTCTGTAACTGGTTCCTGTCTGCTACCTATGTAATGAAGAGGCAGACTATTGATTGGCACATAGCCAGAAGTGGGGTATGTTCAAAAGTCAGGGACAGTCCGTTGGTCTGACTCCTTCCTTCCTGGCTACATTCCAATGAAAGGATAGAGACTGTGGCGTAGGAGGAGAGGCCACAGGTCCTCCCTATCTGAGCTCAATGTGTGGTCCATAAATAGAGTCCTCAGTTCTTTGCTCTGCATTTGTTCTTTCCTCCTTTAGGTGGAGGATGCTGGAGATAGCTATAACCTTGGGATCTTGGAAATGTTAGGAGAGCAAGCCACCAGAAGATCTGGGAATTGAGTCCATGCTAGGTCCAGCATCAAGGCCTCAAGGAATGACCTTCAGCACCCAACCCAGTGATAGCTGAGTTTATCTAGCAGCCATGCCACATTTGGAAGTAACATTAATGCTATGTAGAAACTGAGTTAAATCAGCTTCCCAGGGACTAAAATGGTAGAGTGGACAGTATACTAATGAAGTTTTATGGGGAGATATTTGTATGTTTCTTCTTGCTATATCTTTGAAGTAAATATCACTTTGTAAAAGCTAATTGATGTTAATTGTGTAAGTGGAACTGAGGAATTAATCATTACCAACCAGAATGGGGGCTCAAGCTCATGGCATGAGAGAAAGCGTCTCCATTGCCCTTCATGGGAGTATCTCCAAAACCGAGAGAGAAAGAGAGAGAGGTTTTTAGCTTTCTTCATTCTGGAAAAGAGAGATTAGAATCATTGCTACAATAGCATTCAGGGAGAGGTTCCATGAGTCAAAATGGATCTGTGGACCAAGGACCCTAGGAAGGCCATTTACAGTAGGTTTTCTTTCTCAGGGAATCTGACCCTACCAAGCCTTCTCAGCCTGCACGACACTTATCTAGTTCCTCCCAAAATCCTTCATAGAGGAGCTACAGAATGTATTAAAAAATTTCTTCTATTTCTTTGCTATTTCATGGCTCCTAGTACAACACCTGAACTACTCATCTGTTATCCCTTGCTCTCAGCACATTATCTCCTTTTCTGGTCATACATGTCCTTACCAATGTCTTTTCTATCATTTTCACATGTATATCATCATTGGCAACATGCTATAATATACATACATCTATGATGTGCATTTTCCATGGGCTAGGTGGCCATAGTGCCTAGAGCCCTGGGCCTAGAGTCAGGAAGACCTGAGTTCATATCTGGCCTCAGACAGTTACTAGTCATGTCACCCTGGGCAAGTCACTTAATTTTTTGTTTGCTTCAGTTTCCTCATCTGTAAAGTGAGCTGGAGAAGTAAATGGCAAACCCACTCCAGTATCTTTGCCAAGAAAACCCCAAATGGGATGGTGAAGAGTTGGATATGACCGAACAACTTGGGTCCATAGCAACCATTGGTAAGATAAAGGAGGGAAAAGCAGACTACATTTCCCAGAATGCCTGGGCCTGAATAATGATCACTCATTGGAAGAAATTTCCAAAACTCCATTGTTCATAAGACTGGGTGCTTATGGAGTGAGTGGTTATATCATGGAGGGATAACAGAAGACTCTGCAAAGAGAGTATATGGGGTCTGAGTGAGGGAGCTTCCAAATCTATCATGACAGCATCTCAGGAGTCCTGGCATGTTCCCAAAACTCCACAGAGTAAGGAAAAAGAACTGTTGAGAACAGAGAGATAAATTGAAGAAGTCCAATATTGACAAACACGATTTTCAAGTAGCAATACCAAGGATGCTTGCCTTGAAGGCCAATTTACACATTCTTCTTTCCAGGTCCAGAGAGAGAAACCCTGATGTGAAAGCAGACTTAGCAAAACTTGGCTACTGGGGGGCAGCTAGGTGGTAAAGTGGATAGAGCACCGGCCCTAGAGTCAGGAGGATCTGAGTTCAAATCCAGCCTCAAACTGTTATTGACTATGTGATCCTGGGCAAGTCACTTAACCTCATTGCCTGAAAAAACAAAAACTTGAAGATAGTGGAGTAAAGGCAGGGACTCGCCTGAGCTCTCCCCCCAAATCCTCCAAATACCCTTAAAAATGACTCTAAACAAATTCTAGAGCAGCAGAACCCACAACAAGCTGGAGTGAAACAAATTCCCAGCCCAAGACAACTTGGAAGGTCGACAGGAAAGATCTGTTGCCCCGGGGTGAAAGAGGAGCACAGTCCAGCACGGGCCTGGCCAGCACAGACTAGGCCCCAACAAACCTGGAGCAGGCTTCGGGGCAACTGAATAACTGTCAACAGTGGTGGTTTCTAGACCTCTGAGCTCACAGACACCAAAGAAAAGTTAGGTGAGCAGGAAGGGGCTGTCATACCTGAGTGAGAATGCAGTGCAGTCTAGCTCTGGTTGCACCAGCACAGCCCCAGCCACAGCAAATCAGGAACAGGCCTTGGGAGTGACTGAATCATCAGTGGCAGTGGCTGCTTCCTGAACTCTCAGCCCACAGATGGTAAGGGGGGTCAAACAACTGGCCAGAAGTTGATTACAGGGGTCTTTTTGCTAGCACTGAGGCAGGATTCTGTTACTTTGCCCATACTCAGATCTGGATTGCAGTCCTGGGTGACAGTCCCAGGGCAAGGAGGAGCACTAGCACAGCAGAGCTTGCAGCCACAGTGGAAGGGGGACCCTCCTCACAGTTCCAGGGAAGAAAAGAGTGTTTGCGGTTACTCACAGACCAAAGCACAGGTTTGGAAGAACTGAAAACTTACAGGTCCTGAGAAGTATCTATGGAAACAGTTGCACAAAACCCCTTAAGCTTAGGACTGTGCTCCCTCCACACTGGAGTTAAAAATCAAGTAATAGGCTAGGAAAATGAGCAAAAAAGGGAAAAAACTCTGACTACAGACAGTTACTATGGTGACAAGGAAGATCAAAACACACATTCAGAAGACAAAACAGTCAAAGCTCCTGTATCCAAGCCTCCAAGAAAATTATAAATTGATCTCAGGCCATGGAAGAGCTCAAAAAGGATTTTGAAAATCAAGTAAGAGAGGTAGAGGAAAAATTGGGAAGAGAAATGAGAGTGATGCAAGAAAACCATGAAAAACAAATCATCAGGTAAAAAAAAAGGCACAAAAAATACTGAAGAAAATGACCCTTTAAAAAACAGACTAGGCCAAATGGTAAAAGAGGTCCAAAAAGCCAATGACGAGAAGAATGCCTTAAAAAGCAGAATTGGTCAAAAGGAAAAGGAAATCCAAAAGCTCACTGAAGAAAATAATTCCTTAAAAATTAGAATGGAGCAAGTGGAAGCTAATAACTATATGAGAAATCAAGAAACAATAAAACAAAACCAAAAGAATGAAAAAATGGAAGAAACATGAAATATCTTTTTTTTTTGAGGGGGGAAAGCAGGGCAATTGGGGTTAAATGACTTGCCCAAGGTCACACAGCTAGTAAGTGTGTCAAGTGTCTGGGGTCAGATTTGAAGTCAGGTCTCCTGACTGCAGGGCCAGTACTTTACTCACTGCCCCACCTAGCTGCCCCAAAATGTGAAATATCTTACTGGAAAAACAACTGACTTGCAAAATAGATCCAGGAGAGATAATTTTAAAATTATTGGACTACCTGAAAGCCATGATCAAAAAAAGACATGAGACATTATCTTTCAAGAAATTATCAAGGAAAACTGCCCTGATATTCTAGAACCAGAAGGTGAAATAGACATTGAAAGAACTCACCTATTGCCTCCTGAAAGAGATCCCAAAATGAAAACTCTCGGGAATATTATAGCAAATTCCAGAGCTCCAAGGTCAAGGAGGGAATATTGCAAGCAGCCAGGAAGAAACGATTCAAGTATGGTGGAGCCACAGTCAGGATAACACAAGATTTAGCAGCTCCTACATTAAAGGATTGGAGGGCTTGGAATATGAGATTTTAGAGGGCAAAAGAGCTAGGATTACAGCCAAGAATCACCTACCCAGCAAAACTGAGTATAATCCTTTAGAGGAAAAAATGGGCATTCAATGAAATAGAGGACTTTCAAGCAATCCTGATGAAAAGAGCAGAGCTGAAAAGAAAATCTGACTTTCAAATGCAAGACTCAAGAGAAGTATAAAAAGGTAAACAGGAAAGGGAAATCATAAGAATTTAATAAGATTAAACTGTTAACATTCTTCCATGAGAAGATGATATTTGTAACTCATAAGACCTTTCTCATTATTAGGATAATTAGAAAGACTATATATAGAAAGAGGGTACAGGTGTGAGTTTAATATAAATGATATCTAAAAAGAAAATTAAGAGGTGAGAGAGGATATGCTGGGAGAAAGAGAAAGGGAGAGGTAGAATGGGGTAAATTGTCTCACATTAAAGAGCCAAGAAAAAGCCTTTACAGTGGAGGGGAAGTGGGGGGAAGTGAGGGGAAGTGAATGAACATTATTCTCATCAAAATTGGCTCAAAGAGGGAATAACATACACACTCAATCTATCTTACCCTGCAGGAAAGGGGATAAGAGAAGGAGGTGGGGGAGGTGATAGAAGGGAGGGCAGATTGGAGAAGGGAGTAGTCAGAGGCAAAACACTCTTGAGGACGGACAGGGTGAAAGTAGAGAGAGAATAAAATAAAGGGGGGGATCGGATGGAGGGAAATACAGTTGGCAATAGTAACTGCGAAAAAAAATTTTGAAGCAAGTTTCTCTGATGAAGGCCTCATTTCTCAAACATTTAGAGAACTGAATCAAATTTATAAAAATAAGAGCCATTCCCCAATTGATAGTCAAAAGGCATGATCAGTTTTCAGGTGAAGTAATCAAAGCTGTCTATAGGCATATAAAAAAATACTCTAATTCATGATTAATTGGAGAAATGCAAATTAAAACAATTCTGAGGTACTACCTCATACCTATTAGATTGGCTAAGAAAAGGTAAATGACAAATGTAGGGGATGTGGGAAAAATGAGACATTAATGCACAGTTGGTAGAATTGTGAACTGATTCAACCATTCTATAATGCAATTTCAAACTATGTTCAAAAGGCTATAAAACCATGCATACCCTTTCATTTAGCAATACCACTATTAGATCTGTATCTCAAAAGAGATTTAAAAAAGGAAAAGGACGTATATGTACAAAAATATTTATAGCAACTCATTTCTGGGGACAAAAATTTAGAAACTGAGAGGAAGCCCATTAATCAGCTGAACAAATTATGGTATGTGATTATGATGAAATACTATTGTACTGTAAGAAATTATGAGCAGGATGCTCTCAGAAAAACCTGGAAAGACTTGCATGAGCTGATGCAAAGCGAAATATACTGTGTACAAAGATACAGCAATATTGTAAGATGATCAGCTGTGAATGACTTAGCTATGCTCAGCAATACAATGATCCAAGACAACTCTGAAGGTCTCATGATGAAAAATCCTGTCTATATCCAGAGAAAGAACTGATGGTGTCTGAATATAGATTGAAGCATACTTTTTTTTACTTTATTTTTCTTGAGGTTTTTTTTGTCTATGTTTTCTTTCACAACATGACTATTATGGATATGTTTTACATGACTGCACATGTATAACCTATACCAAACTGCTTGCCTTCTCAGTGGGGGAGGAAGGGAGAGAATTTGGAACTCAAAATTTTAAAAATGAATGTTAAAAATTGTGTTTAAATGTAACTGGGGGAAAGATGTTTTTAAATAAATTAATTAATTTTTAAAAAAAACTTAGCTACTGATTAGATAAGGGGTGTATGGTAGAATGAATAGCATTGGGCTATTGACTTCATTGGGTGACCAGGAGGATAGTAGTACCCTTAACAGAAATAAGAAAATTAGGAGAAGAAAAGATAACGAATTCTATTTTAGACGTCAAATTTGAGATGCCTGGGGAGCAACTACTTTCAGATGTCCTGCAGGAAGTTGGTGTAGTAAAGGAATGGCTCAAGAGATGAGGACTGCCTTCAGGAGTGTACTGGTAAATGTTTAATAATCATCTCTTTTAAAAAAGGATATATGATACTTTTAAATTTAATATGCATTATTAAATTTTCTTCCTCACTTTCTTAAGTCTAGACAATCAACAAAACAAGTCAAGCCCTGATATGTAATGTTTGTTGATTTCACACTGAAAATTTAACAATTATCTCTTAAGCTGGTAGGAACAGCTCTGGCACACCCTTGGCTGCCTTACATATGATAGATGCTTAATAAATGTTTGTTGAATTGAATTGAGTTGCATACATAGATCTTGGAGTCATCCTCACAGAGACCATGATTGAACCCATGGGAGCTAATGAGAACACCAAGAGAGAACCTTGGAGAAGCTATTTTCCCATGCTACTCTGATGTGAATCTAGTATGAGATTGAGCTATTCAGAAATAAGCATTGAGATATTTTTTCTGTTATTTTGAAATTCAGTCCTAATTAAATATTTTACCTATTATTTCCTTAATGGTGTAATGGGCAGAGTGCTGGGCTTGAAATCAAAAAGAATGAGGATTACATCCCACCTCTCTTCACTGTATGGTTATATGTAAATACAGCCAGCTTGGTGGCACAGGGGATAGAATACAGGGCCTGGAGTCAGGAAGATTCATTTTCCTTATTTCAAATCTAGCCTCAGATACTTACTAGCTGTGAGACACTGGGCAAGTCACTTAAATCTGTTTGCCTCAGTTTCCTCATCTGTAAAATGAGCTGGATAAGGGAATGGCAAGCCACTCCAGTATCTTTGCCAAGAAACCCCAAATGAGATTACAAAGAGTCGGATATGACTGAAAATAACAACAAAAATAATTTAACTGCTATGGACCTCAGATTGAAACTCCCTAAGGCTTATCTAATAAATAGGTTGCAATCTGCTTTCATGGAGAAAGCTCCAAGCTCTAGGATGTCCCCTAGTCTGATGAAATCACATATCTTTTGCATATTTGTGTACTTATTCAATCTGTGGTTTCTGCTTGGTCTGTTATTAAGATGCAAGATGAATTTAGATGACATTTAGAAGTTCCCAAGAAACTATGTGAGGGCTTGATGCAGATAATCATCCAAAAGACTCCTACATTAAAAACCAATCTTGGGATATATCTCATGTCGGATTTATTCAATGGGCTGCCAATCCAAATGAATGTCCTAGTCTGGATAATAAAGTAGAGTTGAGCTGTATGTGCATTGGACTTAGGAGAATTTGATTAAACAACAAAAAAAAGAAAAATAATTTAAATTCAAGCTCATCAAGCAGATATGGGGAATTACTCTGCCATAGGCTGTATGTCTCATGCCCTACCACAGGCCCTGCTAGTATCCAGAGTTGCTTTCCCTAGCAACATTATGTTGTTGTTTTCAGCCATTTCCAGCTCTTCATGACCCCTTTTGGGGTTCTCTTGACAAAGATACTGGAGTGGTTTGCCATTTCCTTCTCCAGCTTATTTCACAGATGAAGAAACTGAGGCAAAAAGGATTAAATGACTTGCCCAGGGTCACACAGCTAGTAAGTGTCTGGGAGGCTGGATTTGAACTCAAGTCTTTCTGATACTCTATCCACTGCACCACCTAGCTACCCATAGCAACACCGTGTTCCCTCTAAAAAATTGAAGGGTCTTGTATGTCATGTCTCTACCTTCTACACCAGCCCAGCTTTTCCACAGCAGATCTTTAAGGTGAACAGCCTCTGAGATGTTGGAATAATGTAGGGAAGGAAAATTGGCTTGTAGAGTTTATAGATTTAGAGTTAGAAGGAATCAGTAAACATTTATTTTTAATAATTTTTTTCCAATTACATGTAAAGACTAATAAACATTTATTAAGCCCCTACTATGTGCTTGGCACTGTGCTGAGCACTCAGGTTACGAAAAGATGCAAAAGACAGTCCCTGCCCTCAAAGAGCTTACAGTCTAATGAGACAACTTGCACACAAATATAGACAAAGCAAACTATATGCAGGATAAACAGGAAATTAACAGAAGGAAGGCACTGGAATTAAGAGGAATTAAGAAGACTTCCTATAGAATGTGAGATTTTAGTTAGAGCTTAAAGAAAGCCAGGGAGGTCAATAGTTGGAGCAGAGGAAGGAGGATGCTCTAGGCATGAGGGACAGACAAAGAAAATACCCAGAGCCACGACATGGAGTGCCTTGTTTATGGAATAAGCAGGAGGCCAGTGTCACTGGACCAAAGAGTATGTGTTGGGCAGTAAGGTGTAAGAAGACTGTAAAGGTAGGAACGGACCAGGTCATGAAATGCTGCTTTGAAGGGACATGAAAGGTCATCAGATCTAACCCCCTAATTTTACACATGAAGAGTCTGAGGCCCAGAGAGGTTAAGTAATTTACTCAAAGTCACACAGTGAGTAAGTGTCTGAGGCAGGATTCAAACTCAGGTCTTCCAGATTCCAAGTTCAATACTCCATCTACTAGATCAGCTAAGTGATTCAGGGGATACAGTACTGGCCTTGAAATCAGGAAGACTCATATCTCTAAGATCAAATCCAGCTTCAGACACTTACTAGCTGTGTGACCTGAGAAAAATTATTTTACTATTACATTAATAACCAATTATTAATTTGGGATCCAGGCTTTTCTCCTTTATTTCCTCATTTAAGATCCAGCTCCTGTAAAAAGTCAGTCTCTGAAAGATATGAATGATTGAAGAGATTATCCTAGCTTTCAAGTAACATGCCCTTCAATCTTGGGCAGGACCCCACCCAACTAGGAGACCTTACTTCTGTTTAGAGAGTAAACAGAATCTAGTCTGGATTAGTTCTTCTGGATTACCAGAAGAGCCCCTGTCCTAGTAGCCTTCCATTAGAGTTTAGGGTTACCCAGTTTATGAAGGAGAAAACCAACCAGAGTGATTTGGATAGAGATTGCTAGAGGTGACTGAGTCTCATGATCAAGCTATGTTCTCAGCAGAAGGAGCCTGCTAGCCCACCGCCTCATTAAATGTCCACCAATCAGGATTAATTTTCAGATGTCAAGGGTATTCCCTTTCAAGGATTATTTAAAGCTCTTAGGTTCTCCATGTCTTTTGTCTTTGGTTACCAAACCACTGACCATCAATTTATTATTAGCTAGCCTAATTAATAAATTATTATTGCTTATTCAGAAACCCTGTCTCTCAGGTTTTTCATTCATCACAGACTCTGGGCAAGTCACTTAATCCTGTCTGCTTCAGTTTCCTTACCTGTAGAATGAACTGGAGCAGACAAACTACTCCTGTATCTTTGCCAAGAAAAGCTCAAATAGGGTTACAAATAGGGTCAGACAGAACTGAAAATGACTGAAAAACTCTATCCATTAACTTCAGGATAAGTATAGACTCTTAGGGTTAAGGCAGACTGGCATATACCCAAAGTAGAACTGGGCCAAAGCAACAGCTGGATAAGGATCTCCAATTTCACAGCCAGGTGCCCTATGGCTGCCCCCTTCCCCTCCTCTATTCCCCATCATCTCACTCACAAAGTAGGGAAGAACTGGGCAAAGGGGTCTGCAATCATCACAGCTAGGGGCCTGCACTATTGTACTAACATACTGAACTTTATAGGTAATTTTAAAGGTTTTGAAAGAAAGGATAGCTATTAAAATTTCTTTATTTATTTTTGGTTTTCAACATTCACTTCCATAAGATTTCAGTTCTAAATTTTATCCTCCCCCTAACCTCCCCCAAACAGGATGTAATCTGATGTAGGCTTTACATATACATTCTTATTAAATATATTTTCACATTAGTCATGTTGTAAAGAAGAATTAGAACCAATGGGAGAAACCACAAGAAAGAAGAAACAAAGAGAGAGAGAGACAGAGAGAGAGAGCAAATAGTATGCTTTGATCTGCATTCAGACACCATTGTTCTTTTTCTGGATGTGAATAGAATTTTCCATCATGAGTCTTTTAGAGCTGTCTTAGATCATTGCATTGCTGAGAAGAGCTAAGTTTATCAAAATTAGTCATTGCACAATATTACTGTTATTGTGTACAATGTTCTCTTGGTTTTGCTCACTTCACTCAGCAGCAGTTCATATAAGTCTTTCCAGGTTTTTCTGAAATCTGCCTGCATACCATTTCTTGGGGAACAATAGTATTCCATTACATTTAAATACCACAACTTGTTCAGTCATTCCCCAGTTGATGGGCATCCCTTCAATTTCCAGTTCTTGGCTACCACAAAAAGAACTGCTATAAATATTTTGGGTCGTTTTCCCATTTTTATGATGTCTTTAGGATACAGATCTAGAACTGGTATTGCTAGGTATTGCTGGGTCACAGGGTATGCACAGTTTTATAGCCCTTTGGGTAAAGTTCCAAATTGCTGTCTAGAATGGTTGAATCAGTTTACAACTCCACCAACAATGCATTAGTGTTCCAATTTTCCCACATCTTCTCCAACATTTATCATTTTACTGTTTTGTCATGTTAACCAAACTGATAGATGTGATGTAGTACCTCAGAGTTATTCTGATTTGCATTTCAAGAGATGATAACTTTGACTTTGACAAGTGACTTTAAATCTCTGGGCTCAGTATCCATGTCTATGAAGTGGGGGAGTCAGACTAGAAGATGCTTAAAATCCCTTCTAATTCTAAGGATCTAAGGATCATACAAATTATTTGTCATTTTCACCTTACATGCTGACTTTAGAACCTAGCCCCCAAATAAGATGTGACTCCACTGTATGCATTCTTCCATCCATTCCATTCAAGGCCGGCTCTCCCTTTGCAGATTGGTAGATTGACATCTTTCTCTATGGGTCACTTGAGGCAATCAGCACAATGTCATCCCCAAATAGGTGTCTCACCATTTCAGAGGCAGCGTAATGTGGTAAATAGCATGATGGAATAGGAGTCAGGAACATCTGGGTTCAGTCTTTGCCTCTGACACTCACTGGCTGTGGGACTATGGGCACTTAGTCTCATAGACTATGGGGCTTAGCCTCTCTGAACCTCAGGTACCTCATTTGTAAAATGGAGTCAATAAAACCTGTAGTACATTCCTCTTAGGAAGGGCAATGAGGTGGTGCAGTGAACAGAGTGTGGGCCTGGAGTCAGGAAGACTCATTTTCTTTAGTTCAAATCTGGCCTCAGGCACTTACTAGCTGTGTGACTCTGGGCAAGTCACTTAACCCTGTTTGCCTCAGTTTCCTTATTTGTCAAATGAGCTGGAGAAAGAAATGGCAAACCACTCCAGTATCTTTTGCCAAGAAAACCCCCAAATGGGGCCATAAAGAGTCAGATAAAACAGAACAACACCACCTTCCTCATAGGGTTGTGGTGGTGCTCAACTGAGTTAATGGTGCAATGTGCTTTGCAAATTTTAAAGTGCCACACAATTATTAATTATTAGAATCTATAAGAAATCCATTTCTAAATTTCCATTTAGATTTTACTTAAGACATCCTGCATGGCAATGCAAAACACCTCTGGCAAGCATACATTTCCCTGTTTTATGCCTCACTTGGTATTGCAAATCAGAGTATTGTTAAACAAACTTCTATCTATGGTTACATCTTATATGATCTTAATATATGCATGAGACACACACCTTGTGGGAGAGCCTTTGAGGCTGTATTTTACTCTCCTGAGTCAAATGTTTTCCTGGCCTAAAATCAACAAACAATAAACCCAGCAGGCACTCATATTCTATGTACTTCTGAGTCAACTATGGGACTGTGCAGATGTGGCCTGAGGTAGAAAATGGTCTATGAATGTAAATAAAGATGCCATTGAGAGACGAACAAAACTGGTCAAATACAAAGGTCAATGTGAGTACCATGCCAAATTTAAAGGACATATTTTTCTTTCTATTAACAATCAACCAACAAACTTTTTTTGAGGATTGTAGTTTGTAATGGGGTTTCTTTTTTTTTCTTTCGAGGGGGGAAGGGAGGGCAAGGTCACACAGCTAGTGTGTCAAAGGTTTGAGGCCAAATTTGAACTCAGGTCCTCCTGACTTCAAGGCTAGTGCTCTACTCACTGCAACACCTATCTGCCCCGTAATGGAGCTTCTTGAACAAGATATTTCTCTCTGCTCCAGGGATTTTCTCTGGCTGTCCCTCATACCTGGAAATGTTCTGCATTCTCTGCTTTGCCTACAGACTTACCTGACTTCCTTTAAGTCCCAACTAAAATTCCATCTTTTAATGGAAACCTTCCCCAACTTCTCTTAATTCCAGTGCCTTCCCTCTGTTCATTATTTCCTACCTATCCTGTTTGTAGCTTGCTTTATATATATTTGTTTGCATGTTGTCTTCACCTAGACTGTAAACTCCTTGAAGGCAAGGGCTGTCTTTTGCCTCTTTTTGTATCCCCAGTGCTTAGCTCAGTAACTGGTACTTAATAAACATTTATCGATTGATTGGTATTATTGGGAGGTGTCTTCTGTATCAAAGTCACAAGTGTTAATATGTATCTTTAAAATGTAGCGTATGTGCTCTGACATGCTATTCCAGTACCTGACTGCTACATGTTCAACTCAGGGTTCTAAGAGTACCCAGGAGGGGTTCTGGTGTCTGTAATACTGTCTTAGGCCCTCTCCAGTTGTGTTCCACCACCCCCCGCTATTAGGTGCCTGCTACTAGCCCTCTAGTTCCATTTAACCAATTAACATAAATTCGTTTTCACAAAGGGATAATTACTCCAAAGATATAACAACAGTAAAAGTACTGGACAAACATTGCCCTCTAATACCTTGAGGGCTCGCTCTCTCCTATTCCACCTTGGTCTCTGGGGAGACAGAGCTCAGACTTAGCACAGTTTCTATATAGTGCTGGTCCTACAAGTTCATGTCCAAATGTGGAATCTCTGCTAGATTGAGCCCTCACCTCAGCCACCATTGGGCTGAATTCTAAAGGCTGCTCAATCCATGGTCCTTGGGACATCAATGCTAGATTGGCTGCAAAACCCAGCATGAATTCTATTCCTGGATTCCATGGATTCCCCGACCCCCATAGGCTTACTGTTCTGACCTTTCATGACTCAATAGGTTGGAGCCTCCAGATTAATCTCCTTCACGAAAGAAGAGGTGCCCAGGTAGACAAAAAAAACAAGATCCATATTCATGGGGCCACATGTCAGCCTCAGTTACAGACTGAGACACCATGAGTGAAGAAGAGCAAGAGCAGAGAGTTCCAACCAAAAGAGAGAGCAGAGGTCTACTAAGGCCTTTTGAAGGCATCCCCATTTTCAGTTCTACAACTGCAACAAGTAAAAGAGGCTACTGTCCACCATGGAGTTAGCAGACTAGAACCAGTCAGAGAATATCTGCAAATACCCCAACATCTGAAGCACTCTGTGCAGTCATAAGGACCGAGCTTATGGGCTCCTTTACATTTCAAGAAGACAATTGCCTATGAAAGTATGCCTGTTCCTTTCATGTTTTCATCAAGGATGTTCTAAATTTATGCATAGAACCTCTTGTTTCAGATACTGGGTTTTGCTTTCAGCCTTTAGTGCTTCAAGTGTAATGTTTACCAAATAGCTATTCATTTAGAAACCATTAGCTGCTAAATGTTGGGGAATGGGCAGAAGATCCCCATTACTTGTGCAACCTTTGGAATTAGCCACATATCCTTTAGCTTTCTAGTGTCTTACATACAATGTCATTCCTAGGATTGAACAAAATACTACAGATGTGGTCTTGCCAGGAAAAGTACAATGGGATCATGCTCTTCTCAAAACCTGTGTTTCTCAGTGAAAACTAAGAAAGATTTCACATTCTTGACTGCCATATAACATTGTTGACTCATATGGCGCTTCCAGTATAGTTAACCTCCCCCAGATTTTTTTTCTTTTTTTCAGAAGAACTCCTATCTATCTGTGCCTTCCCCAGACAATCTTCCCAACAGCAATGGGGGTAAAGAAGAGATAGAAGCATTTGTTTAAAAAAAGATTAGGAATCCTAGATAAAAAGCATGACAGCTGGGTGTGAATGACCCTTCCTGAGAGACTTCAGCTGAATTCCATCCCCAGGGCCAGCTCATTTCCAGGCTGCAATAAGCATGTGTTCTGGTGATTCTTTGATCTGGCACCAGCATTTGAACCCAAAGATCTATGAGAGGAATCCTGAACTGGTCATTTTTAGTTTCTCTTTCTTTCCTTAAAGGAGTCTGACATCCTTCCTCTTCTGGGAACATTAGGAATAGATTTGTGCTGATTAGTCTGTGAGTGATGAGACTGACTGAGGCCAGATGCAGAGATATCTTTGGATCATATTTAAGGGAACACATGAAGACATGGATACATGCACATCCTTTCATTCCCTTATCAACTGAGATAAGGTATGTAAAACTCATCCTAAACATAAAATATTATATAAATGTAATAGGGCATTCAGACATATTTCAACTATTTGCCTCATCTGAACTTGCCCAGATTCCCTGTTACATTCATAGGCTATTGGGGCAGCTAGGTGGTACAGCGAGTAGAGCACTGGCCCTGGAGTCCAGAGGACCTGAGTTCAAATTTGGCCTCAGACACTTGACTCACTTACTAGCTGTGTGACCTTGGGCAAGTCACTTAACCCCAATTGCTCTGCCTTCCCCCCCTCCAAAAAAACCCCCCACATGCATTCATATGCTATTTTTAGGCCACTTCTGTCATTCATATTTTAGAATGTAAGTTCCTTGAGGACCCTTTATATTTCCAGCACCAAACATAGCACCTGGTACAGGCATGTACTCAATAAATGCTTGTGTGTTGAATTTAATAGAATTGCATTCCTGCAGTCAGTAGTAGTCTCTCCTCATGTTGTATTTCCTTATCTGTTTATATGTCTCCCAGGAGAACATAAGCTTCTCGAGGGCAGTGTGATGAATGAAAACCCTGAGAGACAAAGTTCCTGGACAATTAATAATCAATTTATTAATTAGGCTAGCCAGCAATAAATGAATTGACGGTGATTGGTAGTTTGTCTCTGTAACCAAACACCAAAGGAGACCCTGAAATGCCTTAAATCCCTTCTCAAGGGGGTGCCAGTTTCATAGGCAATCATCTTTTCTGGTTTTATTTTGTATGTGGAGATGCTCGTGGTTTTTGGAACTTATTAAGTACAAACTTTTTTATATATTTACTTTTAAAGCATGCTATCTCTGCCCCTGACTTGTGTTGAGACCTCACAGAAACCGCTGGCCTTCTGCAGAAGGAGAAGGAATGAAAAATTTTCCTTATCTCTCCTCTGAGAATTAACTGTATTTTTTTAAAAAGTACATTAGCAATTGCAACTTCTCAGAGACAGACACAACATAAACAAACACAGGCTGTCAGCATTCTTTCGATGGGATATTGTGCTGGTTATTGCATTATTGTATTAACAAAAGAGTGAGAACAAGTTTCTAAATTAAAATTAATTCAACATTTTAGGAGAAAGAGGGGAGGTGGTGGAACAGAACCATTGTTGGCTCTTTAACATTCTATGATCCCAAACTTTCTCTTTAAGCCTCCCTCCCCACCCCCTAAAATGCACAGGCAGGGTGTGGCCTTGGTTAATATAGTAATAAAAAGAACAATATTCATAGTATAAAAAATTCATGCCAGAGAACTTGGAGTACTTTGTAAATATGAGCTCATTCCTCCTCAGTTTATTTCTGTAAAGTAATAACAGAGTAGGGAGAGAGGCAGGAAAGGATAGAGAGTCAGGAAGACCTAGGTTCCTGTCCAGCCTCTTACATACGTGGGATACGAGACCCTGGGAAAATTACTAAACCTCTCAGTGCCCTAGGCAAGTCTCAAAGACTTTAAATTGCAGAGGAATTGCAGATCTTCATGGGAAAAGGGGGGAATTTCCACATTGGAAGTTTCCTACAATGATGAAAACACATATCTGGGCCTCCCCCCAATTCATCTTTCCCCCAAAAAACCGCTCCCCAATCAGAATAAGGAAATCAGTAAAGCCACAGAAACCTCCCACCCCATCCTGCCTCCTTTTTATTGCATTTTCCTGGAAAGCAAGTCATACATAGAAGAGATTCCTGTTTTCATAAGCAATTGTCTTTTTTGGTTTTATTTTGTATATGGAACTGCTAATGGTTTTTGGAACTTGTTAAGTGCAAAAAAATTCAAATATTCATGTTTAAAGCTCTAAGTCTAGAAACAGGGATACTCCTAGCAAATGTCTGTATCATTTCTTTCTTAAATAGAAGCCAGGCCCTCAATAGGCTTTAATGGGGATTAATTCTTGCTTCAGGTAGGGGCTGGACTGACTTCTAAGGTCCTTTCCACCTCTAGGATTCTAGGATTCCATATATTTGTCAAATACATAGTATGTATCGATGAAGTTCGATTGCATGAGAAAAACACTCTAAGCACAGGCCTAAACCTTCAGGAGGAAACAAGATGCTGAGAGCTTCCAAATCCAATTTATTTCAAGGAATAGACTCATATCATGTTATTCCTAGAAGGAACCTTAGAAATAGTCCATCCAGTCTAAGGGAGCCAGACTCAAATTGTGAGTTTGTTTTAAGTTCATAGTAATCAAGTCTTTAAACCACTTCTGCCTAAATATTTGTTTTTCTTCAAAAAGACACATTAGTCCAATTACATATTCATTTGAACAGGTGGACCAAGGGGCTCTGCAATATGGGGAGCAGGGGAGGGCTGCAAATAGCCCGAGGACTCTGGATCTAGTCCAACCCCATTATTTTATAAATGAGAAAATTAAAGCATAAAGAGATAAAAATGACTTGTCCAAGGTCACACATATCAGAGCCAAAACTGGTATCCAAATCCCCAGACTCAGTCCAGTGTTCTTTCCCCAGCACTTTGTTTCCTCTCCAGGGAATGTTCCAGGCTGTTTATTTCCTCCTAAAAATAATTCTTAAAATTGGATAGCTGCCACCAGATGGACAGTGGTGCCTGGCCTATCATAGGCCGATTGGTTAGCCTTCCCATTCCGGTAAAGAATTAAATCAAACAATGTTTAGCACATAATCAAGTCAACTAAGTTTTTCAATATGTAAAAATATCCTTATCGAAATAAGTCATAATAATTAGTGGATCTAATTACTAGCATTTACATTACATATATTGTGCTAAGAACTCTGGAATGACAGGGCAAAGGGCACGGATCTGCCCTGAAAGATTTCAGCCACTCAAGACTTCTTTCGGTGAGAGACAAGATTTATTGGTTGCCTATAGAAGCCGGTAGGGACAAGATTGACCTTTTTTAAGGAAAAAAGAGAGTGGGAAGATTTGGATGGGATTAAGGGTGGGAAGTAGCCTGGGGTAGTCCAGAGGTAACAAACTGTGAAGGGTTGGGCTGGGTCAGGGGCCACAATGAAAGGACAGTTGAAAGGATTATTGAGTATCTAGGTAGGGATGTGTGGGAAGATTCAGGAGTGGGGTTGTGTTTTTGGGGTCCAGGTCCCATACCCTATCACATTTACATATAAATTGAAAGTATGATACAATTCAAGCAAGACAAAGAAAGACAAACACATAGATATAATTTCCTCACTAAATTTCAACTATTAACAGATACTGCTTGATAGAAATACTGACCACTTATTCTGATACATGTTTCACTCTTCTTGTCGTTGAAAGAGCTCTGAATGTAGAGTAAGAAAATATGGATTCAAGATCTAAGTATGTCATCACTAGCATGTTGTACTAGCTTCCCTGATGTCTGAAGATAGAAGCTTGTAGCTTTGTTCTGCTAACAACTCCTGCCTTAGTAAAATATAAAACCTTTTCTTTTCCTGTTTGCTACATCCTTTCCTTTTCACAATCAGTACGGAAAGAAAAATGGTTGTTACGTACGTATTGCATTTTCCCATGACTGTTTTTTTCCCTTTCAATCATACAGGATTCATTTTCCTCAACTTGCCTCCTTCCCTGACTAAATCTCTTGCTTTAAAGTCTTATGATGTGTAAAAGCTAATGTGCATCACATGGTAAGGTTTATATGTAGTATAAGAAATGGGAGGAGGAGTTTTGTTTCCACAGAACTAAAAGTGTACTTCCCCCTCCCCCACCCCAGCTTTAGCAGAAATCAGGCCTCAAGGTCAGTCAGGTGAGAGGTCAGAGGCTTGTACACATGTGCATGCTTTTTGAGAAGACAGTCAGGGGAATTAGAGAGGCCAAACCAGGTTGAACCAGTTCAAGCTTATCTAGGGTCTGGTCTTGGTCAAGAATCCAGGCCTACTGATTTGCATAATTTGCATATGTTAAAAAGGGAAAGTAGGGGAAGTAAAAGAATGTAGTTTAATCCTAAACTAAGACAAGGAAAATCTAATTAACTTCACTTTTGCTTCTTTATCCTTATTATCCTACCTATATAAACTGTATAACCTAGGAAAACTATGTAAAAAAATAAAGATTGTAAACTAACCATAACTCTAGGAGGAGTGAAGGGAATGGTTACCCCTGCTCCTGTGGCTGTATTGATGTGAGTGTTCCAGGGAGCACTACACCTGTGCTTTCTCTTGAGGAATGTAATAAATGTCTTCATCTGCCCACTCTGGTCCTGAGTTCTTTGGGTGAGAGTGGGGAAATTACATCCCCACTGCAGTGTTAAAAGGGCAACCACTCAGGATCTCCCTGGGGAGCCCTGTGGTCTGCACAACCATTCTAAGGGGCCATCACTTGGGTCCTCCTTAGGGTCTGGCCCCTAGGAGGCCCTGGGATTCCCACAGATTAAGGGGGGGGGGGCTACCACTTCGTCTTCCTCTGGGAGTCCTGTGGTCTGCACAGCCTTCCTTAGGGACTATCACAGGGTTCTTTCTCAGGACTTTGGCCCTGCCTAGGAAGTCCAGTGATCCCCCAAACTGCGTTTTCCTGCAAAATGGATTCAACTCAAGCCTTCTCAGCCAAGGAAAAACAAAGTTTATTAAGGGTTTGCCATATTGTGTAGACTCTTAGGGATCCTAAGCATTTGTGGTGCTTATGCCAATGGGCCAGATCAATCTGAACTGAGCTAGATTGAATCTGAGCGCCTTCATGGAGGCAAGATGGAGTTTATGTACAGAAAGATTGTGGGAGGGATTAAGGGGTGGTCAGGTAGTCTGGGGTGACTAGAAGAGGGGTTTAGGGAGGGGAGGGTCTTGAGGAGGAGTCTAAGGAGGTGCTTGATGGGACTGGGATGAGTTCAGACTCCATCCAGGGTGGGAAATAGCTGAAAGCTACCTGGAGATGACAGATAATGAGAGCTAGGGTAAAAGAGCTAGGGTATAGATATTTTGATCAGGCTCAAGGGTGGAAACAGCCAGAAGGCAATCCAGAGGCAGCCAGACAATGGAAGGCTAGGCTAGACTAGGCTATTTGGGCATGAAAAGCCAGATCAAGTGGGCAGATTCAGGGTGGGATTCAGGGGGGTTTCCACAGTCTAAACTTCATCATTTTCAGTCTTCTTCCCACAGAAAAATTAGTTTACATGAACTGCTATAAGTATCATCAGGGTAGAAAGGAGATTAAAGGAATTTCTTCACAGTTAGTCAGCTAAGAGTTTAGTTTATTTGCAAGCAATTGGAAGAGAAAAGCAGTTCAAAACATAGCCCTAAGGATTCTTCTAGCTGGCTTACTGAATCTGGTTGACTGGGGTCTGCATCATAAAACAGGCTATAAGCTAGAGTTGGCATAGATCTCCCCTTGGAAGGAAGAAGCCACATCAGAACTGAAGACCAGCAGAAGGCCACAGAGATGCCAGATGCAGCAGAGAGCAATGTCATGCCACAGGTGTTCCCTCTGTGTGGCTCTTTCATATGTGTTTTTTGGTTACTTGTGTTACCTGTATTGTGTGTGCCCTTTCCTCCAACGATGGTGTGATAATCTTTGGGAGATTATATTTCTGTGTGTATGTGAGGGAGCTTTCTTGGCACTTATTATGCTATGTTTTTAGATTAAATACCTTCTGCTTTAAACTGAAGGGTCCACTTGACCTAATAAAATAAAACACACTGGTAAGGGTTCACAAATTATGGTTTTGAGTGTATGCTGGCCCACAAAGTACATCAAACCTGGGGAAATGTCCTCAAGTAGCACTCTGGGTGCTACTTGAATACCCCAAGTTCATTTTGAAGCCCATGTCTTTCTTCAGAACTAACATTTCAAAGTACATTTGAGATGGGATGTATAGGGGTTTCTCACAGTTACTGCCACTAACATCTCTATGCTATGTCCTTTTACTTCCAAACATGGATCACAATTCACCTCCTCCAGGTTTCTCCCACGTAATTGCTCATTTTTCCACTCAGTGCTGCCAGAGCAGCTAAGTATTTATCTACCCATTTTGACTTGCATAGGTGACACTCTATAATATTATTTATTCAGGTGTTTCAAGTGCAGAAATATCTTGTTTCCCCAAATAGACTGTGAAGTCCTTGATTGTGCCTTCTCCTTCTTGGGGTGTCCTCCCCACGAATGGCTTAGGTTCACTTTGTGGGATTTCTTAGTTCTCTGTTTTGTACCCTCCACTCACAAAATCTGGGGAAATCATTACCTGACACAACTTTCCCTCAAAAGCATGAATTCATAAAATCAAAATATTATTGAAAGATCAAAGAAAAATAGAACCCAAGACAGAACCTGGAGAAAATATACTCTCCAGTGAGCAATCCTCTCCCTGACATCTAAACAAATTCTCAGACCAAATAGAGAGGTTTTTCTCCTTGCTATTTTGAGCACAAGATTGAGCACTGGAAGGGATGCTAGAGGTCATTCAATCCAAATCTTTCATTTTACAGAGGAAGAAACTAATGCTCATAGAGGGTAAATGACATAGGCAGGTCATATAGGTGGTAAGTGATAAAGGCAGGATTCAAACCCAAGGCCTCTGACTCCAAATCCAGCCTTCTTTCCATTCTCCAGTTATAGTCCCTCCTGTGGTCCTATCTAGTATCCAGTGTGTGGCATCAGGCATTGATCTCAGCCATAGTCAAAATCCTCTACTGAGTCAACCCTTTCTCTGTCATTTGAACAGTCTTGGCCAGCACAGAAGGTAAAGCTTTCATAGTTGGCCCTGTCTGGTAGGAAACACAGGCTTCCTGTGTTGCAACTGCAGCTATGCAGCCCCAGTCTAAGGTCTTGTCCCTGCAGCTATGACCCTTTGCAGCCACCATCAACAGGCTTTAACTTCACCAGAACTTCCTAACAAGCAAGACATTGTTACCTTTCGGCTTCAAGAAAATCCCTGTCATCAACTCCAGGTTCAGATATGGTGAGGAGGAATCTTGTAGTCCTTTTTCCCTTTGGAGATGGGCATTCTCCAAGCAAAGGAATGTACCCCACATTTAGATGCCAGTAAGGAACCCCAATTCCTCTCTAATTCTCTCTCTGCTTAAGCTCTCCCTTAGGCAAATGGGTGGTATTATTCAATACCCACCCACTGGGTGTGGTAGGGAAACCTGTGCATTTCTCATGTCCTCCAACATGGCTTTCCTAATCTAAGACAGCATCATTCGTTTTGAGAGAAAGGAAAAAAGTCTTAACCCAAGGTAGGCTGCGATAAAAGCATTAGAGCGATATAAAGTAAAGCAATGCCATATTCTCTCTGCTGATCCCTCACCCCCAGCCTCACCTCAGTCAAGGACCTCTGGCTGCAAGGGACCAGTTCTTGGTCATGGGATGAATAGATGGATGGCGGATACATCTGGGGCCATAAAGATTAATCATGTGTGTTTTGTCTTCCAGCCACTAGATACAATAAAGGAGCCTTTAAATAGGCTCCTTTTTTATTTTTGTGTGTAGCATCTGTGGCACCTCCTCACGGGGTCCATCAGAAAAGCTACCCCAGGTTTGATGGGGTCATCACCTTAGAGTTGCTCACATAGACAAGCAGTGTGTGACTAAAACTCTCAGGTCTTGGTTCTTCCTATCAGAACCAACACCTCCTATTGTAGTTTGCTCTCAGAGTGCCTACCTTTTGTAGATAAGGGAACCAATTCATGGGACCATAAGTTTTAGAATTGGAAGGGATCTTAGAGATCATCAGGTCCAACATTTTATAGATGAAGAAACTGAGTCACAAAGCAGTTTAACAGTTTAGGGGCACAAACCTAGTAAGTGTCTCAGGTGGGATTTGAACCTTTATTTCTTACTAGATTAAATATCCTTTCTTGTCCCCACTATCCAAAGCCAGCAAATAGTACTTTTATGGTAATAGAGTAAAATGCTTTGTGTAGCAATACCTGCTTCCCAGTACCACTGACAGAATCAGAACAATGATACATTGCAGAGTTCCAACTTTTGCCGTTCTCTAGAGAGCTAGATGTCCCCAATCTGATAGGTGTGAGGTGGTACCTCAGAGTTGTTTCAATTTTAATTTCTCTAATCAATAGTGATTTAGAGCGTTTTTTCATATTACTATAGATAGCTTTGATTTCTTTGTCTGAAAACTGCCTGTTCATATCCTTTGACCATTTATCAATTGGGGAATGACACATTTTTATAAATTTGACTCAATGTTCTATATATTTGAGAAATGAGACCTTTGTCAGAGATACTTGTTGCAAATCCATCCCCACCCAGTTTTCTGCTTTCCTTGCAATTGTGGTTGCATTGGTTTTGTTTGTGCAAAAAGTTTTTAATTTTATATAATCAAAATGATCTATTTTACATTTTGAAATGCGCTCTGTATCTTCTTTGGTCTTAAATTCTTCCTTATCCATAAATCTGACAGATAAACTATTCCATGCTGTCTTAATTTGCTTATGGTATCACCCTTTATGTGTTACCCATTTTGACCTTATCTTGGTGTTCACTGTAAAATGTTAAGAGGCTTATCTTGATGCCCCAAGTTGCTGGTGCTCCACTCTGGAAATTACTTTTTATTAACTTTGGATATATTTTACATTTACTTATCTGTGTACATGTTGTCACTAATCTCCCAATAAAATAGAAGCTCCTTGAAGAGAGGATTTTTTCGTTTTTTATCTTTGTGTCACCATGGTATGGTGCCTTGGCCCACAACAGAGCTCAATAAATAATGCTTGCTGAATGAATGAATGGACGGATGGATGGATGGATGGATGGATGGATGGATGGATGGATGCAGTTACTGATGACTGCAGCAAGGACAACTGAGGCAAGGAGAATTGGTTGAGCACAGCAAAGCTCATACCCCCTGATAAACACTGCAGTAATAGTCCAGAACTATTGGTTGCACTTTTGGAGGATTATAGCACTAGGGCTAGAAGGGATCTTAGAAGTCCATCCCTCTCGGTTTTGGGGTTTGTTTTTTTTTGTTTGTTTTTTTTGGCAGTTTAGGTAGATGAGGCCCAGAGAAGTTAAGCAGAAAGGTAGCAAGGGGACAGAGTCAGGATTTGAATCCAGGTCTTCTGACTTCCGATCCAGCATTCCTTCCATTGCTACAGTCTGTGAGGTTTGGCTCCTTGTGTGTCACAGACACCTTCCATCCTTTCTTTCTCACTATAGTTCTGGACTCATGTGATCCTGGCCCCTGTTTTCCCTCAGACTGGGGAGACCTGAATGCACAGATAATAAAGGCAATGGTGGGTTCATGCTCTATCCTGATTTCAGTCCATTTCTAAGGAAATAAAAGCCAATCTTTAATTTTTCCACAGTTAATGTCACCTAGAATTTACTTTTCCTTAACAGCTTCTGATGAAAGGAAGGAGGAAAGAAAAAAGGAAGGATGAGAGGAAGGAAGGAAGAAAAGAGAGAGGGAAGGAAGGAAAGAAGGAAGGAAGAAGAAGAGAAGGAAAGAAGGAAGAGAGAAAGAAGAGATGGAAGGAAGGAAGGAAGGAAGGAAGGAAGGAAGGAAGGTAGGTAGGAAGGAAGGTAGGATGGAAGGAAGGAAGGAAGGAAGAAAGGAAGGAAGGAAGGAAGGAAGGAAGGAAGGAAGGAAGGAAGGAAGAAAACTGCTTGGTGTTAGTGTGATATGATGGAGAGAAACTGGATCAGGAATCTAAAGACCTAGGTTTTCATCTGGGCTCTGCTACCTGTGTGACCTTGAGCAAGTCACTTCCTTTCTGAATCTCATTTACATCTGTAAAATAAAGGGTTGGAAAAGATGACCTCCAAGATACCTTCTCTCCAGGTATAAGATTCTATGATTCCTTAACCCCCAAAACTCCAGGATTTTCCTCCCATGGGACCTAGGGTACTTTTCCTGCCCCTGTGTATATATTGTCCTCCCTGACAGACTTGAAAGTTTTTTAGGGTAGAGCCAACATCAGGGCAGCTGGGTGGTGCAGTGGATCAAGCCCCTGGGCCTGGAGTCAGGAAGATCTGAGTTCAAATCCGGACTCAGACAACTATTAGCTTTGTGACCCCGGGCAAGTCACTTAACCCTGTTTGCCTCAATTCCTCATCTGTAAAATGAGCTGGAGAAGAAAAGAGCAATCACTCCAACATCTCTGCCAAGAAAACTCTAAATGGGGTCGCAAAGAATTGGATACAACTGAACAATAATATATGGTTTCATTTGCCCCTTGCCTAGCACCTGGGCTTCAATGAATGTTGAGTTAACTGTAAGTGACTTTTCCTTCAGTCCATCTCAACAGGGCCTGTGACTGAGAATATGGACCATCTTGGAAATTTGTACCCTATCAGAGTTTCCTGCTGGGAATCTGAGCTGAGGTTTCCCGGGTATGTCAGGAGCATTGTTCATTGTGGAGAGTTTCTGGGCAGAGGAGGTGGCTTGAAACACTAGCATTCAATTAGCAGCACTTGGGCTCATGAGCACACACACACACACACACACACACACACACACACACCCCCTCCCTGGACAAGCCAGGCAGGATGGAGGTTGAGGATGTTGGTCTTTCAATGATCAGAAACAGGGAAGCCTACAGCCAGAGGAAAGTTCCCAGGGCCATGACATGTCCTGGACATGAGACTCCACCCTCTCTAATCCCAAGGGCCCAGTCCCTCCTCCAACATCCTTCCCAGTTCTCCTCAAAGGGTTAAAATGCCTTCTTCCCAGGGGCATGCCCACCCCCTTTCTCCTTGCCTAAGGGAACTATTCCCTTTGAGTTCATTTCCTGGCTAACAGGCCATGCCTGGGACTGAACACTTCTGTCTGGGCCTGGTCTGTGTAGCTGTCTGTCTATTTTGTGATGATCTCTGGGGCACAGATATTCATGGCCAGCCATCAAGGAACAATGGGACCAGATAGGTGAAATTCTGACTTCTGGGATATGAAATGGGAAGATACCTTGAGTCCTCAAATATCTCATCTGTAAAATGAGGGGCTAAGACTAGGTGATTTGGCAGGTACTGTGCTAGATTTGGAATCAAAAAAACAGGGTTCCTCTCTCACTTTCTGGGTGGCCTTGTGCAAGTTACTTAATTTCTCTGGTCCTCACTGTACTCATGTGTAAAATGAGAGTGCTAGATTAGATGATGTGGGAAACAGCATGGGAAAGTGAAAAGTTTATTAGATTTGGAATTTGAGAACCTGAGCTCAACTTTTGGCTCAATTTTTCTACCAAAGTGACCTTAAGCAGGTTCCCTGGACCTTCCTTTCCTCATCTATAAAATGAAAGAGCTGGACTAGATGAGCCCTAGGTCCCTCCCAGGGGCAAATCAATGATCCTATGACCTCTAAGGTCCCTTCCAGCACTAGCATAGAGTTGCATAATCTTATGACCCTTCTTGTCTGTCAGTCAGTCTGCATTTGCTGCTCTCTAGTGAAAACCAGGGAATTCTCATTCCTAACATCTGTGTGCCAATCCAAGTCCAAATGGCTGTTTTTGTAAGGGTGAGATGAGGATCAGGGAAGCATGTTTTGGGAGGGCACTTAGGACCTCATGGGCCATCTAGCCCACCCCCTCATTTTACAGATGAGGAAACTGAGGAAAGTCCCAAAGGGACTGCATAGGAGGCAGGATGTGCTCCCAGGGCCACTGACTCCAGAGCTATCCCTCTGCCTCGTGTCACACTGGCCCCCACTTACAGGTTCCGAGAACTTTATTTCTGAAAGCACAGCAGCTCATTCAACCCCCTCATTTGACAGAAGAGGAAATAGATTCCCCAACAGGTGCCTGGACTTGCTCAAGGTGACCCAGAGAGCTGCAGAGCTCAGTTTCCTTCCCCACTAAGGTCAATGCAGAGTAACAGAGTCCTCGCCTCCCACTCAGGCTGATGACTCACCTATGGGGTAAGGAGCTAGGGATCCCCCCTCCCCCACCTGAGACTGCAGAGGCCTCTGGATCTGCTGTTACAGAGGATGTGCTGTAGAGAAAGTAGAGCCTAGGGAGACAGTATATGAGTCACAGGAATGAGTCAGAGCCCCAGTTCAGCTGACTTTCAGGGGTTCTGAGAGTTGTCTGTGTGATAAGAAGTAACTATGCCCCTCCTCCAGCTGGATAGCCTTACATCATGTCTCTCCATGTGACCCAAACTGGCTTGTTCCACAAGTTCTAAGGTTGTTGTTTTTTTTTCCTTTAAGGGGTAAAGCTTCATGTCTGAGAACAAATTCACTCCTCCTTTCACTCGCTTGTTCATTCCTTCATTCATTCATAGAATTATAGGATCATAGCTCTAGAACTGACCAGAGACATAGAGGCCATCCATCTAGTCTCTCTTTTTACAAACGAGAAAACTGAGGAGCAGAAACAGAGGTTAAATGATTTGCCCATATACTAATATCATAACCACACACTAATTAACAGGGCTAGGATTTGAACTGAGGTCTTCTGACCCCAAATTCAGCAAGTATTTGTGCCACTTCACCATTCTCCTTCATTCATTCATTCAACAACCACTCCTAGGTAATGTAATTAACTGTGATAGATGCTGAGGAAGATAAGCAATACCAAAATAAATAAGCTTGGCCCCTGTCCTCAGAGATCAAATAAGGAAGGTAAGACACAGACATACATAATTGTACTATAAGCTATGATACAGGCTGTATTATAATAAGGATCATCATTTATGCCCCTGAAATAGCTCAGGAAAGCTCCCTGTGTCCCCTTTGGAGGGGAAGAATGAAGAGACTGGTTAAGTCACACAATCCACCACAAGCAAAGGTGGACATGGAAGCCAAAATTCTGAGGTTCCTGGCCTTAGGAGCTCACTCTTATTTACTCACCCACTGGCATCCATCGCATCACCCAGTTTTATGGGTCAGGAGTATAGATTAAGACTTAACCTATTACATTGTTGATGGGGCTGTAGATTGGGTGTAAACTTTTTTGGAGCATTGCCTGGCAAATATGGTAAGGCTCATGAAACTGACCATACCCTTTGACCACACTATCTCTTACTATATCCTGAGGAAGTTATTAAAAGAGAAAAAGTACCTGTCAGTACAAAAATATTCATAGCTATTTTGTTCATAATACTGAAAAGTTAAAAATGACCTACATGTCGAGCATCTGGGGAACAAATGACTAAACTTAAAATATGCCAAAGAAATGGAACATTATTGAGTTTCCAAAATAAAAAAGGCAAATATGAATGTTGTGTGAGAGCCTCTCCCATGACATAATAGGCCTAGGCTTACTTTGAGGGATTTCTCACTTCTCTGGCTCATTGCCCCAACCAGAAAATCTTTGGAACTTCATTACATGATAACAAGTGTATTGTCCCTGGCTCCTCTAGCAAGCACATGATTCACAAAGCTCAAAGAAGAAAGAGATTGCATGCAGGTATAACAGCGGCAGCCGACCCATGGAGCGTGTGAGGGGGTAGGCCTGGGCCCTGGCCACTTCTGGTGACACATGTTATGACTGGAGCACTTCCCAGGGAATGTTGAATATACACTCTGGCCTCTTCCAGAGACACATTTGCTCAGGGCTGAAGTATGTGGCACCGTGGGGATAATTGTACCAAGTCTATCTGACTCATGTTCGATGCAATGGCTTTAACACAGATCAAAGGAAGTAAATCTCTCTTGTCTGAAAAAGCATAAACTTAAGACCAGGAAACCAAATTGTACCCCAAACCCTGTAAGTCTTTAATAAAACAGAACTAAACGAACTGGCGAACAATAAATAAGCAAAGAATGGAAAAAATCATTCCTTAAGTGTCCATTACGTGCCAGACACTGTACTAACCACTTCAAAAATATCTCATTTGATCATCACAAAAACCCTGGGAGATAGGTGCTATTATTATTCCTATTTGATAGTTGAGAAAACTGAGGCAGAGAGAAGTGACTTGCCCAAGGTCAGACTGCTAGCAAGTGTCTTGGGACAGATTTGAACTCAGGTCTTCCTGACCCCAGGCCCTGTGCTACATCTGTTGTGCCATTTAACTGCCAAAGAAAATACCCTTTACAGGGTGAATTTATGCTACTGTTGGCCCTGTTTTACTTCCTTCTTTCTATTCTTCCCTTCTATTCTAAAAAATATACTTGCATTGCACCCGTAGACAGTCGCATATTTATTGATTTTACTCTGCATCACCTCCCAGAGATCCTTCCCTATTTCCTTGTGCACTTCATAGTAATTGTTTTTTTAGAGCACCATAATATTCTACTACATTATTATTTGGGGGGGGGCAGTCTAGACCTGTGATTTTCTTGGTAGAAAGAACTCCCAATAGGGAAACTCTTTTCTACCAATGCAGATCAAGCTCAGATGTACAACTAATAGCCTTTGAGAGTTGCCTAGGGACTCTGAGAGGCAACTGACACGAGGTCACATAACCAGTAGGTGTCAGAGGCAGGAGTCTTAAAGCAGGGTCTTCCTGCCACCAAGGCTGGATCTCTATGGACACTATTGTTAACATGGTAACTTAAAGTACCATTATTTATTCAGTGCTTCTCCAGTTGTTGGACACACAAACTGCTTTTTGGTTGTTTGGGACTGGGTCTCCCTAACTTGACTAGGTTAGAAGTGCGGCAGCTACTCATGGGCTGATCATATGATTTGTTTTTACGAATGAAACTAGTTCTCCCCTCCTTAGCCTGGTGCTAAGTGTTGGGGATACAAATACAAACAAAAAGGATGGACCCTGTCCTCAAGGAGCTTACATTCTAATGGGAGAAGACAACACATAAAAGGGAATGGGGAGGAAGGTTCCTATGTGGGAACATGGAGGCAAAATGTGGAAAGTCAGAAGTACAGCCAGGAGGGAAAGAGACCTTGGAGACAGTGACTTGGATCTGAATCCCCACTCTGCTACTCTGTCACCTGTGTGACACTGAGTCACTGGATCTCTCTGGCCCTTAGTTTCTTCATCTGAAAAAATGAGAAGGGTTGGACTAGATTACCTCCAAGATCTTTTGTAGTTCCAAATCTATGATCTGTGACTCTTCAACCCCAACTACTGAGAACAATTCTGTTTTTGGCTCTAATTCAAAGGTTCTTGCCAACAAGCTGGTGATTGGAGTGGGGGAGGAGAAAACATGAGCCAGTTATAGAACAGGCAGTTTTATTCCCACACAGAAAAGGGAATGATAAGCAATGAAAATCATAGAATTAGAAGAGAATTGAGTAACATACTTCTAGCACAATCAATTGAGAAGATAATATTCAAGCCTTGCAAAGAGTTTCTTTCCAAGGGATGTTAATTAGCCGTTTTATATTTCACCTTCATTGAGAGCAGTCTAGCCAATCTCAAGTGGGTTCTTTCTTGCCACTGGTCTCTTAATTTTCTATAGGCAACTCTTTCTCCTTTGGCCTGTTTGCTTCTGCTGCTGTTACCACAACTGCTCCAATAGCTGCCATCTTCTATTTAGGCTCCCAGGAAGGGGAAGATGCCAGTTACCTTCCAAGATCTCTCACAAGGCCCTGCATTATTAAAAGAAATGGCACAAATAGAAGGTGGCCCATTCCAGACACAGACTTTCCTAGGAGGCCATCTTGTTGTTCAATCGTGTCCAACTCTCTATGACCCTATTTGGGGTTTTCTTGACAAAGATACTGGAGTGGTTTGCCATTTCCTTCTCCAGCTCATTTTACAGATGAGGAAACTGAGGCAAACAGGGTTAAGTGACTTGCCCAGGGTTACATAGCTAGTAAGTGTCTGAGGCCGGATTTGAACTCTGGAAGATGAGTCTTTCTGACTCCAGGCCCAGCACTCTATCCATTTCACCACTTAGCTGCGCCAGGAGGCCATGAGCTCATGGTTTATGGTTCAGTGGGGAAAAAGTATCTCAGGGATTTGTCCTTGAGCTTCAAAGCCAAAAGGAATAGCAGCCTGTGGAGTGTGGATTGTCCCCTAATCTATCCAAAAAGTTCTGGCTTAGCAGCCAATTAAAAGACTTTTCCAGCCCCGTAGAAACGGCTGTAGACTTGATCTTGCCATCATATAAGTGTTCCCCCTCCATTTTGCTGAACTGTGAAATTCCTTTATCTGATCACATACTTTTTGTCCTTCCATCTTAAGCCTTGCCTTACCTGTTCTTCATCCTCACTATGACCCCTTCCATCCCTTAGTTTTGACCAAGTCAGCACTACTTCACTAGCTACACTGTCCTTCCTCCCTTGTCTCTCCCCCTTGGTGACTGAGTTCAAATTAATACTATCCTCCACACTCAACTCCCTTGCCCCTTTATCCTATGGCTGATCATTTCTTACCAAGCCCCAGTCTTGGATTACACTCACCATTCACTGCCTGCTTATGTGCTATTGAACGGAGCTACAGAAAATCATGAAACCGTGTTGACACGATCCACAATAAATTTGTTACATAATCTGAACTGGGTCTTCTCTGTAGTAAGGCAATCTGCTGACAATTCCCTAATTGATTCACTATCCTACTTACCACAAAAGCTATTCCAAACCTTTCCATTCCTCCCCAACACTGTTGTGGCAATCCCATCCCCATCCACTCACTCAGCTAAGGACCTTGCTTCTAACCTCACTGAAAAAAACTTGAGGCCATTTGCTAAGAGCATCCTTTTCTCCTTCCTCTTCATCTCACATCAATCAAATGTCACTATCTCCTTTCAAGAGGTGGCCTTTTTCCTTGACTAGGCAAACTCTTCTCCATAAACCTTGGAATCTACTCTCTGTGCCAGCAGATTGCCCCTTCTATTATATTACCCTTTTACTAATCTTAAATCTCTCCCTGTCTACTCCCTGATGTCTACAAATATAGCTATGTCCTCGAAAAACCCTTAATGGATTTGACCATCCCTGGGAGCTATCAACCTCCTTCCTTTTGTGACTAAACTCCTTGAGAAGGCTGTCTAAAATAAGTCTCTACTTCCTTTCCTCACACTCTCTTCTAAACCCTTTGTGGTCTGGCTTCTGATCTCATCATTCAACTGAAGCTGTACTCTCTAAAGTTACCCATGATCTCTTAGTTGCCAACTTAATGGTCTTTTATTAATCATCATCCTTTTTGACCTCTCTCCAGACTTTTGACACTGTCAATCACTCTCTTCTCCTTGATACTCTCTGCTCTCTAGGTTTTCATGATACTGCTGTCTCTTGGTTCTCCTCCTACACACCCAACTCCTCCTCAGTCTCCTTTGGATTTTCTTTTGGTTCACTCCCACTAACCATAGATATCCCTCCGAGGGTCTGTCCTTGGCCCTCTCCTCTTTTCCCTCTGTACTATTTTGCACTATAGGTGTTCAGGGAGGACTAGAGCCTCTGGTGTTAGGCCTTGCTGAGCCCTTTTCAGGGCTGCTCATCCACTGTTGTTGTCCACCTCTTACCCAGTTCTCACTTGTGACTCCAAAAAGCTGTAGCATGCATGGCAGCCACACCCTACTAAAACCATCTCAGTAGATAGGCTAAACCAGGCTGAGGGTAACCAACAGGCCTGAAACCCATTGGTGAGTTAGGGGTTGTCTTTCCAAGCATGTGAAGACTTCCCCTGACAAAATGGGCAGATGAGAACAATTTGTTCCAACAGCCATGAAAGCAGCTGAAGCAGGTGCTGTGGAGCATTTAGAGCAGGGGTGGGGAACCTGCAGCCTCAAAGCCACATGTGGCCCTCTAGGTCCTCAAGTGCAACCCTTTGACTGAATCCAAACTTCACAGAGCAAATCCCCTTAATAAAAGGATTTGTTCTGCAAGACTTAGACTCAGTCAAAAGGACACGCCCAAGAACCTAGAAGACCACATGTGGCCTCGAGGCTGCAGGTTCCCCATCCCTGGCTTAGAGTTTAGTCAGACATGGAAGACACCAAGGTCATCCACCGCATCCTGGGTCATTGTCAGTCATTTTGACTTTTATTTTGCCACTGGACTTCAATGACTCTGGAAGAGAGAGTGAGGCTCTACCTCACTTAAATCCAATTCACCCATGAGTCAAGACATCACCATTGGTCCTCTTCAAAGATGAAGGACAAACAACAATTTTGTATGATGATTTCATCAGCTCCTATGGGTTTAATTATTATCTCTATGCTGATGATTCTCAAGTCTTCTCATACAGCCCTAAGCTCTGCTGACCTCCAGTCTCACATCTCCAACTGCTTCAAACTGGATGTCCCCCAGAAACCTCAATATGTCCAAAAGAGAACTTCCTCTCTTTAACACCAAATTCTCCTTCTTCCAAACTTTCCCTACTATTGTAGAGGGCAACACTATCCTCTCAGTCATCCAGGCTCATAACCTGAGGCTCATCCTCAACTCCCCACTCCCACTCACCCCATATATCCAATCTGCTACCAAATCTTGTTGTTTCTATCTTCCCAACCTCTCTAATACATATCCCTTTCTCTCTACTCACACTGACACCTAGGACAAAGGCTTATCCTCTCCCACCTAGACTATTGCAATAGCCTCCTAATTGATCTCCCTGCCTCCCACATCTCCCTGCTCTAAACCATCTTCTATTCAGCTGCCAAAGCGCAGGATTGTTCATGTAACCCTCAACTACTCAATAAACTCCAGTGACTCCCTATTACCTTCAAGATCAAATATGAAGTGGTCTGGTTAGCTTTTAAAGTCCTTCACAACCTGACTCATTCCTACTTTTCCCATCTTCTTGCACTTTACTCCCTTTCACACATTCTACAATCCAGGAGCACTGGTCTTCTTGCTGTTCTTTACATCTCCCAACACTGTGCCTCCCCCAACTTGACTTGCAAGTGAACTGGATTTAAGTCAGGCAGAGCAGAGCAAAGTCATCAGCCTCACTCTCTCCTCCAGAGTCATTGGAATCCAGTGGCGAGACAAAAGTCAGGACAATTGGCTATGGTCCAGGATCCAGTGGGTGACTTTGGCCTTTTTTAAACTAAGGTCTTCTCCAGGTCTCAGTTTGTCTGAGGTAACACCCATTTAGTGATTAAGGGCTAGGTAAGCATTAAAGCAAAAGATGGCCTAATTTGCCATCACAAAAGAATCAATCTGGAAGGGAAAGACCCTCAGAGTTTCTGACCAGAATAGAAAACAATTGCTATTTATACTCATTCTGAGACATCAAAATCCAAGCAATGAGCAAGAGAGGCCTGGGCTAGGACCCCCATGCCTAGAATACTCTTCCTCCTCATCTCTGCCTTCTGGCTTCCCTTAACTATAGTACCTACGTAGGTATTATCCTTAGTCGAAGGAAGAAAGAAATATGCATTTATTATTAAGCACCTATTTTGTGCCAGGCACTGTGCTAAGTGCTTTAATATAATCTATTTTGATCCTCACAACAACCCTGGAGGTAGATTCTATTATTATCCTCCTTATTTTGCAACTAAAGAAACAGAAGCAGACAGAGGTTAAGTGACTTGTCCAGAGTCACAAAACTAGTAAATGTCTGAGGTCAAATTTGAATTCAGGTCTTCCTGACTCCAGGCTCAGCATTCTATACGCTGCACCACTAGTTGCATATGGAATGAAGAAACTGAGGTTCAGGCTGAATGACTGACTTGCCCAATTTTTGTGGATGGAAGCACCAGAATTTGGGCACAGGGCCAGTATTTCTTCCACACTGACTCATGTAAAGTGATATGTTATTTATGACTTTGCACTGTTACGTTTTGCAAAGCAACATTTATAAAATTATAGAAATCATTTCTATATATAGGTGTAGTCTAAAATATTTAGAGACCAGTTAGGTTTTTCCCTAATAGAAATGCTCAACAAAACCTAGTGATTTTATTGCTGACAGATGTGAATAACAAACACAGGATTCAGAACAAAAGATCTAAGCCAAAAATTGATAGCTTTAGCTATTCCTTTTGTTCCTTGCTCCAGATTAATTTGCATGTATTATGGGTACTTAAAAGTAGGCTCATGGCTCTAACCTCACAGACCTATTTTGCAGTATTGTTAGAAGGGGTTCCCAGTATTTCCTGAGGGGACATGGGCTGACAATCAGGAATTTTATATGAGTCCAAAGGAATTTTATGATCTCAAGTCAGATAGTTGGTGGGGATCTAGAACTGTGAATGAGAACAAAGTTAACTTAACCCTTGTTGACCTGAAAGTTTGGTCAAAAGAGGCAAACAGGCTAAGTGATATATGAATTCATATTGTTTATTCCCTTAAACCTAGCAGATACATGCATGCACAGAGCCAAAACATAAGTTCTGACTGTCTGATAAAAGAACAACAAGCCTCTTATATGTTTTAGGACAATCCCAGGATGTCTATGTCCCTCAGATTTATGGTCTCCATATGTGTTTAACCATACCATGAGAGAGGAAGTTTCTTAGTTGAATAAGTTGTAAATACAATAAGATGAGACAATTGACAAAATGTCAATGGGAAATTATGATCCCAGGATATCTGTGTTTCCCCTGTATAGCATATGTCCATAGGATACCAAGATAAGTCTAGGTATCTTGTCTTTTAGTGGTTACAAACAGGAAGAATGCTCTTGGTCAGCCTCATCTGGTCTTAAAGTTGCTGACACAGAAAAGAGCATTTTTAGAGCAAAGCAAAGCAAAACATGTCTGGTTGATTAGTTCAGCCTTTGGCCCTTATTGGGGTTCAAATGATCTGAAATGATTATCATCCTTCATTGAAGAAGAGAGACTTATCTGCAGCTAGACTGTAGCAAATGGTAGCAGAGAGCAGCAGATAGTTCAAAGAGGCTGCAATAGCCAAAAACCAGCAGATAGCAATAGAAAGCAGCTCAGGGAACAATTTAGTCAGAGAACAGTGGAAATTCCCAACAAGGAATAGAAACACAACGCCTAGTAGAGGATCAACATCAGTGGTATGATGATATTAATAGAGGACAGCACTGGTGGGGTCATTTGCCCGAGATACACATGTGCCCTGACCATACTTATCCCTACATATATACCTTCCATTTGTGTGCTCAGACCACACATTTCCTTTATGTGAGCACGTTCCCTTGTCATGTGTCATCTTTGCACTTATAGGCTTCCCCATTGGTGGTGTGGTAACATGGGAGAGTATACAACTATGGGTATTGAAGAATCTTTTAATGTCATTTTCTTCAGTACGGTGTTTGATTGCATGCCCTTTGCTTTGAACTGATTCTGCTTGTCTTAGTAAAAGTAAACATATAGAAAGAGGATGTTGACCCTCATCTGTAATATGCCTCAAATTTAGGAATGCCCAGTGTTCCTTTCTCAAGCTGTGATATCAACGCCACTGGTTTTCTTCCCAAAATAAGGTTTTCTTCCATAGAAAGCCACTGTTGCCAAGCAACTCTGCTGTCTACTGGAAAGACATTATTCCTCACGTGAAAGTTGCCAACATGAGGACATTTTCAAAAATGTCAAGCAGTCATTGACTCCTGCATCTGTGCTAGAAAGTAAGCCACTGTTTCTTAGCAGTGACACTTAACGGTGATGCAGTTGTGCTTAGCGACAAAATGTCAGATGGAGCTGATGTGTCAGCTATTCCAGAACAATATGATCCGTAGAGCAGAGTTGCACACCAACTGATAAACTGACAAAGAAAACACGGCTGAGGGTGTAGGAGTGGAGATATTTCATGGCTATCTTTATGATTGCTCCTTTAGAATTTGTACTACTCACAAGCCTTTTATGCAGCTCCTTTTCAAAGGATAAGAATGCACCCTTCATTATTACCATTTATGGTGCTCTGAGGTCCTTTGTTCAATAATTCTAAAGACATATTTGAAATAGCAACAGAAAATGTTGTTGGCTTGTTGCCATCTGCCAAGATAGATTTCAAATTATGTTCCACCATGTCCACTGGAAGTTTTTATGTTAGAAGACCTCACTGATCCACCCCTTCCTAAATAAATTCTATTATTAATTGTGCAAGATAGAGTGGCAGGTCTGGAGTCAGAAAGACTCATCTTCCAGAGTTCAAATCCAGCCTCAGACACCTACTAGCCATGTGAACCTGGGCAAGTCACTTTACCCTGTTTGCTTCAGTTTTCTTATCTGTAAAATGAACTGGAGAAGGAATGGCAAACCATTCCACTATCTTTGCCAGGAAAACCCCAATTGGGGTCACAAAGAATCAGACACGACTGAAAAACTAACTAAAAAAAATTGAATGGGGTTGGGGTGGGGGGAAGCCAGCAGAGAAATTGCCTGAGGAAATCAAACCATTCATTAATTGTCCACGTTAGTTATCTGCTGGTAAATGTATGGGGAAATCACATTGTTATTCCAGAAGAAACAATACAGGCAGCACATCCGGGAATTATTCTCATGGAAGCATTAGCTAGAAGCTATATCAAGTAGTCTGAAGTGGATTCTGCTTTTGACAAGAGTCTAAGGGAGTCTCAGATGGTTTATTCAGTACAACTGGCCAAAGGCATATAGTTTTCTGTGACCTTTTAAGTCACGGGTATATATTAATTTTGCAACACTATCCCAAAGAAATAATTTTTTGATTGTGGTAATCTCCTCCTTAAAAAGAACTAAAGTATTCCTCATTTCATCCCAAACCTCTGCAGCAACACTCATAGTTTTTGCTTAGTTATTTGCAACAAATGGATTTCTAGACAATGTAATTTATGACAAAAGGTCTGCATTTACATCAGTTAAGTTTAAGGAATTTGTGGAAAAGAATATTTTGACTAGTTGCTGTTGAGTCTTATCTCAAACAAACGGCCAGAGTGGGTTGAAAGAATGGTACAGAATACTTTTCTTAAATTTAATTTTTAATATTTTCACAAGTGTCTGTTATCTCTACCCCCTATTTCTCCATCACCATTGAACAATTTTAAAAGAAAAAGAAAACCCATATAGCAAATGTACAGAGTCCAGCAAAAAAAAAAAATTTCCACAGTGGCCCTGCCCAAAAATGTCTCATTCTGCATTTTAAGTCCATTACCTCTCTGGAAGGAAATGGCTAGCATTGTTCATCTTTGATCTTCTAGAGTAACAATTTATCTTTGCAGTAATCAGAGTTCTAAAGTCTTTCAGAATTTTCTTCATACTACTGACATTCTATATATTGTTCTCCTAGTTCCAATCACTTCAGTATATATCAATTCATTGAAATCTTACCAGTTTCCTCTGAAATCATCCATTTCATCATTTCTTATGGCACAATACTATTCAATTATATTCATATGCCATAATTTGTTCATCCATTCCCAACTGATGGGCAGTTTCTTAGTTTTCAGTTTTTTGCTACTATGACAAGAGATGCTATAAATATTTTTCAACATATGTGTCCTTTTTCTCTTTCTTTAATCTCTTTGGGGTGTAGGCCTAGTAGTGGTACTGCTGGGTCAAAGAGTATGGACAGTTTGATGACTTTTGGGCAGAATTCCAAATTGCTTTCCAGAATGGCTGAAATAATTCACAGTTCCATCGGCAGTGCATTAGCATTTAGCCCCTCCAATATTCCTCATTTTCTTCTTCTGCCAATTGTTTTGATGGGTGTATGGTGGGACCTCAGAGTTGTTTTAATTTAAGTTTCTCTAGTTATTAGTGATTTGGAGCATTTTTTTATATGGTCATTGATAGCACAAGTTTCTTAATGTACAAACTTACTAAAGATGCCCTGAAGTGAACTGTTAAAGATTGGTCAAGACTTGCCACTGCTCAGCATGTCAGCCCATGTTCAACAACAGGAATCAGTCTTGCTTAATTATCAATGGGGTAACATGCCCAGGCTTGCTTTGACGGTCTTTCCCCAACTCAGGGGAGTACTTAGAGAACTATACGAGAACACATTCTGGACACTTCTCTCTTTGTATCTGGTCTTCAGTCATTTTTAGTATGTCAGTCTTGGTTAGGAATTTTAGATCTTAAGTAAGTTAGGTTCCTACCATGATAAATGAGATCATGAATGCTTTGTCTTAGAAGGCCTAGAGTGCAGATAGGCCCATGCAGCATTGTCAACTTGATGAGCTGGTTAACTGTGAAAGTATTCCATTCCTTGGGGTGACTTGTGTGGAATCAGGATGCTAGGCCTATCTTATTCTGTTGTATTTCTAGAGAATATAGGCAAACTAAACGTTGCTACCCTGAAAGACAACTAGGAGAAAACTTCTTTTCTATGTCAAAGTGTCCTGTTTTTAGGCAGAACATTGGAAAGTATCTGCTGAACTCCCGGTTCTCAAAATATTCAAATCAAAATTTGATCACTTTATACCTCTGTCTTTCAGAATTGTACTATGCTGTCTTGGTCTTTCAATTCTGTACCACTCTCAGTTTTTCCTTTGTCGTTTCAATTCTGTTGTAAGACTATAAACTGGTTAACTATATTCTGCTTAGATAGAGAATATGGATATGATCTCTGTTTGCATGTCCACAGTTCTTCCCTTGTGGCCACAAGTAATGAAAAATTGCCTAAGCCAGTGGGGAGAAAAGCACAATACTGACTCAGTCCTTCAACACTTGGCAACAATGGGACCTTTAGAAGAATGCTCTTCTCAAGTTATTTGTAGGTGATTTTTTTGCTATGCCTCCTATTTCTCAGCAGATCGTAAAGTAAAAAAAGCAATAATTCGGTAGTCATGGCAAATCTTAAAGCGAAATAAACTGGAATTTCTATCCCTCCTAATATACCATAGAGATGGCCTCAAAAAAAAAAAAACATATACATTTGCTGATTAAAAGGAAGGCCTTGGATGGACTTTATAGATTTATGGAGAGACATGAAGTTCTACAAAACAGGCAAGCATGAATGGACTCTAATGTAATTAGAAGAAATACTCATAAGAAAAAGAACACATAACCCCTGGAGCTTTGCAGTGAGGAGGGCAGCAATGTGGGTGAAGAGATAGGAATGCAGGGAAAAAGTGGCCAGCTGTACCCTATGGCTTGAGTGTTACTGTCTGTCAGGGAAAAAGAAGAAAGAAAGAAAGAAACAAAGAAAGAGAGAGAAAGGAAGGAAGGGAGGAAGGAAGGAAGAAGGAAAGAGAGAAGAAAAGAAAGAAAGGAGAAAGGAAAGAAAGAAGAAAGGAAAGAAAGAAAGGAGCAAAGGAGGGAGGGAAGGAGAGAAAGAAGGAAGAAAAGGAAGGAAGGAAGGAAGAAGGAAGGAAGAAAGGAAGAAAAAAGAAAGGAAGATAGGAAGAAAAAGAGAAATAAAAGGAAGAAAGGAAGAATAAAGAAGGAAGAATGGAAGAAAAAAAAGAAGGAAAAAGAAAGAAAAAAGAAGGAAGGAAAGAAGGAAGAAAATGAAGGAAGAAAGGAAGGGAAGAAGGTAAGAAGGAAATCTAAAAGAACCCTAGCTTGGGTAATCCCTCAAAAGAAAAAAAAAAACACTTCCTTTGAAGCAAAAGAAGCTCCCCAGCAGATGGCAATAGCAGCTCAATGAAAAAGCAGCCCAGCAGCGGAAGACATCAGCCACTCTGTGGGGGAACCAGGAAATGGCAGCTTCAGAGGTACAGTAAAATTGAAGCAAAGCTAATGTCACGGCCCATGGTGCCTCTCTTTGAAGAGAGCCTGGGCTGCTTGCTTCCAGCAGAATCCTGGTGGTATGGAAGGGGAAGTGCCTTGGAGAGACTGTGGAGCACATGTAGACATTCTGTATCAGGTTCCATTCGGTTTGAGCATGGATGCTGAGTTGGCTTGGGAAATCCAGTCTATATTCTGATTCTGAGAGTCCTATGGTTTACACTCCCAAGGTTGCCATGGTCTCACACCAGATACCGGTGAGCTAAGGAATCACCAAATGAAGCCAAAAGTCAGTAAGACAAAAGACAAAGTAGCTAAAACTGATGAGCTTTTTGGAATGCCTCTACCACAAACCAAAGAGGCTCCTCTTCAACCCATGGTTAGCTGGCCTGAACCAGTTACAGAATGTCTATGCATACTGCACTGTCTCTTCTAGACACTTTCCTTCCCCATCAACACAGTGCTCTCTAAACAGGCTCCCCAGGTTCTCCACATGGCACTATCTCCGCACATGGGCTAGATCTCTTTTATGTAGGAAATTAAACCAGAGAGCTATGAGAGGAGTTGCCTTTGGGATGCTATTCTAATAGCATGAGTTTTCCAAGGAGTGTCCCTATTCCAATTGGCAGTGTAGGAAGCTGTGGGAGATTATGCCCTATTTTGCCTCTGGGGAATTTTTCCTTCTAATTTACCTTACTATTATTTGTAATTAAATATCTTTTGCTTTGAATTCTTGCATTATCTTACTTTGTCTGGTGAGATCCAATGAAAATAAGGGGCTTTGAATAAATAATGGACTCTGAGCCATTACCCTGGGAGTAACTTCCAGGGGTCCACAGTCAATGAAGTTGCACAGAAAATGACAGGCTATAATCATGTCTTTAGAGGGACAATGAGAACATATCCATTGGAGCTTTACAATGAGGAGGGCAGCAACCTGGGTGAAGGGACAAGGTAGCTGGGCTACTAAGTGGGGAGGAGAGTTCTATATGTGCAGAGGGGTCCCTGTGGTATAATTTTCCAGTTTATTTACTGTGAGTTCCTGTTAGCATGTTGTTCTCTTTAAGTCCCCATGGTTAGCCATAGTGGTCTCTAGGAATTGACTTTGAACTGGGTGTTTTTGTGATAATAAAAGGATTGTGTCAGGTGAAGAATTCCTCCTCACTTGCTTGTTAGCGGACATCTGACATAACACACTTCTAGGTCCAAACACTATTGAGACCCACTTATGCCAATAACCCTCCACTGAGCTCCCCCTCCAATGTCTTTTTGTGGCATGGAAGTGCCCCTGGGTTTTTGAAGGCTATGGGAACAGGATGCAGCTAGAAAGGAGGGAACTGATGATAGGCGTGTGTCTATTAGCCAAGGACTACTCTAAGTCTGGGGAAGCTCCTCAACAGAGGGATGGCCAGTAGAGGGTCAACTGGGGGAGAGGGAGGGACATAGCATTTCATGAAGAGATAGATTAGACTGCAGGCTTTCTTTAACTTTTCCCACTCGCAACCCCTTTTCAAGTGAGGCAGCTTTTCAAGTTTTGGCAGCTTCACTGGCATTGTGTGGCCTGAGAGCATGCACAGTGCAAAGTGCATATGTTTTGTGTTCAGAACCAAGGCTGCAATGAGATTGCATGATGCAACACAGGCAAGTGCTGCCAGAAACACCTTGGAGTCATCACTCATTGATTTTTAATTAATTTTTGGTCATTGTGCTTTCAGAAACCTTTTACTGTTGCCAAATTTTTCACGACCACATGTGGGGTTGAGACCCACAGTTTAAGAAGTGTTGGAGAGAATATTCTCTTACGATGAAGCTTTCCATAAGTGTGAGTTCTTATGAAGACTGTATTAAGATCTCAAAGGATTGCAATCTGCATTGCTGAATGGAATATCCATAGCCACTAAAATTAAAGTGAGTCAATCTGTCAGTCAGCTAAGGTTTATTAAGCAGCTATGTGCCAGCCACTCTGCTAGGCCCAGAGATACAAAGAATGACAAGAAATAGTTCCTGATCTCAAACAGCTCATAGTCAAATTGAGGAGGTGGAGAGACTATCAAACAACTATGTACAAATAGAACATATACAGGCTAAACTGGGATTAGCCTCAGATGGAAGGCACTAAGATTAAGGAGGACTGGGAAAGGCTTCTTGCAGAAGGTGGGAATTTAGCTGAAACTTGAGGGGAACCAGGGAAGCCAGGAGGTGAAGGAGAGGGAGCAGAGCATTCCAGGCAGGGGGGACAGTGAGTGAAAATGCTTGGAGTCAGGAGATGAAAGGGAAAAAGGAACAAGCATTTATGAAGCAATATGCCAGGCACTGTAATGAGTGCTTTACAAATATCTCATTTCATCCCCACAACAAGAGAGTGCTCTGTGTGAGGAACAGCAAGGAACCCAGTGTCACTAGATTACAGACTGCGTGGAGGTGTCAGGTGTAAGGATCCAGCTTACAAAGGGCTTCCAGATAGCATTTTATATTTGATCCTAAAGGTAATATGGAGCTACTAGAGTGCATTGGATTGGGGTTGGAGGAGCAGTATGTGACATGGTCGGGCCTGTGCTTTAGGAAGATACTTGGACAACTGAGTGGCAGATGGACTGGAGTAGAGAGAGACTTGAGGCAGAAACAGACCAGCAGGCTCCTGAAACAGTAAAGAGGTAAACCGAAAAGGGCTGACACCAAGGTGTTAGCAATGTCAGAGAAGAGAAAGGCTCCCATTGGAAAGGTGCTGCAAAAGTAGAATTGACAGGACTTTGCAACTAATTGGATATAGAGGGTGAGAGAAAGTGAGAAGTGGAGAATTACATCTAGATCCCTGATCTATATTGAATACTATATTGAACAATAACATACCTGTAACACCTAGCTTCCCAGGGACCAGATCTCTGCAAAGTCTGCACTTTCCATACCTTGTGCCCAATCTGGATTGAAAAATTAGGAACCTGATGCTCTCTTTCTTTTTTACTTCCTAAAGATATTCCTCATTTCCATTCCAACAGAACCTTCCCTCATAACAAAGAAATAAAATAATTCAGTACTTTAACCATGTTTGAAAATGTATGCCTCATTCCACACTTATTTTCCACCACCTCTCTAACAAGAGATACGAAGGATGTATCATTGTCAATATGCTTCCAAAGTCATGACTGGGCACTGCATCAAGTTCTGAAATCATTCAGTATTTTACTTTATATATTTTTAAATTTATTTTTTATTTTTAGTTTACAACACTCAGTTACACAAGTTTTTGGGCTCCAAGTCTTCTCCCCCTCCCTCTGCTCCCCCACCCCGACAGCATGTAATCCGATATAGGTTCTACGTATACCTTCTCATTAAACTTATTTACACAATAGTCAAGTTGTAAAGAAGAATTATAGCCAATGGAATGAATAATGAGAAAGAAGAAACAAAACCAAAAAAGAAGGGAAAAAAAGAGAGCAAATAGTTTGCCTCAGTCTGCATTCAAACTCCACAATTCTTTCTCTGGATGTGCATAGCTTTTTCTACCATGAATCTTTTGGAGCTGTCTTTGAAACTTGTGTTGCTAAGAATAGCCAAGTCTATCAAAGTTAGTCATCACAGATACTGTGTGTCTGTAACTGTGTATAATGTTCTCCTGGCTCTGCTCCCCTCACTCAGCATCAGATCATGTAAGTCTTTCCAGGTATTATGAAGTCCGTATCTTTCCCATTTCTTGTAGCACAATAGTATTCCATTACATTCATAACCCACAACTTGTTCAGCCATTCCCCAATTGATGGGCATCCCCTTGATTTCCAATTCTTTACCACCACAAAAAGAGCCACTATAAATATTTTTGTACATACTGGTCCCTTTCCCACTTGTGTGATCTCTTTGGGGATATAGCCCTAGAAGTGGCATTGCTGGGTCAAAGGGTATGCAGAGTTTTATAGCCCTTTGGGCATAGTTCCAAATTGCTCTCCAGAATGGCTGGATCAGTTCACAACTCCACCAACAATTTTGCTCTATATTATTACGATCATCGTGTAAATGTTATCTTGGATCTGCTTATTTAATCTGCCTCATTTTATACATGTCTTTGAATTCTCTATATTTGCCATTCTTTATGTTACAATAATATTTTATCGCATCCATATATCACAATTTGTTCCAAGGGTGGGGAGCTTGCTGCCTGGAGGCCACAGCGGCCTCCAGGTCACAGGTTCTCCACCCCTGACATTCCCAAATCAATGTGCAGCTTCAGATCACATAGCTAGTGAACATCTGAGGCTAGATTGAACCAAGGTCTTTTTGACTCCAGGGCCAGCACTCTATCCACTGTGATATTACATTTATATATGAATCTATATGCATATGTATCTGTGTATGTATGTATATATATATATATATACATATGTCTATGTCTATGTGTGTATGTAGGTATATGATACATTGTGCATATGTGTGTGTGTGTGCTGGACAAGCACCTAAAATGGAAAATGAGTTCTTCTCCTCTGACATAAGGAGAGATGCAGGCTGGATCACCTTTAGCAAATTATGAAATTCTTGTTAATAATCCCAAGCTTCTCTCTAAAACAAAGATCGATCTTTTTTAATACCAATATCCTTGGAGTGTTGTCATATGGTTGAGAATCATGGAATCCTATAATCTACAAAGAATCAAATGAAACCTTGAAAAATGTCTTATTTAAAATAAAATTATATCAGTGACTAAGCACAAAGATATGAAGTGAAATTAACGACTGAGGCATTTAAAAAATTCCACAATTTCTGGGCAGTATCAACAGAAATCTGCTCCAGGAAACAGCTCAAAGGCAACCATCATTAAAAATCCCAAGCATAATACAAATTAAAATGACCTTCAAAAAATACCTTCAGTTCTAATAGCAGGAGAGAACTTCAAGAGAAAAAAAAACATAAACATTAATTGTCAAGGATAGAACTTCCACTTATAAGGGACTAAGGGAAACAGATGCTCTGGTATATGAAGGAATGAATAAGAGGGTGACTGAGAGAGGCTCTATGTATGAATTTTGTTTCATTGAATCAACTTCCTTGCTTCAATTATCTGTGGATGACTAGCAAAGAGGGCAGATGGATGATGAAGGACTAAGAGAGGGGATAAAAGTAAAAAAGCAAGGAAGTGATGCTGACGGACCCAAGTTCCAATTGCCAGAAGGCACCTTACTGCTGGGAAAATGTCAGAAGTTGGAACTATGCAATGGAATGCTATATTGGACTATGACTGATCCCACACATGGAATCAGGAAGTGGTTGTTGCTATCCAGAGCATATCACCCTATGGCCACGAAAGCCCTACATGATGACTTTGTCCATATGTGTTGAGTGAACCTTGAAGCTAATAGGAAACAGATTTTACTGACCAAAGATGACAGCAGATGTCACTAAGAAGTGTGAAATTTATGCCCACTGTGCCAACTCATGCTGAATATTTGGAGAATAAAACTACCAACAAATCTTTGGGACTTGTCTGCATTGAGTTTTTCTCTCTATGAGGAACACTAAAGATATAAGTAACATCCTAGTGGTGACCGTCTGATCATTTCACTAGTTATGCATAAGCATATCCAATAAGAAACTAGGAAACCTCCAGAGTTGCTGAAGTATTGAAGGGGGAAGCATTTCTTAGTTGTATGGATTCCCTGCCTATATCTACTCTAATCAATACAAATTCTAAGAGCAAGCTGCTTGAGAAGATATTGGTATTGGAAGGTCTCAAAGAGCTTAGACTTATATCTTATCATGTCTCCATAAGGAGACTACTCCATGACAGAGCCAAAGTGCCCCCATCAGGAAAGTACAGGCCCTAGGGAAAGAGTTGCAGAGCCAAGATGGTTAAGTTTCAGAGCCATAGTCTTTGGCTTGGAGGACAAAGTGATGAGTTCATGGATTCATTTGAGAATCTAATATTTGAATTAAACACAGATCAGTACTTGTCCATCCACAATGACAAGGGGTTCATAAAATCATAGATTTAGAACTAGAAGGAACATAAGAAGTCATCTAGAATAATGCCTTCAACTTACAACCGAGAAAACTGAGATCCAGGGAGAATAAGCAATTTGCCCAAGGTTACACAGATGAGGATTTGGATCCATATCCTCTGACTCCAAATACAATATTCTTTCTGTTCTGCTTCACCGTCTCTCCATGCTGTTGGGATGAAGGGTGAGGGAAGGATTATAGTAGCTAGGTTGAGATGCAATTGTGGCTTCGTGGCTACTACTCATAAAATGCACTGGGGTTACTCTAAAAAAGAATAACCAATAGTTTTTTGTCCATAGGTGTTATACATTGCACACATTTTCAGACTTTCTCAATGTGTCAGTTGGTTATACCGACTTTTTTTCTTCTCTAAAAATAATACTATTTGTCATATGGGATGGCTCTTGGGAAGGCAGAGGGGGAGGGATACATGGGATACCATGGTGATGTAAGAAGCAGAAAACATCAATAAAAAGTAAAATAAATAACTGATAGCCTTTTTATGCTGGCAAAAATGTGGAAACAAAGTCAGATACTTGTCAGTAAGGGAATGGCTGAACAAACCATGGTGTATGAATGAGATGGAATATTACTGCATGATAAGCAGTCATGATGATGAATATAAGGAATTCAGACCAACGGGGAATACTTGTGTGAGATGATACAAAATGAAGGAAGCAGAATTAGGAGAACAATTTACGCTGTGACTCCAATAGTGTGAATGAAAACAACAATAAAAAGCCATTGAACTCTGCTTCATTCAATAACTAATCTCAGTCCCAGAGAACTGATGATGAAACACTCCTTCCTCCTCTCAAAAGAGTCTCTGACGAAGAAAATGCCCTTCTCCTTGTTGAGGCCAACACTTGTACATGGGTGTTGGATCCCATCTTCTCCAACAGATTGCATGTTCCATCATCCTCTCTTTCTATTCTTCTACTTCTCCCTATCTGCTACTTCCTTCCTATTACCTTCAAACCTGCCCACATATCCCTCATCCTTAAAAAAAAATTCACTCACTGCTAACCATCCTCTCAAGCTATTACCCTATCTTTCTCCTCATTTTCTCAGCCAAACTCCTTGAAAAAGCTGTCCTCATTTGCTGCCTCCATTTCCTTTCCTCTTGTTCAGTCCTCCACCATTTGCAGTATGATTTCTGACCTCAACACTCAGCTGAAACTGTTTTCTTCAAGCTTATGTCTGGAAACATCCCAAGTATCCCTCTTCCCACTACATCTATAGTCTTTCTTTCCACTTTCCACCTCCAAAGCTCTTCATTTTTAGAAAATAGCAAACTTCCAGCTCCAGCTGGAAGGGAATTTAAAGATCATTTGATCCCCCATATATTCATAAGGAAAATAAGGCTCAGAGAAATGAAGGCCATGGAGCTTATTAATCACTATAATTACTGTCATCATAGATTTGGAGCTAACAGGAAAGAGAGGTCACCTTGAACAACACCCTAATTTTCAGATGTGGAAACTGTGGCCCATAGGGGTTAAGTGATTTGCCCAAGGTCATACAGGTCTTTACTCCAATTCTAGCAGTCTTTCTACAGCACCAGTGATGGAGAAGGATGAAAACTGAGGTCTCCTGACTCCCTGTCTACAGCACTTTCCACCACACTAAACTGCTTCTCCTTTGCTGTCCTTATCAACCAGTTGGCTGACAAGCATTTATAAGCATATTATGTGTCAGGTACTGTGTAAGGGACCCTTTCCCATCCCCAACACATGTAGCCCCCTTTTTAGTCAACTAGGGGAGAACTATGGGGATCAGCTTCCCACCATGTATGACCCATCCACTAAGAGTCCCCCTATTCACTGCTGAGCCTAAAGACTTCCAGAGGCAGGGAAGAGCCCCATTCTACTAGGTATTGGGGCTATAAAGACAAAATCAAAACAGTTCTTGCCTTCAAGGACCTTATATTCCATCTGGGAAACTGGACTTGATGAGAAATACCAGTAGCTACATTTTGGGGGTCTCAGTCACATAATCCTTTCACTGTCCTCAGATCTTGCAAAATTGAGTTCCTTCAGTCCTTCAAATAGGGGTGGCTGCGAAGTTCTGGGAAGAGGGGTAAGGTATACCTCTGCTTATCGCCTCCATATTCTCTAGAGAGTCCTTCTCTTTTTCATACACATTGAATACTCAGTATATATTATTGTCTGACTGGCCCGTAGCCCACATATGAGGGAGGCAAACATGGTCAACCAGTGATTCTAAAGGTTTACTAATATCCCATCCAGGTTAACATGGAACAGCGAGTAACTACAATTTTTTTTTGATCTATGCTGGGACCTGGAGACCCATCTCTCTCTCTCTTTTCTGGCATGAAAGGTACATGTGAGAAGTCTTCCAGTGTGGCAGAGAAGCTCTCTGTTCCAGGAGGAAATTAGATTGCTGAACAACCTAACCATGTTCCCTCTCCATCTCTCTACTCTGGGTTGAAACTATTTTATGGCATCTTCATACCAGGAGTGCTCTGCTCCCCTCACTCCTACCTCTTGTTTTCCCAGCTTCCTTCCAATTCAGCTCAAATCTTACTTTCTGTAGGATGCCTTTCCCAGTTCCCTCACCTTGATAATACCTCCCCCTCTCAGGTTAGCTTCATCTACTCTATTTTATATGCATCTAATTGTTCATATGTTGTCTCCCCCATTAGAATCTAAGCTCCCTAAAGGCAGGAATTATCGTTTACCTTGTTTTTCATCCCCAGGACTTAGCACAGTGCCCAGATCATAGTAAATAATTAATGATTGCTGACTGACTGACACTAAGACCCCAAGATCTTTTTCAGAATCCTGTTCTCTAACCATGCCTCCCCATCTTATACTTGAAAAGTTGATTTTTTGCATCCAAGTGCAAGACTTTCCGTATATCCCTACTAAATTTCATTTTATCAGATTCAGCCCAAGGCTCTAGCCTGTCAAGATCCTTTTGGATCCTAAATCTGTCATTCACCCTGTTAGCTATCATCCTAACTTTGCATCACCCACAAATATGATGAGCATACCATCTATGCCTTTGTTGAATTCATAGATAAAAAGGTTAAACCTCACAGGGCCAAGAATAGATCCCTGGGGCCCTCCACTAGAGACCTCCTGCCAGGTTGACACTGTAGCTCATGTAGGAATATCCGTTACATAGAATAAAATAGATAGAGACAAAGGTGAGGTTTGACGAACTTGACAAGATCATCCAAACATCTATGTTGACATTTGATAACTTTAGTTTAGGGATAGGAAAGAGAAAAATATGTTGAAAAATATTGTTCAGGTTTAAGAAATGACAGAGGCCAGAGGTCTGTAGACTCCTCAGAAGTGTCATGCCTTGGTATCATGAATACTTTCCCTGAGAAGCAAGTTAGAAGGCACTGGATGACTTCACTGAATTTGGCAGTCGCCGAATAATAGCAGGGGGAAGAAATGAAATTGTCTACATCTTAACAGATGGGAAATGATTAGTTACTGACGTTGGAGTCATATCAGAATTAAATGCCAATGTGCAATCAGATCATCTACTCATTACAGCAATGGTCAAAATCACATCAAATTAGAATATGTTTTTTTTTTCAAAATGCATACAATTGGAGCAACTTCCACTTGACCTCTTTAAATAAGTTGTTGATGTCAAATGAGAAGGGGAAAAAGGCAAACATACTGAACTTGGTTATCACTACTTCCTGGAAAAGTTTAAGCAATGTAAAACAGTTGCCACAAAGAGGAGGCCTAAAGAATCCAGAAACTGCCTTAGTCAGCAAAAACACTCGGTCTCCTTGCAAAGCAGAGAGAGACGGCAACTAAGGGCAGGAAAGACTTAGCATATAAACACACTTATTTATAACCTAAATAGAATATAAAGATTAGAAGCAGTTTTGCTAATGAAATGATAAAAAAGTAGTGGAGATGAAAACAAGTTTGTGGGAAGCTTGGCATGATACCCAACTAGGCAACATTATTACAAGCAAAAAATAGAAAATAGAGCAGAGTGGTAATCATTTCTATACTCTTCTATTTTAAACGGCAGTGGAATCACTGCATTTAGACTGTAACATCCCCCATTCCAGATATGCATATAAGGAAGTAGGCATGGCACCTTTTAAGAAGAAAAAGTCAGGAAAAGTATCTGGACCTGGCCAAATATACACTGAGGAAATTTGTGCTGAAGTGAAACAATCTGGAAGGCCAATTGAGGGATCATTTTGTAAGTTATCTCAGGGAGAAAATACTAAAAGAATGGGAAAAAAAAACAGGCAGCGTTAACATCCTTAAAAAAGCAATTAATCAGATGTCAATAATTACTGATCCATGTGGCTACTGTCTCATCTTTGCAAAATCTTTATGAGAGTGACCTATACCTATATGAAGTGTATTCTTGATGAAAACGGGAGAAGAGAGTAGGCAGGGTTTCCATAAAAATTTCTACTACAGACTCTGTCTTTGCTTTCGTCACACAATTTACTGAAATAGTTAGCATTTATATTGTGCTTTAAGGGTTGCAAATCTCCCATTTAATCCAACTGCTTCATTCTGAAGATGGGAAAACAGAATCCTAGAGAGAGGAAGTTCCCTGTCCAAGGTTACATGGATATAATGAAAAATTTTCAAAAATCAAAAGTCTATATATTTTACCATTTACAAAGCATTTTTCTCACAACAAGCCTGTAAAGTAGGAAATACAAATATTATCATTCCTATTTTACATATCTCCCCCACTCCCTCCCTCACACTTAGCTACTCTCAGGTTCAACATGGCTGTTGGGGAGAAGAAGGGAAGTAGTAAATATTTAGCTAGTGGCTGAAGCCCACATCCAAGAAGGAACTGTATTTCTAAATCATATCAGAGATTCATTAATGTTATCATTTAATTAAGATATGGAACGATGAAAATTACATGGAAGAGAATTAAGTAGTAAAACACTCCTTGTTACCCATACCCAAATAGGAACAATCTCCTATAGTTCTAGGGGAGTTGCCATCTAATTTTCCTTTGATGTCTATTATATCCCAGCATTTCAGAAAGGCACAGTCACTTCAGTCAGGCAGGCAGACAATAAACATTTTAGCACCTACTATGTGCCGGGCGCTGTGTTAAGCAGTGGGGATACAAAGAAAGACTAAAGACAGTCCCTTCCCTCAAGGAACTCACAGTCTAATGGGTAAGAAAATAAGTACACAATGATGTACAAACAAGCTATATTCCGGACAAACGGGATTTAGAATTAAGAGCCGCTGGGAAAGGCTTCCTGTAGAAGTTGGGATTTTAGTTGGGACCTGCAGGACACCAGGGAAGCCTGAGGCAGAGGTGAGGAGGAAAGGCGTTCCATGCATGGAAGACAGCTGGAGAAATTGTCCCAAACTGGAAGATGGAAGGTCTCAATCGAGAAACAGTAAGGTGGCCACTGTCACTGGATCACAGAGTGCCTAATGAGGCATAAGGTTTAGGAAGACTGGAAAAGTGGTAGTGTAGGGCCAGGTTATGAAGAACTTTGAATGATCTTGAATGATCTTGATCACTGGAATTTATTCAGTAGGGGGATGACATGTCAGACCTGTACTTTAGGGAAGACCACTTTGACAGCTGAATGAAGGATGGACTGGAGTGGGGAAAGACTTGGGGCAAGGAGACCACCCAGAAATAGTCCAGGCATGAAATGATGAGGGCCAATGTCAGGGTGATGACAGCATCAGAGGAGAAAAATGGATGTATTCAAGGGATGAATTCAGAGTGCCACAGGTGGATGCTTAAGTGGTGTGGTGACATTTTCCTCTTTCAGTATCATTCCTGGGACTCCTTGGGGGACAGGTTGGATGATAACTGAAAGCTCTCAGCCTCAGCTCTGGAGTCACCATGGTCTAGATACTACATTGAGGATCCAAGGGCCCATGAATCACAGTGCTCCCAAATGGTTTCTTTCACCCCCTGAATCATAACCCTACATCTTGCCTCCTCGGTCCATGCTGCTAACTTCTCACTTCTATACACTGATCCCAAAATGCCAGCCTCTGACTGTCCAAACTTGCATTCTCTACCAATCAGAGCCCTTAGTGGCATACCACACTGTGGACTCACACACAACTTATGCCTTATGGGAAATGTGTTCCAGATAATATCTGCCAATGATTCCCAAGCTTTATGTGAAACAAAGGCCAACAGGTCTACCCGTTACACACAGAGGACACTGAAGCTCAGAGAAATTAAATGGTTTGCCTATGGTCACACAATTAAAGAGTCAGGATTCAAAGCATAGTTCATTACTGTCTCCTAAGTTCAAAACTCTTTCTGTTACACGGTGCCTCCCCTGCATTTTGCCCAAGGCTTTTTATATCATGGACTTCAGATGGGGTAAAACTTACTGAATCCCCCAGACCTTCGAATCTCGGTTTAGGTCCTTCTGTGGACAGTCCCTGCTTCCATCCCCCATACCTTTCCTGAGAGGAAGCATTGCATAGTGGGTGGATCATTCAATTTGACATCAGTAAGGCCTGAGTTCAAATTATGACTCATACACTTGCTATATGTGTGACCTTGGACAAGTCATTTATTCCTGGGAATAATAAAAGTACCTACCTCACAGCATTGTTGTGAATTTTAAATGAGATAATGTATATAAGGCATTTTGGAAAATGTTAATTGCTGTAGGACTATGAGACGTTATTACATCTCTCTCTTGCGCAAGAGACAAGTCTCCCTCACTCCCATCCTAATATCTTCAGAATTCATTCCTTGTCCTCTGTTCAAGCTTCAGGCTTCTATCTAATTCGAAAGTTGAGACTATAAGGTCTTTTCTCTCTTAGTCACCGTATTGTCCCTATTTGATAGTCAACTCCTCGTGGACCAATCGAGCAGCCAATCAACAAGCTTGCTATGTGCTAGGAATTGTGTTAAATTCTGTGGATACAAAGAAAAGCAAAAACTCTTCTTATTTTCAAGCAGTTTATATTCTAATCAGAGACAACTAGGTGGCACAGTAGAGAGAGCACAGGCCCCAGAGTCAGGAGGACCAGAGCTCAAATCTGACCACAGACACTTACAAGCTGTGTGACTCTGGGCAAGTCACTTAACCCTGACTGCCTCCAAAAAAAAATTAATGAATACAAAATATGTACAAAGTGCATGCACACACAAGACACCTACAGCATAAATCGGCATGGATGGAAGGAAGTCTTAGTAGTGTTTCAGTTGGGGGTAAGGGGTAGGGTTGGGGACTGAGAAAGGCTTCCAGCAGGAAGCTGCCCTTGAAGTACCAGGGGCAAAGCTAGGCATGAAGTTAAGACCTTCTGGCTTCCTAATCAAATCCTGGTGCCAAGGCTCTGAGAGAGAGGGCCCTGGGCTGAAGAACTGAGGTAAGACCTTGCGGCAAGGAGAATGCCAGGACTGTGTTCAAATAGCCATCAGTCCAGATGGCCAACTAAAGGGAGGGAGAGGGGGATCGGGGAGGAGGAGGACGACCCAGGATGGGAAAGGACAACTCTTCCTTCCAATCGAAGCCAGAAAATGTCAAGAGGCTAACAGTGCCCCCCTCCCCCCACTCCGACCCATGGCCACCCCAAGCGGTAGCGACAACACTATCTCAGTCCTTCCTGCCCTTTGTTACATAAATACAGTGGCTCCCAGCCACTCATCAAGCTGCTGCTGGGGAGGAAGGAGGCAGCAACCTCCTCCATCCCTACTCCAGGCCTCCCTCCCATGTGATGCTGCTATTTTAGGTAACACATTATTTCCTGCTGTGATTTTTTTTCTGGCTTCTAATTCAGGCTCTGAGGTAAGCTGTGACATCCGCTCGCTCGCTGGCTCCCTCGCTCACTCTTTGCTCCCTCACGCTCTCTCCCCTCCCCTCACCCGTTCCTCCACACCCACCTCCCTTTCTTCTCTCTTTCAGAAGCCCTCCTGGGGGCGGGGTAGGGGGGAGAGGGAGGAGGACTGATTCTTGTCCTTTTCTCTTCCTTCAAGAAGAAAGCAAATAACAGGAGAAGCTTCCAGGTTGACAAAGCGCCTTCCTCTCGATTCCCTGAAGCTGCCCCCCATGAAGGGAAGAGTGGGCCTGTTTGGCAGATAAGGGAGCTAAGGCTCTGAGGAATTAAGGGATTTGACCAAGATTGTCCTCCTGCTGGATCGAGGACTCAAGCCCAGATCAAAGGATTTAGAATTGAGATGGAGGGTCCTTAAAGATCATCTGGCCAAACCCCATCATTTTATGGAGACCATGTGGAGTTGTCACACTCAGATACAGATCCCTGCTGGCCACATACTGACTTAGAAAGACACGAATTAGCATTATCTATGTTTATTATTTTGTTAAACATTTCCCAATTACATTTTCATCTAGTTTGGACAACACATGGCCCCTGGACAGTGAGTTTGACAGCTCTGTAAAGGAAAGTTAGAGTTGGGCATGAACCTGGTTTAAATCCTGCTTCACTGCATTTACTAGCTGTGTAAGTCATTTAACTTCTCCGGGCCTCAGTTTTCTGATCTGTAAAATGAGAGGGTTGGGCTTAATGACCTTAAAGGTCCCCTTATGGCTCTAGCCATATGATCCCATTAAATCAAGGCCCAAAGAAAGAAAATTACTTGCCCAAGACCACACAGAGCCAGAAAGCAGCAGAGCTTTTGAACCCAGAATTTGAATGCAGGTTTTCTGATTCCAAACTCAGAGTGCTTTCCCTATGCCATACTGCTTCAACACAAGGTAGTTCAATTAAAAAAAATATCTATGGAACAGCTGCTATGTAACAAGGAAGACTGCATGGCCTAAGGGAGAGAAAGAAGTGGCCCGGGAGTCAGGGAGACTTGGGATGGTAAGGCCTGCCCCTGACACCTCCTGACTGTGTGACCATGGGCACATCACTGAATGCCTCAGTGCTCCCAGGGAATCTCTAAGATAGGAAGGTGCAGAATAAGTACTGACCTGTAAAAGGGATTTTCTCACTGGGAGCTCTCTATGCAAATGAAATCATAGGACTGGACCTAAGTGGGGGAGAGGGGAGGAAGGGTCAGGCAAGAGCTAAAGTGAGAAGGAGAGACAGAGAAAGAACAAGAAGAGAGAGAGACAAGGCAGAGACAGAGAGGAAGAGAGAGCAAAAGGAGGAGAGAGACAGAAAGAGAGAGAGACAGACAGACAAACAGAGACAAAGGAAGAGAGGAAGAGGAGGAGAGGCAGAGACAGAGAAAGAGAGAGAGACAAAGAGAGATCTTGTTCTCTCAGAGCTTAAATTCTATAGGAAATGTAATCTACTATCCAATATTAAGTTCGTTTGAGCTCAAGAAGAAGGATTGCTCTGACATTTGAGGGTGTAAAGGTCAAGGTCAGGCCCATGCTGAGGATCTGGGGAGAATGAAGGACTTGGATATAAGCTTCCCTGCCCACATGCTGTCAGGGGAGCACGTGGGCGCTGTTTTACAGCACCCCAGTTAGGCATGGTACAGAGATAGGCGCCCATCTATAAAGATGTACATGTACATCTGTGACTTGTGATTTGTAACTTGTAGGCGGCAGCGTGGAAAACCAAGTCCCCGTGTTTTAAAGGCAGGCTTCTCTGGCAGCTCTGCCCTGCTTGTGGTATATGGGGAAGAACACTAAACTTAAAGCTGAAAAAGCAAGGGTCTAATTACAGGCAGACCTAGTACCTCTGTGACCTTTGACTGAAGCACATGACTCTGGTACCACAGGATTACAATGGACCTGTGACCCCCGTTGGTTTGGCCATTGTCTGTAATGATGATCATAGTCCATCTATGCCTGCCCATGCAGAAGTCCATCCAACATGTGGGAAGGGCTTCCTCACTTTTCTCCTGACTTCACAAGGATACCAATGGGACATTCTGGCTGTCCACCTGTCACCTCTTACCCTTCCCATGTGACCAGCCTATCTTCTCTTTCTAGGCTACATTTCCCTGGTGATACCTTTTATTCCTATTCTTTAGAGTTCCTCACTGGTTATACAGGGGAGCCTGCTGCCACCCACCACTGCCTTTCTGTTGCCCTCTGTGTGACACTCATTTTCAATTCTTTGGAGACTGTTCCATGACTCGCAGGCATATGACACTCCAATAAGTGTATTATATAAATACACATGTATTTGAATTCACACTACTTGAAATTATAATTATGTAAAATATGGTTATTGGTTCTATCTGACTGGAAATATGCAGTGTGGATCCAAATAATGCGAATGCCTAAGGAGATTCATGATTTGTACAAGCTCTTTGCATTATAACAACAACATATTATGAATGAGGAATTTTTAAAGAGAAGCTATGTAAAGCAGAAATGTTGAACATGCCCACAACACTCTTTGAACCAGATTAAAATGTAACTGGGAAATATTTAACAAAATAAATTAAAAATGCAATAGAACATGCATCATGTTAATGTTTTTTTAAAGTCAACATGCAGCCAGCAGGGATTCTTATGAATGGTTTTTGTGCTCCTCCCTTTCTATTTGAGTTTAACACTACTGATATAAATGATATGATTTAAAGAAATGCATGATTGAAAGGGCCCTCAGGAATATGGGATGTACAAGTTTAATAAGGCGTGCAGTGTAATGAAAAAGAATGTTTGGTTTAGACAGACAATGTGAGTTAAAATTCTGACTCTGACTCTTAATACTTGTGTGACCTTGGGCAAGTTATTTAACCTCCAAAGGTCTCAGTTTCCTTGTCTGTAAAATAAAGGGACTGGACTAATTGACCCCAAGGTCCCTTCTGACTCTATAGCTATGATCCTATATATATCCTATATATGAAGCTGGACGGGCCACATGGTGGAAACAAGAGGTCATTCTTTGGCTTCCCCTGGTACTTTCCAAATGTCAAAAGACTTTGAGGAAGGTCACCAGCAGGTTGGGTGGACCTTGTGGCGCACTTACAGGAAGATTGTATGGACAAACCGGGCAGGCTGGCATGGAGGGAATGGGATTGTCATCACTGGAGCAAATCTAGGGCTTCAGTCTAGTAGGCTTGCTCGCAGTAGGTGCTTAATAAGCAATGTGGACCCACATTGAGCTTGAGAACCAAGGGATTTCTGAATAATAAGAATAACTCACATTGATAATAGTATGTTAAGTTTTGTAAAACATTTTGCATATATTATCTCATTTGACCTTCACAAGTAACCTTGTGAAGCAGGTACTGTTATTCTTTTTTTTTCTAATTTGTGATTTTAGTAGTGTAGGGAAGAACTTATTCCATTGCTGTAAATCAGCAACCACTCTGCAATTTATAGTCTTAGAAAATTGTTTAGGGAATTAAGACGTTAAGTGACCTGCTTAGGGTCACATAGAGAATATGTATCAGAGATAGGATTCAGACTAAGTTCTTTCTAACTCCAAGACCACTATGCCACACACACATATAAACACATACCTCATCAAACTAGTGTACCGCACTGCTCAGGGGGCCTCAGCAAGGGGCTCTGGGTTCACACAGACCCAATTCAGTCCAGGGGGATGTCTAACCCCAAAGAGATTAAGTTTCTCTCTCTGACTCTGGAGTAACTCCAGGAAAATCTTGAAAACAAAAGATTACGTATAGTTCATGTCTTCCCAAATGTCTTCAGGATCTTCCCAAAATATGAATAACAATGACCCTTCCAGAAATGGTACTCAGTGTGAAAAATGGATATCAGTTATAAGATGACTATTTTGTCCATTACAGAACCTGCATAAGATACAAAAGACTCACTAATACAGAAGTATAAATTATTTCAAATAGCCCATCATTTATACTTGGCTCCCACCCTCCAAGATAAAGGCCCTTTGTAGAAATGTTGAGCGGATATTTCTAATTCACCTTGTACCTCTACCGTCTGAGCAACTTTCAGGATCTAGGTCTCCTGGTCAACTAGCTCTTGCCCAGCTGCCTGGGAGTTGTCCCAGCCCAGCGAAATGGGGCCTCCTCTGACCAGCAGAGCTGCAGGAATCTCCTGTGATTTTAAGTATCATGGCTTAGTCCCCAATATCGAACTGACAAAATAGATCTGCAAATCTGAGGACCAGAACTTGCACCCAGGCATAGTGTCTGGCACATGGGAAGAACTTAGTAAGTGTTTAATCTCTCTATCTACTGAGGTAACAAGGCACCATGCTGAGAGGCAGCCTGCCACGATGAAAAGAAGGCTGGGTTTAATGTTAGACACCTGGGTTTGAATCCTAGATGAAGTATTTAACTTGCCGTAGGAACCTGGGCAGGTTCCATCACCTTCGTAAGCCTGTTTCCTCATCTGCAAATAGGACCCCAGAGTCCTGGTGATGAAGCACTTTGTAAAGTGCTATACAAATGTGAGTTAATAGTAATAATAATAATAATGATTCTTGACTTTTAAGGAAACAAAGTTTTTAATCCAGGGATCTGAGCAAAAGATGTGTTTCCTGCAAGGAAGTATATTGGGGTGATTAGAAACATCTCCACGTTGCTGTATTTTTCCTGACTTTGCCTGCCCCAGAGGAGAACCCTGGGCATTCTACTCTGTCAGACTTAGGCCTGTACAAAGGAAATCCCCATCCACACACAAAACTGCTGACTTGGGCCAATGAGTCAACAACTCATCTCCTTTTTGGTGGGGGAGTAGAGGAGGGGATTGTGGGAAAGAAGGAAAGGACAGACACAAAGACTGGAGATTCTGAATGCCCCTCCCAATGTGTCTCTCTTCCTTTTCCTTGCTCTCATTTTAGCTGGGCCCTAAACTGCTCCTTCACATAACCTCTCTCTCCTGGTACCTCTGAGCAGGCAGGCACCTCCTTCCTTAACCCAATGAGCAGTACTAGTCACTATCTTTCATTTTTCAGTTCTTCTCTTTTTCCCTAACAAGGGCCTCCCTTCATCACTAAGACCCAACATTCTACCAACTGACCCATCTAGAGGCTAAGGAAATCAGTTGACCAGGGTATCCCTCCCCATGTCAAAGGATCATAGGTCATAAAATCTAGAGCAGGAAAGGATCTCAGAGGCCATTTAGTCTTCCCCTCTCATTTAAGAGAAGGAAAACAAGGCCCAAGGAGATTGGGTGCTTGCCCAAATTCACACAATGAGTAAGAATCAGAGGTTGGATTTGAACCCAAGCCTAAGACCTCTTATTCCAGATGCAGGGCTCTCTCCTTGATGACCACACACTCCAGAACTTCACCTTGCCCCATAACAAACACAATGGGCTAAGGTCGGACTCCATCTCACCACCATGACAACCAGCTGATGACCAGCCTGACAAGAAAACACTGTGAAGCTTTGTTGTGGGGGGAGGGGCAGGCTGGTGCATTAATTAACAATTGCAAGCAGCTGTGCAAATGTCACCTCCCCATGCAGCTGTCTGTCTTTCCCCTAGAATCTCCACATTGATACAAGACCGCATATGGTTAGGGGCAGAGCCAAATATAGAACCCAGGCCTGATGACTTCCAGCCCAGAGTCAATTGGAGCCTGGCCTTGAACTCCTCTCCTCCCACATACTTACCCTATGCTCCCACCAAACTAGACTCTCCCCATGCCCCTAAACTTTCCACCTGTGGCATCTGCAACCCTCTGTTGACACCATTGCCTACAGCTGGAATGCCCTTCTCTCCATCCCAGCCTCCTGAAACCCCACCTATCCTGCAACACCCTCTCTAGGGCCCCCTCCTCCAAATGCTCTGCTTTGCACTACAGGATTCATGTACACAAAGCGGGTCTTGACCATTTTTGTGCTATAGACCTCTTTGTCAATCTAGTGAAGCCTGTGGACCTCTTCTCAGCACAGTAGGTGCTTAATAAATGTTTGGGGAATTCAGTTTGGTTTTGAGTTTCCAACATGCCGCCTCAGTTTCCCTTGTTTATTGGTATTTGAGGTTTGCTGCCAGCTGGGTGGGGACAGCCTGTTCCCAACTCTGGAAATTGTATGATGAGCACATGCAAAAATTGTAGCAAGTAAGGAGATGGATGGCTCTTGGGAGCTGGGAGGAAGGAGCAAGGAGAGGATGTCTGGGGCAGGAGCCAGGGGCGGAATTGGGATTGATGCTTCAATGTCCTCTGGCCCAGCCGTGCCCTCGGGAAACTGATGGATGGGAAGTCAAGGTGACACCTCACTACCCTCACTCCTTATTCCCCTTCCTCAAAACTCTCCCAGGGAACTTCAGCTTTAAAAATTCCCTGTTCTCAGTCTCCATTCTATTTAGCCCCACCCACATATCCAGGCTTCTTCTTGGTTCCCCAAGTAGGCGAGCTGACGTGGTCATCCTCACTGTGTTGGTGGTAGTTGGGGGCTGGGGCGGGCGGTGGTTGGCCATGGCAGCACTGCTGGGGGAAAAAGAAGGAAGGCAACTATTGCAAGAAGCAAGGTAATGCAGGAACTCCAAGCCCAACTCAGACCCTCCCGGTGACCTGAGACAGCAACATGGTATAGGGGAAACAACATGGGACTGGGAGTTAGGAGACCCTGCTTCAAATTCCAGCTCCATTTCTAACTCACCGTGTGCCCTAGGGCAAATAATTTTACTTTCCTGTGGTTCCATTTATATGATCAGAGATCTAGAATTTGAAAAGCCATTTAATCCCACCCCCCAAACCCTATTGCACAATTGAAGCAACTGAGTCCTTGCCAAGGTTAAGTGACTTATTTGCTCAACTGTTACGCAGGTATTAATCATCAAAGGCGGGATTTTAACTCAGATTTGTTTACTTATCTGTAAAATGAGGGTGGTTGGATCAGATGAGAGTTAGGGTCCCCTTCTATGTCTGTGATTCTACAATTTAAATTGCTTCTTGACCTCTCCTGACAGTCGCTTTCTCCGAACTACATTATCTCTCCCCTCTGGGTTTTTGCTACACAGCTTTCCCCTGGTTCTCCTACCTGTCTGACTGCTCTTTCTCAGCCTTCTTTACTTCTTTACAGTAGGTACTTAATAAATGTTTAGGGAATTCAGTTTGGTTTTGAGTTTGGATCTTCATCCTTGACATTGCCCTGAACTGTGAGTGACCCCCGAGTCTCCGCCATGGGCCCTGCTCTCTTTTCTTTCTGTACTACCTTACTTGGTGATCAGTCATTCCCATGGGTTCACTTATCATCTCTTATGTAGATGACTCCCAGATCTCTACATCCAGTTAGGGCTGTCTTGTCTGAGCTCCAATCCTGAATCTCCAATTACTTAGTGGACATTTTGAACTGGATGTCCTGTAGGCATCTCAAACTCAACACGTGCAAAATAGAACTCATCATCTTTTCCCTAAATATACACCTCCTCTGAACTTCCCTATTACCACTGAGAAAACCACCATCCTCCCAGTCGCCCAGATTTGCAACTGCATTGTCTTTGACAATATCCTTGACAATGGTCCTTGACTCCCCACTCTGACTCAGCTCAAATACTGCCTTCTGAAGGAGGCTTTCTTCATCACATAACCTGGGCTATCTTCCTTCTACTCCATATGTATCTTGCATGTACCCATTTATTCACAAGCTGTCTTTCCCATTAGTATATAAGGTCATTGAGGGCAGAGAATGTTTCTTTGGTTTTGTCTTTCAGTGCTTAGCACAGTGCCTGGCATATAGAAAGCACTTAATAAACATTTGTTGAGTGATTGATTTTCTCACTTGGACTCCTCCAGGTGCCATAGACTGATAGGATCGTAGATCACAGAGCTGGAAGAGAACTCATAAATTATCTAGTCCAGCTCCATTTAACAGATCAGGAAACTGAGGCCCAGAGGAACAACTGAGCCAAGCAAGATCACATAGGTAGGATCGGGGGCAGGATCTGAACCCGGGACCTCTGACTCCAGAGACAGTGCTCTTTCCACTGTGCTGCCCCATATCTCCAAAATCATATTACAGAATATTTAGTAAATATATATTCAGCCAACAGCATTTATGATAATACCAAAAGTATCCTGGGATGATTCATGACTGTAAATGGATGTCACACAGGACAAGGCTGAATACTAATCCCTCTCCAGACCAAACCTCTCTTCTATTTTATTGGCTGATATTCTCCAGGACTAGCCCCAATCCTGGGGATGTTTACAACCTGGGGAGGAGAGGTCAAAAACCCTCTTCCCTACAGAGTAAGGCGTCACTTTCTCCATTCTCAAGATGAGCTCAGCCTTTGAAAAACTCAGCCCAGTGTTTGCTTCTCATATGCCAAGGAAAACAGACAATGTCAGAAACCTCCTTGGGTATCTGGAGGGAGACAGCCTGCCTGCTCTCTCCCACCCAAATATGAAGTCATCTGGCCATAATGACACACTAAACAATGCCTTGGTATGGGAGCTGGCTCTGAGCTGATGTCAGAGTGTTTCCCTCCTCCTCCCCTACCCCCACTCCCATTCTCACCACCCACCATGGTTTTACTCTGAGATTAATTCAATTCCATCTAATTCCACAGATGTTTATTAAGCACTTACTATGTATTAGGCACTCTGAGTTCCTTGATAACAGAGACTGGGTGGTTGGGGTTTGTTGGGGTTTTTTGGTGGGGGGAGGGGGGGTGCGGGCCCGTAGTTTGTTTTTCTTGCCTTTTTTTGTGTCTCCAATGCAGAGCAAGCATGGTGCTTGGCATACCAGAGGCACTTAAGAAATGCTTCTTGACTTGAACACAAAGTCAAAACCAAAACAGGCCTTGGCCTCAGGGAACTTAACTTGTTACTGGTGAGAATGAATGTGTACACAGATAAGTAAATACTAAATACATATAAAGTAAATGCGAAGTAATTTCAGAGAGGGAGAGAGCATTATGAATTCAGGAAACCATAAAAGATCTCTTGTAGGAAGTGGCACTCAAGCTAAGCCTTGAAGAGAACTGAAGCTTCCAAGAGGCAGCAGCGAGGAGGGAGAGGATTCCAGGCATGGGGGAAACAGCCGGTGCAAAGGAATGAGAAGGGACTGGACAAACTACTGACTTAAGTGTCTTTGGAAAGGTATACGTAAAGGTCTCAAGCCTCTAGCACATGTATAGACGTGACTTGTCTGGGTTCCATTCAGGGGTGTGCTGGTAAATGTTTTACAGCCAGCTCTCTGAAAAAAGCCAGGAGATGGAACGATACGTACGGAGAAAGACAAGTAAGATGGTTCAGCTGGATTGCAGAGTATATGGAGGGGAGTAATGTGTAATTAGCCTGGAAATATAGACTTTAAATGCCAAATAGAGGAATTTAGACTTTATCCTGGAAGCAACAGGGAGCCACTGAAGCTTCTTGAGAAGGGAATGGCATGGTCAGACCGGATATTTAGGAATATCTATTTGGCAGCTGTTTACAGAATAGATTGGAAAGAGAAGAGGTTGCAACAAGGTGAAACAATTAAGAGACTATTCAAACTAGTCAAGAAGTGAGAAACGTCTGATCTAGGACATTGTCTGTATAGTTGGGGAGAAGATGGCAAATGAAAGAGATGTTGTAAAAATACAGCCTCTGGGAGCAGGGCCCTAGGTACGCTACTCCTGTCTGAGACTCTTGGGAGATGGGGGAACCTGCTGCCTGGAGCTTTACAAGGAGGAGGAGCTGCCATGGAGGAGGGTGAGGAGCTGAGGAGATGCCTTCTCCTTCTGATCCATGTTCCCATCTCAGGGAGGTGGGGGGAAGGGGGAATGGAGCTGTGCAGACAATTACAGGGGCTAGTTGAAATCACACTAAATGAGCTGATGTGTTATCACAGGGTAATTCAGGGCTATTATTGGTCCTATTACAACCAAGCTTTTAAATCACAGGATATTAAAACTAGAAGAGACCTTAGAAATTATCTAGTCCACCCATCTAATGCCTCCTTGAGTATAGGATAAGGGTATGGGGAGACAGCCTAGAAGGTGCTAGATGGCAGAAAGCCACACTAGTATTTTAAAAATTACCATGAATAATCCACACATTGGTAAATTCAGATTTTTTGACACGAATACTTTAAGACTTTAGGCCTAGAGAAGGGAAATGACTTGCCCAAGATCACATAGACAGTAAGTAGCAGAGTCAAGATCTGAATCCACATTTTCTCACTTCATATTCAGTCTTCTTGGCTCATTGTACCATGCTCCCTCCAGCCCTAGCCCAAGTGCATCCCCTGATTCCTCCTACTTCTAACACTTTGTAGAAACTAAGGAATACATTTGAAAACTTTAATGTGCTCTGGAAATGTGTGTAAAAGGTATGTGTAAGGTTTTTCCTTTCCCCAAGAGCACCTGCTCCACATTGAAAGTAAACACAGAAAGGCAGGCAGGTTAAGGAGCAGCTAACACCCACATGGCTCCTTGTCTCTTCAGTGGCCCTGCAGGTTCTGAACTGTCAACTTAAGTCCCTTTGGAAAGCCCTGAGCACATGCATGGGCATGACTTGCCTGGGCCCTATTCAGGGTTGTGCTGGTTTTACAATCAGCTCTCTGAAAAGAAATATAAATTAGACACACTTTTAAGTTTAATCTGCATTATTAAAATTTTCTGCATAGCTTTTTAAAGTCCACACAATCAACAAAATAAACCCAGCCCTGAGGTGTAGTTTGTCGATTTTCTTAAGTGTAAATAAATGCTCATACTGAAAATGAACAGTCAGTTGGGCTTGAGCTGGCTCCAGCACACCGCTGGTTCCATGACTCTTCCCACTCCTTTTACTGGCTTATAAAGCCCAGGTTCACTTTCATCTTGTGTAGCCTAGGGGATAAAATATGTTCCAGCAATTTATAATTTATCAAAATTGCTCATGTCCTCATTCTCTTCAAAATTCTAACCTCCTTCCTAACTCTGCATGACCCAAAAGGATTAAATACTCATAATACAAAACAATCAGTCAGCAAGTATTTATTAAGTGCCGGGCACTGTGCTGGGTTCTAGGGATGCAAAAATAAAAACAAAACGTCCCTCAAGGAGAAATCACACCTACATATGTAGGTACATGGTAGATACAAAATCTACAGAACACAAGGTAGCCTTGGTAGGGAAGACAATAGCCTGTGGAGAGGATTAAAAAGGCCTCAAGCAGAAGGTGGCCCTTCAGCTGTCTTAAAGAAAAGCAAGGGTTTCAGAATGTAGAAGCGAGAAGAGACTGCACTTCAGGCATGGAGGACTCACCAGTGTAAAGGCATGGAGATTGGAAATTGAGTGTCATACGTGAGGAACAGCAAGAAAGTCAGTTTGGCTGGACTGCGGATTGTGTGGAAGGGAGCTGCGTTGCATAATAAGGCTGAAAAAATAGATTAGGATTAGGTCGGAAAGAGCTTTAAATGCCAAAGAGCAGATTTTTTATTTGATCCTAGAGATAATAGGGAATCAGTAGGACTTATTGAATAAGGGATGACATGGTCAGAATTGTGTGTTGGAAAGGTCCTTTTGACAGCAGTCTGGAGGATGGACTGGAGGGCAGGGAGACCAATTAGGAGGCTATTGCAATAGTCCAGACTGAATGGAATCCAATAGCCTGTGAAGCTGAGCAGGTCACTCCTAGGAAGATCTGAAATTCCTGTCATAACTACAGTATTATCCAGGTATACTTCAAAACCATACTGGCACATCCAGAGAAAGAACTATGGATTCTGAATGCAGATCGAAACTTACTTTTTTTTTGTTTTTTCTTTCTCATTTTTTTCCCCTTTTGTTCTGATTCTTCTTTTACAACATGACTAATGTGGAAATATGTTTAACATGATTGTACAGGTATAACCTATATCAGATTGCATGCTGTCTTGGGGAGGGGGGAGGAGAGAGAAGGGGAAAATTTTAGAACTCAAAATCTTATAAAAGTGAATGTTGAAAACTAAAAATAAATAAATAAATTTTTAAAAAAAACCCATATTGGAAGATTGCCTCTCGAGCATTCAAAGGTCAAAGGGGAGGGGGCAACTCTCAGCTCACCACAATCCTAGTACTTCTGCCTCCTATATGGCAAGTAATGATCAGCCATCCTGATTCCTGTAGGAATGCTATTTGCTTCCTGGATTATCTCCAAGCATGGGGATCCATGGAGGACACCAAACACCAAACCATAAAATCACTAGAGGTTCCAAGGTCAGTAGCAGTCTTCCAGGAGCCACTGAAATGCCCCTTGCATTCACACTGCAAATTCATTGTTCATTCTACTTTTTAATCAGTTCTGATGTGTTTTGCTGAACAAACCTGCAATTCTCCTTGTTTCTGTAAGTGGGCTTCTAACAAAACCTGGGGCATTTTCCATACTGCTGTGATTACAGATGGAGATGTGACTCCTAATTGGCCAAGACAATGTTGATAGTGCAGTCCTGTGTGAGGAGTGGAGTTGATGCTAGGGTTTGTTTGGCAGAAAGGCACTTGTGATATGAGACACTTTTTGGGAGAGCCATGTGAAAAGAATTTGGAAGCTGCAGGGATGCTCCTCAACACAGCCCAACTTCCAGCTTGCCCAGCTAAACTTCAGAAAGATAATTTCTTTGCCTTCTTGATGGGTGGGGGAGGGGAGAAAGGCAGGAAAGAATTAAGAATTGAAAATGAAACAAAATTGAATAATAATAATAAAATGATATTGAGACTTGGTCAATGGGATTAAGTCTCTCTAGATTTGAGCTGAGATCACATTTTGCTCCCTTCTAAAGAGTTCACTCATGTATTTTCTGGTATAGTCTAATCTGTGTAACTTCTCCAATTTCCGTCTGCTGTTTCCTTAGATAAAAATGGGTTTACTTGCTACTACGTTGGTCTTTTGGTTTAGCGCACACATATACTGAATAATAAATGCTTTTCCCCCATCTCACCACTATTCATCTGGGAACAGTTGCAGGGCAATGGTTGGCAGACTTGGGCTATGGCTAGAGGCAGCAACATGGTGGCTTGGTATAATAGCAAGAACAGTGGATTTAGAGGGAAATGACCTAAGTGCAAAACTTAACACGCTGACTTATTGTCTGTGTGATATGAGGCTTTCTAGTTCTTTTCATTTTTTTTTGTTTTTTTTTAAGCTTTTTTTTATTAATATTTTTTATTTCTAGTTTACAACACTCAGTTCCGCATGATTTTGAGTTTCACATTTTGTTCCCTCCCCTTCCCGCCTCCCTCCCCAAGATGGCATGGTATCTGCTATATCTTCCACATATAACTTCACATTGAACTTATTTACACAATAGTCAAGTTGTAAAGAAGAATTATGACCAATGGAACGAATCATGAGAAAGAAGAAACAAAACCAAAAAAAAAAGAAACCCAAAAACAAAAATAAATGAGAAAAAAAAAGCAAGCGGAAAAAAAAAAGGAGAGCTTTCAATCTGCTTTCAGTCACCATAGTTCTCTCTCTGGATGTAGACAGCTCTCTCCATCATGAGTCCTTTGGAGTTGTCTTTGAACATTGCTGAGAAGTATTGCTGAGAAGAGTGAGGTCTATCAAGGTTAGTCATCACAGAATCCATATATCCGTGGTTGTGTATAATGTTCTCCTGGTTCTGCTCTACTCACTCAGCATTATATCATGTAGGTCTTTCCAGGTTATTATGAAGTCCGTATCTTCCCCATTTCTTATAGCACAATAATATTCCATTACATTCATATACCATAACTTGTTCAGCCATTCCCCAATTGATGGCATCCCCTTGATTTCCAATTCTTTGCTACTACAGAAAGAGCCACTATAAATATTTTTGTAAATACAGGTCCGTTTCCCACTTGTGTGATCTCTTTGGGATACAACTCTAGAAGTGGTATTGCTGGGTCAAAGGGTATGAACATTTTTATAGCCCTTTGGGCATAGTTCCAAATTGCTCTCCAGCATGGCTGAATCAGTTCATAATTCTACCAGCAGTGTAACAGTGTTCCAATTTTCCCATATCCTCTCCAGCATTTATCGTTTTCCTGTTCTGTCATTTTAGCCAATCTGACAGGAGAGATGTGGTACCTTAGAGTTGTTTTCATTTGCATTTCTCTAATCAGTAGTGATTTAGAGCATTTTTTTCATATGCCTATATAGTTCTTTTCATTTTGATGGGTACCATGCGGCATGTGGGCTGTCAATCTATGGTCTCTCTTATTACATGCCCTGTTCACCTCCTTTTTTAGTCAAACTGTACATGTCTTTGACTGGGTCTTTTATGTAGCTTCTTTAAGAGACGAAGTAGGAAAAGTAATAGGCTGGGACTCAAGACACCTGAATTCTAGTCCCTGAACTGACACTAATTTATGGTGGGCTATGGGCAACTCAACTCATCAGCCTCAGTTTATCTTTAAAATGAGGAGGTTGGACTATCTTGATCTCTAAGGTCCCTTCTGCTTCCAAATTCTATGATCTCAAAATGTCTTTAAGTGTCCTAAGTCATATAGGTCTCTTCTTTAGTATCTTCCGTATTTTTCCCATCCAGAAGTGCCAAAAACACTGGAAATATGTGTAGGAGGATTCATATAAATGGAGCTGCCTAAGGACCGACAGAGACAAATGTCAAAAAATATTGAAAGGTTCATATTTGTTCACAAAAAAGAAAGTTAAAAACAACAATAAAAACATAATAACGACAAACATCACAAAGCCAATCAACTGTTTGATGGCAATATTACCAGGTAATGAAAACGGGCAATGCATAGAAGTATAGACAGTGAGCTTGCTGCATGCCGCAGCATGGGGGGTCATTTGGCTTGTTAATTAGGGGATACACACACACATACACACCTATTAGCCAATGCTAGCTGCTTTCAAATACCCTGAGAGACCGAGGTTGGTCAAACAGCAAGTATACCAGGGAAAGCCCAACTGAGGACCCACAGGGAGCCTTCTTGAGATGTAACATGGGCAGAAGGATTATTTGTTCAGTTGGACAGGATTCTGAGACCACAGAGGCAGCTTGTGATGATATTAGAGATACCAAAGAGACCCTTCAGTGGACTATTGGGAGCAGAGGGGGTTGACCTGCAAATCAGCTTTGAAGTGTCTTCCTTTTTCATATTCACCAAGTCAATGAGCATTTATTACATGGCTACTATGTGCTGGGCATTGTGCAAAGTGCTGAAAATTCAAAGAGAGGTCAAAAAACAGATTCTGCCTTCGATATTCTAATGAGGAAGACAGCACACAAATAATTATGTACATAGAAGATATATACATAATAGGTGGAAGGGACTAGCAGGGGGAAAGGTACTAGTAGAGGGAAAGACCTCTTACAGATGGTGGAATTTGAGATTAGTTTTGAAGGAAGCCAGGGAAACTAAGAGGTACAGGTGAGGACAAAAAGAATTCTAGGCTTGGGGGCTAGACCATGCAAAGGCTTGGAGTTGGAAGATGGAATGTCTTGTGGGGGGAATAGGCCGGTATAGCTAGAAGCTAGATCACAGAATACATGGAGGGGAAGAAAGGGTAAAAAGACTATGGAGTATCAAGGTGTCAGGAGTCAGAGTGGGGTTGCTACTCACTATGGGAGGAAGCTATACCACATCCTAATTTATGACTATAATACTGGAATGATATTTAATAGGCCTACTCTACAAATGACCTCTGGGTATAACTGTTCCCTTGGCAAAAATGAATCTGAGAGACCACGGAAAGACAAGCACCTTAATGCACTGTTGGTGGGAACTATGAATTGGTTCAAACATTCTGGGAAGCAATTCGGAATTAAGCTAAGATGATGATCAAAAGGTCTGTACCTTTTGACCCAAGGATCTAACTGCTCAGCCATATATCCCAAAGAGGCCAAAGATAGAAAGGAAGGTTCCAAGTACATCAAAATATTCATGTAGCAGCACGTTTTATAGTAATAAAGAACTAGAAACAAACTAGATGTCCAATGATTGGGGAATGGTTAAAGAAATTTTGGCACATGAATGCAATGGAATATTACAGCACAGAAAAAAATTATGAATATGTGGAATTCAGAAAAGCATGGAAAAGAGTTGCATGATCTGATGAATGAAATAGGCAGAACCATGAAAACAATATACATAAGGACAACAGCAGTATAAATGGAAAGCATACCACCAAAAAAAATACCCTTAAAATATAAACACTGGTAATTTTAATGACCAAGCTTAGCTTCAAAGAAGGGATGAAAAAACATACCTCCCTCCCTTCTTTGCAAAGGTGGGGAATTGAGGGTGTGTAATACTGTATATATTGTCAGTCAATTGATGGGTTGGTTAGTTTTGCTGACCTGCTTGGCTGAATTTCCTTCTTCTAAATTCATCCTTGTGAGTTGTTAATGAAGTAGTTACAAGAGATGGTTTGCTAGGAAGGGCAAGGGGAAGAATCCATTCAGGAATGAAGGTGATGAAAAAACAAAAGTAATCCATTAGTCATTAACTTTTAGCAAAAGTTAAAAACTTTTTTAAAGCTTTAAAAAATAGTAAAGCTTAGATTTTAGACCTTTACCCAGAATGGTGCAGTCATTTGGGAGTTTAAATGTATCTTGTAAAAGCCCTCCTTTAGTCAGAAATAATAGCTAGAATTTATATAGTGCCTACTAGATGCCAGGCACTGTACTAAGCGCCTTACAAATATTATGTAATTTGATCAGTCAGTAAATGTGATCTAATCTCTAATGTGAGTGGTAATTCCTTTGGGTCACACGAAGTTGAGAGGGAGATTAAAATCTTAATGGGAATGGGGGTACAAGCCAATTTCGATAAACTTATGAATTATTACACAATAATGATCCCCATCTTAAATCCAGATTAAACGAGATAGAATCCAGGCAGACGCTGGGAGGCTGGGAACACTTTCAGTGCTCATGCAGCTATCCAGGCAGACAATGTATATTTACCTATGCCATGAGGGGTGGAGGCAAGTGGACATCGGGTCCTTACTCTCCTTTCTTAACATCTTTAGCAAAAGTATATCTTAATGAGATATACTTTATAAAGAGGAAAACAACTCCCCCAGATCACCCAAAGTACAGCAACTATGAGTCTTTCCATTGTGTTTTGGATCACCCGAAATTTTAATTCTTTAGAGATGTTTCATGATTTGTAGCCATCTAGCACCACCAGGGATAGAGATGAGACGTATATGGACACTGGTATAGGGCAGGGGTGGGGAACCTACGGCCTCGAGGCCACATGTGGCCCTCTAGGTCCTAAAGTTCGGCCCTCTGACTGACTCCAAGCTTCACAAAATAAATCCCCTTAACAAAAGGATGTGTTCTGTAAAACTTGACTCAGGCAAAAGACTGCACCCTAGAGCCTCAAGGCTGCAGATTCCCCACCCCTTGTAAGGGATGCCAGGATTTCTGCAGCCTAAAGTCTTACAGAGCTGCCCAGAGCTCGGAGAGGTTAAGTGATCACGCTGACTGTAGGTGTCAGAGGCAGAACTTTGAACCTAAGTCTTTCTGACTTCAAGGCCAACTTTCTATCCACTATGTCATGCCAGATGGGTTTTAGCAGTAGGTTGTAGCTCTGGTTCATTAAAAGCACCATGTAATTTGCTATGTGTAATTCAACACATAAATAAAAATATTGATTTTGTTGTAGGACCAGAGCTATGATTTTATCAGTATGGCAAACTCCCTGTGTGGAAACTCCCTCCACTGATGCAGACAGCAATTTATCTGCAACTATAATCTTAGAGAGTTGGGGAGGGCGGGGGAGGGAGCACTAAGAAATTAGATGACTCACCCAGGGTTGCACAGCCAGTATATATCAGGGACAGGAGTTTAACCTAGGTCTCCATCACTCCCAAGTCAGCCTTCTATTTACTATACCATGCCTATATCTATTCAAATAGGAGTTTTAAAATAAAAAAAGATGCAAAGTGCTATGGAGAGACACCCCAATGGGCCACACATGTTAAGGCAGGATTTTGCATGTTACAGTAGGGAAACAGAGGCACAAGGATGAAAGTGGTTACTGTATAGGTTAGGTACAGAACCAAGAAGGAAATTCAAGTGTCCTGACCAGTGATATACATGTCTTCTCTCCTTCCTAGGTGAATACTCCTCCCTAGGCATAATTATGAAGTGAAATTTGCCTTTGAATCTTCAGTCACTCTCCTCTCCCCCTACCCCCGGCCCCCAGCTGACACCTGATGCCTGATAATAATTTTGTGACAAAGTCCTAACTCAAAGAATGAATTTCTAATGGTGAAATAGAAACAGATAGGGAGGGGGAATATTTTGAAAAAGAGAAGGCTTCTCTCATCTTATTCCATTGTCTCCACTTGCCAGTATGCCTGACTAAGACTAACTACATCTCCATGGCCTATGACCCCACTTGCTGACGTTAATCCACCTAAGATTCTGCTTGCCTTCAGCTTAATTTTTCCCTCCTCTCTTGGCAAATTTGCTTTTCGTTTCTACCTTCCACACCAAATGTGGGGCACTAGTGGGACTTTACTGCCACCTAGTGGTCTCTGGCATGGCTACTTTATATTTGGCCCACCAGTAGTGATAACTCCAACTCGATGAAATGACTTTTACCAAGTATTTTTTGTCCATAAAGTCGGGAGTGCAGCTGGGCCATCACTGGTCATCTTGACTTATGTCTTGCCACTGGAATCCAATGACCCTTGGAGAGTGAGGCTGATAAGTTTGCGCAGTCCTGCCTCACTTAAATGCAATTTACTTGCAAGTCAAGACTGGTCTTCTTCAAGAACAAAGGACAAGCAACAACAGGGAGTGCAAGCATTATTTATCCTTATTTTTCAGCTGAGCACAACTGGGAAGCCCAGAGAAGTCTAACAACTTGTCCAAGGTCACACAGGTAAAAGACAGCAGTGCTCCAAATCCAGCATTTTTCCCTCCTACACTATGATGCTGCTTCTCAACCTCCTTCATCAGCAAGGATAGGAGAAGGGAGGCAAGCACAGAATAGAGGCTCTGCCTCCAGGCTTCTGGTCTGTAAAGCCTGGCCCTTCTCACGCATCTTGGTCCTACCGTCACAACTCTGTGTCTATTCATTCCTTGCCAGATCGTACTCTTAACACTCTGGACCTTCTCAACCTCTTTAGTTTGGAAATTCACTTCACCCTTGGGCTTCTCACGCTCAAAGTACCTCCTCCCCTACAGTCTATTCCTCTGACTGGCTGGTTTCTCTCAGATTCTCCATTCAGGGGAGGACTACCACATCAGCCATGTCTCCATTCTTCTCCAGACTTTCTCTACCATGTACCCATACAGTTACCACCCCCCCTCTTCTTACTGGCACATCCTTTTTCAGCTTCAACTTATGTGTTGTCTTCTCCCATTAGAATGTAAGCTTCTCAAGGGCAGGGATTTTCTCTTTGTATTTATATTCCCAGCTTAGCACAGTGCCTGGCACATAGTTAACACATAATAAATGCCTATTGACTTGACTATACCAAAATTCTTAACCTTTATTATCATTATTATTTTTGTCATAGACTCTCCACTGTGGTAACCTCTTCTCAGAATGTTTTTAAATGCATGAATACCTAGGATTACAAAGGAAATTACACTGAAACGCAGCTATAAAAATATTTTAAAAGCCAAATTCGTGGCTCCCTGAAATATATTCACTGACCTCTTGGAGGTCTGCAGACCCCAAGTTAAAAACTCCTGGTAAAAACTCCACCTCCAGTGGAACACAAAAGTCTATAAATAACTCCAAGCTTTCATTTGCATTTTGCTTCCTTCCATCTTTTTTTTTTTTAAAATCAGAGCCACAGACAAAGAAATAAAATGGTTGGAGTTCCTCCTCTTCTCCCTGTACCCCCTCACTCTCTGGTGGGAGCCCTGTGGCAACTTAGTAAGATTTACATTGAAGCTTCAGCGGCTACCCAAAAAAACTCGAAAGTTTATGAATTAGTGAAAGAGAAAGCCCAGGGGGTAAGGCCAGAGTCCCCAGAAGCAGCCAGGACAGGAAGCACATGTGTGGTTCAGCAAAGCCTACTGACCAGGGCGGATCCTTTATAAGTCACTAAGCCTGTCACACCCTTGGTGGCTGGATTGGTTCCCGGGCTATGCTGGAAAGTTCTGGATCTATCCAAAGGCAGTATCGGGGAGTTATTTTGGACCTGTTCTTATCTTAGTGGAACCTCCTGAACCCTTAAGAAAGATAAAAATTGATTCCTATCTTCAAGACCAGTGGTTTCCAAAGTGGAGACCCATACCCACCCATGTCAGAGGTATGATCCCCATGGAGTGATCAGCTAATTAGAGGGTAGGAACATAAGCCACATCTCATCCTCCCTAGGGCAGCCAGTCATGGAGGTTTGTCTCCAACACAATCACACACCCTCTCCATACCCCAAATCTTCTAACACTCTACCTTCTCCACCTCATCCTTCAGCTGTGCAAACTCCCAATCTCTCCCGCACTGGATGTTGGCCCCTCTGGGAAGTCAGCTACATACTCTACCTCCACCTTACTCCAGCCCTGCCCCCAGACTATCTTGTGGCTATAATAGGCAGAGATACAAGGCTGGCTCTGCACTCCAAGGCAATAGCTGGTAAAAGCCTTATTCTCATTTTCATTTTCAGTGAGACAGAGTAACACAGGATGAATAGCTTCAGAACCGTATACAAATCTACATCACGGATCTGCATTATAAATCTCAATACATTATCTTTTCCTCAAAAGTCGCCTCTGTTCCTTTTACAATGAAAGGCATCACATCAAGCCCTTCCTCTCACTCACTCTACATACGCAGGTACCTCCATGCTCTCTTTCCTACCTCTCCACTCCCACAGCCATCATCCTAGCTCAGGTTCTCACCTCTCCCCTGGACTAGGGCAATAGTCTCATAATTGGTTTCTCAGTTTTAAGTCTTTCCCGTCTCCAATGCGTTGATCTATGCAACTACCATATGATTTTCCTAAAGTGTAAGTCTGAGCATGTTACTCCCCTACTTAATAAACTCTAGTGGCTCCCTATTGACTCAATATTATTTCATCCTTTTGAAATTTACTTTTTCTGTAAGTTATATAATACCATTTTAGTATAATAGCAAATTATATAATTTATAAATAAGTAAATATACCCATATTGAGGGATGAGAGCTCAACATTTTTTTCCTCTTTTTGAGGGGGGAAGGCAGTGCAATTGGGGTTAAGTGACTTGCCCAAGGTCACACAGCTAGTAAGTGTGTCAAGTGTCTGATTTGAACTCAGGTCCTCCAGACTCCAGGGCCAGTGCTCTACTCACTGTGCCACCTAGCTGCCCCTTCAACATCTTTTTTAACCAATAGAGGTGCATGATCAAAAAAGTTTGGAGACCACAGCTCAGTGGGTGCCTGGATCTGGGCATGGTCCTGGGCAAGATCTTTGTGACCTTCACCCCAGTATATTCCAAGGTAGACAGGGGAGCAGAGGAGACATGTTAAAAGCAGTGTTTCAGGAAGATTAATTGTGCATGGATTTGATAAGGGAGAGAATGGAAGGAGACCCATTAGATTATTGCTATAAATTGAACCCTGAATTTCCTTTGTCAGATTATAATCTGTTGTCGTTCTACTTTTTCGTCTGCCTTGTTGTTTTTTATCTTCTCTATGACCTCCAAACCCTCCAGCCCTTAGTTCTTTCCCAGGTGAAAACCTCTACGCTGGCCGTACTCTCCTCCCAGCCCCATCTTGACCAGTTGGTGAACCAGTTCGTGGACCAGTTCAGCTCTACACTATCCTCTTCTTTGGAGTCTCTTGTTCTCTTGTCCTGTTGCAGGCAGGCAACAAGCATTTATTAAAGTGTTGCATATGTGCCAAGCATTGTGCACAGGGGATACAAATACAAGCAAAATGTCCTTACCTATAATTTAGAAGGATCGATTTGATGGCGGAGTGGGAAGAGACTTGAGGCAGAGAATCCAGTCAGAATGCTGTTTTAAGAACTCCAGGGGAGAAATGATGAAGGCCTGCATTAGGGTGGTGGTAGTGTAAGAGGAGAGAAGTGGGAAAGACAAAACACAATAAAGAGTTGAAGTGGGGTGGAGAGGAAGGGAGAGTAGGAAAGTGGGGGAAGGGAATAATACTGAAGCCTACAAAGTAAGAAGCAAAGCTGAGCAGGGAATGAATGTTGGCTTAGCCTGAGACTCTCCTCAAAATGGAAGCCCTGAGAGGAATTCACCAGAGGAAGAAGGGAGTCAGCATGGTGAGAAGGCCATAGGATCAGATGGATGTTTCAGGGTCAGAAGGCCAAAAACGCTGAAGGAGGTTCCAGGGTAAGATGGCAGCTCAAGCATAGTGTTGAAGTCCGGAAAGCCAGCAATCTGTCCTACCACTCTTTAATCTTTCAATTACTCCCATCATCTGCTGCTTTTGCTCCTATTCACATGTTCCTGAATGGTGCTGGAGAAAATCATGAAACTGTGCTGACTAGATGCACTACAAATTCATGTTACATAATCTTACCTGGGCCCTCATTGTGGCAAAGCAATCCTGTTATACCTCTCCAATGGATTCACTTATCACTCACCGCAGCAGCCCTTTCAAACCTTCTCATTCTTCCTCAGACCTCTCATGGCTCCCTTTCCCTCACTCTCCCAGGTGAGAATTGCATCTTTCATTGAAAGAGGTGAGGCCATTTGCAGACATTTTTCTCCCATCCTATTTATCTCACATCACTCAGGTGCCTTCCATTCACCTGTCTCACATGATGAGGTGACCTTTCTTGCCACAGCAAACCCCTTTTTGTGTACAAGTGATCCCATTCCATTCAGTCTTCTCCAGAAGATTACCCTACCATTCCCACTGTCACTAATTTTTAGTCTCTCCATGTTTCCTGGCTGCTTCCATATGTCCTACAAACAGACCTATATCTCTCTCATTTTCAAAAAAACACCCTCCCTTGATCCATCCATCCCTGCTAACCACCATCCTGTATCTCTTTCTTTTCATGACTGAACACTTTGAAAAGGCTTCCACTTCCTTTCAGCTCTCTGTAGTCTGGCTTCCAATTTCATCATTCAATCAAAACCGATCTCTCCAAAGTTGCCAAAGACTTCTTAATTACCAAATCTCCTGGCCTTTCCTCAAGGCTCAATCTTCTTGACTTCTGTGCAGCCTTTGACACTGGTGATCAACCTCTTTTCTTTGATACTTTATTTTTTCCAGGTTTTCATGACACAGCTCTCTCCTGGTTCTCTTTCTACCTGTCTGGCCACTCTTCAGTCTCCTTTGCTGGATCGTCATCCAAGTCATTCCCATTAACTGTAGATGTCTCCGAAGGATGTGTCCTGGACCCTCTATACTATTTCACTTGATCTCATCAGTTCCCATGTATTAAAGGATCATCTCTCTGCAGATGATTCCCAGATTTATTTCTCCAGTCTTAACCTCTCTCCCGACCTCCAGGCTTGCATCTCCAACTACCTATTAGACATCTTGAACTGGATGACCTGTAGACATCTCAAACTCAACATGTCCAAAGCTGAACTAATTATCTTTTTCCCCAAGCCCTGCCCTATTCCTAACTTCCATATTATTATTGCGGGCACCATATTATTAATCTGTCCAGTCACCCAGGTTCTCAACCTAGGTGTCAGCCTCAAGCCTTCCCTTATAGCCCATATATCCAATCAGTTGCCAAGTCTTGTCAATTCTACCTTTGCAGCCTTTCATATATGCTACTTCTGTCCTCTGACACTACCACTATCCTAATGTAGGCCTTCATCATTTCTCCCCTGGAGTTATTAAAACAGCATTCTGACTGGATTCTCTGCCTCAAGTCTCTCCCCACTCCAATCCATCCTCCACTTAGCTGTCAAATCCATGCTTCTAAATTATAGGTCTGACTACATCATCCCCCTATTTAGCAAAGTCCAGTGGCTCTCTATTACCTCCAGGATCAAATATAAAACCTTGTGTGGCTTTTAAAGTTCTTCATTACCGAGACCCATCCTACCTTCCTCTTACACAGCACTTCATCTCCTAACTCTGCATTTTTATTGGCTGTCCCTCATACTTAGAATTCTCTGTCTCCTCATCTTTGCTTCCTGGCTTCCTTCAAGCCTCAGGTAAAATCCCAACTTCTGCAAGAAGCCTTTTTCCAGCCCCCCTCAATGCTAGCTCCTTTCCTCTAAGACTTAAGTATGTAAAAATGTATCTCCAAGTTATCTGAGAGCGTCTAGATTTATCTCCCATTTATTCTGTACATATTCTGTTTGAATGTATTTGTTTGAATGTCATCACCCCCATTAGACTATCAGCTCCTTGAGAGCAGGGGCTGTTCCTCCCTTTCTTTGTATCCCCAGGGCACAGCATACTGCCTAGAATATTGTCATTGTCATACAATCACATCTGATTATTTCTGACCCTGTGGATCACACCGTCCATCAAGTTTTCTTGGCAAAGATACTAGAGTGGTTTGCCATTTTCTTCTACATCAGATTAAGGCAAACAGAGGTTAAGTGACTTGCCCAGGGTCACACAGCTATTGTGTCTGAGGCCAAATTTCAACTCCGGTCTTCCTGACTCTAGGCCTACTGCTCCATCCACCGAACCATCTAGCTATTCCAACCATCTACCCTGGAATATAATAGGCAATGAATAAATGCTTCTTGACTTGAAAATTGAGAATGAGGTAATCAGACCAAGGACTAATGCAGTACCAATGGAAATAAAAAAGGAACAATTGGAAACAACATTCAGGAAGAATTTCTGGCACATGAATGATGGCTTTAGGGAAATAAAGGAGAGGGAAGGATTCCAAGATACTTCCCAAACAGAGCTGTACCTAGGTTAAGCTTGTTCCCCACACTAATAGGTTTTTACAATCATAACGGCCCCTTCTGTGCCAGGACTTCTTTGGGGGAAGGAGATTTTTAGGTTTTCATTATACAGATAGCTCCATCCCCATCTTAGACTGTGTTTCTATCAAACATACTCAACTACAGAAGGGCCAGATCTGCTCAGAAAATGAACTGAAAACTTCCTTAAATATCTTGAACAGAGAACATGGTGAGCAATAAATCTTAATATTTAGAGGAGGGAACATCATATAATCAAGAAACTTCTAGGTCCTGGAGGGGCCATCATTTGATGTTATGTTATCCATGGGGGTTTTCTGTAATTTCCCCAGCAGTCAGAACAGCTAGCTGGGCCATGTATCCAATCTGTTTCTCTGTACTTTTGGGTTCTTGCCTTTGACTGCAATGGATCCAGCAGAAGGGCTCACAGAAGATTTGGCCATGGTAGTCGACCAGTTATTACATTCTATCCCAGAGATGGCAACCGTTCATGTTGTAGGGACGGTCTTGCTCTGCTATTACAGGAAAGGCCACAAGGCAGCAGCAAAGGGCCATTATTGCAATGTCTAGCTGTTTGGGAGCCATGGGAGGAAGAGAAATTTCTCCCTCCAAACAGAGAAAATAGAAGAGAAGCAGAATCCCAAGAGGGCTCAAGGCCATAAGCAGGCTCTCTTCATACTTTCAGGAGAAAGATAGCTCATTTTAATCAGCTAGCTCCTCCAGTACCCAATACCTTCCCTCCATCTCTGCTCCTAGAGTTGTTAGAAAAGTTAAGGTATCAGAATTTTTTACCATGTTGCATGGGTTCTGTACAGTTCTACAGACTAGGACTGGGCAGAAGACTGGACTAGGCAGAAATAGGGTCACTTCATCTCAAGATGTTAAATCCTAGTATTGCCAATGAAGGGAGGAAACCACCAATAACATTCCAGGGCTATGTTGAAAGGGTTTGGATTTAATGGGAGGGATAACTGCTGGACCATTCCCACCAGGATAGTAACCACCACCCTAGAGAGAAACATGAATTGACTCCTTTCCTCTCCACTGGCCATCTGGACCCAGAGCAGACTCTTATGTGCCCAGGTAAACAAATGGTAATTGCCCATATTTACAAGCAGTTTAGATTCTTCAAAGTATTTTCCTCACAGCAACCTTATGAACTAGATAGTACAAATATCTCCATTCTATAGACGAGGAAACAGAGGTGGAGAGATGATGTAAGATGTCCAAGGTCACAAAATAATGCCATTTATATAGCACTTTAAAGTTTGCAAAGTGTTTTGCATAATTCTCATTTAACTCTCACACAACTCAAAGGAAAAAAGTATATATTATCCCCATCTTACACATAAGGAACTGAGGTTTAAGATCACAGAGAGAATATCAGGATTTAAAGACGTCTGGACCTAATACAAGGGGAAATTTTTTAAAACATAATAGGGAAATTAAGCCTCTTTTCATACTGAAAATTATCACAGACTAATGTTTTTGCACAATTTCATATTTTATATCTGAAAGGAAATATCTCTAATGGTGCCATTTTTCATGGACTCCCTAGTCAAGCCGTATGGGACACTTGGGTTTCCAGATACAGTTTGGGAAACACTGCTTTTTAGCAATGTCTTCTATAACAGCCCACTAAAATGGCACAAATACAATCATATAGAAGAAAAACATTTTCTCTCTGGACAAAATGTGGCACTTAGTCCAAAAGCTAGGTGCTGCTGCCCTTAACAATGCCAATTGCTCCTATTGCTTCTTTCTGTTGCTACCAGGGACCAAGAAAACCAGACATCTCTTCTCCTCAGGGACAACTAATAGGCAGCCTACAGAGTAAGTAAAACTGGTCCAACAACTGGAGAGTGTTGGGAAGAAACCCTAGAAACCACAGATCACGGCAGCTGCCAGCCAAAGACTCCCTGAAGCAATGGAAAAGGTAGAAAGAAAATGAAGAGGACAGAAGCACAAGGTTAGTTAGTTCCATGATTATATACCTTGAAGTGAGACTTTTGACAACCTTAATAATTCTCAGGAGCTTGGTTTCTAACTCCTAAATGAAAGTTTAAAAAGGGGGGCCTGAAACACTGGTCTCAAAGGCCCTATGCTCAAGTTGGGCACTTCACTCCTGTCCTAGTTCAGCTTGGTTGATTCCTGTTTGCACTTCTATTTCAATGGATCCATGACCTCAATGACAGGGATGCTCTCAGCAATGATGCAGATCACAACCCATCCACTCCTCATCCTACGCCATCTATCCTTTTCCATGCTCTTTCATAAATCCTACAGAGGATGGCCTCTCCCTTGTGTGCCAGAGGTCTTCCAAGATGTCATGAGTACCAAGGCAGCACTGAAGCTCAATCCCTCAATCTTCCCCTGTGACTTAAGCCCCCCAAAATGGAACTACCAATCTGACTAAGGAAAATTCCCAAGGGAGGACCACAACAAAAACAACTGTATTCATGGAGAGCTTGAAAATCTGTAAAACCCTTTAACAAACGGCATCTCATTCACTCCTCACAACATCCCTGTGAGGTAGGCATTGTTATCTTCACTTTATGGAGGTAGGAACAAAGGTTCAGAGCTCCTAAATGACCTGCCCTTGATCACACACCTGTTAAACGCCAAAAAGTGGCTTTGACTCCATCTGGGCCTGAATCCAAGTCCAGAACCCTAACCACTATACAGCAACTAGAGAAATATTTTTTATCTCATATTTAATGATGTAGAAAACCCATGAAAACATATTTTTCTCCTGTTTTACTTGGCCCGGAAATATACAGTTCTTATCTTATATACATACACAAACTTTCACTTTGATGCATGAACACCAAGCACATGAATCATTTCCAAAAGGAGACAAAGATCAAAGGTCATCAGTTCAGAAAGCCAAGAATGTGGGTGAAGAGATCAAGCCATCCAGTTTTTTACAAATAGTTGACCAAATGCCTCCTCCTTGGCCATTCAACTTGAAATGATGACGAGCTGCATCAGTTAATGCAGGTGCCACAATGTCCCCTCTTGGGTAGTAACAAATAAAAGAAAGAATTTGGGAGCTCGAAGAAATCAATAGCCATATTTTTCATTAAGATGGGTCCTGCCGTCACCACTCTGGCCTGGTTCAAAACAAAAAAAAAAAACATTTACTTTTCCAAAATCAGGGAGCAAGAGAAGCTATTCAGCAGTCTGCCAAAAAAGAAAACAGTGAAAAGAGAATAAAGACAGGAAAGGAAACTCGTACCCACCTTCAGGCGGTACCCATACACAGTAGTCTGGATCATCTTCTGGATACTTTGAGGAAAGTATCTGCGGTAACTGCAAGAAAAAAATGGGCTAATTAATCCCAGACTCAGAGTGCTTGATAACATTGACAAAGATAAAGAACCTCTAGGGACTATGTCTTGGCTTGTTCTTTTATGTTCCACAAATTGAGTCACTGATTTTTAGCAATTAAGAATAAATATTGATTCAATATGGATTCCTATGCTGTCACAATTGACTGTCCCTACTCTCCCCATTCTATTCTGATTATGATAAAGATCATTGGCTTCTCAAACCAAAAATATAATTACCAATAAGTCATTAATGTCTTAACTTACTATTACTGTGAAGAGCACATTTGTGACTTCATTGGTACAGGAGATTCCTAGGGAACAAACTCCCTCTGTCAACACAAAGAAAAGTGCTTTGCAACATACAGTCTTAGATAATTGTGTGAAAATGGACTCACAATCTCAGACACATAAGAAACTAACCGAAACTGACAAGACTAACAGCCATAGACATAAAAGTCCCAATACCTAATTGGTCGAAAGACATGAACAAACAATTTTCGAAGGAAAAAAATCCAAGCCATCAATGGCCATGTGAAAAAATTCTCTACGTTACTAAAAACTGGAAAAATGCAAATCAAAGCAACTTTGAGATTCTGCCTCACATTCATCAGACTTGCAAAGGTGACAAAAGAGAAAAACAACAAACGCTGAGGGACTATGGGAAAACAGATACTTGGAGGAGTTGTGAACTGGCCCAGACATTCTGGAAAGAAATGTGAAACTGACTAACAAGTTATCAAATTGTGCATACTCTTTGCCCCAGCTATACCACTACTAGGGCTACGCGCCAAAGAAACGAAAGAGGAAAAGAACCTAAACACACAAACATATTCATAGCAGTTTTTCTTTGATGGTAGCCAAAAATTGGACACTAAGAGGGTGTCTTCCTATTGAGGAATGTCTAAACAAATTGTGGCATATGAACAAAATGGAATATTAAATATTATAAGAAATGAATGGATACTAGACTAGGAAGACCTCTTACAATCTGGGGCAAACTGCAGTGAGCAGAACTAGGAGAACAATCTACAAAATGATAATAACATTATAGAGAAAAACAACTCTGAAAAACTTAAAAGTGATTAATGGAATGATAAACCAAAAGAGTAAAGAGTCCAAAAGAATGAAGATGTAAGAGAAGAGAACTTAAAACGAAGAAAGAGACATAAATTTTTGGACGTGCCCAATGCGGGAATTTGTTTTGCTAGACTAAGCATATATGTATTGAGGAATTTATTTTTCCTTTTCAAAAAAAAAATTTGCTGGGCAGGGGGCGGGGGGTGGGGTGTCAGAATTAGAGAAAAAGAAGATAAGTAGTTGAAAAAGAATTATAAACAGCAATATCAAAGATACCATATTTTGAGAAACTGCACCAAAAAAACAAGGCCACCTAATTTATTACTAATTATTATTTATTATACTTTCATATTACAATGAACAAATCAATTATATTGTTTTTATCATAATTCAGTATAATATTGATGTTATTATGATTATTTATGTTATACTGACACTTTCAACTTAGCTATGTTAAATTATTTTATGTTTAATATTGGCTTGTATGTTAATAAAATTGTAATAAATCTTTTTTTTAAAGAGAGGAAGAGAGAAAAAGAGAGTTGCCCAGGGCACTGAAAAGTTAAATTATTTGTCCAAAGTAACAAAGCCAGCAACAGGCCAGATCTGAACCCAGGTTTTCCTGATTTTAAAGTTTAACATTCTATCTATTAAGCCACACAATCACTGTACTACTGTTTGTACTATTAATAATAATGGCAGTATCAAGAATTTTTTTAAAGTAATTATACTTTTTTTAACATTCATTTTAAAAAACTTTGAGTTCCAAATTCTCTCCCTCCAGCCCCTTTCCTCAGCCTTTGAGGAAGCAAGTGATATGACATCAATTATACATGTGAAGTCATGTAAAACATTTTCATATTAGCTATGCCCCCAAAATAAATATATAAATGAAAAATAAAGAAAGTGAAAAAATTATGCTTTAATCTCCACTCATAGTTCATCAGTTTACTTTCTAGAGATGGACAGTATTTTTCATCATGACTCCTTTGGAATTGTCATGGATCATTGTATTTATCAGAGTAACTAAGTCTTTCACAGTTGATGAGCGTTACAACATTGCTGCTAACTATGTACAATGTTCTGGTTCTATTCAGTTCACTTTGCATCAGTTCATGTGTCATTCCAGATTTTTCTGAAATCATCCCCCTCATCATTTCTTATAGCATAAAATATTCCACCACAATCATATATCACAACTTGTTCAGCCATTCCCCAATTAAAAGGCACTCCTCAATTTCCAATTCTTTGCCACCACTTTGCTACAAATTTTTGTACATACAGGTGCTTTTCCTTTTTCTTTGATTTCTTTGAGATACAGACCTAGTAGTGGTATTGCTGGGTCAACAGCACCAAGAATTCAGAAATGCTTGATCCTCATAATAATCTTGTGAAACAGGAACAGCAATTACATATTCCTTTCCTCATTTTACAAAGGAGAAAATAGGTTTAAGGAGGCTAACTGATTTGCTTAAGGTAATAGAATTGATGGAGGTTAAAAAGTAGACCCAGGTCTTCTGACTCCTAGGTCCACTTCTTTCCACATTAAATCATTAACAGCGAGGATAACAAGGTGTGAAGCATTTTCAAAAACACTAATTACATGCCTATAATATGTACATTAGGGGAGATCCTATTGCAAAAAAGACATATATATGAATACCAAAAATACAAAACAGAATATACATTTCAGAGGTACAAACACGAGATGAGAGTTTCTGGGAGGGAGAGATAAACTCTGTCTGGAGGGCTCAGGGAATGTTTCCTGGAGAATGATAATATTTGAACTGGACCCTGAAGAACAGATAAGATTTCAGTAGCCAGAGATAAAACAGAAGGCATTCCAGACATGGTGTAGACAAAAGCATAGAGGGTGGAAAGTGTGGCATGGATTCTCAGTAGTTAATAGTCTAATTTGTTTGAAGGACACAGGGAGTAGTGAGAGAGAAGACTGAAAAGACAATCTGGAGCAAGTCTGGAGCTTCAGGCTAAGGAGTATGGACTTGGGCCTTTAGGGAATGGGAAGCCACTGAAAGACTTTTAAAGCATTCTAGTGACATGATCAGAACTGTATAGAGATGATTCTAATGATTGTGTGATGAAGAGATTGGAAAGGGGAGAACCTGGAGAGAGAGAACAGTCACTGTAGTAGATGGCAACTACAAAAGCCCCAGTGAGAGATGAGAGTGAGAGCTGATGAAGGAGACAGCAGCCATGCTGCAAGAATGGAAAGCAGCCCAGACAAAGCACCAACACACAACCCGAAAAGACAACATAAAGGACTTACTCTGCTTGGACCAGCAGCTTTCTTCAGTACTTCCTTGCTCTGCTTGCAGCTATTCTTTGATTCTAGTGAAAAAACAAAGCTCCATCACTCCAATGAGCAAGAATTAAACACACTAACTCTTGCTCCACCAAAGTCATAATCTTTTGGTCAAATCTGCTTTAAAAAAAATATACTTTCAAAACCCTACAGTTAGAATCAGTATTACAGGAGGGAAGTAAAAATCCCAAGGTGAGTGAAATGTAACAACTCATCTTGGGAAGGCTTTTTGTACCATTTTTACAAGTTCATTCCAATCCAATAAAAATAAAATATGGAAGAGAATTTCCCCCTTCAAAAATTCATACATTTCTAATCTATAGGCATTTAGTGATCATGTAAAACAGTTAAGTATAATTCATACCACTGAGATAGCAATATGCAAAACCTAGAATTCTAGAGTCTGAATTCACCATTCCATATAACACTTAAGCAGCAAAATTAGTGGCCTATTATTAATCTTGTTTTGCTTCATCATAATAAGGAATCACACTACTAGAACACCTTGAGGTTTACAAAGTACCTTCTTCCCCCATAGTGCTCTAGGTTGTTGTAGTTGAAGGATTATTATGACTTTCTTTATACTGATGAGAAAACTCAGGGTCAAAATGGTAAAACTGGAGCTGGAGACAGGCAGAGCCAGAAACACATACCTGGTCTCCTGACTCAATTCTGGAGGCTCATCCTGCTAGCCAGACTTTCTTCTGAATTCTGAAATCTCCCCTGAGACAAGACTTATCCTCAGACTCCTAACTTGTGTGACTCTGGTTAGCACAAAGGTACCCGGCACTTCAAGAGGGCAGAGGACAGAAAGGCAGGCAAGAAGGAGCAAAATCCTTCAACAGCTCCTTTAAATGTAAGTCCTAGGCCCTGGTGGACACCACTGCCGCCACCCTGTTGTTTTGTCTGCTGCCTTGTGGCCAATGTTCAGTGTCAAGGTTGAGGCTATTAGTTGCTCACCCGAGGATGCCCCTTGTACCAGGGCCTCTCCCTCGCCCTCTAGGGATCCTTTATTCAGTCCTTCCTGGCTGGGCTGAGTCGAAGAAGATCCTGTTTCTGCAAAAAGCAACACCAAAGCACATAGTCAGGCAGTGTACTGGAGGATGAGGAGATGCTCCTGCATGAGCATAATTCCAGCATCTGACACCACCATTAGTACTTGTAGCTTCAACCACCAACATTTGGATTTTGCCTAATGCAGAGCTATCAAGTTTCTATTTTAATAAGCAGGTCAATTTGGTTTTTCTTTTCAGTCACTTCAATGGTAGAGATGGAAAGAAATGCATCTTTGTATGATAAGGACTGGAAGAGACTTCATAGGTCATCCAGCTGATTCAACTCGTTCATTTTACAGATGAAAAGACTGAAGCCTAGAAAAGGAAGGTGACTTACCTAGGGTCACCCAGCTGGTTTGTGCTAAAGCTGGGACTCGGTATCTTGACTCCTTGTCCAAGGCTCCTCTTCTTCCACCATACTGACCCAAGGGGCAGCTCGGCTTTGACACTTTCTGGACAGAGAGTCCCTATCATAACTTAGGATGTTTGTGGGCCATAAATAAGGCTGCTTGTTTGGGTTGGAGATTTTACAACTATCAATTTCTACCAACTGTAGAAATGAAATTGTATGGGGCAGCCAGGAGGTTTCGGGGGGGGGGGGGGCCGGCAGGAAGTTTGTAAAAGCATAAAAGCACATTGTATAAGCTAGAAATATTTCTTTTGAAATAAACATACAAGTGTCTAGGAGAGATTAGGCCCTAACAAAAGTCAAACTCATTCTGTTCAGACCTGCAGGAATTAAATCTTTTTTCTGTGCCATGGACCCCTTCTGAGAAAAAATATTTTTAAATGCATAAAACAAAATACACAGTGGTCCTTAAATAATAGACATGACCTCTATAATACTCATTTGTTCAAACAGCTAACTTTCTCATATAGAAAAAGAAACAAAGAAAAGAGTCTATGTTATACAGTCACACTGTCAAATGAATTAACTAAGAAAACTGAATAGCAAGGCCTCACCCAACAGGTAGTCAACAGCCTTTGCTTAAAGACCTCTAGAGTAAAAGGGAACCCACTACATCTTAAGACAACCCATTTCACTTTTGGAAGTTCTGCTGACGTAAAGTTTAAATTTGCCTTTCTGGAACTTCTATCCACTATTCTTAGTTCTGACCTCTGGAGCAATGAGGAAAATGAGTCTAATCCCTCTTTTACCTAAAAGCCTCTAAATAGCTAAGGACAGTCATCATATCAACCCTAAATCTGATCTTCTCTTCTATTAAAGATGAGACTTGTGTCCGTAACTGAGAGGAGAAATAATTACCAGAAAGAAGACTACAAATTATCAAGAGGTTGGGCACCCTGTGGCCTGGAAGGAAACACATCTCTCTCTCTCTCTCTCTCTCTCTCTCTCTCTCTCTCTCTCTCTCTCTCTCTCTCTCTCAGTGGGCAGATTCTCCTGAATTGCCCCTAGAAAAGAAGTAACGGCTAGCACCAGGCTACACCTTACCAAAGAACTCTTCCTGTTCACTGACCGTACAGGAACCAAGTGGGAGGAGAGGGATGACTGCCACAGGACTACAACTTCTGGTACTGCATGTGCGCACGTCATTCCTGGCACTCTCGTCCTCTCTTGCCTGTGACTGGTCAGTGGGTCACAGTTCTGTGCACATAAGGTTTGGAGAGGCAAGAAAGTAGAGCACTCCTCTTGCTATTGGGCTGGATCAGTAAATAAGTCTTTTCCAGCCCAAATGAAACAGACAAAGAGAGTCCCAGCAGCCCCTAAGTGTTCACAAGTAAACGTGACACCAGAAGAATCTGAAAGGTCCATCCCAAGTTCACTCTGAGGCTGAATTGTAAACTGAATTAAAAGAGAAAGTACCCTGGTGGGGGAACTACTTTCCTAACTAGAGTGTTAGCCCAGGTTCTCAAAGTGTGATCCAGGGATCCCCAAGGGGAGGTCTATGAGGCCAAAACTCTTTCTCATAATAATACCAAGACATTTATATTTCTAGTATGTTAAATGTCAGACAGTGAGGTGGCACAGTAGATCAAGTGCTGCGCCTGAAATCAGGAAGTTCAAATCTAGCTGTGTGATACTGGGTGAGTCACTTAACTGTTTGCCTCAGTTTCCTCATCTGTAAGATGAGCTGGAGAAAGAAACGGCAAACTACTCCAGTACCTCTGCCAAGAAAATCCCAAATGGGGTCACAGAAGTCTGAAGTGACTGAGAAGCAACTGGACAATAAATGTTAAATATTGATAGCTATAACCAACATAAACAAAAGCTCTTTGGAAGTCCTTGATAATTTTTAAGCATATAAAAAGGCCCTGAGACCCCAAAATTTGAGGACCATTGCTCTAGCATATGCATAAAAAGCCAACACAGAATTACGAATCAGATTTCTTTTTGCAAACCCATGAGCTTGTAACATTAAGAAAAATTCTTTCACTAGAACAAAAGAAATGAAAAAAAAGTTACCAGGTCCGGTATCCATCAGTCTCTTCTGATCTGAAAGATTTGGAGTTGGACAAGTTTCTTGCATTGCTTCTTCTGACTGCATTTCCATTTTATGAGGTCCATGATCCATGGATCCTATTTCTTCTTTATGTTCTTCTTCTTCTTCCTCCTCCTCTTCCTCTTCTTCAGGCTCATCCTTCATTCTTATTAAATTTGGAGGGAGTACTGGACGCTTAGGGGGCAACTTCTAGGATGGAAGAAAAAGGATAAATAAACTTACATAACTAAAAGAAAAAGCAAATTTCTCTAAAAGAGTTCGCTAAGGAGAAGGAGGACAGGAAATCAAATTGCAAACCTGATCTCTAAAGAAGTCTCTTGGAAAGATGGTTTCCATGTGAAACTTTAACCTTTCTTGACTTTAGTGAGTCTAGAACTAACAAGGGCAAAAGAATATTAATGACAAAACACTCAGAGTGGGCCTGCAAGGATAGGGAAGCTAGTTCCAAGAGACTAGCTGAAAGAATCCTGTACTATTAAAAAAGCAAGAAGCAGCAAAAGAGAGCCAATTAATCAACTAGCATGATCAGAGGGTATTTACACTGGAGAAGAAAAATGATATATGAAGAAAGCTACCTGCAAGGGCTTGTGATACTAAATTGGCTTAGGACTCTGGAGCCTCAGAGAATGTATCACCTTTGAAGCTATACATGAACTCTACAAAAGGACTTTTAACTCAAAGAGACAAGGTTGGTAAGTCATAGGGAAACAGTCAATCTGAGGTCTGTAAGATTGAGAACTGGATTAACAGATTCAGCTGAGGATTAGTGACAAAGGTAACAAGATTTGCATCTTAGTTTTTGTTTTCTTTAAAAATCTGCTTTGAAAGAAAGCAGCACATTTTAAATACAGTATTCAGTATAGTCACATTTCAGAATGTGCTGCACAAGAAGGGCAAGGATCATGTGCTTCATCACTGGTCAGGGACTGAGTCTGGCCCAAGCTCCACCCCAATAGCTGGCTCTGGGGATCTACATAAAATAATGCTAAGTGGGCTAGAAAATATCTAAATTCCCTTTAAGCTTTAAAATGCTATGACTAACATCAGCTCTTTTAATAAATAACTATTCTTTTTTGCTAAAATAGTTTTTCTCCCCCTCTACCTCAAGTAAATTACCCAATGCCACAAACTGTTCCGTCTACATATCCATAGATAGACATCATTGCTACTTGGTGATAGTCTAACCCAGGGCTGTCCAACCCTAGGTTTTTATTGAAACAATAGACAAAATATTTTGATTTGCCATTTTAGCGAGAGCTCTGCAGTAGCTCAGTTTTATGTAAATTTCTAAGCTTGTAGGTGGGCCGCAATAAATCGCACTGTCCTGGTCTAACCTAAACAGAGGTTTTTTCTGTTGCGTTTGCCAAAGAGAACTCATAAAGTGGTAACAAACATCCATTTACCAATCAATTGCTTTACCCATCATCTGGTTTCCTAGCTACCAGGAAGGAAGTGCCACTGCATGTAATCTCTCCCCATTCAGAGGGTGAAGTATATCTCCCATCACAAATGAGCAAACTGCCATCTACTTTACTTGTCCATCTAGTTAGCATCAATCAATTCACCACGGCCTGATCTCCCCTGGGTGAGCTGACATAAAAGAGTCTCTGGTTAGCTTGAATGAGAATTGGGTGGAAAGAAAGCACAGGGGGAATCCGAGAGCACAGGGTTCAAACACCAGCTCTATGGTTACTGTGTGGGCAAGTCTCTGGATCTTGGTTTTTTCACTTGAAAAATGAAGGCACTGGACCAAAGGACTCCCTTTCAGCTCCAAATCCTATGACAGAAGTAACCTCACCAAAGGCATTGCAGCTATAAACAATCACTCTTAACATTATGAAAGGATTTTATTTATCAACAAGAAGATGAATGGAAAGCAGCACATCCGGAATGATACAAGGACCAAAAGTTTACATTTTCTTCTACAACTTACCCCTACTGTTCCAGTTTTTAATTTAAATTTGCTTCCTCCTTTCATGGCACCAAAAAGAGGCAACGTTAGCTTTTTAGGCTTGTTTTCCAAGTTTTCAGCCTGGTTTTCAGTCCTATTAAGAAAAAGCCATTACTACCTGTAACCACTGAGTTACGGCAACAAATGCCTACGTACTACTGTGACACATAACAGAATAACCTTTATAAAGCAAAAAGTAGTACTACAAGAGATTGGATTATATAGCAATAAAAAAATGTATTCCACTTGAAACAATTACAATTAACATCACTCTACGTCACTGGTTTTTATAGAAGTAGTCAAAGCAAGCAAGGGCATGAAGACACCTATCCTCTGGCCTGGTGATTCTCAAGACTGAAGAGAGCAGCAGCAGTTGTAACATCCCCACCCCTACCCTCAGTGGCAATTACTAATATATTAAGGTTTGAAAAAAATCTTCCTCACAACTGCCCTGTGGGGTGGGCAGCATAAATATTATTAGTGCTTTTTTTACAGATGAAGTCACACCGCTAGGAGGGGTCAGAACTAGGTCTGGCCCTGTTTCTACAACATTTTCCAGCCTCTCTCAACCTTGGTTTCTCCAAATTATGACCCTACGATAGGAGTCAAAGAAGTAAGAAGGGGAAATATGCAGGAATTAGCCACACAGAAGCAGAACCACCCCCAAACTCAAAGATTATACTAAACAGGACTAGAAGTTTGCTAATCAGGAGGCAAGGAACATCCACCTTGGCTAGCAAAACCTAAGCCCTGGAAGGAAAAGGAGAAAAATACATATAACAGAAAATAAGGTAAATATAAGAAGAGATAGGAAATAAGAAAAAGGAAAGAAAATAAGGAAGGAATAACAAACAGCAGAGGCAGCCGGCAGGACAACATGGGCTCTGAGCACATCATAGGCTCACAGACATAGGTCTGGAAGTGATCTTAAGAGGCCATTGCAACCAACTGCCCTCCTTTTACAGATGAGGAAAATGAGGCCTGAGGCTATCCTGAAAGGTGTCATCCGAAGCAGCTGAGAAGACAGCTAGCCTGGAGACAGAAAACTGTGACAGCTCTGCAGTGTAGGGGAAAGTGAGAGTAATAAAAGGTTAACAAAAAGCTAACAACTTACATTAGTATAGCCCTTCAAAAGCCTTCCCTGTGATAACCCAGTAAAGAGAGTAGTGCACATAGAATAACTGTTGTACATCTCAAATTCCCTTCTCAAACATACGCATAACACCATAGCTAAACAGCCCTGACACATCAAAAGCCCAGCACTGAGAAGAGAAATGGAAACACACTCAGCTCCTCCTGCTGTTGACAGGCTGAATTAGGGGGAAAAAAGTAAATTAGCTCTTACTAATTGCTGCTTTCCAGCTTGTCACAACAGTGGAGGGTTTGAAAAAAATCTGAAAAATTTTGAAAAAACCTTCCAAGATCCTAGACATACTCATATCACTCTTTTCAACTTGAGATCATGTGACTTCCACCTCCAGCCCACTCTAGCTACCTCACTCTCACCTACCCCACAGAATCCACTCACAGCCACCACCCTAGTTCAGGCACCTGAACCTAGTCTGGCCTGCACTGTTGCCCAGGCCTCTTCACCAGTCTATCTTCTCTGCCTCAAGTCTTTTCCTATTCCAATTCATTTTTCACACAGCCACCTAAGTGCTTTTCCTCATGTCACTCCCTGATTCAAACGCGAACAGTTGTTCCGTATTACTGCTAGAATCAAATATAAACTTCGCTGTTTGGAATTTAAAGGTCTTGATAATCATGGCCCCAGCCTACCTTCCTAGACTGATGACATTACTCTGCTCCATGGACTCTACTGTACAGTCCAGCCAAACGGGCTTCTTGCTTTTCTTCACATTCCCTCTCCCATATCCATGCCTTTGCTCTGGCTCACTCTGAGCCCAGAATCCATTTCCTTAACCTCTGTCTCTTTAAATCCTCTTGGCTTCCAGTCTTTCCTAGCCCCACTAGCTGCTATGAAATTCCCTCTCACCCCCCAGTTACCTTCTCTCTGTTTGTACACACCTAGATAGTGCATGCTGCCTCTTTCACTGGAATGTAATCTCAAAGGCAGGGCCTGTTTAGATTTTATCTTTGTATCTCTGGTCTCTAACCCACTGCCTGGCACACAGTAGATGCTCAAAGATTAATAATTCACATTTTAAAAGTAATGTAAAGTTTACAAAGTGCAAGGAAGAAAGAGAACGTGGATTTTTGTTGATTAAAAAATAAAATCTCATCTTAAGAGAGATAGACAAAAAGTTTACAAAGTACTTTCTCTATAATAATCCCGTGCCATTTTACAGATGAGTAAACAAGCTCTGAGAAGGGAAATACTCAGCCATGTTCACAAAGCTAAAACGTGTCAGAGCTAACATTTGAAATAATTCTCTGGAATACAAGTCTCACATTCTTTCCACTATATCACATTATCGCCTCTCCTCTCAGAATAGAAATAGTTCAATTTCAAATGTATCGCATACCAACATTTGCCTATTTCGAATTCTATTTCAAGCTCTAAGCACTATTACTAACACTCACTTTTTAAGCTCTGGCATCTCTGTTGGTTTCACAAGTTTAATCAGCCCTTTAAGTCTCTGCTGCTCTTTCCTCAGCTCAAAGGTTCTTAAATGAAGCTTTTTCCGGGACACACCATCTAATGTGCTCCCTGATTTGATTTCTGTCATGAATGCATCCAAAGAATCCTGTGGTGTAGACTCTGATAGGGCTGGCAAAAAGAAATAATATGTTAGAAAATATGTACCCAAAAGTTCTGCAGAGACCACAGTGACACAGGGCTTAATAGTAAGATATTAAGGTCATAATAGTAATACAATAAAATACTAAGGTCATAGAACTGAATTTCAAGCAATCACTATGACCATAACAAATGTAAATTCCACTAAGACTGGCACCAAAGTGCAGCACTGCCAAATATCAAGGCAATGTATTTAGTAAAGAACATTTTGGAAGATAATAGAATGAGAATAAGGAAAGCCAGGCTAGCCAGGCTCCTAACATTCCCCTCAAAAGATGATAAAAGATACAGTAAAGAAGAAAAATGGCCAAAAATCCAAAATATAATTTAAATGTAGCCCTCAAATAAACAAAGCAAGAAAAGCACTGATATAATTTTTAAAATATTATGTCAAAGCAAATGAAATAGTTAATGAACCAGAAGTAACACAGACAGGAAAGAAACAACAGAGAGTAACTGGAGTTATACAAGCCAACATCATTAATCTGGTTTCAGTGACCTGTCCTGGTTCCACAGCTAGGACATAATAGGGGTGGGCCTTGAACCCGGGTCTTTCTGACTCTGGGGCTAGCCCTCTACCTTCTACACATATTGCCTCTTATATTTGATATACACTGAAACAACGAAAAAATAAAATAAAATAATGGGAAGTAAAACATAACAGGTCATAGAGGATTCATTTATGTTAAAAACACTGAAAGAATGAGGATCATAGATCTAAAGTTGGAAGGGACCTCAGTCCAATCCCCTCATTTTACAGAGGAGGGAACTGAAACAGAAAGATCTTTCCTAAATATGATGAAAAAGTATGGAAATCACCAACTGATATCAAGAAAAAAATAAAATAAATGAGGTATTCCCACTAAAAATAAACGAAAAGCAAGGCTGTCCCCTGTGACAGTCTTAGACATACTGGCTTAGCAATAAAGGCTGGAAAGGGAGAAAAGAAGGGAATAAGTGTTATTAAGCACCTACTATGTGCCAGGCACTGTGCTTAGCACTTTACAATTGTTATCTCACCTGATCCTCACAACCCTGTAAAGTAGGTGCATTTATTATACCCATTATAAGCTGAGAAAACAGAGGTTAAGTGACTTGTCCAGAGGCCCACGTAAGTGTCTGAGGCTGGATATGAACTCAGGTCTTTCTGACTCCATGCCCACCACTAAAAAGCATTGGCAATAGAGAAATTAAAATATCTATTTGCAGATGACATGACTACGTAGAAAACCCAAGAAACTAAATGAAAATATTGAGGTAATAAAGGGCTTGATTAAACAAAGATAAAAAGGATTTTATAAGACAAAAAAATAAGATCTCTAAAATAAAAAGAAAAGGAACAGACTGGGAAAAATAGTTGCAGAAAATATATCCGATATGGTATGACACCCAGAACTAATAGGGAAGTAAGGTAGCCCACTACAGCAGAAAGAACACAGATTCTTTAGAGAACCCTGGTTTGATTCTTATTCTGTCACTTTTGTCTGTGCTGTGTGACCTTGGGCAAATCATTCATCCTCAGTTTCCTCATCTGTACCAGGACAGGTGATCTCTAACGTACTTTCCATTCCAACTCAATAATTCTATGATATACCTCTAGCAGAGGGATTGTATATTCCCCAATGGAGAAGTGGTCAAAAGACCTGAACAGAAATGAATTGCTTGTAGGATGACCTCATGAGTCACAGATTCATTCATTTCTGTGTCTGTATCTATGCTTCCACGTTAACTTGGTAGGAAGAAAACCACTGAAAAAAATCAGTATTCTACTGTCACATCACTACAGCAGAAAGATAAAGCAGTCTTATTCCTGGTTTGCTCCAAAAGTTTCATAAAGAACTTACAAACTACCACTGTATGTCTGTCATTGAGAGGTCAACCTGCCTAAGTTTTGACAATCACCAGAAAGTTGACCACAGTCATTTTTAGACTATTATGTTGTGTCAGGGAGTGGAAGGAATAACCAGACTAACGAACTCACAGATCACTAGAATTAATGAATGAGTCTTACCTTTGTCTGAAACTTTTAACTTCTCTGAAATCTCAGCAAGTTCCTTCTCTGCGTTATTTAACTTCCCAATCTAAAAAAATAAAATAGTTTAGTAAACCAATAACCAATCAACAATTGTGCATACCCCTTGATCCAGCTATACTACTACTAGGCCTTATAACTCTAAAGAGATCAAAGAAATAAAATAACAAATAACAAAATAACAAAAATAGTTATTGCAGCTCTTTTGATAATGATGAAGAATTGGAAACTAAGGAAGTACCCACCAACTGGGAAATGGCTGAACAAATTATATCACGTGAATGTAATGGAACAAGAAATGGAAAAAAAAAAAAAGGATAGTTTCAGGGAGGGAAGTAAGGAAAACCTACATGTAGAAGATGGTGCCTGAGCTCCATCTTAAAAGCAAGAGAGGGACTCTTGAGGCAGAGATAAGGAGGGAGTGCATACCTGCAAAGGCACAGAAGGCACAAGATTAAATGTCATGCATGAGGAAAAAAGAGAAGGCCAATTTGGCTAGATCTCAGAGAGTGATATCCAACAAGGCTAGAAAGGTGGGTTGGGGCCAGGCTGTCTATGGCTTTAAAAGCTAACCAAGAATTTTTATTTTATTCTAGAGGCAAGAGGAAGCCATGTAGTTGGATAAGTAAGGAAGTAACACAGATCTTCACTTAAAGAAAATTACTTGGCAGCAAGGTGTGGGATGGCTGGAGTAGCAAGAGGCTTGAGTCAGAGAGGCCAATTATGAGGCTGTTAAAATAATTCAGGTGACAGGTGATGAGGAATTGAATAAAGGTGGCTGCTGTACGAATGGAGAGAAAGGGTTAGATGCAAGATGTTGTGTAAGTGGAAATGACAAGATTTGGGAACTGATTATGGAGTGAGATAGAGTGAGAATAAGGCCAAGATTATGTACCTGAGATACTGGAAGGATGGTGTTTTAGACAGAAACAGATAATTTTGAAAGATGACTGGATTTAAGGGGAAAAGATAATGAGTTCAGGTTTTGGTATACTGAGTTTTAAGATGTTTCTGGGACATTTTTGGGACATCTGGGACAGTTTGAAAAATCCAATAGGCAACTGGTGATTTGGAACTGAAGTGGAGAGGGAAGCTGGAACACTAGGGCTATATATGCAGATCTGAGAGTCATCTGCATCTAGTTATAACTCAAGAGCACCGATAAGGATACCAAGAGAGAAAGATACAGAGAAAAGAGAAGAGGGTCCAGGTCCCCTAACACATAGTTAGGGGAAATGATCAGCAAAGACTGAAGACATCGGACAGAGAGCAGGCAAACCAAAAACCCATAGAGAAGAATACGTACTAGACAGTCACCAAGAGCAGCAAATGCAATAATTAGGTCAAGAAGCATTATATCTGCGAAAAAAATCAGATTTGGGAATCAAGAGATCATCGGTAACTTTGAAGGAGAATGTTTCAGTTGAGTGATTAAGTCAAAAGGTTAAGGAGTGAGTCAAAGAAAAGAAAGCAAAGGCACGGAATTTATACAACTTTTAAGAAATTTCAAGGAGTTTGGCTGAGCAAGTCAGGAGAGACAGGACAAAACCTTGAGGGGATAATAGTAGGGCCCAGTAAAGGGTTTTTTTTTTCCTTTGTGGTTTTGTTTTTTAAGGCTAGAGAGTGTTTGAAGACAGTAGGGAGATAATCAGTTAATAAGGAGAGGTTGAAGATTCAAAAGATAGTGAGGACTCTTGAGGATTAAATTTGCTGAAAAAGAACAAAGGGGATGGAATCAAGTACATATACCCTTAGAGAGAAGAGTTATCTCTCTATTAGAGACTGGGAGAAAGGAAAAGAGAGTGGAAAATGTTGAAGATGTTAGAATTGAGTAGCACTGAATGCACAAGGCAGATTTCAAATTTTATTTCACTTGGTCCAAAAGCATTGGTTAGTGGCATTTTTTTCACAGTAGGTCAATGGAACAGGAATTAGATATTGTCTAAATTCTGTATACTGCCTGGGAGACTGCTGGCTATCAATATATGTAGCATAACACTAGACAAGTAAAAAAAAAATGGTACATTTTGGAATCTAATGCTAATACATCCTCAAAATGCTTTTCATTTTCCGTTGTTAGCCCATGCTAAGAGCTATTTTATTTTCCCTTAGTCCTGATTTGGAAGATTTTTTTTCTTGTTTTAAAACTGAAGCTCTACTTCTCTATTTCAAAGAATTAAAGTGTTATTGTATAATAAATTTAAATAAAACAATGCTGTAATATAGATGTTTCCATATTTACCAGTGAATCATAGGTCTCTGGCTTATCATCAATCTTTCCAGCTTTTTTCATCCTGTTAAGTCGCTTCTTCTCAACCAAGCCAGTTCGATCAAGGAATGTATCATCATCACTGTCATAATAATCTTCTTCCTCCCAGTTCTTAGCTTTCCTTTTTCGAGATACTAAAGTATGCATAATGGATAAAAAGTGAGAAGTTAGAAATATTTTTTAAAAACTTTTTTTATTGTCTTTTCTTTGTGTATCTGTTATTTCTGAAAATACTCTCCCTCCTCACTAGATCAAACTTTCCCCCGTAACGAAGAAAATAGCTCAATCAAAACACATCTGAAATTGTCAGTAACATTCTGCCCTATTAGTCCTTCTCCTCTCTGCTGAGAAGAGAAAGAGATATTTCATTATCTATTCTTCAGTACTATCACTGATTCTACTGCTCATAGTATAGCTTCCTTTTAGTGACATTTTTATTTGCATTGTTGCAGTCATTGTGTACATTGTTCTTTGGGTTCTATTTACTTCACTCTGCATCAATTCACAAGATCCTTCCCATTTTACTATTAATTCTTCATGGTCTTTATTTCTTATTGCACCATAATATTCCACTATATTCATATACCACAGCTTTTTCAAAAGGATGGAGGAAGTTAAGGGTAAGCTAACTTGGATAATAAAGGTTATTATATTTTCATCCTTAATTGTTTTCATAAGAAAGAGGCTCTAGGAGGTTGCCAGTTGCCTTGCCTGGCTACTGACCTGCCTCCTGACGCAGCAAACCCAAAGCATCGAGCATCCGACAGGCTTCCAGGGAGCATTGGATCATTGCTTCCTTTTTCTTCCCTGAGTGAATGGCCTCAGCCACCAGTTGTTTTCCTGATGAATCATCCACAGGCAACCTGTATTAGTTATAAACATCAATGAGGAAAAGGAGCTAATATGTGATAGCATTTGCCACACGTATCTGAATGGCTCAATTCAATTCAACACATTGATTAATTGCCTGTTATGTACCATGTGTGCTACAAAGACAAAAATAAAACAGTTTCACCTCTCAAGCAGCTATCATTCATTAGACTGTAAGCTCTTTAAGGGCAGGGACTGACTTTTGCCACTTTTTGCAGGATAGTGCCTTGCACGTAGTAGGCACTTAATAAATGTCTACTGATTGATTCTAGGAAAGGGATGGATACAACACGTACACAAATAAAGACAAAAAATACAGAGAATATTGGGAAAATGAGAGGTATCTTAGATTACAGCTCTTCCCCCAAGTAATAATGCAACAAATAATAGCTAATAATCATAGCAAATAAGAGCTAATAATGCAGAAACACCAGCAATGATAGGAAAAGGAAAATGGAAAGATGTTGGAAAAAGTTAATTTTTATAGAAAAAACAACTTAAGACTAGCTCTATCTCACCTACTTTTCCCCTGTGGTGGCCTGGGGCCTATATCTCTATATCCTTGCCATTTCAGGCACTATCTTTTGGAGTTAACTCTTTGATAGTGGCCCAGAAAGAAGCTGATCCCAGAGTGGGCTGAGACTCATGAATCAGACCACTCCCCAGAACTTCAAAGAAGGGGAACAAGATATAGAGGAGGGAAGGGCCCAGAGGCATAGCACCTGTTACTACTACTTAGCACTCTCCAGGAGAAAAACGGTAGCCAACAGAGAGATCTAAAGAAGAGAATGAAGGCCACAGATTGCTTTCGACCAGGATGCTCTGAGAGAAAAAAGAACAAGAACTAGGCGAAAGGAACAAAAGAATGAGGAGCACCTTTACTACAAAGCTACCACTGAAGAAAACCAGCAGTGATTGATAAAAACAGATAAAAAGCTTACCAATGAAGAGAAATAAATATTTGAAGACTCAATCAACCAATAAGCACTTATTAAGCACCTACTACCTACTGGGGGTGCAAAAAATGAAGCAAAAGACAATCCAGATCCTGCCTTCCAGGAGCTCATAATGTAATGGAGGAGACAAATATTTATAAAGCTATATCCAGGATAAACAGGAAATAAAAGGGAAGGCACTAGAATTAAGAAGGGTTGGGGAAGGCTTCCAGTAAATGATGGGATTTTAGTTTGGACTTAAAGAAAGCCAAGGAAAGTGGCCTAACCATACCAGATATTAAACTATATTATAAAGCAGCAATCATCAAAATTACTTGGTACTGGCTAAGAAATAGTGTTGGATCAATGGAATAGGTTAGGAACACAAGACGCAATAGTCGATGACTATAGTAATCTACTCTTTGATCAACCCAAAGAGTCCAGCTTCTGGGATAAGAACTCACTATTTCACAAAAACTGCTGGGAAAACTAGAAAACAGTATGGCAGAAACTGGGCACAGACCAACATCTTACTTCATATACCAAAATAAAATCAAAATGGGTTCACGATTTAGATATTAATGCTGATACTATAAGCAATTTGGGAGGGCGAGGAATAGTTTGCCTGTCAGAGTTATGGAGAAGGGAAGAATTTATGACCAAACAAGAGACAGAAAGCATTATAAAATGCAAAATGGATAATTTTGATTATGTTAAATTGAAAAGTTTTTATACAAACAAAGCCAATGCAACCAAGATTAGGAGGGAAGCAGAAAATTAGGAATTTTACAACCAGTGTCTCAGATAAAGGCCTCACCTCTAAAACATACAAGGAAATGAGTCAAATTTATAACAATACAAGTCATTCCCCAATTGATAAATGGTCAAAAGATATGAACAGACAGTTTTCAGAGGAAGAAATTAAAGATATCTATAGTCATATAAAAAATGCTCTAAATCTCTATTGATTAGAGAAATGCAAATCAAAACAACTCTTAAGTACCACATCTCTCCTGTCAGATTGGCCAATATGACCAAACAGGAAAATTATAAATGCTGGAGAAGACGTGGGAAAATTGGACAACTATTGCATTATTGGTAGAGCTGTGAACTGATTCAGCCGTTCTGGAGAGCAATTTGGAACTATGCTCAAAGGGCTATAAAACTATGCATACCCTTTGACCCAGCAATACCACTTCTAGGGCTGTATCTCAAAGAGATCATACAAGTGGGAAAAGGACCCATACGTACAAAAATATTTAAAGCAGCGATTTTTGTGGTGGCAAAGAATTGGAAATCAAGGGGATTCCCATCAATTTGGGAATGGCTAAACAAGTTGTGGTGTATGAATGTAATGGAATACTACTGTGCTATAAGAAATGAGGAGAGGAGCAGACGGACTTCACCATAACCTGGAGAGACTTACATGATCTGATGTTGAGTAGGGGGAGCAGAACCAGGAGAACATTATACATGATTACTGACAAACAGTACCTGTGATGACTAACTTTGATGTACTTGCCTCTTCTCAGCAATGCAAGGCTCTAAGACAGCTCCAAAAGATTCATGATGGAAAAAACTATGGGCATCCAGAGAAAGAACTGTGGGGTCTGAATTCAGATGGAAGCAAACTATTTGCTCTCTTTTTTTTCCTTCCTTTTTTTTCTTTTCTGGTTTTGTTTCTTCTCTCTCATGGTTCATTCCATTGGTTATAATTCTTCTTTACAACTTGACTATTGTGAAAATAAGTTTAATGTGAAGGTATACGTAGAACCAATATCATATTATATGCCATCTTGGGGGTGGGGTGAGGGAAGAGGGAGGTGGAGAAAATTTGGAGCTCAAAAACTTGTGGAACTGAGTGTTGTAAACTAAAAACAATAAACAAACAAGCAAATAAATAAATAAACCAAGGAAGGAAGGAAGTCAAGGAGTTTAGGAGACAGAATGGAGGAAGAATAGCATTCCAGGTATTCAGGACAGCCAGAGAAAATGCCCAGAGCTAAGACTTGGCATGTCTTATTGCGAATGGCCAGGAGGCCAGTGTCGCTGAATCAAAGAATATATGTCTGGGAATAACGTGTAAGAAGACTGGAGAGGTAGGAGGGGGCTGGTTTATGAAAACTGAGCATTTTGTACAAAAAATTCATTTCCATAGACAAGTACTTTACAACAAACAAAGCAAAGATCATACAAATAGTTCTGTAAGGTCCTCTGAAACAACAGTAAAGCAACCCTCATAGCCTTTAGACTGGTTCAGAAAAGCAATCAATGAATTGAGTGAAAATAAAAAGAAATAATGACAGAAATTAGAACTCACTATGAAGAAATCAGCAAGTCCAAAGAGAGACTAGAGGACATAAGAGTTAGGAATGGTGTAGTTAGACACTCTATATGATACGATTTCTGTAAAAGGGAACAACGGAATTGCAGAGGCAAAATAAAATTTAACTGAACAAAATCAAAATATGTACAAAGTTGCACAAAATTATTTCAAGAGGGAAAGCATGCTAATAATGGGAAGATCATGAAAGGATTCCTTTATCAACTGGCTGCTAAATTCTTCAAAGGAAGCTAGGAATTTGATGAATAGGAGGTGAGGAGAGAGTACAATCCAAACTTAGGGATCATCAGTGTAACAGCACAGAGGTGAGAGATCAAAGGTCAAATATAGGAAACAACTAGCCTAACAGTTTGATAGGAGAGGAGAATTTGTAAAGGGAAATAGTATAAAGAAAAGATGAAAAATAGGAAACAGGTTGATAATTTTGAATTTTATCCTAGAGGTAACAGGAAGTCACTAAAGATATTTGAGTTACACGGTCAGGTCTATAATTTAAGAATATCAATTTGGTGGCTATGTGGAAGATAAATCAAAGAAGGGGGCAACTAGTTCTTAAATTGCCTTATCCTAGTCTCCACTATAATGCTTCAAATTCCCCAAAAAGAAAAGTAACACCATTTTTCATATACACAGAGATAAAATACAATAAATACCTATGAAATACCAAAACCCAAACTCACAACTAACTTCTTTTATAAATCTAGTAATCTTAAAACTCTTATTTAGGACTATAAATGAAGCTTAAAATTAATTAACCTGTAAAGGGAGAATGGGAAGAACACATACCTAACTCTGCAAAGCCAAGTGCTGTGTCCCTGTTCATCATATTCATATTCTAATTCTTCTCCTACAGAAGTAAAAAAGAGAGATTTGTAATAATAATTACTAAATTAAATTACTAAATTAAAATCAGTTATTAGTTGAACTTGATATACCAGGGGAAGAAAAACCAGAGTCCCATATAAAATATATTTTTCAACCATATGAAATTACCATGTATGATAGGAATTGCAGAATATTACATGACTTAGGAACAGAAAAGTTGTAAGAACTTGATTCAATTTCCCCAACACCAAACTTTTCTGCCAAGTATCTGAGCCAAGTCAAGTGAGATGTACCCTTTGTTTCAGACCAAGAAGAATGTCAAGGCTCTTACTCCACCACTAAATTCTTATTGTTTTGCCTCATAAAGGTGACTGAGTTTTCAAAAACTATGCCAGAGGAATTTAAGTTCCAGCAGGTGGTTTAGAGTATGGACTTGGCAACAGCTCCATGACTATTGTCTGTAAAGAGGCTAGCTAAGCTCTGAGAGTCTCATGCTAGCAACATCACAAAATGAAACCGGTTTTGGCCATAGCAGTTAGTGAAGATGGTCTACTAAGGCATGGGAAGGTGAGTGGATGGGCCACTGATGAAATCTTTTGGAATATTAAAAAATGTATTCACTATATATCACCCCCTTTGACTGCAAGACTTTGAAGGGCAGGGTTCTCACCTCATCTAATCTTTGTATGTTCCCAGTACTTAGCAAAATGTTAGGCAAACAGTAGGTACTCAAATGTTTGCTGAAAATAATTATTGACAAATCCAGAAGGAGCACACTTCAACGGAAGAACCAGGTAAAGGCTGAACTTTTAAGCAGAATGGGAGCAGTTATACAGCATATACCGAGAAAGTAGATTTTATGAAATTTTAAAAGATGGCATTAAATAGGATATGTACAACTTCTATCATCAAAGGCTATTCACAGACCTTCTCTTTCAAAAAACCCCTGCAGGGCTTTTTTGGGATCCTTTATGTAAAATGCTTCACGTTCCTGCTGAAACTCTATGACGATAGGGTTCTCTTCAACTTCATCTTCAATAGCATCTTCTCCTGCAGGAGGGGACGATGGGGTTCAGGGGTAGAGGAAATCAAAGAGAATGGCAGACATATTATGTAAGCAGGGAGAAAAAGGAAAATCTCACCAAAATAGTATTCACTACCTGATTTCAATGAAAAAGAGAGTCAGACTACACAAAATTGAGATAATACATGATACTTCTCACCACAAATCCCAAATGTGTTCCATTCATCAGTATCATAACAAAACCAGGAGGAAAATGAGACAAGGAACAAGCCAGAGAAGTGTAGTAGCTAAGTGCTGTGAAGAAACTCACACCCATTTGGAAAAAAAAAAAAAAACAAAAACAAACCACCCACTCACCGATTTGCCTTCAGGAAAAAGCCTAAATTCTTTAATTTGGCAATCTCAGGCCTATTCCCTAAACAACAAGAGTTTACTGGGGTAGACTCCAAAATAAACTGTCAGTGTTCTCTCAAAGTTCCCGGGCTTGGAATACCCCCACATTCTCTTGTTTTAAGTTCCACACTGACTTTCAAGCCAGCTCCTCTAGGGCATCCCCCAAATGTTCAAGCTCTCAAGTCCTACAGCAAATTGTTTATACTATTCATTTGGTATTTATAGGATAACTTTTATTGCTACTTATCCTTTTATGCGTATACATACTTTATAGCCCCTAGTGACTAGTAGAGTGCCGTGACACCGTAGGTATTGGGTAGTTTCTTGTTGATGCTATACAGAGATGAAGAGGGTTAAATAATTTTTCTAGTTTGGTTCATCTGTAAGATGAAGGGTTTGGCCTAAATGATCTTCAAGGTCTCTTCCAGCTCTATGATTCCAAGGGATATGTTGTCTTCCTCTCCAAAATCTGAATGTATACACCTCTATATAAACATGCAAATGCAAAGGAAATTTTAGTATTTTAATTGGGTCCCTTTGTGCACATATTCAATGATGACAAACAGAAAAAAAATTTGGTAGAGGATCCCTAAATTCATAGAATCTAAGCTGAAAGAGAGCTCTCTCATACTGCAGAAGGATACTGAGGATCAGAGAAGTGGTGGAGCTAAGCTTTGAACCCAAGTCTTCTAACTCCCAACTTTAGTGCTCTTTCCCAGCTTCTCCTTGGCCTTAAATTGACAAGGACTAGGACCAGGGAGGAGAACACACCAGACTTTTTACATAATGTACTATTTACTTCATAGCCATAAGATCTTTCATTTGACAATTTCCCCATACTTTACTGTACCACAAATAAGGGCATTCTCCTAAGAAGAGAAGGTGATCTTTTGGACCTGGGAACCAGAATTTAAATAACTGCATGGAGTGCCTTGCCTATATCCTAGGGAAGGGTTTTTAAGATCACTTAATCCAACCCTCTCATTTTACAAATGGAGAAACTGAGGCCCAAAGAGATTAAGTGACTTGCTAAAGGAATGTGTTCAATCAATATACTGCTGGTAGTACTGATAAGGTAAGTGAATTCTCAAGAAAAGTTTTATTCATAGCAGGGTTATAATAAAGTCAAAACTCTTATAGTCCTGGATCTGTTGATAGCTGTACGACCTCAGACAAATAATTTCAACTCTGGAGCTCAGTTTTCTTGTTTTAAAAGTGGGGATAACAACAGTCACTCCTCTACACTTCATAGAGCTGTTATGAAGACCAAATGGATAGTATATCCCTTTCAAACACAAGACCAGTATAAGATACAATTAATAATATGCTAAAAAAAAATTCTGACTTTCTTTCTTAGTGGCTTTCATTTCTTACCCATTCCCCAAGTACACCCCATCTCAACATCCTGACTACTAGTATTTCTCTTCTCTTCTGTGGCATCTCTCTCCTCTTCCTCATCTGAGTCTTCACCCAACATCTTCTTCTCTAATTTCATCTGCTGCTGCTTTCGCAAAGCCTTCAACTGAGTTACCGTTAGTTCGGATTCTGCCTCCTTATCATCTTCTGGTCCCTGTTGAGTCAAGTAAAACAATCCCTTTAGGACGTGGGAGCAGAAGCCCTAAGGAAGTCCATCTAGGAGCCAGGCGCCCCTCAACTTTGGGAAAGGCTGACAGGAGCGCTGCCCAAACATAAATAGCACAATTTGGGGAGCCTGGGGGCGGGGCTCCGGGAGGTCTCCATTCTTGGGGCTGCTTTACCTGCAGGATGAAGAGCCGGGTGCTGCCCCCGAAGCGGAGAACGTGGCCCACGTGCACGCGGTAGTAGGTGCGGGGCGGGACGCGAATTTTGTTCAGGAAGGTGCCGTGAGTGCTCCCCAGGTCGTACAAGTAGAAACCGGGTCCGCGGGGGTCTTCGTCCCCCGCCGGGTCCCGCGCCCCGTGCTGCAGCACGGCGTGGAAGCGAGACACCGAAGGGTGCTCCAGGATCACGTCGCAGCCGGGCAGGCGCCCGAACACGCAGCGGCTCCGGCCCTCCAGACTGCGGCTGCCCAGTATAGTTCCGCCCTTCAGAGTTTCCAGGCTGTAGGGAGCGTCGGGGGGTCCCCCCCAAGGTGGCTCCTGATAGGGGAGAGCCGGAACCGGGCTTCCAGCCGGAGGAGCTCCAGCCGCTGCTCTAGACGGCCGGGGCTTCTCCTCGGCTGGGGGCCCGGGTCCGGGCTCCTCCTGGACGTCTCTCCGCTGGGCCGGCCGGACTCCCCGCTCTCCAGGACCGACGGCCAGCGGCGGCTCCTTCTCCTCTTCCTGCTCCTTCACCTCCCGAGGAGCGGGGCCCGGGGTATGCTCCCGCGACGCCGAGGGCAATGGCAGGACCGGCTTTTTAAAGTCACTGTCGGGCGGCTCGGAGCTGGACCCCAGCTCTGCCTCGGAGGAGGGCGCCGCCATCTTCGAGGAGTCCTACGTCTAATAATGTCCGCCGGAAACTGGACTTTGAGAGCTCCGAGTTCCACCCTTGAGCTTCAAGCCCTACCCGGGGAGGGGAGGCGCCGGAGCTTGGCGACTTCAGTAACCCCACCCGACCCCTGCAGTCTCGCCGACTGGACCGAATTAAAACTCGAACACTATCGCATAAAGTAGGCGTCTTGGAAAAGGAGGACGTCTTTGCAGGTGCACTGCTCAGTGACGACTTCCGGCGGCTGTCGCCGACCCGGAGAGCAGCTTCCGTCTGCTTCCTAGTTGGGTGGGCTTTACTCTTTCGCTACTTCCACGCACTGTTCCCCGGCCGCTCTTCACCCCGCAGGCGCCAACGCGGGCTTCAGGGCCCTGCTGAAGACCGACTCAGACGTCGCCTCTTCCCAGCCACCCCCCTGGAAGCCGGTAAATTCCCGTCCCCTGCCCCCCCCCCCCCGCCGCCAAGACCCCCCCCCCAGTCCAGGGGTGGGTCTTTTAAAGCCTAAGAGCTTTAGAGCTGGGAGGGACTTACGAGGTCATCTAAGGTCAACCCGTGGTTTTGCAGAGGAGGAAACTGAGGCCTAGAGTGGTTAAGGGGTCATAAGAAGAGAGGGACAGGACCTCCTACTTTCCACTGCACCACGCCGCCTCGCATTTAGCCCAGCCCCCTAAGTTTTACAGATGAGACTGTGAAGGCAAGTGACTTGCTTAGGATCACACAGATAATAACGTCCTAGCTGGTACTGAACCCTGGTCTTCAGCTTTCAGACTTACAGTTCTTTTTACCGTACCATGCTCTGTCCCTGCTACCTGTTGCCAAGGTCCCTTCAAGTTGATTCCTGAGCCAGTCTGCCCCTTCCCCTCACAAAGGCACAGAGCAAGGGACCTCAGAGGCCATGTAGTTCAACATGGATAGGCATTCCCTCAACGACATTCCTTACAAGTCATCATCTGGTCTTTACTCAAAGCTCACCCTTGAAGGGGAACCTGCAGCTTCCTAAGAAGAAAGCCCATTCAGCTTTGCATACCTCTAATTACTAAGAAGTTTTTCCTTATTTTAAGCCTAAATTTTCCTCTTTGGAAAAGAAAAAAAGTCAAATACTTCTATGTGATAGCCCTTGAAAGACAGCAATCAGATCCTTCCTCGGTTTTTCTTTTCTCCAGGTTAAATATGCGCAGTTCTTTCAGTAATTCCTCATATAATAGGATTTCTAGTAGCTCACTTACAACATGGCACAGCAGGTAAGAGTTATGGACCTAAAGTTAGGAAAACCTGGGCTCAAATCCCACCACTGATTCTTAGTTGCTTTGTGGGCATGAGCAACTCCCTTAAGCTCTCTGGGTCTCAATTACTTTACCTGTACTATCTACATATGATAGTAATAACTGTAGTATCCACCTCACAGGACTTTTCAAACTTTAAAATGTTAATTAAGTGTCAGTTCTTCTATTTCCTGACTTGCCATGGCCGAGGCATGTCATCAGGGAAATGTGTAATCAAGAAAGAAGATGAGCTGGTCATGTGGCAAGAGCATGAGATAACCAATGGAAGACCCACTTGCTCCACTGGCATTCTTTCAGATGTCCCAAGAAATAAGGGAAGGCACCCAACATATTAAGTGGAAACCCTGTTGCAAACTTATGGAAAGATCTGTAAAGGAGGCTGATAGAATGGGCAAGCATGAATGGATTGCTATCTGCATCCATATCAATATGTGTCCAGAACTGGTTATAATACTTTAGTTGTTCTCTGACCAGACCTGAGTATAGCCAGACTGTTACCTCTCTACTCAGGTAAACTATACCTCTCTTAATTCAGCTTAAGATGATGTTCATTTTATTAGATGCCATATCACAGTGTTGACTCTTATAGAACTTGCAGTACACTAACTCTCTTAAATTTTTTTTAGATGAACTCCTTTCTCTTCATTCCTTTTCAAACAGAGCTATAGGTGGAAAGTGGATTGAGCTGCCAAGTTTAGGTTCTGTCCCTATAAAAGAAAGCTTTGGGTGGAGTTTAAGCCTTCCAGCCCTCTAATCAAAGGGGAGAAGAGGCTGGGGGAGGTAGGGAGGTGTTAAGTATCCAAGGCTGAGTTGAAACGGCATGGTGAGGAGATTTCGGTGATCAGCTTGTCCTGAGAGAGGAGTAGGAAGGCATTCAGTATCTTTCTAAGGCATCCCATTCCATTTTAGGATAACTGGTTTTTAAGGAAGTTTTTCCTAACATCAACCCTACATCTGTTTCTTAGCAATATCTGCCCATTGTTCTTGGTTTTACATCTCTCTATGTCTGGATACCATGCATTTCATCATAGCATCATCATCATAACTGACTGCTTTAAAGTTTTCAAAGATTTTTACATACAGAATCTCATTTGAGCCTCACAACAAACCCTGTGAGGTAGGTACTACAGGGACAGTTATGCCCATTTCACAGAAGTGGAAACAGACTCAGAGGGGAAGCAGTATATCCTTGACCAGTAAGTGTCAGAGCAGGATGCAAACCCAGGTTTTCTTGACTTCTTAATGAAGACTAAAATTGCATTTAGCACGGATGACTGCTCTATATGAGCTATGAGTTTCCTTGATTGTGATGATAAACATCTAATTTTTTTTCAGATCAGAAATCATATGTTTCTTCAATGAGGGCTGTGCTGATCCTTCTACAGCACTGCTGGTGCAGATATTTTTCTAGGTCGTCTTGAATGGCCTGACTTTTCTTACTCCAACAAGGATGACAAGGATGATGTAAGGAGGTGATTTGACCAAATCTCCTTTCTATTTTGGAAGCCAGTCTCGTGGATTGGGAAACATTGTTTTTATCAGACTTAACAACTCACTCTCAAAAATGCTAAGATACTGGGGAGAGATCCCAATATCATCCAGCCAAGCCAACAGAAGCTCCTTCGATTTGCTCCCACGGGAGTTTCGTCTGGTAGAAGTCCAAGATCCACTCCTGCACCAGCCCTCTGCCAATAAGCCACGGCCAACCACCATGCTGGACATCCCATCAGAGCCTTGCAGCCTCACCACCCACACAATCCAACTTATCCAGCACAACAGGCGCCTTCGAAGCCTCATTGCTACAGCCCAGGCTCAAATGCAGCAGCAGGCAGAGGGCATCAAAACTGAAGAGAGTGAACCACTTCCATCCTGTCCAGCTTCACCCCCCCTCCCTGATGACCTGCTTTCTTTGGATAGCAAGACTGGCAAAATGCCATTCCAGATCAGGCATAGTGACCCAGAGAGTGACTTTTACCGGTAAGGCAGGGATCTAACATGGAGTATCTGAGAGCATGTAAATGAGGTGATCTGATCTATTTTAAGTGCTTTAGTGGCTCTTAGTTAAATATGTGAAATGCAGTCATTGCCCAAGAACAGGCAAGCTGTTACTTTGCTAGTCTCAGTACTGAGTGACTCATATTAAGTGAGTAGTAGAAAGAACGTATTATTTTACTCCCTATGTTGTGAGAAGAATGGTAAATTTAATACATAAATTAGCAAGTCTTACAAAAACTAGGTTTAGAAGTTCAAACACCTCTGTCTAGAGGTGTTTAACAATACAGCCTTACCTCACAAGCATGAAGACGTCATCAGTGAGATTAGAAAAGCAGGAGTTTTGCCATAGCCTTTGGGTTTGGGGTTTGTTTTTTTTTTTTACCTACTTTCTTTAATTCTTCATGATGAAGCCATACATCATATTGCATGGTAAGCATATATTTGATGAATACTCGATTTTTCCACTATATCCAAAGGTTTTCTCTCTTTTTTTAATTAACAAAAATCTATTTTTTCTTGCTCTCTTTTCTCTACCCCATTGGCAAGGGTGCCATGATGGGTGGGGAGACAAGAGACACACACTTTTAATATATATAGTCAAAACAAATTGTTTTTATTTGCTTCCATTATTAGTCATTTGGAATGTTATTTCATATGGCTATTGATAGTTGATATTTCTTCCTTTCAAAACTGCCAGTTCATGTCTTTTGACTATTTGTCTATTAGGGAATTTGCCAAATCAGTGTTAACCTTAGTACTTGCTGGTGAACCAACCTGACTGTCTTAAAGAAGCACATAGCAAAGTAGAGAATATTTCCCCAATTGGGAATATTTATCCATATATGACTGTTTTGTACTAACTACAAACTTAAGGAACTGCTCCATTTAAACTTATTTTTGTTTTTAGTTACTATATAAGCTGTTTGCAGAACTAGGTGGAATTATGCTGCTATTGTATTCAAAATTCACTAGAGGTAACTGAATATATGTTATATAGTAATAGCTGAAGGTGATTACTGTATCCATAGACTAGTGCATTGAAACATGGGAGTTGAAGTTGGCTAGAAGAGAACTAAAGTTGGGGAGTTCCAAGATGTGGTCATGGGGTGCCTGGGTTGTGCTCAGGTAGTATGAGAAAGAAACCAGGAAAGCCAACCTGACCCAAATTTCCCTACAACAATGGAAGTTTGTGTTCCTGAAATTAGAAAACTCCTAGGAAGGCAGAGATAGATTTGCCCCACAGTGTGAGCCCTTGTAACATTACTCTGTCTGTACTTTCAGAGGAAAGGGGGAACCTGTGACTGAACTGAGTTGGAACTCCTGCCGTCAGCTGCTCTATCAGTCAGTAGCCACAATCCTGGCTCATGCAGGCTTTGAATGTGCTAATGAAAGTGTCCTGGAGACTCTCACAGATGTGGCCCATGAGTATTGCCTTAAATTCACCAAGCTGCTGCGCTTTGCTGTGGACCGGGAGGCCCAGTTGGGGCAGACTCCCTTTCCTGATGTTATGGAGCAGGTATTCCATGAGGTGGGCATTGGCAGTGTGCTGTCTTTGCAGAAGTTCTGGCAGCACCGAATCAAGGACTATCACAGTTATATGTTACAGGTAAGGACATGAGGTGATGAAGTAAACAAAGGAGACTGAATCAGGTGTTCTCAGGTTCCCTCATCCTTTCAACTGGAGTGGAGAGTGAAAGTTGTAGGACAAGGGAAGAATCTTCATCTTTGATAATCTTGTCCTTTATTTTCCTAAGCCACTATGTTGCCCAGACCTCATTTTCCTGTTTTCAGTGGGGGGGGGGTGTCCATTAGTAATATTCCCTATAGATTGAAAGCACATGAGAAGGACTTAGCAGATGTGTTAAAAAGAGGTAAGGACTGAGAGGTGGTAAATGGAACCCTAGACCAGAAATTCTTGTTTAATCTGATCTTCTCTTGTGGCCTTAAGCAAACCTCTTGACCATTGCTTCAGTTTCCCCCAGACTAAATGGGACAAAGTATTTCTAACACATAAGAAGAAAGTCTTCTTTAATTAACCTAGGTCTGCACACCATATACAATTATACCTAAAAATAGAACCTTTTTTAACTGTTCTTCCCATTTTCCGTCAGTATCTTTCTTCACATTTTCTCATATCCACATGTCCCTATCTGTATTATAAATAAGCTTTTTCATATCTGTCATGTCTTCCTCTCATTCATTTGCTAAACAAAACTCCTTTGTCTTTGAACTTATTTTAAGCTTCTCTGTCATTCATACTCTTCCCTCTCCAACGCCTTTACCCCCCTTTTTTTCCCAGGGGAAGACAGATGAAGATCAACTTGCCTTCACCATTCTCTTGGAAAACTTTGTCTCTTGCCTGCTGACAGGTTAGCAAGCAGCTCTCTGAGGAGTACGAGAAGATTGTAAATCCTGAGAAGGCCACAGAAGATACCAAACCTGTAAAGATCAAAGAGGAGCTGGTCAGTGATATCACTTTCCCTGTCAGTGAGGAGCTGGAAGGAGACCTGGCATCTGGTGACCAGTCTCTGCCTGTAGGAGTGCTTGGAGCTCAAAATGAACGGTTCTCATCCAACCTGGAGGTTGAAGCTTCCCCACAGGCTTCAGGTAGGATAAATGCTCTTACTCTGTGACACTGACCCATTCATTCAGCTGCCCTTACTTCCATATAAAATCAAGCTCTTAAGGAAATGATAGGTGAGCTGGAGGTAAAAGAATGAAAAAGAGGGAGGGGAAAGGCAAGTAAGAATGAAAAGCCCAGAACTTTAACGTGCCATGTCACAAGACATCTCAGTTGGATGCTTGGATTCTGAAGTTATATTCTCTCTCCTTTTCCTGTTCTTATTGGAAAAATAGATTAGGCTAGAGCAGGAGTAGGGAATCTGCAGCTTCAAGGCCACATGGGGCCCCCTAGGTCCTCAAGTATGGGTTTTTGAATCCAAACTTCACAGATTCAAAGGGCCACACTTGAGGACCTAGGGGGCACCATGTGGCCTCAAGGCCAAAGGTTCCCCACCCCTGGGCTAGAGGAACCATTCTCCAAAGTAGCTTTCAATTATGGCATGATTACAAGAAAGCTGTTGAGTGAGTCAAATTATCTTCTCTGCTGAAAGATTAGGAAGCATATAAATGCATATCCTAGTTGAGCCATATAAATTAATTTTGCAAATATTAAATGCCATTTAGATCTTCAACATTTTTTTTAGCCCAGCAAAGCAAATAACCAGTACTCTGACCTAAAAGCTTCTCCCTGAAGTTTTATTCTGATCTCTTACAGTGAAGGTGATCCCAGCCTCTTCATGGCTATGCCAGTAGGACATAAATTTGGCAGGTCCTCCCAATCTGGAAAGGCTTCAAGTACAGATCCATCCAGTATTGTTATATAGGGACCAGCCTAGCTATGTTCAAGGAACATCATCACTGGAGGGCTGCAGGGTGTTGAATTTTTGGCCATACCAACTCTCAAAGCTGATGTACTGAGTTGTAACTGGATTGGAGGCAGCATTGCTGGAAATAGTACCCGTATCAATGACATTATAGATCCTTCGGGTTTTGGTGGTAGTATTGGTAGACCTGGGAGAACTCAGACCTGACTTTAAAGAAATGTTTTTGAAGTATCAGGCAAAAAGCCTAACAAATAGGAAAAATAACAGGAGATCATGACTGAATAGAGAAGAGAGTCTAAGAGGAATTGCTGAAGACTCACAGAGCAGTCTACCATTCATAGACATAAGACTCCCCACCCAGGTAAGGCCTGGCCAAAAGATATTTGGCCAAATGAGGAGAGTGATATTCTTGATTTATTTCTACCTGGAACAGTGTCAGGAAGCCAGAACAAAAGGCTAGAAGACAGGTGCCTTGTAAAGGAGGAAACCAGAGGAAACACCTCCATGAGCCCCTGAGTTGGGCAGGCACACTCCCACCCTTTTTATCTCCTCTTAGAGTCGAAGGAAAGTGGGGATATGTTCAGGGTTCATTTACCTTTGAAAGTGACAGGGCAGCTACCATGATTTTTCCTAGCGATAGCTTCCTTGTCATAGACAGCACTAGGCTGCATGGACCATTTGTCTGAACTAATATTGTATTTCTTATTCTCTTTAGTCTTCATTTGTATCAGCTCTCAGATTCCTTCTCATTCCATAATCTTCACTAACCTTTGTATACTTGGCTTTTTTGTTGGTGTTTGACTGCTGGGCTGTTGGAATCTGTTTCTAGGTACTGAGGTAAATGCTTCTCCTCTTTGGAATTTGGCCCCAGTAAAAATAGAGTCACAGGAGAGTGAAGAAGGCACTGTCTCTGGGCATGGCGTGCTGGGCAGTGATGTCTTTGAAGAGCCCATGTCAGGCATCAGCGAGGCTGGAATACCCCAGAGTCCCAATGGCTCAGAGAGCAGCTATGGATCCCACTCCCCTGACAGCCTCATGGGATCTTCCCCTGTCTTCAACCAGCGTTGCAAAAAGAGGATAAGGAAAATATAAGAGGAAAAGGAAGAGCTTTTTCTTCCAAACCAATAAGGTGGCAACTATACAAGAACTCGTTCCCATGAACAGTGAATTGATACAGAGGGGTCTAAAGGCTCCAGAGGACATTCCCAGGGGCTCCAGCAGTGGGTTTGGCCAACAGTGGTCTTTTCTACTCCATAGTGATTGTCAGCACAGTTTTGCATGAACAGAAATTGAAACAGAAACCAAGGTGGTGATCATGAGACAAGAGTTCTCTTTTGGCTTTGAAACTGAGTTGGCAATGGGATCAAGTTACTTCACCACTAAATCTGGTTCCTCTTTTCTGCTATGAAACACATACAGGCTGCAACTATGTCACTGAGAGTGAGCTATGGAGATAATTATGGTGATTTATCAGATTTATTAAAGCTATTACTTAATAGCTGTGCGTAGATTTAGGCCCTGTATGTATAGAGGGATTTTGTATATATATGTATTTTATTTAGCTTCCTTCATTGACAGATGGAAGTCACTGTGAATCAAATATTGATGCCTAAAAGCAAATGGCCAACCCCAATAAATGGCTTCTTCTACCAACTAACATGCTCATGAAATTTTTTTACAGCTAGACACCTGTGGTGACAGTTGCACCAACCCTTCACCATCCCCTCCTTTCTCTTCATTGTTTAGCTTTTCTTCTTCCTTCTTCCTTGTCCTCCAGCCTCTTCAACACATCTTCCCCACTAACTTCATTTTTTGCAATGTACGTTACCTGGTTTTGTCCTCTCTTTTCTCCTTTTCTTTCATACTTCTATTTTGTGAATGTATTTGGGGCAGAGTGTGGTTAGATTAATTAAATCAAACTGAGAAAAACAAAGGGAAGTTCTCAAGGCTGTGGAATGACCAGCAGAGTAGTATTCTCCTTAAGGTCTATTAAAGAGGTTCGGCCACTGCCCCAGGGGCAATGGAGGTGATGCAGCTCTGAGGCTGCTTACAGAGCTACAGCTGCAGTTGCTTTCAGCCCCAGGCCCACCTGGTGGGAGGAAATAAGTGGTGGATCTGAGTGGGAGTGCAGAGCCAGCTTAGATCTGAGTCCAGTATGGGTTGGCAGTTCTTGAGGGAGGAGTAGCACTGGTGTGGCAGAGCTTGCTGTGTAGAAATAGCTCTGAAAACAATACTGCAGCCCCTCGAGCTTGGGACAAAGTACTCTATACAAGCAGTCATACCTTGACAAAAAACTCAAGGGTTAAGTAAGTTGACTGGGAACATGAACAGGCGGTGAAAACTGACACAGATTCAGACTCAGACTTTGGAATCTTTGGTGACAAAGAAGACCAAAACATACAGCCAGAAGAAGTCAACAAAGTCAAAGAGCCTACATCAAAAGCCTCCAAGAAAAATATGAAGTGGTCTCAGGCCATGGAAGAGCTCAAAAAGGATTTGGAAAAGCAAGTTAGAGAAGTAGAGGAAAAATTGGAAAGAGAAATGAGAGTGATGCAAGAAAACCATGAAAAACAAGTCAATGACTGGCTAAAGGAGACCCAAAAAAATACTGAAGAAAATAACACCTTAAAAAATAGACTAACTCAAATGGCAAAAGAGCTCCAAAAAGCGAATGAGGAGAAGAATGCCTTGAAAGGCAGAATTAGCCAAATGGAAAAGACGATCCAAAAGACCACTGAAGAAAATACTACCTTAAAATTAGATTGGAGCAAGTGACTTTATGAGAAATTAAGATATTATAAAACAGAACCAAAGGAATGAAAAAATGGAAGACAATGTAAAATATTTCATTGGAAAAACCACTGACTTGGAAAATAGACCCAGGAGAGATAATTTAAAAATTATTGGACTACCCAAAAGCCATGATCAAAAAAAGAGCCTAGATATCATCTTTCAAGAAAACTGCCCTGATATTCTAGAGCCAGAGGGTAAAATAGAAATTGAAAGAATGCACCAATTGCCTCCTGAAAAAGATCCCAAAAAGAAAACTCCTAGGAAGATTGTTGCCAAATTCCAGAGCTCCCAAATCAAGGAGAAAATACTGCAGGCAGCCAGAAGGAAATAGTTTGAGTATTGTGGAAACACAATTAGGATAACACAAGATCTAGCAGCTTCTACATTAAGGGACTGAAGGGCTTGGAATATGAAATTCTGAAGGTCAATGGAGCTAGGATTAAAACCAAGAATCACCTACCCAGCAAAACTGAGTATCATGCTCCAATGCAAAATATGGATTTTCAATAAAATAGAGGACTTTCAAGCTTTCTCAGTGAAAAGACCAGAGCTGAATAGAAAATTTGACTTTCAAACACAAGAATCAAGAGAAGCACGAAAAGGTAAACAAGAAAGAGAAATCATACTAAAGTTGAACTGTTTTGTTTACATTCCTACATGGAAAGATGATGTGTATAATTCATGAGACCTTAGTATTAGGGTTGCTGAAGGGAATATACGTATATATAGACAGAGGGCACAGGGTGAGTTGAATATGAAGGGATGATATCTAAAAAAATAAAATCAAATTAAGGGATGAGAGGGGACTATATTGAGAGAGGGAGAAAGGGAGAGATAAAATGAGGTAAATTACCTCACATAAAAGTGGCAAGAAAAAGCAGTTCTGTGGGAAGGGAAGAGGGGGCAGGTGAGGGGGAATGAGTGAATCTTGCTCTCATTGGATTTGACCTGAGGAGGGAATAACATACACACTCAATTGGGTATCTTATCCCACAGGAAAGGAGGAAGGAAATAAAAAAGGGGGGATGGTAGAAGAGGGGGCAGATAGGGGGAGGAGGTAATCAGAAGCAAACACTTTTGAAAAGGAACAGAGTCAAGGGAGAAAATTGAATAAAGGGGGATAGGATAGGAAAGAGCAAAATATACTTAGTCTTTCACAATATGAGAATTGTGGAAGGGTTTTACATAATGATACGCATGTGGCCTATGTTGACTTGCTTGCCTTCTTAGGGAGGGTGGGTGGGGAGGGAAGAGGGGAGAGAATTTGGAACTCAAAGTTTTAAAAACATGTTCAAAAAAAAGTTTTTGCATGCAACTAGGAAATAAGATATACAGGCAATGGGGCATAGGAATTTATCTCGCCCTACAAGAACGTAAGGGAAAAGGGGATGGGGGAGGAATGGGGTGACAGAAGGGAGGGTTGACTGGGGAACAAGGCAACCAGAATATATGCCATCTTGGAGTGGGGGGGAGGGCAGAAATGGGGAGAAAATTTGTAATTCAAACTCTAGTGAAAATCAATGCTGAAAACTAAATATATTAAATTTAAAAAAGAAAATTTTAAAAAAGAGACATACAAAATCTATAAAGAATGAATGCAAATTTATAAGAATAAGTCCCTAAATGGTCAAGGGATATATGGATGGGAAGTCCTTATAAGAAATCTAAATAATCAACCACCACCAGAAAAATTCTTAAAACTCCCTAGTAGTCAGAGAAATATATATTAGCATCTTTTTTAGTATCAGACTTACAATTTAATTTGTATAGGAAATTCCCCATAAGGAAATCCCATACCAATGCAGGTCAGTGCCTTCTTTGCAACTAAGTCTTAAAGTTATTTGGGCTACTGAGAGGACAAGTGACCACCTAGGGACACACAGTAGTATGTGTCAGAGGCAGGTTCTCTCTCCCTTTTGCCATGATGCCTCTGATGCACAATCTTATATTCATTAAATTGGGAAAAACAGTTATAAAATTCTTTGTTGGTAGGGCCATGGAGAAAGGACAGACTCTTAGAAGGCCAGAGAAAGCTGTGAATTGGCGTGATCTTTTATATGGTGATATGTGAACATCAAAACTTCACAAAATCTGAGTTGGAAGGGATCTCAGAGGCTTTCTACTGCAATCCATATTTGAAATTCCAACAACAAAATGTCAGTTGAATGAAAGCATTTTGCAGGCAAGGGCTGTGTCTTTTTTGTCTTTGTATCCTCAGTGCCTTGCATTAGTAGGTACTTAATGTTTGCTGAACTGAATACTGATGAGTGGCCATACGAAACCCATTAGGAAGTTCTTAAGGCAGCCTGTTCTACTTTGGGGCTTTGTTGTTGCTCAGTAGTTTCAATCATGTCCAACTCTTCATGACTCCTTTTGGGGTTTTCTTGACAAAGATACTGGAGTGATTTGCCATTTCCTTCTCCAGTTCATTTTACACATGAGGAAACTAAGGCAAACAGGGTTAAGTGACTTGCCCAGGGTCACACAGTTCATAAGTATTTTAGACCAAATTTGAACTCAGGAAGATGTCTTCCGACTCCAGGTCCAGTACTCTCTCTACTGTGCCACCTACCTACTGCAGTTTTAGCTTTAATTTTAATAAAGCTTTTGCTGACACCTGGTCCACTGAAGTACTGAGCAGCAGAGTTCTCTACTGACTTTTTGGAGACATAGTATGAAGACAACACAAAGGCTGAATGGCCATTTCTCAGTGAGGATCATAGTGAGGTAGTTTTCCTTTTCCATTTTGATAATGAATTGGAACATACTTGAAAGAATTCCTCTACAAATGGCCTTTGAGTGTGTCTGTTCTCGTAATCAAAGTGAGGGATAGATAGGATGCAGAAGACAGGGTGGGAGGCATGGGAATTGGTATTTACCAGGAGGGACTGTGTTCAGTTGCTTCGAAATTAACAGTTAAAGTTTTCTTTTCACTGTAGTAAATGCATTGAGTACACATGCCAAGTGATTTCTTTAGGGTAATACTGAAAAGGGAATGATGACTGGGACCTCCAAGTGGGCAGGGGGACATACCTGTCATTGCAAAAGTTAAGTCTTATGGAATTTATACCTGTAGAGCTAGCGCAGAACCTGGGACACTAGGGGTACTTCATCTTGTACATGCTTAGTTGAGCTGACATGGCTCAAGTTTCAAGTGTCACCTGTGACTAACACAGATTAAGCAATCTCCAGTAGCTGCTCCAAGTCAGGCATCTCTTATGTAGAAACGCTGTCCACATGGGATGCAAAGTGTTTCAAGATAAGTGGACTAGATGACCTCTGAGGTCCCTTCCAATTCTAGAACCATGATGCTGTGACCCAGTGAGCCAGATCTATTATAGGCATTCTATTAGGCCACATCAATGGCATAGCAAAACTGGAGACCCCCTGAAACCACCATTCTTAACAAAATGCTCCACTTTGTCTATCAGCAAGGTCAAGGGAAAGCTGTACAAGAATAATTAATTCAAGAACTGATAGTTTCACTTTCTTCCACAGATTACCCCTGCTGTCCCAACTTTCCACTTAAATTTAGTTCTCTTTTCATGGCACCAAAGAGAAGCAGTATGAGCTTTTAGTCTTGTTACTTTTCCATTCATTTTTTTTTTAATTTTTGTAAATTTTTTTTAAATTTTAAACAAATACAAAAGAAAAAAAATTTGCCATATACACAGCAGACCATAAGATTCAATATAAAACAATTTCAATTTCAAGAAAACCTGTATAATAAATACTACACATTGTTTTCAAAGCTGCCCAGCTTTTCTTTTGCTTCCTTGTTTTTGTTCTTTGCTGTGCACTTTTTTCCTCTGCCTCCCCCCCACACACAGATTATCTATCAACATAAACATACACACACACACACACATATATGACTACCATACTTGCACCATGTACTATGCTGTACTATTCTATCATGACTCTCTGAAGGCGAATAGCATCTTCCTTCGTAAGTACAAGTCTTTCCATGTTTTCAGTGAGCTCATCATTTCCTACATCACAATATTCCTTACTGGATTCAAACTTGGATTCTTCATAGGATCTTAGGTTAATTTGGGTATTTACACTAGTCAGAATGACTTGGTTGCTCAGAGTTGTTCTTAAAACAATACTGCTGTTACTGTATACATTCTCTTGGTTCTGCTCATTTCGCTCTTCATTATTTCATGGAAGTCTCTCCGTGCTTTTCTAAAATCATTAAGCTCGTCATTCCTTACAGTACAGTAATATCCCATTGTGAATATATACCACAATTTGTTTAGCCATTCCCCAAATGACGGGCATCCCCACAATTTTCAGTTCTTTGCCATCACAAAGAGAGCTCCTATAAATATTTTAGAACATGTAGGTTTTTCTCCATTTTCCCTAATCATCTTGGGAAAGAGGCCTGATAGTGGTATGGCTAGGTTAAGGGGTATAGGCAGTTAAATATTTGTTACTCATTTCTTAACCCTTCTACCCAATCTATATTCTGACCTCACTAACTGAAACCAATCTTACCAAGGTTCCCGAAGACCTCTTAATTGCCAAATCCAATAGCCTCTTCTGAGTCTTAATCCTTATTAATCTCATACCTTATGAATGACATAGTAGAGTTGACCTTAGAATCAGGAATACCTGGGTTAAACTTCCCCCTGACAAAACTGGCAATCACTTAACCGGTATCCCAGGAAGATCTTTTATAAATGTCCTTTCTCAAGGATGATGCTCAAAACTGAACATACTATGTCATATTAAGTAAATGTAAGAAAATTTAAGGCACTAATTTAGGCCAGAAGTTGTAGAATCATGACTCATATTAAGCCTATGCCAAATGACTAGGAAATTGTGAGAATGCTACAAAGACAAAAGCTTCCTGTTCCAGTGATTTAGGACTTTTTGTATCTCACTCTGGAGTCCTGGAGGCTGTTACAGATTTGTCATGATTCAACACCACAAATGGATCTTTGAATTCTTTTTCCATTAGATAAACATGCTGTCCTGATTTGCAACTTTGTAATGTACCTAGCTGTATTAGAGATAACCATTTAGAACCCCTATAGAATCCCTATAAAAGGCATAAAACTCAGTCTTCTATCACTGCATTTTTGGAAAGCATAGAGATTCCAAGCCAGTCAAAAGTACTCTACAGCTGTCAAAAACATTAACAAAAGTATTTCTAATAGATGTGATCATGAAAACACAACATAGACACCAACTCTTAACCAGCTCTTTGTTGAATTCAAAGATTTCATTTGGTCTGACACTATACTGATAAAGTCTAGTGGTTTGAGTTGGATAAAGAAAAGGTATATACATTTGATCCACTGTGTTCTAGGATATTGCTATGGATTGAGAAACAGGGCAAATATATCCTTGCATATGTATATATAAAATAAATGAGCCCCTAGCTTAGGGTGGGAAGGGATGGGGAGATGGGATTTATGCTAGTTTCCAAAAGAATGTAGACCCTGACTCAAAACTTTTGTGTGGCCTCTATTATTATAAATTCTCTGAGTCTTCTATGAACAGAAAAGGACCTCTTATTTTTATGTGGTAAATTTCAAGAAGCAACACTAAGATCAGACTAGACAAGTGATCTCAGTTCTTTTTGAATGAGGGGAGAAGTCTGTTTTTAAGAGAACCTTGAAACCTAAGTAATTTCTCACTAATTTCAAATTATGACACATAGGCTCACAAAGTTAAATAAATTATTTATTCAAGTTCCAACACAAAGCAGGGTGTTCCTGTTTTCCTCCAACAGACATGAGGTCCTATAAACCACATAATGCTAGACAAGTTCTAGCACTGACACTGACAAAGTGAGCAGGAAGCCGCTGACATTTCTGGCTTGTGAAGGTTCACATACAGTCAAGGGTGTAGAAAAGGCAGGGAGAAGTGTTGGCTGCAAAACCAGCCTCCCAGTGGAGATGTAGAAGACTACCAAGAGAGAGCTGTCAATTTCTACTTGCCAGCAGCAAAGTTTAACATGATCAAATGATAAGAAAACCTCATGGCTGCAACATTATGAGCTTCTATTCAGAGGGCTTAGGAAAGGTGAAGAGGAATCCAGCTTCTCAATGAGGAACACTGACTGCCAAGCCAGACCTGTTCATGACCAAAAGCAGTGGATGACAACAATAGTTCCTTCATGCAGAACTTCTGAACTCAGGATTTCAAGCAACCCAAGTACAACTTCCTAATGTCTCTCTCCTCCTAATTATTTATTTATTCATTGCTTCTGTTCCTGTACCACATCACTGATTCCTGCATAAAATTCTTGAAAGCTGGTTCTTCATGGCTTTCTTCTGTAACTGGAAAAGGAAAAAGAAGTAGTGAAAATTACTTTCCAATGAGCCAGGTGGATGGAAATTGTTCTCATTCCGTTCCTCAGGAAAGACACTGTGTTCCAATAAAATCTGACTGTTCCCTTTATTCAACCAGGAAGCTCTCTGAGACCTTTATGACCATGTGTAGGCCATAACATTTGAGAAAGGCTTTGCCAGTTGGTATTACTGAAGTTTAGGGACATTAGGACAGCACTCTTATACTGGAGGAGTTAGGCAGAAAGGTAGATGTGGTTCACAAATCATGGAACTGCTCCTAAGTTAAACCCTCAAGGGTTTAAAAGCTAAATCATCTTCTACATCCTGACACTCTTAGACTTCTACTTAGTGAATAACCCAACCATGAACCAAAATGAGTCCCTCAGATCTTTCCATGTGTCTTCAAAGCAATTCTAGGGGCCTCAAAATGACATTAGGCTTTAAAAATGTCTTGAAGTCTAAAGAGAATCATGGGACAGTGAAGAGCCTGTAAATGTTTGTGACTATCCAAGGGCAAAAGAAAGCCTATGGGAAGCAATTTCCTATTATTATATACCCTTTACCATCCCTCATCTCTGTGGCTACAGATGACATGCTTTAGAGACTAGGAATTTTATTTCAAAATAATTTCAAAATATGAGTCTCCTGGGTAACCAACTCCCAGAGAAAGCAGCTCTCTATCTCTACAAAGTTATTCCAGTTTGCTACCTTCAGTGCAACTTTTTTCTCTCACCTTTATGGTCAATATCATCTGTATCACTATCTTCTTCTTCTTCTTCCTCATCTGCTGTACCTCGGGTTAGAATCAGATCAGAAGGAGTCACTGCAGAAGATGAATTATCTATAAAGGAAACACAAATACCAACTTACAGCAAAAACAACTTCACTTCCTAAATAGTGATTACGAAGCATTCCCCCACCCCCCACCCCAATCCCTTGAGAGGAGGGAGTAGGAGCAGAGCCACAAGATCACTGGGTCATACACAGAGGCAGCACTGGGACCTGCCTCAAGAATTAGATCTGTAAAATCCTGATACCCTGAGTGACCAGGAAACTGTGTAGTAGGGGTTTGGCAGGGTTTATATTGAACTTTGGGATTGTCTAAATGAAAACTAGATATTTATTTTGATATGAAAATGGATGAAGAAATGTCTTTTGAAAAGACAGCAACTATCCTCCCACTCCACACAACTACAAAATGGAGCTATGAGGACTCTCCAGTGAAGGAAAGTTCACCTTTGAAAATTTTTCCTAAGCCATATTGCTAGGAAAAAACTCCCCCTAGGTATTTCACAGATGGTATAATTGTTCATTAGCTTCCTAAAGAAAAATAATTAATTTGATAAACTGGGAGACCCCAAGTGGTAATCTTCCCCATTAAGAAAGACTAAATGGAAGTCTTTTGATAGTAAATGGAAAGGAGAGACTAAAGTGCCAACTGCTTCAGGGATAGAAATAGTTAACAGAAGTAAAATCTTGTTAAAACAGACACTTCAACTGTGAATGAAACCTTGGCCCCAAAAGGATTATTAGTTACTTCTCATTGAGTAAATAACCTTCCATCCTCCAGTCCCCAACCTGAGCAATCACTACTTCACCCTAAAGAGTTGGCCAATGCCATATTTCAGGATGGGAATCCAGTAGTCATTCTGGATAGAAACCTAAGGAAGAGGAACCTTTCAGACTTTGATATCAGTTATACAGAATCTGTGAAAAGTCAATAAAAAACAAATTTCAGCTCCCACCCACAAAATTGGTAAAGATGATAAAAGCCTGAAATAGTCACAGAGGGTGCGGCAGCTGAAAGATGAGCATGATAATGCACTATGCGATGATGCTAAGAATTTGTCTAGGCCGTCTGGAAAATAATCTGGAATAATCTCAGAAAGTCACTAAATTGTTCATAACCTTTAACCCAGAGATCCTACCACTAGGAATATGCTCCACCCCAAAGAGGTCAAAGATAGAAAGGTACCCAACTGGAAACAAAGTAAGTGACCATTAACTACAGTATATCAATATAATGGGGTATTATTTCACCACAAAATATGATGAATATATGAAAGTGTTCAAAAACTTGTATGAACCAGAAAGATATACACAATAACTTCGACACTGAAATGAAAGCCAGCACTAAGATACCTGAACTCAAATTAAATGCAGGTGATCAATTCTGTGCCTGTAAGACAGATGATGGTACACAGTAACAGCCACACTGTGTGATGACCAACTTTGATAGACTTAGCTCTTCTCAGCAATATGATGATCTAGGACAAAATGCTATCCACAGCCAGAGAAAGAACTATGAAGTCTGAATGCACATTGAAGCATACTATTTTCTCTTTTTCTCTTTTGTTCTGATTCTTCCTTCATAACATGACTAATTGAAAATATGTTTAATATGATTGTACATGTATAGTCTATATCATATTGCATGCTATCTTAGGGAGGGGGGAAGGAGGGAGAAAATTTGGAATTCAAAATTTTATAAAAGTGAATGTTGAAAACTATCTTTACATGTGATTGGAAAAAATAAAATGCTACTAAGTGGAGGGGAAAGACAGATGAAGCAAACTTCCTCTTCTTAATAGAAAAGTGGGAGACTGACAGGAGAAGAACATTTCACGTGCGGTCAAATGTAACTGTTCTATGGGGTCCATTTTTGTCTAATTGTTTTTCTTAGTTACCAGAGAAGGTTATGTGAGAGAAGGAATGAAGGTTCTATCTTGAAATGACTCTGGCATAAAAAACAAAAGACACTGATAAAAACCAATTCTTATTTAAACAACAAAAATGGTAATGAATACAACTTGTGCATAAAAGGAGAAAAGGAAAACGGGCCAAAAACGACTTGGGGGGAGTGACCAAATGTATTTACTTGTTCAAAGGTTGGCCACAGAGATATTTAAAGATCAGTTTTAAGAAATTTTATTTAATAATAAGAAGAAAATTATTGGGTTTGCAAATTAGATTTTTTTTTAATATTTCATTGTAACACTCTCCATATTAGTCTTTGGGAGAAAAAAAAGGAAGTCAATAGTATGTATACCTTGCTTATCAAAAAAATATAAGATCCAAAGGAACTCTCTGGTTTTGTCCTCAGTCAAAAGAGATTTCTCCATCTTCAGGTGTCCTTATAGCCTTCAGTCTGGATTTGTACTTTGACTCGCAGGTTCCCCAGACTTTTGGTGGGGGGACCACACACATACACACAATGATGATTTCACTGGTGCAGGATCAGCCCCTGCTCTACAAGGTATTATCTCACAGAGTTGCCTTCAGCACTCAGAGGTAAGTGACTTGCCAGGCAGTACCTGTCAGAGGTGGGACTGAACCTGGGTCTTCCTGAGTCCCAGGACAGTTCTCTATCCAATACACCACACTGCTTCTCTCTCCTTTGAAACACTAACAGTTTACTGAATTGAAATGGCTGCTGAAGTGAAATTATCCCTAGAAAATTAAGTGTAGGCTCAAGGAATAGACTAAAAACCATTTAAACTTCACCTGGACAGATTGGAAATTGGGTTGCAAGGGCAATATAAGTATGATAGGATCATGAACAAGACAGAATATTAGCAGAGAAGAAAGTGAAACCCCCTCCGCTTCAAAATGAGCAAATTCATGATGTGAAAGAGAAGAAAACCCAGAGCTGCAGCCACCATACCAAAGGGTATGATGAAATGAGAGAAGGGCAGCAATTTCAGGGTGACCCAGAAACATATAAAGATTTAAGATATGATTTAAGCTTAGAAACCTAAGCTTAAATCCAGTGTAGCTTCAGCAGTGCACTGAGCCTCAATCACTCTCTGCCATCAACAGAAAGCCACAGGAAAGAGCAATAACTTCAAGCTGATGCCGAAGATCCCAAGATGACCAACGTGGAACAGAAACTAGCTGAAGATGATGCTCTGTAAATCTGTCACGTATACAAGCCTATCAGAGACTCTCTTCTCCCCCCGCAAATCATTGGTGTATTCCTTCCTAATGAGGGAAAGTGCTGTATTCCCCAAGTCCAACAGACCCTCAGGTACCTGTGGCTGCCCCAGGATCCAAGGCTAGAGACCCCATATCTTTTCGAAGACGGTCCAGTTGCTCTTTTTGCTGCTGGCTCTGTGCATGGGCCTGTAGAGAAGGGGAACAAAACACTATGGAAAAGAAAATCCCTGAGGCAGGAGGAAGCTACTAGTCTTCTAAAGAGAGGTTAACTGCAGTGGAAAGATCCAGAGGGCTGTTTGGACATTAAGGAAGAAACAGTCTGGATAAAATGGAAGGGGAAAGGACCCAAAAAAACAAGGGTTCATGAAGTGAAGTAAGGGCTGCAAATGGGTACATGGCACAGGCAGGGAAATGAAATTCCTATAAAATACAAGTGGTAGAAAGTTCAGCAACAAGGAACCAAACCGGAGATTTTAGGTTCAATCCAGAATCTTACTTTAAGAGCAAGTCATATGGGTTGAGGCTGGTGACTGGCATCCCTGTCTGTATATACTATGTACTGGGCTACATAGACTAAGTAATCTTGGCTATAACAAGGGTCTCTTAAGGTCACCAAGTGCCTTTCCCTGCAGTCCTGTTGGTGCTTTTCCCATTCTAAGACATTTCTAAGAAAGGAGGTTCTATAGCCAAAGCCATAACCTCATAGCCAGGAAAGCAAACTTCAGTGTGGAAGACAAGTTATATGCTCAAAAAGGAAAAGCAGGCACTCTCTACCATCAATGTGCTGATAAGCCGCCTCCCCAGCTTTATGGCATACTTTTCTACACTCAGCCATATTGAAATACCCACTGCTCCTCAAACCTCATGTGCCTCCTCCCACCTGTGGGCACCCACACAGACCATCTCTACGTATGGACGCTCTATTAAGAGAACAGCTCACGCTAATCGTTATTTTGATCTTCACAAGGGGTGATGTTGTAGGTAGTATTAGTATTCCCATTTTACAGATGAAGAAACTAAGGCTGAAAAAAGGTTAAGTATTTGGATAAAGCAGAATTCTAGCACTCTATCCACTGTTTTACTCTGCCTCTTTAGATACAGATGCTTTATTGTCTTTCCAGGCTCAACACAAGGGTCACCTCCTTACCACAAAGCCTTCCCTTCAAATATTTCTGGAACATTGTGTCTGATGTCTCTTTTGTCTTTTCCCCTGTCCTCTTTACTCCCTATGCCGTATAACAGTCATCTGTGTATATTTACCATCCCCCCTGGAGGATGTAAGGGCTATGAGGACAAGGGCTATTTACTTTTCATCTTTATAATCCCCAAAGTGCCTTGTAAATAGCAGGTGCTCAGATGTTTACTGAATTGAATTTGTTGTTTAAAATGTCACAAAGAAACCCAATTTTCAAATGGAAATTCAAGAAATCAGAATCTGAGGTAGCATGATGTAAGGAAGAGAAGAGCTGGCTTCTCACAGACCAGGAGTGGCTTCATGACCCCAGCAAAGCGCATAAACCTCTCAGTAAGATGAATAAACATTTTCACCACCTCCCACAGCTTGGCTATGAAGAAACTGCTTTGAAAACTTTAAGATGACACTTAACTGTGAGCTATTATTATTTCTGCATGAAAAAGAGCTGTGACAAGATGGCAAATATACACATTTAAATGAAAAGAAGAGGCATCTGCAAAGTGCCTTGAAATCCAAGAAAAGAAGCCTGTGACCTTTGGGGTGCTAAAAGAACAGCCAGTTCCCATCTTACCAGTGTTTTCTTCAGACGCTCATATTCAGGGCGATATTCCCTAGAAAGAAAAAGTTCCTTTTAAATGCCTTGCCTCAACAGTAATCTGTCCTAAGCCAACCAGCTAGAACTTCCATCACCAAAGGGAAGAAAATAAGCACATGTAGTTAAAAGGATCTGGATCTGTCTAAACCTAAGGCTACTGAATCCCAACAGGTCAGTAAGATAACACTACAAAATAAGCAAAGCTCCAAAGTGATTAATCTGCCCATGAAATTAGGAGGTGCAAATAATTCTTGTCTAAAAGATTTGCTTGGTTGGAAATGAACATTGGGTGGAAGCTTAAGGTGAGTAAAGGACATCTACTGGGTTCAGAAATCTTGACATAGAACTGTGATGCACCTGGACAATAATCAGCAAGTTGGATGGGATAAAAAGTCCTTGTCTGAAGAAGCAACAATATGCCTCACAACTACAGTGATCCAGGTGCAAACTTAATCAAAGATGAAGATCAGTGCCAGTAAGGTCAGAAGGAGATACATATAGGTGTTGGGGGAAAGGAGGGGAGAGGAAAAGTGTGTAGAAAAGAGCTTTTTTTGTGGAGTAAACATGTTTATGGGTTGGTGATGATCTACTTCTGTAAAAAGGCCAAATGTCACCCAGTAAATAGAAGTGGGGCAGTGGGGAAGGAGTACATGTTCATAATATCAATCAAATGCATAAATGGAGAAAATCTGAGTGCCTGGCCTAAAAAAAAACCCTCCCTCATCCCAGAAATGTGGGTCCCAATGTGGCTATCAATGACCTCCTTCACTTCTTACCTTTCATACTCTTCTGTGGCACTGGTGACTTGCACAAAGAGCTCTTCTAAGCCTGTGCCCAGGACAGCAGACACCCCCACCACCTGCCAAAAGCACCCCAGAATCCTATGAGCAAATCACTGACAAACTCGGCTTTAAAAACTAGATCTTCTCATTTTGAAAGATTTAAGAGCTCTGATCGAGGAAATGAGCACCCATGACTCCAGAAGACTAATGGTGAAACACCGCTCCCCCCGAGAGGGGATGATCTCAATGCACAGAATGAAACACACATTTCTGAACACAGACAATAGGAAAATTTGTTTTGCTTGATATGCATGTTTGTTACAAGGATTTTTTTTTTTATTTTTCCTGTGGGAGGAGGGGGGACAGGATAAATGTGAGGGAGAGAATAAATACTTGATAATTTTTTAAAATTACAAATTTTAAAAAGTCCTCTTTATGTTATGTTTTATTCAAATAATTTTTTGTTTGTTTTTTGTTTTAGTGTTCAAGGGAAAGAGGGTTTGCTTCCTTTAAAAAGCCTAAAGTAGAAAAGTTTAAAATAACCCACACATACACAGCAGAAGCATGCAGCAGTTTGGCAAAGAGGCATTTCTGGGAATGTAGAAATGAGAGAATAAAAAAGAAAGCAATCAGCAGTGAACAGAAGCATGCAAGTCCCTTTCTGATTTGATGCCACTTCCTTTCACAAACCTACCACTGTATTCTACCTACTGTACCCCTCCTCACTCTCTGCCTTATGAATGTTGCTCCTGCCATCCTTTCCCCCAACATCTCTGCCTATCAAGCAGACCTACTCTTCTAAGCCCAGGTGACATACCACTGCCTCAATCAGGTTCTTTGATTCCCCTTCCCACCCCAGCCAACCAGAGAGTAATCACTCCCTCCTATAAATTCCAATAGTATTCTGTTTCTCTTTTAACACCTTACATGCCTAGATTTTTATGTTGTTGACAGCAGGACCTACATTGTAGTCATTGTATTTCCCCTAGGTCCTACTTTATTGCCTTGTACTTGCAAGTACTCAATCATATTTGTGGAAAGAAATATCTGTCCAAGCAATATAACTTAAATTACTAATGCATCCAACATTTATTAAGTGCATATTATAGGCAAGGCACTGCATTAAACAGTGGTGACACAAAAATGAAAACAACCTAATTCTTACTGTGACTCAACAGAGATTTGTGTTACCAAGAAGATAACAGTGGATCTAGCAGATTAAAGGTAAAAAAGTTTTTACAATATTTTTTAATGAATGAAATCAAGCAAATTGCATGCTTTTGTTCTCTCTTCTTTGTCCACGAGGGAAGAGAAAACAAAAAAGAAGCAGAGTTGGGAAGTGGAATTTACAAGTTGCACAAAGCATGGAATACTGTGATATTAGTCTCTCTGCCTGAGGCTTCTCTCCTTTTCATCCTTCGCATAACTACCAAGGTGATTTTAATGCAGGTCTTACCATATCATTTCTTATTCAGACTCCATTGGGGAGAAGGAGGAAGGGAAACGAAGTGAAGACAACAAGCATCTATTAAGTGCCTACTATGTGCCAGGCACTGTGCTAAGAGTTTTAAAGATATTTCGTTTGATCTTCACAACAACCCTGGGAGATAACCATTTCACAGTCGAGGAAACTAAAGAAGAGAGAGGTTAAGTGAACTGAACAGGGTCAAATGGCTAGAAAATGTCTGAGGCCAGAGGTAAACTCAGGTCTTCCTGACTTCAGGCCCAGTGTTCTATCCACTGAGCCACTTAACTACCCTTAATTACCTAATTAATTACCTATTACATGGCTTTCTGTTACCTCTAAGATCAAATAAGTCCTTCAACAACTTGGCTCCAACTTACCCTTCCAGTCTTATTACATATTACTCCCCTTCATAAGCACTATGGTCCAAACTGGCCTAGTCACTATTCCACACACTATCTGTGTCTCTGCAATGGCTGTCCCTCACACCTGGAATGCACTTCCTCCTCACCTCTGACTCTCAGAATCTCTACTAGTCCCTTGAGTCCTCCAATAATTCCTTTTGCATAAAGATATCCTGATTCCCCCACTTGCTAGTGTCTTTCCCTTAAAAAAAAATCACCTAGAATTCATTTTGTATTTTCCTTTACATGCTTATGTTACCTGTCTGAGAGAACCTAAGCTTCTTAAGGGCAGGCCTTGTTTCATTTTTATCTGTCTTCACTGAGCTTAATCTATGTTTATTGATTGATCAGGATGGCTATTTGAAAGGTTAAGGAAGCATTCCACACATTTACTCTGCTACTGTCAGTGGATTAGTTACTATGATAAAATCCAAGGTAACATTCTAGGTACACTGTTTAAGTCTTCCTTAAAGTAGAATGGAAAGCCAAGGTTTAGTTAAGCAGTTGACAAAAACAGTTGAGTATATGGACAGCAATATGTTTATATTCCTTTAAATTTTGTTTGAAATTGCATATTGTATTCTCATGTGTTTCCTAATGTAAAATGTTAAACAATCTGTGTTCTCATTTTAACAGTTTTATTTAACCAAAAATAAAAGCCAGAATTTAGCTTACAACCCAACCTTTTCCAAACTTAACTATGCCTACTTATTTGACCTATTCAAAGAAAGCAGCTGAATCACTAAAGCTTTCACTCTCTTCTATCCAAGACTTAAATCAAAGATGGTCCTTTACCGGTAATCCCAGTCATTTCAAAGACGAAAGAGAGTGGAGGTGAAAACTTACCCTGAGTGAACTGTAAAACTCATCCAACACCAGACTCATCGAACGAGTCAGATTACTGACATACGTAGTTTCTTGATTTAAGGCATCTTGGAAGGTCTCAAAATCCTGCATCCATTCCACTGCAAAGCTGTGGTCAATTATGTCAGTCTGCACCAGACAGAAAGCAGAGGAAGTTTCAGAACTGAGGACACTGTTCATTTAACAGGTAAATGGAAAATGACAAGAACAAATGCAATGGGTCACATGAGCACAAAAGCAAAGTTCTATATTTAAGGAAATGAAAATCCTATACCTAAATATCATGATAAGCATTAGGCTGAAAAAAGTCTGCCATGGAATTAAACTGTTATCAATTCAAACTCAGCATATGTAAAACCAAGCTCAAAAGCCTTCTGCTGAAAGAGTCTGCCTGACTTCCATACTTCTTCCAAGAAACCAGGCAAGAGAATAATGAGTCATCGGTGACTCCTCCATTGCCTTTTCTCAGATGTTCAGCCACAAGCTACTGTGGATTTTTCTTTTAAATGTTTCAAATCTATCCTTTGTCCATATTTGTGGCTACCACCCTAAGTTGGGGCCCTCATTACCTCACAACTTAGCTACCAGAATAGCTTATAATTGCTCACCCTACTCAGTCTCTCTACTACTCTAACCCATCCTGGATAGAGAGACCTAAAATATTCATTTATTCTTTTAATATAGGTTTTATTTATGCCTTTTGTCTATCACAATCATTTTTGGAAACCTGCCTTTTTCACATCCTAGACTGAGTTTTCCCTTGTGAAAAAAAAAAAAGAAAATTAAATAAAAAGACCAAGATCTTGACTCTCTGGCATGAGACTGTAAACACGTACTTTGACTTATAGCCAAGCACTTCATCCCCCTCACTGGACTGGGTGAGCGAACCTTCGATATTTTTAGCCAGACACAGACCTCCTAAAACCCTTCCCCCAACTTACTCTGGAAAGAGTAATTACATCAATCCCCCAATTCCTGCTAATGTTACCGGCATCTAGGTGACTCCCCTGGCTACCACTCCCTCCTACCTTTGGTCTTCCTCTTCTTAGATGAAAGCTCCTTGAGGGCAGAAACTGTCTTGCCCTTTGTTTTCACAGCCCCAAAATTCAGCACAGTGCCCGGCATGTGGCAAGTGCTTCATAAATTCTTTTATATTCATTCACATCACCTCCCTGCTTTTTATTTTATAGTCCAACAACTTTTAACAGGTCCCTGCTTCCTACAGTATCAAGTGCAAACATTTCCTGATATTCAATGACTTTCATAAATGACCTCAAAGCAACTCCTACTTTTCCTTTATGTGAAACTTCTGAGTGAGACATTCTAGTCTCATTCATTCTAGTCAATACAAAAAGTCCTTTGCATTCCTGTCTCCTTACCATAGCTCCTTCTTCTACCTAGAATGAAAGGATGTATTTTGTCCTTATAGCACATCCATCCCTTAACACTTAACTCCGATCTCACCTCTACTGTCAACACAGTTCCCAGTAGGTAACTGGGATCTTAATAAATGTTTGCTGAACCAAAGATGTCCCTAAATAATCCAAGCTAAAATGATTCCTTCCCTTCTTCTGGCTACTTATTATATGCAAATATCATATACTTTGCCTTTAAAATCTTATTTATTTTTTGTTTCAATTAAAAGGTACAATACCAAGGAAAGTCACAAAGAGACATAGAGAACCAACAATTTACCAATATAATTGCTAATATCCCCAGTTGCTAACTGACCAGTAAACCAGTACATATGTATGTATGTATGCATATGTATATGTATGTGTGAATATATGTATGTGTGTGTGTATATATATATATATGTATGTATATATATTCAAGACCAATAAACATTAGCAATCACTTTGGCTAGCAAGCCAACTTAAGTTTTTTCTTTTTAAAAGTTACCTCAACACACAATGAACCATTCATACTCTTCTTTCCTCCTACCTGACAGACTAACAGATGACCTAAATGAAGCATTACTACACCACAATTTGTAGTTGCTGAACAAATATTTCCTATGTTCCTTTGGCAGCAGCAAATAGTTTCTGGATTCACAGCTAAACAACTTCTACTCCCAGGTTACAAAGATGATTCCACTCTCTCTAGTCAAGTAATCACTTGAGTCTCCCTACCTATCCCCTCTCCTTACCACAAATAGTAGTTCCTCCTCCCTAATATGCATATGATCTGCTCTGTCCAGTCATCCTGCTTAGACAGACTGATATGAGAGAGAGAGAGAGAGAGAGAGAGAGAGAGATCTCATCCTCTTCTGGCAAAGCAGGAGCCTCAATCTACCTGCTCTCTTGTCTATAGCCATCCTCCTCAACCACAAAATCTCCCCACAATAAGAAAGCACTAAGAGAAGGCCATACCCATGACAGCTTAAACACTGAATATCATCATTAATTTTTACAGTTTCACAGGACTTTAGAAATCAACTAGTACTCTGCCAAATGAAGAGACTGAAGTCCAAAGAGGTTAAATGATTTGTCCAAGGTCACACGGATACTAGGAGGGTTGGTCCTAGAACCCACATTTACTACCTCTCAGTCCAGTGCCCAGTACCACATGATGCTGAAGGACACCTACCTTGTTCATGACCGCAATGAAAGGCAACTTGGTTTTATACAGGATACTGAAAAAAGAATAATAATAAGTAGTATTTAGGCAAAGTGAAGCATGTGATCAGCGTCCAAGTACTATTGTTAGTTCAGAATACCCCTCCAGGAAGAAAATTAACTCCCTCCCCCACAGAAACAACAACAAAAATCCTATGTACATCTCAATATACTAATAACAACAAATTTTAATGATGTTAATTTGCAACTGACTGAAAAGTTATTAGTTACTGCTTATATCAAGAAGTTATTTCACATACCTAGTGTAGAGGTGAAAACATCACAATGACCAATGTTAGCTGCAGAGGAGGGATGATTTAAAATACTTTTCCCCTCTTGGTAGAAGTGGTAAATTATGGATGCAGATGCTACATTTAAACAATCAACAAACATTTATCAAGGGAGTACTAGATCTCATTCACTGTCAGATGCAGCTGCTGGGTTTGCTAGTTTGGATTAATTTTTCTTGTGATAAGCAGGTAAGGATTAAAAGAGAAGCACAGGGTGGCAGTGGGGGATTGGGGCTCACTGAGAAGGGATTATGGAATAAAAAAAGACACCAATTATTTTTTAAAATTTCACTCCTCCTAGTAATCAGTTTCTAAGTCAACTGGTTTGACTTGCTACACCTGTATCAAAGGGGAAAAATGATAGTCCCAAGAGCCCCCAAACACAAATTCTCTTGATCCTTAAAGTTCTGGCCCTGGCCACCTTTCCTTTTCCAATGTCTCTACTTGCATTTAGTAAGAGCAGTAGCTACGCCCTGTTGCCACTGGCCATTATTAGCTTAGCAGATTCACCTATTACTGTGATAACATAATAGCCCTCAGACCCAATGGGACCATCTGCTTTGACTTCTAAGCCACTCAATGGAATGAAACTATACAGAAAGTCATGTTCACACTCCCACTAGGATGAGTATGATGGGGCCCTACCTTGTGTACAATTACCAAGTTGGGAGATCAAGTGAGGGAATTCCTAGGGATAAGAAGCTTCAACAAAGAATCTTCTTAAAATCAACAACTGGATTAAAATGGAAGAATGTGTGTGGCAGAGGGCCCTGCCTCCCAGAGAGCCTTACCTGCATGCATACAACATGTTGGACATGAAGGTAACAGGATTGGTGCTTCTAGAAGTATCCATTACATAAATGACAATTGTTGGAAATGAAGATGCCTGAAGAAACAAGGTGAGTCATATCCTTGTCAGAGGGGTGTGACTGCTTGACCCCAAATCGCCCTGCTACCTTCCCAAGCAAAAGACATCCTGCTCTTGTTCCCATGCTTAAAAGTGACAGGCTATGGATCTGAAACTCAGCTCATGTGCCACCTCCTCCATGAAGCCTTCCTTGATATCCTCCACCACACCCCCCACCTCACTCCATCAAGGTTTACTGATCTTCCCTTCTCAAAATCCCTTTACTAACTTATCTATGCATATGCTCTATCCCATCCTTAACACCAAGAGATGGTAAACCACTTGTGAGCAGAGACTCTATTTTTGTATCTTCCTTGTTTTAAGCAGTGTCTGACATATAGGTGGAGCATAATTTTTGTTAAAAATGAAATGAAAATGGGGGTTTATCACTCTAATCACTCCCCCAACAGTGACCTCTCAGTCTCAGGGTAAAAACAAAACTCACCAGGGCTTCAGTGATAATTGTACCAGAAGCTGACCAAGTGAACACCTCAATTTGTCCAGGTGTATCAATCAAGACATACCTGTTTTTAGGACAAATAAGTATTACAACTATGTAATAAAATATTCTGGATGAAGGATTTACAACAGCCAATGTACAAATAACTAAAAATACTAAGCTATCCCATCACACAATAGTTGACTCCTAAAATCTGAAACCTAGCAATTTAATATAGCACTAAGGCTTTGTCCATGTCTTTGTCTTCCTATTAGATTATGGATGAATAACTTCAACTCCCTCCCTTTCACTAAGGACACAAAAATATATTCTCAAGGTCACCCTTGTGGACAAAGATGTTAACGTGTAATCATCTAAATATAATAGATTCCTTCACAAACCTAGGAACAAAATGTAAAAACTCATTGTCCTTGGAAATGGATGTCTGAGAGAGTGGATAAAAGAGATATTTCAAGGAGATAAGCAGATTCTTCAGACTACCCTCCCCCCCCCAAAAAAAAACCACACACACACACACACACACACACAAATCATAGATTGTGGAATGTTCTATGCCAGACCTATACGGAATTAACCAGTCTTAGAATTGATTAATCTCCAAATGGTCGGAAAGCAGGACTAAGATTTAGAAATAACTTTATGACCAGGTGTTAACTGACCAACTGTGACTTTGTAGTTTCTATGTAAGTGCCTTTAATTTGCTTTACTAAATGTCTCTAAATCTGAAATCAGGGTATAAGCAGAAAGACACAGCAGCTGTTAATCTCTACTTTCCTACTAGGAGTTTCAATATTCAACACTAAGGCACACACCACTGCTTAACAGCAAATGTGAACAGATTTTTAAACCAGAAGTGGTGAACTCCCAGCCCACAACAAAACTATCAGTGAAGAAATACAATAAAACCTAGATAATATTAATTTGTGTTTTTTTAAGTCAATATTCCATTTCTATTTAAGTTCAACACCATTGGTTTAGACCACTAGCTCTCCAGGGTCAGATAAGCACTGTAGATAAGCCACAATCCAGTAGATAATACTGAATAACAAGATTATACAAAACTTTCCCAGTTCCCATTCTGAGCAAAATTATCACCCAGAAAGTACTTAATAAAATTAGCATTCTCCCTCTTTGAGCTATGTGAGTTTTATTTATGTAAATTTAAGTAGAAAGGATACCTCGGAAAAGACAGATGAGAAAAAAGGACAGAAGCAATGGTGCTCAGAAGGCAGGGAGGGCAGGCTTCCTTCTTCTTATCAGGAACCTAAAGACTCTCTTAAAGGACTTAGGAATTATCTGAGGATATTCATATGGTTTTATGTAGCTTCCTAATTGTCCATTTCTATTTGTTTCATATGTATAACTCTTATATGCCTCAAAAGACAAGGTACAAACCAAACCACAGCTTTTTTTCTGTATGTTCCACAGTGCTCAAGTACAGTGAGCATATGTATTAGGCATATATGTGTTCAAAAAATAATCGCTGATTTAAAGTTACTCACTGGGACATATTCTGGGACTTCTCAATAAACTTCATGACCTAAAAGGAAAGAGAAATGGTTCTTGAAGATCTACGGGTCAGAGACCCTCCCGTGATAGTAACAGCACACAAGAAGACTCCAAGTTGGGAAGTATCTGATTAATTTCAGGGTGCTATGCACCCTAGAAACTTCTCCCATTTCATGTCCTCCTCTTCTCATAATAGATCATGAACAGATCCAACTGACTTTAAGAAAATAACACTTTCAGGTTTACAAAGCAGTTTCTATTTGGTTTCGTTTGGTCCTCATGACAAATCTATATGGTAGACACAGGCTTTATTATTTTTATTTTATAGGATTCTGAGGTTCAAAAGATGGAATGACTTACCTAGAGTCGAACAACTCTTATCAAAGGAAGGACTTGAAACTAGCCCAGAGCTCTTTTCTCTGTACCACACTCCCCAAGATCAATATTTAAATAAAAATAACAGCCAACATTTATATAGCACTTGAAAGTATGCAAAGTGATTTGTACATGTTAGCTCATCTGATATTTGCAACAACTTTGTAAGCTAGGGAATATAGCCACCCCCATTTTACAAATGAGAAAACTGAGGTTGGGAGAGCTTAACTAACAGAATCACATAGCTGGTATGTGGCTAAGGCAGGATTTGAACTCGGGTCTTCTTGGCAGGAAGTCCAGAGGTCCTATCTACTGTGCTACTTACTGTTAAGGTAGCAACTTGGGGTACAATACAATGATCTGGGTTTAAAGCTGAGAAACCCAAATCATAAATCTTATCCATGATTGACTTTGGTCAAGTTATCTGAACCTTCTGTTACCAATATATAAAACAAAGATTAGAAGTCTCACTTACAATAATGACAGAACTATTAATAGATTAGTGATCATAAAGTTGTCATAATTTTCTGTAGAATGTGATGTGAAAAGGCTAAATGATAAAAAAATTACATTTTATATTAATAAACACTTATTCTCCATCCGTAATGTGCCCACCAAGGAAAGATCAGAATGCAAGTCAGTAACAGAACAGAAAGAGAACCCTGGACTTCTGACTTTATGGCCATAAATATTATTAAATGTGAAGTAATAGCAATAATTGATATGTTTCATACTTCTGACTTTTTTCCAAAGTGTTTTCATGTACATAAACTCATTTTATCAACACAATAAACATTATGAGGCATAAAGGATATATTTTTATTATTATTTTACAGATAAGCAAACACATGGAGAAAGGTTAAGTGACTCACCTAAGAAGACCGGCTAAAAAGTGGCAGAGCTGGTATTAGAACCAAGTGTCCTGACTCTGCTCTTCCCACTCTACCACAGTAAGCTCTCCTTGCAGCTTTACTCAATTAGGGCATCCTAATTAAAATGGCTTCTGTGCTGATATTTCCTACATTTATGTTCAGATTTATCTGGACTTGTTTCTCAAAAAATGGCCAAATTCAAAGAAATAAGTTGCAATCTTATTGTATTACAGAAGGGGAGATATACATACCTGATCAAACCTGGTAGCAAAGAGATTAAGTGAGGTCACTATGCCACCATTGGGACCAAGTCCATATCTAGACACAAAGTTTAGGAATTCAAATGTTTACAAGCAATCAAGTTCATATCTAGTATACCACAGACACAAACATCACTCTGATATTAATGTGAGGGAGCTAGGCTTTGAAAAACTGCAAACCTAATCTGCTCACAAAAGCTCTATGTGACAATCAAAGGTACAAGGTTTTCTTTTAGTCCTCACTTCATAAGGAAGGATAGAAGAAATGAAAGGACTTTTCCAAAAATCTTCCAAATTTTATAAGTTCATTTTGTAATTTATTATAAATCTAGGTTTATGTCAAGGAGGTTGAAAGCATTTAAGAAAGGTTTCTAGATTAGCTAAAATATCTTTTCCAGACCCACTCTCCATTTTCCTCCTTTAAAAAATTAGTTACTTTACATGTTTGGACTAATATTTGTCATAAAATATGAACTATACTGCAAAGTCTTCTAAATTTACAAACATAGGCAGAAAAAAAAAACAAATGGGAGTTAGATAGCACTAAAGTAGATATGGAAAAGGATACTGTTTCATGACTTCCTTGTATTTCACTGTGTCCCGAATATCTAAAAAAAAATAATAATAACCAGACTAACACACCACCACCATTTCAGAGCATTCTATCAATGGTCTCAAAAGTGTTGAGCAATGAAGTAATTTCTATCCCCCACCCCCTTTTTTTGGTGAAGCAATTGGGGTTAAGTAACTTGTCCAGGGTCACACAATTAGGAAGTGTCAAGCGTCTAAAGCTGAATTTGAACTTGGGTTCTCCTGATTCCAGGGCCAGTGTTCTATCTATTACACCATCTAGCTGCCCCTCTATTTTCTTTTAAATGAAGAATTTCTTCCATGCCATCAGAATGTGTCATTATGTCTGTCTCCTACGTGTTCCACATCAGAAAGTAAGAATGTGGAAACAGAAGAGGCAGGAAACAGTGCTACACGAAGGAAGAATAGAAAGGGTAATTTCAGACTATTAACCCTTATTGACATTATCCCCCTTTCTTCCAGCAGGTACTAGCAGTCTTGGACCAACTTTTCATACTGGTTCTCCTTGGGTACAAGGTAGTTCATACAGTAACTAGGAAGCTCACAGGAGAGAGAGGAATTTCCAGTTACACGGCAGTGATATTCCCATGGAATGATGGGCTGGAGTAGAGTCAGGAAATGTACAAAATATACAAAATTTTTCTTTGGGGGCCATAATTCAAAGACACACCACCCAAATATGAACGTGACACACAGAAATAAGTTATAAGTTTCATTCTATTTCCCACCTTCCCAACTACCTCTAAGTAATGCAGATATCAATTCAATTCAGCAACAATTTATTAAATGTTTACTTACAAAAAAGAAGGCACTGTACTACGTACTGAGAATACAAAGAGGACCTTGTTCTGTAATCTAGGGAGGTTAACACACACACATGAGGCATGATAACAAGTAAAATGTGGTATGACAAAGGAAGGGTCTACACACAGGTCTACAAGAAATACAAGGCAGGAGATAAAACGTTCAGGTTGAGGATGGGGAGATGATCAAGGAAAAGGGCAAGACTTCTTGAAAGAAGGGAGCATATTAACTAGGTCATGGTGGTCAAGAGGTAAACATTCAGTAAGTGCCTATGTACCAGGCCCCGTGCTAAGCACTAAGAATACAAAAAGAGGCAAAAGACAGTCCCTGCCCTCCAGGAGCTCACAATATAATGGAGGGAAAATCAAGAAGGAATTAATTCCTCTCATGATCTCTAACTGGACTTTTGAACAGATATGGAATATATCTCTTCCCACGACATGAGCTACATCTCACACAAAGCTGAAAAGAACCTTAAAACTCATCTAATCTTGAACCCCTGAACAAGACTCTCCTCCTCAAAATCCCATGGTGAATGGTCACATGGCCTCTACCTGCACACCTACAGGGTCCCAAAACAGCCAATCCTCCTTCCAGACAAGCTCTGATTGTTAGGTCATTTTTCCTTATGGGACCTTAAAGGGACCAATCTCCTCATTTTACGTATGAACAAACTGCATCACAGAGAATTTACATGATTCATCTATGTTCATACAGCTAGAAAGTACCCAAGACAGGACTAGAATCCAGAATTTTCTGACTCCAAGTCCAGTGCCTTATCTACAATACCATGTTCACTCCTTCACTCTTACCCAATCCTCTCCAGAGCTGAATGGAAAATCTGACTTTCAAATAAAAGAATCAAGAGAAACATGAAAAGGTAAACAGGAAAAAGAAGCCACAAGGGACTTGAACTGTTTACATTCCTATATGGAAAGATATTTGTAACTCATGAGACCTTTCTCAGTAGTAGGGTAGTTAGAGGGAATATATGTGTGTGCATGCATGTATATGTATATATGTATACCATGTATGTATATATGAGTATATGTATACATAAGTGTGTATGTCAGTGTGCACATATGTGTGCATACATATACATACATATATACATGTATATACATGCACACATACACACACACACATATAGACAGAGGGCACAGAGCTGAATATGAAGGGATGATACCTAAAAAATAAAATAAAGTGTTGAGAGGAATGTACTGGGAGAAAGAGAAAGGGAAAGGTAGAATGTGGTAAATCATCTCACATAAAAGAGGCAAGAAAGAGCTTTTACAATGAAGGGGAAGAGAGGGGAGATGAGAGGAAATAAGTTAGCCTTACTCTCATCAGATTTGGCTTAAGGAGGAAATAATACACACTCAATTGGGTATGGAAATCTGTCTTACCCTACAGGAAGGCAGGGGGTAAGAGGGGGAGATAATAGAAGGGACCGCAGATTGGGGACAGGGGTAATCATATGCGAACACTTTTGTGGGGAGACAGGTCAAGGGAAAAGACAGGACAAGATAGAGGGAAATACGATTAGTCTTTCACAACATGACTGTTATGGAAGTGTTTTGCATGGCTACACATGTATGACCTATATCGAACTGCTTGCTTTCTCAATGAGGGTGGGTAGGGTGGGAAGAAGGGAGAGAATGAGGAACTCAAAGCTTTAAGAATGAATGTTAAAAATTGTTTTTGCATGCAGCTGGGAAATAAGATGCACAGGCAAGGGGGTGATAGAAGGGAGGGAAAATTGGGAGAAGGGGTGCTTGGGATGCATACTGTCCTGGAGTGGGGGGAAGGGAGAGACGGGGAGAAAACATGGAATTCAAAATCTTGTGGAAGTTGAAAACTAAAAATAAATTATATTATTTTTTAAAAAAGTTTTTCTGAATTAAAATGCATATAAATTTGTATTATTAAATATATTTTCAAGTAATTATGACCCCATTTTCACTTGGTCCTTATTTCATGAGGAGTATTCTTTTAAGAAACAGCAGACTCATTTTACTAGTCTGCCTCTGAAAATGGCTTAAAAGCTTCTATGACCCATGCCTAGATGCCAAGGAGTAAACTGGCAGGGGCTACATAATGTAATGGAGAACACAGAACAATACAATAGAACCTAAGTTCCTTACGGATAGAGAATATTCTGGTTTTGTATCCCGGGTACCTAGCACAGGAATAAGAACAGAAACAGGGATTGGAACTATGATTTCATTGGTAGAGAGAACTCTCAGATGAAGAAATTCACTGTATAAATGAAGGGTGGCATCTTGGCAACTACATTAGAGTTGCCTTGGAGCACTGAAGGCTTGCCCTCCATCTACTTACTCCACTTCCCCTCTCCCCTAGCAAATCATTTACTTAACATATGAATCTTGGATACAGAGAATGAAACAACGTTTCAGTCCAAATCTTCAACACTGTTGCAAACCAAAATTAGTATCTCGCCTTAAAGATTTCCCTCCAATTTATAGGCATCTTATGACCAAAGACAACATGATTTAAGGTTACCCAAAAGGGTGAGAAGTAGAATAAAACTATGGCTTGGAAATCAGGAAGCCCTAAAATACAACAAGCCTAAGTGACACTAAAGGAGGAAGAGTAAATCATCCCCTAGAAAAAGATGAAGTTCTTTAAATGGGAACAATTAAGCTGTACAAAAATGGAATGAGGTGCTATGGACGGACAAGGGCAGATTTCTAATTACAGGCAGCCTTCATGATTGAACTGTTGTCAGGGATGTTATAGTTGGCACTTGTGCTTCCCATGAAGACTGAACGACTGATTCAGTTGTCAGATGTTGGTTCACTGATGGATTGTAGGACTGGATCAATTAATAAGCATTAAGCATTTCCACACACAAAGCAGTAATTGCCCTCAAGGTGCTAGAGCACTCCAGTTTTCTTCCAACTAAAAACAGCCTCTTAGAACATCTCAACGTCTATTGTTGAGTTAAATGTCTTCCTGTTTCAAATTTATCCCATACATGGCTTATTCACAAGTTTTTTTTTTTTCATATTGTCTCCCCTCTTAGACGGAGAACTCCTTTTGAATAGAAGCTTTTATCTTTTTTTAAATGTCTTTTACCTTTCTTTTCTTGTATCCCCAGCACTTAACAGAGTGCCTGGCACACAGAAGGCACTTAATAAATGCTTACTGACTGACTGTTGGCGGGCGGACCTTTCGTCACTTGCATTTCCCAAATCTTGGCAAATAACGTCACAACACTCCCCAGCTGAGCAAATGGCAGCCGGACAGGAGGAAGAGAGGGAGGGACGGCGCAAGGCTGGGACGCTAAAGGCTATATAAAAGTGGTCGAGCTGGCAAAAGCTTATGGGCATTCAGTGCTCGACCCGCAATTTCTTAGGGCTCCTCGACATGTCGGACCCATGCTCGTGCCGACTCACCGATGTTGGCTGGGAAGGGGACCTCGTGCACTGCAGGGTCCAGGTTGATCACGTAGGGCGGCGAGCCCAGGCCGTGAAGGTATCCCGTGAGCCTCTGCGGAGAGAGCAGCGGGAGACAAGGCGAAGGTGGAGGTGGAGGTGCTCCCACCATCCCACCACCGCGACCCTCGGCCAGCCGCAGCCCGAGCCCCTCCAGCAAGAGCCATTCCCCACCTCTCGCTTCCGCGCCTCACCTGTACGAATGTCGTCTTCCCAGACCCCGCCATCCCCAGCACCAGAAGACACACTGGAGGCCGAGGCCGAAGCCGGTGCCGGGGCTGGGGACCCTCCGCCTCCGGAGCCGCAGCTCCCACAGATGAATCCATCTTTCCTCGGAGTAAGGCAGAGACTGCGCAGAACGACGCCGGAAATGACTTTAACTAGCCTGAGTCGCTTTCAGACCGGGAGCGGGCAGAATGGGGCGGGGCCAGAGCTTCGGGCCGCCCTGGAGACAGGGCCAGGGACTGAGGAGGCGGGGCCAAAGGCGGAACCTGCCCTGGAATTTGAGAGTAGGGTGGAATCGAAGGCGGGGCCAAGGGTGGAATCGAAGGCGGGGCCAAAGGCAGGACCTGCACTGGGATTTGAGAGTAGAGTAGAATCGGAGGCGGGGCCAGAAGAGGGGGCGGAGCCTGCACAGGGACGTGAGATTGGGGTGGAATCTGAAGCGGAGTCGAATAACCTGGGTTCCGTCCCTCGTCCCAGGATTGGTTTTAAAGAGGTTCTGAACCTCGAGTGGACCAAGGATATCCTTGAGCAGAAGCAACAAGAAAGCACAGGTGAAGAGGTGGAAGGGAGACCGGGCTACAAAAATGGCGAAAAGTTGGGCTCGACCCAATTGGGGAAGGACCGGGAACTTGACGAGAGTCCAAAGTCCTCCAGAGAAGAACTTGGTCAGGAAGAGAGCGATGACAGCCTGAGCTCCGAGACTGTGCCTGCCACAGCCAGTAAAGAATTGGGCAAAGGCGACTATTGTGTCTTCTGTACAGTGCCCGAGACCCCAGACCAGGTCAAGAGTTGTCAGTCCTCTGGCCCCGGGAATGCTCAAAAGGACGCTGGTCTTCCTGTAGGGCTATATGTCGACACTTGTTGGGTGCCCAGAAGCTCCCACAGGGAGGAATTGAGACTCTATCTTTCTCGTGGATTTCCTTCCCTGGCTTCCACCCCTGCCACCCCTATACACAATGTCCAGCACTTTTGGGATCAACATTTGAGCACCCGTAATAGGTGAGCTCGAAAAGGGTCGGAGGGCGCAAAGGAGGAAAACCCTCCCCAAAGCAGAGACCATGGGGGGAAAGGGTTACCTAGAAAGAGGTGGCAAAGGGTAAACAGCTAAAAAAAAAAAAGATTCTCCCAACTTTTCTCCCAGTTCTGCACCGGACAGAACATCTGCCTCAGGTAAGGAGTTGGAAGGGACCTCAGAGACTTTCTAGAGCAACCCACACGCGAGACAGAAACCCCTTCCACAACATGCCCAAATAGCCTTTGCTAGAGGACTTCCAGAGAGAGGGAATCCTCCAGCCAATCAGCCAGCATTTATTAAGCACCTACCAGGCACTGGGCTCGGATCTGAGGACAAAAATGCAAACAAGGTTTTAAAAACTTTTTGTCCTTAAATTTCCTTGTCAGCCTCAGGACATCCCGAGTTTTGCCATTATTGAATCTATTCTTACAAAACAGTGGCATACTTTTTTATACATCTCTTTTGTAATTTCTCCTGCCTCCTTGGATTTTGGCTATACCCAGAAGCCAAAAGCTGTGATAGGTGGGAAGGTAGGAAGATGGGAAGAGTAGATTGGTTGGGCAATATTGTCACCCAAGGACCAGCCTAGCTAAGATCAAAAAGCTTCCTTACATAGAGGTTGGCTACTGAATGATAAATTTTTTGGCCACAGCAATTCATAAAACAAATTCCAAAGGCACATTAGGAATTGCAGTCTGTCAGTAGGAGAACATACAATGACACCACATGTCTGTTGAACATAACGGCTCACACTGTCCTCTGAATTTTTGAGAATTGCTTAGGAGAGGTGAAAGAGTTGGTGGCTTGAGGCAATGTCATGGAAGATAAGTGGCATCAAGATAATAATAATAGCTCACAAATAATCACAAAGGTGCAATAGACAAATAACATGTTTCTGGCTGCTTTTCTTTCAGGTTTTTTCAGGGGCCCAGAACGCTATGGCCAAGTCTGAATCTGAATCGTAATGTTGCTTTCCTGATGGGTAGCAAAAAGCTACAGCAGTTGTTAAGGTCACAGGAACAGCTGGAGAAAAAGGTGCAGAAAGAGCTGGTGATAAAGGCACAGGTAGAGCAGGAAATGATCCAGCTGAATGGGGAACTGATGCAAACACGAGCACGGAGGAAGCAGCTCGTAGATGATCACTTCCACATGCAAGCTGAAATCCAACCATTCTTAGGTGACCAACCTGTCCTGATGGGATATGTACCTGACCCAACCAATAAAAAACAGGTAGCACCAATTAAGGTATGGGATCAACAGACACAACAGTTGGAGCAGATGCAGTGGCGAAGGCAGGCGCTGATCTCCAGTTATGAGTCCCATACATCATCACTCCGGGAGGAGCTGCTGAGACAAGAGGAGATTCAAGCCCAACTGAAGAAGAAGATTCAAGCATTAAATGCTAGGAAGACAGTGCAGATTACCCAGGAGGAGCATATCAAAACACTGAAAATGGAAAAGCCAAGAGTCCAGAAGGAAGCAGAAGCACACCTGCGTAGTGCACAAAATGATCTGGTTAAAGAATGGAGAGCACTGAAGCATCAGCTGTCCGATGTAGAGCTTTTGCTGGGGAAAAGTATGATGGGAAAGCACAACCACGTCCTAGAACATGCAGCAGAGAAATCTGTCCTTAATTTCACCTGGCAACTGCAAAATGAGAATGAACAATTGCATAAGGAAATGGTGCAGCTCATTCAAGAAGCCCAACAGCTAGAGGCCCAGCGGGCTAGGCTTCGAAAGCAGAGGCAGCGACTGAAGCTAGAGCAGTGCTGCCTGGAGAGCATCAAAGAAGGGAGGCAGCGTAAACTGCTACGAGCTATTCCCTGCCAGAAAGGACAAAGCAGTCCAAAGACCACACTGGCCCCTCTCCCAGGTACCGAGCCAAGGATGAATTCATCCTAATTAGTGAGGTTATTCATTATATACGCCCATATACGCAGATTTTGTTAGTTGCTATACAAAGCAACTTAAGTGATCCCTGCCCTCTAGGATCTTGTAATTTAAAATGAAAAAAAAATGAATATAAAATAGCAGGCTCTCAGACCGTAGAAAGAGGGATGAAACACAAACGTAGCAAAATTTATATTTAAAAACGCTTTTTTGGTAAAAATCTTTGTTGAAAATGACTTATGATAATAGCTTATTGAAAGTGTTAAAAGGGAGAGTTAAGGTCACTTAGCACTTCCTCTGTAGTACGGTTTAATATTTTCCTGGAGTTATCTATACCTCTCTCACTCACCTCATCCTCTGCTGATAAAACAGAATCCATCTCAACATCTTCCAGCATCTCAACACTTAACTGACCAGGCTTCTCTGGCTGCTTACCAGACACTCCCTACAGTGGACCAGAAGAAGAGCAAGTCAAGCTATGGATGTTTGTTTTCTTTTGGACTCAGTGTTATCTTTCTTCCAAGGATAAACATCTCTCTTTTTGATAGCAACCATTTAACTTGACTCTACGGTACTAGCATAGACATTCTAAAATCTCAGGTTAGCAAATACAGGTAGGTCCCACCTGTTATTTTTAATTTTGTTGCCTTGGTCTTTACACCCATTTGTTTGAACCATTCCAACACAAACTGGGAAGTACAGGCCTCAGTCAAAATGCTGTTAGCAAATCTGAGACTTAGGGGTAGAGGAAAGGGGTGTTAAACTTGTGTGCCAAAAAAGTGGTAATTGCCTTTTTGCTTTTGGTTGTTTTGGTATTCCAATGGAGCATGAAATACTCTTGTAAATATGTCAAGGGGTCCTTGTGGTAGTGAAAGACAAGAAAGTGAGGACGTAACAGAATTCCCTATTTCCTGGTAGCATTGTTATGATTTGATACTAAGTAGCTTATGTTTAGCTTGGAATTTAACTGAGAATGGTAGAAGGTGAAAAGATATTATAATTTAAGGATTAGTTTTTTTTTTTTAACAGAGCTTTGCAGTGGAAGAAATAATTATCATCATTGTAGCACTCTAGTCAAATGGAATGATTTAGGATACCTATTCTACAGGGATATTTGAACGAAAAAGAAGCTGCTTTAGTTCAGATTTCCCTTGGGCAACTTTTGAAAGAGAAAAGCACCATCCAAATCATCCCTGACTCTCCAAACTTCTGAATTCCACGGTTATAGTAAATTTTAGCCCAATTTATTGGTATAGAATTATGCTTTCTCATGTCATATGTACATTTATAGTGTATTGGGACCCTTATCTAGATATGTCTTAGAATACATTCCCATTTTTTAGGACTAGGAGCATAGTTTTACTGTTTCACATTATTGTGGTTTTATGGTAGTTATCTTTGTTCATAACATTTTCAGTAATATGTATTTATTGGTATAGAATATTTTCACATTATATGTACATTTATAGTGTATTGGGACTCTCATCTAGATATATCTTAGAACACATTCCCATTTTTTTAGGATTAGGAGCATAATTTTACAGATTATTGTAGTTCTACAGTAATCTTTGCTCATAACTTTCAGTCATATGTATTTATTGGTATAGAATATTTTCACATGTCATATGTACTTTAATAGTGTATTGGGACCTTCATCTAGATATGTGTTAGAATACATTCCCATTTTTTAGGACTAGGAGCATAGTTTTACTGTTTCACATTATTGTGGTTTTATGGTAGTTATCTTTGTTCATAACATTTTCAGTCATATATATTTATTGGCATAGAATTATATTTTCACATGTCATATGTACATTTATGGTATATTGCAGCCCTCAACTAGATATATTTTAGAACTCATTTTCATTTTTTCAGGAGTAGAAGCATAGTTTTACCATTTCAAACTATTGTGGTTTTATAGTAATCTTTGCTCATAACATTTTCAGGCATATGTATTTATCGGTGTAGAATATTTTTACATGTCATATGTACATTAATAGTGTATCGGGGCCATCATCTAGACATATCTTAGAACATATTCCCATTTTTTTAAGATTAGGAGCATAATTTTACAGAATATTGTGGTTTTACAGTAATCTTTGCTCATAACTTTTTTCAGTCATATGTATTGGTATACAATTATATTTTCATGTCATATGTATATTTATAGTGTATCAGGACCCTCATCTAGATGTTTTAGACTCCCATTTTTGGGGACTAAAAGCATAGTTTTACTAATTCAGATTATTGTAGTTTTATGGTAGTTATCTTTGTTCATAACATTTTCAGTCATATGTATTTATTGGCATATTTGTATTTTCCCATGCCCATGTCATATGCATATTTATAGTGCATTGGGGCCCTCAACTAGATGTTTTAGAATATATTCCCATTTTTTTAGGACTAGGAGCATAGTTTTACTGTTTCAGATTATTGTGGTTTTATAGTAATCTTTGTTCATAACATCTTCAGTCTCATATATGGTATACTGGTTGGCTTGCTTAGGATCAGAATTGTCAAGTTCTAACATTTTTCAAAGGAGAAAGTGAAATCCTTTTTATGATATGGTTTTCAGGAACTCATTGCCAAGAAAGAAATAGGTATCAAAAGCTCAGTGGTTCAGATGCTATATATATACACACATATATATATATATATATGTGCAATTCGTATTGAATAAATTGTTTAAATGTTTATCTTCTGAATTTTGGGAGTCTTCTTTATGAATAAGGAGAATCTAGTGTAAAATAAGGATCAAGAAATTAAAGATTTCTTCACTGTGATATCAACACTTGGAACCAGCAATCTTTTTGTATGCCAGCATGTAGATAGAGGAGAAGAGCATTCAAGTCCTACCCAAGAGGCATGTGTAGGCCTGGGCAAGTCACATAATCTCTCAGTGTTCTTAAATTACTATCTAGGACTTTAAATCGCAGAGAAGGTATCATCCAGCCTTGGTCTAAGTTTTCTCACCTGGGAGTTCTCTACTCCTGAAAAGACATTCCCACCCTAACCCTCATTATTGCATAAAAGCCAGTGAACTACAATTTACTCACTGACCTGATTTTACTTATCAATGGCCCAATCTAGTATGCTTTTCAACACACCACAATGCCTCCTCATTTGTACCTATTGGTTAGTTGTACTCTTCATAAGTTATAAAACTCCATTCTTTATAGAGAAACCACAACTTGCTATAGAACTCTTGGTGGCATGCCGGCAGCTTGCACCTTACAGTTCTGGAGCCTTTCCTCGCCCCTCCCCCCTTATGATTTCTAGCTGCAAACCTAGGATGAATTCATCATTCTTTTTTAAGACTTATCTTAAAAAAAATTTAATGCATTATTTGGTGTCTACTCTAGTTATTATTGATAGGTAGGCTGTCCCCATCTTTTTTCCTACTTGATAGTGTTCCTCACATGTGCACTTAGACCCACAAACATGCACAAATACACGCATAAGCCACATATACAAATGCAAACTCAGACCAGGTGTTGGGATTGGGGAAGGCAGAACTCTAAAACCAGGCGGCAAGAGTCTGTTATGAATCTGGCCTGAGCAGGATGACATTGATATCCAGTTATCACCTTGCTGCTAAGGAAGTTGCAGCCTCCTCTCCATTGTTCCATCATTAAATGACATGCATGGGTTCTGGGGCAAGGAGAGTACATTGTGAAGGAGAACATGAAGGAATTTGAAGACTGTGTCTTGAGAGGAGTCAAAATAACTCCCAAATGGATGGGCAACTCATCTCATCTCATCCCATTATTTCTTTGCACAGGCCTAAGTCAATTTCCAGCCAAAAAGGACAGAAAATACTTCTGGTTAAAAAATAATTCTACCTAGATATTTGTTCTTCGATAGCACAGCCTTAGCCACTATGGCAAGCCAAAGTATGAATTACCTCTGAGGGAAATTAAGGAATTAACTTAGGAAAATAAACTAACTTCTAAAGTAATTATTTTGTCAACAAAGAGGTTACTTTTTCCTGCTCCCTGGCATAGGCTGAATTCTTACCTTATTATGATAGGAGAGACAGCAGGAAGAGATAAGAGATACATTCAAAATGACAAGTATGTGCCTTAAAGATAATAGTTTAAATTATTTTCAATGCCCAAGGAAAGGCAAAGACAAATTGTCCCCAAAGCACCCAATGTAGGGTTGCAGAATCTTTTCACTTTTATTTCAGATTCAGTATCATTAACCATTTTGATCAACATGCTGGTCTTCTTAATTAAATGGTGGCTGAGTAACCAAACAGCAAACAGGAATCAAAAAACAGCTAGAGACATCAGTCTAGTAAAGGGATGTTTATTTCCTTCAATGTTACCACCTACACCCCAAGTTTTAACTTTACAGGGTGTATATACATCACTCTTCCATCGCCCCTCCCAGGCAGTCCCTATTCACTGTATAGCCTGGATTTCAGGGCATAGTCGTGCAAGAAAGGATAAAGTAATCCAGGAGTTTCTTCCCATCTGCTGCTCCTGGCAGCAAAGAGGCCAGGTTTTACTTCCCACTTACTAGTAACAGGACTTCTTGTGAGGCACTCTTCTGAGGTGAGATCAACTGATAGAGCTAACTTAACATCATCTCTCCAAACTCCTGTTTTGCCTTTTTTTTTTTTTTTGGAGGATAGCAAACTGGAAGAATTATAGTCTTCCAGAATCCAAAAGTGATTCTTGCCACTTGCCACTATTTGTGACATGTGCTAGGGACAAGGATCATGTACTATACATAGCACATGAAACAAATGGAAGCAAGGCTATGGGACCTGAATTTTGGAGTAAGAAGGTGGTGAGACCAAGAATAATGAGAAACTGATACAAATGACACCCCAAAGAAAGTCAGACTCAGAAATAAACATCCTAATAAGGTTGGCTGGGTATGCAAGAATGTAAAGAGGGAAAGTCTCTTTTTTTCCCAGCTCTGGCTAAGTGCTCACTTATATCCAGTCCTGAAGTCTCAGGATGCTAGACTAAGGGGCCTCCCAAAAGAGGACCCTCTCATAGTCACCACTCTGCAAGAGGGTGATAACCCAGAGAGAATTTAGAGAAGAGGCAGCACAATGACTGGAGGGGCAGAAGTAAGGGTTTAGACTGTGGAGAATGGCTACTAAAGTTCACTGTGGCTAAACAGAAGTCCAAGGGAAGACGGAATGTGCTCTTAAGCTCCTGACACATATGGCATCACTAGGAACAGCAGGACACCAAGTAGACCTAGTGAGATGCCTCTTGACAATTAAAATTAAGGAAGTGCAGAACAAACTTTTAGGAGCTGATCTCAGTGACAGATGTAACCCCAAACACCAGGAAAGCTCATGCTGGACAATGATACTCGCTTTGTCCTCTCCTTTCTAGTCATTTTACAGCTATTCATGTATTTCTGTTGATGATGAGTTTTTTTTCATGACTATGAATTCAGTACAAGAAGCATTTCCCAGTAACAACCAAAGTGCAAGACCAGTCTTCTGATTCACACTGAGTCCGTGTTCAACTGGGCTACCTATATCTAATTCTGCTCCAACAAGGTCATGGCACCAGGAGGAGCAACTGGGCTAACAGAAAGAAATGCCTGACAGATGTCGGCACCAAATAGAGGCATCTAGACTAGTTATATATGAAGCATAATATTATAAACTTTATGTGGTGAAGAGCAGTTGGCTTGTTTTACAGATTAGATGGTGGCTTTTAGTAGTAGGTGGAAGAGTTGGGGAAGGAAAGGCAGGTAAAAATTTTCCTTATTCCAAACCCTAAACCTCAGCTTTTAATATTCTAACTGTGACCACTTCACCTCAAGGAGGAAAAATCCAACAGCCAGGAGTTTCCCACTTTTGTTGAGGGAAAGAAGATGACATCAGCATGGTAAAGATGACAGTGGAAATTTAAGGCGCACAAGAGTTGGGGAGACAGGACTTTCTGGAAAGAGGGAGCCCAGAAGTCCAAAGAGGAAGGGGACAAGTAGGAATGACTTGAGAAAATTACTAAAGAGAAAGGGATTGAGAGGACTCCCCAGTTCCAGGGCCTCTGGGCCAACAGTGCCCCATCCCTTCATACAGGGATGCTCTAGCACTGGCCTGTTATTTCCTTCCACGTTTATGGCTGGTCTTTGAGAGCTTCACTGTCTGGAAACACACTGGCACGGGCACTTGCTCTGGCTCTAGCTCCTCTCCTTCAGCGTTCTCACAAGAGGCTGAGCCTGCCAGGCCTTTCCCTCCCCGGCGATCTGACTCCTTCTTGTCCGGTGCAGCCTCTGGTGGCCGCTGCTGTTTTCTACCGGCTCTCGGCGACATCCTCTTCTTGTGCTGCTGCTGCCATCGCCTTTGCTCCTCTTGCTGATGCTGCATCTTCATCAGCTTCTCAAAGCTCTTGGTTGTTGTGGTGTTCACCATGAACCAATCCTAGGGATTCAGAAGAGAAAGGTCATCAGTTTAAGACAAGTGGGGAGAACATAGAGGGAGGGGCATAGGGACACAAAGAAAACAGGTACTAGGGGAAGGCAAGACAGAAAGGGAAGAAAAGTATACAACTATCTAAAGAGAACCACAGATTAGAAAAGAGACAAGAATTGGGTAAGAGAGAAACTGTCTTACCACATGGTAACTAAAAAAAAGTATGAATCTAGGCAGAGGCAACTGGAGATGTGTTTAAATTGCCTAAGTTGCTAGGAGCTGCTCCTGATCTGGTAAATAGTTTTGTTGGTCCCAAGGCAAACAATCACTTAAAAAAAGACCTTGGAGAATACAAGTTAACTAGATTTCGGAAGATGGCTAAAATAATTCTCATGCTTTTAGACAAAAATGAAATCCTATTTCTCAGTTCTAGGATTTTTCCCAACTCCAATCTCATTAAATAGAATAATAATTGTACATGTGTGATTGGAATATTAAAGACAATGCTATAAAAAAATCAGAAGAGATCATAAACCTTTCCTAGATACAGGTGGCTTTATCTTTAACTAAACAAGGGATAGAGGCAATTACAAAAGAAAAGGATTTTTTATCCAAGTTATGCAGACAACTTACAAATATACTTAAGGCCAAAAGCCACTCCCCAATAGATAGTTGGTCAAAGAATATGAATAAACAGTTCTCAAAAGAATTGCAAACCATTAATAACCATATAAAAGAATGTTCCAAACTACTAATAAAAGAAATGCAAATTTAAAAAGATATAACAACCCTGAAGTTTCATATTACACCTAGTCAATTGGCAAAGATGACAAAAGATGAGCATAGTTAATGTTGTAGGGGTTGTGGGAAGATAGGTATATTAATGCTATGTTTGGTGGAGTTGTGAATCAGCACAACTTTTAGGAAAACAACTTAGAATTATACAAATAAAGTGATTAAAATGCTCAGAGAGTCCATTACTAAGCATATACCCAAGGAGGTCACTGATAGAGCGTCCATATGCATTGAAATATTTATAGCATCATATTTTTTGGCAATTACAAAGAACTGCAAATAAAATAAGTTGTCCCTGAATTGAGGAGCACCTAAAGAAAATTGTGGTACATGAATGTAGTGGAATATTGCTGTCCTATAAGAAACAATGAATGTAACAAATACATGAACTGATGCCAAGTGAAGTGAGAAGAGCCAAGAAAACAATAAACATAATAATCACAATAATATAAATGAAAAGACAAAACATTATTGAAAGTGAATGTTGCAAATTACAAAGAACAAGCATGGTTACAAAAAAAAGGTATCAGAAGAAATCCCCACCCACTCCTTCACAGAGGTGAGCAGTCTACAGGTCTGGCAACTGATTGCAAACATTTTCAGTCTTTTTCCAATGTACTGATTGGTTTTCCTGATTGTTTTTTTTTCTTCTTCCTTTTTACTAAAAAAAAATTCTTTGACATATGGGATGGATCTCTGGCTCAAAGGAGAGGTAGGGATATAGGAAGAAATTTAGGTGATGTAAAAACAAAAGCAATCACTAACAATTTATTAAAAAACAATAGTGCCTCTTCTGAACATACAAAGACAGGGAGACAGACTCTCATGCTTCAAACACCCGGGGTCACAAAGTACAAAAACCACAAAAATAAAACAGAAACCTCACCTCAGCATGGATGGAGTTGATGTGATATTTGACACCACTCTCTGACACAAACTCCTTCTCACATAGGAGGCACTTATATTTTCCAGCCACAAAGTCTCCCTGTCTCCAAGTGAGAGAGAAGAAAAAAAGAGAGACCAGTAGCTTCTTGATAAATCCAAGAACTTAGCACCAGGTCTAGAAATCCAGAGGGATAAATGTGAGAGAACAGGGAGTCGATCTTAGCAAAGGAGAGAAGGGTAAAGCATCATGGCAAGGCTTTATGTCAAGGAACTGGCTCTGCTTTCACACCACCAAGGGCATATATACCTTAAAGCAGTTTTGCACCAAATCCTAATCCTGCCTTCTATGACCTGTTCTTCTGTTTTTGCAACATGAACATCAAAAGTGTTCCTATGTTCCCAGGTTTCTTCCCACTTTCGTACTCAAGTTTCCTTGCTTCCAAAAAGGGTCATACTTATTACAGGTCCCTAATTTCAACTCGAGAGATAATAATTTGCTGTTCTTTCCATTAAAAAAGCAAAGCAGTTGGAGAGCTCCATCCTATCATTCACTACATCTCTTTGGCTACGAGTGCCTGACAAAGAGTACCATCCACAATACCTAGCGTAGAGATTCTCTGAAACTAAGACCAAGGTGAAAAACTTCTAACCATTCTTGGACAGATCTTGCTTGGAAGCCTCTAATTCCCAACTCTGGACTGAGATTTCTCTCCCTTCCTGAAGCTTTAGGTTTCCATGATGCTCGTTTTATATGAGAAGTTGCTTCTGAATGGGTCTGGAAAGAAGTACCTTTCCATGATGCAATCCATACAACCCATGCCTGTTGGGTTGTAGGACACATGGGTCAACATGGCAAAGAATTCAGTGAGGTAAATAACTGTTAGCCTGGCATCTTGTCCTATCTCCCAACCCCAGAGGCGAGTACAGTTGTGACTATTTAGAGAATCTTCTCCAACCTGAAACAGGACACAAGTTAATGCCGAAAAGAAGGTTAAGTTTCAGGCCAACATGGCAGTTCAGGTTCAGTCTAGGCCTCAGTCTCATCTAAAAAAGCTGGATCCCTGGATTGGGCTCAGAACTAATATTCTCCAGATTTTTCCAAAATGGAGATGATTTGTGGCTAGGTGAGACCTTTCAGAGACTTCTCTGACTACAGTTAACTCCCCCAAACTCAAATCACATATGGAGCCTTGAGACCAAATAAGAACCAACCCAAACCAGTTTCTGAAGATGCCAGGATGACTGACGAACAAATGTTCACCTAAACTGAATTTTCTTCAACATCAGATGATTTCAGGCACAAGTATTTGAGCAACAGAGGGTTCAAATTAAGAAAGTAAATAAAGTTACAAACCAATGTGCAAGTGCCCAGGTGAGCCTTGAGACCAGACACACTGCTGTAGACAGACTCACAGCCCTGAAGAATACAAGAGGAAACAGGGTTAATACTACTCAAAATAACATTCTTTCCCAACAGCCTAATAAAGTTTTTTGGAGTCCAACATTGCAGGGAGGAGTACGGAGATTAATAAACAGCACATGAAGCATAAGAGAGAAAGAAATGATATAGAATGTCTCCTCATCCAAAAGCTACATGGAAAAGTAGGAAAAGTGGGGAAAGTGGGAGAAAGCAGAGAATCACTGAATCTCAAATGTTGGAAAGGATCTCACAAGTCACCCGATCCAACTCGATACTGGTGAAGAATTTCTGCTTATAACACTGACAAACAGACATTCAAAATGTGACTGAAGATGCCTAGGGATAGGGAACTTACTACTTCCCAAGGGAGCCTATTCTATCCTAGCCAATTCTCATCATTAAAAAGTTTTTTCCTTGTCTCTCTGAGACCAAATGAAACCAGTTTAAACCCCCTTCCATGTTATAGCTCTTCAAATATTTGCGGACAGCATTATATCTCCCTAAGTATTCTGTCCTCTGAATCCTTCAACCAAACTTCCTAAGAGCAATATAGTATAATGGATGGCAATACAGCAGAGTGTACATAGTAATGGCCTTGGAATTAGCAAGGCATAGATTCAAATCCTGTCTCTGATACTTATAATTTATGCAACAATGTGAAAACTACTTCATTTCTCTGAGCCTCAGTTTCCTCATCTTTAAAACAGAGATACTTATAGTACCTACCTCACAGGGTTGTTGTGAGGCTCAAATGGGATAAAGTACATAAAGTAGTCTGCAAACTTGAGAGGGCTATATACATGTCAGTTATTTTTACTGTTATTATTGTGATATGACATGGTCTTTAGTCCCCTCACCATGTTGGTCACCCTCTGGACACACTTTCAGTTTATCTTCTTCCTAAAATGTTATATCTAGAACTGAAAAAAAAAAACACTCCCAACATGATCTGACCAGGACCAAGTATAACCATCAGTCCATATCAATTAATCAATAAACGTTTATTAAGTACCTTCTATGTGACAGTACTGTGCTAAGTGCTAAAGGATACAAAAGGAGGCAAAAGATAGTCCCTGCCCTCAAGAAGCTTACAATCTAATAAGAGAGGCAACATGCAAATAAACTACACAAGCAAGCTACATACAGCATAAACAAGAAATGATTAACAGAGAGAAGTCACTAGAGTTAAGAGGGTTGGGGAAGGCTTCCTGTAGAAGGTGGGATTTTAGTTGGGAGTTTAAAAAAAAAAAAAGGGAGGTGAGTAGTTGGAGCAGAAGAGGGAGAGTGTTCCAGGCATGGGGGATAGCCAGAGAAAATGCCTGGAGCTGAGAGATGGGAGTGTCCTGTCCATGGAACAACCAGGAGGCCAATGTCACTGGAAAGGAGATGAAGAAGGGAAAAGAAGAAGCTCAAGGTAAAAAGCCTGAATTTTTTTCTGAAGAAGGGAAAAGAAGAAGCTCAAGGTAAAAAGCCTGAATTTTTTTCTGTACAATGAGACAAGGTTCTCAGCTGAGAGGGTAGAGGAAAAGGGATCCAAGGATGAAAAGGTTTGGAAGAACCACTGTGAAGAGTGAGATAGTGAGTTGAGAAGATAGGATTGCCTAGCAGCAGTGAAAGCCCAGCTGAGCTTTTATAATATAAAATTGTGGTGGACCTAGCTAGTCAGAACAGTTGAACGATTTTCTCTGCCTTTGTCTGGCAGCACCAAAGACGTGACTGGTAGAAATGATCCAAGCCTGAGGCTTGACAAGGTATAACTGGTGGAATTCAAGAAGAGGGGGACAGTGTTTAGTTGATTTAGTTCACCAAGGGGTCAAGATGGAGAAAAGAGGAGAGAGTGGCTAGTGCAGGGGAGATGGCCTGGAAGAGAACTGAAGGATCAAGGAATTGGAGAGCACAGTGAGGACAGAGTAGGGTTACGATAGCAAGAATATTACATCTGCTGTCCTGGATACTATGCCTTTTTTTTTTCAATTTTTAATTTATTTTTTGTTTTCCTTTTTGAGGGGGGAAGGCAGGGCAATTAGGGTTAGGCGACTTGCCCAAGGTCACACAGCTAGTGTGTCAAGTGTCTGAGGCTAGATTTGAACTCAGGCCCTCCTAATTAGAAGGCTGGTGCTCTACTCTCTGTGCCACCTAGCTGCCCCAAATGATATTTCTTTTCCCTTGTTCTTTTTTTTTTTATTTTTTTTTTGGAGGGGGAAAGGTAGGGCAATTGGGGTTAAGTGACTTGCCCAAGGTCACACAGCTAGAAAGCATCTGAGGCCGCATTTGAACTCGGGTCCTCTTGACTCCAGGGCCGGTGCTCTACTCACTGAGCCACCTAGCTGCCCCCTACTATGCCTTTCTTAATGGCATCAAAGGTCAAGTGCATTTTTCAAATTGCCACATCACACTATTGAGATTAGCATGGTAACAATTCAACTACAAAAGTACCTGTAAACAGCCAATTTATTTTTTACCCTGGCATCCATCAATGACCAAAAAGAAAAAAGTTCAGATGAAATGGTTATTAAACGTAAATACAAAAGTTCTCGAAATTTATATGACTATACTTTTTTTAAAAGAGTAGAACCAGAGTTCATAAATCCTGTGATTTCTAATTTTCTCTTGAAAATCCAAATAATAATGATGTTACTTGGCATCACACAAGTATATTGCAATGCAGCTAAGAGATCAGAAATGCTTAAACCAGGTTCTCACCATGGTATGTAGAAAAACAGGTTATTTTGAAATGAAGAGCATACAACTATGTTTTCTATGTCTTCTGCGTTCCCTCCTGCAATCCCCAAAGTACTATACACACACAGGAGACTCTTAATAAATCCTTACTAAACAAACGGAAAAGAAGAAATCACCTGGTTGGGACAATGGACACGATGATACATCTTGATCTCTGACTTCCATTTGTAGAGTACTTCCTGGCTGAAGGTAGGTAGTCCAGGACGAGTATATTTCAGCTACAGGTCAAGAATATAGCTTGTCAGAAAAACCCAGACCCTGCCTAATATACTTCTACTATTACCCCAAGTCCCTCATGTTGACAAGCATGGAATTCCAGAGTCCTGAATGAAATAATAAGAATAAGAATGTTTTATATCATGCTTTTAAGTATGCAAGGCAATTTACATATGCCAAGACGTTTGATCCTCACAACCCTCGGAGGCAGGTGCAGTTTTGTTATCCCTATTTTACAAATGAGGAAACTAAGGGTGAGAGAGGTTTAGAGACTTGCCCAGGGTCACATAACTGGTAAGTGAGGCTAGATTTGAACTTAGGTCTTCCTGACTTCAGGCCCAGCACGTACTTTGTGACAGGTGCCTTGATATGAAAAAAATCTATAAGTTCCTTAAGTAAGCATAGTTTTGAAATTGACATTCACAAGACTAAGTTTTAGAATGGTTATTATAAAAATGAATTTATAGAATCATAAGGTAAGAATTTAAACTCTAAACTTCACCTGCATCTTGATCATAGTAAGTACTTGGCAAATGTTTACTTAACTGAACTGCTGAATTGGATTGAACCCGAAATCAAGGACAAGATTTATTCCTTAACCCCTCTAGACCTCAGTTTCCTCCTCTGTAAAATGAGGTCAGACTAAATGACCTTTGAGGGCTTTTCTAACTCTAAATTTATGATCCTTTGCACTTTTAATTAATGTGCTATCAAAATAAATATATAACAGAACCATAAGCTCTCAGGAAGTCCTCCATTAGAAAAGACTTCTATATTCTGTGTGTATAACATGGTTTGTGATATTAGCATTTATTTATCATGCTAGGACCCACTGATTTAAAGATAGAACCTTTGAGGGGATTTATTAGGAAGCTACATAAATATACACTTTAACCTGGTCAGAATAGAAACAAGTATGAGAAATTACTTAAATCTTTTAACTTATATTTCCAAAATAGTACTTATTTTCAATTCAAGAACTTGAAATAAATTCCTAGCCACTGCTAAGTTAAGAAATTGTACTGGTTTTTAGACCAAAGGAAAAGTATGTATGAACTTCCATGGTATGGCCCTTTCATTAAAGTGCTTTTATGGAATGCAAAACCCTAGACCAGACCTAAGCATTTTCCTTCATTAAAATCCTGGACAAACCTAAGTTCTGACCCATCTGCTATACAAACTGTTCATTCATGTAATCACCTTCCCTTCCATTATATATAGTCCTTGCTTCTCTCTAGATCATGCTCTTTTCCTACATGATCTAAACACACTGCGTAGCTGCCATACCCTAACTCTTCTATCTCTACCAAGTAAACAAGTAACACAACAGAGCAAATACTAAGCAAAAGGCCAATCCATACAATAGGATTCATGGCCTTGTTAGAATTAGCCCAGAGTTAAGACAACACCTGAGGGACAGAATAAAACAGATTATCTAGCACCCACTCCAAGGTGAGATATCTAGAATTGGACTAATTTACAGAACAGGGATATATGTTAATCACGGCACTGTATGGTAAGGACTTGCCAAAGGGAAGAAATTTTGCCATAGTGAGCACAGCATTCCACAAGATGAGTTTGGGCTTCAACTTCACCTTCCGATCATCAGGAACCAGGTCCTGAAGCACCTTCTTCTTAGGCCACTCTTTGGCCAGTTCGGCATTGGCTAGCTCCTGCAGGTAGTATACAGCCACCTTGGCTGAACGCCTCTGCACACGACCCCCAGTACCAGTCTCCAAACTCAGCTCTCTTAAGCCCTCAGGTCGGCCTGACTCTGGAAAGAAGGGCATCTGTAGGTAGGAGTTACAGGGAAAACCAGGTCTGATGAGCAATCTCTCAGAGCAAAAAAAACAAAACAAAAAAAAATACAATATTCTCAACACCAAATAAACATCCAACAGAACTTAGCAGCTTTGGTTTGTTAATTGCTGAGCAAGGCTGGCCCAACTTCACTAGTGTAAAATCTACAATCCAAAACAAAAAGGAGTTGGTTCTTAAGTTGATAAACATGCTGTACCAAAGACCAAGATACATTATGGTAGATGGGTTAACTCCTCTGATTTGCTCTGGAATAATGCCCACAAAGAGTAATGCCCACAAGTGTGTGTATACACACACACACACACATATGTACACACAAGAAAGTTTCTTATAATTGAGATAAAAGATGTAAATGTATATATCTCAATTATAAGAAACTTTCAGTCTCTAAGAAGATCATATCAACTTACTAAGCTCTGGCATCTCTGATTTACAAATATTCCAGAGCATAAAAAAAAGACACATGCCAGAGTCAATAAGAAAGAAGAAAGGGGAATTATTAGGTATCTTCTGGCAGGTAGTTAGTACTCACAGGTCCATGTTCTGACCGCAGGTGATACATAAGTCCAGCCTTTGATCCATAAGCCTTCCCACAATGGTGACATTTCAGCGTCATCTTCTCCAGCTCTGCAGCTTCTTTGCCACATTTTCGGATGTGATACAAGTAGCCCATGATGCTTGTGAAGCTGCCAGAGCAACTCTAAACATGAGAAGGAGGTCTAAAATCTAATCTTATTCCCTTTAACACACTTCCCCAAATACCACAGCCTCAGTACCTCCTCCTGACATTACAACATGAACATGCCTTTCCAACATCCCCTATCTGACACAATCCTTTCTCACTCCCAGTTCAATTTCCATCCTAAGTTTCAGAGAGGCTACAACTAAAAGGAGAACTTGTTGTTTTGACTAAAGACTATAGCTCTTCAGTGATCCAGCCTAAGTCAAATATCAAAATACAAAATACAAAAACCTCAGTTCAGACTTCCTAAGAAGCTCATGCTTGGATCCTCTCTGACCACTCCAGTAATAATAAGCCATCCCTGAAGTTTGAGGTGAGAAAAAAAAAAAACAACTATGGAGGGGAAGAGAAATGAAAGAAAAAAAACTGTCTTGCACGGAGTTACACTAAAGTGGGAGGAGAAAGAAGAACTTCATTAGGCTTGAGAAAACTGAGAGGAACAGGAACTATTCTGGAGGGGAGGGAAGGGGAGTGGAGGGGAGACTCCCTCAAGACTCAGGCCAAGAGAAGCTGTCCTCAGGCAGACATATGGAGGTGAAGCATGGAGATCAAGAGACTCCAGTTCAGGAAGGCTCCTACCTCCCGCGTGCACTTGAGTTTCCCCATCCTCTTCAGGACCTTCCGGAGTCGCTCTCGTTCATTTGGCTCATCTAGCTCTCCTCCATCTTTCAGGATGGGCTGCAAAGGAACAGGAAAAGGCAGGAAGATGGGAAAATGGGCAAATATTAATTAATAATAGCTAAACAATAATAGCTTGCATTTACATACGGTTTTGAGGATTACAAAGCACTTTACAAATATCTCCTTTTTAGTGAGAGAACAGAAAAAAAGGGAAGAGGTGAGGCAGTATGTGCCTAAAGGTTAAGTAATCAGGATAAGAAGGTAGGCTGATGTGAGCTGTAAGTTGTCGGACCCTCTAAACTTTCTTTATCCTCCTAGCCAGATAGAAGTGTAACTGCAATGAGAACATGATCTCTGAGCTGTACCTTCACCTTGGACCAGTCATCATGGGTATGTGTTAATCTGCAACAAGTAACACAGCTGAACTAGCTGCAGATTCAACCTCAGATTTCAATGTTCAACATCCTTTGACTAAAGGAGTCCATCAGCTCAGGCTGCTGCCTCAGCCTCAAATATTTCCTCCGGGACTTTTTCACCAATCCAGACAAGTGTCTAGATGTCATGTACTTTCCACTGGCCCAGAAGAACACATGAAGCTTTCTTACCAAATTATTATGGTCTGCCATGACGTGGTATTTCATCCCCGCCAATGACCGAAGTTGCTTCCCACAGTGGTGACAGGTGTACATCTCCTGAAGGATTAAAGAGTCTCTCAGTGCCACAAGTAGACAAAAGCTAGCAAGAATGATCAACAGAGAATCAGGACACATAAGCCACACAATCTGCTCAAATCCACACGTATGCCATCCCCCTAAACCAAGTACACATAATCCAAATTACTCATATGTGTGTCCACATGTATTTACTGTGAAATATAAGCTCCTTGAGGGCAGATGTTTTTATATCTCCAGTGTTTCACATTTGGCTTGATCCTTAATAAGGTGCTTAATAAACATTTGCTAAATTAATCTGAACTGCCTATTTAGAGCCAGAGGCCTGGTGACATAAGTACAACCATTTCACATGCTCATTCTCACCTGTCTGCAATTTCCCATGTGCTTCTTTAGACCCTCTACTGTCTTTCTCACCACCGCCCGACAGGTTGGACATGACACTCTGCCTTTGTCCAGGATCTCCAGATACCACTGCTCCTCCACACTGCCTGCAGATGAAAGAAGAAAGCATTTCACACATCGATGAATGGTCCCTCAAAAGAGCATGGCCATATAACTAGAGAAAGGCGTTCTCTGAGGATTACCTTACCTGTGAGGACACAACAAGGTGCCTGTGTGTCCTCACAGGGTTGTGAATATCAGGAGGCATGTCCTCAACATCCTCAGGGAATGAACAGTCACTTCAGTCACATCTCTTTGGGGAGCCGACATTAGAGTACAATGAGTGCTAAGGGGAAAAGATTTGCCTCCAAGAGAAACAACAAACCTATCAGAGACTCTAGGAACAGAGTAACTTCAATGCTTCAAAGATTCGGTTTTTTTCACCAGTGTGGATGCCCCTTCCACTGATCCTTCTACACCTTCATAGACTGCTGGACCAAAAAACATTAACTATCTGGTGGCCAACCTTTTGGTGATAACATTTTCCAAGTTTAGCTCAGCTAATCTTCAGAGAATTGTCCATCACTGGGTACATAATCAAGCTCTTCCAGCTTGTTAGACTCTGCCAGAGCCTGCCTTCTCTGCCACAGCCTCTGAGAATACTGGGTGACCTCCATACCAAGATCAGACACTAAAGATCTTTAGTGGAGGAATGGCAATTCTACTACAGAAGTGAGTAACTTCTAACACTCTTAGCCTGTCTACAAGTATGCAGGGAAGAATGAGACCTCTAAGACACATAATATGTATAACAGTGCTCCCCAGACCATGGGTCCTGCTTCCAGCCTAACCCCATAGCTACTGTCCAGAGACGCAATCCCTTTGGAGATGGACCCTGGCAACTGCTTCTGCAAGTACTACCACCTCTGCCTTCTTTGTAACTATGGCTGCTAAAGACCTGAAAAAGAAAGTTCTTGCCAACAATTTCTGGGAATTATTAGTCAAAAATAAAAAGCCAGTAACATTTTTTCAGTGAAAATAACTTAAAGAATATGCATTACCAACCTCACTGTGGCTATGACCTAAGCATCAATGGATCACTCTATCTGTATGCCCAGCACTCAGCACAATGCTTCACACATAGTAAATGCTTACTAAATGCTCATTCATTCATTCATTCACTCGGACTACCAAAAGCTTCCAGTGACACACATACCTGCTGGATAACTTGGTGGATCCTTCCGGATATAACGGCTTTGGGTTCTGGGGCTATGCTGAGCTCTAGGCCGCTGTTTCTTTCCTATTGCAAGAAACAGTTGAAACCCAAAACATCAATTTTGCTGGCCTCTTGAGAAACTTTTATCCCTCTACAAAGCTGACTCCCTTTTAAGTCATGGAAGAACCCAGAGATATAAGGCAGTCCAAAGGTCTTTTCTTTAGAATGGAAGAGATTCAAAGAGCTAGAAGGTTAGACAAGCACAAAAATTTAAAAACTACTACCAAGGTCTACTTCTTTTTATCTCTGGAGGACCCAAACCTAGCCAACCCTGTGAAGGCAAGTACATGTCATTTCTTTTACCGGAAAGCTTTTGCTTCTTCTGAGGAAATTCTTCATAATCTTCATCTTCTTCCCCACTAGTCTTCCTCTTCCCTTTGCCTGGCACTCCACCTGTAACTAAGGAAAGAACAGATGACATCTCAGCTTGAAGCTGAACGTCTAGGTCTGCTACCAAGACATCCATTATGTTTTCATGTAGTCAACATGAAATCCAAGGGAAAGGTCCTCAAAAACCAGAAAACTCACAAGGATATTTATGTACATTTCTAGATAATGTATTTGTATAGCTCTTATATGAAGACCCACTATGTCCCTACCTTCCCTTCATTCACATCTGAGAGAAGAACAGAGGTTAAAGAATGTTACACAGGCATAGCTATAAGCCAATATAAAGAATAACTCCTTAGACTGTTAAGTCAGGAACTAATAGAGAGATGATACCAGCTAATCTAATCACTGAAGCACCAAAGAAAATAAGGAATTTCTGGGTACAAAGTTTTATTATTACCACGGTACCCTGAGGTCATAACCTGGTACCAGAAACTTTCTGATTAGGGCTGAGATATCCAAAATAAAAGTTCTGTAGGCAGGAAAAACAAAGTTTTATCAATCTAGGATGACACAAACCCTATGATTTTGTTATCCTAAGAAATACAGTTTGGCATTTTTTATTTTTATAGAAATTTGCATTTATTAACTAGAGAGCCAATTCCCTAACCCAGGAGGAAGAAATATTCCTACAAGGCATACGGGATTCATACCTTCACCTTGTGGATGAGAAGTTGCTTTGATCCCTCTCATTTCCAACCAATAAGTCGGCTTCCGGATAGACGTATGACCACCACTCACCAACTTTTGGGAAGAGTCAGAGAATGCATCACTTTGGGAGTCATGGCCAGGTGAAGTACCCTGGAAGCTGCTATCCCCTGTGGCACAATGGGTCCTGCCAGTAACACAATACAAAGAAAGGTACACGCCAAAGAGCAATGTTTTTACATTTTTTGTTTTTAATTCTAAAAAAAGACAATGAACATGTTCCTAAAGCAAAATGCTATGAAGTCAGAGCATCAAGGAACATGTTTCAATGTCCATCAAATAAACAAAGCTTAAGACAAAATTAATGACAGATTTAATGATATACACTCACAATTGGGATACAAAATAGGGGAAAATGGAAAGTAACTGATATCAATGGCTATAATCATTATTACTTATAAAGTTTAAACCAAGAATTTCTGGGATTTGGTGAAGGTCACTGAAACTGGGTAGAACAGGAAGCTACTTCAAGTTCAATTTAAAGATCTCTGGATCCAGAATCCAAGAGGAATAAGGAGAAAAATGAGGCGTAACCACGAGTGACAGAGCAGAGAAGGCAATTTATAGCTCTTAGTAGCCCTCCAATTCTCCTCAGATCCTGAGTTTTAAGTTGTCAAATTGCATTATCACACTCAGAAGCACATATGATCTCATTATGAGTACCTTCCTCCCATTGTGCTGAATGTAATACATCCATTTCTTTTCATTTTATACGAGACTGTCTATGTTCTCCCATAAATCTTCCTCAGTAGTCTAGACAAAGCTTAAAGTCTTTCTCTAGATCTCCTACTGTTCAAATACCAATGAAGCACACAGGTTGTCCATCAGTTAGTTATCTCTTTCTCTCCCTACATTACCAACCAACATCCTTTTCTGGTCGTAGATCTCTGATGACATTTTTTTACACTGCTTTGCCTGAGTAATGCTTCAGTGGTTTTCAGGCACAAGTGTTCCCCTTCCCTCCCATCTTTTCTAACAATCTGGTCTTTCATCCTTACTCTCTCATTAACCTTCAATCTCTCCCAGTCTACTGGCTGTTTCCCTATTGTATACAGCTTATATGTATAGGCTGTTTGCCTATATACACACCCATGTCCCCTCCATCCTCCAAAAACTGATCCATCCATTCCTGCTAGCTACTATACTATGTCATTTTCGCTTTTGTGGCTATACTCCTTGAGTATATCATCGACACACCATCTATGATCAATACCTCCACTTCCTTTTCTCTCAAGTCTGTGCTTAACAATCTATAGTCTGATTTCTGACCTCATCAATTCAAATAAAACTATTCTCTACAAAGTTACCAATGATTTCTTAATCATTAAATTGAGTGGCCCTTTCAGTCATCCTTCTTGACCTCTATGCAGCCTCTGATGTCAACCTCTTCTCTCTAGGGTTTCATGACACTGCTCTGACACTCTCCTGGATCTTCATCCAGGTCACATCTGCTAATCACAGTTTTCCCGCCAAGGCTCTGTCCTGTCCCCTCTTCTCCTTTTACACTATTTCACTTAGAGATCTCATCAGCTCGAATGGATTGATTTCTACGAAGATGATTCTAAGATCTATTTGTCCAGACCTAACCTCTCTTGACCTTCAATCTCACATCTCCAATTGCATACTGGCTGTCTCAACCTGTATATCTCTTAGACTTCTCAAACTCAACATGTCCTAAACTGAACTCATTATCTCTCCCCCCAAACCCTCCCCTCTTCCTAACTTCCCTATTATTGTGAAGTGCACCACCATCCTCAGTCTCACAACAGAAACCTCACTCTCTTTCACCATAGCCAATCAGCTGCCAAATCCTGTCATTTCTACCTTCATAGCATCTCCCATCCTCTCCTCTAACACTGCCACCACCCTAGTGCAGGCCCTTGTGACCTAATGCCTGGACTGCTCCAATCCCTGCCTTAAACCTCCCCTCATTCCAATCAATCTTCCACTCAAGCACATGTTGCTCTTCCCAGGACCCATTCAATCCACTCCAGTGGCTCCCTATTTCCTCCAGGATCAAATATAAAATACTGTTTGGCTTTTAAAGCTGTCCATAACCTGGCCTCTTCTTTCTACCTTTACAGTCTCATTAGACCTTCCCCACACTTTGCACATATTCAGGGATCCAGTGACACTGGCCTCCTTGCCGCTCCTCTCACATCTTCCAACTGTGGCCATTTTCACTGGCTGTCCCCCATGCCTGGAACTCTCTCCTACATCATCTCCACCTCCTGGCTTCCCTGGCTTCTTTCAAAACTCAGCTCAAGTCCTACCTTCTACAGGAAGCCTTTCTCAATCCTCCTTAGTGTTAGTGTCATCCCTCTGAGACAACCTCCAACTTACCCTGTATATATCCTGTTTTTATATAGCTGTTTGCAAGTTGTCTCCTCCATCAGACTATGAAATCCTTGACACAAGGGTCTGTTTTGTGCCTTTCTTTGTATCCTCAATGCCATAGTGCCTGGCACAGAGTAGGTGCTTAATGAATGCTAACTGACTGACACTTATCATGTACTTCTCCATCACCCTTTGAGCAATCTGCAAATTTAGCTCCTCAGAGACAGATGTTCCATTGCTCACAGCTATATGGCACCACCAAAAAAATATAGATGTTAAATATATGATCCTTTGTTTCCCGAAAGAGCTTAGTGTCATTAAAAGCACTATATAATTTTCCACAGACAACCCAGCTTATTCTCTGCTTAAATTCTGGGCCCAGCTCATGAATGATCCACATGCAGTGTCTATCCAAGATATATGTTCTATGGGTCATCTATCCAACTACATATCATAGTCTGAACGAATAACAAGCATACTTAATCTGCTTGGCTTTTCCTGTGTGAGCGGTTAGGCTGAACTCTTCCGAGTGCTTGTGAATCTAATTCTAACTTGGAAGGTTCTTTAATGTTTCCAGAATTGATACAATCAGTACAATGTCATCAATGTCACCAAGAGAAACACTTAAAGGACATTGATTGGGAATCTCTCTTCAATTTGAACTGTAAACGCACATCTACACGACGGCGAATTGTCTCATTTTATGCAACATCTGATACTAATAATCAGAGGGTCAAAGAAATTTATCTCCACTGTTACTGCTTTTAAGGAATCTTAATATCTGCATAAGAGACCCCTTTTCAGAGAAGAGGCATTAAGGGGCAATTTGCTGTAAAAAGTCAAATGCTTTTAAACAGTCACCAAGTAACAGGCAGTTGGATCTTGCTCCTTTTAATCAGTTGTGTGCTGAAGATGTGGTTTGTTATAAATATTCTGCAAAAATTATCCTGTTTCCTTCTCATACTTCCACCAAGGATACCCTTGATGAGCTTGCAGATTATTCTCAAAAAAGATTCCATAGAGATGAAAAAAATAGACATATGAGCCAGTCTTTTTGGGGGAGGGAGGGGGTAACATTAAAAATCCTTGGAAAAAACAACCATTTGGTATACTCCTCTTTTTCACGTATCTTGAGAATCCATTCTGCCAAGCCTTCAGAATTTTGTTACCTCCAACAGGGATTTCCTCTGCACTGACATGGCCTAATCCATTTGCTTTTACCCTCTTTGCTTTATTTCCATTTTCATTTCTTCCTGACTCCTATCAGGGAGTGTGATATCGGATTTAAATGTGGCAGCTGATGGCAAAAGGAGTTTGTTACAGAAATCTTGACAGATCTTTTCCATTTTTCATTTGTCAACTTCCTCCTGGGGCCATCTTTAAATGTCTTTGGAATATTGGCTCTCCTGCCAAATTTTCTGTTAACTTGTTTCTCCCTTCACTGATTCTTCTTCTTTTATGAGGTGATGCTATTGATAATCTTCTATTATTTTCCTTCATAAGATTTTCAAAAGAACTTATGTTTTAATTGGTATTGTCCTTGGCTATCATATCTCTCCACTTGGCAAGGGGGACCGAATACTTCATGGCTGAGACAGTGAGTGGTAAGTTCTTTTGGTTTCCTTGTGCCGAATGATTTGTAACAGTTAAGCTTCCTTAGGAAAGAGTAAAGGTATGTGTCAATTCCTTTGCTTTTATTCATTTCCCACTTTTGGCACTAACGGCTTGTCAGGTTGAAGGTGCCTTAACTGCATGCCATATTTTCTCTCTTACTCTTTCTTCTAAACTGCTATTGATTCTGATATTTGTTTTAACAAGCTTATGGTCTGTCTCATTCACAGAGAGCTAATTCTGAAATGTCTTCCATATCAGCAGCTAGCAGTTTCCTTTCTATTAAAATAAAACCAATTTTATTTGTATGATATTTGGTGTTTGTCATATTGGGCATTTTCTGACTCCCATTTAAAAGTCTTTATGATGTGCCAATATGAGGCTTCTATATAGTCTACAAGCCTTTGGTTTCTCTTCTCTTACTCCTTAATCCTGTTTTCCAATGTATTTTCCCCCATCCTTCCCATGCCCATTTTTTTTTCACTTATGCCTCCTATGTAAAACTTTTTTTATTGCTCCACTTGCCTTCAGTTATCAGGACAAGTTCCTTCTTCAAATTACTTTGTATTTATTTATCTGCATATGTGTAATAATCTCCCCAGTGAACAGGAAACTCTTGGAAAGGAAGGAGCAGTTCAGTTTTGTCTTTTTAATCTCCAGTGCCTAGTACCTAGCAGAGCTTTAATGTTTGTAGAACTAAAGTCACTGTACATTGAAGGATATGTTGCCTAGAGGCAGTTAGATGATGTTGTGGATACAGAGCTGGGTCTGAAGCTCAAATCCAGCCTCAGGCACTTATTAGCTGTATGACCTTGAGCAAGTCACTTAACCAGTTTCCCTCAGTTTCTTCAACTGTAAAACAGGGATGATCATAATAGTACCTACTTCCCAAGGTGGTTGTGACGATTAAATATTTGTAAAGCACTTAGTACAGTGCCTGGCACATAATAGGTGCTACGTAAATGCTAGCTATTATTATTATTAATTTGAAGGATCTTGTTAAGTTCTTCATGGAATTGCTTTACCTCCTTATCCCCAACAAAACACTGCAGCACCATAAAAGTGTAATTATCTTTACAGTGGTTTTTTCCAAATATTTATTTCGAACACTACTAGACAAGAAGACCAAGTACCCTACGAAATGATGTTTCTTGTTCCTTTTGGGCACTGATTTTTACAAATGCACCAACTTCTTTGTCTATCCAAGGAGAACCTGTGACTCATTCTTCCATTCAGTTGTAACTTCCTGATTTTATATATAGTGAGAATGTCAAGTATAATATAATTCACTTCCACTAGGAGTCATGTCTACTTGGTCACTGAGGACCTCACATTTATAATACCAAGAGTTACATTAATGTTCATAAACAGTCTAAAATTTGTGATTCTTAGCATCCCGTGTCCCCTTTTCTGCTCATCTGTCACTATCACTGAAAGAGAACAGGTCCACAGGACTAAATGATATTTTACTATTTATAGTTTGTTGCGTGGGTTGCCATGATCAAAGAATTCATCACCAAGTGGCCAACCTAATGCTCAGTCCTTGGAAAACAAATTGCCTATTGCTCAGACTGTCCTTCAAGTCCTCCCAGGTTGGCAGAATCTGCCAAAGTTTATACTCCACTCTAGGCTCCTAGAACCCAAGGCCACCTCTATGCTATGGTGAGGAAGAAAATAGGAATTTATGGATAACTCTCACAACCAAAAGAAAAGCACTATCATGTTCTAAACCAACTAACTCTAGGACTCAAGTATCTATCCTGTCTTTGACCCCCAAAACTAAAGCCAGGAATATACATGTAAGTCAAGGGCTATCTGAATATTCAGGTCGCGGATGCAACTATCTTAGTTCCTTAAGATTACTGATCCAGTGGTCTTAAGGTCTCAGAAAAGCTTCCTATTTGGCCTAGAACCACTTTACTTCCTTCCACCTGTTTAGAAATGGCTATGAACCATGATGAATATTCCTTCTCTCCTCTGTGCTAATCCCCTCCACCTGCACAAAATTCCAGGGTTTCTAACTTAGTAGGTACATTTAAGGGAAAGCTTGAATTCAAAATTCCCCTTCCCACATAGCCTGAAATTCCAACAACTAAGAAATTTATGTGGCAGTTCTTGTGTTTAAAAATATTTTTATTATCAACTTAGTAACCATTACCAAAAAAATCAAGTAAATACACAAAACAAGGAATAAAATCTTACATAATATCCTTAGTATTTAAGAAGGCAGAGCCAAATAAATTAAACAACAAACATGATAAAATGCTGTTCTGCCTCCTTCCAGTTATGTCTGATCCTCTGGCTTTGTAGCGGTTAATTTGTTTTCATTAGCAAAAATCCCTGGGAAGGTTAAGGGAGAAAGCTATCAGTTATTTACCCTTTGACGTAACTAAGATTCACTGAGGGAATACAACAGAAGATACTGGATTCCAGTGGAGGGAGTAGGCAGGCAGAGGAGAGAGTTTAGGAAAACAAATGAGAGAAACAGGAGACTGTAAAGGAGCAAGGATACAGAGAGGTAGGAAAATCCCAAAAGACAAACTTTGCTCTTTGCAATTTTATCAAGGGCTCCTTGCTCTTTCCCTTGTCCCCTACCCTTTTGTCAGTTTTCTAAAGCCTCTCTCTTCCCTCTTTGCCTGCCTACAGCTTGGCATGAACTATACTCAGAGTAGTAACATGATATGACATGATCACTTTTCCCCCCATTTACATTCTATCCATCCTTTTATCAATTCTTCAAAGACCAGCTCAAATACTACTGACATTGTGAGGTCTTCCCACCTTCCTTAAACCACTCCAGAGAAGTGAACTTATGGTACTTCATATTCCCCCTAAGAGACACAACTACCACTCCTTTTGATTATAAGTTCTTTGGGAGTGGGTAACAAGTCTAATTTACCGTTGTATCTCCCTGCCCCCATACCTAGTAGATGCAACACACACAGTAGCTGGCTGGTCAAATGAAGCACTAAAGCCCTCCTCAGAAACCAGATCAACCACAGAGTAAACATGTTGCAAAAGAGAGTACTAACAATCAGATCTGTGTCACAGTCCCAGCTCTACCACTGTTTTAATTTGGGACAGGTTATTTAATGCCCCTGAATCTCAATTTCCTCCTACATACCTAATGTACCTAAATGCCTAAGCACCTAAAGGTGCTAGGCTAAAAGGTCAATCAGGCTCCTTTCAACTCCTATGATTTTACACTAATAACAACATTTGGGCAGTTAGGTGGCACAGTAGATAAGAGTGCTGGGCCTGGAGTCAGGAAGACTCAACTTCCTGAGTTCAAACTTACTACCTGTGTGACCCTGGGAAGGTCACTTAAACCTGTCTGCTGCAATTCCTCATCTGTAAAATGAGCTGGACAAGGAAATGGCAAACCATTCTAATACCTTTGCCAAGAAGACCCCAAATAGGGTCACAAAGAGTCAGACACAACTAAAAAATGACTGAACTGCAACAAACAATAACATTTATACCTATACCTAGCCTGTTAGGTAGTGTAATTGTTATAGTCCCATCTCACATACAGCAACTGTGGGCTAAGGAGTTTAAGTAACTTGGACTATCCATGGGGGCTGGATGGAAACCAAAATTCCCTAAAAGGCCAACTCCAGCAGGTTTTCTACTATACCATAGTGGCCTGCATTTACCAATTCAAATGCCCTCTATAGTCTTTCCTTCCTCATCTTAAGCCAAATTCATACCTTTCTATTCATACCTCCTATTCAAAGCAACCTTCTAGGAATTCCCCTCTGTTCTTTGCACACAATTCAAGGAAGGCAATCAGCTAGCCTAATGGATAGTGTTGGTCTAGGAGTCAAGCACTCCTCAGTTTTCCTATCTCTAAAATGGGGATAGTAGCTATGGACCTCACCTCATAGGGATATGGTGACTGCAAATAAGATAAAAGAACACATGTACAACTCCTAGCAATGACTAACTTGTTATTATGCTAAGAAAGTGATTAAAATGTCCATACAGTTTTAACCCAAAGATCCCACTGTTAGGCATATGCTCCAAGGAGGTAAAAGATTGGGGGTTAGGGGGAAGGCCTTATATATGCACTATGATATTTATAGCAGCAACTTCTCTGGTGGAAAGAACTAGAAGCAATGTAGATGTCCACTGATTGGGGAATGTTGTATAGAAATGAAATGTAATATTACTGTACTGTAAGAAATCATAAATATAAAAAATACAAAGAAGCATGAGAAAACATATGCACTGAAACAAAACGAAGTTGAACAAGGAAAAATATGTACAACAACAAAAAAATCAAAGTTAAATATCAACTATAATGATCACTCCTGTCTTTCAGGGTGGCTTGATGCAACAATGTTCCTTGATTTGGGGGGGGGGGAGTGGTCATAAAAAAAAATTATGACCCAAAGAAGAGATATGAGAATTCATTTGCCCTTCTTTACAAAGGTGGGAGACTCTGGATGTAGAACACTGTATATACTGTTGGCCTTGGTTGACAGGTCAGTTAGTTTTGCTGAAGTGCTTTTTTCTTCTTTTAATAAAAGATGGCTCTCACAGAGGGATATATTTGGAAATGAAGGTGATTAAAGGATATTTATCATTTTTAATAATAAAAAAATAGCATAAATTCAACAAAAAACCTTAAAGCACTAAATAAATGTCAGTTATTATTGAAATTAAAAACTTTTCCTTCTCACTTGCAAAGATGCCTTACATTTTCCCTCACAACTCCACTATCTTCATGAAGTTCTGTTCCCCACAAATCTTTGTTCTGCATATTTTTAGACCTCTGAGGCAAAAAGGCTGTTTTCTGGAGAAGATCAATCAAGAAACTTGAACCCAATCACCTGTTCCCAATTCTCTTCTATTTATATTATATTAACTTTACGAACCTTGGGCTTCTCTGCTCATGTCAACATATGCCTAGGCTCAACCACTGAAGATTTTGGGTCTCTAAAAACTGGGGAGATTAATCTTATCCATCACCTTCTAAGTAAGAAACAGATATGAAAGCAGAATTGCTTAAAAAAAAAAAAGAGTACCAAAAGCAGAGTATGAAACTATTTCCAATTTATATAATGCTAAGACAGGAAAAGGAAAAACTGAAAAGATAGGACGTACACCTATGTATGGATATACCCAAGCTCTATCCTGCATCCCCCTTTTCTCTCTACACAAAAAATTCTTAACCTTTATGCACCCCCTTTAACTACAGTGAAGCCAACGTATTCCTTCTCAGAATGTTTTAAAATGTATAGAACACACAGGATTACAAAAGGAGTCAATTATATTGATATAAAGATGTAATTCCCACCCCCTTCTAACCTCAGACACCTGTGAAATCCATCCACAAGATACCTTGTATGTCTATGGATTTCAGGTTAAGAACCCCTGTTCTATACCCTCTTTCAGGGATCCCATCAGCTCTCTTGGTTTCAACTATCAATTCTGGTTGGTTCCATAATTTGTGTATCTAGACCTGATCTCTCTCCTAAACTATAGACCCACATCTCCAATGCCTGCTAAATATTATCTCTATTTGGACATTCCATGGACATCTCAAACTCAACAAGTCTAAAATGGAACTCATCTTTTCTTTTAAACTTACTAAATCTGCTAACATCCCTATTACTGTTGACCACCATCATTTGGTGGTACAATTTAAGAAAAAAAGAAACTGAAAGAGAATGCGTACAAAGACAAGAGATAAGCCTAAGACAATCCTGAGATACACCTATACACATGGGGCTGGTCATGGATAATGATCTAGAAAAACGGTGACACTTTCAGACATATAAAAAGAATGGCACCACCATTTTTCTAATAATCCAGGTTTACAACCTAGGAATCATTCTCGATTCTTTACTTTCCCTCATCCCACAGCATTGTCTTAATGATTCAACCCTTTCAACACCTTTTACATCTGTATCTTTCTCTCTGCTTTTACCATAAGTAGGCCTTCACTTGTGCCTAGATCAAGGGTGGGGAACTTGGGTCCTTGAGGCCACACGTGGCTCTCTAGGTCCTCAAGTGCAGCCCTTTGACTGAATCCAAAGGTCACAGAACAAATCCCCTTAATAAAAGAATTTGTTCTGTAAAACTTGGACTCAAAGGGCCACACCCAAATACCTAAAGGGCCACATGTGGCCTTAAGGCTGAGGTTCCCCACCCCAGCTCAGACTACAGTAACAGCTTAACTGGTCTCCCTGTTCCAAGTTTCTCAATTCTCCAACCCACCCTCCCCATAGCTACTAAATGGATATTATTGAAGCACCATATCTGATCATGTCACTCCCTTGCTGAAAAACTTTTAATGGCTCCTAATCCTACATGCCTGGAGTGCTCTCCTTCTTGGAACTCTTAGCTTCCTTCAAGGCTAAGATCAAGTGCCAACTCTTTCAAGAGGCCTTTCCTGATTTCCCCAGTTGTTAGCACCACAACTCCACAAATCACGTGTCCCCTGTATTTACTTATCTGTAAATATAATGTGCTCCCCTGGTATAATGGAAACTCCTTGAGGGTAGGGTGAGCTCACTTTCTTATTTGTGTCCTCAGCACCTAGAAAAGGATCTGGCACACAGTAGAAACTTAATGCTTATGGATCCATGATGAAACAAAGACTATTTAGGACTAAGGAAACAGCTCTGGAAAGAAATTCTAAAATTATGAATTGTTCTGGCTTTTTTTTCTCAGCTCTCATCCTTCTTGAGCCCTCTGCATGCATCAATATTCACCATTCTCTTTATGATGCTCAGGTCTCTCTAGATTTTAAAAAAAGCATCTCCATTTTTCCAGATCGTCATCTATGATGAGGTATAGGTGTACCTCAGGATTGTCTTAGGCCCTTCTCTCTTCTTTCTATATATTCGCTTTCAGTTTTATTCCTTAAACGATTTATTAAAAACCCAATGTTGAACATTAACACAAAAGTCCAAATAACTGAACTTGCTTAGTAACTACTTACATACAGATTAATCAATTTCAATGTATAATACCATTCCAAGTCCCCATCAGAATTTTTTGTCTGTTTGTTCTTGGCCATTTTTTTAAAATTTGCTTTTCCTGATATGTACAGTCTATTCTTCTAGTTCTGCTTTTTCCACTTTTCATTATAGAAATCATTCCAGATTTCTTTTTATTCTTCATAATGTCTTACACATTGAAGATTCCATTGCATTAATTTACCATAATTATTAATTATTCCTCTATTGGGTATTGCAGTTGCTTCCATTTTTTTTTTTTTGGTAATTATATACAAAGCTATTGTGAAAATACTTGAATGGGAGTTTTTTTTGTTTTTTAAAACACTTTAGAGTATAGCTCAATCAATAGTGATTATTTTTTGTAACTTTTACTATATACTGTCAGATTGCTCTCCAAAAATGATTCAACAAGTTTGCAATTTCACCAGCAGTAAAACAATGTACCTGTTTTCCACAACTCCACCAAGGCTGAGTTTTGCAGCTTTTAATTACTTTTGCCAATCTGTTACTGTAATTCTGTATTTCCAACAGAGTTTTGCAGAGTTCTCATAAAAAGCGCTAAGCAATGTCTCTAACTGCCTACTAGACATCCCTGCCTATATGTACCACAGACACTTCAAATTCAACATGTCCTAAATGGAACTCTTATCTTTCTACTCAAATCCCTCTTCCTAAATTCCTATTTCTGTGGCAAACCCTACTATCCTTCTAGTCCTCCAGTTCTAAATCTCATGGTCATCCTCTAATCTTCTTTTCACCTTAACTCTCATATCCAATCAGTTACCAAATCTTATAAATTCTAATTTCACATTTCTCACAATTGTTCCCTATTTTACACTTGCCTACCTCCCCAATTCAGTCCTTTATTACCTCTTGCCTGCACTGCTACAAAAGCCTAACTGATCTCCTTTCATCTAGTCCCACTTCAAACCATTCTTCACATGACTGCTGAATAAACAGTCCTGAAGCTAGGTCTGACCATGCCATTTCCCTACTCAAGAAGCTTTGGTGGATCCCTATTTTCTCCAGGATAAAATATAAACTCTTTGGCATTTAAAACCCTTTTCAATCTAGCTCCAGCCTATCTTTCTAGACTGATTTCAAGTTACTCCCTCTCACATACTCTATGTTCCAGCCAATTTGCTATTTTCCAAATTCAATATTCCATCTCCTAACTTGGTACCTTTGCACAAGCTATTCCTCATGCTTGAAATGCTCTCTCCTGTCTACCTCTTGTAACCTCTAGTGTCCTTCAAGGCCCCACTCAGGCAACACCACTTACATGAGACTTAGTTCTGCCCTCTGGTGCCAGGCAGAAGAGGACTAATTCCTCTACCACATAGTAGCCCTTGACATACTTGAAGTCAGCTATTATGTGCTGTCGCCCTTGCCAAGTCTTTTCTAAGTTAAACATTCCTAGTTCCTTCAATTAATCATCCAACAACATGAACTTAAAGCTCATCCCCATCCTGGTTACTCTCCTTTGGACAGTCTCCAACTTATCTCTAAACATGCTGTTTCCCCCAGGAGAATGTAATCTCTTTGAGGGAAAGGGCTGTTCGATATTATTAGTGCTTTCCACACAGCAAGTATTTAAAAAAAATTGGGACTCCTGACTTCTTATGTCCCTTCCAACTTTAAAATTTTGTGAAATTAGAAACTGTAAATTACTTAAAAGGGGATGAAATAACAGGAAAAGTTCAAAATGACTAAGAAAACTACTAGAAAAGAAATGCCCAGTAAAGACTTTCTTTTCACCTCATTTCACCATTTCAAAGTCCTACATGATTTTTTCTTGGGCAAATTAGTCTATATCTCTTTCTGATTAACACATGAACTGAACTTTCTCATACCTTCAACTCAATAGTGAAACAAAAAGCCCAAAGGTTAATTCAATCCTGAGGGTGGGTATAGTAACAAAACAAAAAAGTTTTCATCTAACCTGACCCTTCTAAGATAATTTCAGGAAGACCCTCCAAAGCCAAACGGTGCTAAGAACTCTTTAGTGAAACATCTTTTGGTAGAATAGCTACCAAAAGAAAAAAAAAAAAGAAGAGACTAAAAAATCTTTGACTTTTGCTTTTGATAGTAGGTTTATCTACAGCAATTCTCAAGGCAAAGTTCTTCTCTGCTTTTATATTCTATGAAGCACACATGCAATGTTTAAATACAATTAATCCCAAACTTCCTTTCCCAAGTAACACAGAAACCCTAATTGAACAAAAGCAAAGTAACTACTTTAAATGCAGCAGCAATTTAATGAGTTTATGGTGGTAACTGTTGACTACTTTTCACTCTCTGCCTCTGATCTCAAACAAAAAATATCTACCTCTCCAACTCCTTTCTGGTCTCCCATGTGATAAAGTTTTAATGCTTTATCTTCAATCCCTCTCTCAGTTCAAATATCAAGGTCTCATGAAAAAACTACTGTCCATGTCATTCCTTCCAAACAAAAATTTCTAAAGCACAAGGCTATCTTTTGAAGGAAGTTTACAAACCTCAGCACCCTCCAGGCATAAACTTAATCATTAACCAGTCTTACAGAAAAATCTGAAACTGAAAAGATTACCAGTTTATTTTCATCAGTCTTAGTGACAAAGTATCTGATGGCAGTGAGCATCAAAAGCCTTAAGAAATACAGTACAAATATGATGTGGGTCATACTTTCAACTTTTATTGTAATCCATTCTTTTCTGCAGGCTAATGTGTTTTCAAGGCGTGAGCTTGACAACCTGCTTTATCACCCAATTACACCAATGCCAGGAAACCTCACTTACTTCTTGGCTTCCACACTCCTCTTGCTCTTCTGCTGCCTGAAGTGTGTGGGTCCAGGGGCCTAGCAAATCACAAACATGGAAGTTACTACTATAGGGAGAGGCAGCGCTGCGAAGGGGACAGAACGACAACCTCACAACAGTAAGCCCTAACTTTACGTCCCTCTTCTGACACAGGCAGGCTCGGTGATCCTATCTCGCAGTGCCCGCGGACAACTCAAGACTAAGTTGCGGAACAGCAGTCCAGTTGCATACTTGAGGGAATTTTTCTCCCCAAGACGTCCCTACACCAGTGAACTCATATGGACCGAACTACCCAGCGACCTCGGAATAGAGTCTGCCCCCACGGAGAGGAAACCCTCCGCTCACAAAGGAAACCACGCTTTCCTAGGAACATCTCCGCCTCGGCACACAAGGCTGGGATCGCGTCCCTTCGGTCTCTGGGAAGGGAGTGGGGCGTCCTCCCCGGCACTGGCCCTGCGCCGGCCCGAGGTCCCGCTAACTGCGCCAGACCCACCGTGTAGAGTGCGGGGGCGGGAAGAAAGGCCGCCTCCCGGGCTCGGTGGCGGGGCCGGAGGCAGTCTGAGGAGAAGGAGGAAGGGGAGGGTGGCGCGCTGCCCACGAAGAAACTCCGGCCTGGGGACCAAGAACCGGGAGCGGCCGAAGCGCGCTATCTCCTCTGCCCCGCGCCTTCCCCGGGCCCGGACGGCCTAAGAATCAGCAGACGGGGGAGCCCGAATGGCAGTGGGGACGGCCTCGGGATCGCGGTAAAAAAATCAAGGGTTCAAGGCTCTGGAAAAGGGGCCCCCCAAGCCAGTCTACTCACAGAAGCTACCGCAGAGCGTCCGGAAGGCATCGCCCCCTCCAGGCTTTACTTCAAAAACGTCATCACGGCGCGACCCCAAGGAGGCTGGAGAGGAAAGGAGAGTAACGTCACGTCCGTTCACCTCCCGTCGGCGCGCTGGAAGCCGGAGTATCACGTGGCCAGGTTCCGCTTTTCTCGCTGCAGCGCCCCTCCGACGCTGTTTGTAGATGTTAGAATGTAGCAGATGGGAGAGTGGTGAGACCGTCAATGGCAGTCGCCTCCCTCCTCCTCCTCCTCCTTTTTTTTATTACAGATAGGGAAAATAAGGATGAGAGGGAGCTGATTCTAGAATGAGAAACATAGTCAAGATTTGAACCTAGGTCCGCCCTTGACCTCGGGACCGAGGCTGGTGCCTGGTTCTTGCTAGTTGTTCAGTCGCGTCCGACTCTCCGTGACCCTATTGGGAATTTTGAGAGATGAGGAAACTGAGGCAAGCAGGGTTAAGTGACTGGCCCAGCGTCACACAGGTAACGTCTGAGGCCAGACCCGGATCTATCCACTGCTCCACCTGGCTGCCCTAGTGCTTCCTAGGTAGTCATACAGCTCAACACACTCTGTATTTACTTCTCCTTTTATTCGAGAGAAGTTACAGCCCCGCCCCCCCAGATAATTTTCTTAGACACACGCTTAGGGATCATGCAAGAGGGGTGATGGAGTGGCAGTGAAGTGAAGGCTCGTAGATTAGCCTGGGGAAGAGCACTTAGATTTTTCTTTTGTTGCTCTCCCGGATCTTCTTTGCCTCAGGGCACGGAACTGAGCCGGCTGCTCTCTGACTGTGGATGTCCTTCCAAGACATCCTCCCTGTTCTATCACCCTGAGCATCTGGCTGTGGAATCTTCTGTTTTAACGCTGGTCCTCTTAGAATGACTTTATCTCCCTGGCTAGTTTGTTTAGTTTTATTGGGTTTCTTTACAGATCCACCGCAACACTTCCTTTGAGCTGGAGGTGTGTACTGGTGTGGTGGTATGGGATGGGAGATCTTGTTGCTCTGTGGAACTGGGGCCCTTCTAGGATGGGGAATCTTGTTACTTTTTGGAACTGGGGATGGGGACCTGCGGGACGGTCTAGATTTGGGTGCGGATTTAAGAAAAGATCTAGATTGGTTAATCTTTATACTCTCTGGAACCCTACGAAGTGGTCTGAATACTTCTGTTTTCTTGTCATCTCTCTCTGGCTTTTTCCTCTCCATTTTAGTGTCTAGACCAGTTGTGTCCAGAGACTTGACCAACTGCTTGCCCTGATTTTTGGAATCATGTTTGACATGAGATTGTTCAGGGAAAACTGAGCGTTGCTGCCTGTATGGGCTTGCCCTAGGAGCCTGCATCTGTTGGAACGAAGGCGTTTGTGGATAAGCCATACCTAATGCTCTCTTTATGCAGAGGCAGAGCCATTGCATGAATCCCGTGGACTTCTCAGAATGTCTGCTTGGAGGAGCTACTTTCTGGGCTTCCTTAGTCCTTCTCTCTCGATGTATCTCTCTAGCCTTGGGGGTGCTCTGTCTCGGCACTCTTTCAATTTTCTGAGTTGTAGTTCTGATCTCCTTGGGGGTCTTCACTTGTTCTGAGTCAAGGATCTGTTTAGCTTCATCTCCAGCCAAGCCACCTTCGCTATCAGTGTCCAGTAAAGAATGTATTGTAAAGTCATGCTCAGACTTTCCACTTTCTGCTTTTACAACCTCTACTCTCCTGCCAGGTAAATTTCTTTTGATATGGACCTGAATAGGTCCAGGAGTTTGAGAAGGTTCCAGAGGCTGGAAAGGCTTAAGTGCTATATCTGTTTTAGGGTAGGGGCTTAGAGTAAAATTTTTCTTGGTGACATGACAGGTACAGACCTTACCCTTCCTCTCCTTCTCTGATGGGTCAGACTGTGATGATGCATGTCTCATTGACACCAAAGGCCCTACTTCTCTTTGCTCTTTTGGGGTTTGGGTTTGGTTTCGGGTTCTCAACCGAAAGCCAAGGTGAACCCGAAACTCCCCATGTCCCTCAGAGTTACGAAAAAGGCGGAGCTGTGGATAGATAAGAAGCCAAGGCCCAACAGTGTCTTGGAACTTGTGGGGGCAACTGGGGCCTGAACATCTGCCACACTGCAGACAGATGGGGTACTGTAGAACCATACCTGTAGTTAGGGATGAAGTAAAATGTGGAGACAGTTGATTCTTTAGGAGCCGTTGTGTTATTTTCAGCTGCAGATCCCGTAATAGCTGTGTCTGTTCATGGGAAGAAGTTACTGACAGAGGCCTAGGCTGAGATTCAGAAGTTCTTATCTGTGAGCAGATATCTGGTTTTTCATTCTGTTCCACTGAAGCAGGGTTCTCCTCAGGACTAGGTACCTTGTGGGAGGAAGGCGGTTGTGGACTTGTACTCTGAGGTAGCTCACTTAACTCTGAGGGGATTTGTTCCCTTTCCTTCCTTTCCTCCATAGGTTCAGTGCTGCCTTGGGCTTTTTTTGTGGTCAAGTTGGGATAGTCTTGAGAGGTACTGGGCCTGGAATTCTCTAGCTGTTCATTGAAGGATAAATTCTTCTTACAGAGTTGGCGTAGGTTGTCTCTCTGTGAAAGTGAAGTCCTAGGAGGGGTACCCATAATCTTGCCTTGACAGCTGTGGGAAACTGTTTGTCTTGGTGTAAAAAAATGCCCATTTGGGGCATATGGATCGGAAACTGGAGGTGGTGTTTGGACATGAGCCTCTTGGATAGGATGTGCTTGCTGCATCTTAGCCCACAGGTTCTTCCTTAGCATGGAAGCAGTAGATGATGATTTTCTCCTTGCCACTTTTCCCTTTGAAATTCCCTGCTCCTGAGCCTTCACTTGCCTCTTTGAAATACTTGGTTTTAGGGCTTTCGGAGTCCTTAAACCTTCCTGGCAAAAACTATTCTCTGATCTCCAAGTTGGGAGTAAAGGAGCCTGGAATAGGCATCGAGGTCTCAGCCTCCATTGCCGTAAGGAATGTAAGAGTTGCACAGATAGAGGCCTGGGAAGAGTTGAAGGTTGTGCTGTTTTGGAAAATTTGCTAGATATTCTGAAAATAAAGGACTTTTGAAGGACTATATTCTCATTCAAGTCTCCTAATACTGATCTCAGAATTTCCTGTGTCTTAGAGCCAGGAAGGCCTTGTTTCAGTTTAGCAGCAATCCTATCAGAACCTAAAATGTATGGAAGTGTGGAGCTCAGGATATCCCCAACTGGTGACTGCAACTCTAGAGTTAATTGCTTAGGATCTATGACTTGAAGCTTTGACCTTGAGGTCAATCCCACAGAGTCTACAGCTTGAATATGTGGCCTTGGGGTCAACTCTACAGAATCTATGACTTGAAGATGTGGCTTTAGGATCAGCCCATTGGAATCTTTGAGTTTAATCTGTGACACCTGGGCAAGCCCCTTGGAATCTGTGAGTTTGAGCTGTGACCCTGGGATCAGCCCCTTAGAATCTGTGAGTTTGACCTGTGACCCTGGGATCAGCCCCTTGGAATCTGTGAGTTTGACCTGTGACTCTGGGATCAGCCCCTTAGAATCTGTGAGTTTGACTTGTGACCCTTGGGCCAGCCCCTTGGAATCTGTGAGTTTGAGCTGTGACCCTGGGATCAGCCCCTTAGAATCTGTGAGTTTGACCTGTGACCCTGGGATCAGCCCCTTGGAATCTGTGAGTTTGACCTGTGACCCTGGGGTCAGCCCCTTGGAATCTATGAGTTTGACCTGTGACTCTGGGATCAGCCCCTTAGAATCTGTGAGTTTGACTTGTGACCCTTGGGCCAGCCCCTTGGAATCTGTGAGTTTGAGCTGTGACCCTGGGATCAGCCCCTTAGAATCTGTGAGTTTGAGCTGTGACCCTGGGATCAGCCCCTTGGAATCTGTGAGTTTGAGCTGTGACCCTGGGATCAGCCCCTTGGAATCTGTGAGTTTGAGCTGTGACCCTGGGATCAGCCCCTTGGAATCTGTGAGTTTGAGCTGTGACCCTGGGATCAGCCCCTTGGAATCTGTGAGTTTGACCTGTGACCCTGGGGTCAGCCCCTTGGAATCTGTGAGTTTGACCTGTGACTCTGGGATCAGCCCCTTAGAATCTGTGAGTTTGACTTGTGACCCTTGGGCCAGCCCCTTGGAATCTGTGAGTTTGACCTGTGACTCTGGGATCAGCCCCTTAGAATCTGTGAGTTTGACTTGTGACCCTTGGGCCAGCCCCTTGGAATCTGTGAGTTTGACCTGTGACCCTGGGATCAGCCCCTTGGAATCTGTGAGTTTGAGCTGTGACCCCTGGGCCAGCCCCTTGGAATCTGTGAGTTTGAGCTGTGACCCTGGGATCAGCCCTTTGGAATCTGTGAGTTTGACCTGTGACCCTTGGGCCAGCCCCTTGGAATCTGTGAGTTTGAGCTGTGACCCTGGGATCAGCCCTTTGGAATCTGTGAGTTTGACCTGTGACCCTTGGGCCAGCCCCTTGGAATCTGTGAGTTTGAGCTGTGACCCTGGGATCAGCCCCTTGGAGTCTGTGAGTTTGACCTCTGACTCTGGGATCAGCCCCTTGGAATCCGTGAGTTTGACCTGTGACTCTGGGATCAGCCCCTTGGAGTCTGTGAGTTTGACCTGTGACTCTGGGATCAGCCCCTTGGAATCCGTGAGTTTGACCTGTGACTCTGGGATCAGCCCCTTGGAATCTGTGAGTTTGACCTGTGACTCTGGGATCAGCCCCTTGGAATCTGTGAGTTTGACCTGTGATCCTGGGATCTCCCCTTTGGAATCTGTGAGTTTGACTTGTGACCCTGGGATCAGCCCCTTGGAGTCCGTGAGTTTGACCTGGGATTCTGGGATTTCCCCTTTGGAATCTGTGAGTTTGACCTGTGACCCTGGGATCAGCCCTCCAGAATCCCCATTTTTAATCTGTGGTCCTGAGGTTGGCCCCTTGGAATCCACATCTTGAACCAATGATCCTGGGGTCAGCTCCACAGAATCGGTATCATGCTTCTCTGGCCCTGGGGTTGTTGCTACAGAATCCATATCTTGAACACTTGAACTTGAATTTTTGACCTCCAAAGAATCTATGTCTTGCTTCTGTGGCACTGAAGTTAGTTCCACCTCATCTGTATCTTGAGTCTGTGGCTCTTGAACCTGTGGCCCTGACCCTGACCCTGTAACTTGATCATATGACTCTGGAGTCAATCCTTTAGAATCATTGACTTGAACCTGGGGTCTTGGGCCCAATGGCACAGATTCAATAGGTGGAGGTGATCTCATCGTGCCTACAACTTGAAGCTTTAACCTGGTGCTCAATTCTTCATTCTCCTTTGGATCCTCCTCTTGTTGCTCTGTGGCCTTCTTTAGAAGACAGTTGACATTCTTCTTGATACAAAGTTCCAACCTCTTTTTTACATCCTCTTTCAGGAACGTGGCTTCCCCTGGGATGACATCCACTCCTGAGCAAAAGGTATCCTGTGTAATAAATGAGGGTCTTGGCTGGAGCTGGCTGTCTGCTTTCGATGATTTTGGAGTTGTTAGTCTTGTCTGGAATAGGCAGTCTGAAACATCTGGAGATTTTTTGTTGGTACCCTTTGCAATGTTTTGAGGTTTATGGCCTTCATTCTGTACTTTAATGACACAGTTCAGCATTGCCCATGACTGCTTCACAGCTGTGGGTACTCTCTGGGCCCTCAGTGTACATACTTTCCAGGCCATGTGCCCCTCCAGGACCCCCCGGGCTGAATGTGAAAGTTGAAGTGGAGCCCAGCATGGGAGCCGGGGTCTCTCATGAAGATTTGTAGATGGAGGATTTGAAACTTTATTTCCTCCCCTCTTTTTTGTTGTCTTCTTCTCTCGGATAGGGCTATAGGCCAAAGGATGTGGACTGATAGAAAGCTTTATGGTTCTGAAAATTGGAGGACATGCCAAACGTTGGGCAATCTTTCTCCTTATATGGAGCTCCAAGGAATTCCTGGTCTCCTTGGGGACCCAGCTGTCATTCTCTTCCTCTGCTGCTTTGGTCTCACAGAGCCTTTGAACGGAGTTAGAGTTGTCCAAAAAAATATTCTTCTCTGTGGTGTCTTTTTTACCTTGAGGAAGCAGAAAAGGAGGCAGAGAAAGCACCCTTGCTTGTCCAGAATAATTTCTGGAGGGGTTAGGTAGACTGAGGCTCCGATGTTGTAGGCTCTCTCTAAAAATGTAGGCAAGGGATTGAGTTGCACTGAGATTAGTGTGAAGTGAAGAAGTTCTCTGAACTCTAGAAAACTCTGGGCTGTGGCATTTGTAGCATGTCAGGGTTTGCAAGTCCTGAGGCCCAGTAGTAGAAGAGCTGGAGGAAGAAGTCGAGGTCATTTGTGAAGATGAGGACAAGCTCATGAGGCTGGATCTGAGAGAGAAAGACAAATAGATAGTTATCTGCTGTGGAGTGGAAAAGGAAAAGGTAAATGAGAAAAGGATGGACATTGCACGGAGTCCCTTCTCTCTAGTTGTACAAAAAGAAAGGGAGACTGCCCTTCCTACATTTCATTCATCTATGGGCTAGTTCCTCTCCCAAGAAATGAGACTGCTTTTCTCATCCACTCAGGGAGATGACGACCATGCTTCCTTTGATGAGAACACCAACAAGGACTTGGCGATTCCACATGTTCCTTAACATCCCTTTCCCCAACCCTATAGTTACTTTACCCCAGGCTCATCGCCCCTGACCTTGCAATGTCCAGGTGCTGGAAAATATGCTGGAGGCTCCTATCCATTGACCAGAGAGTATAATTCTGGGCCCAGCCCACAGGGAGCCCTGAAAAACTGGATGAAATGGGGTACCAGTCAGTAAAACTGAAAGGATAAAAATGGTGACAACTAGTATCCACTGTAATTTGATGGGGAGGGTAGGAAACCTTTCCTCACCAGGCCAGGTCAGCTCCTGTACATCCCATCTGAAGATTTTCCTCCCAATGTGGAGGTGGAACTGGAAATAATGGAGGACAATGTTAGTAAGAGGCCAGGTACCTTTAGAATTTTAAGTTATTAAGCTTTGAGAAACTTTAAAGCCCATGTAATCCAACACCTTCATTTCAGATTATATAATAATAGCTGGCATTTATATAGAGCTTTAAAGTTTGTAAAGCACTTTATATATAAACTGTCCCTAAAGCCTTAGGTCAGCTTTAAGTTACTAAAGCTTAAAAATTGCATTAAGATTTTTGGTTCACCTTGTATATAATTTCATTTGATACTTATTACAACCCTGTGAGATAGATATTGCACGTACTGTTATCCCTATTTTACAACTAAGGACATTAACACTCAAAAGTTAAGTGATTTATTCAAGGTCACTTAGCTACTTAGTAGAAGAGCTAGGAATAGAACCCAGGTGGACAGGGTTACTCCCCCATTCATGAAGTTTCAGTGCTCCCTATTACTTCTAGGATAAAGGCATTTAAAGTATTTGACAATCTAACTCCAGCCTATCTTTCCAAACTGATTTCACATGATTCCTCTCAAATATTATACATTGGTGGTATCAAACTCATATAAACAGGGGGTACTAAACCCCTGTAGCTAAGGATCCCCACGGACTACATATTGACTCAGTTTTAAAATGTAATATTATCTATGTTTTATTATATCTTTATTTATTTTATTAAACATTAATCTGGTTTAGGCTGCTTTCAGAAGCATTGGGGGCCATATGCAGCCAGGGGTCTTCTCTGTATTATAGTCAAACTGGCCCTCTTGCCATTCTGCAAGTACCCCACCTTCTGTCTTCCTGCCCCTGTGTTGACTTAGCACGTAAGACCAGATGCATGCTGGGAATGCTCTCCTTTTCCTAGCTCCCTTCATGACTCAGCTCAAATGCTACCTCCTCTAAGAGACCTTTTTTAACTCACCCAATCATTGGTGTACATGCCTGACACTCAAATTATTTTGTATTTATTCTATGTCATAGCTATGTACATATTGTATGCCAATAATGTACCTAGTATAGAGAGTGACATAGTAGGCATAAGCAGGCATAAATAATTATTAGTTTGAACATGGTTCCTGTGTCCTAGTGCTGTTTCCCATTACCTCCCCATTCCCTTGATAACACAGTGAAAAGGAGCCATCAGAATGAGTTGTGAGGAAATTCCCCAACACATATACACACATATACACACCTCTGTTACTGTCTAAGCCATAAGAGATGAGAGTATGAGTTTGAGGTGGGGAGAAAAAGAAAAATGTAATGGTTTTCTTCTCCCATTTAATTACTTTGGTCTTTAAGAGGAAAAGAGAGGGGAAGAAAGTGGAAAGAATGCAAAATCTGTTTGCAGTCACTCAGATGGAGAGATATTTTCATTTGACTATAAAAGCAAAGCTACCAAAAGCATAAAATTGATGATTCCTTTCCCTCATTACTTGCCACCACAATTACTATTTCCCTTCCAGCTTCTCCTCTCCCATTCCCGACCCTTCAGGACCCTAATGAATTTAGCTGTTATTCACTATGCAGCTCTTCCAGGTGAGACAGTAAGGATCTTGGTACCTTTTGTGAGTTTTTGGCTCCCTGGTACTTTTTGCTGCCTTAAAGTCTGAAAGAACACAAAAAGATAAAGTCACATCAGTGGGTACTCCACAGAGAGGGGGAGACCCTAGCCTCAATATATCATACCTTAAGTTGAGAAAGACTGAGAGGTAAAAAGAGAAAGAAACAGAAGATTCCCAGAGAGTCAGAGAGCTGGAACAAGCCTTCTACCCATAAGATACCCTCCTTCCCCATACTTCTGCCCTGGCCCAGGGTTGGGGCAGGTGTTGTAATTCCATGTACCTCGCTGAGCTTGGCTGGCAACAGCTCCCGCCTTCGATCCCCAGGCAACAGTGACCAGACCCCAATGACAAGGAGACCAAGTAATAGAAGAAGGCTGAAAGGTGGTGGCAGGGGAGGGCCAGGCCCCAGGATCGGCTCCATCACCCCACCACCCCATGCCTCCTTTCAATCAAAGAGCCACAGCTTGCAATGTAGTAACCTCACATGACATCACAATGAGTATTCCAAGTTGGGGTAGAACGCAAACTTGGTTCTTGCCTTTCCTTTATTTGCTGACTCTCAGGTCATCAGCTACTATCTCTCCCTACAATGACCAAGAGACTTTTTATTGCTTGCCAAAGCTTGGGAAAATACAGGCATCCTTATCTTATTTCCAGTCTTCCTCTAAGCAGGCTGGGCAAATAATGGAACAAAGTGTCAAGGGACAATATTTCAAAAGAGCAGCACTTCTGAACACTATATAATTCCGATGACCAATCTTTTCTGGAGAAGAAATAAGGAAAAGCACTCCCCTCTTTTCATTAGATAGATGGGGAACTATGAGTATGGAATGATGTGTACAACATCAGCCTAGATCACCGTGTCAGTTTGATGAACTTTTCTTTGTTATAAGAGAAGATTCATTGGGAGAAGTGAGAGGAGTGTATTTGGAAATGACTGTGAGACAAAAACACAGGACATCAATGAGACTTTACTGTAGAATGGCCCTGTAGCCTTTTTTTAAAATTTTATTAAGATTTTATTATGTTGACATGTTTCTCATTCCACATCATCTTTGGCCGAGCTCTATACAATCAGAATTCTCTGGCTAATTGTTGGCAGCTTAGTCAGAAGCATCTGGAACGCTAGTGATGGAAGAGTTTGCTGTAAAACTTGCAACAACTGCTGTGGCTCCCCATAGACAGTAATGGCATTTGTCAAGTGGTCAACACCATTTTCATATTCACCTTGGCCTAGTAATTCCTCAGCTGTATTTCTTCAAGAAAGAACTTCTGAACAGCTTCTGCTGTTAAGGTCAGGTAGCTTGGAAAACCCAGCTCTCTCTTTAGCAAGCTTCTGTTTCTTCACTTAAAGAGCCTGTTCTTGAAGGTAGGATTGCTCTGTCTCTTGCGGTCGAAGTAAATACAATAGCCAATGAAGAGGGCCCCTGACCATGGCATTCTGCCACTCCAGCCCACCATGTTTCCTGCTCTGCTCACAGTGGAGGTAGCAGCAGCAACGCCATCCCCTAGTGATTGCCAAGCCAGGAGCCCCTCTAGCCTTCTGAGTCAACTTTGGGAAAAGTTCCTTCTGGGCAGCAGTCCCAGACAAGGGGTATTTCCTAAGAGAATATCTATGGGATTTGGACATCACTGATTTCATCCACCTCAAATAATATATAATCTCAAAATTCTCCTGTAATGAGTGTTCCAAATCTTTTCTTTATTCCTCTTGCTACTAAATGCATTGCAATTGAAAACAGCTGGACTTGCACTCAGGAAAGGCCTCATTTCAAATTCTCGCTCGTGGTGTGACCACCACTGGGGTCTGGATATTGTTGCTTGGAGATCCAAAGCAGCAGCTATTGTCAGTCAGTGACGTGACAAAGAGCCAATCATTTGCCTCTCTGAGGTACAGTTTCCTTAGCCGTAAAATGGGTAGTACCCACTTCACAAGGTTGTTTTGAGCCTCAAATGAGATTATGTCTATCAAATGCTTTCAAACCTCTGACTCAACAAATGCTCATTAAGCACATACTATATGAAAGATACTACATAGGGTGCTAGGAGTATAAGGACAAAAAAACAGAAAAACAGTTTTTGCTCCCAAGGCGCTTACATTCTAGTTAAAGTGCCAGATAAATATTAAGATTATCTCCCATACTTAAAACAAATGTTCTAGCCTCCTATTTCACTAAGGTTGAAGCCATCCAACATAAACTTCCTCAGTTTCCTTTTCCATTCCCCAATTCTGAGGATCACTACCTACTCTCTTCTAGTTCCCTTTGTTGATTTCATCAGACTGCAGCTTCAGACAGCTTGTCAGGAATTTAAAACTCTCACCATCTCAAGTTCAACATAGATCTAGGGATAATAGGAAATATGACTCCAAATTACTGGAGAATTACAGGAAATTCACTGACTACACACCTACTCATTCTGGAAAATTTCCTAACTTAGTCCGGTCCTCTTTGTATTTATGTGATGTAGGCAATATGCTTTTCTATGATCATCTGGTTTACTGAATTTAGGCAAGAGAAACTGTCAAGTATTGTATTTCCAGGAAGTACTTTGCTCAACCTTCTTTTGCTTATTCTGCTTTTTTGGTTTACCTGAGAGATAGTCCCAAAGTTTCTTCTCCAAAAAGGTATCTCCAATTCATATTCATTTGTGTTGGAAAAAGAGAGAGAGAGAGAGAGAGAAAATGAAAAGGTGAGAATGTGTCTGGGGTCCCATCTATGGATTTCAACATTTAAACAGGTCAGTTTCCCTAGCAGTAGCTCACCCCTTCTTCATGCTTCATTGTAGTTGACAGACTCTGAGATCTTCTATCTGGCCCTGTCTCCTGCTCTTCAGTAGCTTCTGCAATACTGACCTTGCACAAGTCCTAATCACTCCATATGTCAGCCACTGCCTCCACAAGCTGTCTATTCTCAAGTATTGTATTGCCAATCCTGATCATGGTACACAGTTTTGTTTGTAATCATTTGCTAGCAATATGGGAGCCGAACCTTCTAAACTGACTGCTGTATGCCCATTGTTTCTCTCTGCTATCTATACTGCATAAACTGGAATGGGACCCCCAGAAGTCTCTAGAGGGCAAAACCAGCAGGTAGAAGCAAATCTAGGAGGTAAGACCAACCAGTGTATGCCCAACCAGTGCATACCCCTGTGCAAAAATCTTGTCACCTCTTCTATCCTTTTCCTGGTTTCCTTTTCCTTCAAGTGCTTTCTGAATCCTCTGCAAAGGGAAGACAAAGTTGCAAATCTTCTGGTAAGAAAGAAAAGAAAATATGGCAACCAGTGAAAACTCTCCACTCTCCTTCTCTTTATCTATAAATGGTCACCACTCTAGGACCTGGAATGATGGTCCAGAATAGACCTGCTATGAGGACTGTAACATAGGCACCAATTACAATAGGAAATCCCTTTGTAACAAGGTTCAATTGGCCTATAGGGGCCTTCCCATGGAGCATGCTCAGAGTTATTGTTCCTGGTTGCAACAGGAACTTTGGGGCCTGCTCTCAGCCACATATGGCTCAGAGCTAAAAGACCCTTGCAGATGAAGTCTCTTTATTCACTATAACCAAAAGAGCTGATGACTCAGTGGATATACAAAAAAAGGAGACTGTGTTCCTCTCAATCTCTTCCTTTCTCTCTGAACAGTCAGGACTGTTTCTAGCTATTTCCCAAGAGGGAAGAAGGGAAGGGCAGTTTACTGTTATCCCACACCCTGGCCTACATGAAGCCATAAATATGATGATGATGATGATGATGATGATAGCATTTAATAGTACTTTAAGATTTACAAGTTTTACAAATAGTACTTCATTTGTTCTTCACAACAGTCTTGGAAGATAGTTGCTGTATTTGTTGCTGTTCAGTTGTTTTTTGTTGTGTTCAACTCTTTGTGACTCTCTGGGGTTTTCTTGGCAAAGGTACTGGAGTGATTCACCATTTCCTTCTTCAGCTCATTTTACCGATGAGGAAACTGAGGCAAATAGGGTAAGTGACTTTCCCAGGGTTACACAGCAAGTGTCTGAGGTCACACTTGAACTCATGAAAATGAGTCTTCCTGACTCCAGGCCCAGCACTCTATCCACTGCACTACTTAGCTGCCCTAGTTGCTATGATGATCCCCATTTTACAGATGAGGAAACTGAGGCAGACAGAGGTTAAGTGACTTGCCCAGGGTCACACAGCTCGTAAGTATCTTGGGCAAGCCAGAGCCTGAGTTTGGGTTGCCTCTTTTATACTTATTCTTTCTGGATTTTAGACATTCTACTTATGGATAGCTTCAATTGTAGGAAGTTCTTATTGACCTCAAGCCTAAATTGGTCTCTTTACAATCTCCACTCATTATTACTGCTTCTGCTCCAACCTGATGTCCCTATTTTATAGGCTGAGCATCCTTTGTTCCTTCCACCAATCCTCACATGTCATGGACTCAAGATCTTCCACCATCCTGGTTGCCTTCCTCTTGTCACTGTCCAGCTTATCAATGCCCTTATTAAAACATGGTGCCCAGAACTGAACACAGTACTCCAAATGAAAGCTGATGAAGCAATGTATGGTGGGACTATCATCCTCCTCTTCCAACAAGCTGTGTCTCACTTAATTCAGCTGAAGATTTGTATTTGCTTTTTTTGGTCTTGCATCTGTTTTGTATATGCCTAGTTGTCTACATGTTCTCTACATGTTGTCTACATGTGAGCTACTTGAGGGCAGAGACTGTTTTTGCCTTTCTTTGTATCCCTAACACTTAGCATAATGCTTGGCACATGGTAAGCACTTAATAAATGCTTCTTGGCTTGACTTGGCTGCCACACAATGCTAATTCATACTGAACTACTGTAGTTCCCTAAGACCCCAAGGTCTTTTCTACACCACTGCTATCTCTACATGCCTTTGTCATCTTGTACTGGTGAAGCTGATTTTTTTAATATTCTAGTGTAAGACTTAACAGCTATCCCTACTGAATTTCATCTTACTGGATTCAGATGTGCTCTAGCTTTCAGAGATCCTTTTTGGTTCCTGATTCTGTCATCCACTATGCTAATTGCTTCTTTAAGAGTCAGGATGGGCCAGAGGTTCTTAACCTTTTTGTCATAAACTCCTTTGGCAGTCTGGTAAAGCCTATGGACCTCTTCTCAGAATCATTTTTTAAAATATAATTCAAGTAATTTATTTAGAGGTTAATGAAAATAAAGATGTAATTTTCCCCCGTCCAAATTCATGTACCCCCTGAAATCTATCCATGTACCTCTTGGGGATCCCTAAATTAAGTACCCCTGAGATAGAGCATATTCTCTACCACATGGCAAGACAATTTCACCCTACTTTCTCTACTGTATAATTTCTCACTGCAATAGTGGGGATAATTCTCTGCAGGAAAAAAAAAAGCATCTGAGAGTGACTATCTCCTTTATGAAAGTGAAATTATGAACTGCTAGGAACAATGGGACCACAAGCTGCTGTGAGTTTTAATACCATGTCTTTTAAATTCCAATAGTAAAAGTAGTCTGTAACACAAGTATATTTTCCTTCAAGTTATATAAAGTTTGGAAGGAAATAAAAATTTTAATGCGATATGAGGGCATAGGCCAATTTTAATAAATTTATGAAATTTGTATGTGAATGATTTTACATTTTAAATCCTAGATTGAACAAAGAGGAACTTGGACAGGTGCTCAGAGGAAATTAAGAAGAAGTGGCCTTCCCAGTGCATGCAGAGGTCTGCATCCCAGACTATAGAGGTCTTTGTATATATCTTGTATGTACATAGCTGTTCACATGTTGTCTCCTCCATTAGACCAAGAAATCTTGAAGGCAGAGACCATGTTTTATGCCTTTCTTTGTATCTCTATCACTTAGCACATGCCTGTCACATAGTAAGCACTTCATAAATGCTTGTTGACCAACTGCCTACATCTGAGTATGATCAGTTGAAAAGGGACTGAGCTGGTAGCTTCAACTTGGAGCACCAAATCATGGCACCAAAAGAGATTCCATTCTAGATAACTATTCTAGACCATGCCCTGGCACTTGTGTATTGGTGCACCCATCTTTCCTCCCCCAATGCCAACATAAAGTATAGGTCTATCAGTATAGAGGAAAATTTACTGTATCAGCATAAGCAAAACCCCTTATCCATGGGGCATGTATGCCTGCCTTCTCATATAAGAAGCACATGTGAAACATATAGATAATCAATTAATCAACAAGTATTTACTAAGTACTCACTGTGTGACAGGTACTGTACTAAGTGCTGGGGACACACAACAAAAGGCCCTTGAGTATCTTCCATTCCAATTGGGGAGACAGTACAGAAATAATTATGTACAAAGTACATATAGAAAAGAGACTTTACCAGCTGGGAGGACCAAAAAAGGCATGCAGAAGCTGCCATTTGAGTTGATTCTTGAAAGAAATTAGAGATTCCAAGAGCCAGAGGTATTTGAAGAAGAACATTCCAAGCATAAGAGTTAGTTCAAAGGCATGGAGACAAGAGATGGAAAGTCATGTTCAAGAAACTGTAGTTAGGTCATTATAGTTGGATCATAGAATGTATGGATCAAGGTAAAGTAAATATAAGACTGAATATGTAGGAAGGGACCAAGAGCTTTAAATGCTAAATAAAGGATGTTATATTTGATCCTGGAAGTAATAGGAAGCCACTTATTGCATAGGATAGGTGACATAGACAGATCTACTTTAGGAGTGAAAATGAATCATTCTAACAAAATTTGTTATCCTTCAAGCAATTAAAAAAAAGCCAGAGTTGTAATCATGATTTCACGAGACAACAATAAGCATTAATGAAATCAAAAGGGATAAATAGGGAAACTACATTGTATTTAAAGATACCATAGATAATGAAACTATATTATTAAATATACATGCACCAAATGGCATAGCATCTCAGTTTTTAAAGGAAAAGGTAAACAAGTTGCAAATAAGTTATTGATAATAACAGTATAATTATAGGAGACTTTAATATTATTCTTTCTGTGCTGGATAAATTCAACATCTTTCATTGGGAAAAATTAGTTTTGAAGGACTTGTGACTATTTCTGAATAGGAATATTAAGATACACACACACACATTTCTCACCAGTACCAACCTTAGACCCAGGGAAGCTGGGTGACTGAGAGAAAAGGATCCTAGATATACTATTCACTCTGGGGTTTTTGGTTTGGATTCTGGAGGATGGCCGCAGTACCTACCTATAGGGTTGTCACTGGCTTCCACTACTTTTGCTGGGCCCTCAGGGAAGTTCTCAGTAGGGTCAGGGTGAGGGTCGCTCTGGTTGCATCAAGACCCATTCCTTGCTGAAATTGGGGAAGGGGGAAGAGAGGAACATGGGGAGGGGGAATGCAGCTTCTGAGCACTGCCCACTGGTGGTCACAAACCTTGACATCCAGGCCAAGCCTGCTGGAGAGCTGACCACCTGCTGACACCAAACATGGGATCAGAACACCACAACTGGTAGTCTTTCTCACCCATTGAAAGTATCTGAGATCATGCAGCAGTTACTAATACTACCTGCTACATTGCTCAAACTGACCTGAGCCCCCTTGAAGGGCTCAAAACTGAGCCAGTTAGTGTGGAGACCTAATGCAGGACACCTCCTTGACAGTAAAGTGTCATGCCCACCCCACTGACATGCCCACCCAGGACCCCATAGTAGCTGACCTAAACATTAATTTGGCATTCCAAACCCCTTTGTCCACCCCTTCCCTCCCCCCTTACCCCTTCCTCCACTTAGAAACCTGCCCAACATCTGCCATAGAACATTGTACCTAGCCCCCATGTTCCAGAGCAGCTTCTTAGAGTCTCAATGACCCTGACCTGAAAATCACTCATACCTACCATCAATTAACCCCACCTATCTGCGTAGAAGATCACCATTAGAATTTGCCCTGTTTTCAATCTTAGCTCAGAAACCAGTGCCCATTAGTAGCTGAGAAAGGGAAGCTTTGGGCTTGGACCTTAGAGAAATGCCCCAGTAACTGCCTCTAGCGTCCATGTTGACTTCCACCACTTTTTTGAGCCCTGCCTCAAGAGATTTCTCTCTAGATGCACTCAGTCCAACCTCCACTGAGATTACTAAGGGAGAATGGGAATGGGTGGAATGGCCCAGGCATTCTGCTTGAACTTGTAGACCTAACCATTTGCTGACTCTGGGATCTTGACACCAGCAGACCTGAAACTAAGCAGCAACTAATCCCACCACCTACCACCCTGTTGACATTGACCAGTACCCAGAGCAGCTTGAAGCCCCACCTATTCCACCTAGACACTTTGAAATATCTTTACTTGCATTGATTGGACAGTAAATAAATACTTAAGTACCTCTTTTCTACTCATTATTCTAAATCTTCACTGATAACTTAGTATACTTAACATGGACTAATGAATTTTGTAATATTTTTAAAAATCAAATTATTTATATAAACAAGAGCCCTGAACAACCTAGGGGTGGCCCTGCTTCCCAGCATCAAATTCTAAGCCATAAGCAAATTATATGTAAATGATAAAAGCCAGAAATAGTAACATATACTTTATAGACCAAAACTCAATTTAAAAAAAATAGTAACCAATAAAGGACATGAGAAAACAATACAGACCCAAATGGAGGTTAAATAATAACATCCTAAATAATTTTGAGTTAAAAGAACAGATCATAGGAGCAATAGACAACCATGTTAGAGAGAATGATAACAATGAGACAACAAAGCAAAAATTATTGGATTCAGCTAAAGCAGTCTTCAAAGGAAAATTTATATCTCAAAATAGAAAAAAAGAGGACTAATAAACTGAGCATTCAATTTTTAAAACTAGGAATTCAATAAATAACAGCTCCAAAAAAGAATGTTAAAAATATTGAAGATCAAAAGAGGAAAAAAAATTGAGAACAAAGGGAACATTGAAATGATAATACAATCAGAGTTTTTTGAAAAGACTAACAAAACTAATAAAACAGCTAACTTGATAAAAAAAATAAAATTGTCAAAGTAAAAAAATGAAAAAGGTAAATTCATAACAAATAGTGAAGAAATAAAGATAATTTTCACAAACTATTACACATAATTATATGCCAGTTAAAACAGAATTTAAAGGAAATGAATAATTATCTACCACAATATAAAACTTAAAAATGAAAATTATATAACTTAGACAACCCAATCTCATAAGGAGAAATCCAGCATGCTAATATGGATTAGGGTCAGCTGAATCTACAATTGTATTCTCTCAAATGTTAATGCTAGAAAAATTGTTCTCAACAATGAAGAAGACTGCTACCTCAAACAGAAAACCAAAGTAATGATGCAAAACTTTTCAATTTAATTTTAGCAGAGACCACTACAACATGTCCAAAAACTTATTCATTATGACCAAGCTCAATTTATAAAAGTAATGCAAGAATGGTTTAACATTGGGGAAAGTAGCATATTTAATCATATAAACAACAGAAAAATTAAAACATAATTACCTCAAAAAATTCAGGAAAAACCTTTAGCAAAGTATAGCACACATTTATGTTAAAAACCGTAGAAAGCAGAGGTGAGAGCAGGCCCATCTTAAATATAGTCAAAGGGACATATGTAAAACCTAGGTAAATATTATTTGTAAAAGAGAAATAATGGAAACTTTCTCAATAAACATAGGGGTAAAACACTGGTGCTGCCTCTTTCTATTATTATTCATCATAGAACTAGAAATTGTTGATGTTGTTGTCATGGTCCTCTTCTAGAACTAAGGACAAATGTCAGGGAGATGATGCCATGACATGCAAGTGAATTGGATTTAAGTGAGGGAGGGCTGTATAAAGTCACCAGCCTCACTTTCTCCTCCACAGTCATCTAGGTTCAGTGGCAAGACATAGATCAGGATGACTAGAGATGGCCCTCAGTACTAGAAATACTAGCTATAGCAATAAGGCAAGAGAAAGAGATTAAAGATATAAATATTAGTTAAGAGAAAAAAAATTATCCCTCTTTGCAAATAATGCAATGGTGTACTTATAAAATTATAGAGATCCATTAAACAGTAAATCAACATTTGTCAAGCATTACTATGTGCCAATGTATTAAATCTGTTTGTTATTATAAATATGTAATGTAATATGTAAAGTGCTTTATGAAAAAGTTATTCTATTTAATTTAGTCTTGAAGATCCGTTCTTTTAAACAGGAGACGCTAAGTGACTTGCCCAAGTCATACAAGTAGTGATTGGGCCAGAATTTAAATCAGTGTTCATCTCATTTCATCATGTTGAAGAAAAAAATATTAATGCTGTATTTTGCATTTTAGGCACAAGCCTAACACTATTAAATTTACCAAGAATTTCTGGCTGAGAGAAATGTCCAGACTGACATAGTCCCCCGCTGACCTTGTTCTTCAGACATGTTGCACTAACCCCAAGACAATTTAATAGAGGAATCTTTAGCAAGGAAAAAAATCATAATTTATTAAAAAAAATAATTTCAGTTTATCATTGCAGAAATTCCTTCCTTGACCATTCCCCTCAAGGAAGCCTTACAGGGCCTCCTCTCTGTGATTAATATTGATATCTTTTGTGAATACCAGAAGGGGATACTTCTCTTACAAGCTGATCTCATCAGAGGATGGAGAAGGCAAAGATCTAAATAAGACAAGAGATAAGTTTGGAAGGCCTTAGCTTTTGTTCTACTCATTTTCTTAAAGGGAAAGTCTAGAAAGAGTTTAGGCTGGAGAAAATATTATTTCTCAATATTTTCAGTTGAACTAAAAAGATTTTAATATGCTTCCACAACCACGAGTCATTGATATTCATTAGAGATGGAGGCTTCTTACATTTCTTTTTACCCCTACCTATGTATGAGTTTCTCTCCCCAGTCTGAGAGCTTTCATATGATCTGTTTTTTAACATTCTAATTTATTATTATTTATGTTTTAACATGCTTTTCTTTTTAAATTTTGAGTTCCAAATTCTACCCCCTCACACACACTGAGAAGGCAAGCAACATGATATCAACTATACATGTGAAATCATGCAAAACATATTTCCGTATTAGCCATATCACCAAAAAAAAAGTTTAGAAAATAAAGTGAGAAAATTATATTTCAATTTGCACACAGAGTTCATTGTTCTCTTTCTGGAGGTGGGTAGCATTTTTTCATCGTGATTCCTTTGGCATTGTCTTGGATCATCATATTGATCAGATAGCCAAGTCTTTCACAGTGATCATCATTACAATATTGCTGTTACTGTGCACAATAATCTCCTGGTTCTTCTCACTTCACTTTGTATCAGTTCACGTAGCTCTTACCATGTTTTTCTGAAACAAACCCCCTCGTCATTTCTTATAGCACAATAGTACTCTATCACTCTATCACTAAGGGCAGCTGGGTGGCACAGTGTCTAGAGCAACTGACCTGAAAGTCTCATCTTGCTGAGTTCAAATCTGGCCTCAGACATTTACTAGTTGTGTGATGTTGGGCAAGTCACTTAACTCTGCCCCAGTTTCCTCATCTGTAAAATGTGCCGAAGAAGGAAATGGCAAACTGCTTCACTATTTTTGCCAAGAAAACCCCAAATGGAGTCATGAATGGTCAGACATGACTGAAACAACTGAACAACAACACTCTAACACAATCATATGCCACAACTTGTTCAGCCATTCCCCAACTGATGAGCATCCCCTTGATTTCCAATTCTTTGCCACCACAAAAAACTGCTAGAAATATTATTGTACATATAGGTCCTTTTCCTCTTTCTTTGATCTCTTTAAGATACAGAACTAGTGGTATTGTTGGGCCAAAAGGTATGCCCAATTTTATAACCCTTTGGGTATAGTCCCAAAATGTTCTCCAGAATGGTTGGACCAGTTCACTACTCCACCAGCAGTTCATTGGTATACCTATTTTTCCCTCATCCTACCCCCCATTCGTCATTTCTGATAAATGTGAGGTGGTAGCCGAGTTGTTTTAATTTGCATATCTCTAATCAATAGTGATTTAGAGCATTTTTTCATATGACCATAGATAGTTTTGATCTCTTCTGAAAACTGCCTGTTTATATTCTTTGAACATTTGTCAATTGGGGAATGGCTCTTATTTTTATAAATCTGATTCAGTTCTACACTCGGTATATATTTGAGAAATGAGGCCTTTATCAGAGAAATTGGCTATAAAAAATTTTGCTATTACTTCATTATCTATGGTACCTTTTAGCATAATGTGGTTTCCTTGCTTATCTTTTTAAATCTGTTTTTGCTTTGTCTGAGATTATGATCACTACCCCTGCCTTTTCTATTTCAGCTGAAGCATATTATATTCTGCTCCAGCCCTTTATTTTAACTGTGTGTATGTGTATCTTTCTGTTTCTGGTGTCTCTTGTAAAACGTCTTGCTAAATTCTCATTTCTAATCCATTCCGCTATCTGCTTCAGTTTTATGGGTGTGTTCATCATGCTCACAACCACAGTTATGATTACTGTGTATTTCTCCATCCCCATTTTCTCCTGTTTCTCTCTCTCCCTCTCCCTCCCTCCTCCTTCCTTGCCTCCCTCCTATCCCTCCTCAAAAATCTATTTTGTTTCTGATCACTTCCTCCCTTAATACATAATCCACCCTCCCTTTTATCATTCCTTCCTCTTTCTCTTATCCCCTTCTCCCATTTCCCTATTGGGTAAGTTACCTTTCTATATACAACTGAGTGTGTCAAAGAGTGAGTCTTCACTCTTTGAACCAATTCTGATGATAGTGAGGTTTAAGCATTTCCTTCCACACACACCCTATTTCTCCTTCCATTGTAACTATTGGTTCAGTCAGCTGAGGGACAAATATCCTTATAAGGACATTAAAGAGTTTTTGCAAGGCCACAAATTAGTCATTCCATATTTTGCCTATTCACAGGGCAATGTCTTATCAAATAGCCAAAACATGATCTTTCCAGTGGTCTCTCTCTTCGGTGTTCATGTTTTGTTCAACATAAGCTGAATCCTGCTATTGCTGCCATCATAGTTGCTCAGGTAGATGCTTCCCTTCTTACTAGAATTAGCAGGCCTTCTGGGCCCTTTTCATATTCACAAAGCAAGGGATTGAGGTGCTTCAGGTTAAAAACCCAAGTAGTTGTGTCCACATTTTACATGGTGAGCAATAGCCCTCAGCAACTTCTCTTCCCCCTCCCCCACCCATTCCGTCAAAGCAGAGATGAGCCTCCTTACTCCTTACTGCTATTTCATCTTGTCATCTAGAGCACCGTATCCAAAAGTGACATCCAGAAACTGCCAAGTCACTGTACCCTAAAGACTACTGGCCTCTGCTATCTGACTTGCAGTTGAAACACCAATATGTATTGTTTCCACCTATTAGAATGTGAACCCCTTGAGATCAGAAGCTGCCTTGTTTTTTTCTATTTGTATCTCCAGAGCTTAGCACAATACTTTGAATGTTGTTGTTGTACAGTTGTTTCTGATTCTTCATGACTTCATATGCAGTTTTCTTGGCAAAGGTACGGGAATGGTTTGCCATTTCCTTCTCCAGTGGATTAGGTAAACAGAGGTTAAATGATGTGCCCAGGTCACATAGCTAGTGAGTTTCTGAGGATGGATTTGAACTCCAGGCCCCGTGCTCTATCTACTGAGCCATCTGGCTTTTATTTTTCATATAGTAAATATTTGATAAATGTTTTATTCACTCATTTGTGTTACTGTCAGAGCTGAATCATATAAACATTGACATGCTCAATATACAAACTAAACCAGAAAGAAAGAAATTCCAGAAAAATGGAAGGGTACCTCACAGGTATCCCTTAGACTGGCAAAGAAAGGATTATAGGATGATAGGAATAACTGGAGGCTTTCCAATGTCTATCTGCTTGGAGCATAGGGAAGTCTCCCATTACATAGGATCATGGATTTAAAGCTGGAAGGAATCTTAAGGGCCAACTAGTCTAACTCCTTTATTTTACAGATGGAGCTGGTGGAGTAGGTTTCATCATATGCCCCCAACGCAACAAGAAACATAATTTCATGTGACATTTGGCCATCTCTTATTCATGATAAATATTTGCAAAAAGATCACATATGCAACTTATGCTCCAACATGGATATCATAAAATGAAGAGACAGAGAAAATTTATGAAGAACTGGATAAGATTCGTTGATTCTTTGGTACTTAATAACTTCAATGCAAAGATTAGAATAAGTGAGTATGGTAAAAAGTAAATCCAAAAGCATGGGTCAATAAGAGAAAATAAGAAAGGTTAAAGACTTGTAAGCTATGCAAAAGCTTCTTGCTTTCATATCATGAATATTTTCTTCAAAGTGGAGTTGCCAAGAAGGTTGTATAATGTCATAGTATATAGGGATATTTAATCAAAGCAGCTAGCATTTCTATAACTCTTCAAGGTTTTCAAAACACTAATTACATGATCTCATTTGATCCTTACAACTGAAATAGCTGCTACTTTTATCCCCATCTTACAGATGAGAAAACTGAGGCTGAAGATAAATGACTTGAAGACTAGGCTAAATGACTTACCCAGGTTCACACATAATAAGCATTTGAGGCAGGGTTTAAATTCTGGTTTTTCTCATTTCAAGCCCAGCACCATCTAGCTGCCTCTTAGAAACAGAGAACCACTTACTCAATGCCTGTCTGATGCAGCATGAGCTGTATGTACTGTGTGGTACAAGGTAGGGGAATGTTGAATGTTTCTGCCTGTTGAATTAGTAACCTCTCTATTTTACTCCTAGGAATCCTCAGGTCAGAGCTGATAGTGTTCAAACTCCCATGAGGCTGCAGCTGCCTGGATCTAGGAATCATACCAGAACACTACGCATGTGGCAAAGAAAAGGGAGCTTGCAGCACGAATTTGTCAGGACCCCAAGCTTGGCAGCAGCATCGGGGTGATGTCAGAGACATCAGTGGAAACTTCTGTGACTAGAAGTAGAATCTTCAAACTCCAGGTTTCAACTGATGATCAACCAGGAAGTGGTTGTTGCTATGAATTGTGGTGGAAGTGGAGGAGGAAAGAAATCACCATCCCCCGCATGGTAAGATTGTTCCCTTTCCGCTCTTTATGACTTTGATATTGGAAAAGTGCCTGATCGCCTCCCTCTACCAATGGAGTCAGTGTATCTGTAACCTTGGTGAAAGTGAAGTTGACAACTTATGCCCTAATGAAAACAGTTGCCAGTGCTGGAGAATGGAGATTTCAGACCTTTACTGGAGTGGCTGTGGACTTTAATGTTATTATCTTTTCATTTCAATTCTACTCAGTAAATGTACTTTAAGTTATAATAGGAATATGTAGTCCTTTAGTTCATGTGAAGTTGAGTAGGATGGATGTAAGTAAGTATCTTAATAGGATGGAGACAGAGCCATTTTTTAAAAATTAAGTTATGAAGTGTTATGATGATCTTTGTATTTTTTTTTTTTGTAAATGAGATAAACTAGAACTTAGGCCAAGACACAAGGACACTGAGATCTGCAGGAAAATCTGGGCCAAGCTCTTCCTGCCACTGCAGAGGGATAGATAATATTCTTGAAGTGGAAGCCCAAGGGACCCAGGAGTCCATGCAGGTAGTCCATATCTGGGACGTATGTTAGAGGAGCCAAAAGGCACATGGGAACTGGAGCAGCTCAAGCTTAGAACACCACTTGATGCTTTATATAGGGATATAGTTATTCCTGCCCGCCTACCTGCTTTTCCACTAGTCCTTATGTAAGGCTCTCACAAAGAGGAAAATACCTGGACCCTTATACACATTTCATAAATGACAGTTCTGAAACTAAACTCTTACCAGTATTAAAAGAAACTAGACCCAGAAAAACTGTGCAAATTCAGACTGAAGTTCCCAGATCTAAACTTAGCAGATTGTGTAGGTCCCTATAGGTGTTTCTCCCACCCCATTTGCACAGTAAATTAGGATTGTCCTTGAAAGATATAACAAAATGCTCTATAATAATCTTTTGAACAGCAATCTAACTTGTCTTCACTAAAGAAGTAACAGATGTTTACAAGACCAGACTGAAATAGAAAGAGCTATACTAAAACAAAGAACATTTCTATATCAATCCCTACCATGGGGAGGTTGTAAGAGCTAACAATGGCATCTCTATATTTTGTGGTTTGAAAAATCCATAGATGTGAATTTGAGCAGGCTTTAAACATTACCAGCTAAAGTTTATACATGTGATGGAGGTAGGAGGAGACCCGCTTATTCATCCAAGAATCAAACACTGTTTGTTCTAAAGTTACAGCAATTAAAATTGTGCAACTGGGGAACCTTGAGATGATGTGCCGTATCTTTTTCTCTAAATAACCAGGAGATCCCTTAAATATAACTACTGTAACTAATTATATTCTGTCTGTATCATTTCCTCATGCAAGTACTTAACAGAAAGTAACCCCAAAAAGTAATTTGACTTAAAAGCTGTTTTATCTTTACTGCATCTCAGAGTTTTAAGAATGCCAAGGTTAACAAATAAAACCAATGCAACCAAGAAAACAAAAAGCTGGAAAATAATTTTTACAGCAAATGTGGCTGATAACAGTTTTATTTCTCAAATATATAAAGAATTGGTTCAAATTTATACAAATACAAGTTATTCCCCAAAGGATAAATGGTCAAAGAATATGAACAGGCAGTTTCCAGATGAAGAAATAAAAGCTATCTGTAGTCATATGAAAAATGTTCTAAATCACTATTGATTAGAGAAATGTAAACTAAAACAACTCTGAGGTACTATCTCACACCTATCAAATGGGCTAATATGATAGAAAAGGAAAAGAATAAATGTTGAAGTGGATGTGGAAAAATTGGGACACTAATACACTCACTATTGGTACTGATCCAACCATTCTGGAGAACAATTTGGAACTGTGCCTAAAGGGCTATAAAACTGTTAATACCTTTGACCCAGCAATACCACTACTAGATCTATATCCCAAAGAGATCAAAAAAGGGGGAAAATTGTACAAAAATATTTATATCGGCTATTTTTGTAGTAGTAGGGATGCCCATCAATTGGGAAATGGCTGAACAAGTTGTGGTATATGATTACAATGGAATATTATTGTGCTGTAAGAAATGATGAGCAGGCAGATTTCAGAAAAAAACCTGGAAAGACTTATATGAACTGATGCAAAGTGAAATGAGCAGAACCAGGAGAACACTGTACACAGTAACAGCAATACTTTATGATGATCCACTGTGAATGACTTAGCTCTTCTCAGCAATACAGTGATTCAAGACAATTCCGAAGGACTCATGATGAAAAATACTATACATCTCTGGAGAAAGAACTGATGGAGTCTCAATGAAGATCAAAGCATATTATTTTTCACTTTCTGTATCTTTTGTGGCTTTTTTTCCCTTTGAGTCTGTGTCTTCCTTCATAATATGACTAATATGGTAGTATGTTTTGCATGCATGAACATGTAAACCTATAAGAAATTGCTTACTGTCTCAGGGAGGGGGTAGGTGAGGGAGGGAGAGAGAGAGAGAGAGAGAGAGAGATAATTTAGAACTCAATTTTTGAAAAAAAATGAATGTTACAAATTTTCTTTACATGTAACTGGGGGAAAATATTATTTAAAAATACATTTTTAAAAAAAGAATGCCAAGCTTAAGAACTTTCCCTGAAGACTGCTTAATTGTAAGATGCATATTTTGTTTGTGTCCATTTAGGTTGACTAAATGTGACTTGCTGGAAGACATGGAGAGATACCACTAGAATCTGGTCCATTGCTCTCTATAGGTGACTTTGATTCCTTGCTAAAAGGGAGCAAGAGAAAGGTCCAAGAGATTGGCTGCTCTGTTCTTTTCTAAGAAGGAGTACTGGACTAGAATTTTATCTTTCTGATTCCCTAAATAATGCTGGTCTAGGGGCATGATTTTTTTTTTAAGGCTAAGCCACTTCCCTGGTTACAATCTCTTAAAAGAGAAGAGTATTCTCAAACTTAGACACACCAAATGCTAGTATTCGCAAATAGTGAATACTGAGTAAACACATTTATCCAAGCAGATAGCACACAGAAACTGGAAATATTCTACAGAGTCAAAAATACATGAGTGAAAGAGCTCTATATATGAATGTGAGCTGAAATCTTATTCAACCAAGAGAAATCTCGATCTTATCCAAGGCAAAATTCACCAGTCTCTAGGAGGACATGCATGACTGCCACTTCCCAAAGATTTTTCTCTCTCCCCTAGGTCTCTTCCCAGAGACTGGAACTACAAATGTGTCTTGCTTGAAGAAGGAATCAAGAATGTCTCTCTTCTACAAAGTTCTCACCAGCTCTGCCCCTCATATAGAAATGAATCAGCCTCTCCAACAGTTAAGAGATGCTTATGCAAAATACTCCAAACTTGAAACCTGGGTTAGATATAAATACATAAATAAAAGTGGCTTTGATAGATCTGATCCTAAACACAACGTGAGGCTTGTTTCTTCAACAATTTTGGTGCTGCGTTCCTGACTAATTCTCAGCTGAAATTGGCAATGAGATTGCTCTCAAATCAATCATAGCATACCACTTAATAGGTAAGAGGCCTTCTGAAACTTTATAGGGATGTCAGTGAAGAAACTGTCTTTACCTGCCAGATTCTCACTCCAATTTACACAAAGCTGACCTTTAAAATTTACAGTGTTAGCAAATGTATATCCTTGAGCAAGTTGAGAGCTGATCTTACTGGAAAAGCTGGAAATTATTGGAATGAATCCTTTCTTTCTTCCTTTTTTTTTTTAAATAAACCAAATCCTATGTGAATTGAATTTCAGAAAGAATAGTTTCAGAGTGTTTTTCTCCTGAGTGTGAATTGAGTTCTCCTTTTCAGTGTGTATTGCCCAAATTGTCATGCCTGCGTGAATCATAGCCGCTACCTTGCCCTTTTTACCCTTCCGTGTCCTATATAAAAATTGAGAAAGAGCTAAAAGATCAAAAGTTTCATCAAGCCCTAGGAAGAAGAGACACCTGCATTTCATGTACATCTACACTATGATCATAAACCTTACTTTCTTCTGGTATTCCAGGGATGATCCAATTAAACCATTTCTTAGGGATGGATCTTTTAATCTAGATAAAATTGTTATTATTCAGTTGTTTCTCAATCATGCCTGACTCTCCGTGACCCCATTTACTGGAGTGGTTTGCCATTTCCTTCTCCAGCTCATTTTATAGATGAGGAAACTGAGGCAAACAGCATGAAGTGACTTGCCCAGGGTCACACAGCTAGTTAATGTCTGAGGCTGGATTTGAACTCATGAAGATAAATCTTCCTGATTCTAAGCCCAGTTCTCTATCAACTATTACACTTAGATACCTTAAAATAGGACTACCAAGTAAGGGTCTCCAAAGCAAAAATGAATGCTTAACTTTGTTTAAAAAGAAAATACATCGTGCAGGAGGTGGACCTGACAGCCCAGTTCAATACTAGAATGAAATGAGATATTTAGTAAGTTATTCAATGGTTAACAAAAGGTTTCCTTTAGTTATAGCATAAGAAGGATTTTCAATAAGGAAACTGATGAAAAAAATTTCTGTAGCTGACCACCTCACTTCTTAGCCAATCTGCCAACAAGCATTAATTAAATGCTTGCTCTGCACTAGTTGTTGTACTAAGTACTGGGGATACAAAGAAGGTAAAAACATGGTCCCTGCCCTCAAAGAGTTTACATTCGAACAGGGGACAACTATGCACCTAAAAGATATATACAGAGTAAATGGGAGGTAGTTTCAGGGAGAAGGCACCAGCCTGACCAGGAAAAGACCTTTCATAGGAGATGAGATTCGACTTAAGCCTTAGAGCAAGCCAGGAGACAGAGGTGAGGAGAGAGAACATACCAGGTTTGAGGGACAGCCCTCAACAAGGAACAGAATAGGAAGACTGTCATGTGAGACAAGAAGGTCAGTAATCAATGGATTGTAGAATTCATGGATGGGGAATAAAGTCTAAGAAAACTGGAAAAGACAGGAAGAAACCAAATTGGGGAAGACTTTAAAAGCCAAATCTTATCTGAGTAATTTGACAAAAAGATTTTTTTCTCCATTCAACTGCTTTCCTTTTTATTCTAGGTGCATTTTGTTTTTGTAGAAGCTTTTCAATTTATTGCAATAAAAATTACCTATTTTATCTTTTGTAATTGTCTCTATCCTTTGTTTGGTTAAGAATACACGTCCTACCCACAGCTGTGGAAAGTTTATAATCTGTAGCTCTTCTAATTTGTTTATGGTATGATCTGAATATTCAGGTCATGCATTGTATTAGGAGGGCAGAGTTTATAATCTCAAAGAGGATCATAAACATGTCTGAAAGGTTCGGAACCGCCGGATATAAGAAACTCTCAAAGTAGAAGGCAGAAGAATCAAAACATATATTTAGGCTCCACAGTAACCAACCCATGAACCAGCAACCCCATTTTGATATATTGATCAAAAGCTTCCAGGCCCAATAAGTACGCCTGGAAAGAGTAACCAGGAGGCTACAGAGAAGCATGATTGCATAAAGCAAAATCATGCTTCCCCCTCTATGGTAAAAAGATTACCCACTGGCCTGAAGTCCTTGTTCAGCTTCCTCCCGTAGGTCAGCTCTGCCACTGGCAGCTCCTGCTCCTGCTTCGGCTGTGGCTGTGGCAGTCTCTGGCTCCAACGGGAGCTGCTTTTAACCATCCGGCTTCTGCGGGGGGTGTAAGGTACGCCGGGGAAAGCACAGGTACTTTCCATCAGCTTAAGCAAGGGAAGCAAGGTGAAGGGGCCGACAAGCTTACTCCAGTCCAACATACAAACAGTATTCAGTTCAGGGGAAAAAGCCAAACTAGTCAAGGGCACTTGTTGACTAAGTGCTAAGGAGCCCATTTTTGGTTGCCAACACATGCATCCATTTGAAATTTATTGTGGAATATGGTTTAAATTATTTTGCTTGTATTATTGCTATTGCTAGCGTTACTAAAATCACATCAAATCACAGAGAGGAAAGGGAGCATCCTTCTTTATGCCTATATTTACTGAGAAAACTACTAATGTTTACCTATTGCATATATGCTAGCTTTTGATTTTAGATATATGTTTTTTCCCATTGAAATCCCTCTATGACTATATTTTTTAGAGTTTTTTAAAGCATAACTAAGTATTCCACTTTGTCAAAAGCTTTTTTACATCTACTGAGACAACTATGTGGTTTTGGGTGTTTCTTTTAGGTTTTTTCATATGATTAATTATATTAATAGTTTTCCTAATGCTGAACCATCTTTGTATCCTGGTATAATTCCAATTTGATCATAGTGATTGATTTTTTGGAGACATTCCTGTAACCTTTTTGCCAGGATTTTATTTATAATTATTGAATTGCTGTCATTAGCAATATTAGCCTATAGTTGCTTTATCTTTCTCTAGTGTAGGTATTGGGTTTATATTTGTCTCATAAAATGTGTATGATAAAGTGCTTTCTTTCATAATTTTTCAGAATAATTTGAGTAGCATAGATATTAATTGTTTTTTAAAAGTCTGATAGAATTCTCCTGTAAATCTGCCTGGATCAGGAGAGAGTTTTTCCTTTTGTAGTTTATTTACAGCTTATTCAATTGCCTTTTCTGAAGCTGGATTATTCAGTGTCTCTCTTTAGTGTTTTGTTAATTTGACTAGTTTATATTTTTTGGATAATTCTCTATTTCTTTTGAATGTTCAGTTTTGTTGGCATATGCCTGCATATAATAGATTCTTATCATTCTTTTTAAAAAAAGTTTCTGAGTTTGTTTTTACTTCATCTTTTCCTTTTTATTTTGTTAGTTTGCTCTGTGATTCTTTTTGTTTTGTTTTGTTTGCTAAATTCTATTTTTTCCAATTGTCAGGCATTTATTTTTTCTCCCTCCTCCTCCACCCTGTTAGAAAAATGAAAAAAAACCTCTTGTAACAAATATGCACAGTCAAGCAAGACAAATGTTCATATTGTCCATCTAAAAACGCATCTCATTCTGCATATTTAATCCATTACCTCTCAGTATTCTTCATTATCAGTCCCTTGGAATCATGATTAATCATTGGTATACTCCAAGTCTCTGTCCTGGAGCCTCTTCTCTTCCCCCTCTATGTTATTTCACTTGGTGATCTCAGCTCCCATAGACACAGTTATCAACTCTATGCTTATGATTCTCAGATCTACTATCCAGTCCTAAATTTTCTCCTTCATTGTTAATAGTATAAATTGTTCTCCTGGTTTTGCTTACTTCACTCTGCATCAGTTCATACAAGTCCTTCCAGGTTTCTGTAAAACCCTATCTCTTCCATCATTTCACACTATAGTGCAGTTAAAAATAATTGGTTTACTCCAAATTCTTCTGTGACCCACCATTGCTTTCCAGCTGTTCCAGTTGCAAAACTAAATGTCAGAAAGCCAGCCAAAGGGAAGAAGCTAACTTAACCATCACGGAAACTTTAGAAATGACATAGGTTGATTTTATTCAGTGTTGAAATGTTATTTTAAAATAATCTACTATTTGTTGTGACGTGTTGCTTCAGGATGGGCAGAGGCCTATTTCTATAAATAGCAGCTACAGTCTCAAGACTCTTGTAAGAATTCACCTCTAGATTTCATATCCCTTTGATTATCAATTGTGATGGAGATGACAAATATACGAGATAGGTGCTAAAGGCACAATAGATTCAATGTTTTCACTGCCCCTATCACCATGAGTCTGTAGGAGCTATAGGATGACAAAATGGAATTTATAAGACAACTAAACTTTAAGCTGTTATAACTGGCCAAATGTGATGCCCACAATCTTCATGAGTGTGATGTCCCTTGCCTTCAAGAAAAATTGGACTTTGTCTACCTGAGATTTTAATTATCTGTAGCCAATTATCTGACCAACAACTGGTTGATAACATTTTCTTGAATTATTGGAAGGCATGAATGAAATGCATCAAAGTCTTCCATATGCAGGTTCATGCTGCCTTGACTAAAGAATCAGAAGAATCATTATTCTCTCCAACCTGGTGAGCGGATCTAAGTGAAAATACATCAATAATAATCTTCATTGAAGCCCTTATTGGAGGGACCCATATCAAGTTCTGTTCACCACCACCAGTGTAAAATGCCAAGGTCAACTAATTTAGCTTCATGTAGTTCTCCAAGATAGGGGTGGGGAAGGGCAGGAACATTTGTACTTGGTTGTTGCTATATCTTTTAAAGTAAATATAATTTATAAAAGCTAATTGATGTTAAGTGATTAAATGGAACTGGGGGCTGGTCACTGGCTCCTATCAATGGAGGGAACACAGCTGGTAGGGGCTAGAGACAATGGCAGTACAGAATTTACACTAGTGAGGAGACACCTCCACCCCTCAGGGTAACCTAGAACCCCCAGGAAAAGATATAGTCAACCTGGCTATAGGAGAGAAAGTCAGAACATACTGGCCATACTAAGGATGGTTCTAAGAGTAGAAATAGAGCAGTTGTAATGCTTTGTTATTGTTTAGTTGTTTCAGTCATGTGGGGTTTGTGACCCCATCTGGGGTTTTCTTGGCAAAACTACTGGAATGGCATGCCAATTCCTTCTCCAGCTCATTTTACAGATGAGGAAACTGAGGCAAAGAGAGTTAAGTGACTTGCACAGAATCACACAGCTAGTAAGTGTCTGAGGTCAAATTTGCACTCAGGTCTTCCTGACTCCAGGTGCAGCACTCTATCCACTTTGCCTTTAAGTATCCAATGCTACTTTAAGTCATAATGAAAACACCTTTGTAAATAATGTAAGTCAGCCTTTTAGATCTAATTGTAGCTTTAAGCTCCAGGAGGATAACCAGTGGGATTTGGGATCTTGGCTTGGTTCCATTTTTGTGTCCCTTAGTTCCACCAACACTTAAATACTGATTGTTGAACCTCTTGTAATTTGCAGTTAATAACAGTTGCTTGGTATCTCTATTTAGGGTAAGGTAGGAAGGAGGGCTGTGTAAGTGGGCCTGAGTGGCTTGTTCTCCCTTAAAAAGGAATAATAATAATAATAATAATAAACTAATATTTGTATAGCACTCAAAGGTTTACGAAGCACTTTGTACATATTGTCATTTGATCTTTACCATAGACTACTACTATAGATGTTAATTTTTCCAAATGGAAAAAGTGAACCTAAGAGAGGTAATAAGTCAGGGTCAAACAGGTGTTAAGTGCCTAAGGTAGTATTTGAACTCTGGTCTACCTGACTCAAAATCCAGGCTCTATCCACTATGCCACTAGAAAATAAAAAGTTAAACCATTAGGTAGCATATATAGGGGTTTCCTCACTTACTTGTAATTGGCCAATCGACCTTGTTTGGCCCTACATGCCATAATTTCTTTTCTTTTTGGCTCAACTTTTTTTATTTAGTATTTTATTTTTCCCCAGTTACATGTAAAAACAATTTTTAACATTTGTTTTTAAAACTAGATGCCATAATTTCTAAGACAAATCCTTGCCACCCCTCCTCCCGGACTCCAATTCATCCCATCTGGGTTCTCAGAGAGAAGTATATGAGATAAAAGCAAGAGTTTCATTTCTGAAATAAGAACAGACTGCAAAGGTCAGAGATACATACTACGTGGTCAGGAATTTTCTAGTTACAACATCACAGAATTGGAGAGCTGGAAGGTAAATATCGGAGATCATCTAGCCGCTGGATGATTTGGCTAGATTCCAGCACAGTTGCCACATTTTTCAGAGAGGGAGCCAAGGGGCGTAACAGAAAAGACGTTTCTCCCAAATCTGGGGTGGGACATACCTCCTAGAAGAGCCTCCTTCCAGGGGTTCTGTCACCTCAAGCTTTAAGGTATTTTGCTGTCTTTCCCACTCCTTGTGTGACATTTCCCCACTCCATAAACTAGGTTCCCTTCTCATCTGCTAAACTGGCCAGCGGTAGAGTATCAATTAAGTCAGCACTACGCTTCCGACCAATCCGGAGAAGTGCACTCCTAACGGCCTCGCAGACAGAGGAGGCAGCAGCGAGATGGGCCTCAGCCTCAGGGATGGAACATCGAAGGAGGAGGGTCACTAGTGCTGTGGGGATCACCTGTGGGGAAGATAAGCAACAGTCTGAGGTTTGAGAAGATACAGTTCAGGGGTTCACCAGGAGGATCAAAAAAACCAGAGGATAATAGTGGGATTGAGAACAGCAAATTGGGAAGCAAGATAATACTGGTGGTAGCAACTAGACATGGTAAATAATAAAAACTAATTTAATATGAGTTTAATTAGAGGATCCATTGATCCATTTGATGAGTAGCCCCAAACAACCAGATCAGATTGTAGGGCATGGACCTTTTGGAAATAATACTCTTCCATAGAGGTACAATTCATGAGTAGTCCCCATGCTGAGAACTCTTCAAACTAGTCCCTTGAGGATGGGATTACCTCCAGGAAGGCTAGCAACTGAGAGTGAGGATTGGGTGGGTGAACTCTTGCCTTTCCCTGTGGTCTATAAAAGCAAGCTATAAAATGGCTCTCCCCCTTTTCTTTTTCCTTTGCATTCTCACTCCCTTGGATTACCAAACCAGACTGTAGCTAAGGGAGGCTGGGGGGAGCAAGAGGTGTGCATGAGAAATGATCTCTCTTTTTCCCTCCTGGAATAGAAAGTCCATTCTCAGGAACTATAGTCTCTAACCCATCCTCCAAAAAGTAAACAGAAAGGCAGAAGGCAGCCAGGGATTCTCTTAAAAAGCTTGCCTGGGCAAACACAGGCCAATTGCCATGTGCTTCTCCTGTGACATTTTCTACTACTGAGGGATCATGAGGAAGGAAATATCACTTCCTCCCCCTTCTCTCTTGCTGCCCTATGGCCTGGAAGTGCATGGGAAAGAACACAAAAGGAAAAGAAATGGGGCGGGGTAGACATTTCACAGCTTTCTCTTACAGATTTCAGAAAAAGACAAGAGTCTATTTATACACATATACACACACAGTCACCAGTCACCTTGAAGGCAGCCCCAATTTTTTGGGAACCAATCAATGGAGTTCCCTATGTCCTCTCAGCAAGGGGCTGCAGGGGTGGGGAACCTGCGGCTTCAAGGCCACATGTGGCCCTCTAAGTCCTCAAGTGCAGCCCTTTGACTGAATGCAAGTTCTGTGAAAGAACAAATCCCCCTAATAAAAGGATTTGTTCTGTAAACTTGGACTCAGTCAAAAGGCTGCACTCAAGGACCTAGAAGGCCACATATGGCCTTGAGATCACAGGTTCCCCACCCCTCGCAGGGCCATGTGTACTTCTAAAGGAGGTGTCCATCTAATAAAAGTCAAGGCCTTGTAGTCTTATCAAGTTGATTGGAGGAGTCATCAAATTGACCCAGGGCTCCATAATCAACCCTCTTCCACCAGGGATAAGGCAAATTAGGGGCAGAAGTATACTATGGAGAAATAGAAGAGTCTGATACCCGTTCCTTCTCCTGCGCAATCTGAATGTGGTGGGAAATAGGGGCTGCCTGGATCTCCTCAGACACTTCTTGAGGGAAGTGGATGGCCTTCAGTAGGCTCTCAATGCATTGAGCCTTGGGCTGTCCTGAAAAACGCTGCAGGAGGAAGGGAGAAATATTACAATTGGGAAGGAAGACCAAAGGAACCAAGAAGGAGAGTTGGGTAGGGAAAAGTGAGAAGAGAAATAGGTTGAGGTTCCAGAATTCTCCATGAATTAAGCCCCTCTTTTAGAGGGAACTTAAGCACAACCCCATGCAAACAAAAAGCATTAAGCAATGGCTTGAAATAGTAGATTCAAACCAGCAAAATGTTCACGTGTGGTCTTTCCAACAGAAATAGCTTAGTGCCATGCTCTGCTCCTGAGATCAAGTAGGTAATGTGTGAAAAGTGCTGGGTCATCCTTAAAGTCCTATATAAATGTTAGCAATTGTGGTTGTAATTCATAAGATTTTTTTTTAAAAGATGTCTCTCTGCCCATTTACTTCTAATTCACCAACAGGCAGTCATTTGCTCACAAAGAGGTTACTGGTAACTAGTTTCCATGGCTCTTGCTGGCATCTTCCCATCAATAAGTTTCTGAGTCTTGAATCTGCTGAGCCCTTTTCATAATCAATACAGTGCATTTATATTCAGCATCACCATTTGGGTGCTTGTTACTCACGGGGGAGCACTTACCCACTCAGAAATGCTTCCTACTAACACAAATTCTAAAATCTCTCAAAGATGAAGCAAAAATATTTTGGTCATGGGCTAGGTCAGGGATAAGTAACCTTAAGGCCCAAGTGCCAGTGGATAGGACCCGAGGCAACTTCTGATGAATTTCTACTACTCGCCATCATATACAACACTTTTTTTTTCTTTTTCTTGCCTTTCTCTCAGTCCCTTCTCCCTACCTTTATCTTTCCTGTCCTTTTCCTCCTTTTCTCCTTTTCTCCTACTCATGTCTTAGGTCTTCCAGTGACACACCAGGCAACTAGAGTAATTACTTAGCTCTACTAGAACATAAATTGTTTCTTCCTAGTCTAGATATTTCTCCCATCTTTACATTCCTGCCTTACCTGTGTCTAGGAACATGATAATCATTATTTCCTGTCTTTCTTGTCTGCGAGTATCCTTCAAGGATCTGTCTCTATATTTTTCTTTCCTTATTCACTCCCCATGAAGTCCACTTATGCTCTATGTGGGTGACTCTAAAATTAAGTCTCCAGTCCTTATCTTTCTGCCTCATTACTTTATTTCTATTTGCCTACAGAACTTTCCACTGGGATGTCCTGCCATTTCCTCTAACTTATAAAACTGAATTCACTCTTGCCTCCACTTAGTAAATTGACATCCCCTCCCAACTATACCACTTCCACTAGGTCTACATTTTTTCCAGGCCCCAGGTTAGAAACTGAGAGAAATGATTATTAATAACCAATAATTTGAGGAGATCCAGAGTTCTCCCCTTCTTCTAAAGCCCTAGTTATAAAAAGTAAAAAGTACCCTCTCTTGAAGTCTCTTGATAATGAGATTGAATTAACTCTCCTTGATCATGGTCAGACCCCACACAACCTTACAAGGAATTTAATCTAAGGTGAGGATGTCTATTGTGTTCTAATGAGGTTTGGGTAGGGATAAAGTATTTGATTAGAGTGCCCAAAGCTGGGGGTGGTCTAGGTATAAAGATAAGATTTTCTGTCCAAGGGTGACATGATGTCATTCTGAGCCCCTCATTTTAATATAGTCCACTTCCCAATCAGAGGTGATTTCCACTCCTCTTCCAAAAGAACATATAAGCCCTGAGCCCTCCAGACATTATCGTCTTTGGTCTAAGGAAGACAGACAGATGACCATTCTTTTATTAATAAATTGCTGGCATTATTAATAAAATGATTAAATTACCCAGAAACTATGTCTCTTGAACCTATTTAATCACCACAAAATTTTGAAGTTATATGACTCCTCTCCTTTATCAATCTATCAATGAGCATTGTTTATTAAGCATCTACTGTGTGTCAAGTACTGTGTGAGGTGCTGAGGTTATAAAGTAACAGTGAAATAGTCCAGGCACTCCCTCACAGAGCTTATACTCTATTCTCCAAACCTGATCTGTCACTAGACTTTGTCATTCCTTTCAAAGAAATGCCTCTTGGATTCAGCCTTTTCCGGTCCATTCCCAATGCCGCTACCCTAGATCATCACCTCACGCTTCACCTTAGAAGCACCAAACCTTCTCAACTGATCTTATTTCCTCCAGTCCCTCTTCCTTTCATCCTTCCTAAGCACTATTAATGGAGGCATTGTTTCTGTCGTTATACTCTTACTCAACAAAGTACAGTGGCTTCCTATTTCTGATCAAATCAAGTCCAAACCTCATTTCATTTCCAAAACCTTTTATTATGTGTCTTCCACCACTCAGAACTTAACAAACCTTATTCTCCCCTACCCTCTGGGGTTATCTAACTGTGTCATTCCATTGTCTGTACATGGGGAGAATGTTGTCTCTTTATTGATGTTTATACTTTTAATTTCATCCTTTTGTCTTTTAATCACAGCTAGCATTCCTAGGAGTATATCAAATAATCGTTTTCTTCACTGCCTACAAACACATGCCTTCTATTCCAGTCACCCTTCCCTACACACATCGTAATGATCCCTTCTTCCATGCTTTTGTTCAGTGACCCTGACTTATGAATGCCGTCTTCTGATCCAAATTCAAATTATACCTCCTCTTCTGGCACCAGTTCATCTTACCTTTCCCACAGAATCTTTAGTCTAGCCCAAGCTGATCCCTTTCCTTCTGAACTCCCATTGTACTTAGAGTTAATATTATGCCAACAAACAATGTTGATCTATGTGTTTTAATTCTGTCTCAACCTAGGCTGTCAGATCTCTGAAGACATGAAAATGTATCCTATACTTCCATTGCATCCCCACAGGGTCTAGAGCAAAGTCAGGAATTCAGCAAGTAGTCATAGAGTTGTAAGGGACTTCAGTGGCCATCCAATCTATTCTATGCCTGAAAAAAAAATTCCTCTACAAAACACTCACAAAGGGCAGCTAAAGTGGCAGAATGATAAACTTGGAGTCAGGAAGATCTAAATTAAAATACAGTTTTAGATACTAGCTGTGTGACACTGGGCAAGTCACTTAACCTCTATCTTTCTCAGTTTCCTCATTTGTCAAATAGGGATAATAAAAGCACCTACCTCCCAGGGTTTTTGTGAGATATTTATAAGGTGCTTTGCAAACCTTATAGCTCTATACAAATCATAGTTATGATTATCCAACACTTAGTACAGTAGGTGGCATATAGTAGGTGCTGAGAAGACTTGATTGATTCTTTATCATTTTTTTATTGATCCTATATTTAATTAATTGATTTTGTCTGGTAACTGCCTAAATCATGGTTCTTTGTCTCTGAACTTAGTTCATAAATTCAGTTGGATTGTAAGGAGTTAAGTTTTGATATTCAGTTCTCCTACTAACTGGTATTCTATTCTTGCCTCAAAGAAATCTGCTATCCTTGAGGAATGCAGGTAGACCACATGGAGTCTGCTCTCATATCTTTATACCACCAAGCTATCCTACAAGGATGTCTGATTTGCTATCCAAAGAAGTCTGGGCCACTGTCTTTGACCTTGTGGGTGGACTCAAACAGTGAATGTTTCTTAATCACAGCAGGTAAGAGGGGGTTGCTGCTAGTCTCTCATTCCTAACGTCCAATCAATCATACTGTCCCTCACGCCTCAGCTGTTACCAATTGTGTTGTCCTCAATCCCATGATATCACCTATCCTGTTCTGGTCTTTGTTCTAATCTTATAAAAATTAGTCATCTTAGGGTCCTTGACTAACTCAGGCAGAGCCATTAACCCATTCTATTGACAGGTAGTGCCCTCTATTAACAAAATGTTATCTTCCGCAGAGAAAATGTGCCTCAGGCTACCTTTACTCAGATGGTGCTTAATGAATGCTTGTTACTCTTCACCTCCAGAGAGAGAGAGTTAATGAACTCTGAAAGCAGATTGAAGCATTTTTTAACTTTATTTTTCTTGCCTTTTTTCCCCAACATGGCTAATATGGAAATATGTTTCACATAATTTAAATGTAAAATGGATATTGTCTTTCTTAGTTTCTCAATGGTTGGGGAAAGGATGGAAGGAGGGAAAGAATTTGGAATTGAAAATTAAAATTAAAAAAAATTTAATAAATGCTTGTCAGCTTAACTTGGTCATCTAGCTTTCACTTAGAGATATCCAATGAGGGGAAACCTACCGTCTCCTAAGACAGTTCATTCCATGTTGGATACTTCCAATTGCTAAGAAGTATTTCCTGGCATCAAATTCAAATTTACCTCTTTGGAAATTCCACCTATTGTTCTGCCCCTTTGGGGAAAAAATTTTTTATCAACAAACATTCTTTGAATGATTGATTTCTTTAACTTCCCCTGTGACAGATGGTTTCTCCTAATAAGGGTATACACACACACACACACACACACACACACGCACGCACACACGCACGCACGCTTGTTAATATTTTCCCAACAGTCTATATAGGGTAAGGTGAGGAAAATGAAGGGCAGAAACAGGACAAGAAGTATGAAGGCAGCCTTAACCCTAAACACATTTTAGCTTCATGAAGAATACCTTCGGATGCCTACCCTCACAGTATATCCAGTGATTCCCTCACCTGAAGCATGGCCAAGCCCCGCCAAAAGAGCTTGGAGTTGCACAATTGTAGGTCCAACATATGGTTTTGCAAGATCTTCCCACGAAGAACATGGGCTCCAGTGCTCACTGTGTTCAGCACCCACTTGGTGCTCAACTCACGTTGGAACTTCTGAACAGAGGAGACACAAAGGAGGAAGTTTATGTTAGCAGGAGCAAGTGAAACAAACCCTGCAATCAAAAGAAAGTAGACAGCAGCCTTCCTTGAGTCCTTTAGCAAAAGAATTTAGCTGATTTAAGACACCCTTATAAAAAACTAAACTTTTATTCCTTCCACTTAACTTTGGTACCTTGACCGATGCTATTCTCCCCTAGGTAGGGAATGCCAGTAACTCAATTCATGTCAATTCACCAAACTGATTAAGCACTAAAATTAAGAAGGTGAAAAATTACATAGTACTGACCCTAAAGAAGCTTACATTATAATGGTAGCACCTAATACTTGTAAATACAAAAGGTTGAGGCCCAGAGGGCTTAATTGGTTTGCCCAATGTCATAAAGTGACTGGCAGAGCCCAGATTTGAGCCCAGGTTTATTGACTCCAATCCCAGCATTCTTTCTATTGTATTACATTGTCCCTATAACAACCCCCCCCCCAAACCATATACAACCAAAGATTCAAGCACTAGTCATAAAAATCTAGAATAAAGAACTCAGGCAATCACTTAGATTTTGTTGTAATGGGATTTTATCTGCATGTAAGATAAATCCAAAGACACTGAAGTTTGGCATATCAACCTCAGTTTTCATGTCACATACAAGACTGCATGTTATAACTAGGTCCTTTTGGTAGTAAATCCTGCCTTTTTTCAAATTCCTCATGATAAAGGGTCATGGTATAGCAATACTCCAGTGAATTATTATTCCTTGGAATATTATTCTATAGCAATCAAATATTTCAAAGCACTTGAACATATTTGATCATCATTAATCAATCAACAATAAGTATTTATAAAAGCACCCACTACGTGCCAGGCATTATGGCCAGCATTAAGGATACAAAAACAAAAATTCAAACAGCTCTTGTCTTCAGTGAGCTAGTCTAGCCATGAGAGACAACATATATGTGTGTGTATATATATATATATATATATATATGTGTGTGTGTGTGTGTGTGTGTGTGTGTGTGTGTGTGTTGTGTACAGCACTTAAAAATTAAGTGGCTTGCCCAGTCACATGGCCAGTAAGTGTCAGAAGAATGACTTGAACCCAGGTCTTCCTGCATCTGAGGCCAGAATCTTGATCCACTATGCCATATAAAATATAATAGATACAAGGTGATTTTGGAGTTGGAGAGAGTTATTAGCAGCTCATGAAGTAAGAAGGTCAACTATTATTATCTCCTTTATATAGATAGCGTAAGAGAGGGATGTTACATAACTTATCAAAGGAACATAGTGAACTAGAATTTGGGTCTACTGACTCGTAGTCCAGTATCCTTTTCCTTGTAACATTTTTTCAAAAGAATACAAATGTAGAGCTCATAATCTAATCTTCACTAGTCGCATGAGTTGGAAATATCATATTGGTATGGGGAAGGAATTTTGTGCTTTGAATTCATTGATAGTGAAAACAAGAAGAGGAGGAAGCAATACATTTAAAGCTGAGAGTAGCTACAGAACTGATACCACTATTACCTTAAAGAGATTTTTTTAAAAAGAGGAAAAGGAAAAGTACAAAAAATATATTAGCAGCTCTCTTTGTAGTGGCAAAGAACTAAAAACTAAAGGAATGTCCATCAATTGGTGAATAGCTGAACAAGTTATTATATGTGAATATGATAGAATACTATTATGCTGTAAGAAATGAATGGATTGTTTCAAAGGAACCTGAGAAGATTTGTATGAACTGATGGAGAATGAAAGCGAAAAGAACCAGAACAATTAATACAATAACAATCTGTTAACAGTCAACTTCAAAAATCTTAGGAACTCTGATTAATATAATGACCAACCACAATTCCAGATGACTCATTTTGAAGGCTGTCTACCTTCTGACAGGGGCAGCTAGGTGGCACAATCGATAGAGTGCAGAACCTAAAGTCAGGAAGACTCTTCCTCATGAGTTCAAATCTGTCCTCAGACACTTACTAACTGTGTGACCCTAGTCAAGTCACTTAACCCTGTTTGTTCCATGTTCCTCATCTGTGATGAGCTAAAGAAGGAAATGGCAAACTACTCCATTATCTTTCTCTGAAAACCCCAAATGGGATCACAAAGAGTTGGACACGAGTTAAAAATGACAACACAAAAACAGCAATAATAAGAAACATGCCTGGGTTCAAATCCTGGCTTTGCAACTTACTGTCTATACAACTTTAAATAAGTCACTTAACACATCTGAACCTCAGTCTCCTCAACTATAAAATGATGATAATCTCAAGAATATTTTCTAGCTCTAAATCTTTGATTTAATGATCCTTGTTCTCCTATAAGATATGACTCAGTCATTCCCCAGTAAAGATGTGGTTCAAAGGATATACTCAGTTTTTTAAAAGTTCTCAAGGTTACTAATAAACAGAGAAATGCAAATTAAAACAATTCTGCAGTGTCATTTTACTATTGAATTAGGAAAGATAAAAAAATTATTACTTGCGGAGATACAGAAAAGTAAGAATGTTCACTGTTGGTGAAGATGTAATTTTTCTAGCTGTTTGGGAAAACCATGTGGAATTATACAATAAAAGTTTCAAAATTGTTCATAACCCTTGACCTGTTGATCCCACCACGAGATTTATACCTCAAAGAAGCTATAATGAGGGAGTAAAACTTTACAAAATATTTATAATAGCCTTTTTTTCAAGCTTTTCAATTGTTTTCAGTCATGTCTGACTCTTTGTGCCCCATTTAGGGTTTTGGTGGGGTTTTTTTGGCAAAGATACTTGAGTGTTTTGCCATTTCCTATCCTAACTCATTTTACAGATGAGGAAACTGAGGCAAACAGACCAGGTCACACAGCTAGTGTCTGAGGCCAGATTTGAACTCAGGGTCCTCCTGACTCCAGGGCCAGCATTCTATCAAGTCTGCTACCTAGCTGCTTCTGTAGTTATAATATGTCCCAATATTTATAATAGTACTATTTGTAAAAGTAAAAAAATTGGAAATAACTTGTAGTGTATGAATGAAACTAAATATTACTGTGCTGTAAGGAATTACAAATATGAAGTATTCAAAGAAATATGAGACTTCCAAAGAGTGATGTAAACTGAAGAAATCAGTACTGAAAGTATAGCATTCACACTACCTTTTAAAAGCTTCTTCTCTTTTACCAAATCATAACTCACCAAAACGGGGGATTCCATATACTATTAGAGATATGCAGTGTTTTGTAGAGCTTTTTTTGGTCCTCAGGGCATACTGGTGTTAAGATTTATCAATAAAATATAATAAAAAGCTCTCATCCCAAACTCCCCCACTTCAGGAGAACTAACTCCAAGATTACCTAACTCCTCTGATTACTCCTGTCTCTCCCAGATCACTCTCTTACAGCTTTGTCCTCTGGTATATTTTCAATGCAACTAGCGTCTGGAAGGTGTTTGTCCTTTGGGAGTTTCCAGGAGCCTCTCTCTTCTATAAGGATTAAACTGCTTTGTAGACACCCACTATATCTGTTTGTACTTTTTAATACATTGTTTCATAATTGTTCTTATGTGGTTTTGTGTGTGTGTGTGTGTGTGTGTGTGTGTGTGTGTGTGTGTCCCCAGCTAAATGGTAAGTGCCTTATGAGGGGAGAGATCTCTGATTTTTCTAATATTTTCCCACAACTTATAAAACAGTACTCTGAACTAAATTCTTACTTCATGGAGGTACTCCCTCTTCCAACATAAATCACAACCCCTCTGCTACATCTAGTGTTGCTATGGCAAAAAATGTATCACTCTGCAATCAATCTAATGATAAGACTCTTGGCACTTAGTGAGGTTGGTCCTCCAGATACACAAGGTCAGTATAACAGCATAGTAGGAAGAAGTACAGCCTAGTTGCCCTATCATACCTCCTCCAAAAAGAACTAGAAAATACATTAGACCTAATTCTGATTAAGAAATCCAAGAAAAAAATCACAGTGAGTAATTTTTCTAACCCAGATCAGTCTGAGGATACCGGAGATAGGGTTTGGCCAAGAATGTGGGATGATGCCAAGCATTCCCCAGGTACTGAAAGAAGGTTGAGAGTGGGCATGGGTGTAGGAAGCATAGGAGTAGGAAGAGGTGTTAAGTGATCCCTGAAATAATGTAGGGTTCAGAAATAGTGCCATCTGGCAGCTCTGTTGCTCACTACCCAGTTCTGGGTCACTGATCCAAGATGGACTGAGGAAGAGACCTGTACCTAGGAAAGGAGTGGTCCCTCACTATGGAATGAGATAAGAACACATTCAGAAGCAAATAGCAGTTATGTGACTCTGATCCCAGGAGCACAGCAGGGACTCAATTCTAGCCTCCAGATCAGGCTGAATCCTGCAATGGAATAAGTAGGACCAGAATCCCAGACCTGCAGGTTGGTTACTCTGAACCTACAAAGTCTCCCAGGAGCTAACAGTAGCTGAGTCCGGCAGCAGTCTATTGAAACTTTCAACCAGAGACAAGTTAACAGAGGTCTTGCTCAGATCAAAACTTGGTTCAGGAACGTGCTGAGTTCAAACAAACAGAGCAATAAGTAAACTTTGCCCAGCTCACATCACTTTGTGAACACTGAAACCTTACAGGTCCCTAGCCCAAGCTGTCCCCAAGACCTCAGAAGAACACTATGCTCAATACCCCCAAGAAAGCGGCAGAAGGACCCAAGAAGATAGAAGCTCACCCAGACATTTCTCTCAGAAAGTATGCAGAGCTCTAGCCTAACATACAGTCCAAAGTCAAGAAGTAGGCTGGAAAATGAACAACAACAAAAAAAAAACAATCCCACCATAAAGAGGTATTATAGTGATAGGGAAGCTTAAGACAAAAACTCAGAAGAAAAGAATGATTCAAAAACATCTACAAGCAAAGGCTCAAAGACTGAGTGGCAGCTTGGCACAAGACCAATCAGAATTCCTGGAAGAGATAAAGCAAGAGTTGTTGTTTTTTAAGGGCTAAAAAATTTTTTTTTAAACCAAAAGAGAACAGTAGAGGGAAAAGTGGAAAAAGAAAGGAAACCCAGATAAAAGATATGAAAAAAGAATCAACAGCTTGGAACAAGGGGTATAAAACCTTACCCAAGACAATAACTCCCTGAAAATTAGAATTGACCAAATAAAAGTTAATGATTCCGTGAGACATCAAGAAACATTAAAACAAAGTCAAAAGATTGAATAAATAGGAAAAAATGTGAGCTATCCTATAAAAAAGACAACTGACTTGGAAAACAGATCAAGGAGAAAAAAATTTAAGAATCATTGGACTACCTGAGAGCCATGACCAAAAACAAAACAAAAACAAAAATGAGCCTAGACACCATATTTTAAGACATCATAAAAGAAAAAATGCCCAGATGTCTTAGAACCAGAGGGAAAGGTAGAAATTGAAAGAACCCACTAATCAACTCCTGAAAGAAACCTCCAAATGAAAATTCTCAAAAACATTATAACGAAAATCCAGAGCTCCAGGGTCAAAGAAAAAACATTACAAAGAGCCAAAAAGAAAGAATTTGAATACTAGGGAGCCAGTAGTAAGGATCACATAAAATTTATCAGCCAAAACTATAAAGAAGCAGAGAGTTTGGAACACAATATTCCAGAAGGCAAAAGATCTAGGCTAACAACCAAGGATAATTTACTCAGCAAAACTGAGTACAACCCTATGAGAGGAAAATGGAACTTTAATGAAATAGAGGACTTACAAACCTTACTGATGAAAAGACCAGAGCTGAGTAGAGAATTTGATATACAACGGAGTCAAGAGAAGCGTAAAAAGCTAAGTGTGAATAACTGAACAAGATTAAATTGTTTACACTCTTATGTGATGAAATGATACATGCATCCCTTCAGAACTCTATCATTAAGAATCACTGAGGGAGTCTACTTAACCAGAAAACCTAGGAGTGATTGTTACATTTTGATGATCTTAGAAAAAAAGAATGGAAAAGGAGGAGAGGGAGAATACATGGAGGAATGGAGATGAGATGGGGAGAGGAAAGATGGGGAAAATTATCTCATATAAATGGAAAGCACACATAGAATCTGTACAACAAAAAGGAAAGAAATCTCATTTGAACTGATCAAAGGAGGGAAGAATACACATGCACATACAGTTGGGTATAGAAATCCATTTCACTCAAGTGGAAAACATAAGGAAAAGGGGCTAAGGAAAGGGAGGGGTGGAATAAGAGGAAGGGCAGATTAAAAAGAAGAAAAAGTGTAAGAAAAAAGTATGGAGGAAAATTTACAATTCATAATCATAACTGTGAATGTTAGTGAAATGAACTCACACATAAAATGGAAGAGGATAGTAGAACGGATTAGAAACAGAATCCAACAATATGTTGTTTACAAGAAACGAAGAAAAAAAGTAGAAAAAATAAGAGATACACAGTCCATCACACCTAGGCCATACTCCAGACTAGTCCGGCTTAGCAGGTTGGTAGGTAAGTAGGTAGGTAAGGGAAATAGTGTATAGCCACAGAAAGCATGCCAAACTTATAGTCACAAGACCTCAGTTCAAATCCCAGATTTTCAGCTTACTACCTTTGTGCCCTTGTACAAATCATCTACCCCCTCTTTGCCCAAGTTTCCCAGATGTAAAAATGAGGGGGTGGGAGTAGGTGACCTCTAGCATTCCTTTAGTTCTAGATCTATAATCCTATAGTAGGACACGCCAAAGTTTGTGCTCCACTGGTGTGACCTTCAAGAACCCGGTGTCATCTCCACACCATGATGAGACTTCAAAGGGTGACTTTAGTAAAGGGCTTTATAGAGAGCTGATGGTCAATAAACACATATATTTGATGTTAATACTGTAGCAAACATCTTTAATGCATAGCCCATACCTGTGTCATAATGGCCTGTTGCCTTTGAAATTCACTCTGCCTTGTGCCCTAGTGAAAAAAGAATTTACCCAGCCTGCCTCATTGTCACATTCACAGAAGTGGGACAGGGCAATGTTAAATTGCCAGCTTTCTACAGATGTGGATCTCATTGTTACACCAGATAGCTATTGAGGAAATTCAAATATGACATGTCAAGTAGTGTGGATGAAGCACCAGCCTGGGAGCCATGAAGACCTGCCACATGTACCCATTAACTAGCTATGTGCCATTGGGTGAGTCACTTAAACTCTCTAAACTTCAGTTCTTGCGGCTATAAAATGGAAATAATAATACCTACTTCACAGGGTTATTCTGAAGATTGAATGAGATAATACATATATTTAAAGCATTTTGCAAGCCTTAAAGAATTATATAAAACAGAGTTAAATGATTGGTTTTGCTTACATTTTTTTGTTATGACAGAAGAATCAACGTGAGGAGATGAAGAGTAAAGAAGGAATGACTATGACACTTTAAAAAATAATAAATTTTAAAAAATTATTAGCTTTCAGCCTTCCTCCTTGAGTAGTTTCTTTCTCTACATTTCTTTCACTGAGAATACCACAGTATGGTGTAACGGCAAGAATGTCTAGACACCTGAACTCAGATCCAAGCTCTGATACTTAGGATCGTAGAGGTGAGCCGAAAGGTGGCCTCAAGGCTGCCTACTCCAATCCCCTCACTTTACAATTGAGGAAAGCGAGACAAAGAGGTTAAGTGTCTTGCCCAAGGGGTCTCAGAAGTAGGATTTTAACTCCAGTGTACTGATTTTAAAACCAATGCTCTTTCTGTACTTTTCACTAACAGAGGGATTGTGGGCAAGTCATTTAACCTTTCTAAATCTTAGTTTCTTTAACTGTAAAATGGGAATGATGATGATATTTTACCAACTGCTTCGCAGAGTTGTTTGAGGAAAATCCTCCCTTCAAGAAATATGTGAATATGAGTTGTAGTCTTACCTGGATGAAGTTCCCTTCATATTCAAAGAAAAGCAGGGGCCAGGTGATGCTTATGATGGATGGAAAGAGTTTCTTCAGTGGGGACTGAGGATAGAAATGGAGAGGAGAGAACTATGACATATGAAACTCCGGCCACGCACTTCCCATCATCCCCCTCCCCATCCTTGCTGTTGCTCACTGGTAAGTATTGCCCCACTGTGCTGTGTGCCAGGGCTTGGATATTAGGACTCTTCTTCTTCACCTGCTCCACCAGTGTTTGCACTTCTGTGAGGTTGTCTGGAACGTAGGGAGAAGGGAACAAAGCTGGAATTCTCTTTGGGAAGAATCAAATGATTGAACTGTGGATGAACTTGGAGACTACCCCCAAAGACCAAAGTTCATGGAAGGGGAACCACCACCGCTCTTTCCTCTCTACAACCGCCTCATCCATCTCCTCTCTCACCATCCAGGGTGAAGATGAAGAGCACAGTGTCAACTTCAGTGAGGGATGGCAAGATAGAAGCGAGGAAGTCTTCTTGGGAGAAGAGGAACTGTGGACCCTGGGGTAGGAGGAAAAAAGAGAAGAAATCCAACCACCCCCTCCCCAAAACCTTTAAGATTCTTTGTTCCTATTTTCCCTCTTCATACATTGAGCTAATATGCCCCTGTCCCTAACCACCTCCAGTTGTCTCTGTGGCCTTGTCACCATAGAATATACTCCCCTGTCCTCCCATTGGTGAGTAGCTCCTGGGGCCTCCATTTTTTGGAGGGGCTCAGGCCAGTTGACCTTCATTCCTCTCCCAGCTCTCCTCCAGACTTTCCAGATTTCAAAACCATGCCCTACCTTGGATATCTTCATAGTCCACCCCCTCCACCTCCAGCTTTTCAGTTTCATTTTGTGTTGTTTGCCACCATTAAGGCTTTAGCTTCTTTAGGGCATGGACTGTATTTTTTTTTTGGTTGCATTTGTATCCCCAGTACTTAGCACAGTGGTATCTCACTGTAAATGCTTAATACAAGCTTCTTGCCTTGCCTAATGACCCTTAACCCCCCAAAATTCTAATGCCTCCCCATGAACTCTCCTCCCACCCCCTGAATTCTCCCAGTGGCCATGACTCTTCTCCAGCCCATCGCTATCTCCCCAAGTTTCATCCTTCCCATCAGTTTCCAACCTGGGCAACAATTTCTTCCTTCTGATTAAACATGTCACTATGATCACCAATTAGGAAGCCTCGGATATCTTGGAAATCTAATAAGTTTAGGAGATAAAGAGGTATTTGTATCAGATTTTAAAAGTTAGCTTTTAGGAACATGAAATCATATGGACCTAGGAAGGGAACAGACTTCACCAAGATCTGAGGTCTTGGGACTGGAATAGAATTAGAACATGGGATGATAGGAAGAGATGTCTAAGGGCACTTGAATCTTGGACTGTGGGTTAATACAGTTAGGGACTAACTAACTGCATTGGACTAAGAGATGGGGGGGGCTTCAGGTTAGATTGGGGTAAGAAAAATGTTGGGTAAGAAGCACCACTGTGTCAGGGATAGGGAAGTGTTGGAATGAGGAGGCAGATGGGGTTAGCAAGGTGGGTCAGAGAGGCATGGTCCCCACCTGCACCAAAGGTGTGTATGCACTCCACTCCATCCATGATGGCAATTATACCTAGAGTCTGCCAACCAACCAGGTACACTCGGCCATTTTTCTGCAGACTGGGAACAGGGTCAGAGATCAGTAGGGTCAGTTCAAAACTTAGAGGATTTGAGAACAGATATTACTAGAGAAAAATTCAGAGAGAGAGAGAGAGAGAGCTAGCCAAGCACAGAAGAAACAACCAAAGCTTCCCAACATGAACCAATTAACATCATCCAAGAAGAGAACAAAGAAGGACTTTCATAACAACCACCTTCCCCCTAGTCACTCTATTCTAGACTCGAAAGTGCTCCCCTCAAATCTTTGTTGTCACCTACCCAGGCCTGGTTCACAACACTTTAAACCTGTCCCTTCATCACCTGGTGCTTGCCTGCTTCATCAGAGCTGCAATCTTGGGGCCTTGGCTGTAGGTGACTTTGTGTGCTCGTTCAAATGTTCTCAGGATCTCCAGGAGACAGCTAAGAGGAAATGAAAGACAACTGCCTTCCAGCTCTAGAACACCCAGAAAGTTCCCAAGCTCTGCCTTGTCCCTATAACAGCTCTCCTAGATAGATCCCTCTATGAGAAGGGGATCTTTCCCCAAGGGAAGCATTATTCCCAAATAGAGAGAGGTAGCTAGACCTTAATGGAGTAAAGTGGTCAGAACAGCGAAAGAGGGCTTGATAGATTAGTAGGTAGCAAAAAGGGCATGACAGGGTCTTCCCGGGAGGGCTGTGGGGAAGATGGCAGAGACCTGTCAGGAATACATCATTTGCTGCTGAGATAGTGCTGATGCCACCCTTAGCACCTCTAAGATACCCTCTGGAGTGAGGAGACATAGCACAAAACTACTCTGAACTGTCTGGCTGTGTTCTTGAGTCATTCTAGGTCAAAAGTTTTCCCCAGAAACCAAACTGGTTCTGGATACCCCATGAGTTCCTGTCTGCCCTTAAACAGGCCCCATGGTTAGGATCTCTCGGAAACCTGGGGCCTTTGGAACCAAATCAGATTCTGTAGTTACACAGAGAGAGCATTACTCAGTTCAGCAGAATATAAGCTCCCTGGGGGCAGGGACTGTTTTGTCTTTGTATCCTTCATGCCTAGTACAGTACTTGGCATATAGCAGACATTGAATAAATGCTTATCGAATTGAACTGAATGTTCACCTGACAACCTATCTTCCCTTCCTGTTCAACTACCCCAACTCTCCTAACTCTACCACCCTAATCTCGGGGATGATGGAACTGTCTTTGTCCCAGCTCCTCTTTATTTCTTTCCTCTCCCATTTTTTCTTCATTGTCCATCCCTGCTCTGGAATGCAGCATTCTAGTCCTGGTCCTCTCTTTTTGGCCCCTCCCTCCCCTTACTCCTGGCTTCCTACCTTTGAGAGGCTGCAACACCCCTGTCCACAGTCTTGTGTGCCGCCAACAGCACAGTTTCCAGCAGGATCTTGGTGGCACTTCCACCCTTCATTCTGGAGGAACCACTGAGCCCTTCAGGCTGAAGTAAACAGGACAGTAAAAAAGATTAGGAAAGGGTAAAAAACCATCAGAAATAAAATTGGCCAGGTGATATTAAAGGTGTTCCCCCCACCCATGGGAGGTGGATGTCAAGATGCCCCGAGGTAAAAGAACCAGAAAGCATGGGAGCAGGAGGTGGGGTGAGAGAGGGGGCAGACCATCTTCAGTCTTTTTTGTTGGAAATGGTGCACCTGGACTCTGGAAGTAGAGTATTATGCTGGATTATGGCTTTCACATTAAAATATTTTCAGGTATCCCCTTCCCCTGCTTTGGTTTTCTTTTTTTTTTTTTTTTCTGTCTGAAAATTGTTGTTTCACATACATCTGGTAGGTCATACCATCACCTTCCTGAGGTCATGGTCTTCTTTTAATGAAGGACAGACAACAACAACAGTGATATCACATCGATAATTGCTCCATACATTCAGCAAACATAGCAAATAGGACAGAGATATATGTAGGGAGAAATCTAGATTGAGACAGAAGGGGCAGCTAGGTGGTGCAGTGAGTAGAGCACTGGCCCTGGACTCAGGAGGACCTGAGTTCAAATTTGACCTCAGATACTTGACACACTTACTAGCTATGTGACCTTGGGCAAGTCACTTAATCCCAATTGCCCTGCCGTGCTCCCTCAAAAAAAAAAAAGAAAAAGAAAAAAAAGAGACAGAATCAAAGAGATTGATGGTGGCAAGGTACAAGTTAGAAAAGATCCAAGAAGCACCAGAGAAGATGTCAGGGAGCCCAGGAGGCTTGAGAAGGACTTTCTGCAGTTTGATGGAGGGGAGTAGAAAGAGTGGGAAGACACACAGGTTTTCACTATTTTTAAAAACACTAAAACATTTTTGTGAAGATCCAAACTTATAAGGCAGATTTATTTTTTTTTGGACTAAACTTAGGATTTCATTGGTGTGGGAAACTTCAGGTGAGGCAGCTCCCTCTAACAATGCAAGGCTGCACTTGCTTTGCAGTTTGAAGCTTTGGAGAGTTGCCTGGGGCACTGAGAGGCTGAATTGGGCAGGGTCACACTTGCGGTGTGGGTCAGAGATAGGACTTGAACCCAGGTCTTCCAGACTGAAGTCATCTCTCTATCCGCTGTCTGGGTTAGTGATTATTTATATTACATTAACTGATTTTTTTTTGTATGGATCACAGACCTTTATTAACAGTTTCATTAGGTGTTTTCCTAATGTAACCCACAACATTTGTGTAATACTCCTTCATTGGTGGAGATTGATTGTTGTAGGAGTGGAAGGTAGTATACGTGGTCTTCAGGCAATAGAGTCAGGGAAGTCTGTTATACTAATAACAGTCATTAACAGAAAGATTTAAAGGGTGAGGACTTGGAGGATTGAAACCTAAAGCTAAAGGATTAGCTAATTGAAAGGGCAACTAGGGGGCAGCTAGGTGGTGCAGTGAGTCAGGAGGACCTGAGTTCAAATCCAGCCTCAGACACTTGACACACTAGCTGTGTGACCTTAGGCAAGTCACTTAACCCCAATTGCCCTGCCTTCCCTCCCCCCCAAAAAAAAAACAAAAAAAGAAAGGGCAACTAGGTGGTATAGTGACAAGAGTATTAGGCCTGAGAAGGAAGACCTGGGTTCAAATCCTGCCTAAGATATTTTACTGGCTATGTGACCCTAGAAAAGTCACTTAACCCTGCTTACCTCAGTTTCCTCATCTGTAAAATGAGCTGGAGAAGGAAATGACAAACCACTCTAGTATCTTTGCCAAGAAAATCCCCAATGGGGTCACAAAGAATCAGACATGACTGAACAACAACAATCTAATTGAGAATTAATAAAGATAAAGCATCTAGAAGGTTAAAATGGGAGTGACTATAAAGCAGAACCTCTTTTTCAATAATTCAGTTGATGTTCAAGTTTTTCATAAGGTGAGGAATTGCTGTCCTCCAATTGCTGACATTTCAGAGCAGCTTGAAGAGCATACTGGTCTATGTATGAGCAGAAAGTTTAGGAATGCAGGTAGCAATCCTAAAAGGGTAAGATGGGTAAGATGGCTGAGATGGGGTGGGGGCACAGACAAAGGGAGAAAGATGGAAAGCGCTTACCCCAATGGCAGGGTTGAGCACAAATGCTTTCTGTTTCTCTTGCAGCTCCTGCATCCGTTGGGCAATTTCACGGAATGTGGAATTCCAGTCCTCAATAGGATCATTTCTGGGGCCCAGAAAGGCAGAGGTTTGAGGGGGTAAAAGTGAATGATTGGGGTCAGAGATCAGGCTTATGCTTTGACTTTCCTGAATTGGTGGCAGCGCTATGTTCCCAAGAGTCTCTAGCATTTAGTCCAGTAGGGAATCATCATAATAATAGGAAAGGCATGGGGGCCCTGCAGAGTTGGGGGCATTGAGTTGCCTGGGCCACATGTGTACTCTATGTGCGTGTTTACTCCTCCTACTAATGCTGTGTGTATTTGTGGGAGAATGAGCCCCCAGGTTTATGAAGGGAACATTTTGTTACTACTATTCATTCTGTGTCATTTCGGTAAATGTCTTTACTTTGAGCTAATTGTAACCATTGGCTGACTATTAAAGGTAAACCCATTGGTGGAAGCTGGAAAACTATAGTTTTAGGAATATGGACCCACAGAGTACTTTGAACCTAGAGCAGTTTTTCCCCAGGGAATCCAACCTTCAAGAATAAGTTGAGAGGAGGGAGCCCAAAGAGGCACTGCACTGAGACAGGGAACATTTTCAAATGCTCCGATACTGAAGTTCAAGCGTACACTTGTGTAGTGGAAAAGCAGTGCCCACAGTAGCTTGCTGTGTGATCTTAAGGGAAATTTTCATAAATCCAGCTCCTAATAGATTGCCTTAAATTTAGTGAGCACCTAAAAATATTTGCTTAATTGAAATGAATTGAAGTAATTTAACTTCAGAGTCTCAGTTTCTTGATCTGTAAAATGGAGACATTAATCCTTGTATCATCTTCCTCATAGAATCATTCTGAGGATCAAATGAAATAATGTATGTAAAGTGATTTGTAATGTAAGTTATTACAAGTGTTGCTATTACTATCACTACTAATCTAATCATATCTCTGAGTTTTCAGTCCTAAAGATCACCCTCTCCCTTACTGCCAATGCTGTGACTGTGCTAGCCCATATCCTCTGGATGGCCCTAGCAGGATCAGGACCATAAGAATATTTGAAATACTATTAGATATTAGAAATACTACACTGCATCAAGCCCATCCAGACCAGTACAAAAAGCCTTCTACATCACCGCATATATTATAAAGAGGGAAATCTGCGAGTACTGAAGTATACTTTTGATGGATAGACACATTTTTTTTCATTTAATTAATCTAGGAACAAATTACAAGGCGTTGAGAGGTATGTATGTTAAGAGGAAATATGTATGTCTAAATAAATGTTTGTCAGCAAATAAATAAATAAATGAGTGAGTGAATGAATGAAAGAAGCAAGCTTTGGCCATGTGAGTATGAATTATCAAACTGAATTGAAAAATTTCTTTTAACTATCTGATATTAATATGACAGTTCAGTTGGCACATAATTAATACTCCTTAATAAGTATTCATTGAAACTGCAAAAGAAAAATAATAATAATCTTCTATTACATTGTCTCAAAAAAAGGATTAACTATGTACCCAGAGCTCCTAACTTCCATTTAATCAGTTATTAGTTCTATTATCGATTAATTTATTTCAACTTTTCTTGAAGTTATATTTTCCACATTCGTGGATTTACTAACTGCTAATGTCAAATGGTATTTTCTATGAATAGCTCCCTGAGTATTGTGTTGCCAAGGCCTATCAATTTTACCTTTGTAACATCTCTCATATATGTTCCTTTCTCTGCTCTGACACTGCCGCCATCTTGGTGCAGGCACTTATCACCCCATGCCTGGACAATTGCAGTAGCCTGATGGTTTGGTCTCTCTGCCCCAAGTCTCTCCCTACTCCAATTCATGCCCCACTCAGCTGCCAAAGTGTTTCCTAAAGTCCACATCTGAGTATTTCATCCCCTTCTTTAATAAACACCAGTGGCTCCCTATTACCTTTAGGATCAAGTATAAAATCTTCTGGCATTCAAAGCCCTTCATAACTTGTTCCACCACCATTACCTTTTCAGTCTTCTTATACCTTGTACCCCATCCCGCCCCGCATACCCTGAGGTCCAGTAACACTGGCCTCTTTGCTGTTCCTCAGACAAGACATTCCATCTCCTAATTCTGGGCAATTTCATTAGCCCTACCCCATAGCTGAAATGCTCTCCCTTCTCCTCTCCTCCTGGCTTTTTTTAAGTTCCAGCTAAAATCCCACCTTCTACAGGAAGTCTTTCCTAATCCCCCTTCATTCTAATGCGTTCCTTCTGTTGATTATTCCCTATTTTTTCCTGTATGTAGCTTGTTTCTACATACATTTTGTCTCCTCCATTAGACTGTGAGCTCCTTGAGAGCAGGTTCTATCTTTTACCTTTCTTTGTATCCCCAGTGCTTAGCATAATGCTGGAAACATAGTAGACTTTAAATAAATGTTTGTTGAAATGACTAACAGACTAAATTTCAAACTTCGGGAGATACAAGGCCCCCAGTTTCATAAGTAGGAAAGTAGGCTATGCCTACATGGTAAGTTTCTTTGCCCATAAACACCATTTGACATTTTTAATTCCCCTCAGTCACACTGTCTAAATTCAATCAATTTAAGATTAATTTGTTTTAATAAATGTCTTCTTTTAAAATATGGATACCCTGGGAAGGTTAAAAATATCACTCATTTACACTCAAGTTTGAATTAGACTAGATGGGTGAGTATTTTTGAGTTGGAAAGGACAGCCTACTGGGCCTGCCCAATTCAGGAATCTCTTCTCCATTGTACCTGACAACTAATCATCCAGCCTCAGAATATTTATAAAAATAGGGAGTTCACTACCCTAGGAGTCAACTCATACCATCTAACAATTCAAAGAGTTACTTTTCTCCTAACAACCAGTTGAGATCTTCCATATCCACCAAGACAGATAACAGATCAGAAGGACTTGAAGACCTAATTAGCCCATCTCCCTTCAGTTCATTCAAAGAAATGCCTGCCCAGTCAGCTTTCACCTTTCCAGGTGAAAGATTCCTGATATTTCTATTTGGAAAACTCACCTAGCCATGTTTACTGGATTGAACCCTACCAGAATAGGCAAGAAGATGTCTGGGTTATTCATACAGAAATCCATCTGACCAGCCACAAAAGGAGCCTGAGATGAGGCAAGAGAATGAGGGAAAATGAATAAAGAGGAGAAAGCAAAAATTTTAAAAAAAAAATTAAACATTACGATATAAAAGAGACTATTATATGTTTTATACACACACACACACACACACACACACACACACACACACACACATTATATATATATATATATAGTTCCCAGAAGATAGAAGACTTCATTTTATACTTTTATATCCCCTACACTGTCTAGCTTAGTACAGGCACCAAAGTAGGCACCAAATCAATACCTGCAGAATAATGCAGTTGTTGCAATGATATGTGTGCCCTGTTCTCACATTCACAGAAGTGGGACAGAGTTAGTGGGAATGAGGTCCAAGTACATCAGTAGGTGAAGGACTTATGATTTCACAGGTGTGGGAACTTTCTCCACCACATGCAAATCATTAAACAGCTAAACAACATTAAAGACCTAAGTTCAAATGTTACCTCATATATCTTATTTAACTTCTCTTAGCCTTAGTTTCCTCATTTGTAAAATGTGGATAATAATAGCAATATTAAATTAGATAACAGATGTAAAGTTGCAAACAGATGGTCTTAGAGAACTACTGAAGGCTCAGAACCAAAGGCAGGATTTGAACCCAAGCTTTTCCTGACTCCTAGTTATGCATCCTATCTACTGCACCACTGCTTCTGAAGTCTTGAGATGATGTTAATGCTGTCTATTATCTTCTTCCAGACCTTATATCTATCCTCTTCCTCCTCTCCCCACCCCCTTCCTCCTTACAAAACCTTTCCATTTCACCCCTGCATTCATACTCACAGAAAGTCCAACTGAAATGCCGATGACAATCACTCGTTTCTTTCCTGCAGCAACCTAGAAGAGACAGAGGGTCTCATGGGTTCTCCTCTCATTGGAGGAGATCCCTACCTTGGATAAGGAGGATCTTGGAGGTTCATTGGGCACAAACCGCTCCTGGGAGAAGGGACACAAACTAGGGAAGGTGATGAGGGCTCAAGTGGATACAAATGAGCTTTGAGGTTGCCTGTCTCTGACCTTCTTCAGTTCCTCAATCCCATGCAAGGCGCTGTCTTCAGTTCCCTCCCTAGAGGCCACCACAGACCTGAGAGGACAAACTCATGGTCAGTGGTCCTCCAAGGACGTGTAAGGCCTATAGCGTAGGAAGGGTAGGTTGAGAACCCTACAGAGGCCATAGGTGCCCTTACCTGTCACCTCCTGCAATGAGGTAGGTATAGAGAGGTTTCTGTCCCAAGCCTTTCATTAGTTGGTTAAAGGAAACCTGTCCAGGAAAAGGAATATAAGGAAGTATTAATAGTGAAAAAAGGAAAGTTGTTTTGAATTTTAACTCTTAGACATCAGAGACTGGGTAATTCTCTTTGTATAAGACTTAACTCAGCCCCACAAGGCGTCTAGGGGTGGGGAACCTGTGGCCTCATGGCCACACGTGGCCTTCTAGGTCTTTGGGTGCGGCCTTTTAACTGTGTCCAAGTTTTACAGAACAAATCCTTTCATTAAGGGGATTTATTTTGTGAAGTTTGGATTCAATCAAAGGGCCACACTTGAGGACCTAGAGGGCCACATGTGGTCTCAGATTTCCCACCACTGAGTTAGACATTTAAATGCTTCTTCATAGAGTAAATTGAAACAATAAGGTAGCTAGAGTGCTAGCAGATGTCTAGGATGTGGTCAAAGAAAACTGAACACCATGGAAGAGAGAGGTGGAGGGGAAAAACTGGGCAGGAACCATGTTCAGGATAAGGGTTCTACTCGGGGGTTCAGATAAGTTGGGCTTCTAGGCTCTGGGTGGTGACAGCAGATATGGAGTCAGCAGCATCATTGGATAAGAGCACTCACCGACATAAGAAATGCCATCCGACCTGAGGTTCCCCCTCCACTCAGAACAACAAGACCCCCTTCAGGATCCTAAGAAGTAATAAACTATTAGCAAGATCTCATTTAAAAGATGAAATGAAAAAAAAAAAGAAAAAAATTAAAAAATTTTAAAAAAGAGGAAATGGACATCCCCCCCTTTATTAGTAAAGAGAAGAACCCTATATCTCATCCCTATATAAATATGAGAAATACAAATGAGAAGCAAGAGGGTATAGAGCACAAAAGGTTGATCTTGGAGGCAGGAAAACTTAAGTTATGCTACACTTACTAGCTGTGGGACCATGCGCAAGTTGCTTCACTTCTCAATCCGCCTCCCTTCCCAGCAAGTTTCTACAACTATCAGTTACAAATGAGTTGCTAATCTATATAGAGGGAGGAAGTTTCCACACTAGGAGTTCTTTGGACCAATTAGTCCAGCTCCTCATTTTGCAGATGAGGTAACTGAGGCCCAGAGAGGTTAATGATGTTGCCCAAGGTCATACAGGTGATCATTGGCAGAAACATGATTTGAACCAGTCAAGTCCTCAGAACACACATCTCTCCAGTACACAGCCTGTCTCTCTGTCATGAGGGTAGAATTTGGTGCAATGGTAAACAATGACCCTGTCATGGATTAGAATGTTTTTTGATACCATCAAGCAGAGGAGGGAATGGTAATTCAATCAGAAATAGTCACATGGGGCCTCCCTTACTACCTCAGAACAAGTAGTAGGACATGCTCTCTGATTGTGTTCAAAGGCATTGAGTGTCTGGATGCCCAGGTTTGCGTAGGAGTCCGCTGAAAGCTGTCATGCCATGCAATGCTGGAGTGATGGGCATAGGGAGCATGGACAGTAGCAAAAGAGGAGAGGGGTTCTGAAAATCAACTAGGAGGGCTTACTCAGGATAAGGAATTTAGAATGACAACTTTGAAGTATCAGTAAGTTTGTTGGAATTTCAGAAACGTGTTTTAACTAGAATTGGGTACAGTTTAAACCTCAAGCGAGTATGCTTATGAGTTATGCTAAGAGGAGACAGGCCCAGGAGAGTAGGACCATATACTCTTCTGGTTATTATTTCCTTACACCCATGACAACCCAAGCCCAGACAAAAAAAAAAAAAAGGAATGAACTGGAGGGGGATTGAGGCTGGGAAGTCCTGAAAGTAGAGTCAGGGTTTCATGAAGTGGAGCTAAGAGAAACAGGAGAATATAATGACAAGTGGTAGAAAAGGAGGGGGAGAAGGAAAAATATAATATTAAGCTGAACTAGAAAAGATAAGAGAGGAGAAGAGAGAAAGGGAGAGGACAACAGAAGATCAGGGGACCTGGAGATATTAGATTATCTAGAAGGGGGGATTGAAAAGCATTAGTACCTTCAGTATTTCCTGAACTTTTCCAGCCACAAGTACCATGGTTGTTAAGATGGATTCACTGTAGAGCCGCTGTGAGGAATCAAATTGAGGTAAGATCTAGAGAAGAGGCTCCAGGCCAAAGTTCCCTCATGTCGCTATCCCTGGATTTGAAGGACTGGGGACTGGGATCCAAGGGCAGGAACCATTGTCAAGAATGGGGGGAAGGAGGTGTCAAGGTAGAGATTAGGTTTGGAGTATATAGATCTGGTACACATAGGATAAGGCTATTAAGGAGTTACCTGGTAGGCAGGCACTGCTTGTCCTTCTTCCTGGAAGATCTCAGCATCACACTGACCTAGGAGCCGTACAATTTGTTCAGCATTCGCCTTATCTAAATCATGGGTCAGAGGATGCGACTTTTCTGTGACTGGCAAGGATGCTTCATACCCAGACAACTAAAAGGGAGACACAATCAATCAACCATGAGAATTTATCACTATGTGCCAGGCATAGCAGCTCAGGATACAAATACAAAAATGAGACAATCCTTGTCTTCAAGGAACTTATGTTCTACTGGGTAGGATACCATATGTTCATGATAAGTAAATACAGTACATATGCAAATAAAGTAAATTCATGGGGAGAGGCTGCAATACATTACAACCAATACCCAACAGAATCAGGCCTCTTATAGAAAGTGGCACCAAGCTGGGCTTTCAGGTCCCATCTCATGCCCATTTAGCTGGGAAGTAATGGCAGGCACAAGGGTATACAGGGAGTGGACATACACAGACTCGAGTACTAGATACCTTTTTGATGTATCCTTGTTCCATTAGGGAAAGAAGGGGGTGAGGAAGAACAAGAATGGATAAGGGAGTAAAATGGAGTGGGAGGGGGTGGATAGGACAGAGGGTGAAGAGCAAGAGAAGCCAACCCAAGGAAGGGGTTTGGGAGAAGGATGTAAATACAGAGAAGGGCTTTCACCTCCCATTTGCCTGGCTCAGGGGTCTCGATCACATGTTGAAACCGTTTTGTCCCAGGCATGGTCTCAAGCTCCAGCCACACTGTCCTGACTGATCCTCTGGCTTCAAAAAACCTTTCATCTCTGACTATGTTGATCCTATGTCCAGCTGGCAGAGGCTTATCAGAGCTCCATTGATGATTAACCAGCTTCTCCTGGCCTTGCGTACCTTCCTCTGGGCAACTTTTCCCTTATCCAAACCCCAGAATTCTTCTAAACCTGAGCAATGCCATGGAAGAGAGACCCCCTGGACTCTCTCCTAGCATTTCCCCTCCCCCTTCTCCCTATATCCTAATCTGTTTGTTTGTCATTTGCCATACTAGGGTCAATGTCTAACTGTAGTGGCTCTGCGGGCACCATGTCCTTTCCTGGAGGTGAGGACAGGGCTATAGATTCAAAGGGAGGGAGATACCCCGGGAAAAGTAAGCCCTGGACTGGGGGACATCTGAAATCAGGATTCTCTTGGAAATGAGAGATCAGAGATCAGGGTCCTCTGGGATGTTCAAGATCAGAAGTTGAATGAACCCATGGGTCATAGCTGTATCACATGTTCAGATTACATGATCTTCTTCAACCCAGCTCCCCCCACCAAAAAAAAAAAAAAGCATACACTTCCCTAGAGGAGAAAAATAAAAGTCAAAGAGAGAACTTCAAATGTGTACAAATTACCACAATAGACATGAGAAAATATAAACTAAATATACGGTACTAAGAAATAGAGGTCCAAGTCTCTGCCCTAGCTACAATCTAGTTAGGGATTGTGAACATCCATCCTAACTGATTTAAGGAAATGTGCAGAATAATATACAAATAAGTGTCTAACAAAGGTTATACTGGGGCATATCCCGTGGATCTGGGCAGTGAGATATGCTCTGGCCCTTTAATAAGGAATAGGTAATCCTGGGTGTCCCCTTGATCCCCATGGCTGGGGATGTTATGACAAAGATGGTTGCCAGATGAGCCGGGAAGAGCTGTCCTCTGAGTAGTCTGTAAGAGCTATAGGAAGTTATAGAAGTATAAGGGCCATACAACTTGCCCTCTTTTAGCATATTGCTTGAGACTCAGAGAACCTATCCCTTGGACTTCTACTAAAAGGAGAGAAAAATTGCCCGACTACCTAGCAGGAGATAGTTCCTACAACTATAACACTTCTCAGAGGAGAAGAAACACTACTACCATGAGAATTTTGTAGCTGAAAGGACTAGGATCAGATCTGAGGTGAATATTATATTGTTCCATACCACCACAAAATTGTCTTTACTTACCTAAAGAGTATAATTGGCATTGTGTGTTACTGTTTTATGTGTTAAATATAATGGAGAACTGGTTGTGAAGTCTTTTATGTTTTAGGTATTGTTAAGGCAATCAGACTTTTCCCTGTACTCCTCTTTTGGGATGCTAAGACTGTCGAGTCTCCCCTTTGTTTGAATTGGTGGGAAATTTGTTTTGGAATATTTCTCATCTATTTCTCAGCACTGAGGCAATCGGGAGTCATTGACTTGTATATGATGTGATACTGGGGATGGGGAACTTTCACACACCCAGCCTGAGTGAGGTCAGGGCCCTCAGGGCTCCGAACAGGATATAATTGAGGGGAGCTTGGTGTTTGACTTTTGGGGCTCACTCATGGAAGGAGTGTTGAGACTTTGGGCAAGCCATTGCAACTGCCCCCCAGCTTTGTAACCCAGACAGACAGATATTGGTGTTTCTCTGGTAACTATGAATTGTGATTTGAATCAGACAAGGTCTGTCTGTTGATGTTTGTAATTTCTGTTTGTATTTGCCTTGAAGTTCAGGGGCCTGATCTTTTCCCCCAGAACTAAGTGAATGATTTATGTATGTTTGACTAAACAGAGATTGTTAACCCCTTAAAGTTGCTTTCCTTAGAAAAGCAGATCAAAGAACCTGTGTTGGCAGCCCTCTGTGTGCTGGTTGTTGTTGGTCTTACACACCCCTACAGTAGCTTCTAGCAGATTGGTGCTACAGGTATTCCTTTTGTGGCAGATACAATAAATAGCTCTATTATATGTGATAAATATTTTAAATACTGAGAACCTTTTCTAAGAGGGACATGAACCATACCCAAGCCTTGTTGTAGAGATTTTTCCTGAAACTCTAGGGTGGGGCCATAATGAGCCAGAGTAAATGTTTAAAGTGCAAATGGAATACAGCACACAAACTCAGGGAGGATAGCGTTAATCAGAGAAGCCTTTCCGGAGATGACCATTGAGGTGAGGTATTAGGGAGAGAAAGGATATCTGTTGGCATTGTGTATATCTGTGGGTGCATCACACTGAAAGGTGGGGGGGGAATTGCATGTGCAAAGATGGAGAATCATTAAATACTTGGTTGGAAAAGATTCTTCAGCAAAAAGGGATGATCTTTTTCCTGACACCTGGGGTCAGGATTTTACACTGGATAAAGACCTGGAAAGGTTAGAGAAGGTGGTTAATTTGATTCAGTTCAATAAACACCTATTAGAAGCCTGTTTTGGGCAAAGCATTGTGCTAGGCACTAGAGCTACAAAGACAAAAACCAAAAAATTGCCCTTGTCGTCAAGGAGCTTACATTCTTCTGGATGAGAACAATAAATGTTGATAGTTCTCATTGATGTGGGTCCCTCAGTGATAACATCACAACCCATCCATCCCCTCTCATCCTAGAGGAATCTTGTTCATGTCCCCCAATAAGTCTTCCATGAAGAGTCCACCTGAAGCGCTGAGTGTCTTCCTCTAGATCTCTTGACATAGTGTTGTGAGAAACGTGGTTTTGGGGATCACTGGACTTCCCCAAATTGTGAGAAAACGCAGCTTTGGGGGTCACTGGACTTCCTAGGCAGGGCCAAAGTCCTGAGGAAGAACCCTGTGATAATCCCTAGGGAAGGCTGTATAGATCACAGGACTCCCAGAGGAAGACCAAGTGGTAGCCCCCCCTTAATCTGTGGGGATCACAGGGCCTCCTAGGGGTCAGACCCTAAGGAGGACCCAAGTGATGGCCCCTTAGGATGGCGATAAGATCACAAGGCTCCCAAGACAGAGCCAGAAGTCCCCAGTGATGTCCCCTTAAGAAGGCTGTGCAGGCCACAAGGTTCCCCAAGGGAATCCAGAGTGATAGCCCTCTTAACACCGCAGTGGGGATCACAGGACAGCCCAGGACACCCCAAGGCAACATCCAGGAGTAAGCCCAGAATGAGCTTCCACTGCCCATTGTTTCCCTTCACTTGACCTTAGGAAGATACATGTGATTTGCCCATTCTCACCCAAAGAACCCAAGACCAGAGTGGGCAGAGGAAAGCATTTTATTATGCTCCTCGAGAGAGCAGGTGTAGTGCTTACTGGAACACTCACACTGATACAGCTGCAGGAGCAGGGGTAACCATTCCCTCCACTCCTGCTAGAGTTATGGTTAGTTTACAATCTTTTTTTTTCACATAGTTTTCCTAGGTTATACAGTTTATACAGGTAGGATAATAAGGATACAGAAGCAAAAGTGAAGTTAATTAGATTTTCCTTGTCTTAGTTTAGGATTAAACTATATTCTTTTACTTCCCCTACGTTCCCTCTTTAACATATGCAAAGTATGCAAATCAGTAGGCCTGGATTCTTGACCTAGACCAGACCCTACATAAACTTGAACTGGTTCAAGCAGGTTTGGCCTAATTCCCCAGACTGTCTTCTCAAAAAGCATGCACATGCGTACAAGCCTCTGACCTCCCACCTGACCGACCTTGAGGCCTGGTTTCTGCTAAAGCTGGGGGGGGGCGGGGGGGGGGGGAAGTACACCTTTAGTTCTGTGGAAACAAAACTCCTCCTCCCATTTTTTACAGTGTGAATACCAATGGGGCATGCCACTTCTTCCATCAGTTAGCCCTTTTTCTCAACACATTATTGGCCCACTTTTGTTTCTGGTCACACATCTCCCTAATGATATTTCTTATGCCACTTCTCTTGTGCAGTTCCTGCTTAGTAATGGGTTGCAACCTGTTCAATGTCACCATGTTCCTCTCCATGTTCTTCTATGAATGACCTTCAACTTTAAACATTCAAAGATTGTGGCATTTCATGACACAGCCATGTTACATCACTAGAAGACTATTAGTGTGTGTGTTGGGGATGGGGAGGTGGTTTAATGACCCTTTGTTTCAGAGAGATGGTGAGGGCCATTAAAAGTATCAGTTCCCTAACTTTTTTTATGATCTTGAAGTTTTGTTTGTTAATTTGGAGTACAAACCAAAATTTAATAGTTTATATGTCATTTTTAGAAGCAAAATTCTAAAAATTACATGTGTGATGTGGATGATTTCTCTTAAGTTTGAAATATGACCATTGGATTGGGATGGGAAGTGGATTCCCTGTCACAGTTTTGTATTTGGAGTTTATATGTCTTGATTTTTAAAGACAAAAATTTGACTTTACAATTTGACGTGGTACCTTGATAATCTAAAACAATATAAGTGATTTATGATTTGTGCCTGGTACAAATCCATTAAATATTAGTTTTATTGCTTATTTAGAACAATACATACTAGCCTTAAAATAAAACAATCATTTTTGCATTTGGATACAGTGCGTATAAAACGCAAAATCAATTCTTTACTCAGAATGTCATTTCTATAAAATGTCATATTTTTTAAAAATATGGAACACTGCCATCCCCCAAATGGAATAGTCTATTGGTTTGCCAAACAGAAGAGGAAGAAAATATTTATTATTAATTATGGTGCATATTAAAATATATGAACTTCCTTAAGCTCACGCTCAAATCTTATAAATTGGCAGTTATAGTCCCCTTAATTTTACAGAGACAGATTCATTGAAAGTTGGAAAACTTCGTGATGTTTCATTCTTGTACAATGACAGCAGATGTTAACAACATAATCATAATAGTGAGCCTATGGTTTACACAGGCGAAGAATACTGGGTATTACTTTTTTAACTTATGTTCAATCAGTTTTTGGTACTGACCTATCATTTGTCACTGTTGGTCAGTTTCACAGTAGAAAAAAGACTTTCTCCCTTTAGGAATGCAGACTTTGTGGTTTCATTTGTATCTAACTTAGAAGACGTGATTTCCAATTTGGGCCCCGGTGGTTTAACGTCAAACTTTTCAAAAAAGCATCTACTCTTTTGTCCATAGGAGATCCTCTAGACAAACATGCCAGATAATCTGGGGGCAGGATGTCAGTCCTACTTTTTTTTAAATGATAAATGCACTGTACCGATGCTTCTAATGAGTACAGGGTTTGGAACCGGCATAATTAATGTTTCTTCTTCATTTTCTTCTAGTAACTTCATATACGATGATGGAGACCAACCCCTCACTTTAGTCTGGCCAGTCATCATCTTCCATAGGCATGAGCAAAGTGATGACATCTCCCTGTGCAATGTTACGCAATGTTTGGTGACTTTCAGCAGTATGTGGAAAAATTGTTTTTACTTTCTGCCTTTTAATCATATTTGATCCCATTGCCACAGAAATAGGTAATTGTAAGGTGGGATGCTCTGAAACCTTTTTGAAGTGTTTGGCATGGCTGTTTGGTTGTTAAACATATCAACTAAGGGGCAGCTAGGTGGTGCAGTGAGTAGAGCCCTGGCCCTGGAGTCAGGAGGACCTGAGTTCAAATTAGTGCTCAGACATGTGACACACTTACTAGCTGTGTGACCTTGGGCAAGTCACTTAACCGCAATTGCCCTGCCCTCCTCCCTCCAAAAAGAAAAAGAAAAAAATGCCAACCTAAACATATCAACGAGAGGGCTGGCACATGATCTAGATGAAATGACTGAGCAAAACTTTGGTGACTACTCATGGAGAGTGTCATGAACTTTCCCAGCCATGCTGGTTTTTTCTATAACTGGTGAAGGTTGAGGCTTCCCTCTTCTGTCTGGACATTCATCGAGGCAGAAGGCAACACTAGCTCAGAAAGGCATCTCCCAGGCATTAGAAAATCAGATGATATTAAAACCATAAATAACAACGAAGGGAACCAAACAGTAAAACATCATCTAAACCTTTTTCTAATAGCAAAAAACTGGAAACAAATTATGTGCCCATTGATTGGTGAATGGCTAAATAAATTGTGTCACATGAATGCAATGGAATATTATGTTTCTATGAGGAACAATAAACATGACGAATATAGGGCAGTATTGAAAGACTTTTGTGAACTAATTCAATGTAAAGTAAGCAAAATCAGAAACACAATACATAATAATGACCTACAACAACATAAATAGAAAATTTAACAAAAAAAATCAAAATGGAATATTGAGAATCTTAGCTTGACCTCAAATAAGGTAAATAAGAAGGTACTTCCTCCCTTCTACCTTAACATAGATTCTTTACAGAGATAGGGGTCTATGGGTGTGAAACATATATTAAAATGTCAGAATTTTTCAATATGTTGGTTAGTTTTGCTAAACCAGATTTCCTCCTCTATTTTTATTAATTGTCATGAATAATGGATCTCTAGGATAGGGAATGGGGACAGACACACTGTGAAAGATAGAGGATATGAAACTAACATTTGTTTCATTTGGCTTTCCCACAGAAACTATAGAGATTGTTACTATATCATTAAGAATCAAGTGAAATGTTATGGGAACAATACTTTGCATGACAGATGAAAAATCTCTTGATGTGAGGTACTTCTTCCTATGGAGTGAGGGGGAGTGTGGAGGTTTTATTTTTGCTCTAAGAGAATTTTATAAAGAGTCAGCGAGGAGCTGGCAAATACAGTATATTCTGGAAAGACTATTTCCTGTGATGACTAAAGAGGGAACAAAGAAAAATGATTTACTTAGCTTATCCCCTGAGAGACTGGATTTAACTCTTATCTTGAGGAAAAAATATGAAGAAAATTATTAAAAGATTATAATCAGTATTTGAAATGAGCTAAATTGTTAAATTGTGTTTCTGGAAGTGAAATCATCTACTGTTATGTGGAGGGTTGGAGGTGATGATAGCTACGATTTTTTGGCCCAGTCAAAATATTGTCAAGAGTTGTCTATGTCTTTGCTTTCTTATCGATTTAATTTGTTAATAAATTGTGTATGAATGACTACTACTGGGGAAAGAGACTTCCCCATTTTCTTTATTAAATAATAGTTAGATTTCAAGTCAAGATGGGTGTTCAAACAAAGGCAAACTGCCCAGCTCCTATAAACACATTCCAGTAAAACCCTGAAATTTGGGGAATGGGAAACTATAGCAAGTGTCTTCTTCTACCACAGAACTGTACAAAAATTTAGCCAGAAGCTGGAGGGCAATAGGAGGGTGATTGGGCATTGCAGGAAAGACAACTCCCACGAAGGAGATTTTCCCAGTATTACCAGAGATGGCCAGGAACACATGTAGACTGCAAGGCTCTGTGTAAGGAGGCTGTAAGAGTCGGGGGCCTAAGGGTGGTTGGAAAGTACCAGGATGGGACCTTGGAAGCCCTGAAGAGCAAACAGGCCATGGCAACAACCAACGTATAGGACAGCAACAGTTAGACCAGGACAACTTAGGCCCAGGGGCTCTGAAATCCCCAACAATCTGTCCCTAGATGCCAGGGAAGTTCCTGAAGATCCATCACTCTGAACCTCAAAAGTCCTTCAGGTCCAAACACTGGAAAGTGAAGGTCAGCACAGGAACCCAAGGGACCCAGAAAGAAATCAATTACAGCCAATAATCCACCAAAAAGTGGAGTGGAGGGTAGAGCCTGGCTCAGGCACAAAGCCCCAGTTCAGGAACCAAAGCTGGAGAGATGAATAAATTGAAGAAAACATGAACCAGTATAAAAAATTATCGCCAAGCTAAAGATCCCCCAAAAAGGAAAGATTAATTCCATAACTGTAAGCAGAGACTCAAAGGAAAAAATAAATTTTCTATCAGAACTGCATGGATATCTAAAAGAAATGAAGCAAAAGATAAGAAATGAAATACAAGTATTGAAGGAAAGAATTGGAAGGAAAATAAATAGAAGAGAAAGTGATAAACTTTACCCAAGAAAGGGATTCTTTTCAAACTAGAATAAACCAAACAGAAATCAATAACTCAAGAGATCAGCCAAGATGGTTAAATAAGAGAAAGCACCATATCCCAATTCCCTTCACAACTACTCCAACAAAGATCTAAGAAGACCACCAGACCAAGTAGTTATTGGGAAATCTAAGGAGAAACCACAATGAGGCATAATTCTAGTCCAAATCACAAATCTGATCTATGGGCAACTGACCAGAATAAGAACCATGGAATAGGGACGGGTCAAGATTGTGGACACATTCACAGTCCCAGACCAGGAGCATGAGGACTCACAAAGGAGATGAAATCAAAGATTTAGTCTCCAAGACTTCAAATAGGCAGCAACGCTGCGTTCTCCCAGAATGACCCTAGGACTAAGTCCCGGGGCATGAAGAGTCGGCAGCATGGGTCACCCAGAGCAAATGCCAGATACTGTCTGGTCCAGGCCAGCCACACATGGTCTCCCCTGGGGTGCAGAACAGGGCAGCTGGGTCAGCAGCATAGCACATTTAGCCCTGGGCCCAGGCCAGCAGCAGGGTCTCCCAGAGGGGCTCTTTTGAGGACTTCCCAGAATTCTGAACAGGGTTGGGCCAGCAGTAGCCCAGAGAAAAATCAAGAACTCCATCCCAGACCCAGAACAGGGGTAGGTCAGAAACACAGTTGCTCTAAACCCGCCGAGCCTTTTAACTAGCTGGCAGGGACTAGAGCCAATTACTCCTTACTAGAGAATGAATCAGGGGCAAATCTGCAGCTTTGTTGATACAAAGCCCTGGAGAAGAGCAATGGAGAGATGATCTTGATCTGACTGCACAGGGCCTGATGAAAGTCTCCAGTTTCCTGGCTCAATCTGACTCTATAATATTTGAAGAACACAGCACTCGATATCCAAAGACCATAGTGGCAGAATCCCAAATATGATGAACCTGGCCCACCAGAAGTGTATAGATTCTGGTCCCAATATAAAATCCAAATCTGGGAAATAAAGCTGGAAGAATGGGTAAAAAAAAAAAGATAAAGAATTTTTATGATGCCAGGGATATCTAAGACACAAATCCAAAAGAGGAGAATACCTCCAAAACACCTAAAAGCAAATCCCCCCCAACCAAAAAAAAAAGACACAGCTTACCCATAAAAATCAATGAGAATTCTTAGAAGAAATGAAGCAAATGTTTAAAATAAGAGAAAAATGATAATATAAAGGAAGTAAGCATGATAAAGGAAAGAATCGGAAAATAAATGAGAGCTCTGAAAGAAAGATCTGGAAAGAGAATGAACAGTTTAGCACAAAAGGTATAAAACCACAACCAAGTAACAGACTCTTTGGAAATTAGAATGACCCAAACAGAAATTAATGATTCTATGAGACAATGAGAAGTATTAAGACAAAGTCAAAAGACTGAAAAAAGAAGAAAATATAAAGTATCCTATATCAAAAACATCTGACTTTGTAAAATAAATCAAGGAGAGATAATTTGAAAATCACTGGGCTAGATTTATGTGCTGAGTCGGCACCCCTTCTCACACCAGCCCCCGTGCTCTGGTAGGGCAACTAGATCCAGAGGCTTGAGCTAGGAGATCCACACTACATGTCTCTTGCTGCTGCTGTCTTCTAAGCCAGCATATTCCCCGCTCCTGCCCTCACTAGAGCATTCTGTGGCAACAAGCAATAGAACTTAACTCTGTCCTTGCCCTTCCCTATCCTATTCTCTCTATTGAGGATGCAGAAATATAGCAAATAGAAGCCTGCTCTGCTGGGCCAGCAGTACAAGTACTGCACTGCTACAGTGCTCAGCCAGAGAACTAATGGATAGAGGGAACTGGGACAGGGCACCAGTGTGTTGTGGGTTTCCACCAACCCTGAAGTGCAGGAACCAACATCAAACTGGGGCCAACTCTGTCCCACAGAAGTCACTTGGGTCAGGGACTGAAGCCAGTAAAAAATGAATTTTTCGGAATTCATTCTTCCCCAGGGAAGAGGCTGAGATGGCTGTGATATCCAGCTTTTAAAGGATCCATCATCAAAGAGGAGAAAATTAGAAAGTAATAGGAAAATATAAGAAAAAAAGACTCCAATTGCCAAAGATCTCAGGAAGAAGAAAACAGAGAAATCTTGAGCATGAGCAGATTAAAGCCAACAGAAAAGATATTAAAACAGAAGGGAAGATGTCTTTCAGAATATCTAAAAATCTAAACAGTTCAAAGATCTCTAAAAAATATTGCAAGACAAAGTAAAATGAATCAACATCCAATGAGGCAGAGTACCCTTTGGATTCCCAGGACAGCATTTAACCACAGCAGGTTGTTCTTAAATAATTCAAGAGAGAAATAAGGATCATGAAAGCAGAATTTACATCTTACATAGCAGAAATAGTTTGCAGAATACAAAAACTTGAATCCACAGTGGTGAATCTCTAAAAAGACACAAAAGAGAAAACAAGTAGTTGGGAATACAAATACACAGAAGTAAAGGATACTACAGAAGAAGAAAATTTAAAAGTCTAACAGGATCTTACAAGCAAAACATAGTAATTTGAAGTCAAAATGCATAGTGACAATTTGACTACAACATGACAAGTTAAAACAATCTGAACACCATAGTGTAAGAAATAATACAAGAAAACTGACCAGAACTTCTAAACACAGAAAACAAAGGTGCCAATTGAAAGAATCTACAGATTGCCTCCAGGAAAAACCAAACAAACATTGTACCTTATGCTACAAACACCAAAACACAATGTAATTAAATTTAATGATTCCAATTACCAAAAATAAAATCATTGGACAACCTGAAAGCCATGAACAAATAGATCCTGGATATCATATTTCAAGAAATTATGAAAGAAATTTGTCCTGACATATTAGAACAATAAAGTGAAAACAGAAAGAATCCATCATCACCTAAAAGAAACCTCAAAATGAAAACTCCCAAGAACATCATAGGCAAAATCCAAAGCTTCCAGGTGAAAGGAAAAACGTTGCAAGCAGCCAAAACAAACAGTTTGAGTACCAAGGAGTCACAATCAGGGTCACAGAAGATTTTAGCAGCTTCCACTATGAAGGAACAGAAAGTTTCAAATATGATATGTAAAAAGTCAAAAGAGAGAGGCTCACAAAGGGAAAGGAAGGCAACAGGTATTTATATAGTACCTGCTATGTGTCAGGCACTGTGCTAAGCACTTTTTACAAATACTATCTCCTTTGATCTTCATAGCAACCCTGCAAAGTTATAGTTTAGTAGATTAGTCATGTTTAACTCTTCATGACCCCATTTGGGGATTTCTTGGCAAAGATACTGGAGCTGTTTGCCATTTCCTTCTCCGGCTCATTTTACAGATGAGGAAACTGAGGCAAACAGGGTTAAGTAACTTGCCCAATCACACAGTTAATAAGTGTGTTAGGCAGCATTCAAACTCAAGTCTCCCTGACTCCAGACCCAGCATTCTATCCACTGTACCACTTAGGTGCCTTTCACCAAGAATAATTTACAATTAACAATCGAGAATAATTTAACTAGCAAAACAATAAAATCATACAGGAGGAAAATGGATTTTTAAAGAAATAAAGATTTTCCAAGCATTCCTGGTTGAAAAAAAAAGAGCAGAATAGAAATTTGGAAATATAAACATAAGAACAAAGAGAATCATAGAATGGTAGCTACAAGTTAATTCAAATGATTGTATAAGGATGAAGTACTTACATTGTAATGGGGGGGGTGATACAAGTTAAATGCAAAATAAAGCAACTCTGATATTCTACCTCATACCATCAGATCGGCAAAGTGACAAAAGAGGAACATAACAAATGTTGGAGGAGCACATTAATTTACTATTAATAGAGATGCGAATTGGTCTAGCCATTCTGGAAAGGAATTAGAAACTACTCAAAAAGTTACTAAGCCATCCATGCTCTTTGACCTAATCATGTCACACTATTAGGCCTATACTTCCAAAGAGGTTGAAAAAAAAAAGTAAAAGGACCTATTGTACAAAAATATTTATAGCAGCTACTTTGGGGCTATCATTTGGGAATAGACCAATTGTGTTATATGGATGTAATGGAATACTATTGTACTCTAGGAAAATTGAAAAGTGATAGTTTCAGTGAAACCTGGGAAGACTTATATGAATTGATGAAGAGTGAAATGAGTACAACAAGGGGTACAATTTACACAGTAACAACACTGAAAAAATGATTTTGAAAGTATTAACAATATATATTTGTAATGGTTTTGTTTTTCTTACATTCTGAATGGATGGGGAAGAGGGTGGAGTAAGGGAGAGAACTCAGAACTAAAAATTAAATTAAAAGGTACAATTTTTTAAAGAAAGGCTTAAAAACTCTAATAAATGCAATAACCAAACATAATTCCAGAGAATTGATGATGAAGCTTGCTGACTATCTCCTGACAGAGAAATAGTGAACTCAAAATATTGAATTAAACATATATTTTTGGATGTAGATAATACGGGAATTTGTTTGCTAGGTTATTCATACATGTTACGAGGGTTTTGTTTTTCTTTTTTGTTAATGATGAGAGTGGGATGAAAAGAGAGAGTTTTTTGTTGTTAATAAAATAATTACAGAAAGAGAAATTGATGATTCCATGGGACAGCAAGAAATAATAGAACAAAGCAAAAAATTGAAAAAATAGAACAAAATATTAGATATCTAATCCCCAAAACAACTGACCTGGAAAACTGGTCAAGGAGAGTTAATTTAAGATTAGACTCCCTGGAAAATATGATTTTAAAAAAAAAACCTAGACACTATATTTCAAGAAATCTTAAATGAAAACTGCAAAATCTATTAGAACCAGAAGGCAAAGTGAAGACAGAAAGAATCTACCTATCAGCTCCTGATAGGAACCTCAAAAAGAAAAGTTCCAGAATATCATAGCCAAATTCAAAGCTCCCATATCAAAGCAAGCTTCCAGAAAGAAGTAATTCAGGTACTAAGGAACTATAATCAAGAACACATAAGATCTGGCAACTTCTACTATAAATGAGAGGTGAGCTTAGAAAATAATATTCCAAAAAGGCTACACATTAGGCTTACATCCAAGAATAACTTACCCTGAGAAAGTTGAGTATAATCCTATGGGGAGAAAAATTGACTTTTAGTGGAATAGAAGTCTTATAAGTTTTTCTGATGAAAAGACCAGAGCTGAGTAGGAACTCTGGAATATAAACCCAAGAGTCCAGAGAAATTTTAAAAAGTATTGGAGTAACTGAATTGGAAAGAGGTACAAGTAAATTAACATTCTAATGGGAAAAAAAGAATCAAGTATCCTTTTGGAATCTTAAAGTCTTCAAAGGGTATTGAGGGAGTTAAATAAGAATACAAAAGATCTGAGGGAGGTAAGGGGAGATTGATTCTGTTCTGAGAGCTGGAAGAGGTGAAAGAAAAAGGTAAAAGGAGAAATATACTAGTGTCAAAAAAGAGGAAGAAGAGGTACTTGAGAAGAATAGATTTCTCATAATTGAGGTACTTGAGAAGAATAGATAAACATAGAGAAAGGGATTGGAGCAATACACATCACATGAATTTCACCCCCCTAAAACAGACCGAGGAGGGAGTAACACACATACACTCACAGTTTGATATAGAAATGTATCAAACTCAACAGGGAAACAAGGAGGAGTGGAAGGAGAGAGGATAGTGTCAGAGAGGGAATAGTCATAAGCAAAAGAAATTTCCTGATCCTAAAAGGTGATTAAAAGAAGGAAAAGAAAATTAAAGAAAATGAATAAACTCTAAGAAGGTGCCTTAGATGACCTCTTAAACAGTTGGCTAAACAAACTGAGTTTTATGAACGAATGTAAAGGAACATTATTATGCCTTAAGAAATTATGAAAGGGAGAATTTCTGAGAATCCTAGGTGGTATGAATGGATGCAGAGTGAAATGAGCAGAACCAGGAGAACTATTTACACAAGGACAGCATCATCATAAAGGAAAAAAAAACTTTGAATGATTTAAGAACTCTGAACAATGTATTGATCAACCAGGTCTCCAGAGAACCTACAATGAAGCATGTTACCTACCTCCCAACGGAGAAAGAAAGAAAAGAAACAAGCAATTAAATGCCTTCTATGAGCCAGGCACTGTGCTAAGCACTTTACAAATATTATCTCATTCGACCCTCACAAAAACCCTGGGGGTTGGGTGCTATTATTATCCCCATTTTATAGTTGAGAAAACTGAGGCAAACAGAGGTTAAGTAACTTGTCCAAGATCACTAGTAAGTGTCTGAGGCCAAATTTGTAGTCAGGTCTTCCTGACTCCAGGCCAACCTCTCTATCTATTGCACTAGATTGTGAGCTTCTGAAGGACAGGGACTATCTTTTGCCTTTCTCTGTATCCTCAGTGCATAGCACAATGCCAGGCACCTGCTAGGTACTTAGTAAATGTTTATTAAATGACCTGCTACATCACCTCGCTGCCTACAGAGAGGTAATGGGCATGAGGTGCAAAATACACTTTTAGACATGCAAATCAAAACAACACTGAGATTTCGCCTCTTACCCTTGGCAAAGAAAATTGGCAAGAGATGATGAGAGTTAAGAATCGTCAATGTTGGAGGGGTTGTGGGAAGATAGGCTCTGCCATTGTGCGTAGAGCCATGAATCAGTACATCCATTTTGGAAAGTAATTGTGAATTATACAAATAAAGTCACTAAAATGCCATATCCTTTGACCCAGAGATTCCATTACTACCCAAAGGAAACCTTTAAGAAGAAAGTCCTCATACACATATTTATAGTAGCACTTTTTGCAACAATTATACTATCTTAGTAAACACCCTTTTCTAAAAATGAATTAAGTCTGACTGATTAATTGATATCCGTAGATATCTTGGGAAAAAGCACACCAGTGAGGGCTTGTGAGCTGTTGAATTGAAATACACCACCCTAACCCCTCAGAGCTATCCCTGCCCTGTGGGGAGATGTCGCAACAACCTGCCTGCTAGTGTTTGAGTTCAAAGAGTGGCTGCAGAACATCTGTGTGCTACTCCTGTCACAAAAAAACTATGGTTGGCTAAATGATTCAATACATTGACCGTATATGAAAATACATGTTCTCATTCTCCTCTCTAGTCTATTACCTTCCTTCCAAGAGGTGGGTGGCATACTTCATCACTTCATCACCAATCTTCTGAAATCATTATTGGTCAATGCACTGATCAGAGTTCTATAATCCTTCAAAACAGTATTCCTTCTCCTTATTGTGGCATAGTAAATTGCTTTCCTGCATTTGCAAGAATTCTATATACATTTCATTCTATATCACTTCATACACATCCTCTGTATCTTTCCTCTTGTGTCTACTGGCCCCCTTCTTCATAGTTCTTTCTCAGAAATCGTGGTCCTCATGTGGTAATAACAGCATTCTATGAACTCCAGGCAACCTTTTGGAAGATGCTCTCACCCCTAAGTATTGTGGGAAATAAAGCCCTACAAACACACTCCTTACATAGATTCAGGATAACTTGAGGAAGGAGAATCCCTGATAGTTAAGAGGAGGAAGGGAGGGAGGAGGTTAAGGCTTCTTATTAGAGGCAACACCCTGAGCTGTAACTTTAAGGTTTCTAAGAGGCAAAGGTAGAGGGAGTAATTCTGGGAATAGAGGGTAGCCTCATAGAAGATGGAATGCCAAGGACAGGAAACAACAAGTAGGTCAGGTTGGCAAGAGATAGAGTACAAAAGGGAGTAATGTGTAATAAGTTTATTAAGGTAGGATGAAGTCAGACTGTGAAGAACTTTAAATGACATTTTGAGGAGTTTGCGATACCCTGAAACCATCCTATTACCTCCACAATCTGTCCTCCTCATGTATCTCAAATTGATATTCTTAAACCACCGCTCTGACCATGTCATCCCTGCTCAAAAATCTTCAATGGCTCCCTATTTTCTTTAGGATAAAACATAAAAATCCTCGTAGCAGTTAAGGTCCTTCGCAATGTAGCTTCCATTTACCTTTCCAATCATTCACATTTCTGTTGTTCAGTCATGTCTGACACTCTGTGATCCCATTTGTGTTTTGCCATTTCCTTCTCTGGCTTATTTTAGGATGAAGAAACTGAGGCAAACAGGGTGAAGTGACTAACCCAGGGTCACACAGCTAGGAAGAGTCTGAGGCCAGATTTGTGCTCTATCCATTTTGCTGCCTAGCTGTCCTTTGTTTATTCTCTGCTAACTCTTCGCTGTACATGCCATTCCATTTCTCTCCTCCAGAACTTTGTTCAGGTGGTCCTCCATATGTGGAAGGCATTCTTTCCTCATCCCTATCTTACAAAATTTCTGATTTCCTTCAAAGCACTGTTCAGATTCCTCTTGAAATTATTTTGTATTAGTTTGTATATACTTAAAAGTAATTATATACATATCTAAGGATATACTATATATGACCTTACATGTTGTATTTCTCCAATAAAATGTAGGTTCTTTGAGGGCAAATACTGTTTATTTTTTTGTCTTTAAGTGTACAGTACCTAGCACATTGCCATAAATACAGTAGCTTAAGAAATATTTGTTGAATTTAATTTTTGTGGAATTCTGTTGTTTTCTTACGTTCCACACCTATAGATAAACTATCCCATTTTGGTTTGTTTTTGTTTTTGTTTTGTTTTTCTCCCACTTGAAATCATGGGTGTTGAGACTTGGGAGTTATCAGGACAATGGATTTAGGGAGGGGGAGGGGGTTGGATTGGAGATTCGATGCTGAGAAAGACCCTCTAGCTCTTATCTCCAGACAACATCCATCCCTTACTGGACCACTGGGTTATCTGTTCTTGTTCTATAGAAGTGGGAAAGAAGAGGGAAACAGAGAGAGGCAGAAGGAAGAAAGCCTACCGGAGAGGGCGACTCGAGGGCGGGGCGGAGGAGAGAATGAAAGGAGGCGAGAGCCCTGGGCGGGAGCGGGGGCGGGGCTGGTCCAACACGTCCCAGCTGCGGCGGCAGAGCCAGCGCGCTGCAGAACCCCAGTCCGCGGTCTCAGTCTGGAGGGTCACATCCTGCTGCAGAGAGCGGCGGAGCGTGGCATCTCGGCATCGCGCTCCGCACTGGGGAGCAGAGCCAGCATCAGGACCCGCAGGGAAGGAAGGAAGCGAAAGAAAGAGAGCGAGAGAACGGAGTCCTCTGAGAACCAACGGGACCAAAGCACAGCTTTCTGAGACAAGGGCTCTGCATCACGCCCTTAGCTCCACAGACCGGGCCCTGCACCTTCTTCCTTGCCGGGCCTGGGCTGGCATGGGGTAGGGACAGCGCAACGGAGCTGAGAGATGGGCCGCTCCCTAGGCACAGAGCGGCCCCTTAGGCTCAGAGCGGCCTGACCGTCCGAGACTCCGGGGCCCAGCAGGTGGGTGTGGGCAAGGCAGAGGCGTGTTCAGAGGTGTAGTTAGTGGAGCTGCTTTGTGGGCGTGGGCAGAGCTTACCTGGGGGTTCTTGGGGGTTGTGGTGGACCTAGCCTTGGGAAGCCTTTAGAGGGGAGGTTGGGTCGTATCTTGGACATTGGCTGCATTATTTGATACCCAGGAGTCCTGACACCTGCAGGAGCCCCTAAACTGGCTGGACTGAGCAGATGATGACCCAGTGCCCCAGAATGGACTCTGTGGGGGCAATGGCTTCACTGATTCCACTGACCCCATACCTAAGCCCTACAGTCCTACTGCTGGTCAGCTGTGACTTGGGGTTTGTCCGAGCAGGTAAGTTGAGTGAGGATGGGAGGGGTCAGCTAGAACCTACTCTATGGGTTTAGTTATATTAACTTGTCACTTCCTTGGCACAGATCGGCCTCCTTCCCCTGTGAATGTGACTATCACTCAGCTCAAAGCCAATTCAGCCACAGTGTCCTGGGATGTTCCAGAGGGCAACATTGTCATTGGCTACGCCATCTCCCAGCAAGTATGAATCAGCCCTCTGGTCCCTCCTTTCTTCAGATTCCCTTGCATCCCCCTCAGGCTCTCCCCAAGTTGGGGAAATACTGGAGTAGGTATCTCCCATAACAAGTCTCCTTTAATGAGCACTCCAACACTTTCCCCCCATTTACATATCGTTCCCCCAGACGGGCTGGATATGATCCCTGAGGGGAATATAACCGGAACCAGGATGAGTCCTGTGTTCAGTCAGGGTCCTATGTCTACCACTCTTTTCTGCCACCATAGAGACAGAATGGACCTGGACAGCGGGTAATCCGAGAGGTGAATACCACAACTCGAGCCTGTGCCCTTTGGGGCTTGGCTGAAGACAGTGACTACACCATACAGGTCAGGAGCATTGGTCTTCGGGGGGAGAGTCCTCCAGGGCCCAGGGTCCACTTTCGAACTCTCAAGGGCTCAGACAGACTGCCCTCAAACAGTTCAAGCCCAGGTAAGAGCCTGACCTGACTCTATAACCCTCAGTACTCAAGATTCTTTGACCCTTACTTACCAAACCACTCAATTTGCCCAAGGCAAGTAACTATCCTAGATAAATAGAAAGAAGGGTGATTGAATTAATTATGCTACCTCTGAGGGAAGGCAGGCTGGAAGGGAGGGAAAAAAGAAAGGGCTGGTAATTTTTACAAGGCTACCTTAACCTGACCTCCAGCTCACAAAGCTTCCATCCTGGTAACCGCCCCCCCCCCAAAAAAACCAAAACACCTGGCTTTTTGCCCCACCTCAACTATCTGATGCTTTGATTTCCCTGACTTCCCAATCTCCCTGTCCTCTCCTTAGGGAGAGGATGACCTACAATTTGAGCTCAATGGCTATGGATCTATCCCTCATTCTGTTTCCCAGCTGTGCCTTCCTTAAGTGCCTTTTAAAATAAAGCTTCCTAGCTGTCCCCTTGGTAATCCTTTAGGTCCTGTGTGTCCTCCTCAGGTGACATCACAGTAAAGGGTCTAGATGGAGAGAGAACCCTGCAGACAGGGGAAGTGGTCATCATCGTGGTGGTATTGCTCATGTGGGCAGGTGAGCAAAAGGTTTGGAAGAAAAAGGGTCAGGGTCGATTGAGGACTACCTATGGTGGGCTGGGGATTAAAGAGATAGGGGTAGAGAAGATGGGAGGTGGTGAATAGCACTGGGCAAAGGGGGACAATAATAACTGCTTAAATTTCTAGAGCACATTGAGATTTTCAAAGCACTTCCCTCACAACACCCTCATAAGGTAGGTAGTGAGAATAATATTGTTACCCTTTTGCAGATGAAGAAACTGAAACTCTTAGAGGTGAAGTCACTTGTCCAAGGTCACAAGCAAGGGAAAAAGAATGAGGGTTGGTGCATCTAGGGAGGGTGGAAGGGAATCTGGAAATAACCTGAAGCTAGAGAGGGGAGGCAGATTAGAGTCTATTGAAAAAAATCAAGGGGGGAGGACTGTGTAAGAAGGAAGCAAAAATGAAAAGATCAGACTACCTGGGATTTTATAGAAATAGTGCGTGCGTGTGTGCGTGTGTGTGTGTGTGTGTGTGTGTTCGTGTTCGTTCCAGCTCGAGTGCTCTTTGAGAGTGGATAGAAGGATCCAAAATTGGGATTATAGATAAGAGTAAAGTATCTTGATATTATTACAGCCGTGATCGGACTATTCTGCCGTCAGTATGACATCATCAAGGATAACGACTCCAACAATCCCAAGGAGAAGGGAAAGGGGCCAGAGCAGAGCCCTCAAGGTCGGCCAGTGGGGGCCAGACAGGTGATGTGGGACTTAGGAACTGAAGAAGGTTGGAAGGGTGGGTGCTGTAGCAGAGGTCTCCACAGGTAGCCAGCAGGACCTAGATAAGTGAAGGGGAAAGCAGAGACGACAGAGAGAGAATGGAATGGCTTGGAAGAGTGGAAGGGAAGTAGGTGCATGGAGTAGGAAAAGAGAGAAAAGGAATATTGCATCCCTAAGATTCTCGAATGATTTCAGAGCCTCAAGCATAATTTTCCATTACAGAAAAAGTCACCATCCATTAACACCATTGACGTCTGAAAGAAATGGAGCCAAAAGAGAGAGATGGATTGGGAATGGTGATTAAAGACTCAGATGGTCATCTGCCCAAGATAGAAGGATCCTACCCCCTTCCTTACAGCTGAACCAGAGGGGATAACTAGCATTCCTATACACTCAAACCTGCCTCCTATTCCCCTTTCTCACTGTAAGCAGGGTCATGATGGCTTGGTAGGGAAATCTTCCCTAGACCTGGAGAGTGAGTGAAAAGTGGGAGAAGTCCCCAGTGTTCCAGGTCCTGAGAGGAGTGACTAAATTTATCCCATGAAGCCCAAGAAAGCAAATGATCTACTTCACCTGCATCAGGACTGTCAACATCTTTATCTGCCTCTTAACCCAGCCTCTGTCCCCAGGACTCAAATGGGGGTCTTTCTGTGGGCTCTGGGCAGGGGGGAAGGACTGTTGGGGCCCATGGACCAGATACCACGCTGCACTAATCTAATGTCTTCCATGAAGCCTGAGGAGCTTCATTGCCTCATCAGGCAGCCTCCAAGAGCTGCTGGTGATCACACCCTTGGGCGTTTTTACAATAAAAGGTTCTTCGAACAAAGTAATTTTCCTATGTGACTATTGGAATTTCCCCACCTTTTTCTATATGACATCCTAATACCAGACTGCCCCCATCATACTGGCCTCCAGGCTTCCTGTATCAAAGGTTCTATTTCTTTACCCAGAGCTGGAAAAGGGTAGAGAGAATACAGGAGTAATGGATGTAGGGAGTCCTTAGTTCCAACTGTTTTCAATTCAAGCATTTTATTGAGCCTTTGAACTTTACAATGGGCTTGGTACTCTGCTAGGTGCTGGAGATACAAAGACAATGCCAAAAATCTGGGGAGAAACAATGTGCCCACAGAAGTATATACAAAATACATACAGGATAAAAATAACATTTCTGGGGGTTGAGGCAGGGCACTAGCAAAGTTAGCAAGTGGAGGCATGGGGTGGGGGGTAGGTGTCAGGTCTGAGAAAAAAGATGGTGATGGGACTTGCACTGGGCCTAGAAGGAAGCTAGTGATTCTAATAGAAAAAAGGTGAGTTTAGGCATAGGGACTCAGTGATGGAATGCCCTAAATATAGAGGTAATAGCAAGTAGGTTGCTTTAGCTGCATGAGGATCTGAAAAGGTATGCAGGATCCAGACTGTGAAAATGGGAGTTTTTGTTTTATCCTAGAGACAACAGGGAGCTATTGGACTTTTCCTCTTTGTGGGTGGGAAGGATGTGGTCAGACCTGTGTTTTGGAATTTTGGTTTGAGGGAGACCATTTAGGATTCTATTGTCATAGTTTCAGAGAGAGATGATGGATGAGAGTCTGAATGAATGTTGTGGCTGTGAAAGTGGAGAGAATGGTATCAAGAGATACCACGAAAGTTGAATCAATAAAACTTGCCTGTTAATTGGAAACAGGGAGTGATAAGAAGAGTAGAGGATGACTAAGGTTGGGAATCCGGGTGACTAGAAGGATTTGCCTTTCACAGAAATGGAATTTAGGAAGAGGGGAGGGTTTAGGGAGAAACAGAATGAATCTGTTTTTAATATGTTGAAGTGAGATGCCTGTGGGACATTCATTTGGAAAGATCCAATAGGGAGGCATATGAATGGAACTTGGGAAAGACCTAAATTCTCCTGATTATGGTCAAAATAGGGTAGTTACAACACACCAATTAACATTATTCAAAAAAATTAATCTCTACTATGTGGCAGGCACTGTGCCATTAGAGACCTGATGACAAAAATGAAACTGCCCCTGTCCTCAATAGTAGGACAGAGAAGGGGGGGAGGGTGTGTTTCATACTATCACCAGTATACTTTTTATATCTTCCCTGCCCACAGTCTAAATCAGAACTGTCCACTTTTGCTTTGTATCACCCCTGCTACACAGGGACAGGTCTAAGCAAAGCAACATTGGTCACTCCTCCCTACTGATAGTGTCAATGCTCCTTGATCGTCTCTCTAGTAGAAGTGGGCCTATCAAAGAATCTGTTTACCCCTTTCTAAATATTTACCTGCTCGTCTCTAGCAAGACTCAGGCAAGGTCTATAACAAGTTTAGTGCTCAGATGTTCAAGACTCATTAACAAAGAAAAGCTTAAATGGAGTCATGTTCAGACTGTCTATAACAAGGTCCCGGAAGAACTGAGGAGAAGAGTTATTTTTGCCCACTGAAACAATGTGACCCTGGTCTAGGCTATTTTCTTTCCGGGCCTAATTTTCTGTGAAAATCATGACTGTGCCCTGTAACCTCCTTGTTTCTTCCTCCGAAGATGAGAGAAATCCTGGATGGCTGCTGTACTAGCAAACTTAGAAGCTGAAAGCTTCTGAGACACAGACCTCTGCCCTGAGACTTTCTGCCCCTCCCAGCCTCATTCTCTTCCTCCTGGAAGCCTCAGAGCTTTCTGATTCACACAGAGGTGACTTTTGTGATCATCAGTCCCCATTTTTGTTGCTAACTCTGGGTAAGAAACAAGAATTCTGGAACACAGAGATAGCAAGGGTATGGTGGGAAAAGGCACTGGAGTCTTTAGCAAACAGATCTAGAATTGGAAGTGACCTCAGAGGCCATCTGGTCCAATCCCTTCATTTTACAAGGAGAATGAGGCCCAAAGAGGTTAAGTGACTTGCCCACAGTCACACAGGCAGAGATAGATTATGAACCCAGGTCTTCTGACTCTAGGTTCAGTGTTCTTTGCACTGTACCTCTCACACTGTCTCCTCCCCTCCACAGGGCCACAACATGCCAAAACCAAGCAACCTCAAAAAAGATACAGAACACAGGGATTACAATCCTCTGAGGCAAAATGAGATAAGCTAAGACTTAATTAAACTAGCAACTTGGAAAGCAAACTAGATGAAACATAGAAAGGAAGAGTGGAGGGAAAAGCTTCTAAAAAACAGTGTGGTATTGCTACCTGTGGGATACTGGAAAAGTTACTTTATCTTCTTGGGTCTCAGTTTCCTTATTTGTAAATGTAGGAGTTCAGATGAATCAATCTCAGAGGGCCTTTTCTGTCTTTCATCCTGGGACCACGAGGCAAGCATCTATCTCTACTCAGCCTGAGTAAAGGTTCCTATTTCTATAAGTTCTATAGTCTTAAGAACCACCTAAGATTCCAAATTAGGAAATTGAAGCCTGGCTGGAGGGCCCAGGTTCAAATCCCAGCTCAGCCACTTAAGTACCTTGACTTTGAACCAGTGATACAAACTCTCAGGGGTTAGTTTCCTCCACTGTAAGATGAGGGGCTTTTTCTACATCACCACTATGCCCATGCTTTCAGCTTTAAATCTGATTCTCTGACTTTCCTAAGGTAGCAAGTAGCAGAGCTGGGCAGAGAGGCGTAGCAGAAAGAGCAGTGATGAACTTATGTCACAGGGCCTGAATCTGAATGTGGCTCTGGCATTTACCACTACTGTGACTTGGGCGAGTCACCCCAGTTTCCTCAGCTGAAAAATGAGTGATGGGATGAGATGACCTCTGAGGTCCCTTCCAGCTCTAGATCCATGATACCAAGACCTGATCAAGGTCACACAGGTAGCAAGGGGCAGAATTGGGATTTGGACCCACTCCTCTAAATTCAAATGCAGCGCTCTTCCTACTGCAGCCTGGCCCCTAAACAGCCCCTAGTCTAAGGGTTATATGCCCTCTTCCCCTCTCACTGCCACCCGTGCCCTTCAACTGGCCCTGACACCGTTAGAGACAGAGGCCTTTGAGCAATGGCTCCGAGGTGAATTGGGAGGTAGAGGCAGATCTCTCTGGCCCGGGTTCAGGCTCAGGAATTGATCTAAACTGGGAAGCTGGGTATGGTCCAGGGGGTGAGGACATACTCTTTACCCAAGAGCTTCCCAGGGCCGGTTTCCCTCCTCCCCCTCTTTCTCTCTCTCTCCTCTCGTACTCCCTCCTCCCCTTCTTCTTGCACCTCTTCTCCCTCCCGCCATTCTCCTTCTTCCCCGTTCCCTCCACCCCTCCTTCCTTGCCCCTCCTTCCCCCTCCCCTCAGCGCCCACCATCGCGTTTGCGCTTGCGTCGTCGCCGCGCGCTGGGCTGACGCGCCGGGCCTACGTGAGCGTCGCGCGGCCGAGCTCGCCGTGTGCGGGAGGGCTGGTTGCCCGGGTAACCGCGGGAGTTTGTTGAGGACAGTGCGGGAGCCTAGCGCTGGGTCGCCATGCAATTGAAGCACTTGAGGACCCTACTGAGCCCTCAGGTGAGCCGCCTCGGGTCCTTTCGGCCTCCCGCCGCCCCCCCTGACGGGACTCGAGGCCCGCGGGCAGCGGGGCACCGGTGGGGGCGGTACCGAGACCCTGAAGGGGGATCGTCTGGGGATGCTTGTGGGGCCTCCCTCCCTTCCTCCGCGCGGCGGGGCGGGGCCGAGGCGCCCGAGCAGCACCAGCCCGGGTTCCCCAAGGGGTCACCACAATGACAACCGTAGCCCCCGAGATCTGGACAGCCGGAGATGGGGGGGAGGGGTCTCGTCCAACCCCGCCGTTTGACAGAAGTGACCTGACCAAGGTCACACAGGGAACGTGTGACAGGCAGAACCCGGATTTGGATCCTGGGCCACCACCTCTGGACCTGCGCTTCTCTCACTGCGCCATCGATCTGCCTGTTGGATTGGATTTAGCTCTAAATCCGTGCTCCTGGGATAACAGTAAAAATAGCTCGAGTTTCACTGTTGGCGGAGCGCTTTACATGAAGTTATCGTGTTTGATCCTCACAGCAGTCGTCCTGTGGAATAGGTGGTGGTGTTGTCCCGTTTACAGATGAGGAAACTGAGGCTGGAGAGGTTAAGCGACATAATAATAGCCATAATTGTGACAAGTAGCAAGTGTACGGCGGGATTTGAACCTAGGCTATTCATCTACTTGGATCTCAGAAAGTTGTTGAGCATCCAAGGGATCTGTCCAAGGGGAAATGGGACGGAGGGGTCCGGGAGGGGACACGATAGCTGCCTTCAGGTTTAGGAAAGGGATTAGGAGCCGCGGTTGGATGTCGAGAAGTGCTTACTAATTAGCACCGTCCAAAAGTACAGGCGGCCTCGGGAGATAGCACGTGCCCCCTTCGAGCGGAGAGGGCTGTTTGGGTTCTTTTTCACTCCACTTCTGCGATTCCGCGAGACTTGAATCCAGGGCAGCGCCCTCAGCCCTTTCTTTCAGCCCAACAAAAGCAAGAACTGGAGACTGATGGTGGTGGTCTTAGTGGCGTGACTGTGAGACTGGTCCTGGCTCAGGGAGGTTGCCCTGGGTAGTTGTCTTAGTAAGGTGTTTTGGGGGTTTTTTTTGGAGAGGAAGGCTACAGGGCAAAGAATCTAAGAAGGTAACCCACGGTATAGATTAGCTCAAGGAGTTAGGATTCCAAAGGATGATTCTGACCTCAGTTAAGAGAAATCCTTGGTGACAGATCTGCATAGGGCTGGTGGTGGGTGGGGAGAGTAGATACTTTAATGCTTCATCGCCCTGGGCACTCTCTTCACTATGATCTAGGCTGTGAGATGGTGAAGCGGATAGAGCAGCACTGGGCCTGGAGTCAGGAAGACCCAGGTTCAAATCCAGACTCTGTCACTTACTACTAGTATAACCTTGGACAGGTCCAGATGGGGATAATGATAGCACCCTCCTTTTACAGGGTTTCTGTGAGGATCAAATGAGGCAATGACTATAAAGTGCTCAGCACAGTGCCTGCCGTGGTATAAATGTTAGTTGTTGTTGTCTAGGCAGCTAGGTGACACAACAGCTCCAGCTGGGCCTGGATTCAAGAAGGCCCAAGTTCAAATGGCCTCACACGCTTACTAGCCGTGGGACCCTGGGCAAGTCACTTAACCTCAGTTTGCCTCAATTTCCTCAACTATAAAGTGAGAATAGTAATAGCACCTGCCTCCCAAGGTTGTTGTGAGGATCACATGAGATAAAATTTGTAAAGTGCTTAGTACAGTGCCTGGCACATAGTAAGTACTATGCTAACCATCATCATCATCATCATCATCATCTTTGGATCTTTCCATAAAAGATCTGCCCAAAATGCCTGAGGGCTTCTTTTGGTTCTTTTGATAGTTAATGAAACACTTATGTTGTTTATTTCTTATCCCTTATTCTTGCTACACAACTGGCCTACTTCTTTTTCCAATTATACATTGCTTTGTGATGTCTTTTATGCTACTTCTGGTTTGTAAGTCTTGAGTTCTTGAGAGATTTATAATTTCCCTGGTGAGGGTATGCCCACAATCTCTTCATAACTTAGTGGGTTGTCATTGAGAATTGCTGTGACCTTCCGAATTTAGCTAGGCTAGTCCTTAGAATTATAGAATTTGAAAGTTGGAAGGGACCTCACCGACCCTCTAGTCCAACTCATATGCCAAAGGAATCTCCACTGGAATATACTTGACATGTAGTAATGCAGCCTCTGTGTGAAGATCTCCAAGGATTCCCTGATTCAGCTCAACCCACTTTGAGATGACTCTCATAATTAGCAAGGTTTTGCTCACATCAAACCTAAATTGGCTTTTTTGCAACTTCTACCTATTCCTCCTGAGTCTGCCATCTAAGGTCCAACAGAAAAAGTTTAATGCCTCTTCCATATGACAGACTTTCAGATATTTGAAGATATCATGTGCCCCTTCTCTTCTCAAAGCATAACATGTCCAGTTTCTTTAATCAGTTCTCAGGTGTCAGGAACTCAAGGTCCTTCACATCTGGTTACCCTCCTTTCTTCACTCTAGCTTATCAGTGCGCTTTTTAAACTATGATGCCTAAAAATGGACACAGTGTTCCAGATAAGGACTGATGAGGGCAGAGTACCTAGGGAATATTACCTTCTTATTACTGGATATTATGCCTCTCTTCATGAAGCTCAATCATATCACACTGTTGAACATATTCACTTTGCAGTCCATTAAAATTCCTTAGTCTTTTTCAGAACAATTGCCATCTCATCGTGCCTCCTTCAGCTTTGTTCGTGAAGCTCATTTTTTGTACCCAAGTGCAAAAGTTTTATATTTATCACTATTGAATTTCATCTTTCTGGCTACTTGAAGTGTTTTCTCTTTGACCTTAGAGCTCTTGAATTTGGCTATAATATTCCTGGGAATTTTCATTTGGAGATCTTGTTCAAGGGGTCATCAGTGGATTCTTTCAATTTCTATTTTACGCTTTGGATATTGGGGCAGTTTTCCTTGATAATTCCTTGAAATAAGATGCCTAGGTTCTTTCATGGCTTTCAGGTCCAATAATTCTTAAATTATCTCTCCTTGATCTTTTTTCCAGGTCAGTTGTTATCCTGATGAGATATTTCACATTTTCTTTTATTTTTTCATTCTTGTTTCTTGATGTCTCGTAGAGTTATTAGCTTCCATTTTTCCAATTCTGAGTTTTAAGGAATTATTTTCTTCAGTGAGATTTGGTACTTCTTTTCCCAGTTTTCCAATTCTCCTTTTAAGGAGTTATTTTCATCAGTGAAGTTTTGTACCTCTTTTTTAAGGTGTTATTTTCTTGAGTATTCACTGTGCCTCTATTACCAAGCTTTTATTTTTTTTCATAATTTTCTTCCATTGCTCTCATTTCTTTACCCCAGTTTTCCTCTACAAGTTTTATTTGATTTGGAAAATATTTTTTTAGCTCTTCCAAGAATTCTTTTGGGGTTTGTATCCAATTCGTATTTTTCTTTAAGGCTTTGCTTGTAGCCGTTTTGACATTATTGTCACCTTCTCAATTTGTGTCTTGATCTTCCCTGTTACCATAGTAGCTTTTTATGGTAAGATGCTTTTTTTGTTGTTATTTACTCAGTTTTCCAGGCTATTCTTTACTTTGATCTTTATGTTACAGTTCCTGGTGTGGGGTGAGGAGGAGGGTCACTGTCTCTAGCTTCAGACTTTTTTGCACTGCTATTTTCAGAATTAGTTCTGAGGATTTGGAAATTTTCAGTGCTTTTAAGGTATGATCTGGGGAAAGGTGTGGACAGTGCTCTCCTAGTTTGCACTCTTGTTCTTATCCAGGCAAGGTCCTTGATCCCTTGGGATTACAAATTATACTGCTCCTCAAGTCCCTAGCTCCCTCTTGACCAAAAGTGCAATTCTTTGCTTTCAAACTATAACCCAGTAGTGGGTATAGGCAATAGAGTTTCCAAATAGCATCTAGTCCTACATCCAGTCCTTAGCACAGGGATGACCCTGTAATCTTTTTGACCAGTTGCCAAGGATCCTTACCATCTGTGGCTTAAGAACTCCCAAAGCTGCTGCTGCTTCTGTCACCACCATCCATTCCTACCATTGGTGTTACTTCCACATGGGCTCTAGGTCAGCTCTCATACCTGCGTCACAGATCTCTCCTTCCAACCTCCTAAGTTGTCTTGGGCTGAAATAATGTCTTACCCTGACCTTTTTTTGGTACTACCACTCCAGAATTCGATTTGAGGTGTTAAAGTTGTTTGGAGGGGAATGTTGGGAGAGCTTAGCTGAGTGTTTCCTGTATTCCACCATCTTGGCTCTGCCCCCTCAAAGTCTCTCTGAATTTCATCTTACTAGATTCAACCCAATATTCTAACCTGTAAAGATCCTTTTAGAGCCTGTCATTCAAGATAGTTGCTGAGAGCTATCCTTCTCAGCTTTGTGTCACCTGTAAATCTTTATGCCATTTATGCCTTTACAGTTGGGCTTTGATAAAGAATTCTAAACAAGAGAGGACCAAGCACAGATTCCTGGAATCCTACAGTGGAGACCTCTTGCCACATTGACATTGAACCATTAACTTTGGTTTGAGTCCAGCCATTTAACCAGTTCTGAATCTATCTGATTGTATGTTGTCTAATTCATATCTTTCCATCTTTTCTACAAAAGTATCATGAGATATATACCAAAAGTTTTCACAAAATCTGGGTAAACTATATCTGCAGCATTCCCTTCATTTAGTTTAGTTTAGTAATCCTATCAAAAAATATTCTGATATGAGCCCTTTTCTTGATGAAACCTTGCTTCTGGCTCTTTGTATTCACTGCTTCCCTGTCTAGATGTTCACTGTCTCTTTAATGATCCATTGTAAATTTTCCCAGGAATCAAAATCAAGTTCATAGGCTGTAGTTTACGACTCTTCAGTCATTCAATTAGTTGAAAAGCATTAGTTAAAAAGCTTATTACATGTCAGGCACTGTGCTCAGAGGGTAAGTGACTTGCCCAAGGTAATACAGCTAGTAAAGCATCCAAGTCTTCCTGATTCCAAGTCCAGCAGTCTATCCACAATTTTCTTTTTAATTTTTAAAGTTTACTTTTCCCCCAACAGGATGGGGCTGCAAAGGTGACCTGCATGGCTTGGTCCCAGAACAACGCCAAATTTGCTGTCTGTACAGTGGACCGTGTGGTGTTGCTGTATGATGAGCATGGGGAACGGAGAGATAAATTCTCCACCAAACCAGCTGACATGAAGGTGAAGAGAGACAATACTTCTACTTTGTCCTCTACAATGGAAACTTTTCAGCACTTTTCTCTAGTCTTAAGACATAAGAAGTGGCATATCACTCTCTTATTCCATCTATTTCCCTTTTCCCCTCCATATTGCCCTTAATTTCAGTACAATCATATAAACCATTTTTTAATTCTTTCTCCTAATATACTTGCATTCCTTTGTCTCCCCCTTAGTATGGTAGGAAGAGCTATGTGGTGAAGGGCATGGCTTTCTCTCCTGACTCCACTAAGATTGCCATAGGACAGACTGACAACATCATCTATGTATACAAGATTGGCGAAGATTGGTAAGTAAGGCTAGAGACAGTGAAAGTGGGTGGCTAGGAGGATATGAGAAATGAAAGGGAAATGACGCCCTGGGGAGAAGGGTCTAAGAATGAGCTATTAAGACCTGCTCAAAATACAGAGGCATTTACCATGCTTTACCATGATATTCGTGCTTCTGGCATTGTGCTTTCCCAGTCCCATTCCTAGGAGAGTCGGTGTCACATAAACAGAGCAGAAGCACTGTGTCTCTGCTTAGTAACTGAGCTATGGACAATGTCACTGAAACTTGGTATTGTTCACAAAGCCACGGCCACTCAGAATCCCACATAGGCTTCTGTCTAGTGCTCCTATGGAACCTCTGTGGATAGAAATACAAATGGGCCTAAGGAGGTAGTTCAGTGGTATTTTTCCTTGCTGCTCCTTACCTAAGGCTTCTCTTGATTCTTCCCTTAAGATTTAATTTTAACAAATTGATTCTGCTTTTGATACCTGTTTTTTTCCTTTTTTGGGGCAGGGGTGACAAGAAAGTAATCTGCAACAAATTCATCCAGACGGTAAAGTATTATACTCCCTCAGGATGATTTTATTAGAACATACAAATTTTTATCAGGATACCTGACTCTCTGAGAGTTCCTTAGTCTGACATCTGGTGCTAAGTCTTTCCATTGCCAAGGAGATAGCAGTCTTGCTACTCAGCTTATACGCTTTCTCTTTTTGAGCTCAATTGTGTCTTTCCATGCAAAAGACCAGGGTAGTGCTTCTATATTGATTGGTTCTGATAGTTATAAGCAGTGCTAATTCCACAAACCTTTTTTTTTCTTTTTCTTCCTTATAGAGTGCTGTTACTTGTTTACAATGGCCTGCAGAATACATCATTGTTTTTGGACTAGCTGAAGGGAAGGTAAAGGAAGGAAACACAGAAGAGTCATCAACAAGGCCTCTTCTTCTTTAGGATAAGATCTCTATATAGTATTAGTATTTATTTTATAAAGGTAAGGTGATTGACCTTATTCGCACCAAATTTACCAAATGACAGTGGAATGGAGAACAGCTTTCATATTCCCAACACATGAGTTTAATTTTACTGGAGGGGAATAAGGGTTAGGCTATTTTAGTCTAAGCTTTCCCTCTTCTTAAGTCTTGAGCATGTGCATAATCTAGTCTCCTTTTGCTGCCTTTCTTCAGGGTCAAAGTGAAGAAAGAGTTCATCTAGCTTTTTAATCTCTCTCTTTTTCAGGTCCGTTTAGCAAATACTAAAACTAATAAATCATCTACCATCTATGGAACAGATTCTTATGTCGTGTCACTAACATCAAAGTAAGGGAGAGTGCTGCTGGGGGTGGGCGGGACGTAAGGATATTGGGAGTGGGTGGATGAATGGCTTTTGAGAGGCTGTGTATGAGGGTTGGAGGGAGCCACAGGTTGAGATAGGGCTTGAAAGTAAAAGGGCACTTGCTTGATGGGATTGAGTACCTTAGGAGAGGCAGTGTAATGGCGGGGTGGGGTGGGGAATACTTTGAACTTCAAGTCAGGTAAGACTTGGGTTTGAATCCAAGCTCTGACATTTATGAGGGGTAACCCCCAAGGCTGTTTTCTCATTTGTAAATGGGGATAAAAATGGATGTTGTACCTATCTTATAAGTTGTTAAGTTCAAATGAGATAATGGATATAGATAGAGTGCTCTTTAAATCTTTAAACATCCTGTAAATGTCAATTATTATTACTTCATTTTCCCAATATCTACTTTTTCTCTTGACTTTCCAGTGGCTCTGGGAAAGGAATTCTTTCTGGTCATGCTGATGGCACCATTGTCCGATATTTCTTTGATGATGAGGGCTCTGGGGAATCACAGGTATGTATGATAAGGGATCCTCAGAAATCAAGGTATTTAGAGAATAAAGGTAAGGTGTGGCTTGGAGCTTCATAGGAAGAAGATTAAAAGACTTAGATGTTTGGACTTGGGAAGTCAAGAGGCCTAGAATCTTAAAAGAGAGAGGGATAGAGATCCCAAGCCTAAGAATTCCTGGGAGCAATAGGCATAAGGATAATGGAAGTTGAGGGTTTTTTTTTTTTTTTTGAGAATGGTACCTTAAGACTGCTTGAAGCTAGAATGAAATGAGCCTGGGGAAAGTGGGTTGTGTGGCTGTGGTCTGGTCTCTGCACATTGATCAATGTGTGTGGTCTCACTGGTAGGACTTACAAATGAATTTTTTTTGATATCAGTTTGTGTTATAGTATGTATTAGGGGTAATTGCCTCTTAGACACTGGTCAGTGTGTGTGTGTTTTGTCTTCCTAAAGAAGATTTGGTATGTATAAGTTGGATCTTTCTTGTGTTAAAGGAATAATTTCTGTAGGGAGAACATGGTCAAAGTAAGTGTGAAGGAAGTGGTTAAAAGAAAGGGTTTTGGTTTTTTTTTAATGAAAACAAGGTCAACATGGCTGCCTTCCAGACTTCCTCCATTCCTGTTCTAGGGGAAATTGGTCAGTCATCCATGTCCACCCTATGCCTTGGCTTGGGCATCTAATAGCATTGTGGCTGCTGGTTGTGACCGAAGAATTGTCGCTTATGGAAAAGAAGGCCATGTATTGCAAACTTTTGATTATAGCCGTGACCCTCAGGAGCGTGAGTTTACCACAGCTGCAGCCAGTCCTGGAGGCCAAGCAGTTGTACTGGGAAGTTATGACAGGTGAGACAGAAAAATGGTTGAACAGTCAGCAGAAATATTGGGAGTCATCCCATAGTCTTGTCCCATCTTTCTCTGTGCTACCTTTTAGTTTTTTCTCATTCGCTCTTCTTTAATCTCCTTGGTCTCAGACTTCCTATTTTTGTCTTTTCTATATTTCTTTTTTCATCCCTTTATGCCTTTTTTCCAGATGACTTCTTCCATCTTCCTTTACTCCAGCTCGCACCCATTTCCCTATCTTTTTTTCTTCCTCCTTCAGAAAACATTATTTATTTTTAATTAAATTTTTTATTTTTAGTTTACAACACTCAGTTCCACAAGTTTTTGAGTTCTAAATTTTCTTCCCCTTCCTCTCCTAGCCCCTCCCCCCCCAAGATAGTATGGAATCCTATGTATGTTCTACATATACCTTCACATTAAACTTATTTACACATAGTCAAGTTGTAAAGAAGAATTATGACCAATGGAATGAATCATGAGAAAGAAGAAACAAAACCAAAAAAGAAGAGAAAAAAAAGAGAGAGCACATAGTTTGCCTCAATCTGCATTTAGACTCCATAGTTCTTTCTCTGGAAGTAGATAGCTCTTTCCATCATGAGTCCTTTGGAGCTGTCTTTGAACCTTGTATTGCTGAGAAGAGCCAAGTCTATCGAAGTTAGTCATCACAGAATCAATGTGACTGTGGTTGTGTACAATGTTCTCCCGGTTCTGTTCCCCTCACTCAGCATCAGATCATGTAGGTCTTTCCAGGTTATTATGAAGTCCGTATCTTCCCCATTTCTTACATTCCAATGTATTCCATTACATTCATATACCACAACTTGTTTATCCATTCCCCAATTGATGGGCATCCCCTTGATTTCCAGTTCTTTGCCACCACAAAAAGAGCTGCTGTAAATATTTTTGTACATGTGGATCCCTTTCCCACTTGTGTGATCTCTTTGGGATACAGCCCTAGAAGTGGTATTGCTGGGTCAAAAGGTATGCACATTTTTATAACCCTTTGGGCATAGTTCCAAATTGTTCTCCAGAATAGCTGGATCCGTTCACAACTCCACCAACAATGTAACAGTGTTCCAATTTTCCCACATCCTCTCCATCATTTATCATTTTCCCATTTTGTCATGTTAGCCAGTCTGACAGGAGAGATGTGGTTCCTAAGAGTTGTTTTGATTTGATTTGCATTTCTCTAATCAATAGTGATTTAGAGCATTTTTTCATATGCCTATAGATATCTTTAATTTCTTCCTCTGAAAACTGCCTGTTCATATCCTTTGACCATTTCTCAATTGGGGAATGACTTGTATTCCTATAAATTTGGCTCAGTTCCCTGTATATTTTAGATATGAGGCCTTTATCAGAGACACTGGTTGTAAAGATTTTCTGCTTTCCTCCTAATCTTTGTCGCATTGGCATTGCTTATACAAAAACTTTTCAGTTTAACATTATCAAAATTATCCATTTTGCATTTTGTAATGCTCTCTATCTCTTGTTGTGTCATGAATTCTTCCCTTTCCCATAAATCTGACAGGCAAACTATTCCTTGCTCTCCCAAATTGTTTATAGGATCAGCCTTTATTCCTAAATCATGAACTCATTTTGACTTTATTTTGGTATACAGTGTAAGATACTGGTCTATGCCCAGTTTCTGCCATACCCATTTCCCTATCTTTAAGAGCTCACCTTACCACCTCTCGTCTTACCTTCCTTTCCACAGCTTCTCTAACCATCATCCTTTTGTCCCCTTCCCAAGTCACCTTGAAGTCTTTGTTCTGTCTCCCACTAAGACTTTTTTCCTCACTCTCTCTTATTGATCCTTTCCTCACCAATGAAGGGAAAACATTTTGTCCCATCAGTATCACACCTCTACTCTTTCCCCTTCCTCTACACCCCTCTGCCTAAGCCCCCATTCCTTCTACAAGCCATATGCTTTGTGTCCTTAAATCCCTAGGCTTCGGGTGCTGAACTGGAGCCCTCGACGAAGCATCTGGGAGGAGGCAAAGCCCAAAGAGATCGCCAACCTGTACACAGTCACTGCCTTAGCCTGGAAGCGGGATGGTTCCCGACTTTGTGCAGTATGTTTACCTAGAACCCCCTTCCTGACAAGGACTTTTCCCTTTCCTAGGAAAATCCTCTTTCCCTAAAGATGTTTACCTGACCCCACCAGCAGCTCTACCTTCTTTTGGCCCCTTTCTACCAATTCAAAGACTGGAAGTAGGGAGGAGAAATTAAATCTTCTCTGTTTAGAGGTCACTGGGAGGATGCAAAGAGACATGCATAAAGATCTGGTGCTTCACCAGCGACTCACCACTTTGTGATGCCCTGCTTCTGCCTTCTTTCGCTTTTGTAATGCTTACTGCCAGCTCTCTTCCAAATAGTCTCTGTGTCCCCAGATGCTTTTCCCTGGCTAATAATTCTCCCTCAACACTTTCTAGTGGCTTCCAAATGCTGCCATTTTTTTCTCACAGGGTACATTGTGTGGTGGGGTAGAGCAGTTTGACTGCTGCCTCCGAAGAAGTATTTACAAGAACAAATTTGAGTTGACATATGTAGGACCCAGCCAGGTAAGTAGGACACAGTCCATGCATCCAGGTTTGCCATGAGTCACCCAGCTCTGTACTATTTCCTTTCCCCCCAGGGTATATCACTATTATATCCAAGGATAACTATTTTCATCACACTGCAGGCACAGCTTCAGTGAAGAGCAGGTCACATCAGGGTAGTTCCCTTCCTTCAAACCACAACACTTCCTTCTTTTTAGAGAAGAGACTGGCAGACATCAGATCTTTTAAACTGGGTTCTAGAAACTGATTCTCAGTCCTTTTCTAGTCTGAAATTGTCTTGATTGTGAACTGTCTTAGGGAAGGAGAATAACTCACACTTACATGCTACTTTAAGGCTTATAAGCATTCTTCTCACACATCTGTAAGAAAAATAGTGCAAGTATTATTATCCCCTTATTAAGATGAAGACACAGACTTAGATGAAGTACCCAAGGCCACAAAGCTGGGACTGAGATGTAGGTCCCCTAACACCCAATCCAGCTCTGCTTTCACTCTACCATGTTGTAATAGAGTTTGCTAATTTTTAAAATCTTTTTTTTGGACTAGACCTGTGATTGCATTAGTATTGGGAACTTCTGGTAAGGAAATTCCCTCTACCAATGCACCTATTCTACCCATTCTACAACTTAGAGAGTTGCCTGGGTCAATGAGAAGTTAAGATATTTGCCCAACCAGTATGTATCAAAGGCAGGATTTGAACCTAGGTCTTCGGGACGCCAAGGCCAATTCTCTAGAAATTATACCATAATGCCTTTTAAGTTTTACTTTTATTATCTTCCTTTTACTAATAGTTAATTTATAAGTAGCTAGAATTTATATAGTACTTTAAGGTTTGTAAAGCACTTTGTAAATATTATCTATCTCATTTTTTCTTCATAACAATCCTGAGATGAAACCTGCACTCAGATTCAATGGGATTGATTCTCTTTCCTTGTGGGTGGAGAGACCCAAGTTAGGAGAGGGGAATAAGGAATGGGAGGTTGGGGAGGGACATAGTGCCTTCTGGGCACTTGGCTCTGGCCAAGGTGGCCAGGTAAGCCAAAGACCAGAAGTGCAGAGGGCCAAGAGCCAAGAACCCAGACAGGCAGGCAGGCAGGCATGGATAACCCTTAGCCCAAAGAAGGGATAGCTCAGGGTCCAGGCTCTCAGTCTCTCAGCAGACCCAGGGTGAGAGGGCTGAGGCCTAGGACCAGGCAGAAACTCCAGGTCTTGCTTCCTTTTTCCCCAGCCAGACTCTTTCCTTTCTCTACCTCCAATCCCTAGGGCTGGCCAATCACCTAAGGAGGGACCTTCCCTTACTAGCCTTTGCTTTCTTTGGCTACTTAAGTTCCTGAAGGCCAGATTGCCAAGACTAGAGCCTGATTTCAGGTTAAAGGCCAATGTTCAACCTGGGGTGAAAGTGATTTCTTATTTCTTGAGCCCTGGGGCATGTCCAGAGCCCAAGGGCAGGTCCTGGAGCTAGGCTCAGCAGTTCCCTTAGCTAGTCTAGGATCAGACAGCACCTTAAGGCTCTTAATCCCTTCCAGGGGACACAAAAGCAGTCAGGCAGACCTTGATTCCCTGGGAGGGGCTCACCTATCAGGTACTCTCTCCCACAGCAATCAGAAGAGCTGAGAGAGTGCCAGGGTCCAAGACTAGGTAGAACCTCCAGGCTCTTAACTCCATTTCTCCTAGGGATAAGCAGGTAAGCAAGCAAGCAGGCAAACCTTGAGCCTAAGGAGAGCTAAAGGTTCCATGCCCTGTGCCACCCTCAGCAGCTTCTGGGCAGTCAGCCTTATTTCCAAATATATTCGCCCTTCCCTATCCAATGAGCCATCCCTTACATCAAAAAACTAAAGCAAAAAAGTTCAGCAAAACCAACCCCTACATCAACCTTGTCTGATAGTATGTGCAGTAATTCTATATTCAAAGTCCCCCACCTATGCAAAAAAGGGAGAGAGGTGACTTTGCTCAACTCTTCTGTAGGGTTAAATTTGTCCATTATCATTACACAGCGTTCAGTTGTTTTGGGTTTTTTTTTTGTTTATTCATTTATGTTATTATAGTCATTGTGTATATTGTTTTCCTGGTTCTGCTTACCATATTCTGCATCAGTTCATAGAAATTACCCATGTTTCTCAAAACTCTTCTTTATCTCCATTTATTATGGCACAGTAATGTTCCATTACATTCTTGCACCATATTTTGTTTAGCCATTCCTCAATTAGTAGGCATTGTGTTTCCAGGTTTTTGCTTTGTTTTGTTTTTTGTTGTTGTTTTTGCCAACCTATGATTTAATTGGTGTAGGGCTCTCCATTGTGTGGCAGACTTCCTCTACCAATGCAGTTCTGTGTCTATACAGCTGATAGCACTGATAACCTTAGAGAGTTACCCAGGGTACTTAGAGGTTAGGTCATTTGTCCAGCATACCACAATCAGCATGTGGAAGAGATCTCCCTGATTGTGTGGCCAGCATTCTATCTACTGTGCTACACTGCTTCTCTAACCAGTTCTTTCCTACTGCAAAAATTGGAGATAATCAAGAAGCAAGGCAATAGAATTAAGAGGGATCACAAAAGGTTTCCTGTAGAAAGTGTGATTTCTATCTGGGACTTGAAGGAAACCAGGGAAGCCAGGAGTGAGAGATTGAGAGGGAGAACATTCCAGGCAGAGGAGCCCAGAGTTGAGAGATGGAATGCCTTATTCAAGAAACAGCAAGGAAGTCAGTGTTACTGGATTGAAGAGTATGTAAGTGGGATGTAAGAAGACTAGAAGAGGGAATGGGGGAAAGAGGAGCCAGTTATGAAGGATTTTGAATGCCAAAAAGAATTTTTATTTGATCCTGAAGGTAATAGGGAGCCACTGGAATTTAATGAGTAGTGAGGGTGACGTTCACTCCTGTGCTTTAGAAAAACCACTTTGACAGCTGAGTGGAGGATAAATTGGAGTGGGGGGAGACTTGTGGCAGGCACAAAAAGGAGGCTGTTGCAACAGTCTAGGCATGAGATGATGATGGCCTACAAAGTGGTAGCTGTGTCAGAGATGAGAACAGGACATGTGAGAGGTTACAGAGGTGAAATTGACAGGCCTTAACAACATGTTGGAAATGGGGGATGAGAGAGAGTAAGGAGTCGAGGATGACTCCTAGGTTGTGAGCCTGGGTGACTGAGAGGATGGTAGTGGCCTCAACATAATAGGGAAATTTGGAAGGGGGGGGAGGATTTTGAGGGAAAAATAATGAATTATCTTAGACATGTTGAGTTTAAGATGTCTTTGGGAAATCTAGTTCAGGATGTCCAATAGACAGTTGGTGATATGAAACTGGAGGTCAGCAGAAAGGTTAGGGCTGAATAGCAGATTTGAGAATCATCGGCATAGAAATGAGTATTGACTCGTGAGAGCCAATAAGATCACCAAGTAGAGAAACAGCATAGAGGGAGAAAAGAAGAGTGCCCTGTGGTCCACTCACTGTTAGTGGGCATGACCTGGGTGAAGATCCAGCAAAAGAGACAGAGAAGAAGCTGTCAGGTAGGAGAGAACCAGGAAAGTGGTGTCCCAAAAACTTAGAGAGAAAAGGATATCGAGGAGGAGGGAGTGATCAACTGTCAAAAAATGTGTGGAGTTTGAGAAGGATTAGGGTCAAGAAAAGACCGTTAGATTTGGCAGTTAAGAAATTATTACTAACTTGGAAGAGCAGTTTTGATTGAATGATGATCAGAATCCAGATTGTAGAGAGTTAAGAAGCTAAGATATTTATGCAAGTTGTTATGTCGAGCCATCAGCCCTTTACTCCCTTCACATTCTCCTCTACCCACTTTATTCCCAATTCCCCATTAAATCAGTACCAGCCTCTGACCTGTGCTTATGGAAAAGACAGGATAGGTGAGAGGATGGGTAGGGTTCAGGATGCTGACTCCTCTCCTAGGATGAAATGTTTAAGAGAAAGGCATAATGGTCTAGCGGGAAGAGTACTGATCTAAAACTGATAGAAAACCAGGGTTCAAATCCCAGCTCTGCTACTTAGTACCTGTGTGATCTTAAATAAGTCACTTTACCCCATGGGCCTTAGTTTCCCCATCCATAAAGTGAGGGAATTAAACTAGATCATCTCTAGGGCCTCTTTAGCTCTTAATATTCTATGTAGTGGTTCTCTGTGCATTGCCTTTTACCCAGGTGATTGTGAAGAATCTTTCATCAGGCACTCGTGTGGTCCTCAAGTCTCACTACGGGTATGAGGTAGAAGAGGTGAAGATTTTGGGTAAGGAGAGATATCTGGTGGCCCATACCTCCGACACACTGCTGCTAGGGGACCTGAACACCAATCGGCTCAGTGAGGTAGGGACCGAGGATGTAGGAGCTGTGGGGCTATCTTGGATGGGTAATAGGAATCCATTCCTCAGAATGCCTGAGGAATAGGAGGTGGGGAAAAGTCTTTAGGCACCGTAGACATTTTGATTCTAGGTGATCTGGTTTTAATAATTTCAGTGTTAAAGGTCTGGCACAGGGACCCAGAAGGCTTAGGGGGCTGGGACAGAGAGATCTCTGAAAAACGTGATATTATTACTATATTTGGACTCCTTAGAGACATGGTAGGGTAAAAGAGAGGGAAACCAAGAGAACCAGAAGAAGATCTGCCACTGGAGCCTCATTGTGTAATACCCACTATCAGTCTCCTTCTGGCTAGCTTTTATCATTTTTTCCTTCAACCCCCCACCCCCACCCCAAGCCTCTTGGATTTGTGTCTTGATTAGTCTTAATCTTCCCTTGTTGCAGGTGGCTTGGCAGGGATCTGGCGGCAATGAGAAGTATTTCTTTGAAAATGAGAATGTGAGTGGAGCTGAATTTATGGACCACTTGGTTTACCAATCCCTTGATTATCCCCATCTTTTCCAGTGTCTCACTTCCTACTGAAGAGAACTGGCAGTGAATAAAGATAATGGTAGGAGAGAGCGCTGATTAAGTAGAGGAGTGATGCAAAAGGAGAGTTGTGCACTCAGTGCAAGAATCAGTGCTCTAAGGTGCCACACTCCACTATTTTTTTCCTTCCTGAAATGAAATCTTGGTTAATATGTTAGTGTCACTCTTTTCTAGGTCTGCATGATCTTCAATGCTGGAGAGCTGACTCTGGTGGAGTATGGGAATAATGACATCCTGGGCTCTGTGCGTACTGAGTTCATGAACCCCCACCTCATCAGGTAAAACCCAGATACCCCACTTTGTCATGGATGCCTTTCACTCTAACTTGTGACTCTCATCCCTTCACGTGAGACCAATACCCAGACACACCACCCCCTTCAAAACCTTAGAGAGACAAAGATATAGAACATTTGGGATTTTGGTTAAAGAGCTGACCTTGGAGTGAGCAGGACCTTAGTTCAAGTCCTTCTTAATCTAACACATATTGGCTTTGCGATTCTGGGCAAGTTACTTAACCTCTCAGTGTCCCAGGTAACTCCATTTGATTATATGTTGCTGAGAAGGTATAGATCTTCATTGTGAAGGGAGTTCCTCACCTGAAGCTCACTACCCCACTGAAATCACAGGTCTGAGCAAAAAAGAAAAAAATCAGCATCAAAATGCCAAGAACCTAAACCTTGTTTGTACTCTAATATTTTTCTTGAAGTGTCCGTATCAATGAGAGACGTCAGCGGGGAATGGAAGAGAACAAGAAGCTGGCTTATCTCATAGACATTAAGACCATTGCAATCGGTAAGAGCACTACACAATTCAGATAGACAAATTGCACCCACATTGTACTTAACTGCTCAGGGCTCCAATGTCCTTATCTGTAAAATGGGGATAATAATACTTTGCATTGTCTATCTTGCAAACCTTAAAACTCTCTAAACAAATAATCAGTGTGAATTATTCTTATTATCATAGTCTGTTTTAGTGTAATGTTTACTTATACACATCTGTGTCTCAGGCATCATGACATGATGGATAGAGAACCAGACTCAGAGTCAGGAAGACCTGGATTCAAAGGTCAACCTTTGATCCACATTGGCTGGCACTTTAACCTCTAAGTGACTTGAAGCAATTTAAGTTAGAATATAAGTGCTGAAAGGTGCCTATCTACATTCCTAGAGAAAGTTTCTTCACCAGTAATTTCCCTATACTAAGGAAATCACAAGTCTGGAACTGACTGCCCCACACCTTTTAAAAAAGTATGTTGTTCAGTCTTATTGGACTCTTCATTATCCCATTTAGGTTTTGGGTTTTTTTGTTTGTTTGGTTGCGTTTGGTTTTTTTTTTGTTTTTTTTTTTTTTGCAAAGATACTGGAGTGGTTTGCTATTTCCTTCTTCAGCTCATTTTACAGATGAGGAGTGTTAAATGACTTGCCTAGGGTCACACAGCTAGGAAATGTCTGAGGCCAGATTTGAACTCACAAAAATGAGTTTTCCTTGACTCCAGACCTAGCATTCTATTTGCTGTACCACCTAGCTGCCTTCAAGTAAAGTATACAAAGAAGGATACTTCATTATTTTTTAGGCCTTTTTTCTCAATTAGTCATTAATTGGTCTTTAACCTAAACATTTAATAAAATCAGGAACTAATGGTATATAAGGAGAAGTCATGTAATTGGGACTCTATTGAGGGAGTCTGAACAATCCTGAAAAGCTCTTTGCCCAATCTAAATGCAATGGCCTTTCTGATCACCTCCAAACCCTGATTGACCACACTCATGCTCCATGCTGCCAGTTTATCTTTAGCTAAGGTTTCATAGAATCACTGAATTTTAGAGTTGGAAGGGACATCTGATCTAACCTATACCCCACTCCACAACATGCCTGACAAGTGCTCCTCTGGCTTTTTCCTGAGGACCTCGAGTGCAGGGGAACCCACCCATCTCCCGAGGTAGCCTCTTTCACTATGGGACAGATCTAATTTTGAGTGATCATTAGAGCTGGATGAGCCTTATAAATCATTTAGTCCACCCCTCTAATTTCATATATTGAAGCTCTGAGAGGTTTGAATGAAGTCAAAACGTCAAGAGCTAATTGCCCATCTGGGGACTAAAGAACCCGGCACTCAGTTCATCCTGAGGAAGGACCACAGAATCCTTACAAAACGATGTGTAGGGAGATGGTGAGAGAGGAGGGAATGTTATATTTTCTCTTCATTATGTCTGGGCAGTTCCCTGGTTTTCTTCTGGGACTATCAGGATTGATTTTTGCCATTGTCTCTATTGCTTCTCCTGTTTTAAGACAGCACACCTCTGTTTGTTCTTGGATGGGGCAGTCAGACATGATTGCAATAGCTGCACTGAAGCAAAGATATGTTTTACTGTAAAGTTTATAAGTGCTTCCTACACAACAACCCCATAAGGGATACAGTGGAAGTCTTACTATGCTCCACTTACAAATGAAGAAGCTAAAGACTATTGAGGCCAAGTGACTTGCCAGTGATTACCTGGCTCATAAGTGGTCCTACCTGGTTTTTCTTGTCCTACTGTTTTTCTCCCTTCTTCCCTACAGCTGTCTATGTTCCTCCCTGAATCCTCCTATAACAACAATATAATTAAGCTTATTGATCAAGCAAATATTTCATATGAACATAAACTTGAGGAATATTTCATTTATAAATTATTTATCAGTGAGGTGAATGCTAACTTGATATTATGTTCCTGAGGTTTCTCTTGGGTTTGTTTCAATGAGGTCTTCTAGCACCTTTGAAATTATAGTCACCCTGTATCTTGCCTGGGACAGTTTCAAGCTGAGTGATCTCTTTTAAGCTCCTCCTGGTTCAGCCCTGTTCTGATTTAGAGTTCTGGGTGAGGCCAGATGTACAAAAAATTCTCCCTTCCTCTAAACCTCCAAGAATCCTAGATATGAATTATATTCTTTGGACTAGTCTGGACTCTGGGTTCACTAAAGACCTGAACTCCTAAAATTCCAGAACAGAGTCAGCATGTTAAGCATCCTAACAAAATAATGTCACATCACTATGTGATATACTTTGGGACAGTACAGAATTCCTGAGGCCTACCTTATGCCTTGGAAGCCTTTTCCAAACTGTCTTGGTACTCGGTGGTTGGTTCCATGGTATCACTAAGCATTTTCATGACCCCTCTTCTCCATTCTGCAGTGGACTTGGTTGGTGGCTACAACATTGGTACCATCAGCCATGATAGCCGTGTAGACTGGTTGGAGCTCAATGAGACTGGACACAAGTTGCTCTTCAGAGACCGGAAACTTCGTGTAAGATGATGGACTCCAGGACTGGTCACTTTGGCAGTAGCCACAAGCATAGTTTATAGGGGGCATGGTGCAGATGTTGCTAGTAGTACTTGAATGAGGGGGTCTAGAAAGACAGTGAGGGCCATTGAATTGCTGCTGCTGCTGTTGTTGCTATGACCTGGTGATCACTACTTCTTGCTTCTATACACTAACCACTCATTGATGGATAACTCAGGAAGGGCTGGCACAGGTTGCCTGGGTACAGCATCCATCCCTCTATTGCCATCATTGTAGCACTATATTGTAGCAGCAAGAAGGAGATGTGGGAAAGGAGGTCAGTCATCAGTGCATACCAGCTCTCTTAAAGTTTTTATCATTTGGGAACTTCCTACCCTTGTAAGTCCTAATCTCTTTGCCTAACTGATTTTCACCTCTCCCCAACATTGATGTAATAGTGAAAGTAAGTATTAAGACAATTCCCCTTTTGTTCCCTCATTAATGCATGAACTCACACCTTGAAAGTTATTCTGATGACTCTCAGTGCAGCATGTCATAATATCAAAGTTCTGCATAGAGGGCAAAGAAAAAATCTGACAGTTTTTAGTTAAGTGAAAGACGAATCATAAAGGTCAGACCTTTTGACATGTCCCCCAGCCTAGAGCTTAGAACTTGTTGTGATTCTGGACCCATCAGGTTTTTTGGAGTTGATCTGGCCTGTTATCAGTGTAGGCTCCTTTGGAGTGGGTCAGTGGTCATAAGAGGCCTGTACTATGTTAAAGGGCATGTACACTGCATGCTTTTCTGGCGCTCTGTTTCCCAAAACCAGAATATTTCAGATCTGAATGGACTAAAAGGGATACCCCTTGAGGGGGGAGTGGTATGTACCTGACTAGATGTACCCTTACCTCTGAGAATCACATGTTCACCAAAAAATGTTCAATTATTTCCCAGCTACTGTTCCCACTAGGGGAAACCCTCACCTCATCTCCTCCTGATTCTCTTTCCTCTACCCATCCTTTCCTCAGTTGCACTTGTATGACATTGAAAGCAGCTCCAAGACGATGATCCTGAATTTCTGCTCCTATGTGCAGTGGGTGCCAGGAAGCGATGTGCTGGTAGCTCAGAACCGAAACAGCTTGTGTGTGTGGTACAATATTGAGGCACCTGAGAGGGTCACCATGTCTTCTATCAGGGTATGGTGGGGCCTGAAGAATTTCAACCACAGTGTCTGACAGGGACAACCTAGTATTCTGTTCATTCAGATTTTGGCACACATTAGTTTTAATTTTCATGATTTTCAGCTGAGGTATAGAGAGAGCCTTAGGGAAGCATGAAAGGTCATTAGTATGATGCCAGTAGTAGTCTGTGCCATTCCACAAGGCCACTGCAGCATTCTCCTCACACTGAGGTGAAGCCAGTTTGGAGAGTCCCCTTGGATGGTTTAGGAGAATCCCACCTAGATCTGCCTCCCTATGTATGCCAGGCTGTCTCAGACCCCTTTTCCCTCAGCACTGCCCATCTCCCTAATTAGAAATCTTGGAAGAATTCTAGATTTGCTTAGGTGTACAGAGTAGAGAATATCCTGACTTATATTTTCAGGGTAATCTTGGTGCCACCAGCATGTTTAGGGGTAGCAGACCAGGAGGGCCTTGAAATCTAGTAGAGCTGATTGCCACCATTACCATTAGGCATCAGTGTGGTTTTGCCTGTTGGATTCCACTTTAGCCCGAGAATTTAATAGCACATAATAGATGCTGAGAAGCTGTGCCTCAGGATAGGACCCAGGAAAATCACATAACTGCGTAACTCCCTCAAGAGTGAAAGAAAATGGGAGTGGACAGGGGTGGGCCTAGTCTCTTAATAGGAGATTAATCCAAAGAAGAGATACTAATTCAGAACCTGGCTGGGGGGAATTCGCAGGGTGATGTCGTGAGTCTGGAACGGGGTGGGGGAAAGACAGAGGTGATGGTAACCGAAGGTGTGACGACTGTTGCCTATACACTGGATGAAGGGCTTATCGAATTTGGGACTGCCATTGATGACGGCAACTACACCCGGTGAGGGGATGGGCCGGGGCACGGGGAGGCAGGGGTTAAAACTAAGAGTAGAAAGAAGAGCCCGGTTTGGGTACTACTAAACCTGAGGAAGAGTGGCTCAGGGAGAGGGAGGGCCATCAAGGACCAATTTCCCTGCTCTGGTATTCCAGTGTCCTATGTTTTCTAATCCTGTGGTCATTCCTTGTGCCACTTCTAGAGCAGCTGCATTCTTGGAGACTCTGGAAATGACCCCAGAAACAGAGGCAATGTGGAAAACATTAAGCAAACTGGCTCTGGAAGTGAGACAGCTACATATTGCAGAAAGGTAAGTCAGAGGGTTGGATTGAGATACTCAAAGTTTTGAGAGCTGGGAAGGTAGGTGGCCAAAGTAGGTATAACGATGCTCCAATCCTGCCGTCCTGAGTCCTTCCTTGAAGTCTTTTCTTGGTACATCCCCATTTGAGATCCCAGCAGACTGATTATAAGTTTCTTGAGGGTAGGAACCATTCCTGTTATTACATTTTTGCAGTCCTTACTTGTTCACTAGTTCTACAGCCCTTGTCAACCTCACCCTTCTTCCAGGTGCTTCTCTGCTTTGGGCCATGTAGCAAAAGCTCGGTTTCTACATGAGACCAATGAGATTGCAGACCAGGTGTCCAGAGAATATGTAAGTATCAGCTTTCTGATCCTTTCAGTCTTTCAAATTGTGATTCCTCAATTTTTTTTGGAGGCGGGGAGGCAAGGCACTTGGGGTTAAGTGACTTGCCCAAGGTCACACAGCTAGTGAGTGTCGAATGTCTGAAGCCAGATTTGAACTCAGGTTGTCCTGACTCCAAAGCTGATGCTCTATTCACTGCGCCACCTAGCTGCCCCGATTCCTCAATTTTTTAACTTTGTGATTTGTAGCTTTCTGGTCATCTCTTTACTTTTTATCACCCCCTCAGTGAGAGACAACCAGTTATCTTGGGATAGCTCCTCAGTCCTCTTGGCCTTTAAGCCTCAGAGTTTTCACAATTTTCAGTACCCTGATCCCTTAGTGTCCAAGACCCTGTAGCCCTTCTTGCCATCCAGTTACATTCTCCTTCCTCTTCCATGCTTCCTTTTTATACACACCTTGGTCAGTATCTCCTTTTTCCTTGGCAGGGTGGGGAAGGGACTGACTTCTATCAGGTCCGAGCACGTCTGGCCATGCTGGAAAAGAACTACAAATTAGCAGAAATGATCTTTCTTGAACAGGTAATAGAATGGGTTTGCATGGATATGGATAAGTAATCTAGAGAGATGGGAGGAAAACTCACACATGGTGAGGAAACAATGATAGAGAAGTAAAAGCAACAGCTACAAACTACTTTTACCCAAAGGTTAGAAAAAGTGAGTTTTGGGAGAATGTTGTATGGTTAATTCTGGCTTTGTAAATGTGTGTGTTAGAAAATCAAAGTGAATCCCCTGTGCTTGCGACAACTCTTGGGGCAGAACAGCTGAGGAGGGCCGGGTGATTGGTTGGTGATCCTCATATCTTCCTCATATTCCTGTTTCCTTTCCCTCTGACCTTTCAGAATGCTGTCGAGGAAGCTATGGCCATGTATCAAGAACTGCACCGTTGGGATGATTGCATCGCTGTGGCCGAGGCCAAGGTATAGATGGCTCTTCCCACAGCTCTTCAGAAGTAAATTTCCCTTCTCACCTCACTTCAGAAATTTTCTCCTTTTGTAGATAAGACCAGAAAGTAGGGGTATGGTTGAACCTAATGAGATTGGTAGAGATCCGGAGCATCCTGGATCCTGAGGGTAGAAACATGTACTAACTTTCATAAATTCTCTTTTCTACACATAGGGTCATCCTGCCCTGGAGAAGCTACGCCGGGGTTATTATCAGTGGCTGATGGACACACAGCAGGAAGAAAGGGCAGGTGAATTACAGGAAAACCAGGGAGATGGGCTGGCTGCCATCAGCCTCTACCTTAAGGCTGGACTCCCTGCCAAAGCTGCTCGGTTGATTCTGGCTCGAGAGGAGCTGCTGGCCAACACTGAACTAGTGGAACACATCACCTCAGCCCTTATCAAGGGAGAATTGTTTGAGAGGGTAAGACAGATTTCCTAGTCCCTATTTCCCTGACAATACCTTAGTCTATAATTACCTCTATGTGACCTTGGGCAAGTCACTTAACCCCAATTGTCTTGCCTTCCCCCTTCAAAGAAACCCCCCAAAACACTAGGTTCCCGGGGCCCAATATCCTTGCACTCACCAGAGAAGGGCTCTATGATAGAGAGCCTTCTTGGCCTGATACTTTTAATCTCCGTCCTGATGTTTGTGATGGGAGAAGAATTTTATTTTAACAATAATACATTTGGTATTGCATCTTAACATGTTCCTAATAAAAATAATAATCATCATCATGTGCCAGATAGTATATTAAGCATCTTACAAATATTATTTCATTTGATCCTCACAATGACCCTGGGACATAGCTGCTATTATTAACCCTATTTTACAGTTGAGAAAACTGAGACTTTTTAAACAGAGGTCAAAGGTAAGTAGCTAGGCCAGATTTGAACTCAGGTCTTCCCGACTCTAGGCCCAACACTATCCACCACACCACTGGCTACATCTTTCATAAGCATTATCCTATGTATCATCACAATCCCGTGAGAGACAACGTGATAGATATTAAATATTACACAACATGGAACTGAGGCTCAGGTAACATACCCGGGCAAAGCCAGTGTTGGAATGAGATCTTGGATCCCCAGAGTACTAGTCTCAGAATCCTTCATTCCTCATGCTGCCTCTTCCAATACATGCACTGAATCCCTGTATTAACGTTGTGTATGTTAATAGGCAGGAGATCTATTTGAGAAGATCCGGAATCCACAGAGGGCCCTTGAGTGCTACTGTAAGGGCAATGCATTCATGAAAGGTAACAGTGCCTCAACTGTATAACTGCTCATAACTCTCTATGGAGATTCATATATATTCCTTCCCTTCACTGGCCCCCATATTTTCTTCTTTGGGTTGACTCTGCCTACAAATCTTCCCTATTCTTCCACTTCTCACCATCCTCCCCTATCCCTCATTTTCTTCTTCTGTTTTATGCGCTGAACCCTGAAAGTCTGAGCTGGGTTCTTTTCCTTATCTCTGGCAGCGGTGGAGTTGGCCCGCATGGCATTCCCAGCTGAGGTTGTGCGGCTAGAAGAAGGATGGGGGGACCATTTGGTGCAACAGAAGCAGCTTGATGCTGCCATCAATCACTATATCGAAGCCAGGTATGAAGAAGAAGCCAAGAGGGTAGGTCCGCAGGTGGGAGGTGGGAGTTCTGCAGGGGCAACTAAATTGGAGATCGACGTGCTAAAAGAAAACAGGTCCAAGAACAAGAAAGAACACAGATTGGAGTATTTCCTTCTATGCTTATCAACACACAGTTCTGTTTTCCACCTGAATGAATGAATGAAAAAGCATTTTTAAGTACTTATTATTATATACCTGTTTATAGAAATATTAAATTCCGGTAATACAAACACAAAAGTAAAATCTTTACTCTCAAGCAGCTTACATTTTTAATGAAGGAAACTAGACTTAAAGAAAAGTGTAGCCAAGAAAGGTGTTTTGGTCTGAGAAGTCACAGAACAATCTATTGATAGCCTCTTTCCACACATAGTGGCAGTTTAGATAATAAAAAGCCCTTGACTATCTCTCCTATGTCTGTCTTCATATCTAAACGTGTTTTCTTTGCCTCATCTCTTCTCTCCTAAATGTTAGGTGCTCCATCAAGGCAATTGAGGCTGCTCTTGGTGCCCGTCAGTGGAAGAAGGCAATTTATATCTTAGATCTGCAGGACCGAGCTACTGCATCCAAGTACTATCCTCGTGTGGCCCAACACTATGCATCCCTCCAGGAGTACGAGGTAAGGAATCAGACACCTGCCATTACAAGGCCAGCAACACAATCTAGAACCTCTCACAAGTACAGAACTTCTGAGAGGCAGAGGTGCCACTCCCTCCTTACTCAGCTTGTAGTGCTGATTTGGAGGACTAGCTCAGAAACCTCCTCTCAGAAAAAAACAAAAACTCCGCCACACCATGACCTGAGAGCTTTGTAGAAAAGAACGATTATTATTAGCCTTAGAGGAGCAGTGGATCAGTGACGAACCCATACTCATCATCATAATGATACCAGACATTTACGTAGCACTTTATGATTCCTTATAATGTGCTTTATGTGTTCTCATTTGATCCTTACATAGCCCAGTGAGATATTATTATCCCCATTTTACAGATGAGAAAGCAGGCCTAGAGAAGTTAAGTTAATTGCCCAAGGTCTTATAAGTGGTAGAATCAGGATCCAAGCACAGGTTTTCTGACTCCCAAGTCCAGTGTTCTTTCCATACTTTCTTTTTATTTAAGTTGAATTTTCATTCCCTCAAGAAATGTGAAGTGAAACCTTAGCTGCCTTCCCCTGCAAATGTCAGTGTATTGCTCTATACCATAGAAATATGAGGGGAATTCCCCTTGTACTCCTCTACATGTTGTTTAGTGCTCTTCTGTGCTACATGTATATAAAATTGTAACCTCCTTCTTGTCTTTCTACCACCACTAAAAGTATCGAGAAAATATCTGTCTCTCTTCAGTTTCCCACCCTAAGCCCCATCAGCTATTTCCAAATCTTTGCCCTGACCATTTATGTTTTCCTCTCTTTTCCTTTTCAGATTGCAGAGGAACTGTACACCAAAGGCGATCGGACAAAGGATGCCATTGACATGTATACCCAGGCTGGACGCTGGGAGCAAGCACACAAGGTGGGGAATAGGGGTGGACTGCCATTGTGGTCTTGTTGCTCTCGGCACCTAACAATGCCCCTTATCATTTTGAGAGAACTCTGTTTATTAGGTCAAGTTAACATCTAGTCTCTAGCAGGGAGAGGATTGAGTAAAGAAACCAATTTTGGTTCCTGTCCTTATTACATTGAAGGAAAAAGATGGAGACAAAAGCCATGGGAGTTGTGGGGGTTGGCTTCCCCCTCCTGAAATCCCAAGTTCCAATTGGTGACTTTTGCTCCAATCTCAAAGGTGTAGGGAATGAACATACTCCCTAATGATGCAGGGAATCTCTGAACCACCCTGCAGAAGAAAAAGGAAATTCCTATTCTATTTCTTCACTCTTGAAGAGTTTCTGGTCTTTGTAGTCCAGAGGCAAAGGTTAGGCTTCCTTGAAATAATCTTGGAATATGACAGTAGCGTTAGGATTTCAGCAAATCTATTACTGGTTTTAGGGAAGGGCTATTGTCCCTGTTCTGTGAATTGAGGATTCACAGAAGCCAGGCCTGGCTTATCATCTCTTCCATATACCCTGTAATCTCCTTTGTCCCCAAGTAGCAAGAGGGAGCACGCCAGCCAGATGGCTCCTTTTGACCTAAGAGACTACTCATGGCTCTGTGTCTCTGGACAGTTGGCAATGAAATGCATGAGGCCGGAGGATGTGTCTGTGCTGTACATTACCCAAGCTCAGGAGATGGAGAAGCAGGGGAAGTACCGAGAGGCGGAGAGGTAAGGGGGGAAAGAAAGACAAGAATAGGAAATGATTATAATAATGTCACATTTATGTAGTTTTTTAGGTTTTTCAAACACTCTCCTCACAGCATTCCTCTGGGACAGGTAGTACAGATATCATTTCCTCATATTAGAGAAGAGACAACTGAAGCAAGAAGTTAAGTGACTTCCCCATGGTCATTCAGCATAGAAGTGTCTGAGGAGGTATGTGACCCCAGGTCTCCTACCTCTGAGTCCAGCTTCCCATCTGTCCAGGGAAAAGAAAGGAAAGAGGTATCAGGGTAGAAGAAGTCTAGTGTCCCATCTCAGGAGAGGCAACGGGATATAGTCAAAGACCTAGCTAGGTTTGATTCTTGACTCCGACATTTAATAGCCCTGTAATGGTAGGCAAGTCAGCTTTGCCTCACTGTGCCTCAGGTCCCTTCTCCACTCAAATCCTTGAATAGATCCATGATCTCAGTGATTCCAGAGTCCTCTCTCACAGTCCAGACCACCACCTGTCCATCCATGCCTAACCATACCACATGACTCATCCATCTCCTCCCAAAAGTTTGTATGCCCAACATGCTAGAGGCCTTCCTTGCCCTCTCCCCACATCATGAGGCTGCTCAAGCTATTCATTTATCAGCTCTCACTCCTGCCATATGACCCACTTCATCATCTCTTTCTGGCATACATTTTTTTGATGACATCCTTTACTTCTATTCTGCAAAGTTCCTCACTGGTTATGTGTTGCAGCCTGTTCACACCTATCACATACCTTTCTGTTGCCCTCTGTGTGATACCCATCTTTAGAGGCAGTGGTATTCCGGGTCTTGCTTACATGTAGAAATACAAGCAAAATGTTTGTGTTGAAAAGATGGGCCTTTACTGTTATAGGAAGCTTGAGGTCAGTAAAGGTGCTTTGCAATGTCTCCATGGCAATCTAGCCTACTCTCCTCCTCCTCTTCAACTCTGGGCCCAGCTCTTTGTCCATCTGGACTGCCTCTCCCAGATAAACACTGTGGGATAAGCCTAATAGCATTTTTATTCTTCATCCATTTGGTCTTTCTATATGGATGGACAGGGCAAACTCCTCTGAGTGGTTACATATCTATTCCTGGAGGCTCCGGATCATCTTAAGGCTTTATGCAATCAACACAATATCATCCCAGGACCTCACCATCCAATGGGACTCCCTCCTCCACTTGGACCATATACTAGACCCTCCTCCATCACAGAGCATGCATCTCCTTCAGTGCTTCACCTGACATTTTTTATCAGAGGGTCATTAACATGGTTATTTTATTGTTACATCTTCCAGGGAACCATCTTGATAGGTGGGTGGGAGATACCTTGTTGTAAAAGAGCCTTTAAAGTGTTTGGTTCTTCTGAGTTAATACTTTTTTCAGTTGAGAGGTCAGATATAGGCTCCATTGTTAAATATTCACCAGAGCCTGCTTGTTCCCTACTAATACCCTTATTGAGGATGTTCTTAGATGGAAGATCAGGCATGGTAGCCATTGATCATTTCCCCTTTTTTTTTGGTATCAGTTAAGGGCCTAGATTTCTTCCACACCTTTGATATCTTCTCCTCCTTTAGTTACCTTGTAAATTTGCCCCTTACTGCCCTTACAATTTTATCATTTCCAGCACAAATCCATGTATATTTATATATTAGATCTTTTTATATTTGATCCAATTCAGTTGCTATTCCTATCTTCTGCACTGTTTGCACTTCCTGTGTCAACACCTCAGGGAGGTTTGGGTCCAAGTATGGGGTTCCACTATCCTTGATGGAGAGAACAATTGTAATTTTTTTTGCAGATCTTTTTTATTTTTTTCCTGTTTCTGTCCTCTTTCTATTTTCATCCTTGAGTGTCTTTGGAATGACTTTACTTAATTAGTTTGTCAAGCTTTCTTTAGACTAATTTTACCCTTTGCTTCTTATGTCTGCTGTCTCTGCTTTTCTCCCTTACCTATAAAGTGGGAATATTTACCTCATTGTTGATAAAGAATATATTTTGTAAACCAGAAAATGCTAAGTAAAAGTGCTGTATTACTGTTGCTCATCTCTTGGGGATGGTTCTAAGGGAAAGTATCTGGGGTAAAGAATGTTTTCACTACCCCTAGGTTATATGTGACAGTGGAGGAGCCAGATCTTGCCATTACTATGTTCAAAAAGCACAAATTATATGATGACATGATCCGCCTTGTAGGGAAGCACCATCCAGACCTGTTGAGTGACACCCATCTGCATCTGGGCAAGGTGAGACATTTCCCCATCCTGATCCATCTTTCCCTTAACCTGTATCTATCTCCCTTTCTCTCTACACTGGCTTATCGTTCCTCAGGAGCTGGAGGCTGAGGGCCGACTACAGGAGGCTGAATATCACTACTTGGAAGCCCAGGAGTGGAAGGCAACTGTGAATATGTACCGTTCTAGTGGGCTTTGGGAGGAAGCCTACCGGGTAAGGAGCAGATTTGTTTCTCCTTCTCACCATCCAGTAATTGTCAGCTTCATAAATAGCTTAGTTTCTTCTGATTCTTGTCTAAGGATCTGTATTCTAAATTAGAAGCAGATCTGAGATTAGGAATCAGAGGATGGGGTGGGGAAGGAATGCCGCTGGTACATGGGGTGAGGACAAGATATTAAAGAGCAACCACATGCCTTTAGATTGGAGGATCACTGGGTAGCTCTTCCTTTCAGGTGGCAAAAGCACATGGAGGTGCTAATGCCCACAAACATGTGGCCTATCTGTGGGCAAAAGGTCTTGGGGGAGAGGCTGCTGTTCGGCTACTCAACAAACTAGGACTCCTGGAAGCTGCCATTGACCATGCTGCTGACAACTGGTGAGACCCTAACCCTTTTCTCCCATCTCTCATTGGAAGTGTTCTCACATAACATGGGAGTATCCCCTTCCCATTCCTGCCTTAAGGGTATGACACAATTTCCTTACGATACCACCAGCTGTAAAAGTTTCCTCACCTGTAAAATGGAGTTAATAATAGTACCTTCCTTCCCAGGGTAGTTGTGAGGGTAAAACGAGATAATTTATAAAACACTTTGTAAACCTTTAAGTACTCTATAAATAAATGTTAGCTATTATCATCAATTGTTAACGATAATAATAATAGATAAAACAAAAACTGCCCATGAACCTGAAAAAAAAAGTTTGGAAGTTAGAATTGAAGAAATGAATATAGAAGAGGTCTTTGGAGTGAATTCTTGAAGAGGAGCAGGAAGAAATGAGTATTTTCCCTTCTCAGTTTGTGGGGTTCAAGTCAAAGCCAAGTCAACTTTCTGCAACCTACTGTTGGCCTAGGGATGGCCTAGGGATGGGGAAAGGTTTATTCTCGAGTCTTAAAAACAAGGGTTATTTTATACATCTTATTTTTACATCATAGTACTTCTGAAAATAAACTATTGTCCCCACCCCCCTGAAACTGAATCCTCCCCTGTAACAAAGAACAACAGTTATACAAAAACATCTGATATGGGGACCTTATATGACAACAAATACAACGTTCTGCCCAAGTAGTATGTCATTCATCTCTGCTGAGAGGAGGGAGGTATATATTTCATTTTCTGTTTTCCAGGATCATTTTTGGTTTACGGTTACCCAGGATTTGGCTTTCTTTTAGTGATCTTTCCCTGTACATTATGAAAGACATGTTCTTACAGAGCCATATATTTGTACCAGGCAGGGTTGGGCTGAGGTGAGGGACAAGGAGCAACTCCCCAGAAAGAACAGGGAAAACCTTCATGGACAGGTAGCTGAAGAAGGAGGAGGGGACCCCACTTGTGTAATGGTACAAATTTGTAAAAAAAGTACAAATAGAAGGAGTATCTCAGGATTGGCCAGGGAAATTGGTTAATGTTTCCATGGTGTCTCCTCCAAACCACAGGACCCTGTACTTTTACAGCACGGTAAAACTACCCCTGCTTTGTTTCCATTTTCCTTCCTAAATGAACTTTGCCTCTAAGGGAAGGGAAAAAGTTTCAGCGTAGATGCAGTTATATGTTTCTATCTCTCCAGGTACCTCTCTGTGTCTGTCATAGAGCTAAATTTGACACTGACATGGGATAGCATTAATAATTCTGGCACAATTGAAGTGTACATCCTTTTTTTGTAGGGTGAGGAGTGAATGAAGGAAGCTGTTTAATAATGAGAATCATCCTTCAAGGTCAGATTCATATTAAGCCTTGTGGGATGATAAAATTTGTCTCCATTGGATCTAAAGTGAGATTTTCTTCAAGTGAGAATAGCACTAATATAAACTGAAGCTGTCAGAATGCCAGGCTATTTGATTCATTTCTAGGTCACTTGATTTAAGGTAGGTGATAATAGGGTGAGAGTGCATTAGTTTACTGAGATCATCCCAGTGAAAACATAAGGCAGCCCCATTTATTATATAAACTAATGCTATGAGAATCAAATGCATTTTGGAGGGAAAAAAAGGGAAAAAAAAGAAATCATGTGTGATGACCTCTCTCCTAACTGGCCTTTCTCATATATGCTGTCTTATCCACTTTTTCTGTTTTTCCTCTCCATTCCAGGCCTTCAGGCCCAGCACACCTTATCTTGTAGTAATGCCTATGCACCTCTGTCTCCTCCTGGAGAGCAAAGGGCTCTCTGGAGAGTCAAAAAATGCCAAAGAACTTACTTCTCCTTTTTCTTGTGCCTTTCCCAGATGTTTATGCTTTTCTCAATCTTTACTTTTTAATTTATCTCACTCACCATTATTTTTCAATTTTTGTTTTTCTTTTACAAATATTGAAGTAGAAAAACTTTATCTTCATCTTTGTTCCAGCTCCTTTGATTTTGCTTTTGAACTTGCCCGACTTGCCCTCAAGCACAAAACCCCCGAGATCCACCTAAGATATGCCATGTACCTGGAAGATGAGGTATGGTCCCCTAGTCCCAGAGTCTTCTTTCTTCATCCTTAAGTTAATGTCAATGGAAATCTGTGACCCCTCTTACTGGTGTGGCCTCTATTCTCCCTGAACAGGGTAAGTTTGAAGAAGCAGAAGCAGAGTTTATCCGAGCAGGGAAGCCCAAAGAGGCCGTCCTCATGTAAGTAACTCCCATGGGGACTTCTTTATATTTCCCACCAGAAATCACCCTCAAGATCTTTTCCTTCACCATAATCATCATTCATACCTAATATCATTAAATTCAATGCCCTTCACACAGGATATAACCTCTTTCTGCATATCTCCTTTTTTCAAATGATGCTACCCTGTACTTTTTTCTCCTTTTTAAGACTCATAATACTGATTTTTATGAGCAGGTTTGTCCACAACCAGGACTGGGAGGCAGCTCAACGGGTAGCTGAGGCTCATGACCCTGACAGTGTCTCTGAGGTGTTAGTAGGTCAGGCCCGGGGAGCATTAGAAGAAAAAGATTTTCAGAAAGCTGAAGGGCTGCTGCTTCGGGCCCAGAGACCTGGACTGGCCCTCAACTACTACAAGGTACAGAACTTGAGTGAAAACCAGAGAGGGTGGAGGGAGAAGGCCCTAGATAGTCAGAGTTGTCAATGTGACTTCGAAGAAAGCCTGGAGAACAGGAGAAATGAAAGGAGAGAGACGAAGAGACTCGGGACTATGAATCAGGTGGGCTGGTAGGAAGGAGCTTTGAGGGTTGGGATGAGAGGCAGTTGCAACTGGCTTCCTATCCTCTAAAATTTCGTGAAACCCCCACAAACACACTGTTAACAGGAGGCTGGGCTCTGGAGTGATGCTCTTCGAATCTGTAAGGATTATGTGCCTGGACAGCTGGAAGCGCTGCAGGAGGAGTATGAGAGGGAAGCTACCAAGAAGGGTGCCAGGTATACACCATTAAGGAAACCAGAAAATGGAAGGCCAGGGTGGGGAGGAACATAGAGGTGCAAGAAGCTATGGCAAGCATGGGTTTTAAATATTCAGCTACCTTATCCCCACATTCTCTGTCACTCCTACCCCTTTCATTCATGTGCTTTCTTTAACCATGGTCTCTTATTTCCCTTCTGTAGGGGTATGGAGGGATTAGTGGAGCAGGCACGGCAGTGGGAGCAGACTGGTGAGTACAGCCGAGCCGTTGACTGTTATCTTAAAGTCCGTGACTCTGGAAGTGCCAGTGGAGCCAGTAACCTTGTAGAGAAGTGCTGGATGAAGGTAAGGGACTCCAGGACCCTCCCTTCCCTGCCCATTCTTCCTTCAGCTACCCCAGGATATTTCCATGGAGGCCTCATTTCTCCCCCTGTTCTGCTCTCCAGAAGATATTTACTGTGGCCCACACTGGAAAGGACTCAGAAAATAGAAAACATGGTCTTTACTTTGAAGGAATCCACAGATCATTTGGAGGCAAGCAGGATATATAATTGAGTGCTAACTTATGTAATACACACTATGCACTGTGGGAGCACTCCTCTTCATTCAAACCCTTTAAACAAGGATTAGAGACCTAATTATGAGAAGGATCTGGTGATGGCAGAACACAGACTATTCCTAGACAGCTTCTGGGAATAGATTTTCAGGTGGTTCCTGGCTCTTTTCTTCTTAGAGGATCAGGGGGTCATCTGGAAGGACAGCAAACCCTCTTTCCTGACTTCTTTTTCTTGCCAAGCACTCACTACAAAAGGAGTAAATCTGGGCCTGTACATGTGGCTCTGATGCGGTTTCAAAAGCAACAGGAAGTATAATAGAAAGGACACTGGACTGGGAACTGAAGGATCTGGGTTTGAATCCTTGCTCTCTAACCAATGACATTTTACCACTTTGGGCCTTAATTTCCTTATGTGTGAAATATCTATTCCTCTTTCTTTTCCTCTCCAAATATGCTTCTCACCCTCGATTATTCTTTCAGTTACTCAGGCTCTTAATTTCAGAACCATCTTTGATTCTTCCCATTCCCTTCAACTCCTCAATTGCCCAATGTTGTCTGTTCTATTTCTGGTATCCATTACCTACTTTCTACATTACCATTGCCACCACCCTGGTTCCTGCCTTCTTTGTGTCATGTTACTGAGGACATTGGACTAGGTGACTTCTGAGGTCTTTTCCGATTCTGAGGTTCTGTGCTCCTGCCTTCCAAAAGACTTCCCCCGCCTGCTTGCCCATGCCTGAAATTCTTAGCATCATAGTACCATATACACTGAGATTTGGAAAGAACTCTAGTCATAAGCTGGTCTAACTCAGTCATTTTACAGATAAAGAAACTGAGGCCCAGAAAGGTTAGGTGACTTGCCCAAGGTTATATAGATAGTTTTAATGGCAGAGCCTTGATTTGAACACAAGTCCTTTGATTCCTAATCCCCTGTTCTTCCCACTATACTACTCTGCTTGCCTTAAGTGTCCTCAGCTGGGGTAAAGCCATTCATGCTACAGTTAAAAATAAAATGTTAAAAATGACGTTGTATGGAGGCAAGTCCAACAAGAAATCCATCAACAATTGTAAAATTGCTACAAAATAATTTCTTATTTGATAAGATGAGGGGAGGAGCAGTGATACAAAGAATCGGCAAGACACTGAGAACCTGAAGGAGTGAGGGGGGTATATCACTGAGAGGGAAAAGAATGACTAAAAGAGAAGCTAGAAAGACTAAGCTAAAGCACAAACGTTACCCACCTTACTAGTTTTCCCTCAGGTCAGCTCTGGTAACCTTCATTCCTACACTGGCAAATAGAAGATACACAAGAGAGATATTTTTGCCACACTGGGAAAGTATTCTTGTCCACTTGTATGTAGGTTTAACTTAGAGCATGGAAGAATATTGCCTTAAACTTTGAAAAATGGAAGCAACAGATTGGGATTGGCAGGCAAGAGAGGGATTTTGTTGTAGGTATGAAAACAAGGTAGATGAGAGATGAGTGATAGACCTGAGAGGACTAATGTGTGCCTGTCCCAGGCCCTCTTCTTTTCTACTTTATACTCTCCCATTTGTCGTGTTTTCCCTTGGCCTCTATGCAGATGATACCCAGTTCTGTAGTTCATCTCTCAAGCTCTCCTCAGAGCTCCTTCTTGCTAGCTCTGCCAGAGGCTCCTGCTAGAAACTCAATCTTATCTGCCCAAAACTAATCTTCTTCCTCTCCACATCTGCTCCTTGCCCTGATAATAGGACTTAGTTGCCCTTTTCTTACTCAAGCTCTTAAGTTCAGTCATCTTTGACTCTTCCCATTCCCTTCAACTCTTCAGTTGCCAAGTTCTGTCAGTTTTTTTTTTCTGGCATTCTTTCTACACTACCATTGCAACTATCCTGGTTCCTGCCGTCATTGTGTCACTTAGATTACTGAGATTCACTCCTAAGCAATCTTTCTGCTTCTAACCTATCCTTCCTCAATCTGATCCATCATTCATACCATTGTAAAATAATTTTCCTTTTAAAAAAATTATCCTTAACACATATCAAGTACAAGGTGGTTGGTCATTACATTGATTCTTAAGTCTTTCAAAATTATCTGTTTTCACAGTGTTGTTATTCTCTTGGTTCTGCTTATCTCACTTTGCATTATTTCATACAAGTGTTAGCAAATTTCTCTGAAATTAGCTTGTTTGTCATTTCTTAAGTCAATACGTTATATTCATAGACCATAACTTGTTCATCCATTCCCCAGTTGATGAGAACTCTCTTAATTTCCAGTTCTTTGCCACTGTAAAAAAGAGCTGCTATAAATATTTTTGTATATGTATGTCTTTTGGGGGGTATAAGCCTAGTACTGATATCAGTGGATCAAAGAGTATGCATAGTTTAATAGCTTTTTGGGCATAGTTCCAAATTGTCTCCAAAATAGTTAGACCAATTCACGAGCTCCATCAACAGCATGCCTGTTTTCATGCAAACCCTCCAAAAATGGTCATTTTTCTGTTCTTGTCAACTTTATCAGTTTGGTGACTGTGAGAATCTCAGAACTGCTTTAACTTACATTTCTTTATTATTAAGTTGGAACATTACTAGATGGTTTTTAATAGCTTGGATTTCTTTCTTTCATAACTGCCTGTTCATATCCTTTGAACATATTAGGGAAACAGCTCTTGTTCTTATATATTTGAATCTCTTCTTCATATATATATATATGTACATATATATATATATGTATATATATCTTAGATCTGAGGCCTTATTTCATATATATTTGAATCTGTTCATATACATATATATATATATGTATATATATATATCTTAGATCTGAGGCCTTTAACAGAAAAACTTGATACTAAGATTTTTTTTCGCCAGCTAACTGTTTCCCTTCAAATTTTAAGTGCATTGGTTTAGTTTGGGCAAAAGCTTTTGAGTTTTAGGTAATCAAAATTGGCCGTTTTGTCTTCTCTGATCTACTCTCTGCCATTTGGTGATGAACTCTTCCCCTGTCCATAGTTGACCTAGGTATTTTCTTCCTTGCCTCCTCTAATTTATGATGTGACCTTCTATATTGAAATCATGTATGTATTTGAAATTTCTCTAGATACATGGGGTGAAGTACTGGTCTAAGGCTTAACTTTTTGTGTGTGTAATGGACCCCTTTGGCAATCAGGTAAAGCCTATGTACCCCTTCTCAGAATAATGTTTGTAAACATAGAAGCAGCTAGGTGGTGCCATAGTGCACAGAGTGTTGGGCCTAGAGTCAGGAAAACCTGAATTCAGTCTGTCTTCAGATACTTAGTAGCTGTGTGACCAATCTATGTCTCAGATTCCTCAGCTGTAAAATGGGGACAACAGTATTCAACCTTACAGGGCTGTTATGAGGATCAAATATTTGTAAAAAGCCCTGGGCCCAGTCCTTGCTCAGAGACACTATTAAAGGGCTGATTCCCTTCCCTTCTCCATAACTGAAATTCTAAAATTGAGAGGTTAGTGAAAATAAGATGTAATTTTTTCCCATTCAAGTTCATAGGCCCCCACCCCCAAATCTGTCTACAGTCTGGTTAAGAACCTTTTGTCTAAATCTATATCTGTCAGGCTGTTTTCCAGTTATCTCAGCAGTTTTTGAGTAGTAAGTTTTTACCCCAATGGTTGGTGTTTGGGGGTTTATTCAGCATTATGCCTCTATGTTTATTTGCTTCTATAAAGTACTTCCTATGTTCCATTGAGCAACCTCTCTATGTTTAATGATTACCAAGTAGTTCTGATGATTACTGCTTTGTAGTATATTTTTAGATCTGGTACTAATAAGCTCCCTTCTTTCCACCTTTTTTTTAATTATTATTTTCAGTGAATGAGATTCTTGACCAAAATTTTGTTCCTCCAGATGCATTGCTTTACCAAATGCACCCTTCTGACATCATTCATCCCTCTACTTCAAAAAACCCATTGCCTACTAAATAAACTCCTGCAGTCTGGCCTAACTTGACTACTTTCCATCCCACATTGCTGTTCTCTGTTGCCTCTGCTTTTACCTTTGCAGTTCCTCATGTTTGAAATGGGTTCTCCACCTCCGCTCCCTCAGCCTTCTGAGGGCCTGCCTTCCTTGAAGACCCAGTTCAGGTTCCATGATTCTTTTCTTGCTCTGCCCTGAAGCTCAAAGTGGTTTCTTCCTCAGATTTCTTCATAGCATTGTGCCTGGACCTCTCCTTTTAACTTACCACACCTCCCTGGTATTCTAGTTTTAATAACTAGACATACTTGTCTTTCCCTTTCAGGCTGTAAGCTCCTTGCTAGAAGGTTCTATATCTGTATGTGGAGTGGGGGGAAATAGCGTGGGGTCTGTCTTTGCATAGCAAGCAGAATGCCTGTAGAGTAAATGCTCCTTGATTGGTCATTTTCATTTGACAATGCCTTAATTAGACTGTGTGGCATATGAAGGGAGAAAGGAGAATGGATTAGATTGATGGAGGCCTTGAAGTTACTGAAGATCATCTAGTCCAAACTTTCACTTTAAAATAGTTTATCATAAATTAAAGAATCATGAACAAACACAAATATTCAAATACAAAAAAAGTCTGTATAGGAAAGCATGAACTTTTATTATTTAGTTTGTCTTCTCCTTTCTGCAGCCCAAAAATATCAAAGTGTCTTGGAGTACACTTCCTTGTTCCCTGCTGGCAGGGGTCTGACCATATCACCTCCCCACACTTCAAATACAAAACCTCTGCTTGGCTTGTAAAGCCCTTCACAGTTGGCTCCCTCCTCCCTTTCTGGTCCTTCCTTTTACCCTTTTCCACATACTCTACAATCCAAAAATACAGATCTTCCTGCAGTTCTTCCCCTCCATTCCCAACTCCTTGCCTTTTGACTAGCTGTCCCCACACCTGAAATGCTCTCCTACTTCACCTGCACCTCTTGTGGGCTGTCAAGACTCAGATCATGATCCCATCTCTGTAAGAGGCCTTTCCCATATCCTCCCATATCTTATAGTTATTGCCTGTTGCTTCCCCCACTAGAAGATGAACTCCTTGAGGACAGAGACTTTTGCCTTTCTTCGTATCCCTAGAGCTTGTTGACTGATGGTTGGAGGTCCAGAGTGGAGGATTCTTAATGAGAAAAGAAAGTTGGGATGAGTTCAGAGAAATAGGTGGTGGTTCATTGGGTCATTTGAAGGTTATTATGAATCAGTGGGTAGGCTTTGAAGAGCATCATGGAAAGGAGAGCATCAGAGGAACTTGTGACTTAGGGGAAATGACTTAGATGGAGCATTTATATGCCTAGAATCATAGGAATAGTCCATTTATATTCTATGAAATAAACACGGTGGGAGCTGTACCAGAATCTGGCTCTCTTATCTGCTTCCCTCTCATTTTTCCCTCCAGGCAGCTGAACTCTCCATCAAGTTCCTACCCCCACAACGTAGTCTAGAAGTTGTTCGGGCTGTAGGACCCCAATTGATCGGAATTGGGAAGCACAATGCGGTGAGCAGGGTGCTGGGGAACAGGGGGGGTGGGACTACAAAGAAAGGAGGTTGCATTGGGTTAGGGGCAGGGCAGAGGTGGAGATGCTTGAGCTCAAGAGAATATTTATGATGGGCTAGCAATATGACTCTGGGAAAGAAGGGAATATATATTACTGGAGAGTAGAGATGACAGATAATCTCCAATATGCAATTTTTAACTTTGTAGGCTGCAGAGCTCTACTTGAACCTAGACCTAGTTAAGGAAGCAATTGATGCTTTCATGGAAGGTGAAGAATGGAACAAGGCCAAGCGGGTGGCCAAGGAATTAGACCCCCGGTAAAACCCTACCCTTTATGTAGAAACCTTTCACTTTAAGGATGAAAATGGAATAGGGTATGGCTTTCAGCATTCAAGAGGTTAACTGAAACACGTCTCCCTAGGTATGAGGACTATGTGGACCAGCAATATAAAGAGTTCTTGAAGAACCAGGGCAAAGTGGACTCAGTGAGTTGCCAGGAAATGCCAAAGTTGGTGGGGTAGGAGACAAAATTCATGAAGGGGTCAGAGAAAACTCCTCTCTCTCATATCCCATGGAAATATTTCTCTTCAATTTGCCAATAGCTTGTAGGTGTGGATGTTGTGGCTGCTCTGGACTTGTATGTGGAGCAGGGTCAATGGGATAAGTGCATTGACACAGCCACCAAGCAGGTAAGTGTTCCCTAGCCCTTTGCTTCCACTTTCCCCCAATTCCGTGTTTGCTTGTGAAGCTTCAGTGTTTAAAGCTAACTCACACTTGCCTTGTTTCCCTAAATACATTCATGTTCTTCCTTCCAAATCTTTCTGGTCCCAAACCTCTCCACGCCATCTTCCTCTCTGGGCAGAACTACAAGATCCTGCACAAGTATGTGGCATTGTACTCGACCCATCTGATCCGAGAGGGTGGCTGTGCCCAGGCACTAGCCCTTTACGTGCAGCATGGAGCACCTGCCAACCCACAGGTACTGCCTCTTCCTGGGGGAAACCTTACAGAAACCCTCTTTCTTCCTGTGGACCTTTCCCACTCACAGCAGGGGGGATAATGACTATCCCATGGATAACCCAACCTCTCCTTTCAGAACCTCCTTTTACTTCAATATCCTAGAGTCCACCATATCCTAGAAGAAATGGTACTTCCCTTAGAAATGCAGCCTTTGCTGAAATACACTCATATTTTTGGGAAATCTTTCAACATCAAGTCTTTGTTGATCCATTGGGAACATTCTTTCAGAGGCTAATCTTACTACTGAAAACATCCCCAAAGTCTTATTAACTTCTCCTCAAAGAAATAAATATCATTCCCACTCCCCCTTCTCCTTTGTCTTATCTCAGTTCACTAGAGTCAGCACATCTATGCTCCAGAAGCTTATAGCTGTGCAGAGACTAACCCACATCTGTTTTTAGAGGGAGGATTTGGAGTCAGCAAACCTGAGTTCCAGGCCTAACATAGATAACTTTCCAGCTGTGTGACCCTGGGCAAATTATTTAGTCTCTCAACTTTAATTTCTTAATTGTGAAATAAAGATAATAATACTTACACTGGGTTGTGAGGCAAGTGCTTTGTAACCACAAAACACTATAAAAACACAAGTTCCTAGTATTCATCATTCTATTATTAACATTTCTTTTTCCTTCTTCCATATTCCTTTGCTCCTGAAAAACTTATTAATTCTTCCCCATACACACATACACCTTCAGTTCTTCTCATTTAGTGCCCCCCTTCCAAACAATAAATCTCTTCTCCAGTTCCCGTCTCTTACTTCTTACTAAGATTCCTTTCTTTCTTTCCCACCTCAATAATCTCCAGAACTTCAACATTTACAAAAGGATCTTCACAGACATGGTGAGCTCCCCTGGAACCAACAGTGCCGAGGCCTATCACAACTGGGCTGACCTTCGGGATGTCCTCTTCAACTTGGTGAGGGAGCCAGGGCTGTCATTTACATCACAGAACTACTGTCCATCCTCAGTGTTCATATCATTCATCCCTTTGTACTCCTTTGGTCTCCAAACTAGGCTGGGATCTCACTTATTTTCCTCCTTTCTCCAGTGTGAAAACCTAGTGAAATCCAGTGAAGCAAACTCAGCAGCCCATGAAGAATTTGAGACAATGCTTCTGATTGCTCATTACTATGCTACTCGTTCTGCAGCCCAAAGCATCAAGCAGCTGGTGAGATAGAGGGAAATGGTGGAGGGCCATAATTCTCCGTTCAAGAAGTCATGCTCAAGGCTTCATCAGAATGCAAGTGGTTTCAAGCTCGTGCTATAGCTGCTTCTTAGATTTATACAGGAAGCACTCTTGCCTGGCAGCTGTGGTGACAAGGGAGTACTCTGGCTAACTGAATGTGAATGTCTCAGGTCCTTTTTGGCATTGGACTAGTGTTACTACCTTTGAGTCTTAAAATAGCGAGGCCCTTAGAGGTCACTGAATCCAGCCTCCATTCCTTTAGAAGGTCCTGCCTCTACTTGCATACTCCCTATCATGGGGAACCCACTATTTCCTGAGGCACACAATACCAGTGGTGGACAGCTCTAATTGTTAGTGATTATTTAGTATATCACATTTACATAGCACTTTAACGTTTACAGAGGACTGTCCTTCAGAACAACCACGGAGTCTACCAAAAGTCAGTTATACCCATGAAGCCACAGCTAGTCAGTGTCTACACCTAGATTAGAATTGAGATCCACCCAGTGCAAAGCTAGGCCTCTTTCTACCCCATATTGCTGCCTCTTCTAAGTTGATAAAGTTAAGTTTTTAATCTGCCTAATAGGCACCTATTGGTACTAATTTTGTCCTCTATCTGACCAGATTAAATCTTATCCCACTTTCTACCTGATAACCCTTCAGATATTTAAAGACAGTTTTAATACATTCTCCAAAGTCTGTACTCACTGCCTATCTCTCCTATTCATACAATGGTCTCTGATGCTTTCCCCAGCTATGTTATATCTAAGAATGCAATTCTTACGATCTCTCACTCCTAATCTCACAATATACATATTTGTCAACACACTGTCTTCATGTACTTAGAATCATAGGCTCATAAAACTGAGAGATCTTAGAGATCACGGAACGTTAGAGCTTAAAGGTAACTTAGGACTTGTCTGACCTGTTCATTATGGAGATGAAAAAGCTGGTCCAGAGAGGTTAAATATTATTAATATTTGTATAGAGTTGTGTTTTCTGTGTCACTTATCTCTCTGAGGCTGCAGCCTTCCTGGTACAGGCCTGCACCCTTGGTTTAATTCATTGCTTTTTAAATCATAATTTATAGGAGACAGTGGCTGCCAGGCTTTCCGTGTCCCTGTTACGCCACACCCAACTAATCCCTGCAGACAAGGCTTTCTATGAGGCAGGCACAGCTGCCAAGGTGAGTGATGAAATGAGTAATGTGGCCAAAGTTTCAGGAGCTTAGAAGTGTAAAGAGAAAGAAGGGGACATGGGGTGAATAGAAGAACTGAGGGATAAAAGCTCCTAGTAAAACCAGAAGCTGGTTACTAAATTCTCCTTTCCTTTCCTTTCCACCTAGGCGGTAGGCTGGGAGAACATGGCATTCATCTTCCTGAACCGATTTTTGGATCTGACAGATGTAAGTCGAGGCAGCTGTGCCAAGGGAGTGGGTGACTGTGCAGAGAGCTCACTGTGCTGGGTTAATCTCACCACTTTCTTCCTGTGACTCCTCCAGGCAATAGAGGAAGGCACTCTGGATGCCCTTGACCACTCAGATTTCCAGGACACAGACATTCCCTTTGAGGTGCCACTACCAGCGAAGCAACATGTGCCGGTAAGGGCTCAGGCTTAGAAAAGCCTGACTGGTCAGGAGAGAAGAGCTCTCCACTTTGTTCATGAACAGGTTAATGTTAACATTTTCATTCATATTTTCCCTATACCAGGAGAGGACAGAAAGCATAGGGGAAATAGGAATTTTGCTGTGGGAGTTTCCTGAATTTCCCTAAGTGGAAGTGTGATCAGAAGAAAGGGAAAGCTGTGCAAAGACCCCTAATTTGTAGCCAGAAGATGGCCTGCTGTGCCATTACGTAATGGGTTGAGGGCCTTACCTACGTGAAAAGTCCTGTTCTTTCCAGGAGGCCCAAAGGGAGGAAGTTCGGGATTGGGTGCTCACAGTCTCAATGGACCAGCGGCTAGAGCAGGTTCTACCTCGAGATGAACGAGGTGCCTATGAGGCTTCCCTGGTGGCGGCAAGTACTGGCGTCCGGGCATTGCCCTGCCTTATTACAGGTACAACACCACCTCTGTGTGGGAGGAGGGCAGGAAAGGCGCCTCCGCGGTGCTGTTTCTAATGGGCATAGAGAACAGGCAGTGACAAATCAACCGCTCTTCCCCTCCCCCCCCAGGGTACCCAGTGCTGAGGAACAAGATTGAATTTAAGCGGCCAGGGAAAGCAGCCAACAAGGACAACTGGAATAAGTTTCTTATGGCCATCAAGGTTTGTGGGAGAGACGGCTAGAGATGTGGATGGGGGCGGGGAGAAGAAAAGCTTAGGAATGACGTCAGAGGGCTTGGTTGGGTGGTGCAGACACTGTAACCAGGATGGGGGCATTGAGGGAGGGAGGTGAGATAAGAGGATCACTTCTTGCCAAAGCCCTTCCCCTTTACCAGGAATCCCAGAACATTCTCTTTACCAAGTTTTCCCTTATTTCTCCCCACAGACCTCCCACAGCCCAGTATGCCAAGATGTCCTTAAGTTCATTAGCCAGTGGTGTGGAGGCTTGCCCAGCACCAGCTTCTCCTTTCAGTGACCGGCAGCAATGGAGAAAGCACTAAGGCCCTGTGTTGCTGCGTTCTTCTCCTACATTAAAGTCCTGAGCGTAGTCTGGATCGCTGTTTCTTTGACCTAGGATCATCCTTATGTAGCCAAAGACAAATCATTAATTCAGTGCAAGTAGAAAGCAGGTCCTTTATTACAATTATTTACATCACAATCTGAGTTAGTTTTTCTGTGGTTTTAGGAAGGAAAGAAGATTGTCACCCAGGGCTTGTTAGCTCCATTCACAGGAACTGCTGGAGAAAGGGGAAAACTAATGTTGGTAAAGGGGTGGTGTGGTGAAAAATCAAAAACAGAATGGGAGGGAGAAAAGACAAGGCCAGCCAAAAGTGACAGTTGGGGATACATGTATAACTGTACCCAGACTAAGCCCCCTGAGTTTATTTTTTTCCTGATGGCTCCTCACCTGTCCTAAACCCAGACTTTCCTCGCTGTCTTGATTACTTGGCTTTGCTCCAAAAGGTGTTCACTTTCCTGCCTTTTCCCTTGGGGGAATTCAGGCTCTCCTAGTTCCTGAAGCTATAAAAAAACAGTAGGGTTATAGGGCCTTGGACTAGGCCCAAGTTTTGAATCAATTCCTGGTCTCAGAAACGCCCTGGCCTGCCCTTATTTTTTTTTTTTTACCTGTTGCAGAAGTCCTTCCTCCCCACAGGGCTGGAACCCCCGAAGAGCTAGTGCAGCCCCACAACAGTATCCAGACAAAGCAGCCTCGGATGCAGCCATGAGCATTGACGGAAACCAGAGAGCCAGGGCAGTCTCCTAGAGGGCAGAGGTCAGGGAAGCGTTCGGGATGGGGCATTGGGGAAAGGATGTAAGGACAGATTCAGACTTTTTAAGTTGCTTACGTAGATTCGGGTGGGGTCAAAAGGGCAGTCGTCAGCGGCTGCCCAAGGGTCGTTGGCGCCCTGGTAGCACTGAGCGAGAAGGCGTCGGCCTCCGTTGGCCACGGTCATCGAGAATGCCAGGAGCAGACCAAGGGAACAGGCGGCGGACAAGAGCAGATTCAGCAAGGACACTGCTAGCAAGGCCCAGTGCTGGGGGCGGGGCAGACAGTTAATGGATCTCCCCCCACCCACAGTTAGCAGCGGCCGCTAGAGTGGGACCTGGGTACAGACTGGGTACGAGCAGCCCCCCACCCCGCCTCTCCCGCTCAGCCTCACCAGCGGGGCCAGGAAGAGGTTCTTGGAGGCCAGCAGCGCCACAAGTCCCGCGGCCACGCTCTGGGGAGACAAAGAGCTCGGAGGTGAACGCGGGATTCCGACCCGCCCAGCCGGCCCGCCCCGCCCAGCTCGTCGCGGCTCACCAGAAGGCCGGAGACCACGGAGACGACATTGGCCGTGGTGTACTCGGGGGTGATGCCTCCGCCGGGGTTCGCCACGTGCCGTAGGACGGTGCCGTGAAGCACTGCTCCCACCAACAAGTTCACATGCCCCACTAGGATCAAGGCGAGGCCGGCGCGCATCAGCCGGCGGGGGCCCCGGGCCGCATCTGCAAAGCACAGGCAAGGAGCGGGTGGGAATAGAAGGTACCCGGGGCGAGACAGCTCAACCAGCGGCCCACGTACCCAGAGAGCACCCCACCCCACCCCCGGGGAAGTTACCGAACCGGCAGCTGCGCCCACGGCACATTCTGCTGGGAGCGCCGCGGGCCACTCGGCCTTCCGGTACACCTGAGCCTGGCCCCGCCCCGCCCCGCGCTCTCCAGTCCCTCCCCTCTACCTGCGGCACGGCCACGCCCCTTGCTCCCTGCGACCCGACAGCGCCCCCTCCCAGAGAAGGCGCGAAGAAACAGGCGCAGACATTAGCAAAAGTAGACTTTATTACAGCAGCAACTGAGTCACACAGCCCCAAGGGGCCACACTGCAGCACCCTCCCACCTCTCCAGACCAGTTCCTCCCTAGCGGGATTGTGTAATCAGCTTCCTCTGCCCCAACCTCTTTCCAGCACAGGCTGGGCAGGCTCAGGGAAGCTGGCGGAAAGCCTGAGGGCAAATCAGCCACTGGATACCCCGCCAAGGGGAAAGAGCAGCTGAGTACCCCCGGCTCAGTTCTGTGCAAAACAAGTAAACAAAGTGCAGGGGAAGAGGAAGAAAAAGGGAAGGGGAGTGATGATGCTCAAAACCAGAGCCTTCCGCCTCCCTCCTAAATAATAAGGGGAGAGGGGGCTGCACTGGGTAATACTGACTCCCAGAGGGGAGGGGGCAAGAAGGGGCTGCAGCAGGTCCGATGACAGTCACAGCCCAGGGCATAGGAGTAAGCACTAGGAAGAGACGGTGACAGCAGCTGAGTTGAGGGTGCTGTTCCTGGCAAAATTGAACTTGTTTAGAGTCTCCTCCAACAGAGAGGTCAGGCGACTCTGGTCAGCCTAAGGAGGGAGAAGTCAAGGTGAGGTCTGAAATAAGGGGGGTAGGTCAAAATGACTTCAGGAAAAAGGCAAGAAAGCCTCACCTCACTGATGAAGCCCAACTGCACTAGCTCCGCAGCCAATTCTGGGATGTTTTCATCTACAAGTGGCAGAGAAAAAAATATCAAGACATTATTATGGAGGTGAACTGTCTACGAGGGCCAAAGTATGCAACCCTAAAATTTCTCAAGCATAGGACTTGCTAAATTGGCTGGGGAGAAAGTTCTCCTTCTTCCCATAATCCCAATAAGAAGCTAAAGATGGCTATGTTTTATTACCCATTCACCCAGAATGAATCTTGCCTCCTTTCCCACCCAGGATTGAGAGTTCTTCAAAAGGCAAAGATTATACAGCTCAAAGATTATACAGCTCTATTTCCTGAGGGGAGAAGATAGGTATAGAGGGAAAAGGAAGCCATACTCACTGGGCAGCAAGTCACAACTCAAATGCCGATTCAGTTTGTCCTCAAGTTTGAGCAGGAGTGTCAGCTGAAACACAGCAAAGTCAGGAAAGGGAAGGAGCCCAACCCCCCGCTCCTAGCCCAGCTCCCCAGTTGTTCTGTCTGCTAAGACTCACATGGTGTTTGACTCCTTCCTCTACTGATTCGATGTTGCACTGCATCAGCACCACCTGAGGGAGGAAGAGTCCAAGGAACCTCTTTACCTCTGAAAGCCTCTCTCTGGAACATACTACTTACTCCAGGGGAGACAGGACATCTGTCTTTTAGTACTTGAAGGGCTGTCATACATACAAATGTCAAAACCTCAAAGGCAAGGCCTAGGAAGAAGGGGTGTTGCTTGCCAACAGGTAGATTTAAGCTCAATATAAGGAAAAACTTCCTAATAACTACAGAGCTGTCCAAAATGGGTTTTGGAGTTGGACTAGATGAGCTGTGAAGTACCTTACAACTTAAAGTCTGTAATTCTAACATGTCAACTGATATTCTCTAATTTCCTGTAAAATTCAAACATATTTCTATTTCACAAATCACATTCATCTTCCAGATATGAGCTGACATTCATATAATACTTTACCTAAATGTCATTTGAGCCTTATAAAAAACCACTGACCATACCACACATATACTCTTGGCTTTTCCTCACCTTTCGAGTCTCTACTTCAGCTGGCTCAGGTGTTGGAGTCTTCACAGATGGGGGCACTACAGGTGAAGTCACCTCCTCTTGTTGGGGCTGTTGGGGCCGAGGTAGCCCAAAGGCCGTTAGGGGATAGATCCCATTTCTGGAGCGAGATTAAGTACGTTAAAACAAGGATTGCAAAGGGCCCAACTAGCTCCCCATTGCCCTGCTTCCCCATAGATACCATCTTTCCCCCTCTCACCTTACATCTTCAAGGAATTTATCCAATTCCAGAGCTGGTGACTGAGAATACCTTGAGAAGAGAAGGAAAAAGGGAAAGGCAAAGTTATTCGCACACTCAAATACAACCACTCTTGTGAAACATTTAATGATCCTTAGAGAATCTCCTTTTTAGCCTCCACACCTAATCCCAACTAGACAGCTTATGGACATTCAGACAGCTTGTAGACAAGCAATACAATTCCCATTTGCCAAGCACTCCCACCAGTCCCCATACCTGGAAAGAACTCCTTCCTTGCAATCTTCTGTGCCTCTGAGGCTCCTTCTATCAAGGCCCAAGCAAGCTTCTACCTTCCTACACAAAGTTTTCTCCCTCACACCCACCCTGAGGTAAAAAGTGATTTCTCCCTCTTCAAATCTTTCATAGTGCCTTACATGGACCTAGCCTTTTCTATTCTCTCACTTGGGTTAAATATTTTTGTGTAGGTCTCTCCTCTCTGGTCTCATTAGACTGGAAATTCTATTTGTCTCTGTTGTACTGATCTTTGTAAACACAGTACTACACAGCATTTTACATCTTGGTGCTAAACCACCTTCAAGACTTCACTGTCACTTACAGGGTCCGATAAAGTTCCCTCCCAGGTCCTGGAGGGATTTCTGCCAGTACAGCATTGGTGTCCATGTTCTTGGTGATCTCCTCCAGGGCATTTTCTGGTATGAGGTCTGGAGGATATGGACATGTATGTCAGAGTGGAAAGTTAGAGGAGGTATAAGAAACGAAGACATCAAAAAAGGCTTTTTTCCCCAGAAGATTTATAAGGATAATAAACTTGGGGGGAGACCAAGAAGGTGGTATTTATCACATGTTGGGACCCCACAATGCTGTGGGTAGAGACAAGGAGTTGTATGGAACAAAAGAATCCCTTAGGGGAAGAAGAGAAATTCATGATGATGTCACAGTGGCATAGCTATAGAGGCACTTCCACTCTATGGAAGGAGATCCTAAGCAAAACTTACGTTGGTGTCCCACAATGCAATGTGCAGCAAGCAGTTTGAGTGAGGGCACCTCAAACAGTGCAGGGTGGAAAAGTAGCTCTCTGGCTGTAGGTCGACGAGCAGGCTCAGGTTGCAGGCATTTTTGAATGAACTCCTGAAGAATAGAAGGAGTTAGGCTCTCTGTTCATGCTCCCTTCTCTTCTGGTTTCTAGCCCCAAGATTTCTTAACAACTTTCATTTCTATCACTTTACGGTCAAGTCACAAAAGCTCTTTCTGCCACCATCTCTCAATAAACTCCTTCTTAGTTGACTCCCAAATTCTATCACTCTCACCTTTCAAATTCTTAGAAATTTTCTTGCTATTTAATGTTCTTCTCCTAGTTCCTTTCTTGATCTGCACTTAGCTGGTTTTCATCTGTTATGGAAAACTTATCCTCTTTAAAGTCTCCAATCATCTTTTTACCACCAGGTTCAAAGGTCTATTTATAGTTGATACTCTTATCTATCTACTATATTTAACTGAAACTAAGGCTGGTAAAGGTTAGAAAAAGAAATAGATTATGAGACAAAAGCCTATGCCTTCTTCAGTAGTTTCCCTACCCAACTTCTCTATATTGGTCAGACACCAATCCTATTTCCCAATCTTGAGAACTTGAATTAACATCAACTCCTGAAATATTTTTTGTCCTAAAATTCCATTCATCAAATCTCACTTATTCCATATATAGACTTCCTCTAAAAGGCAAACTTCTTTTTAAAATTTCTGACAGGTACTGCCTTGCCTGTGTTGGCTGAACTGAACATCCTCATTCCAATCCCATCATTCAACACTGAAATTATCCCTGATCCACATTTTAATCTATCAGTCTCAAGTTATAGCACATCAGTCTATCCCTATACTCCTAACATCTGCCTTCTATACCTACTGAATTCCTCATGGTTCATCTTACTCCATGTTTACTCCTTTCTAGTCCACCTCCACATCATCTCTGTTATTCCTCTAGATCTACCAAATCACACCCTTCCTATGAAGCTCTAGGACAGTGTGATATATTTCCAAGTGGGCAGGCACACTAAATAGTAGAATTAAAGGAAGGAATCCTGGAAACAGGAAGTTGACAGTAGGTGGTACAGTGGCTAGCATGCTAGACTTAGAGTAAGACAAACTTGAGTTCTAATCTAGCCTCCAACATTTACCTAGTTGTAAGACCCTGGGCAAGTCACCTAATCTGTCTCAGCCTCAGCTTCTCCATATGTAGAATGGGGATAAAAACAGCATCTACCTCTTAGTTTTGAGGATCAAATGAGATAAAAGGTAAAGCACTTCACAAACTTTAATGTACTTATGTGAAAAGGCTGTTGTTAGTAGTTATTATCAAAGAACACAATGTCTCTGGAGTCAGGGAACTTGGCTTAAATCCTGCCTCTGATGCCTACTACCTATGTGAACTTGGGCAAATCAATTTACCAGTGTCTCAATTTCCTTATCTTTAAATGAGGGAGTCATATGAAATTGCCTCTTCTAGCTATAAAGCTGTGTCTATGATTGGGGCTGAAAAGGGACCCAGAGCTAATGGTCTTCAAGTTGCTCACCCTCTGAAGTGGGTCCTCCAGTAGCTGGATGGCACTGCTGATGGCCTCCTGTGGAACATAAGATGACTCTCCATTCCCCTGAATCTCCAGCACTGCCATCTGGGGTGATTCAACAAAACAGAAAAAAGATGCTACCTTAAGAACCTACATATTACAATATGACCCACAGGCTTCAGGAAACTGCCTGACCCTCATCCATTTTCTCCTCCCATTTTCCCTCATCTCATCCCTTATGGAATCCTCACCTCCAATGCACACATGCCGAAGGAGTAGATGTCCACTGCTGTTGTCACGTTAGTGACTTCTGGGAAAGAGACAAGGCTCAGAGTGGATAAAATGAAAGGCTGAAGGAGCCCCAAATTTGTTCTCTATGTGGACTAGGACTAGAAATCTGACACGCTTTACTTCTTATATGCCAGTAAGTCAAACAGAATAGGGCTTCTGGGATAGGGAGTTAGGGGCTAGAAGTAGAAGGGAATAAGATCCCTCACCTCCATACTCAGGGGCAAAGAAGTGCAGATTCTTCTGTTCTTCCCGACAAGTCTTCACATGATTGTTAATGGTGTCAGGAGCCACTGGGAGTGGGAGATGCATCTTCAATTTGATGGTTATCAAGAATACACAGCCCCAACCCAGACAAATCCCAGCTTTCATTTATGAATCCCATTCCTAGTCCACTCACCTACCCACCCTGAACTATTTTGTACAGGGACCACACTGTCACACAGGCACATCCCCTCCTCTCAGCCCTATTGGTCCTCATTTTGTGTTCTTTCCCCACTGACAACACAGACACAAAGGCATCATAGCTATATGAGACCTTGGGTTGGTCAGTGGTCAGGTCTTCTAAGGAAAAGCCTTCTACCAAGGGCCCTCCCACCTCCCTAAAATAGTAGGCTAACTTGTCTTAAGTCCACCCACCCCACCATCTCAATGTTCTCTAAATCTGGTGTTGGTTGTGCCCTGATTTCTTCCACCCATTCTACTGTTCTGTTTCTAGCTTAAGCTGCCAACATAGGAGAGTAGGAAGCCCATTCTGTTTCCTTTGTGTCAAGGTGGGGACCTTGAGAGTTTTGCTGAAAAAAAAAAGGGGGGGCAGGAAATGCCAGTGCATGACAAAGTGTATAGCCTTCTTCTTACTCCCCCTTGGCTGACAGACTCCAAATAAACTGAAGTCTAGAAGTGAGCTGACAACCTTGAATAATGATCCTATGTTTAATCTACCCTACTTCTTATTCCCTGGCCCCCAAAAGTATCCCTCTGCCCTGTACCCTCCCCACCAATTTCCCAAAATCCTGCCTGCCACAGGGCTGAGTGAGGAACCAGGGCTGGGCCCATTTTTGGAGTCACTCAGGTCAGAAGACAATGGCCACAAGTCACAGAGAAGCTGGGGAGCACAGCATGGTTTGGAAGGGACTAACCTGATGAGAGGGTCTGAGGAATGTAAGGGGTAGGTGGCCAGCCAAACAAAGTCCACAGGGAATGAGCAAGTTATGAATGGGGCAAGCAAGTACATGACTAATAGGGGCGGTAACTAAGCAGGCATAAGGGTAGTAGGGAATAGGTGCTTGCTCCATCATTGCATGCTTTGGGTAGCCAGTCCCAAAGGGAGCAAGGGGAGCACAGACAGAGCCCCAGGTGGGGCAGAGAGAGCTCTCACCATTAGCAAAAATCCTATGAAAGACTGTTGGGAACAGAGCAGCCCGTAAGCGGGAGGGAGGAAAACAGAGAGAAGTCATGAGCAATGGAGCGGCCAAGCCCCAGACGAATGGACACACAAATAGCATACCAACACGGCACACAGAAATGCAATACACTGCACACAGATACATAGCACGTGGACAGCACTCACAGCAGGCACAGTCTGGAACCTCTTTTGGCAGGGCTTGCAAAGCCCCACTGCCTAGATATATACCAGCCCGTCCCCATTCTAAACAGATACCACCCTCATTACCTAGTCTTTCCCAAACTGTCTGTTAAATCCCACCCACCCAAACTGAGTCTAAGTCCCTCAAAAAATGCTCTAGCTCAAAATTACACTGTGCTTCTCCCCTTAAAGGGACTATCTACTTATTCTACCCATCCTTACCCTCCAGCTTAACTTGTACCTTTTTCCCCCATTTCATGAGTTTTCTCTACTCTCTTCCTATCTTTCACCTTAGCCCATGATTCCCATGTTCCCCTGCCACTCCCCTGACCTGAACCTCAGCCTCCCCCTCACCAGAGCCAATCTTGATGAGTCCATTGTGCTGGATGAAGATGGTGTCACAGGTCAGGTTCCCATGGATGATTGGGGGGTCACAGGAGTGCAGGTAGCTGTGGGGGCACTGGGCTGTTAGAGGGGCTACTAGAAAACTAGGGAAAGGGCAACCCAGGGAATAAAGGAGCTAGCATGAAAAGCCCTGCTGGTTATTACACAAGGTGCCCCCACACTCTGGATTTTTCACCATGCCAAATGCTTTAGGTAATTGGTACTATAAAGAGAGGTAGAAGAGGGTGTTATGCCTGGAGAATTGAAAATAATTTAAGGATGACCTACTATCATCTAGACATGGCATTACGTGGCTAACGGGAAGTGGGAAAAGGCAAAGAACAATGTCTTGCAATCTATGGGTAGAAACCAACAAAGAACAACTTACCTAAGAGCAGAGAGGATCTGTGTACACCACCGCTTCCAAGCCTAGAAGACAGGACAGACCAGGTATAAGAAGTAACCCCATCATTCATCCCTAGGAACTCAAACCAGGGACCATTCTCTCTCCCCTCCATACTTAATGTCCCACCCACCTCAAAGTCAATATAACATTCTTCAAACCTCAAACCCATCCCAGCCCTTTGCCTACTTTCTGTCCACACCTTTTCATTCATGGTCTTGTGGTTCTTCTTTGTTTTCTTCAGAAATTGTTTCAGACTCCCAGAAGACATGTATTCTGTGATAAAAATCACCTGAGGGGTAATATTAAAAAAAAAATTGTGAAAACCTGTGAAAGGCATTTTGTGGTCTACAAATCAGATATGGGAAGGCAATCCAGATAAAAAATAAAATCACTTATCTTCATTAAATCATTTGTTGGGTTTTTTGCTCCTTTGGTTTGGAAGAGCAGTTAAAGACTGCAGAAAAATAAAAGTCTGTGTGTGTGTGTGTCTGTGGTAGGAGGATGTGGAGCAAATATGACAACTATTGGCCTTGGAAAAGCCCTAATCTTTATACAGCCAATAGGTAAGGAGGTCCCTCCCTTACCTATGGTCTGCTCCCCACTCCCCAGAACCACTCCTCACTTCCAGTCCCTCCCCACCTTCACACCTACTGATCCCAGTTCTGTTTCCAAGCTATCTTGCTCTCGTCTGTAGAGGTAGAAAAAGAAACGGGAACTGCTCATCTTCTTGCACCATGAGGGTAGGGAGAATTCAGGAACAGATTCCTTACCCTGGCCTTGTTCTCCTTAATGTCAGCCCAATACTTGTGGAATTTAACAATGTTGAGATGTTCCAGCTGAATCAGATTATCAAATACAGCACGAACTTTTTCCTGCAGGCAGGGGACAGTGCAGGTGTAACTCAGGAAACCATCTTATAGATTATTACACTCTTCCTCCTTCTTCACTTTTCACACCCCCTTCCTCACATTGTTCTAATCCCAAAGCTATCCCCTCCCTCCACAGCCAGCTCCCCAACACCAAGTCCACAAATGCTACAACACTTTCCTTCAAGCCCCCTTTCTTAATTCCGTTTGCTATCACGTACCTCCTGAAGTTTGTAGTTCTTTCGCTCAGAGAACTGCACCTCATTCCACACGACTTCCACACCCTCCTCTGTATCCATTGCTAGGTAAGCACTATCAATGCCTGGTACATTCCGCTGGTTCACCTAGTAATGACAACTCCAAATGAGAAGAAGTTAGGATAGCTTCATACCAACCTAAACATACCTTCTCCAATTGGGAGAGGAGTAAAAAGCATTTTGCAAACCCTAGAGCACTACACATATGTGAGCTATCATTTGTTAGTATTCATTCACACAGGGGGAAAGGTACATACCACATTCATCCTATATATCCATATCCTTCTATCTATAGCAAGGTAACTATCTATCCTACCTATTTAGTCAAGCCCTATGAGACTCCTTTACCCAATTTTTTCGTCTTATCTTCCCTTCACCATTCTCCAAAGCACCCTCATGAGTTCACCTCTTCTCTCCTCTTCTGCCAGCGCCCACAGGGTGACTCTTCCAGGATCTCAGACTCATCTTCACTCTCTTCCTCTTCCTCTGGAGAAACAGCTGAAGCTGTGGAGGTCACTGGAGGTGACACAGAAGTCAACCCTGGGGCTGAAGATGAAGATTCTGCCTTTGGATCTGAACCACTGCTGGGTGCTGTTTGGGTCTCCCCCTCTGACATGCTGGAATGAACACTTAGGTCTGCAAAGGTTGGGAAGTGGGAAGGTCTAAGAATGGATCCACAGACACCTTATTCCACAAATCCCAATTCCCCCTTAAGTCAAGAAAAAAACCCAGATACTTCTACATATTCCTCTCTAATTTTCCCAACTCTAATTCCAAAGTTAAAACCAATCCTGCTTCATAAAGTATTCTAGCTCCTTTTTTTCTAGGCCATTTAAGTGTTCTTACAACACTAGAAAGGAGAAACTAGGAGCTGTCATTGCAGCTGAATTTGGATAGGGATCCAGAGAGCAATACACAAAGAATGATGGCAGTTTTCTCTTCCACACTCAATCAGTGACTTCTCAGACCCAATCAAATGGCAGAATGGTAGGGTTTTGATTCTTCTCAAGATCAATAAAATCTTCTGGAACTTTCTTTACCACCCTTACCTTCTCTTATTTGTGCTCACTAATGAGAGTCCATGGGAAAGACAGGACTGATTGACCTGTCAGTCACACCCTATTTTGCCTAGGTGGGATGATGGTTCCAGGCAACAAGCCTTACTGTCTCATGGGCAATTAGAGTGTAGTCTCATGAGTGGGGTTGGAGGTGTGCCCTAGGCAATATCCATTGTGCATAGAGAGGTCCAGCAATATAATGCTCCCACTCTAACACCCAAGCTAGGCAACTGTTTCACTCACCTTGACCTAAGTAAGGATAGACTTGGGACACCCTACTCCAACTCTCTAGATAGGAATAATATTAGCATTCTAGAACTAGGCCTAGTCCTTTCATTAAATGTCTCCCACTCAAAGGACTAGTCCAGCCAATTCATGAAGAAACTCATCCATAAAGCCAGGTGACTGGTAGTTCAATGATCTCATCCCTGATGACCTCACCTTGTCCTGTGATGTCAGTGTGGCACATATGGGTGTTGCTCAAAAACATCACATCTCTCACATATCCAATGAGATGTCAACCTCAGACAGTACACCTGGCTGGCAGCAGCCTATGCTGAGCCCTCTGGATCTAGGTCTAGAGCTAAATCTATTTCCTCTCTATTCAAAATACCTTATAAAGTTTTGGCTGTTCATTAGTTTTCCATTCCCAAAGCATATGGTCTTCAGTTTTTTTTGTACATGGGGACGGTTATACGTCTCCATTCTATGTAGTTCAACAAATTTCAACTCCTGAAATCCTCTGAATCCCTGAATCAGATATGGAGGTTTTTCTTTTAAATTCAAATGACTTCAAAATTCATAGTGACCTAGTTCCTATGTGCACCAACAGTAGGAAGTGTAATTTACTTTTCTGTACCTATTGTTTCCCCTAAATAGAATGTAAGTTCCTTGAGGGATAGGATTTGTTTTTGTCTTTGTAATCCCCAGTGCTAAAAGTAGTACACAGTTAAGTGTTTAATAAAAAATGTGTTAAATGAATGACCAACACCTGACTTTAAATTGTGTCTTATTCAGTAAAGATTTCCAACTTCTAAACTTCAATTTTTTCTAGAGAGAATATAGTCATTATTAAATAGATTCTATACTCTTAAAATTAAACATTGAAAAGAACTTAGACCCAGAGCACTAACACAGGACTTGTATAGATTGAAAGTCCTATCCACAAAGTAAGTATGCTATTCTCCGTAATGGTTATGAATTCTTAAAAGCCTAGACTAACTATCTCACATCTCTTTTTCAGAAAACAGACCACTGTGAATGTACATTCAATCCCAATCTGATATCATTTCTTTTTAAAAACACAAACTAACAAAAGCGGCACTAAATCAAAGATACTCTTCTTAATACCATTATTTAGTTCTTTATCTATCATTCCTTTATAGTGAAATAAGGGAGAATTTTCAGAAGTTCAGCATTGTCGGGACTATTAGGGACTGTATAACTTTTCTGTTTAGTATACCCCCCCAAGTAACTGGCCTCTACAGGGGTTTAGGAATGAGGGGTCATTCTGTTCCCTCTTTCTCTGAAATGTAACTAAAAAAAGAACAAGTTCCCCCACTTTCACCTTTGAAAAGATTAAGATAAGGAAGTCCTTAGGAGTCATCCTTATAAGTGATCTTGTCTCTCAAGATACAGGAGAACAACTTAAATTCACCTTCCAGTGGGGGTATTAACTAGCAAAATTTGATAAATCTGCTTTTCAAATCTTTGGCTTAATTAAACCTACTCTACTCTGTTGAGTCTGAATCCTTTTATAGAAATGGAGTCTAAAATCATTCTTAACAATGAACATGATTGGTTACTATGAGGGAAGTTTCCAAGGACCAGTTATTTCCAGAAAAGCAAAACAGTAAGTTACTGCTAGACTAGTACTGGTAGGTGTCAAATGGACTCCTTGCCTTTGGAATGCACATGCCAGAAGCCCACACGGACAATGAGGATATAAGGAGATTCTGAACTCTGACTTAACACAATAAAGCAACATGGAATGAAAGTCATAGCCAATGCCTCCTCAATAACGGCCATGCTCTCAAAGATCTTTTTCTTTCTAGATGTGGTGTCCAAGATTCCAGTATTAATATCAATCCATTCAACAAGCATTTATTAAAATATCTACTGTTATAGGGATACAAAGACAAAAAAGAACTGTCTTTTCCATAAGGCGCTTATAATCTCTTGAGGAAACAACATATACAGAAAATATATAAAAATTAAATACCAAGTAAGGTGGCGAGAGGTAAGAGGGCATGAGCCTGAACAGTTGGGATGAAGATCTGAGATTCTCAACACCCGCGCCCCCCCCCCCCCGCCCCCCCGCACTCAGCCACTTAAGAATAAGAGTCTGGGAAGGGGACCCGGGTCATGGCCTTTACTATACAACAAACCCCTGCGAGGTTGGTGTTGTTTGTCCTTCGTTCTCTAAGAGGACCATGACATCAGGAGGGTGATGCCATGACTTGCAAGTGAATTGGATTTAAGTGAGGCAGACCCGTACAAAGTTGCCAGCCTCACTTTCTCCTCTGGAGCCATCTGGGTCCAGACTGGAGATGGTTCCCACAAAGAAGCCCTGCCAGGCCAACGGAAGGAAGAAGAGACTTCTACCTCAATACTGCCCTCTACCTACATCCTCACCAGGAACAGGGTGGAGGGGGAGTGGCGGTGGAGATCAGGAGTGGAAAAGAACCGCTGCAAAATTCTACCTGAGAGCCTGTATCCTAAATCCCCAAGCATCTGGCACAACGCAGGCGTTTAATAAATGCTTACTGATGGAGAGATTGCTACCGAAAAACCTAGCATAGCTCTACGGCACTCGATAACCACAGTTTTGTTGAGTGTGGCCGGCTGGGCAGGGTCTGAGTTCTCTTCTCCAACCAAAGGCTGGCGGTCCCTTGCAGCCAAGTACCCCTCGCCCAGAGCTGACCTCACTGGGGTGCGTTCAGCAAAGCTGGCGCCCGAGACATGCGGAACGGGTGGCTCCCCAGTGAGCTGACGAGCCGGCGGGTCTCGGGACAGGCCCGCTGACACTTCCCGGCCGCGGGACGGCGGGGCTGGGCGGCCCGGGGCGTCCGTCCCCCGTCACGCGGGGCTGTCAGCGGGCAGAAAGCCACGCCCACGGTCAACCAATGGTTCGAGGCCTCAGTCCCCGAAGCCCGGTAGGCCAGTCACAGCCGCGGGCCAAGCCGTTGGAGCCGCTGGCCCTGGCTACGAGGCGAGCTGCCCCTCTCGAGCCCGCGGGCGTATCGCACTGCTACGTCAGGCCCAGGGAGAAGGCCCAAAGCCCGGGGGCCACACACTGGGGCCGGACAGCCAGTCTGGCCCCTCCACCTCCTCCCCAGCTCCCCCACCGGCTTCAACCCCACTCTTCCCCTCACGCCCTCCTTGCTTCTCCCCTGGCTCACTCACGTACGGGCTTCGGTCCCCTCAGCCTCCGCTGCAGGTCCGGCTCGGATTCTGGCTCCGACTCCGGTTCCGGTTCCGGAGGCTCTGCTCAGTCAGGCTCAGCTAGACTAGGCGCAGCTCTCTCTCACAGCGGCTCTCCACAGCTCAACCGAACTCTGGGCTCCGCCCTCTTCATCTGAACCAATTGGCTAGCGGCGCTGAGCCGACGCTGGAATTCTATTGGTCTAGGTGTACGAAATGGGAGGGGAGGTGCCCCTCCTAGCCAGTCAGTGTTGGGGCGTAGGCAGTTTCGTCCCACCTCCCCTCCTTTTCACGTCAGAGAGGTTTCCCCTCCTCCTCTCCCTTCAGCGCTCCAGTCAAAGAAGTCAGCCTTCCAGTCTGGTCTGTCTGGACCGTCGGCCTGACCCTGCCCCTCCCCCGCCCCGCCCCGCCCCGTGTGCTCCTCCCTCTCTCCGCCCCTCTCCGAGTGTCAGCTGGTCTCGGATTCCAGCGAAGGAAGACTGTTTACTTCCTTCGGGGGCGATGTGGCAGTAGGTAGGCAGACAAAAGAAATTAGACGCAGCCAATAGGACCGCGCAGTACAGAGGAAGTATTAGATTTGGAGTAAGAGGATTTAAATTCGAATCCCGCCACTGCTTCTTGCTGTTCGGGTGACCTTCGGCTTTTAGCTTCTCGGTACCTCAGTTTCCTCTCTTATAAAATGAGGTAATTGAACTAGACGATCTTCAAGGTTCCCCGAAAGCTTTAACTCCTAATGACAGAAAGCCCTTGAGGGATCTGCCATCTGTTTAGGATTAGAGGATATTATGATAAATTTCTTGAAGGCACAAACTGTTTCATTTTCATCATTGTATCCATATCACTTAGCACAGAGGTTGGCACATTGTAAGCGCTTAATGTTTATTGATTAATAAATTCAAGATAAACATTGATAAACAGCAGGACTAAAGATGTGCTTACAAACCAGCCAGTAATGGACAACATATGTGAAGAAGTGCAAATGAATAATTCTTGTGTTTTTACATAGCATACAATGCTTTTCAGAACACTTTCACATGCATTATTCACATTTAGAGATTTCAAAATCTCAAAAAAAAAAAAAAGCAAAAAAAGCCACTAAGGCACAGAAAGTTTACAGTATTTACCCAGGGACTCAAAGTCAATTGGGGACAAAACCAGGACAGGACCCAGCTAGAGTGCTTACTGTGTATGTGAGTAAAGCACAGGTTATGGGAGTAAACACATAGTGAAGTGAATGGAGAAGGTACCTCTAAGAGAAACTCACACTGTCTCAGAAGAAAGTATAACTGGAGAGTCGAGACTTTCAGTCCCCAAACCCCATCATTGAAACAAGATGTCTAAATCAAGTCCACAGGCATTTGTTGTTATTTATTAGGCATTTACTAAGTGTATGTGAAGGAAGATAGCCTGCCTTCTTTAAGATAGGACTTTAGTTGATACCTGAAGGGAGCCAGGAGGCAGAAGTAAAGAGGGAAAGCATCCGGGCATGGGGAGTAGCTAATGAAAATTCACTGAGTATAAAGATGGAGTGTCTTGTGTAAGGAACAGCAAGGAGGCCAGTGTCATTAGCTTGTAAAGCATGTGGGAGGGGACTAAAGTGTAAGACTAGAAAGGGTCTAGGTTATGAAGGGCTTTAAAAGCCAAGCAAACGTTTTTTTGTATTTGATCCTGGAGGAAACCACTGGAGTTTATGTGCTCAGACCCCCACCTAGGGAGCAAGAAAGTACATTCCAAAACAGCATGATAGTTCTAAGCTGCAGAAGAGGGGAGGAAGCAACCCCTAGATTAAGCCACTAACTAATGGCAAAGGTCAGGTAGGCAACAGCAAGAACTATAACTAGAGTGGGACAACCAGCCACAAAAATGAAGGGGAGGGGAGGGGGAGGAGCACAGAAATGTAAAATGATTCCCAGAGACAGAACACATTTTAAAGTGGTTATATTTTCAAGTTGACAGTACATACATGCCTTTTACAGTATAGAAATAAGTGAATTTAGCATCTACTTAGCAAGAGTAGTGGTGTTACATAGAGAGTGAATAGAGTTGAAGTAAGGGAAACCTAAGCTATGTGACCCTAAGCAAATCATTTAGCATTTCTGACCCTCAGTTTCTTCTCCATTTGCAAAATGAGGGAGGGGGTTAGGTTTAATAGCTCTAAATCTGTGATCCTTCTGTCTTCTCGATTGATGGAACTTGTTAATAATACCTATGCATAAGCCACTAATCCTAATCCTACACACAACAGAATGTTTTAATTTCTGCATCATTTTCACATTACAAATTATAAACAAGGATATAAACTTTGTAATTCATTATGTGAAAAAGAATATGAGAAGCAATTGAAGCCAAGGTACCACATACACCAAAATATCCATGACCGCACTTTCTGTGGTAGAAAAGAACTAGAAACAAAGTAGAGATGCCCTTCACCTGGGAGTGACTAAACTGTGATGGAATATTGCTGTGCTATAAAAAATTAAAAATTCACCAGCATGAGAAGATGAATAACTAATGTAGAGTGAAGTGAGAAGAACTAGGAAAATACATACACAGTGACAACAACAATAGAAATAGAAAGAACCAAAAAAAAATTGAACACTGTGTAATTATAATGAACTAGTCTTATTTGGAATTGAGGAAATGCACCACTCATCCTTCTTTGCCACCATGGTGGGAGACTGTGGATAATAAAAAATTTTATATACTGCTGGGTTCTGTTTGTATACGAAGAGGTTTTGCTAAGCTGCTTTTTCTTCTTTTTAAAAACAAGCTTGGGGATGGGGATGACTTGTTTGGGAGGCAGGGAGACACTCAGAAATGACATAAAAAGAGATTCTATCAATTTTTAAAAAGAAGTAATTAAGAAAAATTCACGTTGCCCTACTCAGTAGACTGTAAAATCCTTGAGGGCAAGGACTGTTTGATTTTTGTCTTTGTGTAACTTTGTGGTTCAGGAACCACCGCCAAAGACTCTGGTTTCACACAGACTTGATCCGATCCTGAGGGCTTGACCCAAAAAGGTCAATTTCTCTTCCTTTAGTTCATTGCCCACACCTGTATTAATACAGGAATGTTTCTGAAATGAAACAGAAATGTGAGTGTCAGGAGTCAATAGTTTCTAGGTAGTAAACTTTCTCCTCTCAGCATAGAAAAGCAAACAATGGCTATATTCTATATACTATTTATAGTTTCATCAGCTTGCTTTAGAAATTCACCAATTTGATCAGAGGACAATGAGAGTACCCCATTTATATGGGCTTCAAATACTTGGTACTAAATAAATATTTGTTAAATTGTCCTTAGTCTGCTCAAATGTCACCAATTTCCATCCCTCCCCACAAAATGTACTTGACAAAACCCATATTATCCCCATTATATAGATGAAGAAACTGAGCTCTGGAGAGGTTGTCACTTGCCTGTAATCAAATAAATAATACGTTTCTAAACCCAAGTCTTCTGATTTCAAGTTCAATTTTTGTTCTTCCTGCTATGCTAATGTCCTAAGTGGCCTACTGGAGAATCGCTAAACAAATTATGATATATGAATGTAATGACATATTACTAAACCATAAGAAATGATGAACAGTTCCAGAAGAGCCTGGGAAAATCTTTATGAACTGATACAGAGTGAAGTGAGCAGAACTGGAACAATTTATACAATGAGGATAACACCATAAAAACAAACAACTTTGAAAGACTTAGAACCCTGATCAATACAATGACCAACCAAGATCCCAGGGGACTAAAGATGAAGCCCACCGTCTACTTCCTGCCAGAGAGGTAATGGACTTAAAATACAGATATTATGACAAATAACATTTGTTGTTGTTGCTGTTTTGTCGTTTCAGTTGTGTCCTACTTTTCCTGAACCCATTTGGGGTTTTTGTGGCAAAAATACTGGAGTAGTTTGTCATTTCCTTCCCCAGCTCATTTTACAGATGAGTAACTGAGACAAATGGGGTTAAATGACTTGCCCAGGGTCACACAGGTAGTCAATGCCAAATTTGAACTGAGAGGAGCCTTCCTGACTTCAGGCCCAGTAATCTATCCCATGTACCACCTAGCTTCCCCATGTACATTTTTTTAATATGGTCAGTTTGGGAATTTGTTTAACTAGAGTCTGGGGTTAGGGAACCAGCGGCCTTGAGGCCACATGTGTCCCTTTGACAGAACGAACCCAAACTTCACAGAACAAATCCCCTTTTACAACTCCTCTTATTAAGGAGTAGTTGTGAAATTTGGATTCAGTCAAAGGGCTACCCTTGAGGACAACATGTGGCCTTGAGGCTGCAGGTTCCCCACCCCTGACTGCTAGACTATGCATATTTGCTATCAATTCAGAGACAGTAGTAGGAGGAAGGAATAATAAATGCTTGTTAAAATTAATTTTAAAAATCATGAATATGGAAAAAAATGTCCAAGAGCTAGGCTTCTATGCTCTGGCCGATTTGCAATAAGGAAAAAACTGTACACTAGCTCAGGTATAGGCCACCTGACCAATTAGCTCTTTTCAACGTTCAAGAACATTTGAGGATCAAAGACTTCATGGATAAAGACCAAAGACAGAAGAGAAGCTTTTTCACAAAATAAGCATAATTCATATTCTTCCCCAAAAATCTCACCAGCAAATACATTCATGCAATGGCACAGGGGTAATATGTACTCCATAACTATTCCTTTAGAGAGTATTAGCTACCAAATTTTTGGGAACAGGCAGGAGAGTCTGTTCACTTCATCAACCCTTGGAATTAGCCCCCAACAAGCCCTGGACAGGATATACCCATCAAAATAAGGGACATCAGAATGTGTCTCTGCTCAAATTGATACTAAAAGATTCAATACAAAGTGGATAAGATTAGCCTTCTGTAGGAGTGGTAAATTGAAAGTTCCATTCCCCTCATGAAGATTTCCCTCACTGCTTGTCAGTACAAGCAAGATAAGTAGTTTTTCTTGATGCTAAAAAGTTACTAAGCCTCAATTCCTGCAGATTTTTCTTAGAACTATTATCTGCAAGTGTGTCAAAGCATATATGGTTTCTGCCCCTCCTGATCTTTCTCCTGATGAGAAGTCCTTGCTGTCTCTGTGCTAGTAATGAATGGGTCTAGGCTTTTGGGATAGAATGTAACCCAGCACCTCCCCTCTGGTCGCCATATCCTGCCAGGAGGGGTAAGGAGAGTCAGAGAAAGGCGAGGAGAATCATGACATGAAAATGAAAATTCTCCCATCAAGAGGGGAGAGACCCTGGTCATTTTTGCTTCTACTAACCTTGGAGTTCACTGGGCATTTCAGGGCCTAAAATCAATCATCACCTAGATATAGTGAGCCATGTGAAGTCTCAGGACAGAATTGTTGGGAAATTTCTACTGTAACAATTCTGGAAGTCTGTGTCATTTTTCTGTCTCTCCAGTACCTAGTACAATGTTTGGCCCTGCTAGGTGCTTAGTGGGGAGAGGAATTTATTAAGCATCTACTATGTTGCAGGCCCTGTGCTAAGGCTTTGCAAATATTAGCTTATTTGGTCCTTAATAAATGAAGTTTAATGTTTATTGAACGAATGAACAAGACTAGTACTAGCCTTGCTTTTGGTAGCAGCTTTATTACAACACAGAACAGTCTTGGTTCTGTGTGCTTTTAGTTGAGAGCCTCATTCTAAATACTAAGGCTCTGGGTCTGATGGCCTAACCTAGTTTTCCCCAAGGCCACCCTTCCCACTGACCCCCACGCCCCCACTTGCCTTGACTCTGTTCCGAGCTATGTGTCACAGAAGCTGCCCTGGCCTCCTCTGAGCACTGTTTTGTTGCTTTGTCAGTTCCTTTCAGGTGGGGTCTCCTTTCCCTTCTGTTTCTTCTCCCATTCTCTCTGGAGTGTGGGGTTATCTTATATCAATCTATGTATTGAAATCTTGCCAGAGCAAGGATACCTGGAGGGTACGTATACCTAGGCTGGTCCTGATTGACTCAAATCTGGCCTCAGACACTTACTAGCAGTGTGACCCTGGGCAAGTTGCTTAACCCTATTTTCCTCAGTTTCCTCATCTGTAAAATGAGCTGGAGAAGGAAATGGCAAGAATGACCACTTTGCCAAGAAAACTCCAAATGAGATCATGAAGAGTCAGGCACTACTGAAAAATGACTGAATGACAACTCCTTCAGTACCTTCCTTCCCCCAATCACTTTACAGTTACAAAAGAAAACTCATAGGACTTTGAATAGTTCCAGAAACTCACCCCTTTCTCTTTATCCTATCTAATAGGGCTCATAGTAGGAGCTTAAAATGCTGATTAATTGACTGATGAAGAAGATACTGTTTTCTTTGGTAAGGTATAAATAGCTATGCTAAAGGTATTTGTAACAGATTAAGCATCTTTTTTTCCACCTTAAAAATGTACTTTTTCCTGTGTGTCCTAACTTGTCTTACCCAAAAATGTTTTGTGGGTCTGACCATGTGACCTAACTGATGTGACCCAAACTCTCTGGGTCATGAAGCTCAGGAGAAAAGACTCTCTACATATGCCATGTGAGTGAAATTGTGAGACACACATGTCCATCACCTACTGATGGTGTGTGTCACACTTTTGAGTGGATAAATAAATTTCAGTGTACCTGTCTATTTGTAACCTGTGCCGGCTTATTCATGTATGCTTATTCTTGCAACAGTACTCAGGCATTACATTAGGTGAGTCTCAAGGGAAGCCAGTGGTTCAAAGGGGTATAGAGGGAGAATATTCCAGGCATGGAGAACAGTATGCCTATCAGGAGATGGAATTTAAAATTTTTAATCTCTTCTAGCACCTCGTATAGTGCTCCAGACACAATAGCCTCTAATATGTTTATTGAATTGATTATGTACTCAACAAATGACCTTCTGATTTTATCATATGGTTGCCTAAATGGACCTGCACATCAGAAATACTTACATATACATTTGAGAGGATACATAAGGTATCCTCTCAAAAATATTTTCCATCATTAAGAAAAGTTATCCATCTTAGAAAAACAAACATAAGGTAATGAAAACAAGGAAAATTAAAAGAATAAGAGACTATTTAGCATAAAGAGGAAGCAGTTCAGACAACCAGGATCTATTCCTTAGTCTAGTTGCAGTGATTACATTTTGTGAACTAAAAATTAGAACACCTACTTTGATAAGGGATGATTCTTTTTGTGAAACCTCCATAAAAGCACACTTTCTTTTCTTGATATATGTTCTGGGCTAACTATACCAGAGTCAAGGTGGCTACATCTCTCCTTCAGGGTTCTAGGGGTATCCTGAAGGGTTTGCAGTATCTCTTCTCTGATACAATTGGCTCAGGCCCCCATCGGTTTTGTTCCCCAACTGTTGACCAAAAGCATGACTAGAACCCAAAATCCCTGAACCTATTAACATCAATTAGCTTTTACAAAGGGTTATTTACTTTGAAGATGTAGCAAGAACTAAAGTACCAACATTCCTTCTCTGACACCTGGGGATATATTCTCTCCTATACCATCTCAGTCACTGGGGAGAGTGAGCTCAGACTTAGCACAGTTTCTACATAGCATTGGTCCCACCAAATTCACATCCAAATTTATCTTTGCTGCTGGATAAAGTACTCATCTTCGGCTACTGCTAGGGTGGGTCAATATTGAGCTGGTTGCAAAACTTGGCATGGACTCAATTCCTGGACTCCCCAGACTCCCTATTTTCCAGATGCCTAGATGGCTTGTTCTGACCTTTCAAAACTCACAAGACCTCCAGATACATCTCCTTTACTTAAAACACAGAAACAAACCCTAGAGCAATACCCAATTTCATGGGGCCACAAGTTGGACCAGGAGAGGAGAGAACCTTAGGCCTTTCACTGTGTAGTACCTCGCTCCTAGAGTCAGAGCCACATTGCTGATGTTTTTTTCTGAACTTCCTTTCTCAGCACACAAAGCTTCCTGTTTACACACACACACCCCCCCCCACACACCCCACACACACACACACACACACACACACACACACACACACACACACGAGTCTTGGTGGCCTGGCCTGGTAGGGTCTAGACCACCTCTTGCCTGGGTATATAGAAAGCCTCTCCCTGCAATGAAGCACTGTTGGCCAGACTTCAACCCCAATATCCACAGACCTATCTGTCTCAGTTTTACAACTTGCTCTGGAAAGGTGAGTCGCTGTGATTTTTTTCCTTGGATTTTCCAATCAGAATTCAGTATGGTGTATTTTTTAGATCTGTTTGGAAGTGTTTTGATGGGGAGTGATCTGTACTTCTTCCCACTCCTACACTGTCTTGTCTCTGCCCTTCTGCCCCATATAATTTTAACCTTTTAACATTAATTAGCCTTTACAAATACATATTTACTGAGAAGATATAGCAAGAATAGAAGTACAAAACACATTCTCCTCTCCCCCCAACCCCAGCCCCAAGGGCATGTTCTATCTTATTCCATCTCAGCCCCTAAGGATAGTGAATTGGGTTTAAATTTAAATTGGTTACAGCAAAGTCCCCACTAAGTTTATATCTGAATCCAGTACAGCTGATGGACAAGATTCTCCCTTGTTTACAAAAACTTGACTGGACCGGGTCTAGCAGGTGACTCAGGGCTTCATTCCTCACTGGGCTTAGCTATTGTTGTAGGCATGGATCTAATGCCAGCACCCTCTTAGTTCAGATTCAATGTTGGGATGAAATGCAGTACTTGAAAGACACTGAACATTTAACAAAGGAGGTTTGCTTTGCCCTATTGCGGCCAGACTTTGCGAGAAGGATAGTAACACAGTCTCTCTGGACATGGCCCTCTTCTGGTCAGCAACTCTTCAGGGCATGATAACTCACAAGATCTCAGTCACCCATCAAGTCTGAAAGACCCCAAATGACTACCCTTGGCTGGGATCCTTTATGCTTCCAGACCAGGAAGTTTTGTCAGGGAAGCTGCATTAGGAAAACTCTGGTCCTCTGACAACAACCCCCAAATTCTGGCATGAGTTCAGTTCCTGGATCTTCGGTGTTCTCCCAACATTTCTAAGATCACATGGTTATAGCCTAGTCTGTTCCATTTCTAATACATGCTACAGGCTTGTTAAATTTAATTTAATTTTTGGACTTCTAAATTAAATTTACTTCACCTAAAATGAAATGTTATCTCAAAGGAAGAAGGCCTTGTCTCTCTTCTATCACTGGAACACCAATGGCTAGGAAGAAGTCAACCAAAGAGAAGAGGTTAAACCAAGAGCAAGGAAGGACTGACTGACATTTACATTGATGCGAGAATATTCTGCAAAGTCCACTGGGGAGATTGCATCAAGCTGACCACTCTGTGCAAGCTGATAAGGGCTAGGCTCTCATAGGACAATCTCCTATTATAATTTTTTTTTAAATAGGATAGTTAATGGACCTATGCTAGTTCTTTCCCTCTGTTGGTTTTCTCCAATTCATCCTTTACATAGCTTGTTTGCACATAGTTGTATGTTGTCTCCCCCCATTAAATTTGAATGCTCCTTGAGTGCAGGGACTATCTTTTGTCTTTCTTTTAATCCCCAGGACTTAACACAGTGCCTGACACAAAGTAGGCCCTTAATAAATCCTTATTGACTGACTGACCATCTTCTTTTTCCGAATAGTCTCTCCTCCTTTGGCTTTTGAGATATCATCCTCTTCTCATTCAGTTCCTTTAACTCTGCTCCTTCTCTGCCTTTTTGTTGACTCATTTTCCCAGTCTTTCAATGCAGGTGTTAGGAGGCTTTGTCTTTAATCTTTCTTCATTAGAGGATCATAGATCAGAGGTGGAAGAGACCTTAGAGGTCACTTAGTCTATCCCAAACATGAAAGGAATGCCCTTTATAAGCTACCTAAGAAGTTGTTACTATGAATGTTGACACTGAAAGATCTACAAGTCTCCCAACATGAATGTTGACACTGGAAGATCTACAAGTCTCCCAAAGCAAATAATTCCATTTGTGGACAGCTTAGATTATCGGGATATTTTTACTGACATGTAACATGATCTACAAGTCTCTTAAAGGAAAAAATTCCATTTTTGATAGTTCAAATTATTGGGAAATTCTTAGTGACATGTAACATAGGAACACAATTACAAAACATTCTTTACACAAATAAAGGCAGATCTAAAGAATTGGAGAAATGTTAATTTCATGGGTGAGCTAAATCAATATATTGACAATACCACCTAAATTAATTTACTTATTTAACAGCATACCAATCAAACTACTAAATAATTTCTTTATATAACTAGAAAAAATAATTTAAAAATTTGTCTGGAAGAATTAAAGGCCAAGAATATCAAGGGAATTGATGAAAAAATGGGAAGGAAGGGGGCCTAAAAGTACTTGAGCTCAAAGCCATAATCATTAAAATAATTTGATACAGGGTAAGAAATAGATCAGTGGAACAGATCATGTACACAATATACAGAGGCAAACAAGCCCAGTAGCCTAATATTTGATAAGCCCAAAGATTCCAGCTATTTGTGGAAATGATTCAAATTTATAAGACTACGAGCCATTTTCTAATCGATAAATGGCAAAGGATATGATTAGGTAGTTTTCAGAGGAATAAGTTCAAGCTATCAGAAGATATATGAAAATACTCTAAATGACTAATAATTAAAGAAATGCACATGTGAGAGATGGGTAAAAGTTAGGGAAAGTTAGGTTTCCACAGAAGAGTTAATTAAGTTCCACAGAATAATTAATGAAGTGTCAGCCTGAATACCTGAATTTCAGTGTCAAGGGTATTTCTAACACACATTAAAAAATCTCTGATATATCACCTTATGCCCATCAGATTGGCAAAGTTGACAAAAAATGGAAAATGACAAATGCTGGAGGGGTTGTGGGAAAACAGGTACATTAATAAAAAGTAGATGGAGCTGGGAACTGGTCCAAGTGTTCTAGAAAGCAATTTGGAACTATGCCCCCCGAACCATTAAGTTACGCATATCTTTTGAACCAGCAATACCACTAGTAAGTCTGTACACCAAAGATATCAAAGAAAAAGGAAAGGGATCTATATGTACAAAAATATTTATAGTCGCTCTTTTCTGTGGTGGCAAAGAATTGGAAACTGAGGGTTGGCCATCAATTGGAGGATGGCTGAACATGTTATGGCATACATATGTGATGGAATGCTATTGTGCTGTAAGAAATGATGAAGAAAATGATTTCAGAGAAACTTGAGAAGATTTTTATGAACAAAGTAAAGTGAGCAGAACCAGAAGAACAATCTATACAATAAAAACAATGTTGTAAAGACAACTCGAAAAGACTCAGGAACTCTGATCAATGTAATGACCAACTACAATTTCAGAGGATTCATAGAGAAACATGCTACCCACTTCTAGATAGAATAGCGATGGCAGTGTTCAGAATGGGGTGTATGTGTGTGTGTGTGTGTGTGTAAGTATGTATGTATATGTGTATGTGTATATATATGTATGTATGTATTTTGGACAGAGTGAATGGGGGAATTTGCTTTGCTTGATTATACATGTTTGTAATGGGTTTTTTTTTTCTTGCTTTCTCAATGGGAAGTGAGGGGAGTTGAAGGGAGAGAATGTAGACCTAAAAATAAAATAAAATTTAAATTAAAAAAAAAGGCAGAAAGTACAGAGTTAGGAATAGAGCCCAGAATGGAATGAAGTTGTAAATATGTCTGTCCCAGGCACTTTTTAAAAATGAAAGTTCGGGGCAGCTAGGTGGCACAGTGAGTAGAGCACCAGCCCTGGAGTCAGGAAGACCTGAGTTCAAATCCTATCACAGACACTTGACACATGTACTAGCTGTGTGACCTTGGGCAAGTCACTTAACCCCAATTGCCCTGCTTCCCCCCCCCAAAAAAAAAACAAAAGAAAAAAAGTGAAAGTTCTGGAAAGAATTGACCAGTCAGGAGAAGGGAACCCAGAGGCAGAATGATCTTTCAGGGTGAAAAGATTGCTGGATCATGATGAAGAAACAAGTTCAAAGAGCCAGGGGCAGAGGCCAGAGAAGAAAGGAGTGAACTCTATGACACAGTAAGAAATATTAGGACAAATCAAAAAATTGAAAAAATAGAAGAAAATATAAGATCACCTATCAAAAACAGCTGTCCTCAAAAAAAGGTAAAGGAGAGTCATTGGACTTCCTGAAAACCACAATTTTTTTAAAAAGTCTGAATTCTATATGTCAAGAAATCATAAATGAAAATTGCCTAGATCTGTTAGAACCAGAGGAAAATCATAGCTTTTGACCTTTGTTGGCAAGGTGATATCTCTGCTTTTTAGTATTCTGTCCAGATTTGCATAGCTTTGCTTCCAAAGAGCAAATGTCTTTTAATTCCATGGCTGCAGTCACCATCTACAGTGATCTTTGAGCCCAAGAATATGAAATGTGACGGTGTTTCCACTTCTCCCTCAGTTTGTCAGGAAGTAATGGAGACAGTTGCAATAATTTTAGTTTTTTTAATGTTAAGCTTCAAGTTAGCTTTTACACTCTCCTTTTTCACTCTTATCAAGAGACTTCTTAATTCTTCTTTTTCTGCCATTAGAGTGGTATCATCTGCATAACTGAGATTGTTGGTATTTCTCACCACAAGCTTAATTCCAGCTTTTGATTCAGTCTGGCATTTCCAATGATGTACTTTGCATATAAATTAAATAAATAAGGTGACAACACACAGTCTTGTTGTACTCATTTCTCTATCTTGAACAAATAAGTTGTTCCATATTTAGTTCTAATTGTTGCTTCTTGACCCATGTACAAGTTCCTCAGGAGACAAATAAGACAATTTGGTACTTCCATCTCTTTGAGGACTTGCCACATTTTGTTGTGATAGCCATTGAAGGAAATGAAAATTGAAAGAAAAATAGATTTTTTTTTTCCTGGAACTCTCTTGTTTTCTCAATAATCCAGCCATTGTTGGCAATTTGGTCTCTAGTTCTCCTGTCTCTTCGAAAACCAGCCTACTCTTCTGGTAATTTTCAGTTCACATATTGCAGACGCCTAGCTTTCAGAATCTTAAGCACAACCTTGCTGGTGTGTGAAGGGAAGGCAATTGTTAGGTAATCTGAACATTCTTTGGCATTGCCCTTCTTTAGGATTGGGATATAAACTGACCTTTTCCAAGCCAGTGGCCACTGTTGAATTTTCCAAATTTGCTGGCATACTGAGTGCAACAAATACTCAAACAGCATCATCTTTTAGGATTTTAAATAGCTCAGCTTGAATTCCTGTGAGTCAAAAAAATTTTGAGGGTGGCCTCCAAGATTGGACCTAATACTAGTGTATGTGTAAGGGGAGACTGGAGATGAGCAAAATGCTGTTGATGCAGCTCCCCACATAGAAGAAGCTGGGGTGCCTACTTCTTGGAGAATGTTGATGTATAATGGAAGTGACTTGGAGAGACTATAGTATGTATATAGATGTTATGTAACTCGTTCTGGTCTGCTAACCACATCAAGAGAAAGAGCCTCTTGTTTGGCTGTGACTATAGAGCCAGAACTGGGATGGTGGAGGGAAAAGAGCATCAATGTAAATGTCAGTCAGTCCTTCCTTGCTCTTGGTTTGACCTCTTCTCTTTGGTTGACTTCTTCCTAGCCATTGGTGTTCCAGTGATAGAAGAGAGACAAGGCCTTCTTCCTTTGAGATAACATTTCATTTTAGGTGAAGTAAATTTAATTTAGAAGTCCCAACCTTCTGAGTTTCCAAAGGTCAGAAGAATGAACCACTCAAAGTCTAGGAGTCTAGGAGTTGAGTCCCTTCTGAGTTTTGCAGCCAGCCTGAAAAGGACTGAGCAGTCACCTTCAGAATCATTACCGCATACCCCCTTTGCCCCCTGAGTTAGTTGCATTTGGCGTGACCAATGCTATGTAGAAACTGCACTAAATCTGAACCCATGTTCCCCAGACACCAAGTTGGTATATGGGAGAGTATGTGTTTCCCTCCCCCCTTTCCCCCACTATGTTTGGGAAGTAAGGATATTTATACTTTTGTTCTTAATATATTTCCAAATAAATATCACTTTGTAGAAGCAAATTGATGTTAATTGGTTAAATGAAAGTAGAGGGCTAACAACTGGTGGTTAACAAGTGGTGGGAACACACTTGGAATGGGGGTGCAAGCTTCTAGGTTAATCTTCCCAAGACTGACAGAGAAGTAGGGCTGGGACAGTGAAGAAACCCTCCAAACCCTCAGGGGTACCCCTAGAACCCTGAGGGGGAGAAGCTGATGACCTGGTTCTGGGATAGTAAACTCCAGAGTACTAAGTACACATATATGAGCACCATTGGTCATCCTTGGTGCCCTTGGATGCCAACCTCCAGAACACTAATTCATCTTAAGTAGACTGAAAGGCCTCAAGGCAAGCAATCACACCCACCTGTGGTCCTCTGAGTCATTATCTCTCTCTCCCAGAGAAGTTCAAGGTTCTGCTTGACCTAGTTAAAACAAGATATATAACAGGAACCTTCCAGACTATCTGTGCTTGAGACCAGTTTCAGAAACACATCATATGGACAACCCTATGCCTTCCCAACCTGTGAGTATTGCTACTAAAAATTGTACCATTCCCATTTCCATATGTCTTTCTTTTTCTCCAGCTTCTACTGGTATCCAAATCTAAACCTTTTGGTTTCAGAACTATTTTATTCTTTTAAAAATTGTTGAGGACCCCGAAGAGCTTTTATGTAGGTTCTATCTACCAAGAGTTACCATATTTGAAATAAAAATGGATAAAGTGTTAAAATATTTATTAAAAATAATAAACCCATTACATGTTAATATATAAAATAACTGTATTTCCCCAAACAAAAAATACGAAGACTAGCATTGCTTTACATATTCTTGCAAAGCTAACCCCTGTCTTAACAGAAGAAACCCGGGTTCTCATATCTGCTTCTGCATTCAGTCTATTGTAATAAGTTGTTTTGAAGTATATGAAGGAAATCCAGCCTCACACAGATATGTATTTGGAAAAGGGAGCAATATTTTAATAGTAGTATTATGTGAATAGTAGTTTTAATGGTTAGTAGTATTATGTAGTTTTGACCTTGAAGACCTCCTGAAAGGGAATCAGAGACCCCCATAGGTTTACACTTTGAGAATTTAGAGTGGTGTCAACTGAAATAGAAAAGGATGCCTGAGGGTATCATATTGACTTAGAAAACCACAAATTAACATTATTTATGTTGTGTTTTTTTTTTTGTTAAACATTTCCCAATTACATTTTAACGTGGTTTTGGCAGGACTTGGGAGTTCTGGTGGCCACTTGAGTTTTGACATCTCTGCTAAACCATAAGCTGTTGTCTAGGAATGAACAGAGCGTTTTAGGCAATTGTACCTACTTTCCTACCCTGGGAGAGAGGTAGTGTTGAGAAGGTAACACTCCTGAAGGAGTCGCAGGGACACCCTGCTTTTTTACCCTACACCTGACCTGCGACTAAGGAGCTTGCCTCATACTCCTAGGATTCATTCACTGTCTCCCACTCACTTGCCATGGGAAGGATGGCTAACCTGTCAGCCCAGAGCTTAAAAGTTCTGGGCCACAGGTTACATCATAATAGATAGCTTTTATATTGCAAGTTGTTTTTTTTTTTTTAATTAAACTCATTGGGGCAGCTAGGTGGCAAAGTGAGTAGAGCACTGGCCCTGGAGTCAGGAGGACCTGAGTTCAAGTTTGACCTCAGACACTTGACACACTTACTAGCTGTGTGACTTTGGGCGAGTCACTTAACCCCAATTGCCCTGCCTTCCCCCATCAAAAAAAAAGAAAAAAATTAAACTCATTTTCAGAGGAGGAAACTGAAGTAGAAAAGAGGTTAAAATGATTTGTCCATGGTCATTCTGTTCAGTTGTGTCAATTTCTTTGTGACCCCATTTGGGGTTTTCTTTGCTCTGGCCCATTTTACAAATAAGGAATGAGGCAAATAGGGTTAAATGACTTGCCCAGGGTCACACAGCTACTATGTGTCTGAGGCCAGATTTAAACTCTGGAAATGAGTATTCCTGATTTCTGGCCCATCATTGTATCCACTGCACCACAGATATTAAATGTCTGGGCTAGAATTCGAACTCGGGTCTTCTCAATTTCAGGTCCAGCCCTAGAACCAGCCCACCACCTAGCTGCCTCATAAAATACAGATAATTTACTATAATTAGTGTTCCTGACTTGAAGGACCTTCTGGGGAGCAGAGTATAATCCCAATTCATTCCCATCTATTATCATGATCTGTCTTTCCGTTGTCTCTCTTCACTGTCTCCGTTCCCTTATCTGTGATGTCATTTCTTACTTTCCTTCTTTTCCCCTTGACTCACTTTCTAGCTCTACTTCTTCTCCTTTGTTTGGTTTCAGCTTTTCTGTTCTCTTGCTCCTCCACTCTCTCTGAGCTACCACTCCAGGCCTGCATCTGCACCCATCAGAATTTTTGTGTGTATGCAGCGTCCCGGGCTTGAGATTTCCTTCATGCAGGTAATCCCAGAATTGGAAACTTCCCCTACCAGAGAAGATCCGCAACTCTTTTGGAATTTATAATCTCAAAGCAGGGGTTCTTAACCTATTTTTGCATCGTTGACTCCTTTGGCTCTCTGTTGAAGCCTATGCACCCCTTCTCAGGATGTTTTTTAAGTGTCTAAAACAAAATATATAAGATTTCAAAGGTAAACCAAAGGTTAGTGAAAAAAAATTTTTTTTTTCTCCATGCAAGTTCAAGGAGCCCCTGAAATTTATCCATGGATCTCTTTGTGGATCTTATGTTAAAAACCCCTGTCTTAGCAGGTTCCCAGAGCCCTAGGAAATTACTTGTCCAGGTTACAAAGCCAGTGTGTGTGAGGAATGGGACTTGAACTCATATCTTCTGGGCTTCTTCTTCACGTGAATGTAGGGAGTTTAACATAAAATTTTCGATTACTTGATTTCCAAAGCTGCTGCGTACCTAGCACAGTGCTAGACGCGAGGCGGTGGGGGTAAAGAGACAAAGACCCTCCCCCCCCAAAAAAGGAGGAAGCTGCCCTCACGGAGTTTACATTCCATAAGTGTAAACGCTAATCTACTAATTAAGCGGCAATGAGTCGTGCGACCAGTCAAGCTGTCATCCCTCTGGGAGAAAGGGGGAAAGGAGAGGGGAAAAGGGGCAGAGGAGGAGCGCTGGGCGAGCCTGGGGCGGAAGCAGCCGCAGCCTATGGCTCCGCCCAGAAGGGCCTCGTCAGCCAGACCACGGGCCCTCAGCCCGCCTCGGCCCCGCCTCTTGGGAACCAGCAGCCGTTAGAGGGCGTGGTCAGTAGGCCGAGTCTCGCGGGAAATTCCGTTGGCGGGGCTGTTGTCTCTGGCGGGGGAGCGGGGTACAGTTGCTAAGGAAATGACTCTTAAGCACCGCCCCGTCTGGCCGGGCGGGGTCTCCTCCCGGCGCTATTTCCGGTTCCGCTCCCCCTTAGATTCCCTTGGTCCCGTTACCGCGGCCGCCGCCTCCTCCAGCCCCCGGCCGTCGTCCTCATTTGCAGGCTTCGCGCCTCTCGCCGGCACGTCGCCTTGGCCACGCCTTCTTTTCTGTCCGCTCCCTGCGGCGCGTGCCCCCGGAGCTCTTGCGCCGGGACGGGTCACGGCTTCTCTCGCCCGCCCTGCCCATCTGCCGGGCCTTCAGACGTCGCGATGGGCGCGTATCTCTCCCAGCCCAACACGGTGAAGAGCTCTGGGGATGGGGAGGGCACCGCGGGCCCGGGGGGACACGGCGCTCCGCGCCTGCCGCTGCCCTACGGCTTCTCGGCCATGCAAGGCTGGCGCGTCTCGATGGAGGTAATTGCGGGAGGGAGGCAGACCCCACCGGCCGGGCAACCGCTGGGAGATGGGAGGCGGAGTGCAGGTGCTGATCTCACGTGGAGTAGAAGAAGCACATTCTGGGTCCCCAGAGTTCGGGGCCGGCAGGCGCTGGGGCTCCACGGAGGCGTGCCTCAGGCCTCCGCCTCACCCCCCCAGCCCGCTCCTGTCCCTCCCAGGCTTCGCAGGGCCGGCCGGCCGCCCTTTGGGCGTAAGCCGCGTGAACTCGGGTTTATCCGCCCTTCCCACCCGCCTGGCTTCCCTCGAGGGGTAAAGGGAAGGGGGAGGAAAAGGTGACCTCCCCCCGGGACGGTGTTGACATGTAATCTCTATTTTGTGTGTGTGTGTGTGTTTAGACAGACATACATACAAAATGGGAAGGCCTAGTTTGGGTGGGGAGGCCGCCTAAATGGAATGCTGAGCAAGCATTCTGTTTTGGATTTTTCAAACTCCCAAGTTGCTGTTGCTTGGCACTGCATGGGGTTAATTCCAAGGCCCCGAGCTTGTCTTCCAGAATCTGTCATTAAGAATGAACCTTGTGAGAGAGGTCATTTCCAGGGAAATTTTTTTCAGTCTTTTAACATACTCAAGTTAACTGTCTTGATCTTTCATTCCAGCTCAGTGTTTCTTCTTTCTTAAACTCCTCAAAAATTAGCTTTGTCGTGGTCTGCTGCTCGCTTTGAAGTGGCCAACTGCTTATAGTGCGTTTACTTGCTGTCATCCGTGCCTTTAACAAACTTTCATTGCTTTCATCAACTTTCTTTTCTGTGACTTTTACTTGAGCATTTTCTTCTCTTGTATTTTTATAAGGAACCCTTTTTTACTCCCTTTAGGAAAATGGACCTAGCAAAGAAAAAGTTGTTTAGCTGGAGTTATGTTTGAAAATACAGAGAAGGGTATCAGATATTGGTCCTAAAAAAAGGAAGAGAATAAAGACGGATGCACTTTAGCACTTCTGCCTTCTTTAGTGATAATGACTTATTTGCTAGGTCAAAAAAAAGAGTGGGTGAGTGGGGGGTGATTGGGGGAGGGGGGAATATATCCAGCTGAAAGACTGGAGTGAGACAGTGGATTAAGGCAGTTGGGGTTAAAACTGGTGTTTTATCTGTCAAGGCATGCTCTGTAGATATTACTCTTGGGAATTCTCTGCCCCACCCCTTCCCCTTGATTTAGCTCTAGAATGGCAGCATGGAGTTAAACAGTTTCGTTTTTAGGTTCAGATTCTGTAGCTGAATAGTTTCTTTTGGCTGTTATAACCAACAGTCATGATAAATTGTGTGACCAGGTTGCTGAAGAGGACTGAATGGGCTGGCATCTTTGTACTGTTTCCCCCAATAATATTAAAAGCCCCTTAAGTCAGGAACAGTGTCTCCATTTTTGTGTAAATTCCCCACAGTGCACAGTGTAGTGAGTATGGTGGATGCACAAGTTGGAACTTTGGGATGGTTTAAAGGTCAGCCCTACCTTAAGGGAGGTGTGGATTGGGTGATTTGGGGAGATTCCTTTCATTTCTACAAATTTTCCATTGAGAGTCTTTGTTATGGTCTTATAATTTCTTGAAATTTACATGCAATATGGCAATACTTTTCTTCCAGGGTTCCTCATTCCATACATTTTCTCTCTGTGTTAATTATGTGAAGTGGTCTTTTTCTTCAGCTTTTCTTTCTATTTTAGTTGCTGCCATTCTTGGGCAATAATATTTCTAGTTTCTCATTTTAACTTAATTGTCTGGATCTAGATCCACTTCCTTCATCTATTTGTCCCATTAAGCCAACATTGTTCAGTATTCCTACTAGACTTTTTCATTTTGTCCATGAGTTATGGTATAGCCAGAGGCTGATCAACAAAGGTCTGTATATCATGCAGTGATTTTTAGCTAAAATGCCCATGATCTAAATTTTCCTTCTGAGAGATTGACTGCTAAAGGTGTTTGAATTTTCTAATGTACTTTAAAAAAAATTTCCCCCCCTCCTCCTTCACATGCTTGGATAGCTTTAATGAAACTCTTCCTAAATTTTGTATTGGATATATATTCTGTAAGACCCTAGTACATTATTGCTAAAAAGAATTTTACATTTTTTGTACTTTAAGGTTTAACATCTCCGTGGCTTAACACTTCCAATTAATAAAAGTCCCCTACTTAACCTGCTTGGTTCTGTTGGTTTAGATTTGGAAAGTTTTATTATCCTAATAAACCTTTACAACATTTGATAAATCCCTGTTGCATAGGTCCAGCATAACAGGATGTGCTAGTGTACCTTTTTCTCTTGAGTCAGGGGGTGGCAACTGTCACACTCACCTTCACATTTTATTCTCCCTGCCTTTCTCTAGCCTCTTTCACTGTGGTACCAAGGTGCCTTGACTGAGGAGGTGTAATCCAGACACAACAAACAGGGAGTTCCCCCTCCCTTGGCTCATCATACTTTGGAGGGAGCCTGAGACCAAGCTGGTTGAGGTGTGTGGGAGCAGAGTGAATTTGGTGGTGGTGGCTGGGGAGAGGGGTGGCAGGTTGGGAGGTAGGGAGCGGATGGATGGGTAGCCTAGATTTTGCAACTTCTGATAGATTGTAGATCATTGGATAGAGAATGCTTTCAAAGATAGCTCTGAATGGCTTGGGACCTTTGGTGTTAACAAGCTAGTTTTAATGGTGAGTCTGTCTCTCTTAGGTTTTTACATTCTTTATTCTTCTAGTGATTCTTGGCCCAGGAATTCTTATCTTTCTAATATCTCTGTAGATATCTGTGATATTTGTGTTGTAGTGATTTTTTTAAAGCAGGTTCATGGCCTTCTAAAACAAAAGCTGAGGTTTTCCAAGGTACTTGTGGAGAAGGAACTGTAGAGCCTTGGATGGGTATGGGCTGTGTAATTGAATTGGCTCCCCCCACCCTCAACCTTTAAAGTATGCAAAACTGAGAGAGGAAAAAGCTATGAAGCTCCAAATCTTATGTTTTTGAATTGATAGGATTCTTTAAGGACTTGTATATTTTTGGTGGAGATGTGATGGGGTTGGAGAAGACATTCTAAGATGAAGTTTTAGGACTGTTGGGTAGAATGGATGTCTTAGTTTAACCTGACTTGGGAAGAGGTATATCAAGGCCTACTGGCAGGTGAATATAAAGTGTTTAAAATGATTGGCTGTGGAAAATGACTTGCCTGAGGCCTTAAAATGCATGACTAGCCAGAAAGCATTGAACTTAATTTTGGGAGAGACAGTGATATGTTAGAGCACATGAGAGTTAGGAGGCCTCTGCATTCTAGTGCAAAGTACTTCACTTTCCAGAACCTTAAATTTGAGAGATTTGGACAAAACGAAGAAAGGAAGAAATTTTCTAGATGGGGGGAATGATGTTTCTGGGCTTGAGGCTCATAATCCTAGTTTCAATCTATATAGCATTGTGATCTTTTTGAAGGCAGGAATTGGTTTTTCATCTTTGTCTCTCCAATTTACAGCAGTTAAGTGCATAGGGTAAGGCACTTAATAAGTGTTTGTTGAATTGACTAATTTTAGTGACTGAAAAAGAATAAATTAAAAGAATCTTAGAACACTACATGAACATAGTTTTTTAGGTAGGGTAGTGGTAATAACTGGCTCATAGGAGAAAGAGTAGCCTGGGATCTAGTTTGACTTGAGATGCAACATACATATGACAGATGTGATTTTTTCTTTGCAGGTTTCAGGCTCCCTCTAAAACTAAGATGGAATAGTTTTGTATGAGAGTTTTTAAAGAAATGGCCTCAATGTTCGACTTAAAATGAACAAAAGTCATTGAAAGACAGTTTTCAGAATTTTCTGTGAAAATACTGAAGTTGTTTCATTAGCTCACTGAAAATGAGCAAAATGGTTCTTTCTCCATTTCCTTCTCTGCAGTATAAAGTATCTGTCAACAACTTACCATATAAGTTTGAGTAAGACTTTGTGATCAGGAGTGCAGGATAATTAGGCTTATTGTCACATGCCTAATTTTTTCCAAAGCATTTTGAGGGCTTTTATTAGGGTTATAACAGTTTGTTGTAATAAGGTTGAAATATATTAAAACTGCTCTAGGATTTTTTTGGCTAACAGTTTTTTATGATAAGATAAACTAAAGTTGGTGTGGTCTTGATTGGAAGACACCGTACCTTCCAGTAAAATTATAGACGTCCTATCTTTGGTATTCCCTAGAAATAATGCTCAAAATGCTCTGATTCTGTATCATAAAGGGTTCAATATGATTTCTTTTACACTGAGAACACCTTGTACGTAGAATAGAAGATTTGGAGTAGTTGAACCATTAACCTTGGGGCAAGTTAATTTCAGACGTGCAGTGGATTATGTAAGATATGACTCTAGGATTTGATATAAAATTGTGTGAGTCCTGATGGTGGAAAAATTTTAGGTACCTAATAGGTAGTTTGGTGGCTCAGTGGGTAGAGTGCAGGGCCTGGAGTAAGAAATACCTGAGTTCAAATTCAGCCTCAGGCACTTAATAGCAGTGTGACCCTGGACAAGTCACTTAATTTTTGTTTGCCATAATTCACTGGAAAAGGAAATGGCAAATTAGTATCTTTGCCAAGACAATCCTATGGATAGTATTGTCATGCTACAGTCCATGGAATCATGGAGAGTTGGACACAACTGAACAGTAAAAACAGCAGCAGTTTCTGATATTGTAACATCCACGTGTGATAGCAAAAGGGATGCTGTGGAAAATTAAAAGAGCCCCTTGGGGCATTGGAAGCTGAAGTTTTTAGATTTGAAATCTAACCCACTGATAGTTAAGAGCAGTGCATACTTTTGCTGAACCAAACTAGAACCCACTTTTTACCTAGAGTGCACTCAATTGAATTAATTAGTCTGGAAAAATCAAATCAACTTTTAAAATATAGCAGTGCATTTTTGTTTATTATAGCTTGTAATAGATGTATTCCTATATTCCTCATATTTCAGAGAGAGATGGGTATTTCATTTTTAGAAAGTTTTAAGAGACCTTTTCTTTTTACTATACTATTTCCTCATTATCTTTCAGACCACTGAAGGTTGTACTTGGAATCAGACTTCTGTTATTCTGAACAAATTTATTTCCAGACTCTTAGTCCTTCCCTTGCCTCTCACAGTCCTCTCTATTCAGTTATCTTCTCAAGACTTTGTACTTTCAGAAAACTTAGATTTGTGTGCTCAAATTTGCAGAAAGATAGAGGCTCTAGGTCTATTATCTCCTATTTCCATATGCTACTTTTAACAAGCGTGTTGTCTCTAGAGGCACAAATCCATAGAAGCAAACTTAAATGTCATTGCTAAGTAGAACCTTCCAACTGAACATAGAGCATTGATTCCTATTTAATGAATGATTTTATTTGCTTTTGCTAGACATATAAAACTTATAATCTTGTAACCTATAAAAGATCCTCTGGGAAGGAGGTGGGGGGGGAAGAAGGAAGGAAGGAAACAAGCATTAATAAGCAGCCAGGTGCTACTTTGTACCAAGTGCTTTACAAATATTATCTCTTTTGATATCATTATCCCCATTTTATGCTTGGGGAAACTGAGGCAGGCAGCAATTAAGTGACTTGCCCATGGTCACACAGCTAGTAGGTGCCTTGGACTAGATTTGAACTCAGGTCTTCCTAATTTTAAATTCAGTGCTCTCTCTGTTGGCCCATCTAGCTGCTTCTATAAACTTTGACTTATTGTCATTGGTGGCCTATGACCTATTGAATATTTAACACTTTCTGAAATTGTTAAATAGTTGCATATGCTATATCATTAGAAATTATCATGTTTCATCTTTAAATATTAACATTTTGTATCGAGGAGTCATAGTGTTGCTTGGTGAAGGCGGGAGGCAAAGGTAGGGATGAGAAGATAGCTGGGGCTAGAACCACAGGTAATAGGAGGACAGTGCAGACAGTGTGTTCAGGGATAGCCTCAGTTTCTGGGAAACAGGCAGATCTGAAGAAGATTCCCAAAATAGTTTCTGAGGGAGCTTATAATGGTCACTTTTGAGAATGGTTGGATGTACTGAAGAGACATCAGGGAAGACAGTGATTGGGTTTTATTGAAAACATGGCATCTCATTAGAGGGGCCTGATGAACACTTTACATCAGGTGTTGGCTCTGTAGGGCTCGCAGTTGTAGCCTTAACATTTCCCTTTTATTGTTGTCCTAAGAAGAGTTCTCAACATTTCATTGTTCATTCATTCATTTATGTTGAAATGCAGTAATAAAAATATTTTATTAATTTTATATTTTTCAGTTCCATATTATCTCCCTCCTTCCACCCCTTTCCTCACCCTGAGAAGGGAAGAAATACAATATACATAATATATATATATGAAGTCACACAAAGCATTTTACCTGTGAGATTGTGCAAAACATTTTCATATTAGCCATGTTGCCAAAAAAAAAGGAAAGAAAAAGTGAAAAAAATGATGCTTCCATCAACACTCAGAATCCATTAGTTCTCTCTTTAGGGGTAGATAGCATTTTTCGTCATATGTCTTTTGGAATTGGCTTAGATCATTTTATTGATCAGAATAGCTAAGTCATTCACAGTTGTTGATGATCCTTAGAGTATATATGCAAAACTTATTTTTTCATTCATCGTGTTCTGGGGATAAAAGGCAAGAAAAGAAAAAACTATATTCTTTGGTCTGTACTCTGAATCCCTCAGTTCTCTATCTGGAGGTGGACAACATTTTATATCATGCGTCTTGGAGTTGTGGTGGATCATTGTGTTGATTGAAGTCACTTAAGTCTTTCACTTGGTTGATTATCTTTACAATATTGCTGTTACTGTATAGATTGTTATCTTGACTTTGTTCACATCACTTTGCATCAGTTCACGTAAGTCTTCCTAGATTTTTCTGAAACCACTTCATCATTTTTTACAGCACACAAATACTCCATCACATTCAGGTACCATAACTTCTTAACATTTTGTTTAGAAGCAGTGACAGTTTCTTGTAGGCAAGGGACCATGTCATTTATATTTGTAAATCCTTAATATTAGTGATTTGCACACAGTTGTTACTTAATAAACTAATGAAGAAGCATTTATTAAACACTATATGCAAAGTAGTTATTTAGCGAGTGAATGAATGAAAAGCCTTTCTTAAATACTAAGTAAAAAGCAGTGTGTGCTAAATACTGGGTATACGAATAAAAAAGCAAGGTGGTTCTTCTCAAGGAGCTCATTTTCTAATGGAAACAACATATATAAGGGATTTTAGCTGCAAGTCAGATGGAAAGTTCTCATGGTCCTTAGGGTGCAGTGGCAAAGCAAATAGTATTGCATCTTCTTTGACGTCATTCCTATTGATAAAATCATATCTGTTTCCGGCTGCTTGTATTATTTTCTCCTTGACCTGGAAACTCTGGAATTTGGCGACAATATTCCTAGGAGTTTTCTTTTTGGGATCTTTTTCAAGAGGAGATGGGTAGATTCTTTCAATTTCTATTTTACTCTCCGGTTCTAGAATATCAGGGAAGTTTTCCTTGATAATTTCTTGAAAGATGATGTCTAGGATCTTTTTTTGATCATGGCTTTCAGGTAGTCCAATAATTTTTTAAATTCTCTCTCCTGGATCTGTTCTCCAGGTCAGTGGTTTTTCCAATGAAATATTTCACATTGTCTTCCACTTTTTCGTTCCTTTGGTTCTGTATTATAATATCTTGATTTCTCATAAAGTCATTAGCTTCCACTTGCTCCAGTCTAATTTTTAAGGTGGTATTCTCTTCAGTGGTCTTTTGGACCTCCTTTTCCATTTGATTAATTCTGCCTTTCAAGGAATTCTTCTCCTCATTGGCTTTTTGGAGCTTTTTTAACATTTGGGTTTGTTCTTTAAGGTTTTATTTTCTTCAGTATTTTTTGAGTCTCCTTTAGCAAGTCATTGACTTGTTTTTCATGGTTTTCTTGCATCATTCTCATTTCTCTTCCCAATTTTTCCTCTACTTCTCTTACTTGCTTTTCCAAATCCTTTTGAGCTCTTCCGTGACCTGAGACCAATTCATATTTTTCTTGGAGGCTTTTGATGTAGGCTCTTTGACTTTGTTGACTTCTTCTGGCTGTATGTTTAGATCTTCGTCACCAAAAAAGGAATCTTAAGTTTGAGTCTGAGTTTGTTTTTGCTGCCTGTTCATGTTCCCAGCCAACTACTTGACCCTTGAGCTTTTTGTCAGGTTATGACTGTTTGTAGAGTAGAGAGTGCTTTGTCTCAAGCTTTAGGGTGCAAGCACTGCTGTTTTCAGAGCTACTTCTACTCCGCTGTCACCCCAGGCTCTGTCGCTGCAGCGCTCCTCCTCCCCCAAGAACCGCCAGCCAGGACCATAGTACAGATCCAAGTAGGGCACAGCAAGAGAATCTGCTTTTGTGCCAACAAAGCTCTCCTTGCAGTGCCACTCTGATCCGCTGCTAGATTCCTCCCATCGTGTGAGCCAGGGACTCAGGAAGCAGCTGATGCTGTAGCTCTGGAAGCAGCCTCGGGAGTTTCCTGCTGCTGCAACCTGCCAACACTGCTGCACTACCTCTGCCACCTCTAGGGCTGGTGATCGGACCTCTCTGAACTCGATTCTGCAGTTTCCCTCTAACCTGCTTTTTGGCGTTTGTGGGTTGAGAAGTCTGGTAACTGCCACAAAAAGTCACTGATTCATGGCCCCAAGGCCTGTTCCAGCTGGCTGACTGTGGGTCTGGTCTGTCCTGGCGTGGCCCAGCTGGGCTGCCTTCTGCTCCCGGCACCGTGCGATAGACCCCTCCCAGCAACCATCCAGGCTCTCCTGGGCTGGAGACCTGTTTCCCTCTGCTATTTCATGGGTTCTGCAGTTCTAGAATTTGTTCAGAGCCATTTTTTTACAGGTGTTTGGAGGGATTTGGGGGAGAGCTTAAGCAAGTCCCTGCTTTCCAGCTGCCATCTTGGCTCCGCCCCCCCAAAGCTCATCAATCATATCTGTTTCTGATATTGAACATTTTAACAGTTGGTGTCAAGAACTTTTTTCTCCAGGTCTTCAGTAGGTATGGCTCCTGAGAAGGCTTCAGTGCTTACTGAAGCAGTTGTCAGGTCGTATCTCCACAGGAGTTGCTTCTAGGGATGATGTCTGAGAGGGCTGGGTTGGATGCAGGACCACTGGTCTGGGAGAGGCTGCAACTCCTGGTATTCTTGGATTGACATGTCTTTTGGTAGTAGTTAGTCAGAGGTTGATATTGCAGGGTGAGAAAAATGGGCCTCTTTTCAGTACTAACTACTCCGTTTAGTGACAGCTATGAGGCCTAGGCTAAGAAACAGGGTTAACAGTTCAGGGGGCACTGCTAAGGCTATCTAATTAGGGATATGGTTGAAAGAATGAATTGTGGACATATATATCATCACCATTATCTTACAAGGTGTGCTGGTGTGTGGACCCTTTCTACACTTTCTTCTTTGTCGTCTTTCTCTCTTTTTCTCCTCTAGGTAATTTTGTTTCTTTAGGAACAGTAAAACTATTGCATGTAACTTGGTTTTCTTATAAAAATGTGTTTTGTCTATTAAACTTAAAAGTATAATTATTCGAATATTTGTTACAAATTTTATAATAGAATTTACCTTAAACAGTTTTGTTGATATCTTTTGGGTTTTTTTGGTCACCTCAATTTGTATAATTATATAATAATACTCAATGGTAGATTCCTCAAATTAATTCTTTTGGAAGATCTAAAAATTGATTCTTAACAGCCTCTTTTTTCTTTTTTTGCTGTCATCACTACAAAGAGAAAAGGGGTTGCACAATGAAGAATATTTTGCACTTTGCTCGTCTCTTGGGTTGACAAATAACAACAATATAAGTGACCAACCTTCTGGTGATAAGCCTCTGCACTTAAATATCTAGGCTGGTATCCTCAGACATAGCCTGTCACAGGCCTGTATTTGAGGCTTCCCGGATCTGTCAGTTCTCGTGTTCTGTTACTATAACCTTTAGAAATTCAGGATCACCCCATGATGGGACATCAAACTAGGATTTTTTTCCCTCTTTTTGGAGGCAGTTGGGGTTAAGTGACTTGCCCAAGGTCACATAGCTAATAAGTGTCTGAGGCTGGATTGTGAACTCAGCTTCTCCTGACTCCTGGGCCAGTGTTCTATCTACTTCACTACCTAGCTGCCCCTTCAAGGTAGGATTTTAATGGAATCTAGCATGCCTTAGTTTTTGCCACTTTGAAAATCAGTCAGTCTGGCATAGTCAGTGGAAAAAGATCTGCGAGTTTTAGTGGACTGCAAGCTCAACATGACTCAACAGTGAGATATGACCCTGAAGGAGGAGAAGGAATCTGACTTGGGGGCATGGTGAAGTCAGTGAGAGAAGTCCCAAAGTAGTGCAGCCAGGTGAGAAATGAAGAGAGGTGTCTGAGTTGAGCTCTCTCCTTAAATGGCAGGCAGAACTAGGAGCCTGTGAATTGTATACTCAAGGTATTTTATGCCCTGGTTTTCATGACAGCTTTCTTAAGTTATGAAAGTCTGGTTTCACAGATGTTTAGGATGGGTAGAGTTTGCAAGGAAGCAGATTTAGGCTTGATGTAAGGAAAAATTTCCTAGCAATTACAACTATTCTGGAATGGGCTACCTCAGAAAATAGTATACTCCTCTTTACTAGAGGTCTTCATGTGATCAGTTCTTTGGTATATTATAGAGAATATTCTTGTTGGGGTTTAGACCAGACTTGATAGCCTGTGAGGTCCTTTCCGACTCCATGATTTTATATTCTCTGTTTTCCTAACGTGTTTGAAAAGACCTTTCCAATTTCAAGTTGCTTGTGTATTCTACTTCAGTAGCAGCTATCATCATTCACATTTTTATTTTCTTTTTTAAATTATCATTTACATTTTTACTTTTGAATCTTCAGAGTCCAAAGACTTTAGAATTAAGATTTGTAATAATAGAAACTGGCTGACAACATTCTTATAAATTTTAATGAAGTCTTTCATTTTACCTCTATGCTTTTAAGTAGGAAGTTTTCAGGCTCATTTGATAAAAAGTGTTTGATCAATGTACATGGTCAGATAAAGATGCATTAACTGTATAGCTATGCAATGTTTTACTAAAAAAATCCTTCAGAAATAATTTAGAATGTGGTGGATATCTTATTTTAAACATTTGTGATTTTAAAAGATTTTTTTTATCCTACATTTTTAGGCATTGTTGATATCATCATGGATATGTTTAGTGACAACAAAAAGACCCTGGGAAAATAAAGAGAAATATTTTTCCCCAGAATTTTCCTGTCCTCCCAAACAGCCTTTAGCATGTCCCATTATGGCTAGGATGAATACTGACTGTTTACTAAATTTTGTTACCATAAAGAAAACAGCCTTTGAGGTTTAAAAGAAGCCAGCCTTAGAACAAATGTAAGGAAGTCCTACTTCTGACCTACTGTATCAGGTAGTAAGCTTATAAAATGTATAGCAGAAGGGAAAATTCAGAATGAAAATATAGCTATGTTCAGAAAAAAAGCTTAGATAAATGCAGGAATGATAACTATAATGAATTGTTTGATGGGGAGAATGAGATGTTTGGGGAAAATACTCCCTAAGTTTTTGAATTTTGATTGAGGGAGTATAACTATTTTCTCCTACACAGAATATTATAGTCATATAGATCTCATCCAGTATGTTTCTGAGAAGCCCTGACTCTCTTGCTGTTTTGTTGTTTTGGGGTGGCTTTTTTGGCCATTGTTTATTCCAAGGGCATACATATAGTCTTGGAGGTGCTGTAGTGTAATGAAAGTGTCTCTGGGTCTAGGATTGGAGATATAGAGGTAGATTGATTCTCATTTATTGTCTGCCTGCTTCCTATATAGCACTTTTACTTAAAAAAACAATAACAATACAGGGGCAGCTAGGTGGCAAAGTGGATAGAGCACTGGCCCCAGAGTCAGGAGGACCTGAGTTCAAGTGCAGCTTCAGACACTTAGTAGCTGTGTGACCCTGAGCAAGGCACTTAACCCCACTTGCCTCCACACACAAAATAAAAATAACGATTCAAAACAACCTACAGTAAGGACCTAATTGCTTATATAAAGGATGAGTATTGTAGGAGCTTTGAAGAGAGAACTTGGATGGTCAGAAAACAAGCATTTTACTAAGTGCCTACTATATGCCAGGCACTGTGCCAAGCACTTTACAAATGTTATCTCATTGGATTCTCACTACAACACTGGGAGGTAAGTGCTTATTATTATCTCTATTTAATAGTTGAAGAAACTTGGGACGGAAGTTAAATGACTTGCCCAAGGTCACACAGCTAGAAATGGTAAGACTTTAATTGCTCCTTTAAGGCAGAATATAACTTGAATAAGAGAGGAGGGGGAAGGACATTCCAGGTAGGAATAAAAGAGAAGGTAGGAATGCTTGGGTTATGTTAAGGAAATGGTGGGTAAAAAGTTTGAATAGGAAATTAGGATGAGTTGAGTAGGTAGGTGTTAGGTTGTGGAGGGCCTTGAATGATAATCCAAGGTGTTTAAATGATATTAATTAATAGGGAGCCATGAGTAAAGGGATGGGAAAGTGTTTTGAATCAATGTTTTAGGAAGATTAATCTGTTGATTATATGTAGGATGGATTAGAGAGACTGGAAATTGGAAGCCTAGTTAAACTATTGCAACAATATTAGTATGAGCTAATAAATGTCTAAACAAAGGTGGTGGCATTGGAAATGGAAAGGAGGAGGAAGTATGTAAGAGGTTACAAAGGAAGAATTAAAATCAACAAATGCTTAATCAACACCTATATATTGGGCATTTGGGGATTCAGTGATTAATAAGGATGTGATCCCTGGTCTCAAGTAGCTTAAAATCTACTGGGGTAAATGGGTGGGAAATGGCATGTATACAGATAAATATGTGATAAAAGTAGAATATAATAGAGCAAAGAAAGATTTCAAAGTATTATAGAAAAATTTGAAGGACAAGTTACTTTAAGCTGAAGGGAATTCAGGGGTGGGGAACCTGCGGCCTCCAGGCCACATCTGGCCTTCTAGGTCCTGGGGTTCGATTGAGTACAAGTTTTACAGAATCCTTTTATTAAGGGAATTTGTTCTGTGAAGTTTGGATTCAGTCAGAGGGCTGCACTTGAAGACTTAGAGGCTGCAGGTTCCCCACCCTTGGATTAGGGAATGCTCCAGATTGGAGGTGGCAACCAACATGAACCTTGAAGATTCTGATGTATGAAGTGGGAGACGTGTTCAATCTGAGGAACAGTTGTAGTCTAGTTTGACTGTAATGTTGAGTATGTGTAGGAGTAATGTGAAAAGTAGGTTGAAGCTAGCCTTACATGCCAGCCTAAGGAGTTAGTGTCTGAAGCAGGGTAGAATCCAAGTCTTCCTGACTCCAGGTCCATTACTGTGTCTGTCTACAACATTATAGTGCTTTTGTTTGAGCCTCAGTTTCCATGCCTGTAAAGTGAGTGGACCACATAGTCTCTTGTAGATTTAATATTCTGTGGCCAGGAAGTTTGTTCAGGAACAAATGAAAGACAAGCTCAGAATGAAACACCAGCCAGTCCCATGATGGGATAGTTTCAGAAAAGATAATGGGCCTCTGAGGTCATTTTCAGCCCTGAGATTCTGTGAGTTTATATTTTATCCTATAATAGGCAATAAGGAGATTTTTGAGCAGGGAAATAACCTATTTTTTAGTAAAGTTATTTTGGCAGCTTTTAAAGATTGGATTGGAGAAAGGGGAGTCTGAAGGCAGGTAGATCAATTAGAAAACTGTTAACAGTATTCCAGGTGAGTACTGATGGGGGGGGCCTCAACAAATGTGGTGGCAATAGGATTGGAAATATATGGTTGGATCTGTGAGCAGGTGCGGAGGTAGAATTTAAAGAATTTTGACTAACTGAATGTGGGATTTGAGGGAGTAGAGTAGTAAAAGCTGATATTTTTAGTCTGGATGGCAAGGAAAATGATATTCTCAGTGGAAGTATGGAAGTTGTAGGAGATGATTAATTAAGTTTTGGACTTGACATATCGATATACCAACAGGATATTTAGGTGTGGCTGTCACGCAGATGGTTGGAGCTGAAAGGAGAGATGGGGGCTAGAGATATATATTTGGGATAATTTGCATATGGGTGATCCTTGAATATATGGAAATAAGGTTACAGGGAGTTTATAGAGAGAGGAGGGGACACCCATACTGGGGAGGTGGGAGGAGGGTAACAATGAGCTGGTAAAGGAGAAGTGGGTTAACATGAAGGAGAACCAAAAGAGAATAAATATTATCACTGAAACCAAGAGAGGAAAGAGGATCCACATTGATTGAATGTAGGAAGAGAGAAAGAACAAGGGAGGATTCAAAAATTATTCTGAAGCTATCCCTATTCCTGACCAACAAAATGGAATCTAGTTTTGAGAGAAAGTTTAATTTAAGGTTATAATGGGAGTTTCCAGGTTGAGATTTCCAAAACACTTTGCAGATTCTGTGGGCTAGAAGTTCAGGGATGAAGCTTTTGCTGGAATTGTAGACTTGGAAGTAATTTGTAGAGAAGTCAGGGGATGAGATTTGTAATGGAAAAGGGATAGTATGAAAAGAGTGGAGAGCTGAAGACTGAACCTGGAGATACACCTACATTTAGGAGACAGAAGGAGAAAGGAAAGTCAAAGAACAGTCTTCAGATGGATACTGTAGTGTCAGAAGGTGGTCAGATGAGTCTCAAAATGAAGACTGAGAAAATGCCGCTGAATTAGATGTTAAAGAGATGTAGAGGATTTTCCTTTGGTCCTTAGATTTTTTTTTTAATATATATCAAAACAGCTTCCTGAACTAATCAGTTTGCATCAACTAAAGGCAGTTAGGTGTAGTGCAGTGGGATAGAGTGCTGGGCCTAGAGTCAGGAAAACCCAAGTTCAAATTCAGCCTCAGACACTTCCTTGTTGTGTGCCCCATGGCAAGTCACTTAGTCTTTGTTTGCCTCACTTTCCTCAACTGTAAAATGGGCATAATAATAGCATTTACCTCTACAGGGATGTAAGAATCAAGTCAATAATATTTGTATAGCCCCTTAGTAGGCACTATATAAATGTTTATTCCCTTCCCTTCCCTAGCTAGGAACCTAGGAGACACTTGATTTTCATCCTAGGGTTTTTTCCTTTACTAACTTTTAAATATTCACCAATAGTTAACCCCAGCTCCAAATATCAGATGTCTTGATATTGATGTTTGGGCCTGCTTAGTCACCTACATTCAAAGATTTGTTGCACCTAGCCTCTAATTTCATTTTTCCCCTTAACATTTGTTTTTTAAAATTTTTAGTTCCAAATTATCTACCTCCCTCCCTCCCTGAGGGAGCAATTTGATATAGGTTATATGTGTGCAGTCATGTGAAACGTATTTCCATGTTAGTCATTCTGTAAAAGAAAACACAAAAGAAAAACCCACAAAAAAAATAAAGTGAAAAATAGTATGTTTTGATCTGCATTCAGACTCCGTCAGTCCAGTCTCTGGAGGTGGATAGCATTTTTCATCATGAGTCCTTTGGAATTTTGTTAGATCTTTGTATTGCTGAGAGTCATTCAGAGTTGATCATCATACAGTATTGCTGTTACTTTGTACAATGTTCTCCTGGTTCTCACTTCATTTTGTATCAGTTCACGTGAGAGTCTTTCCAGGTTTCTCTGAAAATCGTCCTGCTTATCATTTCTTAATAGCACAATACTATTCAATTGCAGTCTTATACCACAACTTATTCATTTATTCCCCAATTGACGGATGTCCCCATTGAGAAATAATGTGCCAAGGTAATTAGAAATATGTATAAAAAAATTTCTGCCTAGACTAGTCCTGGCTTGCTAGCTGTTCTCCAGGCTGGAAACCCACGCCTCAGCATGCTGCTACTCTACTCCCACTACTACAAGGTCCTTAAAAGAATTTCAACCCTTACCTAAAAACACTACATGCCTATTTAGAATTCTGCCCACCTTGGGTGCTCTGGACCAAGTTCATCTGTGTCATAATTTTGGGCTTACTCAAGCCAGTTAGGAAGCTTCCTGATTACTAGGCTTTGGATGATTGATCCACATTTCAGTGTTGTCACAAGTAACTCCAAGAAGAAGAGAGAAAAGCCATTATGCTTTGTTACTTTTTTTTTTTTTGGAGAGGGATGGGGCAGGAATAATTCCACCTAAGTTCACCAGCTTTCACAAAATAAAATTCTTTAATTAGCACATTCCCTCCAAGTGTCCATGATCACTTCTAAAACTTTTTTTGTTTGGGATTGCTCACGTTATATAGAAACTTCTCCTCCTCATCCTTGCCCCCTCCCATGAAGATCAGTTGGTAACCTGGTAACTCATTTATAACTGAGAGTTGTCTGAGAGCATTGAGAGGTTAAGTGACTTGACCAGGGCTAACTAGTGTGTCAGGGAGGATTCAAACCCAGGTCTTCTGATTCTAAGGCTGGTCTTAATTACTCTGCCATGCTGCTTCTCTCCTAAAACTTTCAATACTTAAAGTATATTTGTCTTTCAGAGAGCTGTTACATTGTCTCACTTTTTTCCCCTCCTTTCTCTGCTGAGAAAGAACAAGTTTAATCCCTTTTCTACATGATAGCCCTTCAAAATACTTGAAGCTTTCCACCAAAAACATCCCCATTTCCTTCCATAAATCTTCTTAGTGCATGAATAACAGGCTTTACTGCCCTGGTGAAGTCCCATATAGAGGATGCTCCTCTTCAGTTTATCAACATTGTTCCTAAAATATGGTGCCAAATCAGAAACACAATAGCTCGATACTCTAAATGTGTGATCGTGGTTCAGAGTACAATGGGACTTACCTCTCTAGTCCTAGATACTACTTGGGCATCATATTACACCTGACTTATTTTAACTTGTAGTCTATGAATACCTCCAGGTAATTTTCAAATGAACTGCTAGCTAGTCATATCTCCTTCATTTTACACTTGTAAATTTGATTTTTTAAAAGTCAAGTTGGAAACTTTACATTAACCCTGTTAAATTTCAACTAAATAGATTTGGCCCAATTTTCTAGCCTATAAAGATTAAATCCCAACTCTCTCATTCAGTTTGTTAGCCATACTCTTCAGTTATGTATTAGTTGACAAAAGAAATGAGGATTATGTACTGTAACCTTAACAAAAGGTTGCTGTAAATGTGGAAAATTGCATGTATTTTCAGGGTATTTTTTTTGTGTTGATTAGTTTTGCTGAATTTTTTCTTTATCTTTTTTATTTCTTTTAAAAATTTCTTTGTTATATGAGGTTGGTTCTCTAGTAGAATGGGGAGGGAGACGGAGAAATTTCAATATAAAAACAAAAATTAGCAATAGAAATTTTACTTAAAAAGGTGGTACCATTGTTATCCATTGTACCTCTCAGCATATTTGCTGCTGCTTGATATTATCTTCTAGTATGGGGCTGGAGTCAGTAATTATGTTGTTTTTTGGGTCTTGCCTTTTGATTCTGCATTGTTTCACATGTCTTCTTGTAATTATTTGTTTTCTTCACTCATCATTTCTTACAGTTAGCTATGTCCTTCCATCAAAACCTTCAAAAGGTTCTATTCAGTGTACTTGAGTCATGCTTCCTCTGATGCTTTTAATATTTCGTAGATACCAGAGTAGTACTTGGGTTGTGTTTTCTTTCACTTTCACTAAGTGACCTCTCGTTTTTTCCTAATTACATCTTTGAGGTTTTTAAGCCTAAAACTTCTCATGTACAGGCCATTATTCATAATTTGTACAACCTACTTATGTTTGGTATGTGTCTTTCAATTGCCCTTTGGGTCGTCTGCAATTTTTAAACTTATAAGGGCATGATATTTGTGATTTCAAAACCACTGAGTATCACCAAGAAAATATTGATGTTGATAATGGGTTTTTATAGCTGTTTAGGATCACTGAAAGCATTGCTTTTGAATGTGATGAGATCTAATACTGGACATCATTATCAAAAGGACAATGGATTGCCTCTTCCCCCATCTACACACCATAGAATCCACAGGATCAACATTAGAAAAGATATCATAAGTCATTTAGTATAACTTGTAGTTAAATAATAAATCCCTCTATAACCTTTAGCCTTAACTTTTCTGCTGACCTTTAGTATTGCATCTCCAACTGCCTTTCATACATCTTGAACTGGATGTTGTCTGCTCCTCATCTTAAACTCAGCATATTCAAAACAGAACTTTCCTCTTATTTCTTTCGTCCTTCCAAACTTCCCCATTACTATTGAGAGTACCACCGTCCTCCTAGTCTTCCTGGCTTGCATCATTCTTGATTCCTCACTGTCTCTCATCCCCCACCCCCATCCAGTATGTTCCTAAAGTCTGTTGATTTCACCTTTGCAGTATCCCTAGAATATGCCCTTTTTTTTATTGACACAGCCCTGGTATAGGCTCTCATCACCTCATGCCTTGATTATTACAGTAGCCTGCTGATGGGTCTGCCTGTCTTTAAGTCTTTCCCCACTGCAGTCTATCCTCCCTTTAGTAATTTCTTAAAGCACAGGTCTGACCAAGTCATCTCCCTACTCAGTTAACTCCTGTGGCTCTCGGTTATCTCTAGGATCAAATACAAAGTAGTAGGCATTCAAAGCCCTTCATAACATTCCCACCCCTCCTTCCAGTCTTCTTCCACCTCATATTATTCAGTCCAGTGACACTGGACCTCCATGAACAAGACAGTCCATCTCTGGGCTGCAGGCATTTGGCTGCCCTCCATGTCTGGAACACTTCCCTTCTCTTTGCCTCTTGACTTTGCTGGCTTCATTCAAGTTTCAACTGAAATCCCACCTTCTACAAGAAGTCTTTCTTTCTCAGTCTTTCTTTATTCTAGTACCTTCACTCAGTTAATTATTTTGTTTATCCTGTATATAGTAGCTTGTTTGTACATAGTTGCTTGTCTCCTCTATTAGATTGGAAGCTCTTCTGATAACAGGGATTGTCTTTTGCTATTCTTTGTATTCCCAGCAATTAGCACAGTGCCTGGCACATAGTAGGCACTTAATAAATGCTTATTGACTGATTATTCAGTTGTTTCCTTTCATTAGTGTACAAATCAAACCTCTTTTTCCAAGTGTCCAAGTGTGCTCCCACCTTCCTCTCGTTCTAGAAGGCAGGAGGCTTTTCAAGCTTCTTTTCTCCTCCCTGATGTGAAGTGAGGTCAGGGAAATGAATGAATTGCTGGAAAAGGCCTCAGATCATTTAATTCCACCTTCTTCCCCTCCTCCCTCTCCCATTCCTTCCATTTTATAGGTAAGAAAACTGAGATTTAAGGAACTTTTGACTTGTCCAAAGTCACATGGCTAATAAGTATCAGAGGATCTCCAGGTTCCCATTTCATTCCTCTTTCATTTAAAAAAAAAAGAAAAAAGAAAAAACTTCCAGACAGGAACAACTTAATTTTACAACTGTAGATTAACTGCATTTGCTCTCATCTGGACTCAATAGTCTCCTAATTGTTTTCTCTGTTTCATGTGCCTCTGCTCCAATCAGGACTTCACACAGCTGCCAAAGTGATTTTCTTGAAGTGCCTATCTAGACAGGTCACCTTCCCTTCTTATTAAACGCTAGTGGTTCCCCATTACTTCTAGGATAAAATATGAATTACTCTATCTGACATTTAAAGCTCTTTACATCCTGTTCCTAGCTTTCCAGACTTCTTTGACTTTACTCCCCTCGTGTACTCTACTGTCCAACTATCCTGACTTAATTGCTGCTTTCTTACCTAGCACCCAGTTTTTCATCTCTGTGCCTTTGGGCTATTCTTCATGCCTGGAATGTTCTCCTTCCTTACCTCTACCTCTTGGACTCTCCAGTTTCCTTCAGAACTCAACTCAGATACCCCATTTTCCAAGAATCCTTTTCCTGTGACCTTTCCTAAATTACCTTGTATTGAGGTTGTATATATTCCTTTTATTTTCATATATGTGCATATTGTCTTCCCTAATAGAATATAAACTCCTTGGGGGGTAGGTGCTTAATAAATGCTCATTGATTAATCAGTAGAGTCCAGTATATTCCTAGAGTTCAAGGGGTACAGAAAGTGACCTTCTATTCTTGTATTATGCTTCTGGTCTGGCAATTTCAAATCTCTCCCTGTTCTGTATCTTGATTACAAGTCAATTCCTGTCTGTTCCTATACAAAGTCATAAAGACCTCTTCTCAGGGAATTACTTGGGGCTTTCCTTTTGGGGACTTCATGTATAATCCTGGCCTCTTGGCTTCTCCTTAAGTACATGGCTGAATCTGTCTCAGCTTTTTCAAATTGAACTAATCCTGTTCTTAGAAGTGGCCTATTTGGAATTTAGAGTTTGGATTTTGGGCCCTGCTAGGGTTAAAGAAACCTTTTCCCTTAGGTGGACGGTTAATGTGGGATGTATTATCGTGACTGGATCAAGTCCTTTTGGGTGCTAGACTTAATACCTTCTCTGCACATAGATGTTGTATCCTCATTTGGAAGAAGGCCCGTAATGATAGAATTCTGTGCCCCTTTTGTTTGGAGAGAACTTTATGGGAAAGGTTGAGACTTCTTCATTTCTTCTTTAGGATAGGCAGGGTTACCTTCATATTCCTATTCAAATTTGGGGCCGCTACCTTATCTACTTGTTCCAAGGGTACCCCCACATATTTCCTCTGTGCTTGCCATGTTATCAGGATAATGGTAGGAAGGGTCTGCTCTATTCCAAAAGTAGTCTCTTTGACTGAAGGATTAGGGTTCAGTTGAGAGCTTAATAGAATTTCTTCTTGGCTTCATAAAGCAGGGTGAAACTGACTCTTGGACTTCCTAACCCCTCCAGAAATCTCCTTGGATGTTTTGCAGTGGCGTATCTCTCAGCTTACTGAATAAAAATCCTGCGAAAAAAATCAGACTTAGGTTGCTTCTCTTACCACCATAGCATAAGTTTCCCTGTTACTACTAGCTGAGGTTCTCTGACTTTGATGACTCAGGTTTTCCTTGCTGCAGTCTAGCAGGGGCAGATTTTCAGCTGGGTCTGTCCAAAGAGAAATTAACTCAAGTTCTCCTATCCCACAAGTCAAGGTCCATGTTGTGTTGTTTGGTTTTTTGTTTTTCTTTTTCCTTGGAGTACCTGTTCTGTACTTGCAGCATTCTTCATATCCTCCTTTGCAGCCTGGACCTATTGAACAGGGTATGATATGGTTGTGATCACAGTAGTTAATTTTATCTTGTCCTGTGGTGAGACTTAATGGAAAGAGAGAAATGAGTTGTGAATCCTCTGGGTTTAAAGCATTCAATTTTGCTTTTAGTTTGCAAATAGTTGTAGCTACTACTTCTTTCATACCCACCCTCTCTCTTTCTGTAGCTGATACCATGTCCGCAGCCATTCAAGTGCTGTAACTTTCAACAGAACATATGAATTCACCAGGGATGTCGTTTCAAACTGCAGCAGGTAGAATAACATTGTCCTTGGTGTTCTCTTGGGAGTCATTTTCCTTGAAAATTCCTTTAATTAGAGAAACCTGACCTGATCAAAAACCTCTTTCTAGGATGGCTCTATAAACAGAGGCTTGGGAATATTTTGATCTTATGATACCTAGTCCAAGCTTTTTGGCTCAGCTTCCTCTCTGCCTGCAGCTGCCTGTGTTGGGTGTGCTACATCAAGAGACTGCCCACGTTCTCTTTCCTATTTCTTGGCTTGGAGACTATCTACTCTCCCTGTTGAGGCTCTTGGTTTCCTTCAAAGAAATAACTGGCAAGTCTCCTTAAAGCTGTCCTTGCAAAGATTCCCCCCTCTGGCTTCCCTCTTTATTCTCTAACACTTTCCAACACCCTTACCATTCTAGATCCTCTTTTCTTCTCGCTGTTCTTGGATTTCCAATTCTAACATTTTCAGTTTCTCCATTTCTTTCCTACTCTTAGATCTGAATTGGGCCTGATTACTTTCTAGTAATTTTCTCATTCTTGCTGCAAACATTCTTGAGTAAAGACTGACCTAATCCCCTCTAGATTCACTGGAGTACAGTTATGGAACTTCTAACATCAATCAACTATATGTGTAAGGACCCTTTGTTATCCTCAGCTGTCCTTTCTCTGCCAGAATCTGCATTGTCCAGGAGGAATTAGGCTTACCCATGCAGTTCCAGGGTCAGTCTCCCATCTCTCATTGGAATTCTCCAGATATCATAGGAATTGCCACTTTCAGTAGCTGTATTATTGAGGGCCTGAACATCTGTTTTTCATCCCATCATTTAAGCTACAACATAATAAAAGTTCAAGGGTTCCCTGACCTAGTTCCTAAGAAGGAGTTGGTATTGGGGGAAGCTAACTAGATCGGCAGCCTAGATAAAGGGCAGGGTCTTTTATAAGAGATCACTTGGTAACCTTGGAAAGATATTTTCAGTAGGGTGTTGGGACAAGGAGCTGGATTGTAAGGTTTTGAGGAATGAAATGGATGGGAAAACATAATAAATGTAAGAACTTTCTTGAATAAGTTTGACATTAAATAGAGAAGACTACAGCTTGAGGAAGAGGAAGCAGGGTTGAGTTACCAGTGTATATGTTTTGCTTATCTTGTGGACAGTGGGGATGGAGAGATTGATAGAACAGGATGGCATCAATAGGGTACTGTATGGATCCCACATCTCCATCTCTTGGGAAAACAGATAATTCTCAAAACCTCAGCATTGTGCTTCTAAGAAGAATACAGTTTCTAGAAATATTAAAGTTAAATCAGTTAGAAAATAGAGAGCTTCTTCTGCCAATTTTGTGTAAACCTTTCTGGTCCTTGTCCAAATTCCTGTTCAGAGTTTTGTCTCTTGCTTAAACAAGAGTCCAGGATGGGAATATGACTAGAAGGAAGCTTCTTAGGAAATCAGACTATCAGGGACATGGCTGAAAGTAAACCTAAGAAGTATAAGAGAGCCTTGAATTCAAGTCAGGACACCTGGGTTGTAGCACATCTTTGTCCCTTGCTTGATCCCTTAAACACATTTTTTTTTTTAGCTTTGCTGATCCTTAGTTTCCTTATTTGTAAAGTGAAGTGTTGGATTGAATAGTCTCTGAAGTCCTTTTTTTGGCTTAGGAAAGCTATAGTGGGTTCCAAGGGGTTTCATGGGAGTCATCACTTCTTGAAAGTACTTTTTTTCTTTGCATCCCAAGTCCAGAAGGGTTAGTTTTGAAGGTCAGCAACGAGAAGTGGTGCTAACTCATTTCAAGGCTGCGATGTCAAAGGGTGAAGTAATAGGCTAAGGCTGCCCAGCAGAGTGTGGTAGCCACCTAATTTCTTTCTTTCCACCATAAAAAAAAAAAACAAAACACAGCAAAAAAAACTTGTCCTACCTAGTACCTCCTGTATTATCTGGGGAAAGGTTCATGAGATTGTGCCCTGAGGAAAATCTTCAAGACCTGAGGTGATATAGGAAAGTTCGAGGAAAGTGACTTTTACCCTCAGAAAATTAGTCTGACTTTGTTCTTCTCCCAGGATGCTCACAACTGTATTCCTGAATTGGACAGTGAGACAGCCATGTTTTCAGTCTACGATGGACATGGAGGTAAGTACAACTTGGTAGACTGTCACCTTCAGGGTTCTGGGACATCTTTTCTGTGTTAAGAACAGACCCATATCGCTCTAGGATCCTGAGCTCCGAAACCGACCAGATCTTTGTGCTTTTGGGGCACAAGAGCCCACAAGAGCTCTTTGCTAAAAGCTATTCAACCTCTTGCGCATCTCGTGACCCGACCTAGACATTAGCAGCAGGTTCATGTAGGGACAGAACTGCCTCTTGTGGTCTACCTAAGTTTCATGGTCACTTCAGCTGTCTTTAAACTTACTTTTCCTTCATGTGGAGCTCAGGCTGTTGCTGTTGTCCTCTCTTCTGAACAATGCTTTAATGATTCAGTATGCTATAAATTGATTGGGCCTTGGTTTTGTTCAGGTGGCCTCCCCCAAGTTACCTTCCTCCTCTGGGCTGAGGCTTGGGTATACAAAAAGAAGTACAGACAGTTTTGTTTTGTGTAAATTCGCATTATGCAGATTGGACTTAAAGAATTCTGAAAGAAATCCACATCCCTAAAAAATACCTTTAATAACTTTACTATACAGTACTATGTGTGCTCTCTCTCTGAACTCCCTCTCTCTCTCTCTCTCTGTCCCTCTCCCCCCCACCCCACCCCGTTCCCCCTCTCTCTCTCCCTCCTTCCCTCCCTTCCTCTCCTCTTGCTCCTCAGCTCAATGGCTGTGACCTCCCAACGCCCCCCCCCCCCATAAAAAAAAACCCTGAAAATGAAAGCAGAACAGATGAGGGGATAGATTGCTACTGGGGAGAATTGTGGGGGCTTGGCTTGCGACCTCTAGCACCAAGAGAGGAGACCTTTGCCCTGTTCCACCCATGTGTGTCCAACCTCCACATGGCTGTCTTCCATCTGTCCTTGGCTCCTTTGGGTTGCCCATCCTTTCCTGTCTATGTCCTACCTCCATGTATCTGCCCCAGTGTGTTCTTTCTCTTGCTTCTGATCAGGCCCTTACATGGTTGTCTCTGGCCCAGCATGTTCTTCCTCCTGCTCTTGCTTCTCTGTCCTCAGCCCAGCAAGTCCTTGTGTTGGTCCCCTCCCTTCATGGATATGGGTTCCTCTTCTTCCCTTTCTCTTCCCCACATCTTCGGGCAAATTAGTATTATATAAAAATATCCTTATATATCCATTTATGTAAAGTGAGAACTGTCTCTGTGTGGATGTACCTCAAAGAGAGCGATGAAACAGGCTCTGAGTGATTTCACCTCTTCTTGTAGGGGAGGAAGTTGCCCTATACTGTGCCAAATATCTCCCTGAGATCATCAAAGATCAGAAAGCATACAAAGAAGGAAAACTACAGAAGGTAAGAACCCTGATGTGCATCTTTAGGTGGCAAAGTAAATAGAACACTGGGCCTAGAGTCAGGAACACCTGAGTTCCAATTCAGCCTCAGACATTTCCTAGCTATGTGACCCTGGGCACTCCAACCTTTGCCTCAACTCCCTCATCTATAAAATGTGAATAATAATAGCACCTACCTCCCAGGCTGGTTGTTGAGGATCAAATACCATAATTGGCACTAAATAAATGCTAAATAGCATCATTATTATTTTTGTCTTTGTATTCAGGACCATTCAGCTAGGTGGTTAATTGGGGTTTGGCCCCTGGGCAAATCACTTAACCTTTGTGTCTTACCTCAGTTTATTCATCAGTAAAATGGGGATAGGAATAGCACTTATCTCCCAGGATTGTTTCAAGGATCAGATGAGATATTTGTAAATGCTTGGCCCAGTGCCAGGCACATAATAAGTCCTTAATAAAGACTTGTTACCTTGCCCTTCCCTTAGCCTGAGAACTAGTCCCGTAGTTATTTCATTTTTTCCTCTGGACCTTTACAATCTAACCTCTTTATTCCCCCTTCATTCAGGATCTTTTGCAAAGTTCTGAATTTAGTTCTAGCCCTGGGGCCTTAATCCACATATGAGAGACTACAATGTGTCATACTTAGGTGTGTACTATAGCATTGCAGGCAGGCATTTTCTTTAGACCAGCGGTTCTCAAAGTGTGGTCCCAGGATCCTTAGCAATACCTTAGACTCCTTCAGGGGGTCTACAACAGCAAAACTTTTCATAATAATTCTAAGATACTGTTTGCTTATTAAAATATTTCCTCCTTTTTCTAACTTAACATCTGTGTGAGACCAGATTTTCTTCATATATTTCAACCGAAGCAACATATTGCAGCAGATTGAAAACAGAAGTAGATATGAGGATCCAGCTGTCTTTTACGAAGCTACACATTAAAGATAACTGCATAAATATGTAAAACAATTACATTTTACTCATCAAATTGTTTTGGAAGTTTTTAGTAAAACATTAACATGCAATGGGTTTATTGTTTTAAATATTAGTTTACATTTCTAATATGGTAATATAGATAGAACCCACATAAATATAAGTTCTTTGGGGTCCTCAGTTTTTAGGAGTGCAAAGGCATCCTGAGATCAGACTTTGAGAACCTGTGCTTTTTAGGCTCTGCATTTTTTTCATCCCCCTGTGTTCTTCACATTGCTTAAATTCAGGCTTTGGAAGATGCCTTCTTGGCTATTGATGCCAAACTGACCACAGAAGAGGTCATTAAAGAGCTGGCACAGATTGCAGGAAGGCCCCCTGAGGATGAGGACGAAAAGGAAAAGGTGGCTGATGAGGATGATGGTGAGTAGAATTCAGTGGTGTCATTTATTTCAAAAGGCAACAGCAAAAGCCATTTGTCACTGCTGATTGAGTACATAGTACACTAGTGAAAGATGCTTGGGAAATTGGCTTCCTGAGGACCTAGGGAGTCTTCACCATTCACTATGGTGTGCCATCCTTAGGTTATGCTTATGATGGGTTAAGGTAGCACTTCTCATGTAGGCAGTCCTTACATCCTAGATTTCTTTAACTCTTTCATGAATCAAGGCAGCCCAGCATGTTAAAAGAATGTTTCCTAAGCATGGAGCACTATTTAGTTTTCTGGGTGATTGGTGTCATTGCTATTGAAAGGGAGATTGCGAGTTCCATTGATTGATGATGGGGAGGGTCCAAAAAGCCAGCCTTTAGTGCCTTTCCCCAATAGTATATAGGAAAAGGGCATCCCTCAGAGACCAAATAATGAGAGAAGCCTTAGGCACACTGTTGAGACAGGAAAGTTAGAATCTTAAGCTACAGGACTATTGAATGAGAGTGGGAAATAAATCCACAAGGAAAGGGGCATAAAAGGGCTCTGATTTAGCCTGTTCCCTGCAGTGGACAATGAGGAGGCAGCCCTGCTTCATGAAGAGGCCACCATGACCATTGAGGAACTTCTAACACGCTACGGGCAGAACTGTCACAAGGGCCCTCCCCACATCAAGGCTGGGGCTGGGTTGGGTGAGGAACCAGGGTCCCAGGGCCTCAATGGGGAGGCAGGGCCTGAGGAGCCATCAGGGGAATCCCCTGTGGAGGAGAATGGCCCCATAGCTGAGGCCCACACAGACCTTTCCTCCAACTTGGAACGTGGGACTGAGGCAGTCCAGGGCGATGAGCCTATCACCCCCACTGGAGAGGCTGGCCCCTCCTGCTCTTCCACCCCCGCCAAGCCACCTCGTGCTGCTAAGTCCAAGTTCTTTGAGGACAGTGAGGATGAGTCAGATGAGGCAGAGGAGGAAGAGGAAGACAGTGAGGTAAGGGCCTGTGAGGGCCAACAGGTGCTATAGTTGCACAGAGGGACTGTCTTGTCCCCACCCCACTTTTTCAAACTTTCCCTCCCATCCTCCCCGCTCCCCTAAAGGTTTAGCCTCCTTGAGCCTAATACTGCCACCATCACAATTAACATCAACTCTCTTCCTGGGTGGAGGCAATAAAGAGATAGACCCAGTCTTGGCCCTCAGAAGCCCAACCATCTCCCAAAGAGGAAACAAGGTAGATGCTAATTGGGGTATTAGGGCATTGCCTTCTCTTTGGGGAGGTGACTGTAGGACCTTTGGCCTTCCCTGGGGTTTCCCACTTCATGACAGCTAAACCCAGTTCAGGTGCTGAAGCCCTTGCCACCCTGAAATTTCCCCATCCCGATCCTGTAAGTAGCAGCTTTTTAGGGGTTGGAGAGAGTGTGACTAGGTAGGATTTGATGGTGGTAGATGGGTGGGCTTCAGGGTAAGGAAGGTTCAGCCTCATCTCAGCAGCATGGCATCATCCCTGTGGCAGGAGTGCAGTGAAGATGAGGATGGATACAGCAGTGAGGAAGCTAATGAGGATGATGAAGATGACACAGAAGAGGCAGAAGAAGAAGATGAGGAAGAAGAGGAAGAAGAGGAGATGATGCTGCCTGGGATGGAGGGCAAAGAGGAGGTGAGTGTGGTGGAGGCAGGCAGTGGGCCTGGAGTAGCAAATTTTTGTGTAGAGGCATGTATGGTAAGGGTTTGATTTTGGGGACAGGGGATTCCATCTGTGTCTTAGCATGGAAAGCCCTGGCCAAAGGGTCTCAATTGTTAGCCAAATGGTCATCTGTAGAATCTTTAACTTAAGTGAGGGGAAGTTGTAGGTTGTTCTTCCTTGGAAAGATTCTTTCACCTAGTCTCCATTTATTAAAGCTATGGATATAGTTCCTATCCTAGGAGCCTCCAGTATCCACCTTGGCTGGGGATAAGAAGATGAAGCCTGGGGAGGAACTTCTTTGATGAACATCATTGAGCAAGGCCATGATAATGGTCCTCATGACCATTTCCTTTTTCTTTTCTCATAAGCCTGGCTCAGACAGTGGTACAACAGCAGTGGTGGCTCTGATCCGGGGGAAGCAGCTGATCGTGGCAAATGCAGGAGACTCCCGATGTGTGGTGTCTGAAGCTGGTAAAGCCCTAGATATGTCCTATGATCATAAGCCTGAAGATGAACTGGAGCTAGCACGAATCAAAAATGCTGGTGGCAAGGTTACCATGGATGGACGAGTCAACGGAGGCCTCAACCTCTCTAGAGCCATTGGTAAGAGGCTTGGGGGTGGGAGTGATACTGGGGCTTCCACCCTTCCAAGACAGTCTATGGTAACATCTGTATAGTGCTTTTAATATTGGAGAACATTTTGTATATAAAAATATGTATATAATTTTCAAGGATAGGTTATCATCCTAATTTTATAGATGGCTAAAAGCAATGAAAGGTCAAATTACAGTTAAATGGCAGCTGGAACCTTGCCCTCCTGGTTTCTTAACCAAAGCTCTTTTCACTGTACCACATGACCTCCCAAAGCCTGAGAATGGCATGTTCCTTTAATACAATTCCCAGTCCAAATGGCAACACTTCTGCTAATTCATTCTCCTACCAGGTGATCACTTCTATAAGAGAAATAAGAACCTACCACCTGAAGAGCAGATGATCTCTGCGCTGCCTGACATTAAGGTGCTAACCCTCAATGAGGACCACGACTTCATGGTCATCGCTTGCGATGGCATCTGGTGAGCAAGGGGGTGGGAGGCTCTGAAGAAAGATCTTTTGCCATAGATCTCCCTCTAACTTCTTGCTCTGGGCCTGCTCCTTCTTTGGTGTTGTCATTTAATGCCGGCATTAAGCAGTTGCATATTTCCTGAGCTGCTCTAGGAATAGAAGGCTGGGCCTTCATGAGTCAGAACCTCCAACTGGCTTGGGGTAACATGACTGGATCTTCTCTCTACTACCCCCTTTTCCCTGGTGGGGCCTGGGCAGTTCTCTGACCATTACGTTTGGCCACAGGAACGTGATGAGCAGCCAAGAAGTGGTCGACTTTATCCAGGCCAAGATCAGCCAGAGGGATGAAAATGGGGAGCTTCGGCTGCTTTCCTCCATCGTAGAAGAGGTAAGCTGGGCACTCTGGAGAGAAGTGGGAGGGTCCTCCAAATGTAATGGAAATTGAGTGTCTGCTACAGCTTAAAGCGTGGAGTAATGCAAAACTTTTAAACCATCCCAGTGGAAGTTTTTCTTTCCTGCCTGTAGGTCTTAGTTGACCAGCAGGTGATAGCCTTATCACGAAGCTTGAGGCCCTTTTCTCACTTCTTTTCATCCCTCCTGAGCAGAGCCAGTTCAGCCTCTGTTCTCCACCCCATGACCTTAGTAACCTGTTCCTCCTGCAGCTCCTGGATCAGTGCCTGGCACCTGACACTTCTGGAGATGGCACTGGGTGTGACAACATGACCTGCATAATCATCTGCTTCAAACCCCGAAGCACAGCAACACCCCTGACTGAGAGTGGCAAGAGAAGACTAGAGGAGGTTATGACCCCTGAAGCCACTGGGGAGAATGGCAACAGTGACAACAGCAAGAAAGCCAAACAGGAATAGCAACTATCTCCTCCCCTGCCCACCCAGACTGTTTTCTGAGCCCACCGGACTTAAGACTGAGTTTTGTCTTTTTCCTTTAGCCTTAGCAGTGGAAATGAGGTGTGCAGGGGGATCCGGGGTGGCTTTGCTTAGCCCATTCCAAAGAGGGCTCTCCCTCCACACAGCACACTGCGGGAGCCCCTTCTTTCTCCCCCAACTGGCCCCCTCACTGGGCATTGGGAGAGGTGGAGCATGGCACCAGCTGGAGGCCTTGACCCTGTGCAAGTCACCATTAATGTGCCTGTGCTGTTGTGTTGGAGGGAAGGACTGGTGGTTCTGGTTTTTACTCTGTGAACACTTTATTTAAGAACTTTCTTTTTTATTGGCGGCTCCCTGGTCCCTTAGCCGCCTCCACCCACTCTGTTGTACACTTTCAATCAACACTTTTTCAGACTAAAGGCCAAAACCCAACTGTGCCCTGTGGTGTCCTTCTTTACTGTAATCCAATTCCAAGGAGACTCCTCTCCAGCCCAAGTGAGCAGACTGGCAGGGAGCACCTCCTTTAAACAGGGCGCTGAGCGGTGCCCAGGATGGTGGGGGGGGAGGAAGCCCCTACACATCCCGGTGGTTTTCCTGGTGAAGAACTGGAGTGAGGGATCACTTGGGGTTAGTAGGCATGAGAGGCCTTCCAGAGGGGCCGGGGCTACCCGAGCTGGGCCTGGAAGGGGATTTTAGGGTATGCTGCTGGCACGGGTAAAGGGGGGGCCAAATGAGTGGGGGCAGAAAAGGGCACTTGGGGAAGGTTAAAAGTAGTAATGTTAGAACGGGCAAAAATTCCCCCAAAAGCCGCCAGTCCGGCTAGGCGGGCGGGATCCCAGGCGCGGCCTCGCCTCCGTAGGACGGACGGGAGCTTTACCCGGCCTGGGAAGCCCGCAGGGGTGGAGGTGGTGAACAGGAAGGAAGCCCGTAGGGGGCCAGAAGGGGGGAGGGGAGGGAGCGCAGGGCCAGGCCCCCAAGGCAGAGAGGAAAAACGGGTTCCGTTTGGGCCGTGCGGAGATCAGGGTACCAGGCTTTGCAGCGGACGGGAAGGTGGGGAGTCTCGGGGAACAGGGGAGAAGACCAAGCCCACGGTCGGGGAGGGGGGAAGGGGCCGGTAGCAGCGGAATCTCGCTACCCACCTTCCGTGGCCGCGGAGAACCTGGGCAGTTAGGCTCGAGGTAAGGACGCCAGACTCTCGAGGTGGGGGCGGGGTGGGGAAGCATCGGTTCCTGATTGGGTTTCGCGCCATCTCGTCACAATTACTTCCGGGCCGAGCAACTGAGCCACGGAAGTGGCTGATTTTTGTGTTTCCTATGGACTACGAATTCCGTGGGGCTTCGCGGCAGCGGAAGCGGAAGCGAATACGGAGGTACCAGCTGGTCTCCGAAAGGAGGGGGGTTGGGGGGCTCCATGAATGGAAGCGGCGGCGGCGGCGGCGGCGGGAGCGGCCTGAGCTGGGCGCCGGGGCCAGGGCCGGGGGCTGCCCGGGGCCCGCGCCGCTGCATGGGGGCGGCCCGCGGGCCCTGAGCGGGAGTGAGGGCGGGCCAAGGCAGGCAGGCAGGGGCGGGGCGGCCTCGGGGCCGGAGGCGCGTCGGGCTGGAGCCGGTCACGATGCCCCGAAGGAAGCAAAGCCACCCACAGCCCGTGAAATGTGAGGGGGTCAGGGGTCAGGGGGGAAGGAGCGCAGGGGCGGGGGGAGGGGAGTTGGGGCGGGGCGGGGGAGGGGTCAGTCGTGGGGTGGGGGAGGGGTGGAGCCGGGGTGGGGGGGCCGGAGATTTGGGGGGAGGAGCGCAGGGCGAACCCCCGGAGCCCGATGTGTAGTGGGCAGTGGGAGGGTCCGGCAGAGCTCAGGCCTCTGCCCTCCCCGAGGAGCAGTCAAGGCACGGTGGCCGGCAGGGGCAGGTGCCCTTGCTTTGAGGGAAGGAGGGCATGCCCCTCTACCTGCTCCCCCTTAGCCTCCCTCCCCCCGAGGCAGAGCCGGCAAGCTTTGTGTCTCTCCGTAGTGGATACGGAAGATCCCCTGGAAGAGGGGCCGGGGGCCCTGGTGTTGGAGAGTGACTTGCTGCTAGGCCAGGATCTGGAGTTTGAGGAGGAAGAGGAAGAGGAAGAGGAGGAGGAGGAAGAGGAAGAGGAAGAAGGTGACGGCAGCAGTGACCAGCTCATGGGCTTCGAGAGGGACTCCGAAGGTGGGTTTAAGGGTTGCCCGGCTATCTGCTCGGGTTAGGGTTTGAGGGTCAGAGTTCTGCTGACCTGGAATGGACACGTTTAGGCTAGGGTTTAATTTCAGGGAGCAGAAAAAGAAATCTTGTCCAGGTCCAGAACTGAATTATGCCAGAATTTCTTTTTACTCGATCCACTACTTTGCAAGACTTTGACCATATTGTTAGGTTGTTCATATGTCTCTCCATGCGTCTAGTCTTGTAGCTGATACCCCTGTTATCTGGTCCCCAGTTTGGGGTGCTGGTGGCCTGAAAGCCTTATCTTAGGGATTGGCACCTTTAAGTACCACTTTCATCTGGCCAGTTCTGACCACTGAACCTTTTGTCACTCCTGACCTTTGGTCTAGTTACTACACTCTTTAACCATTATTTAATTTTTCCTTTCCTATTTTATAACCCTGCTTTTTATAGCCATACTTATTTCTCGGAGGTATTATGAAATCGAATAAGGGACTCTCTGGTAGAGTTCTGTGCACATGGATAGTAGTATATTTTTCCTTTTCATTGCGTTGTTGCCATCCTGAAACTTGCTTTAGTTGCATACCAAGGCTTGAAGGACAGTAGAACTGGATACAAACTGAACCTAGCTCATTATGTTAATGATTCATCTTTTAGCTTGTGGTCCTTTATGACTCCTCCTAGATGGTTATCTTGAGCATATTTAGACATCTCATCACATTTTGGATTTGTTCTCTCTATACATTTCCCCCTTTTTCTCCTTGTCATGTTTTTACCTACGCTTGTGTAACAATGTAGAAAGGATCAAGCAGCTATTGCTCAGAGCTGACCAGACTGGTTTCTGCACCAAAAGGGGGCTTTTCATTTACCTGCCAAAGTCACTGACACTGAACTTAATTCCCTAGAGAAAATTCAAAATGGTTACCATAGAATAGGAAGTAGGGAGTATCTTCTCTGTCCCAGTAAGAACTAGATGAAATGAGTCATGTCAAGGGAAGAAATAAAGGTGAGTTCTCCTGGATGCTGAAATGGGAAAGTGAAAACTAGGAGGGACAGGCCTACCACGACCCACTTTTGACATCCCCTCCTGTGTCTGTCTTGCCAGGAGACTCTCTAGGGGCCCGGCCAGGGCTGCCCTATGGACTGAGTGACGACGAATCTGGGGGCGGCCGGGCGCTGAGCGCAGAGAGTGAGGTTGAGGAACCAGCCGGGGGCCGAGGGGAGGCTGGGGGTGAGAGGCCAGGCCCAGCTTGCCAACTGTGTGGGGGGCCTGCTTGTGAAGGACCATGCTGTGGGGCAGGAGGACCAGGTGGGGGACCACCACTCCCCCCACGGCTGCTGTATTCGTGCCGGCTTTGCGCCTTCGTGTCCCACTACTCTAGCCACTTGAAGCGGCACATGCAAACCCACAGTGGGGAAAAGCCATTCCGCTGTGGCCGCTGCCCCTATGCCTCTGCCCAGCTTGTCAATCTGACACGCCACACCCGCACCCACACTGGTGAGAAGCCGTACCGCTGTCCCCATTGCCCCTTTGCCTGCAGCAGCCTGGGCAACCTGAGGCGCCATCAGCGCACCCACGCAGGCCCCCCTGGCCCTCCCTGCCCGACCTGCGGCTTCCGGTGTTGTGCCCCAAGACCCCCCAGGCCTCCCAGCCCCACGGAGCAGGAGGGGGCAGTGCCCCATCGACCAGAAGGTAATGGGCCGGTAGGGAGGGTGGCTCAGGGACCAAGAAACCTGGGACAGAAGGGTGAGTGGTCCTTCAGTACCTGGAGTCACAGCCCATGTTCTGACCTTCTCCCCACAGATGCTGTGCTCCTTCCAGATTTGAGCCTCCATGTGCCGCCAGGTGGTGCCAGTTTCCTGCCAGACTGCGGGCAGCTGCGGGGAGAGGGGGAGGGGCTGAGAGGTACTGGACCAGAGCCACTGCCTGAGCTGCTGTTCCCTTGGGCCTGTCGAGGCTGTGGGCAAGAGTTGGAGGAAGGGGAAGGTGAGGGAGGCCGCCTGGGTGCCACCATGTGTGGGCGCTGCATGCGGGGAGAAGCTGGAGGGGGAGGCAGTGGGGGCCCCCGTGGTCCTGGAGATAAGGGCTTTGCCTGCAGTCTCTGCCCCTTCGCCACTCACTACCCCAACCACCTAGCCCGGCACATGAAGACACACAGTGGCGAGAAGCCATTCCGCTGTGCCCGCTGCCCCTATGCCTCAGCCCACCTGGACAACCTGAAGCGGCACCAGCGAGTACACACGGGGGAGAAGCCCTACAAGTGCCCCCTATGCCCTTATGCCTGTGGCAACCTGGCCAACCTCAAACGCCACGGTCGAATCCACTCGGGTGACAAGCCCTTCCGCTGCAGTCTCTGCAACTACAGCTGTAATCAGAGCATGAACCTGAAGCGCCACATGCTCAGGCACACAGGAGAGAAGCCCTTCCGATGTGGGACCTGCGCTTATACTACAGGCCACTGGGACAACTACAAGCGCCATCAGAAGGTGCATGGCCATGGAGGGGCTGGAGGGCCTGCCTCAGAAGGGTGGGCACCACCCCACAGCACATCCTCTGCCCTCAGTCCTCATGGCCCTACGTCTCTGAGCACCACCAGTGGTAGGGGACTCCACATGGATTCACCCTGAAACAGGTCCCCTCCACAACACTGGACTCCACATGGACCAGCTCTACACAGACTGAGGCTGAGGCCTGCCCCCCACACCTTTTTTTTTCTTCTTCCCCCCGCTGGCCAGGGGCTCCATACAGACTAATCTAGACCCTTACATGGACCAGCCCGGAATCCCATGGAGGGGGGACCCTCACATGGACCAGGAGGCCTTGCCTTCGACACTCCTCGAGTGCAGTGCTCGGAGAGGCCCTCTCCTCAACTCCTCTGTCAGCCTAGGGGCTGTTGAGGGAATGGCTGGGGGCCTGCCCAGCTCCCACCTCTTTATTTAACTTATTTCAGTGCTTTATAATAAAGGAAACACTAACGGAGCCATGTCTGCTGTGGTAGCAGAGCTGGGCACAAAGAGCTCCTCTGGGGAAGAAAGCAGGGCCAAGTGAGAGGGGAACGCCAGAGGCAGGCAGCGATCAGGCTGAGTTTAATGATGGGGCAGCAGGGCCAAACTATACACAGAGGCTCTTCCCAACCCCTGCCTCTCCCCCCTCCCCCCCCAACCAGGGATTAAAAGCAGCTCAGGGGCATGGGAATCTCCATCCTCCAAACAGGTGTCCATGGTCCATAGGGCTTTGTGCAAAAATACTAAATGCTAATTTGGCATTAGGAGCAGGGGAGGAGGTTAAGGAGGCCACTGGCCTGGGTAAGGAAGGCAAGGAGATAAAGAGGGTAAAGGGGCCCCCAGCCTGGGGGGCACAGGCACAGGGCAAGTTCCTGTACATTCCTCCAGGGGAGCTGGAGGAGTCATCCAAGCAGCAGGGAGGTTACAGATCCTCATCCCCAATGCCTTCAAAGGCATAATTGCCATGGACATCACTGGTGCTGGTATCTGGGCTAGGGCTGCTGATCCCTCGAAGGCTCACAGCACTCAGCTTGCTCTGTAATAAGGATAAGGGGAAGATCAGAGGGCTGAAAATGATCCAAAACTTAACAACTTCACCCACCCTGAACTGGGAACTCACTGAGAGTTTGACCATTGACTCCCGAGTAGCATCAGGCGAATCCTAGGGAAACCGGATAGAAACATTACTAAACAAAGGCAATACTGGTTTAAGACCAGATAGCTAACGGGTAATGCTTACAAGCAGTGGTGGGGACTTTACTGCCTGCTGACTGTCTGAGCGCCTCAAGGTTCCACCCGCTCGTTTTCGTAGCATCTGTGAACGAGTAATAAATGGTTCAATTATTGAGACAGATGCATAGACTGGATAGCAGGATGAAACCATACCAACCCCTTCCCACCAATCCCATGAAACACCTCACAAGGTAAGGAGGAATGAGATAGTACATGTCACAAACATTCAGCTCTCACCTTCCTGATGCTCCCCCCTGATTTTTTCACCATCAGTTCATCCACCATGGATTGCAAGCAGATACTCATCATGATGGCCTAGGGACATGAGGACAAAGGGTCACAAAATTCCCAAGCCACCCTAAAAAAACACCTGTGACATGGAAAGGTGAAACATATTAAGGCATATGGACTTCCCAGACTCAGATGCACAAAATAGATAATATAAGGCAAAGTTGGGGGAGGGGTATGTGTGTGTCAGGATTGGAGACCAAGTCCACACCTGTGGGCTAGTGATGGTGACCCACTGCAGCCGATCCTTGCTCATGAGATATTCAAATGCTAGTTCCAGCCGAACCTCTCCCCGGCCTCGGCCTGGACTGCTTGTGCTCCCGCTGGGCAACGGCACCTGATGGTGTGGAGGACAGAGCAAAGCTCACCTGCAATACATTTCCCTTCCCTCTTTTTCTTTCAATCCCTTTTATCCCTGGCATTCTCATTTCCTAAGCCAGTGAGCATATTATATGAGTTACCTTTAAGCAGTCCCTCATGTGTCTCAACCCCAACTCACAGAGGAAGTAACCCGCCAGCACCGCATTCGGGTGACCCGGAAGGAGCCCTCACGAAGCTGCTGACCAGGCAGACGGAGCTGAAGGCTCAGCTCACTGTTGCCTGCACTCACTACCACAGGACATCCCTTCTCTGGAAAGTCAGCCACACAAGGTTCAAACCGAAGATAGCCATAGTGCCTCAGGGTCTGTGCTAACCGTAGAAACTGAAATGGAGCATGAGTACAATAGACAGGGTCAGACAAGAACTTCAAAATAATTACACTGGAGGGAGAGAGAGTGAGAAGAGGGAAGCTTATGAGTGTTATTAAGGAGCATGCAGAGACAAGTGGTGCCATCTGTACCTCTTTCTTGGAGACCTTCTCCTGCAGAGACTTGAGTTGCCGGTGCTGTTCCTTAGTAACCAGGATCCAGCCATGCTCAATGTCAGAAACGGTCTATAGATGGGACAAGAGTGCAGAGTAGAGGGAGAAATATTGTGTTAGCCAAAGCCTTGGACCCAAGCTGTCTTCTTCACATGCGTCTCAATTTACACTACATTTCAAAGGTATCAAGTTGAGTTTTCCAAGAATACAGAAGTGGAACATGAACACAATTTTCTTGGGCAGTTTCCAGTTTACCTGAGCATAAAGTAGATTCAGTCCAACCCGGTTCTCCATGACATCATCATCATAGGCAGAGTCCCAATAACTGTGAAGCCAAGCGGAAGAAACGATAATGGGGCAAAGATGGCTAAAACATAGCAAAAGAAATTCCAATAAACTGCTGGGATGAGTGGGGTGGCACAGGCACAGGAGAAAGCTTAGGAAGCTTGCCTATCTCCCAGCTCTAACCCCTTTCCTGGGTTGTTCTGTCCCTCACATGCACTAACAACCCACACCTGAGGCCGCCCCATGCACTATGTCATCCCTGACCTCTTCCTAAGCACAATCTTATACTCTTGACTCCGTAGGCTGGTAACGGACACATAAGGCAGCTCAAACTCCTGCAACTTCCGCACAACTGTGGGAAAGATAAGAGGAAAACATGAGCTGGATGAAGAGAGAAGATCAGAAGGGAGAGAAAACCTGAAACCATGCAACACTGTGGTCGTGTGAATCAGAGGGAGGTATTCAGGACTAGTCATCATGAGGCATCAGCAGTGACTAGTTACTCACAGGAGAAGGCCCCATCTTCTTGCTCTCGAACAAGAAAAAGGCTGAAGTAGCCAATCAAGTCATCTGGAAGGTCCAATTTTGCAGCTACTGCCTGGGGAGAGGGACAAAAATAACAGCTGGTTACATACTAGTTCCCCATTATCCTCAAGGCAAGGTCAATGGGCAAAGGAGCAGGCAGGGGTCTCACCTCCAGGACATCTTCAGTCTGGTCAGAAGTCAGGATAGTGACTAGCACCTTCTGCCCATTGCTTAGTAGTACCTCCAGGGATACCTCTTCTGTAGGTACCTGTTGCGTTTCCTGAACATAAATACAGGATTAGATAGCTTTGCAACGCTCAAAGCTCCTCTTGGGGTTCAGACTTCACAAGCTTTCCTTTAGCCCCACAGAAAGATGCAGGCTGCCTTAATCTTATCCCCATAGCACAGACCATCACCCAGAAACATGGGATCAGGATCCATATTTGGTCTTGATTGCCCTCTGTCTACCCTCCTAAAATGAGTCATCTAGCTCATGCTCTTTCCCATGTACCTCAGTCCCAATCAACTCCTCACCTGTTGTGCCCGCCGAAGGAAACTGTTAAAAGTCTCACTGCCCCCAAGCAATGGATCTTGTCGAACTGTAAGCGGGTAGAGGAAGTTCCAACCATGTATCAGCTGTTCAGACTCCCACAACCCTTGGCTACCCCAGTTCTGTTCCTGATTGGTCCCACCCCTAGTTCCATTTCCTGGACTGAAGTTAATTAACCTGCTAACTCCTTGAGCTGGCCTCACCTCACTCACTCACTCCTTGCATAAATTCTTCACCTGCCCCACCCTTGGCTGGTCCTGCCACCTAGTTAGGTCCAATCTACAGAGCTAAGAAAATAATAGTAGAATTAATCTAAAGCAGGTAAGAAACAAATTAAATCTCTTCCCTCCCTGTCTCCCAATTTATATCAATTAGCTATCATTTAATGGTATTTCATTAAAATGTTAATGAACACATTATTTTGTCAACATAGCATTCTCTTTGGTTCTGCATACCATAGCCAACAACTGACTTTAGAAGTGAATTAGAATTTAGAAGATTTAGAAGTGAATTAGAAACCTTCTAAACAACCAGCCCTATTTGGCCATCCTGCCCTAGCTGTTTCTCACCTTTCTCAACCAGCCAGCCTAACACTCCTTCTCACAACTCACCAGCCTGCATGTATTTCTCTAGCTGCTCTCTTCGCTGTTCCACCTCAGCTGGTGTCAGAGTAAAAAGCTTCTTTGGGGGAAATGCAGGGAGAACATTAGCCCCATACTCCTTCCGAAGCTGTTGGGAGAAAAAAGGGCAATTCCACAAAGAAGTGAAGGGATGAAAGTAAAGATAGGCTCGACTGGACTCTCTAATCAGTCTGGCTCATTTTTCCATGCTTTGATTCTCCAGTTACTTGTTCTCCTGCATAAAAATAAAAGCCTGACTACTTGGAGAAGAAATCTTTCTTCCTGCAGAAAAGCACATCTCAAGAGAATCAGGACTGCCCCAGGGAAAACATACTCCTATCTTTTGCCCTCATAATAGATAAGTCAGCTCTTCAATATGAAGCTGGAAGGTAAGACAGGGCTTCCCTTTACTTTAAGTTCCAGTATTAACTGAACCCTAATATGGTACATAGCTGCAGGCATGAAAAACTTAAGAGGAACACATTAGTGATCAGACACAGTCCCTAAATTTAAAGAGTTTACAGTCTAATGGGCAAGTCAGAGAAACACAACAGAGATTTAGTTGAACTGAAAGGCACTCCAGACAAGTTTATTTTTTAATAGTTTTGTGGGTAAGGAAACTCAAACCTGAGAGATAAAATAGTTTGCCCATAGTTACATCACTTGTGGAACATCTGAGATTTGGACCTTTTAAAGTTCAGCTCCTAATGCTGTGTGCTTTTTCCACTGTCCCAGAGATCATTTTGATAGATTAATTAATTTAACATTACAAAAGGCTGCCAAATTTTGAGCCCAAGGAATTTGGTTCCAATTCTTGCCAAAGACGTGGATATCTGTGCATCCCTGGGTAAGTCACTTAGCCGCTGTTTGCCTCAGTTTCCTCATCTGTAAAATAGGAATCACGATAGCACCTACCTTCCCAGGGTGTTGTGAAAATAACTGTAAAGCTTAGTACACTGCCTGGCACATAGTAGGTGTTTTTATAAACGTTAGCTACTATTATTACTTTATGTCACAACTGCCCTGGGTCAGTCTTTTCTATAAAAGGAAGATGTTAGAGTAAGTGGCCAGTATGGTCTCTTTCATCTCTAAACTCTATAATCTAGTGAATTTAAGTTCTGAATGGGTCATGATGGGTCGATCAGACAGCACACGGACCCAATCCATGAATGGCAATGAATACTTTTTTGAAATTGGAAAAAGTCTGGATGATTATGGGAAGTGAGCTTGAAGCTGCAATTTGTAAGCTGGGACGAACGAAAAATTTTCTACACGTGGGTTGAGGCAGAAGGAAAATCGAGTATGATGAGGGGAGAGGAACAAGGAAAGCTCAACTAGAAAAGAGGAAAGTGTGGACTGGACTGAGCCCGCAGCCGCGATGCGTGCCCATTAGGAAGCCGAGGGGTAGGTGGGTGAGATGGAGGCGCTGCTGCAGAGGGCCGGCTAAGTACAAGTGTCAACTCCCACCTGCTCATGCAGCCCCAGGAGCTGGCTGTAGCGCACCCGGCAGTGCAGGACTCCATTCACGTGGATGTTGTAGGCCTGCAGAGACAGAGGCAGGTGCCGGCCCTGAGCCCCCGGGACAGACCGACGCCTTCCCGGCTCCCCGGGCGCCACGCCCCGGCAGACCCTTCACTGGTCACCCGCCCGCAGAAAGCCGAAATGCACTCCGACCCCCGGCCCCAGGGGTCCTGTGACAGGCCGGGAGACTGGGTGTGAGCCGCGGGAGTAAAGATCGCGTAGGGGTAGGCGGCGACCACACTGGGAGGAAGAAGGCCGGGTCAGCTGATGAACTGTCTGACCACAGTCCACCCGGGCCAGGCTGCCCGAGCCGCGGGGCGCCGGACGGAAGCCGCGATGGGACGCGTCAGCCCCCCCGAAGGACGGCGGCCGAGAGGACCGGGGGCCTTCCGCCCCGCGGGGGAACGGGGGCTCTGAGTACCACAGTGACCGAAGGGCTGGGCCCGTTACTCCTCGCCAACCCCGCCCCGCCCCGCCCCTCCTCTCCTCACCACGTAGTTGGAGCCCCCGCTGTCCCCACTGCGGGACTCCGTTTCGGGGATGGAGAAGTGCATCTTCCCGGCTGTGAAGCCCGGCCAGGCTCCGGACTCCTAGTGCCGCTGCTCCTCCGCTCGTCTCCGCCGCTCAGCGCGCCCCCGCCGCCACACTCGCCATTTTTGCGGCCGAGGGGGAGGCGGGGAGGGGGAATGGAGCAGGGCAGTGCCAGATGCATGCTGGGAATCGTAGTTTACGAATGCCCGTGATGCACGCTGGGCCCGAGGCTTGGAAGGCAAGTGTTTCGATGCCTACCGGGAATTGTAGTTAGTGGTTGGCCGCGGTGCCTGCCGGACTCGGATATCCGTCGATAAGGGCTTCAGTGGGTGCTGGGAGTTGTAGTCACCCTTCTCCGGGTGCTGTTCCTAACTCCGGCTGGGCGGGCGCTGTGACCTCAGGCCGAGTGGGGTCCAGGGAATTAGGGTCTGAAGCTCCTTGCCTGCCGGGGCCGGGGCCGGGGCTGGGGCGGAGTCCGGGCTGCGGATGGCAGCGGTGGCGGTTCTGGAGGGTGAGCTTAGCGGGGAATGAGGGGGGAGGGGTAAGGGAGTGTTCACAGCTTGGCTCCCGGGGGTGGCCTGGGCTGGGGGCACCGCAGCCCGGCCCTGGCCTTTGATCCGCCTGCTCATCTTTTGGCGTCGCGTCCCCACGCCGGCGGACCGCGTTCGCTCCTCCTTCCCTCCCTCTCTCTCTACTAGCCCGCCTGGACCCTTCTCACAGCAGACCGGCTCCGGCCCCGGGTAGACGCATGCGGCCCCCGCCGCCCGCAGCTCACGGCCCGGGGCAGCGTTCCCCGCCGGCCCGGCCGGGCCCCCCACCCTCACTCTGTGCTCTTTTCTCTGATTCAGGAGCAGTGTCCACGATGACGGCCCAGCCGCCCGGCAAGCCCGGGGTAAGTCCACAGGGAGGTTCGAGGCGCGTCCCGGGGCTGGGAGTCAGAAGACTTGGGTTCGAATTCTGCCTCCGCCACCCGGGGGACTAGGACCAGGTCACTTAAGCTTTCAGATCCCTAGATTCATCCTCTGTCGTGTGGTTTGGTTGGACCAGAGCACGAGTGCTGGGCTTTTGGGGGGGGGGGGGGTCGTGGCAGGCTGGTGGACGCTTCCCCAGAATGGTTTTAAGTAATTGAAAGAAGTGCTAAATTTCTGGTAAAGGTTAACGTAAATAAATTCTTTTTCCTATCCAAGTTTGCCGGATCCCCCGAAATCTATCGATGGATCCTAGGTTACGAATCCTTGACCAGATAGCATCTAAGGCTCTTTCCAGCTGTCAGTCTTATGATGTCTCTTCTTTCTGGACCTCATTTTCCCCATCTGTCAAATGAGGTTAGACTAAATAATCCATAAGGTCCCTATTTGCTTTAAAATCCAGGGATCCTTTCTTGATCCTAGTGAAGAGGTCATTGTGGGACTCTTGACATATGGTAGGTAAGGGAATAGGAACTAGAGGATTGAATTATTCCAGTCCAACCTTATATACCTCCTGGGAACCCAACCCCTTCCTGGAGGGTATGGGGAAGGCTGGGTGGAGGGAGAGAGTGAGCATTCAATTCTGTGTCTCAGGCTGGGGGTAGGGAAATGTCCCAAGAAGAGAAACTGCAGCTTCGAAAGGAGAAAAAGCAGCAGAAAAAGAAGCGGAAGGAAGACAAAGGGTCAGAACTGGAGTCTGCTCCCACTGCATCCCCTGGCCAGTGTCAAGGTGGGGGCAGCATGAGACTAGTGGGAAGGTACACTTTGAGCTAGCAGGAGGAATGAGGGTGGGGGAAGGAGGCCTAGGGAGAAGTTGCACTATGTGAGAGGAAAATCTGGGGTGAAGAAATAGTGGACTGGGGAGGGATTCCAGTTGTCCTGTTCTTGAGTGTCTTCTCTTCTCTGACCCCAGTGGGCCCACCAAGAGAGGTTCCAGGCCCTGGCGGTCAGTTAGGATCCTCAGGGGAGAAAATTCCAGGTGGCCGGAGTAAAGCAGAACTTCGAGCTGAGCGTCGAGCCAAGCAAGAAGCTGAACGGGCCTTAAAGCAGGGGCGAAAGGGGGAGCCAACAGGATCATCTGCTCAATCTCGTCCTAATACAGCTGGAGAAACCCCCTTAGGTATTTTTCATTACCTCAGAATTTGTTTCTCCCTTTTCTCTTGTTGGCATTCACCAACATCCTAGGCTTCCTAGGAATAAAATAGCCTTTACCATTTTTCCCCTTAACAATACTGTGTCAGTATTCTCCTTTTCTTGATAATCTTTGTGTACTAGAAACAACACACCTAACACTAACACTTGTGTATCCTCAAAAACAAAAAGATCTCTTGGTTCTTCTGCAGGAGCAAAACATCTTCCAGAGCACGTTCAGGTGGATGACAGCACAGCTTTAAGGAGACTTATTAAGAAACCAGAGCGGCAACAGGTAAGGATTATAATTAGCGGACTAGACAGAAGCCAGGGAGGAGTCCTGGAGAGCTGGGACTGGGGCAGAGGACAGATCAGGAGCAGAATGAGCATGGTGGTTTGCAGCAGGAGATCCTCATTTCACACCTCTTCCCCAACATGGTTTCCTCCATTACTCCTGGATGGTGTGTGAATCTCTCTTTTGAGCATTACTGCTTTCTGCAGGTACCTTCTCGAAAGGATTATGGCTCCAAAGTCAGCCTCTTCTCCCACCTGCACCAGTACAGCCGCCGTATTCCTCTAACCCAGTATATGAGGTAGGTGTTCTGTGAAACCAGCAGAACTCTAAACAGAAGGAATCAGAGCAGCTTAATTTTAAAAGCTAAAAATTCCGGGTGGAAGTGACGTGATCTGGGGTTTAGGGAAGGGGAATTGAGGGGGGCACAGAGGAAGATAAGTCAGTCTTATAAGTCAGAAATTGGAGGGTTTTTTAAGACTCCCCTGTAAAGTGTATGACACCCACATCCTCTCAGCATCCCATCCTCTGTGATCCACCCAGCTGTGGTGCGACTTGGCCTGCAGTACTCCCAGGGCCTAATCAGTGGCTCCAATGCCAGATGCATCGCTCTACTTCGTGCCTTCCAGCAGGTAGGCTTCATTTGTCTTCATCCTTAGACACCTCCCCTTCCCTCAATATTTCATGTTCATCTTTTACCATCTCAGGGTGGGAGGGGGAATGACACCCCCATAGCTACTGTAACACTTACCCAGAGAGACTCAGGTATCTCTCCAGGGCTCCCCATTCCTCAAGTCCCTTCACTTCCTGTATGGCCTTATGTTCTCCCCAGGTGATTCAGGACTACACCACATCTCCTAATGAAGAACTCTCCAGAGATCTGGTTAATAAGCTTAAACCCTATATCAGGTGAAGACCCACAGCATCAGTTCACTCTTACTCCTGTCCTACCTCCTGCCACTTTCTATTCTACTTTTCTGTTTCCTCTTTATCTTGCTTCTTGGGTTCTAGTCCCTTTCTCAGCCAGAATGTCTGGTCTCTCTCCCTGCTCTCACCACCGCATATGCCAGTACGAATTTCTGCCATCTTTTGTCTGTTTGCCTTTTTAATGGCTCTCATTCTTTTTTCCTTTCTCTGTCCCTCCATCTCCATGATCTGGGCTCTCCATTCCCACTGATTTGTGCCCTCTATGTTCCTCTAGCTTCTTGACTCAGTGTCGTCCGCTCTCAGCCAGCATGTACAATGCCATCAAGTTCCTTACAAAAGAGATCACAGCTGTGAGCAGCACCAAACGAGAGGAGGAGGTGATGACTAGGATATGGGGCTCAGGGGCTGGGCTTGATGAAGGGTGGCATCTTAGAACTAAGGATTTCAAAGGAGAATCAGCAGAGGCCCTTTTGCTCCTGACCAAGGGCTTGGGCTTATGTTCCTGAAACCCTCTGTGTTTCCTTTGAGTCTGTACTTACCTACAAGAACAAAGTAACATTCCAAAGATGGCAGCGTGTGTTCTCTTACCTCCTCATCCTTTTTCCCTCTGATCAGGCAAAGTCAGAACTCCGAGCAGCCATGGACCGGTATGTGCAAGAGAAGATTGTGTTGGCAGCTCAGGCAATCTCCCGCTCAGCCTATGAGAAGATCAGTAATGGGGATGTGATCCTGGTATATGGATGGTATGGTTCCAAGTTAGGTGGTAAAGAGGGGGACCATGTTGTTGGGGAATTTGGAGGGTGGTGATATACACTGGGGAAAGTCTGATCTTTTGCTCGTTGGGGTTGCTTATTAAAAAGTGGTGTGGCTTTAACTGGGATTTTATAAGAGCTGACTCTAGCATAATGACATTGGTAGTTGAATTCTTTCCCCCTACTCCAGTTCATCCCTAGTATCCTTTATTCTTCGGGAAGCTTGGACTAGAGGCCGCCGATTTCGAGCGGTAGTGGTGGATAGTCGACCACGGCTTGAGGGACGTCGTACTTTACATCATCTGGTCCGTGCTGGGGTCCCTGCCTCCTACTTGATGATTCCTGCAGCTTCCTATGTGCTCCCCGAGGTGAGGACAGGGCTGGGTGGTAGAACAGATTTCTGACTACTATCTACCAATCCTTGTAACCTCCCCAGGTGACCATTCAAAATGGAGGAAAGGAGTAGGGTAGGCACTGTGCAGGAAATGACTTTAGTAGGGCATCTGTGATCCTAGTAATGGAATTGGTAACAAAAATGACTAAATACATGCCAGTGTAGCCAGCTATTGGAATAGCATCACATGAAACCAGTAGCAACTAAGAAGGAGCTGCCCCCAATGAAAACAGCAGGATTTATTATTGCTTTTTGGTGTTGGTGGGTCAAGGATGGCACAGTTTTCATGTTGGAAGACTCATTGTTGAGACTTGACTGTTGCCTCAGCATTGCTATCCTGGGGAATAGTCAGGAACCTCATTCTTTCACTGATGTTTTTCATGATGTTCTCACCTACTTCAGGTGTCTAAGGTGCTATTAGGGGCTCATGCGCTCCTGGCCAATGGATCTGTGATGTCACGGGTTGGGACGGCACAGCTAGCCCTGGTGGCTCGTGCTTATAATGTACCTGTTTTGGTCTGCTGTGAGACCTACAAGTTCTGCGAGCGTGTGCAGACTGATGCCTTTGTCTCAAATGAGCTTGGTAAGAGGGAAGAGAAGAGCCTAGAAGATTCTGTGCTGGGCCAGGGAGGATATGAAGTGGGCTGGGGGCAGGCTCGTTGATAAAGGGAAGAAACATGAAGGGAGGACTAAGATTGACAACTTGGTTTCCCGAGGGGTCCAGTTGGGAATGTTCCATAACGTGTGATAACACCCCTTCTTATACAGATGATCCTGATGATCTGCTGTGTGAACGAGGAGACCATGTGGCGTTGGACAACTGGCAGAGTCACCGGTCTCTGCGTCTGCTGAATCTGGTGTACGACGTGACGCCTCCAGAATTGGTGGACCTAGTGATCACCGAGCTAGGAATGATTCCTTGCAGTTCTGTGCCTGTTGTCTTACGGGTCAAGAGTGGTGACCAGTGAGGTGTGGCATGGCCAGGGTTAATAAATGATATCCTCTTTCCCCCTAGCAACTCTGCCTCTTCTGTATTTGCTCTGTAACCTTCACAACCATTCATATTGGGGTTTCCTGTCTTAGTCCACGTACTCCAGGGAATTTTTTTTGACCATTATAGGTGCCTCTTAGGTACCACTGATCTGTTCTGGAAGGTGAAGAGCAAAGTCTGTTTTTGGATCAAAAACCATTGAAATCTGGAGCTGAATTATGACCACAGCTTGTCAGAACAGCTTTTTGGGCAATGCTGTATGAGATAAATCTTTAGCTGCACTGCCTTCCAGTGCAGCCTTTGTTTCCAAAGAGGGCTTAGCCCAGACTCTGATGCCTCAGCTACTCCAGCCTTGGTTGACCTTAAAGCTACATCCAGTGGACACATCTCCAGAGATCTGGTTAATAAGCTGAAATCCTATATCAGGTGAAGACCCACAGCATCAGTTCACTCTTACTCCTGTCCTACCTCATTCTACTTTCTATTCTCTCCCCTTGCTCTCACCACCCCATATGCCAGCACTAATTTCTGCCATTTTTTGAGAGCATTGCATGGGGTGTATTGGGAGTCAAGGGAACTGGGTTTGACTCCTGCCTCTGTTCCTCACTCTCTGGGTGATCCTATGTGAGTCACAGCCTCTCCAGTCCGTTTTCCCTAAAAGTAAAATTGAGGCTGATAACACTGGCAGTTCTTACCTCGTCGGCTTGTGAAGACCACATAAGATAGTGTATGTGCAGAGCTCTAACCATCGGGGACATAACTTAGTGTTATTATGATCATCCCCATCCCCTATGAGGGTAATGTGCTTTTAGTTTTATGTTGGGCTTCTCAGCTCTGTGGCTTAATATTTTTATTATGTGGAAATATTTTGGGGTCACCCAGGCCTCAGGCACACTCTTCCAGTTTAGGGCAGTGCACTCAGTAACTGGGCAAAAAGCCAGTGAAAACAAGGGATACTAGCTAGTCCCAATACCGCTGGAATAATCCTGGAAACGACCCGGAAAGGCTTGAATTTCAAATGCTACAGGCTTTCTCTCTAAAGTGAATTGAAAATAGTAGGGAACCACCTCCCCTCACCACAGCCCTGACGTGATTTTCTTTCAGGAAAAGAAAGTGTTTGTAAGGAGTTATTAAAAGAGACTATCCTTTGTCAACCAACAAGCATTTCTTTACTACCCACTTTGTGCCTGGAATTGTGTTGTGTTGGGGGTACAAGGACAAAAAAAGACAGTCCTTGACTGGATAGAGTTCATGTTCTTTGGGGAGAGAATACAGGCACATAAAAGCATATACAAAATAAATCCAAGGTCATATTTTGGGTGGAGGAGGTAGCAGCTGATGGAGACTAGGAAAGGCCCTTGTGTCAGAGGTGAGCTTTGACAGAAGCTAGGGACTCTGAGAGGCAGAGGTAAAGAGAGGGGGCATGCTTGATGTAAGGCACAGCCTGTACAATGCAATGGGTGGGAGATGCAATGTTCTGAGGGAAAGCAATGAATGGCCAGCCTATGCATAGCATCTGTGAAGCAGTCATGCACAAGTCCAGAAAGACTTAAAGGAGCCATGCTGTACAAGGTCTCAAATGCTAGGTGGGGTAATTTGTATTTTATCTTAGAAGAAATAAAGCCAATGAAGGTTTCTGAGCAGAGGGAGTCTACTGGGGGTAGGGAGTCCAATTAAGAGCCTGTTGTGCTTGTCCAGGTACAGGGGAAAAGGGCTTGAATGATAATGACTAAAGGATAGATGTGAGAGATGTAAAGATGAAAACAGGATTTGGCAAAGGATTGGGTTGGAGGGAATTGGCCAAGGGTCAGTCACCTGGGGGATTGGAAGGATGGGCTGCTCTCAGCAGAGATAACTAGGGAAGTTTGGAGGTGAGGCAGGTTTGGGGGGAAGATGAGTTGTTTTGGAGAATTTGAGTTGGGAGGTCCTGACTAGTCCTAGGGTAATGTCAAGGAGGCAGTTGGAATTCAGGAGAAAGGAGAGGGCTGGTTATCTAGGTTCTAGTGTAGCATGCATAGAAAGGAAGACTAAGCTCACGGGACAAAAGTCACTAAAGGAAACTTTCTACTTAGCGATGACCTCCCTAGGGTATGTTTATAGTGCCACTTTTTTTTTAATAGTATTGAAGAGCTGGAAATAAAGTAGACATCCATCAACTGGGGAATGGCTAGACAAATTGTAGTACATGAAAGTAATGGAATGTTACTGTGCTATGAGGAGCAACAAATATGAATGCAGAGAATTCTGGAAAGATTGATATGAACTGCTATTGAGTGAAAGCCAAAGAAACAACGTACACAATGACTGCAACAATGTAAATGAAAGAACCACTGCAGAACAATTAAAAACATCGTTGCAAGATTGCCAAGAACAAGCATAGTCCTGAAGGGGAGATATTAGAAGACACCCCAACGTAATTCTTAACAGAGGTGGGAGGTTCGCAGGTGTGGATCACTGCAAATATTTTAAGACATTTTTGATGTATTGGTCAGTTTTGCTTATTGTTTCTCCTCTTTTTTTCTTTAAAAATATTCTTTGCTATATACAGGGTAAAATGTATGCCATGTAAAAACAAGTTATAAATTAAAATTTATTTTAAAAAAATTACCAAGGGAGAGACTAGAGAAGATGTTTGAGGACGGTTGGGGAACCAAGAGCTGAGTCACATCCATGTTTAGAGACAGAAGTCATGCCAGTGAAGGGCGTTTGAAGTAGTCTGATGGCTAAGGACAGACACCTCACAAAGGACTTTGTCACCAATGTCATAGATGCCAAGGGAGGAGATTGTATCATCGAGGTGGGCGTGGTTAATACAATTAAAAGCTGCAGAAAATCTGGCCAAAGCAGATGGCTCAGAGGCTTCCCCTATTCAACAAGCCCTTGCTTGTTGACTCACCATATCTTGTGTTTACTTCTAGTTGCACTGCTGGGTTTCTTGTGCCTTCTCAGAATCTCTCAGAAGATCTCTCAACAGATCAGGAACTGAAAGCCCTTAAATCAACAAAAATTCTCAGTGCTTATTTGGATCAGACACCAGCCCTTATGGCCATGGTGAAAAGTTGGAAAAGAGAAGCTAAAAGAGTGGGCACACTCAGAGAAAGCAGGAAGGTGCTAGTTTTCTATATTCCTTGTCTCATGTCAAAGGTATAATCATAGTAAAGCAGCTTCCTCATAGTAAGAAATAAGGCCTGAGACAAGTGAATGAAGGACCTCAGTGAGAGAAAATAATCAGGGTAAATCCCTGGGAAGTAAACCCAGAGATAACTACAAAGGCCAGATTACAGGAGGGCAAAGAGGTTGGGAGTCTAGTTATAGGCAGAAAAGATTCTGTCACAAACATCAGAAGCAATGATTTTATAAATTTACCTTCAGCTCTGCTGCAATCCCTTTCTATAGAGTCAAGGTCCCTCTCTTTTCCTTCCTGTTTAACTAAATGCTACAGGTAGGATCATTCTGAGCTGCCTCTGACCCCATACATGTCAGTGGTCAACGGCTGGGGCAGAGAGGCTTTGAGATTCATAAAGAGACAATCACAGTGCCATGGTTCCCTTTTTCCCTCCCTTCCATTCTTCCCTTTCCTGGTGACAAATTCTCTTTAACGTTTAATACCTTATTTCATTAATTCTCAAACTTGTATGCTTTTTAAAAATTAATTTATTTTTTAAGTTTACAACACTCAGTTCCACAAGTTTTTGAGTTCCAAATTTTCTCCCCTCTCCTCCCCCCCTCCCCGCCCCTCGCCAGACTGCATGTAATCTGATTTGGGTTCAACATATACCTTCACAGTAAACTTATTTTCCCAATAATCAAGTTGTAAAGAGGAATTATAACCAATGAAATGAACCATGAGAAAGATGTAAGAAAACCAAAAAGGAGAGAAAAGAAAAAAAGAGAGCAAATAGTTTGCTTCAATCTGCATTCAGATTCTGTAATTCTTTCTGTGGATTGCGGATAGCCTTTTCCATCATGAGTCTTTTGGTGCTGTCTTAGAGCCTTGCATTGTTGAGAAGAGCCAAGTCTATCAAAGTTAGTCATCACACAATGTGGCCATTAATGTGTACAATGTTCTCCTGGTTCTGTTCACTTCACTCAGCATCAGTTCATATAAGTATTTCCAGGTTTTTCTGAAGTCTGCCTGCTCATCATTTTTTATAGCACAATAGTATTCCATTACATTCATATACCACAATTTGTTTAGCCATTCCCCAATTGATGGGCATCCCCTTGATTTCCAATTCTTTGCTATCACAAAAAGAGCTGCTATAAATATTTTTGTACCTGTGCATCCTTTTCCCCCTTGAATGATCTCTTTGGGATACAGCCCTAGAAGTGGTATTGCTGGGTCAAAGGGTATATACATTTTTATAGCCCTTTGGGCATAGTTCCAAATTGCTCTCCAGAATGGTTGGATCAGTTTGCAACTCCACCAACAATGCAATAATGTTCTAATTTTTCCACATCTTCTCCAGCATTTATCACTTTTCTGTTTTGACATGTTAGCCAATCTGACAGGAGAGATGTGGTACTGACAGTTGTTTTGATTTGCATTTCTCTAATCAATACTCATTTAGAGCATTTTCTCATATGACTATAAATAGCTTTAATTTCTTCCTCTGAAAACTGCCCGTTCATATCCTTTGACCATTTACCAATTGGAAAATGACTTGTATTCTTATAAATTTGACTCAGTTCCTTGTATATTTTAGAGATGAGGCCTTTGTCAGAGATACTGGTTGTAAAAATTCTTTCCCAATTTTCTGCTTCTCTCCTAATCTGGGTTGCATTGACTTTGTATAAAAACTTTTCAATTTAACATAATCAAAATTATCCATTTTGCATTTTGTAATGCTATCTCTTGTTTAGTTAAAAATTCTTCCCTTCTCTGTAAGTGTGACAGGTAAACTACTCCCTACTCTCCCAAATGGCTTATAGTATCAGCCTTTAAATCTAAGTCATGAGCCCATTTTAACTTAATTTTGATATATGGAGTAAGATATTGGTCTATGCCCAATTTCTCCCATACTATTTTCCAGTGTTCCCAGAACAAACTTTTAAACTCTTAAAAAATTATTGAGGTGAATTGAGAAATGGCTAACCAAATTGTGGTACACGAATGTAAGGGAATACTATTGTGCTATAAGAAATTATGTATATGATGAATACAGGGAAGCATGGAAGATCTACAAGAATTGATGCAGAGTGAAGCAGAGCCAAGAAAGCAATATACACAGTAACTACAATGTAAATGGAAAAAACAACCATACTCCAAAAAAATCAAAAGTGAATGTAGCAGAATAATAAAGATCAAGCAGGATTTAAATAAAGAGATATGAAAACACCCAAAACCCATCCTTTCATAGAGGTGGGAGGTCCACTGGTGTTACACATTGTCTGTGGTTTTGGACTTTTTCAATGTATTGATCAGTTATGCTGATTTTTTTTCCTTTTTAAAAATTCTATTTGTTAAATGGGATGACTCTCTGGGAAAGGGAGGGAGAGAAATACTGGAGATAATCATGTTGACTTAAGAAAGCGAAGACATCAATAAAAACTTGATTTTAAAATAATAAACCCATTATGTAACAATATATTTTATGAATAATATCTATAATTTCTGAAACAAATTTACTGAGAAATGGCAGTTTCACATATTTTTATAAATTTCTTTAATGTCTGGCTTAATAGAAGACAGTTGGATTTCATATCTGCTTCTTTCAATCTATTGAGATATATTCTTTTGGTCTAAGTATGTGAGTAAAATCCAGACTCATGGAGAAATGTAGTTGGAAAAAGGGAGGGGGGGCATATTTTAATAGGCAATGTCTTAGTATTATTATAAAAATAGTTTTGACCTCATCCCTGTAAGGGTTTTGGGGACCCTCAGGGATCCACAGACCACACTTTGAGAACCACTGCCTTAGTTTTCTGTGGGTTCAGAGAATAATAAAGGAAGCTGGAAGTAAGTGGAACTAAAATCAGGTGGACACCAGAGGCCCACCATGCTGGAGTCCCTGGATTACTAATACAATCTCATTCCAAAAATTTTGCAAACCATTTCTTAATCCAGATCAGCCTCATTTGTAAAAATGAGAAAGACTTTGCTAAAATTAGCCTTTTCTTTTCAAATCTGTATTCCCTTGTCTAACCTTCACTTTCACCTTATTGTCTCATTTTCCATCTGGCAGTTCAGCATTAGTCCTACTTATTTGTTTTTTTTGTTTTGTTTTGTTTTGTTTTAGCATCATCTCCTTGCTTCTTGGCTTGTAAAATTATCAAAAGTCCTTTATCAGCCATCTGCTCTGACTACCAGCTGAGGACTGGAAAGTAAAATAAAGGAGAGGAAATAAAGGAAAGGCAAATAAAACAAAACTCACATATATTGCTAGCATGTCTAACAGGAAACTGAAAGCTCTCAGATGCACTTGCACTTGATACAAGAACATCACTAGAAGGATACTTAATTAAGGTCTAGAAGCCTGTCACATATAGTTTTCATTCCTTTGAGAATCTCTACAGCACTGCCATAACGTGGCCTCTAGAAGACATTGCATGTAGCCACATTAGTTTTTCAGAGCTGGTGGTGTATATTAAATACAGAGTTGGCTAGTACTACTGCATACCACTGGGAAACAGTATCCAAACTTGGAACTGGTCAAAATATGTCAATGTTCATAGTCCACACTTGTAATTTTTCACTATTGAACTTTTTAGTGACAGCACACTGAAAAAAGCCATTTCGAAGCCAAGAGTTCAGTTTGTGTATGGGGTATGGAGTCTCACTATGGCTAAGTTCTTTAAGGCAAATGCAATTGGTTCCTGGTGAACACTACTTTCTTGGTCCAGAACTACTCCCAAATCCTCCAGGCTGGCATCTGTGTGCAAACTCAATTGACTTGCTGGGACCTGCATATGCCAATACTGATGCAGGTATCAGGGAGAGGACCATTTCTTTGAAGGCTTGCTGACATTCATCCATCAATCTTGAACTCGTTTTGTAGGTGTTAGAGCAGTTCTACTATTCTTGCCTTCCAGGTTCTGTGTGTCTTTCACTTATGCTGTGCACAAATCAGGTCATGTAGTGATTTAGCAATGACAGTATAGTTCTTTAAAAAATGTTTTTATTCTGACCTTAACACCAAATAAGGCAAATATTTCCACATACAAAGTAGAAGAAAAAAATTACTGTATTATGAAGCTATGAATTAGTTAGGTACAGCTTGCTTTTCTTTTTAAGCATGTAATAAATTAATTATATAATAAATTCAACATTATTTTCAAAGCTGTCTTGCTTGTCTGTATCCTAATGACTTTCCTTCTGTTCTCTTTGGTGCATTTAACATGTTTCAATGATCTTCTTTTCCTATTTTAATTAGTATTTTTTCATTTGGGTAACTTTATTGCTAGCTCCCTTCCTCCCCTAACTCTTCCACCTTCTCAAATTGAAAGAAAAACAAAATCATTGTATTAAATATGAAGAGTCAAGCAAAACAAATCCCCCGGTTGGCCATGTATGAAGATGTATGTCTAATTCTGGACTTTAGTCACTACTTTTCTGTAAGGATGTGAGTAGCATGTTACCTCAGTGGTCTTCTGGAATCATAGTTGGTCATTGCTCAGAGTTCTTAAGTTTTTCAAAGTTATTTTCCTTTAAAATGTTGTCCTATAAATTGTTCTCTGAGGTCTTTTGTTGTTATTTAGTTGATTGGTTGTGTCTGTCTCTTTAAGACCTCATTTGAGGTCTTCTTGGCAAAGATATTGGAAGGGTTTGCCATTTTCTTCTCCAGTTCATTTTATAGATGAGGAAATTGAGACAAACAGGGTTAAGTGACTTGCCCAGGGTCACATAGCTGGTAAGTATCTGAGGCTAGATTTGAACTCAGGTCCTCCTGACTCCAGGGCTGGTACCACACTACCTAGGTGTCCTCTCTTGGAATCTATTCACTTCATTCTTTATTAGTCCACACGTATCTGCCTAGGTTTGCTGAAACTGTCCCTTTGGTAATTTCTTATGGTACAATAGCATTCTATTATATACATAGGCCATAATTTGTTTTGCAGTTCCCCAATTGATGGATACCCCTTTAGTTTATAGTTCTTTGCCAACACACACACACACACACACACACACACACACACACAAACTATCTTTTTGCACAGATGGCTCCTTTTTCTCTTTGAACTCACTGGGATATAGGCCAAAGTAGAGGTGTTGCTAGGGCAAAGAGTGTGCACAGTTCAATGACTTTTTGGTCATAGTTCCAAATTGCTTTCCAGAATTCCTGAAACCAATACACAGTTCCAACAATGTCATCATTAAGGCAGTTTGAAAGAAAGGTTGGGACTGGTTGTGTATGATGGGGTGATTCTAAAAAACAAAATTGGGTAGGAAAAGGTAAAAGGAAGCAATTGCATTATAAAAATGGGGTGTGAAAGGAAGAACTAATACAGAGGAAGCAGGTCAGGGTGGAGGGCTAGTAATTCTGGAAACTTAATCCCATCTGGGTTGAAGAGGAAACAACATACACATCTGGAAGGGTGTAGAAATCTTCTGAACATGTAGAGAGGTGAGAAAACTGGGGGACAGGATAGAGGAGGGACTTTTAGAAGGGTACGTGGATTGGGATTTGGGAGGGTGAGAGGATAGGATGGGGGAACTTTTTGGAGGGATGTGTGGATTGAAATGGTGGGAGAGAATAGGGGAGACTCTTGAAGGGGTAGGTAAAGTGGGGGGGTGAAGATAAGGTAACAGGGATAGGATAAAAAGAGTCTGAGAAAGAAAATAGTGAGTAAAAATAAGGAGGGAAATTTACAAATAGTAATTATAACTTGTAATGTGAATGGAATGTTTATAGCAGCTCTTCTTGTGTGGCAAAGAACTGAAAATTGCAGAGATCCCCATCAATTGGGAAATGGCTGAACAAGTTGTGGTGTATGGTTGTGATGACATACTACTGTGCTAAGAAATGATGAGCTCAATGATCTTAGTAAGACATGGAGAGACATTTCTCTGAAATGACGAAGAGCAAGGTAAGCAGAACCAAGAGAACACTGTATACAGTAACAGCAATATTATTTTAAGAATGACTTTGAGCAACTAAATCATTTTGACTATTATAAATACACAAATTAAAATAAAGGACTATGAAGAAAGACACTGTCTGCATCCAGAGAAAGAACTGATAAGTAGATGCATGGAATAAATACATATATATATATATATATATATATATATATTTGTGTCTAATGGTAGCCACTCCATGGGGTTGGGGGAGGGAAGGAAAAAAAAAAGAAATTTACATGATCACTTTGTTCCATATTTGGAGAGAATAGCAAGTTGTACATGGTAGATTTGCAGTTTCATGTGCAATCATCCTATTTATTGTACTATGTTATGGAAATGCTTGTTTTGTTCCATGAATTGAAAATAAAATAAATTGTTAAAAATCATTCATCAGTGTATCTGTTTTCTCACAGCCTTCTCAACAATTGTCATTTTCTTTTTCGGTCATTTTTGACAATTTGATGGTGATGATATGGAACTTCAAAGTTGTTTTAATTTGCACTTCTCTATTAATAATTTGGGACATTTTCCCTATGACTGTTGATAGCTTGAATTTTGTCCTGTGAGTACAGCCTGCTCATATTCTTTGACCTTTCTAGTTTTATTTATCAATTCACTGGATTTTTTCTCTCTCAATTTTGTTCATCTCTCTTTTTTAAAAAAATTGTTTATTTATTTTTGGTTTTCAACATTCACATCCATAAGCTTTGGAGTTCCAGATTTTCTCCCTGTCTCTCCTCTTCTCCTACCCCAACATAGCTCTCTATATACATCCATATTAAACCTATTTTCACATTAGTCATGTTGTAAAGAAGAATTAGAACCAACAGGAGAAACCACAAGAAAGAAGAAACAAAACAAAAAAAAGAAAGCAAGTGATATGCTTTGATTTGCATTCAGACTCCATAATTCTTTTTCTGGATGTGCACAGCATCTTCCATCATGAGTCCTTTGGAGTTGTCTTAGATCCTTGCATTGCTAAGAGATAGGTCCATCATAGCTGCTCATTGAACAGTGTTACTGTTACTGTGTACAACGTTCTCCTGGTTCTGCTCACTTCACTCAGCATCAGTTCATGTAAGTTTTTTTCAGGTTTTTCTCAAGTCTGCCTGTTCATCATTTTTTATAGCAAAATAGTATTCCATTACATTCATATACTACAACTTGTTCAGCCATTCCCCAACTAGTGGGCATCCCTTCAATTTCCAATTCTTGGTCATCACAAAAAGATCTGCTATAAATATTTTTGTACATGTGGGTCCTTTTCCCATTTGTATGATCTCTTTGGGATACAGCCCTAGAAGTGGTATTGCTGGATCAAAGAGTATGCATTTTATAGCCCTTTGGGCATAGTTCCAAATTGCTCTCCAGAATGGCTGGATCAGTTCACAACTCCACCAACAATGCATTATTGTTCCAATTTTCCCACATCTTCTCTAGCATTTATAATGTTTCTGTTTTGTCATGTTAGCCAATCTGATAGGTGAGAGGTGGTACCTAAGAGTTGTTTTGATTTGCATTTCTCTAATCAATAATGATTTAGAGCATTTTTTTCATATGACTATAGCTAGCTTTAATTTCTTCATCTAAAAACTGCCTGTTCATATCCTTTGACCATTTATCAATTGGGGAATGACTTATATTCTTATAAATTTGACTCAGTTCTCTATATATTTGAGAAATGAGGCCTTTGTCAGAAATACTGGCTGTAAAAATTGTTTCCCAGCTTTCTGCTTTCCTTCTTATCTTGGTTGTGTTGGCTTTGTTTGTGCAAAAACATTTCAATTTAATGTAACCAAAATAATCCATTTTGCATTTCATAATGTTCTCTATCTCTTGTCTGGTCATACATTCTTCCATTCTCCCTAAATCTGACAGGTAAACTATTCCTTGCTCTCCCAGTTTGCTTATGGTGTCAGCCTTTATATCTAAATCATGTATCCATTTTGACTTTATTTTTTGAACGTCTGCTTTTAAAACTTTGATTTCCAAATTCTCTCCCCTCTTCCCTCCCCACCCACCCTCCCTAAGAAGGCAAGCAATTCAACATAGGCCATATGTATATCATTATGCAAAACCTTCCACAATACTCATGTTGTGAAAGACTAACTATATTTTGCTCCTTCCTATCCCCATAATCATGACGTGTTCTTTTTAATACTAAAGGAAGAGGCCAAGTATCTCCATATTGATTATAGTAGTTTAATCATTCATTATGAATACTTACAAACAGGGGCAATCTGAAGTGGCTGCTGCTTTTGTGGATCCCCTGTTCCAGAACCCCCAAATGTCCATGGTAATTGTAGAAAGCAGACAAAGGCAAGAGGAACTAGAGAATGCATCTCTACTGATTGGTGGATATTTTTGGTTTTCTGCTTAGTAATGAGCTTGGGAGTTAAGCCAATGTTATGCCCAAACATAAATTTGTGTATTAGTCACAATATTCTTGTTTTGGCTTTCATAGGTCATAGTATCTTAAGTTTTGATTCAGTCTCTAAATTATGATGTAATATCTAAGTTACAATTTGTAAACAGGTCACCATATTTGGGCTTCCACCTTTCACAGAGTTTAAGTTTTTATGGTTTTTCACTTATTACTGTATTTTAGGGCTTTTTTCCAGTTTGAACTCTACAGCCTGTGATTAGTTTCTTCCTGAACTATCTTTCTCCTTGTTCCCTTCCCATCCTCTCTCCCAGTTGCTTACAGTTTCTCCAATGAAATGATGTATTTCTACATCAAACTGTGTGTATATTTTACTCTCCTTTGTATAGTTTAGATGAAAGTGACCAATGTATTTCTATACCAAACTGTGTATATGTTCTACTCTCCTTCATAGTTTTTTTAAACGAATCATTTAAGCAGTTTTTAATTCATTTGAATTCAGTTTTGAACCCAGCCAATACAAATGCACCAGATTCTAAGAATCTGAGCAATTTAATGGGGGAAAAGATTGATATTTTATACAGAAAGACTGTGGGAAGATCTGGATGAGATTAAGAAGTGGCAAGTAGCCTGGGATGGGCCAGGTGCAGACAATGGAGGGAGTTAAGTGGTCAAAGAACCACGGGTGAAAGTGAAGTTAAAAGGATTACTGGCTGGGTTGGGCCAAATGCCTTAAGCAAATAAATGCCAGAGATCTGGGTTCAGAGGCTTTGGGGTCCAGGTCCTAAAGACATGGTCTTTTCTTTTTAGGGGTCCATCATTAGCACCCCATCACTCCAATCAGAGGAGAGAGGCAAGTGAGGGTGCTTAGAAGGTGCTGAGTATCAAGAACTGAGTCCATATGCATGATGATATGGTTTGATGAGCTTATCCTGGAGAAGGTGTGATGTTCAAGTTGTTGAAACTAAGCAGAGCCTTGAAGAAAAATGAAGGATAATCCTCATACATGGTACTACATTTCCTGACTCTGTATATATGTGCATGTTGCCCCAAATCATCCCCCAGGCCTGAAAAGTTCTCCTTTATTATCTTTGACTCCTGAATTCCCTGGCTTCCTTCAAATCCCACCTTTTACAGAAAGCCTTTCCTAGTCCCTCAACTGCACGTACCTTCCTTTTAAGATAACTTTTAATTTAGACTGTATATATTTCCTCTATATAGTTTAGATGAAAGTAAGGTTAAGGGTGATGACTAGTGGCCCCCTCTCTCCAATCCCTCCTTCATGTTTTTAGTCTTCTTGCGTTGGTTGGTTGGTTGTTGTCCTTTGATAATCATTTAATATCAATTTAGTAACCCCAATAAGGGCCAGAGCCTGAACTAATCAACCAGAGGAAAAGTTTGACCTAACAACTTCTTTGTTCTCTGAGCAAACTCAGAGAATATTTCTTCCTATGTCAACAAGCCCAGATGGGGCTGACTTAAGAACATTCTTCCCTCTGTTCATGGCCATTAAGGATGAGACTCTTAACCTGAGACACTATCTGGTATAATGAGACTTTTCCTTATCTTGGCATTTTATGGACATATACTCTGTTATGATATGTTAATGGTAAAGAAAATACAGATGTCCTGGATCATAATTTCAATGGACATTTTGTCAACTCTCTCATTTTACTGCATTCACAACCTATGCAATTAAGAAATTCCTTTCTTATACTGTGATTAGACATACATGGAGGTCATAAATTTTGAGTGACACAGACATGCTGAGTTGGGACTTTCCTGAAATGCATTTAAGCTTTCTCATTCTTTTGTTCAGGCAGTCAGAACTTATGCTCTGGCTCCTTGTATGAACAAGTAAGCAATAAACAATATGAATTTACATATCATGGTCTGAAGCTGGATTTGAATTTAGATCTTCCTGACTCTAGGCCCAGTGCTCTATCCACTGTACCACCTAGCAGTCTTCATCCTTGTATAGTCCCTTCCAATTGCTCAAATGCATTTACTGTTTTATGCTTTTCTTGAACACTGTATTTGCATTTCAAAATTTCTACTCAGCTCTGGGCTTTTCACCAAGAGCTTAGAAGTCTTCTACTTCATTAAAGATTCCCATTTACCCTTGTAGGACTACAGATAACTTTTTTTCTAGATAAGTTATTCTTGGTTGTAAACTTTGAATTTTGTTATTTTTGCCCTTTGTTCTTGAATGGAGAGGATGCCATGACATGCAAGTAAATTCAATTTAAGTGAGGGAGGGCTATGCAAAGTTACCAATCTCACTTTCTCCTCCAGAGCCATCTGGGTCCAGTGGCCAGATACACAGCGGGACTACTGGAGATGACTCCAGATGCAGTGAAAGACTTTGGCCTTTTAAAGCTAAGGTCTTTAGCAGGTCTCAGTTTGACTGAGGCAATGGCCATTCAGTAATTAAGGCTAGGTGAAAAAAAAAAGCAGATAATGGCCTTTTTAACCTAGTTAACCTTTTAACCTAGTTCAGGAAAAAAAAAAAAAACCAAACTGGGAGGGGAAGACCCTCAGTGTTTCTGGCCAAAATAGAAACAGTTCCTATTTACATTCATTGTGAGTAGTAGGAGCTGCCCCACTGGCAGTTGGTCAATATAGCTCTATTTCTTCTCCCCTTCTGAAATGTCACAAGATTTCTTGGGGTTTACAAGATAGATTTCTTTCTTAAGGACTATGCCTTAAACTCAAATCACTCTGGTTCTGATTGGCCAAAAATGGTCCCAGGCCAAACCCCACTTGGTCATTGTTTGAACCTTGAATTTTAGCTCTTTGGGATATCATGTTCCCAATTCTTCTCTCTTTTATTATGGCAACTGTCAAATATTCTGAGATCTTGACTCGGGCTCCTTGGTTTTTGAACTCTTTCTTTATGGATGTTAAAGAGCATTTTTTCTTTGGTCTGGCAGTTCTAGATTTTGGTATAACCTTCCTAGATGGATGAATTGACTGGTTGTTTCTATTTTCACCTTGACCTTTGGTTCTAATAGTTCTGGGCACTTTTCATTCATATTTTCTTGAGAGATGGTACCCAGGCTTTCTTTTTGGTTGTGGCTTTCAGGTAGTCCAGTGATTCTTAATTTTTTTTTCTCTGTTATCTGTTTTTCAGGTCAGTTTTTTTTTATAGGAAACAGCTTACATTTTCTTCTTTTGTAAAAGTCTTTTGACTTTGGTATAGTATTTCTTGTTGTCTCTTGCAGTCAATGATTTTTGTTTGGTCCATTTTCATCTTTATGATAGTCTGTTACTTCAGGAAGGTTTTATTCCTCCTGTATTAAACTGTTTATTTTCTAAGTCTTTCCTTTGGTGCTCCTATTTCTTTCCAAATTCTTTCCTTTAGAGCTCTCATTCCATTTGTATTATCATTATTAAACTCTTGCTTCATTTATTCCAGGAATTCTAGCTGACCTTGTGGTCAAGCTGTATTTTTTTGTTTGAGGCTTTGTTTGTAGATGTGGTGTTGTTTTTCTTTTCTTCTGGGTTTGTGTCTTGGGAATCCCTGGACCCATAATATTTTATTATCAATGTCTTCTTTTGTTTACTCATTTCTCCAGCTATACTTCCTGAATTGGGGCTTTGTGTCCAGGCCAGCCTCTGAGCACACCTGGAGGGAAGGGTAGGGCCTTGTTTAGTCCTGATCTATTTTTCCTGGGGTACTGCTGTTATTTCCTCTGGGGACTAACCATTATGTTCTTCAAAAATCTTGGGACAGCTTAAGCTAGCAAGCTGCAAATGTTCAGTACCTTAAAAAGTCTACTCAAAGGCATGATCTGATTACTACTTTCTAAATCTTAAGCTTTGCAGGATCTGGATTCTGGTTCAGGGCCTGGGCAACACAATGGAAACTTCCCCCTGGTCAGAGCTATAGCAGATACTTGCTGGCTCTATTAGCCCTGGACAACATCCTAGAAGGCTCTCTGACCCCAGTTTGATTTAAGAGAAAGAGATCTTCAAGACTGCCACTGCCCCAGTACACAGAGCACCACTTTGGATCAATGCACTATAATGCCCCAAGACCCCAGTCTATAATTACAGTGCCAGAGCTGCAGGCTCATCCTTTGTCCATGCTCCCTGTGCTGGGCAAACAGCTGTAGCTCCATCCCTGGTTCTAAGATGCTAGAAGACTTCCATTTGGGTCTTTTTGGATCTATTCTCTCCACAGTGCTGACAGGCCTCTGGCTGTGGTGTGTCCCTTTGCCAACCTGAGGTGGAAAAATGCCCCACTGCAGTTTCTCTTTGGATTTCCCAATCACCACTTGGTCTGGTGCTCTTGCTTACTCTTTGGTGGAGGAGTTGTGTAAGGGAGCTAGACTCTATTGCTTCCTGTCAACCTGCCATCTTTAATGGTCCTACAGTAGCACTTGTTTTTTTGGAAACAAATTTTCAATGATAACCACCAAATTCTGGGGAAAAAATCCTTACATTTCTTGTGGGTATGGACAATTCAGGCATGTTTCTGCCTTTTAAGGTTCAGAATTCACATTTTATTGAGACATGTGATCCACATTGACTAATAATTTGGAGGTGTTGAAATACTAGCACTTGTCAATTGACAGTTTCAGACTAACTTCCTCTATTCCAGCGAGACCCATAGTTTAAGGATCACTGAAGGGGTCACGAGTGGAAAAAAGTTTAAGAAGCCCTGCTTCTTAACTACAATCTAGTTAATATAACACTTTTAAGCTGTCTTTCCTCACATTCTTCCAGCAGTTTTCTAAAGACATGAGTCATCTGGGTACACTATCACTTTCAGGTAATTCATGTCTCCCACTACTTCCTTCATTAGTTGTTGGAAAGTGGCGGGAACAAAGATGTCTTGGGATATGTGCTCAAACTGGTAAAATACATTTGGACAAATTATCTTCTCCATCTCCCTTTGTCATAGGAATCTGAGATTATCTATTGTATAATCTATTGTACCTATCTCCCAAGATAAAATGAGATATTTGTAAAGTGTTTTGCAAAACTTGAAGCACTACATGACCACTAGTTATTATTAATATAACACCAAGAACCACTGACTGCCTAACATATCTTGGACAGTATGATGTAATGGCCCATTCTGATTCTTTTACTCAAAGTCCAGTAGTTGACATGAGGGGCCATTTCCAGTTGTCCTGCTCTACATCTTGCCACTGGATCCAGATGGCTCAAGGAGAAAGTGAGGCTGGTAACCTTGCACAGCCCTCACTCATTTAAATCCAAGTCCATTACAAGTCATGGCATTATTTTCCTGATGTCATAGTCCTCTTCAAGAATGAAGGACACACAACAGTAGTCTACACAATTCACTTTTTCCTATTTTTCTTCCATTCTATAAGTAAAGCACACAGACTCTGATGATGGTACTGAGCAGTGGGTCTTTAAGATTATCTCTGAGTTGTAATGGGTTATATTTGACTAAGATCCCTGATAGTTTATGTCTGAATGAGACATTTGTAGGTCATTCAATGGTTAACAAAGAGACTATTAGTTAGCCAAAGATATTGTTCCTATCTCAGAGGTCATTCATCATAGATAAAGGAATCTTCCCAGATTGTTTCTGAAATGGTCAGGATGACTCCTGTGGGTTGCTCTTAGGTACATCCCATGCCCTACTTATGCTGTGAGAACACAAGTGTCATTTTTGAACTTCTAATTCAATTGATCTCTGGTAGTGGAGAATAACAAAGTGCAATTTCTTGTGATCCACTTCTGAAACTAAAAAGCCATTGTGATGTTCACTGTCATCACTTACCTCTATTTTTCTGTTGACTTCTGCTTGAGCTTCATGGGTGATCAAAGTACGCAGGTATTGAGTCCTTGCTTATCATTTGCAGCATCTTGTTAGTACCTTGAATTGATTGGAATTAGATCCAATCAGTGCTTATGCTCCATTGCTAGATGGTGGCCAGAGCCATGGTGTCCATTGTCCCACTGACACCAATAACTTCCTTGGAAAATTTCAAACTCAGGTAAATATATCCCAGATTTGGGTAGCTTTTGTCACTCAGTTCTCAAAGTCTAAGCCCTTTCAAAGGCGATAAAAGTAATTTTCTCAAATACTTTATAGAATGGAATATAATGGTCACTTGTATTCCACTGCTGAGAAAGCAGTGATCCTAGATCCTCAATCTTCAATATCTCCTCTTTTGGGGATTGGGGGCAGGGTGGCCTGAGTCCAGGTGGAATAGACTCATAAAGAGTAAATGATAAGGTCATGCTTACTACTTTTGGACCTGGAACAACCTCTTTCGCTAGCACTATCTCCTTTTCCCAATGCTGGTCATGCAGACCTCAACATCTACACTAATAAAGCTGCATTTTCCTCTTAAGTTTATCCAATCTGCATATGGTTATCTTCTATGGTGTTGACAAAAGATAGTTCTGCCTTTTTGTTGTTGTTGTTTGTTCTTTGTTCTTGAAGAGGACCATGACATCATGAAAGTGATGCTATAACATGCAAGTGAAATGGATTTAAATGAGGGGGAACTGTGCAAAGTCACCAGCCTCACTTTCTCCTCTGGAGCCATCTGGGTCCAGTGGCCAGATACACATCAGGACAACTGGAGATGGTCCCTCTGCCTTTCTAGTAGTCTCCTGATAGACAATATCTGTGTATCAGGCTATCAGGGTATGTATTCCTTTGTCCCATTACCTTTACAAGTAGAATGATTTTGTCTGTAGTTCCACCTGTGACCAGATTGCTTTCCCAACACTCCCCGCCAGGCATCATCAAATGTCATCTGAGGGACCAGAACTTAAGCTCTGGAGTGAGCACCTCCCCCTAGGACCTTGGGGGCTTCACACCCACATCGACTTAGCACCTAATAGCTAGGGGTTTGGGGCCTACTTGGGAGTGAAGATATAATCAGACCTCTCTTCACTGGCCCCACCTGGAGCCCCACCTTAGTTACCAATTCACACCCATATAGGCTTAGCACCTAATAGATAGGGGTTTGGGCCTGGAGCTTAGCACCTAGTAAGACTCAATCAAAGACACTTAATTGATCATTTTAAAACAGTAAGAAAGTCCCAACTTAACTGATATTACAAGTGGGCATAAATCACAAGTGTACATTATAAAACTATTAATTTTCATTTTTGTTTTTTTCTTTTAAAAAATGTTGACCAAGAATCAGTGATCAGGATTCCCTATTCACCACACATATTGGACATACCAGACATCTCTCTCATTCTGTTCACTCTCATAGATGCATGACTCCCACTACTGTAGAAGCTGCTGTTCATTTCTCCTTGGCTCCTTATGTAATGTTTGATTGAAAATCACTGCAGTTGTCCTATAAAACCTGGTTCTATCTGCTCATGCTCTTTGACCACCATAGCCTTCTCCACAACCCTGACTTAGCTGCTAGCTAGCTGGGCCACTATAACTGGACTGGTTTGACACACCTATGCCTTCTAGCATTTGGCTACCCTAAGTATACTGCTTGCTCCTGCTGTAGAATTCAAGAAGAGTTCCACGTATCTGTGCTATAAATTTGCTTTGTCTTTTGACATAGCTGCCACAGCATCTTCACGACTATCAAGTTCAACATCTGCTTTCTCCAGTCATCTTGCCATCAGGTCCAATTTTAATGAGTATCCGAACAGGGTTCTACAAGGTAATTCTCTCATGTGCACACAATGGCCTGTTGTACTCTGGAAAGTGGACCCACCATCTCCATATCTATGATCAGACATTCCTGAAAAACAGTAATTGAGGTCTCTTCCAAATCTATCTGACCCATTACAGTCACTGTAGTAATCTTAGCCTCCATACTCTCCACCATAGGTACCACACCTCATTTTTTCAAACCCAGCTTCTGTACCAATGTTCTTATAGCTTCTGCCAGTCATAGGCTTGTCATAAGGACCTGGCCAATGTGCAGATATTAGCTTTCAGAGAAGATCATAATTGGTATGAGCTTCTACTCAGCTGCTCTTGAAGATTTCAAAGCCTTTTCAGCTACTTCCTGTGAAGCTAACCATATGAAGGCCTCCTCCTGTATAACCAAATGGGAGTCCTCTAAGGCACACAAAGCCATCACTGACAGTATCAGGACTACTTGGACCAATATGCTTCAACACCCAATCCATTTCAATGTTCTTTGACTTGAATACTTCAACAATCTGTGTCCCATAGTTTTTCTGCTTTTTTTTCTCGTGCCAAATTGACTTTATCTTTTGATTCAAATTCAACAAATGCTTCTCCACTTGGTCTGTTTTCTCAGGTATAGCTAAAACAAGTACCTGATGCCCCATTTTGAATTTTGCATTCCAAGAAGAATGGTTGGACTTCACTGGCTGCGCAGGACAAAAATATGGAACACTTCATGAATTTGCATGTCATCCTTGCACAGGGGCCATGCTAATCTTCTCTGTATTGTTCCAGGTTTAGTATACATGCTGCTGAAGCAAGCATTGTCACTAGATTTCTTAGGAGCACTTGGTGTTGAATTTGTAGTATAGCACCCTCGCTTTACATCTGTGGCCCATCTACAAAAAAATGGTCCTGAGCAAGGCTGAGTCTTCCCAAGGCATATACTATTAGCTTTATACTTATGCTCTACCTTATCGACTGTTTCCAACAACTGGTTGAAATTTGGTGAAAACTATAGGAGATAAGTATCTACTAGACAGCATTCTATCTCTTTATCAGCATTTTATCTATCAAACCTCTGTGTAGATGGGCTGAACTGCTTCTGTATCAGTCTCTGTAACATACATGTAAATGTAACATTCACATCACACATTACAAACTCAGAGGGGATTTCCCTCTGATCAATTGAACGTGGCTAATACTTGCAATGGTGTCTTACCACCAAAAGATCTCTCTAGTTTTTGCAAGTAGGTTTACTATGTGATCCCAGGTTTGTTGTCATCAGGCCTTATATAATCCAAAAGTCTGTTCCTCTTTTCTATCTCATATCTTTGCCAAATCCTGTAATGATTCTGATGGGTGATCTAAGCTTGCCATGTTCTTTCCCCAAGAGAATATAGTTCCTCTCCAAAAAAGATTACTTGGGCCACCATCACCCTCTACTATAAAATATCTCACTTCAGCCCTACCTTTAGCTTAGGGTTCTCTTTCTGGCTTAGAGATTCTAGCTTCTGCCTTCCCCATGGGTCAGGTTTCTCTTTTTGGTCCAGACCACAGGAGCACTTTCTCTTTCTGGCTTAAGTACTCTTCTCATTTCCCTTTCTGTTACAACCCCTTTGTTCAATTCGGCCTTTACTCTCCTGACCAACTCTTCCTACTCCTCCTTAGGAGGAATTCTGGAGACTAGTTGTTGTCTACTACTGCTAGAACATTAAAGGCTTTTAAAATGATCAAGTGGATCAAATAATTTACAGAGTACTGAGTGATCTCCCAATCCTAACCTTGTAAACCACATCCCTCGACTCTATCACACTTCCTCTCAATGATTTTATAATGTCTATGTTTTTTATGTTCTGGGTCCATTCCTAAAATCTGGAGACCCTTTGCATCTCTACTTCTATAATATGACAATATATTTTGATCAAATAAGACCCCTTCTGTTTGAGAGATTGATCTAAGAGGACAGTATTCAACAAACAGAAAATGCTCAAGTAAGTACTAAACATGAAATATATTACGATAAGGCAATGCTGCAAGTGATACTTAGCAAATAATAAGTAAAGCAAGTAAGCAAAGTAGTAGTAATATGATAGCAAGAGAAACTTCATTCATAAACCAACAACAGATAAGACATCTAATAAATCAAAAGTTATTGCATATACACTTTCTTATCAGAACATGTTTAATGCAACAATTAATAGCAATGAAACAGGTACTTTGCATTTATAAGCAGTTTATAAATGCATCTGATTGCTTTCTAGAAGACTACCAAAGAAGGTGCTTAAAAGGAAAAACGGAGTTTAAAGTGGCAAAACTGAAAATAAAATAGCAAAACCAAAATTAAATATTGAAAGTAATTTCTTTGAGAAATTCAGAGCCAACAAAAATCAATGCATAAACATTTTGATGATCAAAAATAAGGGCATCAGAAAAAAAGAAAAAAGTTTCCCATGTGGAGAATATTCAGTGTCACCACTGCTATGCCTCCAGAATATTAAAAAAAACAAATTTTCAAGCTCCCGATAATAGCGCCAAAGGCTAATTGATTAACCACCAGGCGGAACTGGCGAGCAAGGCAAGGGATCTATCTTTGGAAATCAAGGGAATTCCTTTCGGTCCTTTGCAAGGGCAGTGCTGCCTAGCCAATTCGCTTCCCTTCTTTTAAACCTTCCTGTCTTTGTCGGATTGAAAAATGGCTATCCACCCTGTTCGCTTGCTTCTCGCTCCTGCCTACCTGGGGTATCTTCCTGAAGATGTTTCTCTCTCACTCTTCCGGGGCACTCATTCAAACAACTAATAAACACTCATTTTTTAAATACGTAGCAATAAACTCCCAGTTTGTTCCCGTAAACCCTTAAACTGAGTTTTCAAAACCTTAGTACTTTAGATCTCCATCCCTTTCCAGTTATGCATAATAAGCAGGGTCAGAATTAAATGGATTTTGTTTAAAAATTCTAAATTGGAAATAATAGGCAAGGCCAAGCAAGTTTGTACAGGCAACTTTCATAGGTATCAGGGAAGAATGTAAGTTGTTTTCCGTTAAGAGGTAGGAGGGATTACGGGCTCCCGCAGAGAGGCTGGAAGAGAAGCAGCTAAGGTGCCATTAACCCAGAGAAATGTCTCTCACTGACCCAGGGCTGTTGAATTTGGGAGCTCTCCTCGCTGGACCCCTCCCCTACGTGCAGCACTGGATGGACCGACCCATCTCCAGCATCCTCCTCCCTGCCCACTCCTGCTGGCCAGACCCTCCAGCAGGCAGGTCCTCAAGGCTTATCTTTCAGGAGCTGCTCCCGCCTTCGAAGGCTTTCTGTAGCTTCCCACCAAATCCGAGCCTGGAGCCCCCTTTTGTGCAACTTCCTTCCCCCTTCTGTCCCAGCTCTGGCCCCACCAACCGCCACTCCCTGGACCACAGTGTCTGGAGAGAAGAAACATTCGCTTAGGAGAGACCCGTTCTATTTAACTAAAGAACGAGGAAGAAGAATAAGCACTCAGTACGGGGATCTGTGAAAGGTCGAGAAGGGCAGCGCGCATGTGCAATGCTCCCCACCCATCCAGCCCCGCAAAAGACTACAGTTCCCAGACGACCTTTCCAAAGGAGGCTAAGATGCATTCAAAGGATGGATCCATAAAGGCTTAGCCCTGTTTCCTAATGGAATCAGTAGGAGTCCAGGATACAAGTCACGCCCTTCGGCCTGAGGTTGACTCCACCCCATTCCCCTAACAGCCAATCAGAGATCCGAGCGCTGGGAGTCTACGGCAGACCCCGAAGTGTCCCGGGGTATCTGTAGTAACGAGACGTGGCTGCATCCCCCTACGTCATCCGTCCGCGACCAGGGTGGTCCAGGCCGCGCCATCTTCGAACTTGGACTTCCGGTCGGGCTTCGGTGGTTGGTGAGTGTACGGCATCAGCCTCCGCGCGGCCCGAGGACAGCGCCTCATGCTCCCCGCCTCCCCTGTGTAGCGGGGGAATGATGGCTCCCCCCTGCTCCGCTTGCCAGGAATAACACAGGCCTTCCTCTCACCCCCCTCCCCGCCTCCGCGGGCGCCGCCGCTCCCGCCCCCAGCTCCCTCTGTGGTAACGCCGCCGCGGCGCGCGCATCCCCACCCTTCGTTCCCGGGCGGCGCGCGCCCGTCCCTCGGGAGCCGCACCGCGTGGCCCCTGACCCCTGACCCGTGACGTGCCTCCCCTCCTGCACCCCGGGGGCCCGGCCCGATCAGAGCGGTGGCTCCTGGCCTTCGCTCCTCCCTCATGGCCTGCCAGAACTAACGGGGCCCTGGGATCCACCCCTTCCAACCCGGCCTTTTGACAAACGGGGTGACCAGAGAAGGGATAGGACATCACAGGATCCCGGACCGAGGCCTTCAAGGGCCCCAAAAGGTCATCTGGTCCAACTCCTTCGTTTTATAGAGGAGGAAACTAAGGCTCAGAAAGGGGAAGTGGCTTTTCTGGGCTCTCACGGCAAGTTTGCTGCCGGCCAGGCCTCTAACCTAACCTTCCTCAGTTTTAGGGTGGGGTACCTGGCGGTGCCCAATGTTCCACGTCATCTGGCATTTATCAAGTGCCCATGATGTAATAGTAATCGCTAGATGTATATAGCACTGAGAGCAATTTGGAAATACCTCACATTATTCTCACATCAACCCTGGGGAGTAGGTGTCCCCATTTTACAGATGAATAAACTGAGGTAGACAGGGGCAGGGGCGGTGCTGATTCCAGGGCCCAAGCTCCATGGTGCTAGATACAGAGACAAAAGCGATGACGGCTAGCACTTACCCGTTGCCTACTGTGTGCCAGGGACTTTACAAATATCACATTTGATCCTCACAACATTCCTGGGAGGTAGGTGCTGTTATTACCTCCTTTTTACTGTTGAGGAAACTGAGGCAGGCAGGTTAAGTGACTTGTCTAAAGTCACACAACTATTAACCTTCTAAAGCCAGATTTGAACTAGTGCATTCCTGTGTCCAAATCCACCATTCTGTCCGCTGCCATTCTATCCCCTAGGTGCCTTAAGGAAACAGTTCTTGCCCTCAAGAAGCTTACAGTCATGGGGGGGGGGCGGTACAGGATGTACATATAAGTGTAAAATAATACCAAATAAAGACAAAATAATTGGGAAAGGAATCAGGAAAGGTTTTTTGGAGGAAGTGACAGCTGAATTTTGAAGAAAGCTAGGGTTTCCAAGAGGCAGAATAAGGAGGTGTTGTGGTCTTGGGGTGCTGGGGACCCCAAAATGCAAAGGTACAGGGTGGGGGTCTGCCTTAAAAGAATTTGATCACTCAAGCCTTTCAGTCCAAGTCATGAGTTTATTAAGACACAGGTTGGGGTGAGCGAAATTCCTAGTGAATCTGTACATTTGATAAGGACAAGACCTACTTTTATGGAGAAAAAGACTGGGAAGATCTGGATTTGATCTAGGAGTGGCAAGGAGCCTTGGGTGGTCTGGAGGTAACAGTGAAGAGCCAGGCTGGGTCAGGGGCCACAATGAAAGGCCTGTTGAAAGGATTTTTGACTGGGATGGGCCCGATGCCTCAGGCAAATGCCAGAGATCTAGGTCTCTGGAATTTGTAGGAAAGTTCAAGAACCCTTTTTTAGGGTTCCCATTGCTCCATCAGCCCCATTAGAGGGAGAGTATTCCAAGTATGGGAGACAACCTGTGCTGAAGCTTGAAGGTAGTGCATGAATTGGCACATTCTAGGAATAGCAGGTAGCCTAGTTTGGCTAAAATGTATAGTTTATATGAGGAAGTAATATATAATCAGGCTGAAAAGATAAGCTGGAACCAAATTGTGAAGGTCTTTAAGTGCCAGATATAATAATTCATATTTTATCTCTGAAGTAATAGGAAACCACTGAAGCAACTTGAACTAGTGAAGTAATATGACATGAGCAAATTTGTGCTTTATGAATATCAGATTGGTCACTATGGATGGATTCAATGGGGAGAGGTTGGATACAGGGAAACAGGTTATCTATAGTCCAGGTGAGATGATGATGACCATAACAAGAGTGGTTGTGGCATGAGTGGAGAGAGTGAGTTGACTGTGAGGGAGATGACTGTTTTGCACATATTTTTGTTTTACTTATCTGTGTTATAGTCTCCCATTAGAGTATACATTTCCTGAGGAGGGGGGGGACTGTCTTCACTTTTGTCTTTGCATTCCCAGATCTTATCACAATGCCTGTCACATAGTAGGTACTGTATTTCCTGGCCTGGGCCCCTTGCATGCCTGGTGGACAAATACATTCTGAGTATAGGCACAGAAAGGTGCCAGGGATCCTCTGACACAACTCAGTTGGTGTTATAGGAATGAGCAACCAAAACCCCTTCTCTTCACTATAAACTGGTAGCACCTTCACTCAGAACCCTTAAATGCCAATATTATAGGTGGTGGTATATTGGCAAATAATAAGAAACCTGATATAAATGCCTTCCAAATCCAAAGTCTAGGTTGGCGATAGGCACAGGTAGCAATACCACACTTTACCCTGTGGAATTCATTCTGGTGCGAAATGTTATCTCGCAAGGATTTTCATAGCTAGATTCTAACGATCCTGTATTAGTCCTTCCCTGAAAGCCTGAACCTGTCTTATTTCAGTCTACTGACTACAGTGGAAAGTGAAGGTGCTTGACTGGGGAGTGAGGGGGTGTGTAGAAGTGGAGTTAGGGTATCAAAGCTAAAAGCAGAGCAATGAAGGAGTTGGTGACTTTGATTTATTTATCATACACATCTGTATGTGCAGGTGTAGCCACTGAAGAGTAATGCTGATGGATGCTGTAGGGGTCGGCTGCGTTACACTGGGAGGGGCCAACCCCATGGGGGAAACTACTGTGACAGAGTCTCCTAGAAAAGAAGTACCAGACCAGCTTGGCTCTGAGGCCCCAACATTTGGGGCTAAGACAACATGTGAGGATAGTTCCATAATGATGCCTTCAATCTCTCTTGGATTTGAGGATCCCTCCAGTAAACAAAGCCACCCGGATACTCTCCCAGAGCCGGAAAATGTCTCCAAACCTGAAGGGCAAGGTATGGAGCCAGTCCCTCCATTTCCTCACCTCAGGGTGAAAAAGAAAACTAATTTTAAGACCTCTTATAGACCTAGAGTAGGGGATGGGGAACCTGTGGCCTCGAGGCCACATGTGACCCTCTAGGTCTTCAAGTGTGGCCCTTTGACTGAATCCACACTTCACAGAACAAATCCCCTTAATAAAAGGATTTGTTCTGTAAGATTTGGACTTAGTCAAAAGGCCACATCCAAGGATCTAGAAGGCCACATGTGGTTGTGAGGCTGCAGGTTCCCCACCCTTGACTTAGAGTATGTTTTTTTTTTCTTTCCTCTTTGTATCTCAGGGAAAGTCTACCAGGATCAAGGCCTGGGCATGGGTGGAGAGGCTCTGAGGCCTGACCCCTTGCCCACAGCCTCTCCTCTTTTTCTGTAGCTGTTCCTTCAGGAATTCCAGAGATCTCAAAGGTGAAGGCTCCAAAGACTGGCAAGAAAAAAGGTGTTCGGACTCGAAGAGGCCCAAAGAAGGGTGGAGTGGGGGCCAAGGGTGACTGCCCATCTACCTTACTGCAGGCCAACCCTCCATCAGGGACCCTGGGATCTGGTCCCCTGGATCAGTCTGGCCCTCCACCTACTACTGTCCCTAAGAAGCGAGGTCGAAAGTCAAAAGCTGAGCTGCTGTTGATGAAATTGTCAAAGGGGTTAGAGCAGCCTGAACCCCCACCTCCACAAAGTCCCCCTGAGAACCCTGAGGCCCCACCAGGGGCACGACCCCGCCGGCGGGCTGCTAAAGTGTGAGAATTGTGGGGCTGAGTTGGGGGGGAATGATGGGGTACAGTAGGAGTGATTTGCCTGATGTGAGAAAGAATAATAATAGGTAACATTTACGTAGCATTGATTATGTGCTAGGCACTGTGCTGAGCACTTTACAATTATTATCTCATTTAAAATAGGCTGTTTTGGGGTAATACCAGAAGACCAAACAGGATTTGGGTAAGCTTCTGAGTCAGAGATGAGATCTTGGTCTGTGTTAAGACTAAAGGTGGAATTTTAAGGGTTGAGATTCTCTTTGTTCAGCAAATACGTCGCTACACCCTTATTGGTTTCTTGTTCTTTATGTTATTTTCTTTTTTATAACTTCCATTCTAACTGCATTCCACTAAAGTTTTCCCATGTCTTGATCTGGGTGGGAACGTAGCATAGATTGAAAAGGTTTTCCCCTGCCCATACCTTTCTTAGTTCTGTTCCCATCTGTACCTTTCTCCCTTCCTCTTTTGGCTTCTTTACCCTGTTGTATTCTGATTCTCTTCCATGGCCCCTGACCTGGTTCTATTCCACAGGGCACTTCTGTACCTTCAGGAATTGGCTGAAGAGCTCTCCTCAGCATTGCCTGCCCCAGTCTCTTGTCCTGAGAACCCTGAGATAGGGGGCCAACCTAAACGGGGCCAGGGCCGTCGGCGGGCAGCCTGGCATGGAGAAGAGGAAGAAGATGATTCAGCACGGGATGCAGACTTTGTACTTCAGGCTGAGATTGAAGAAGGAGAAGAAGAAAGTGAAGCCCCAAGTGAGAGCTCATCTGACTTGGAGCTTACAGCACTTCGGGGGAGTGGCCTTCGTGGGACTGCCTCAGGGGTAACCTGAAAGGGCAACAGGAGACTAAAAGGGATCAGAGCTGTAGCTGTCAGGATGGCCAGGGGCAGCAGGGTACCAGAAGGATAATTTCACAAAAAATAATGGAGTTAAGTAAAAAGGCAAGGAGGCAGAACAAATAAATAAGTGACCAGGAGGTTGGCAGGCAGAAAACTGGGTGGGCCCAATGGGAAAAAAGGGTTACTAGGAAATTGAAGTGTATGAAAATATCTCTCTCCTTTAATCTTTCAGAAACAGAAACAACAATGCCGGGGACTGGCTCCCAATGGGCTTCCAAATTCTATCATGGCTCCTGTTTGGAAAAGCCTCAACCTCACCAAGACCCTGTGAGACCCTGGGGATGGCAAGGGGGAGACACGTGGTAAAGGGAGTGGGAAGAATGGGACATAGAGTGGGAAGCTGAGAGATTTAAAACAGAAAGTGGACCACGAGGAAGTGAAGAAAAGCTAACACTTCAGTGAGGTTATAATGATAGTGGTGACTGAAAGGGAAAACTCTGGACCTTAGTTTCTACTCTTTTCTTGGTAACCCTTTCTCCTGTCCTCCTAGCCGAGAGCAAAGCCATTCACACTGGGAGTTCCCTGAGTGGATCCCTTCAGCTTTGAAGTGGCACTTACTATCTGAAAGGTAAGCCCAAGTGCTGTCCTTTAAGCTAAGGAAGTCACAGGAAGAAAAGGGAAGGCTAGAAAATTACAGAAGGAACATGGGAGGGCTCGAACCAGTGGGGATATAATGTTCCCTTTGTCTTCCTCTAGTGAAGCAGCATCATACTTGCCTCAGGAGCTGAGGTCTCCTCTTTTCTCTGTGCAACGGGAAGGTCTTCCTGAGGATAGCACTCTTTATAGGATAAATAGGTAAGAGGGGTCAGCTTTAGAGTCAGCTTCCATTTCTGCTAGGTGCCAATGGGATAAGGACTGAAAAGTAGCAAATAGAAATGTGGTGGCAATTTGTTCTTCTTTTCCTCACTAGGAAAGGACTAGCTGTCATTCTAGTCCTAGGGGCAGGGATCCTATGACCACAGTGGTCATATGTGGCCCCAGGATTATAGGTCTCCTGTGTGGTGGCTTTAGGGCCAGCACAGATTAGGGTTTGTTCTTTGATATACCTGGAGCAACTGAACACTGAGTACCTTGTAGTAGCTCAGAGCTTTAGGAGCCATGCCAAGTCATCTAGGGCTATGATAGGCTCAAGATTCATTATTGACTGTAGATTAGAACATAATTAGAATTGGGAAGTAGGAGAAGCAAGGTATTGGATGAATGAGTATACATGCTTTAATTTTTTATTCTGTGTTAGACTTTCCCCATTTCCTGATGAATAAGCTCAGTTTCAGTGACCTCACTTTGAATCAGAACTAGTCTATATCCTTCTTTTCCCTAATCCTTGTAATCCAGTTATGTCTTACCTAAGGATACAACCTTGTCTTTTTCTGTAGGTTTAGCTCACTGGCACCACATCCAGAGCGATGGGATGTGTCCTTCTTCACAGGGGGACCACTCTGGGCACTAGAATGGTGCCCAGTACCTGAAGGTGCAGTTGCTTCCCAGTATGTGGCACTATTCTGCAGCCCCAGTATGAATGAAACCCATTCACTGAGCCGGCCTCATGAAGGCCCTGGGCTTCTACAGCTCTGGGACCTTGGGACACTGCAGCAAGAAAGCTGGTGAGGTGGGGCTGGGAACCCTGCAAGAAGAGAGCAGACTGGAATGGGGATGGAGTATAGGGGGACTGGGAAAGCTACAGAAAACTGTGTTAGAGGGACTGGGGAAGAAGCCTCCCCTAAAAGACAAGTTTCTGCTTCATTGAATGTGATATAATGGCAAGGATACTTTCCATTCATTCTCCCTGTTTTATCTTCTCCTTCCAGCCCAAGCAATAAGGCCCACCTTGCCTATGGCATTGCTTGTGATCATGGGTGCATCTGGGATCTCAAGTTCTGCCCTAGTGGAGGCTGGGAGTTGCCCAGCACCACAAGAAAGGTACTTTCTGAATTGTGGAGGAAATGAGGATAGAATTTAGACTCCAAGTTTAGATCCAAGAGGAGTCTAAGTTAGATGTCTGCAAGAGGAGCCCTGAGAGCTCCCAGGGTTGGGTGGAAGTGGGTAGTAGAAGTGAAAGAAGGCTTGTTTGACAGAGTGGGAGTATCTGGATTCTGTGGGAGGTCAGCCAAGAAACAGACATTTTCCAAGAGGGAAATAGAGGCAGAGATGGGTAAGGCAGGAGTCTGAAGATTTGGCTCTTGCCTTGGCCTTATCCAATAGGCTCCTTTCCTGCCCCGGCTGGGTCTCCTGGCTCTGGCCTGTTCAGATGGGAAGGTGCTACTGCTTAGTCTACCCCACCCTGAGGAACTTCTCGCCCTTCAGCCTCAAGGTAAGGGGAACAATAAGGATTTCAGGGTCCTTGGGGAGGTACTAGTCAAAGCACAGGGAACCATAATTCTTGGTTATACCCCCAGTATTCTTTACATACTGTCATCCATCCATATACACTGATATATATGTACATATATCTGCCACTGTATATATAATAACTCACTGTTGGTAATTGGCTGCACATTCTAATTGTAATCCACTGTCTACTTTCACATTGTCTTCCTTCTCTCACTTTCATGGTTAATCAGTTGTGTAAAGCATCTACTGAGGAGAGACAGCCAAAGAGTGTCCTTCCCCTGTCACGTACGGGCTGTGTGACCCTGGACAGGTTGCTTCTCAGTGCCCCATTTAGCCCAGACTAAATGATAAAACAGTTGTCAGTCTACATTGATGGAAAAAGCCCCTCACTAGGAATTCCTGAAACTGTGGGAAATCTTGGGTCTGGCCAAAAAAAAAAATCTGCCAGAGTTGTTGCTAACAAAGGGGATTTACTGGGCTCCTGTCCCATGTTTTCTCTAGTTTCCTGTTTCCCCCCATCAAACCCTGTGTCCTTTCTTGTTCCCTCCTCTTTTGCTATTTTGCCCTCCTGTGGGAGGAGGTAGAGGAAGGTAGAGGGAGGAAGGGTGCCTAAGTCTTAGCCAAAGCAGCCATAAGGAGGTGAGGGATGAAAAATAGAAGCCGTAGGTTATGGAGGACTCCAAGGAGTCCCATGTCTCCTATTCCTCACCATGTCATCTCTCTCTGTCCTCACAGATGCTCTCAAGCCTCCTATCTATAAGGTGAGTAAGGGAATCTCTTTCTATCTGGCTGATACTCCATCTGACCTCTAACCTTCCTTCTTCAAATTGGTCTTCTTGCCAGCTGCTGCTAATTTTCTGGATGTGATTTCGTGCTCTCCTGACTAAAGTGCGCCCTGAGCCTCTTCTGAAATAGATGTTACTAAGTCCCACTCTTCTTTAACCTTACAGGTACAGTGTGTGGCCTCTCTTCAGGTGGGCTCAGTACAAGCAGGGGAGCCTTCTGAGTGTGGTCAGTGTTTCACTCTTGCCTGGATGCCAACACGGCCCCATCAGCATCTGGCAGCTGGGTTCTATGATGGTGAGTGGACACAGAAACAACTTTTAAAATTAAATTTTATTTTATTTTCATATCTGCATTTTCTCTCTTGCACTTGCGCCCCGCTCCCCCAAAACAAACAAACAAACTAACACCACCACATAAACCAGGACCAAAATGTCCAAAAAAACCCTATGTTTCGGTCTGTACTATGAGTCCATCACCTGTCTTTTGGGAGGTGGGCAGTATGTTTCATCTTGAGGCCTCTGGAATTGTAATTGGTCATTGGGTTGATCAAGTTTCCTAAGTCTTTCAAAGCTGTTTATCTTTACAATAATGGTATTATTGTATAAATTTTTCTCCTCATTCTGCTTCTTTCACTCTGTATCAGTTCATTAGAGGCTTCCCAAATTTCTCTGAAACCATCCCCTTCATAATTTCCTACAACACAACAGTATTCCATCACATAAGTATAGCCTAACTTGTTCAGCCATTCCCAAATTGATAGGTACCCCATCAGTTTCCAGTTCTCTGCCATCACAAAAAAAGATCTGTTATAACTATGTTTGTATGGATGGATCCTTTTCTGCTTTCTTTGATCTCTTTGGGGGTAGTACTACTAACTTTTGGGTCATAATTTCAAATTTTTTCCAGAATGGCTACGATTTCACGGCTCCATCAACAATGTATTAACATACCTGTTTTCCCACAACACCTCTAGTATTTTTCATTTTCCTTCTTTGTCAGCTTTGTCAGTTTCGTGTGTGCACGCGTGTGTGTGTATGTGGTGAGACCTCAGAGTGGAACTGGCTTTTTGAGGATGGAGGGCAGGCTGAGAAGTTGTAGCTCTGGTGGGAGGGTTAAGTGTAGCTACTCAGGATGTCTCACATGGGTCTCACTTATTCTTTTCTGATGGTGTTTGGAGATAAGGGAAAGGGCTCAAGGGCCCTAGGAGGGGAGACAGTAATGAGGGATGAGGTCCTGGCCTGTTGTGTTCATAAATAATATCGGTCTCTACCTTAGGCACAATAGCAATCTGGAATCTACCCACCACATCACTGTTGCAGCGTGTTCGACTCCCGGATGGCTCCTTGAAACTCTATCCCTTTCACTGCCTCCCAGCCCATGATCAGGCTGTGCGTTGCCTTCAGTGGTGCAAAGCTAATAGGTACAGAACAGCGGGAGCAAAGGAGATAGAAGATGAATGATGGGACAGGTCAACATTTATGGGATCTGTTGAGTAATGGCCTGCTTTTCAATCTTTTTGTAGTAACTTTCTAGTCTCTGCTGGAAGTGACCGGAAGATCAAATTCTGGGACTTACGACGACCCTACGAGCCTATCAACTGTATCAAACGTTTCTTAAGTACAGAGCTGGCATGGCTGCTCCCTTACAGTGGAGTAACTGTGGCCCAGGACAACTGTTATGCCTCGTATGTAGGGCAGGGAAAAAGAAAGGAATTGGGATTAGAGGGACTAGATTGGGGGCGGGGGCAGTGCCAAGGGTGCTGGGTGTTTGGGCCAAATGTGAGTGAGATTCTGAGGGCTGAATCTGATCTTAAGGCTACATGAGGATTGACATCTTTCTCTCTCTCAAAGCTATGGGCTTTGTGGGATTCACTACATTGATGCTGGTTTCCTTGGTTTCAAGGCCTATTTCACAGCTCCTCGAAAAGGCACTGTCTGGGTGAGTCTTTCCTTACCTTTTATTACTCTAAGTGGGGGTTCTTAACCTAGGGTCCGTGACCTTGCTTTTAAAGATATTTTGATAATTGTATTTTAATTGATTTCCTTTACAATACTTTCTATTTTATTTTATGCATTTAAAAACATTATTCTGAATACGGTTCACTTAACTAAAAAAGAAGCCCATGGTACCAAAAAGGTTAAGAACTCTTGCTGTCAAAGAACTTTTTGTTATTATACAGAGCAAGGAGAGGGACAAGCAGCAGTCTGAGAGGGAAGAGGAGTGTGTTGTATATTTAATAGTCATATACCCCCTTAGGAAGACAGGACTCTGATGCTCATGTCTCGTTGTAGAGTCTGTCAGGCTCAGACTGGCTTGGGGCAGTGGCTGCGGGGGACATGTCAGGGGAGCTCATCGCTGCTGTGCTGCCTGACATGGCCCTCAACCCGATGAATGTCAAGCGTCCAGCTGAGCGCAGATTTGTGAGTATCTCAGTGTCTGATGGATATGCCATCCATGGTTCCTTCAGTCCATCTGCCTTTCCAGCTTGTCTGAACAGAAGTTAATGTAGTTTTCCTTCCAGCTGGGGTTGGTTCAGTGGAGAAAGTACTGGATTTGGGAGTTTAAAGTCCTGGTTTAGTTCTTGTGTGGCCTTGGGCAAGCCATTTATCTTTGGCATGATGTGGTGGGAACGTGCTGGATTGGGAGGCAGAAGACCCAGGTTGAGTCTCAACTCTTACCACCAGCTTATTGTTGGTGTGACCTTGAGCAAATTGCTTCATCTTTCTGGGCTTCAGTTTCAATGAGGGAGCTCTAGGTCCAGCTCAAACCTATGACCTAAATTTATTTTTTTCTCCCATATCTGCACCTTTCCTACCCTAACCTCAGGGGCCCACGAGTCTTACTAGAACTATAATTTGTTTTCCTTTTTCCCTCATCCCGTCTCCAATATTTGGCATCCCAATTCTATAGCCCATATACAAGGCTGATTTGCTGCCCTACTGGGAGGGTTCTGAAGACCAAGATCACCATGCTGCCTCCCCTTTGGTCCCTGGACCTCCCAAGGCCAGAACTTATGCTGAAACAGTTGAACATCACTACCTGCTCTTCAGAGACACAGACCTGGTAAGTTGGGGCCAGCGGGTAGCCAAAAAGTCAGGTAGAAGATGGGGTTTCTGTGGTGAAGGGAATAACTGTGAGGCCTGAGAAGGTCCTTAGTATGAAGACAGTATCCTAAAACTTAAGTTAACACTGCTTAACTACAGCGTGGATTCCAAGATTTGCTTCAAAGAGAACCAGTGCTTCGCATGCAAGAAGGAGAGGGGCGCTCTCAGCTCTGTCTGGATAGGCTGCAGCTGGAGGCTGTTCACAAGGTATGCTCATAGGATCATCAGTTTGGAGATGGAGGGAACTTAGAAGTCATTTAGTCCCAACTCCTCATTTTACAGATGAGAAAACAGACTGAGGCTCAGAGGGGTTTTCCACCCCCTCCTTTCTCCCCCCCTCCCCTATACTCATTCTCATACTCACATTGTTCTGTCCAGCCTTTGGTTTGTTCCTGGGGCCTATAGTTGGTATCAAGGACAAGTAAAGTGTTTAAATAAGTTAATCTCTCCTGGATCCTTTGCCCATGGGGTCTGTTCTATATTAATTCAGAAGCCTGTGCACATTTTCTTTCTCTCTCACAGGTACGTTTCAGCCCAAACTTGGACTCTTATGGTTGGTTGGTTTCTGGAGGCCAGTCAGGACTGGTGAGGGTACACTGTGTTCGTGGCCTTACCTCCCCCTTGGGCCACCGGATGCAGCTTGAGAGCAGAGCCCACTTCAGCGCCATGTTTCAGCCACCCTCCCCACCTCAGGGGCCCAGCTTTCCCCCAACCAACTACCACCTGCTGCCCAACCCGTAGTTTATTGAACATGGAGCCCTGGGGATTCAGAATTCCTTGGTCCTGATGCTACTTAGTAGCTATATGACATTTATAGCTCTGAGCCAAGCAAACTGGAAACTTCCCCAAATTGCAAACCTACCCAAGGCTGACATCTTCAGAATGGTACAGTAGAATTTATAGTCAGAGGACCTGGGTTTGAATTCTAGTTTAACTAGTTATGGTGTATTTGACCTTGAGAAAATCACCTGGGCCTCAGTTTTCTCTTCCATAAAATGAAGGAGTTGGACTAGACCTTGGAGGTTCCTTCCAGCTCTAAATCTACAATGCTGTTAGGCTATAAGGACTGCATCCTCAGGACTCTACAGACTGATCCTGTTCTCCGTAATCACTGCCCCCCCTGCTGGCAGGGGGTGTCCGGATGTGAACTCTAGTCTCCTCGGCAAACACCGCAGAAGCAGCCCTATGTCAGACATGGGGTTGGAGGTCAAATTGCTCATATTGAGCCTGTTGTACTTGGAGGCAGAACTGAGTAAAGGTGCTGAGTGTTTTGGACTCCATCTTGTGTGCTTGTGCTTTGGGAAGAAAGGGGTGGAACAGTTATGGTAAGACTGCCAGGGGTCCTCCCCACAGCTGAACGTGCACCCAGAGCTGTGAGGAATACAGTTCAAATGTTTTATTGCAGTGGAGCTTCTTTTGTGTCAGACCAACAGGGCAAGCACATGGGTGGTACAGGCTCACAAAGATCCAAACATTGCCACACATACTTTAGCTACATGGTGTTGACTGTGGGATCCCCAGGGCTCAATTACAAAGGGTTACATAGAGATGAGGATACCATGTCCGCCCCTTGGGAGTGCCAACACCCATGACCACAATTGTACTCATAGCACAGAAACAGACAAATGACCCAGGTAGCACCAAAGTAACTAGAGTTTCTTCAGGGAGAAGGAGTAATAGAGATTGATCTATATCTGTTCTTTTCAACTATGTGTTGGTTTCTTTGGCTGGTTTTTCTTCTGCCCCTCTGCCATAACTTTGGTTATGCCCAAACAAGGAGTTGAGTGGCAGGAGAAGAGAGTTTAAGGTTCTTATGCCATAGAATGGGAAGAAAATGCCACTACTTAATCTGGGGACTAATGCCTTGTGGAGATATCCCCTCTTGCATGAGTTTTCTAACCAATCCCCTCCAATACCCAAATTCCCAGCTAGCTAACCTCTACCTTAATGTTCCTTCCAGAGGGAATTAGAATCCAGGAACCATTGAAATGGTCCTTTTTCTCTCCCTTTGCTGAAGGAAAGATAAAATTTTTATTATCAATAATTTATCTACTGGCTTTGAAAGACTTAAGAACTCTGATCAAATCATTGACCAATAATGACTTCAGATAAGTGATTTCATGCTTCCCACGTCTTGGCAAAGTGATGATAGACTACAGTTACATAATGAAAAATACATTTTTAGATATGGCCAATGTGTGAAATTTTCATTTGACAGTCCTTATTTGTTACAAAGAAAGGCTTCTTCTGTGGGATGGGGAGATGGTAGGTAGTGATGGTGATGAAAAAAAAAAAGAAAAAAACACAGTAAGAAAATATCTGCTAGTCCCCAGGCCATCCTCCTTTCTCAAGGAGTTTAGTATCTGGTTCACCATTTTCCTTTACTCTCCATCTTCTATGCTAGTACTAGGGGACATCAATATACATGTTGGTATTCATCCAACATCTTAACCAACCAAATCCCATTACCTCCTTCCCCTCAGCCATGTATAGGAATGGTTACACCCTAGACCTCACCGTGACCCACTCTGAGCAAAAATGAACATTCCTCCATAACCTTTCATTCCTTCTCTCCCTATACCTCACTTCTAACCCTATTCATTCTCATTACCTCCAATCCCTCCCTCAGAACCTTCTCAGGGGGTTATCCCAGTTCTGACTTCACTTCTCTCCTTCTCCAATCTTGACCCTATAGTTAACTAGTTCAATTTCACATTGTCCTCTAGTTTTTAATACCTTACTCCCTTTTCCTATCACCGCTCCTGTTTTGTCAAACCCCAATCTTGGATTTCTCCCACCATTCACTGCTTTGGCTCCCCATTGTGAGGAAATCACACAATTGAGCTGCCTAGGTCTACTACAAATTTACTGAAACTCAACCGGGCCTTCATTGCAGCGATGCTTTTACGCCTCCCTAGCTGATTATCACACTCCCCAGAGCTTGTTTCCTTTTCTTCTCTCCTCAAACTTCCCACATTTTTCTCTCCATCTGCAACCCTGCTGAAGGCTTCAACTTGCATTTTATTGGAGAAAAAAAAAAACCATTTGTTGTGAGCTGCTCTTCCCTTCATCTCAGAATCCCTTGACATCCATCATTCTCCACTCTTTTCTTTTATTCTGATAATCAAGTGGCTCATCTCAGTAGTGCTAGGTCCTCTACATATATTTGATCCTGGAATTCCTTTATCTTATCCCACAGACTGCCCCCTCAATCATCCCCCTCTATATAATCTTTAATCTTTCCCTCTCTACTGGCTTCTTCCTCCTGCCAATGAATATATACCCATGTCTCACTTGTCCTTAAAAAATCTTTACGAAACCCTACTTTCACCTCAGATTATCATACTATATCTCTCTACCCTTTTCAGCCAAACTCTACTCAGTTCCTTCCACCTCCTCTCAAACCTGATGCAATCTGACTTTCAACTTATCACGACTAAAACTGCTCTTTTCAAAGATACTAAAGCTGTCTTAAATGCCAGTTCTAATGGCCTTTTCTCAATCCTCATCCTACACTTATCTCTCTAGCATTTGATACTATTAACCCTCTCCTCCTAGATACTCTCCTCTGGGTTTTTGACACTACTTTCACCTGGTTCTCTGACCACTTCTCAAACTCCTTCACTAATTCACCATATCACACTCCCTTCCCCAATTGTGGGTGTTTAATTTTTTTTTCTACTTCCACTTCATCTGAGCAGCTCTAACTCTTGAGAAGCTGGAATGGAACCAGTCCTAGGGAACTCCTCTTGGCTGCAATAAAGCAGCTGGGAAACTTGTTGCAGAGACCAGTCTATCAGTAAGTGTTACCTCCCACATAGACCACTCCTCTCCAGTCTTCTTCATGGTCTCCCGTATATTTTTTCCAAGATGGGGGGCTCTTTGCTGGTCAGTCATGTCTGACTTTGTGGCCCCATCTGGGATTTTCTTGGCAAAGATACTATGGTTTTCCACTTCCTTCTCCAGCTCATTTTACAGATGAAGAATTGAGGACAACAGGGTTAAGTGACTGCCCAGGGTCACACAGTTAGTAAGTGTCCGAGGCCACATTTGAACTCAGGAAGATGAGGCTTCTTGAATTCAGGTCTGGCACTCTATCCACTGGGCCACCTAGCTGCCCAGGAGAGCTTTACCTGGGGTGAGAAAAGGGGGATGGAATAGCTTCTTAGGACAAGATGAGAGGGTTCTTTCTTTCCACCATTGTGATTCACCTTCCCTTTGGAAAATTCTACCTCAGAGAACCCCAAAAGCCTGCAGTGGTCTCTGAGGGGGTGGGGCAAGAGTTTAGTTTGCAGGTGGCCAGGAGAGACCTTCAGGGCCCAGGAAGAATCACTGAATCTGGAGTCTGGAAAGGTCTGCGGGGCTTCAAACTGACTAGCAGTGTGATCTTGGTTTCCTCGTCTACCAAATGAGGCTAAGGTTAACACCCCTCGTGCCTTAGGACACATCCTTTCCCGACCTTGGCCTCGTTTGGGCCCCAGTTAGACCAGATGGCCTCAGACCTGATGCATTTTTGCCAGGGCCAACTCCCCAGTCAGTTGCCGCGCATCATGAAGGATACTTACGGGGCAGGGGGCGTGGTATCGGCGCCCACCAGAATGGGGGAGGGGGGAAGGTGCCCCCGACCCACCCCAATCCTCAACGGGGGCAAAGCCCGCGGGGCTTTCCCCCAAGCGGATGAGGCGGGCTTTGCATCAGAAGCCTCTCGCGTGTGAGCAGAAAGCGGAGTCCCGGAGACGGGCTTTAACTGGGGTGAGTCTTTGGGTGCCGCGTTCCTCCGTTTCTCGGTGACGTGCCCCACGCGCACGCGCTCCCGTGCTCGTGACGTCATCCCCATTGACCGTGAGGCCGCGGAATATCGGTTTCCCTCCCGTCCCCCGTTGCTCTTCATTTAGTCTCTGTGCCACTGGCCCGCTGTGCCACCTCGGCAGATCGCTCGCTGGGCCTCAGTTTTTTCATTTGTAAAACGAAGGGGGTCGATTTCGTGAAATCTGAGGTTCTAAAGGCCCTAAAGGCCAGTTCCGTTCTAAGGGCCCTCCCAGCTCTAACGGTTAAGGGACTCGTTCCCTCCTGCCAGGAATGTGCAAGAAGGCCTGGTCCCCACTTAGTGAGCTCCGTGCGGGCAGGGCTCTCACTTCCCCGTCACCCGGAGCCTAGCGGGCGCTTCATGCAGGTGGCCCTTTCCCGCGGGGGCACGTCCCCCGGACCCCAGCTGACCCCGGGGGCACGGCCGTTCTCCCTGCCCACAGGCTCCCAGAAAAACCTCTTTTAACGCAGTGAGGACGCCAGAAGAGGAGGGGTGGATTTCATGTTGGGTTTGGGGAGGCCGGGGTCAAGCAGGAGGAGGGTGTAGCGGGAGTGACACAGAAGGCATCTTGCTTCCCTAGGAAGAATGCCGGATTTGGAGTCAGGACCCAAGCCCAAATTCCAGCTCACTAGCTGGATAAGTCATTCCCTGGGGTTTGTTTTCTCATCTATAAAATGAAAGGGAGACCCATTCCAGTCCTAAAGCTATGCTCCCTGGACCCACTGTCCCCACAGGAGGCATGATTCTCTGGCGGGCATACCAGCAAGCACTGGCTGCTCACCCATGGAAGGTACAGATTATCACAACTGGTGAGTACTTCCTTGGCACTGGGAGGGACTACAGTAGGCTGTGTCCTTGGGGAGAAAACTGTAGACTCCCTCCTACCTCCCTCAAACCCTGTTTGCCAACCAGCATAGGAGCATCACGAGCAGGACAGATTCTCACTTACCCACCATGGTGAGGTGGTTCTACAAGTATAATAAAAACAAAATGCTCAGGATCCTTTTATGGTTCATTTTCATCATAATCCCACTTTGGTGCCAAGGCTGTCCTTAATGGATTGAAAGGCAGTAGTTAGTCCCTAGCACCTGCTCCTTCCTTCCCCTAGGGATAGATTCTCTTTCCCTTTATACTTTTCTTATCAAGATCCTTATTCCTCACAACTGAGAGTCTAGGCTGGGCCTGTCCTCAGGGGAGGTGAGGGAACAGGAAAAGCCATTCATGAGATGTGATTTGAAGAAGACTGAAAGGTCAGCCCACTCAAGAAAACCTCTCACTCAGACCTGCTGTGGGGACCTGAGATCTGTAGAGTCAGTGCTTTTTGTGAAGAGACAAATGTACGACCTGGAAAAAGGGCAATGCTATACACTAGAGTCTATGAATACCTTCCTTTAGCAAATGAGCCACCCTTGAAGATTAGGGCATAGGGCTCTGAAAGGACCACATACAAGTAAGTTTTCTTGGTTGAAGGGACCTTGATCAGTTACAGACCACAGGGGTGTGCCTTGGAATAGAGTTCTGGGCAATCCAAGACAATGTAAAGACAATGAACCTAGATAGGGTTAGGGTATTGTTGAAAAGGGGTAGCAGAAGTTGATGCTAAAGACCTTTTTCCTGTTTACTGCCACATCAACCCTAGAGTCTAAAATAAGTGGCCCTGAGTGGCTGAGTTCTTCCCATCTCACCACCTTCCCCCCCGCCTCAGACTCCCCTGGGTCTTTACCCAGCCCACTGTGTCCGACCACCCCATGTCCTGTCCTCAGCGTGCCCGCCAGGGCAGTGACTCACCTGGGCTGCGTGTGTGTGGTGACTCATGCTGCACTGTGTGGCCATGATGGGAATTGACACGCTGGGCTCTGTGCCCGGCCAGCTTCTACATTTGTCCAGAGTTGGCAGCTGCTAGAGGAAGGTCCCAGGGTGGACTTGGGGAGAAAAAAGGGATGACCCTTTTGCCTTTTCTTCTCACTCTCTGGGAGTGAGCCTGGAAAGTCTCTTCTGACCACAGATGAGAAGTTCGAGATTGTTTTGGGAAGAAAGTTGATGAGTACGGTAGAGTGAGTAGACCATACTTGGGAGCTCCCAGTTCCTGGACATCTGACCAGGATAGGATTGAGGACCAAAGCTCTTTCCAAGTCATGTTCTTTGCAGAAACCAGTTGAGTTCCAAGACCTGTCTTGAGGGTTTTGTTCTGGGTCAGGGTACAAACTGGACCAAAGATTTTCCTAAACTCACTAGATCCCCTCCAGAATACCCTGGTTCCTATAAAGTCCTTCAGGTTTCCATAGCCTAGCCCCACATTCCAGGAACAGCGTTCAAAGTGGACCAGACTGTGGACATGAGAGGAGGCAGCCCTCTGTGCCCTTTTCTTTTCTGGAGATCAATGACCTAGGAGCCATTTATATTATTATTAATAATAATAATAACAGGTGGCATTTACATATTTTGCAAAACATTTTACATATATTCGGTCATTTGATCCTTGCAACAAAACTGAGGTAGTTACGGCCAGCATCATTGTCCTTATTTTGCAAATGAGAAGATTAAGGTTGAGAGATTTAGTGACCTGATCAAAGTTGTACAGCTACTAAATGTCAGAAGCAGGATTCGAATGCAGGTCTCTCTTGACTCCAACCCTATTGTTCTCCTCATTGTACCACATATTCCCTGACCTACTGTGCTGCCACATAGAACATACCAGGAGTGAACCTTGCCCCTGGGTAGTGTCTGGTCCAGTCCCACAAGCTCTTGTTATGGCATTGGGTTTGACTTTTGCCATGTCTGAGGCTGGTTTTGTTCTGATCAGGCCCCAGGGGGTTTGAGTCTGGACCAGGAGAGTCTGGGGGAGAAAGGTGTCTGCTTCTGGATCGGCTGTTATTATATCATCCCTAACCCTGTGGGTCCTGGAGAAAACTGAGTCAGCCTTGTCCTTTCCTTTTGTAGAAGCTGTGTCACACACTGGTCCTAGGCATTCTGGGCCTTCCATAGATAGGTATTATACTCCCCTGGGGACACTGGCACTAACTCACTTTCCCCAGGGAGGGAAGCAAAATGTAATGGGAAGAGACTTGGACACAAAAGAACCATGTCTCAATTCTTTCATTTACTGGCTGTGTAAAAGCCTTCATTTCTCTGAATATCAGCTTCTTCATGTGTAAAATGAGAGGCCCGGCTGATCTAACGTTCCTTTCACTTTGACGTTCTGTGATTCTTTGGGCTAGGCTTTCTGTAATAGTAGAAAGAGTGCAGAATTTAGACTCAGAGAGAACCTTGGTTCTCAGAATCTCCAATCTCAGGGTTGAAGGGGACCTCAGGTTACTTACTCCAATAGCTGGACAGTAATCTCCTCCACAGTGTCCCCAACAAGTTGTCCTCCAGGTCACATCCCAGGGGTTGCCACTTATTGCCTGTGTGCCCTTGGACAAGTCACTTCTGTAAATGAGGGGGGCTGTAAACCTTTAAGGGCCCTTCCATTTCTAAGTCCTATGATTCTAAGAATCCTCCCAGCCTCCCAGGACTGATCCAGACCCCAAATCCTAGGATCCAGCTTCCGCTGGTCTAGACTTGGACACCACAAACTGCAAAGCTGTTGGTTTCCGCTGCCCCAGAAACCCTTCTTTTCAGAAGGGGAACAGGTGGCTGGGGTAGGGGGCTGTAGCCTCCAGAACTCTAAGGGTACCCTTCTTTCTGAAACATGGAAGATAAGTCCCTTTTTGTTCCTTTCCTCCCCTCCCCAATCACTGCTGTCCTGTGGTTCCAGCTCATCCTGGGCTTCTTGCCAGACCAAGCCCCCACCTTGATACTGTTTAATCTCCTGAGAGGCCCCTGGGGAGGAGAGGGGGGAGCTGGGTGAGTCGGCAGCACTGGTGGCTCTGTCCCACCGAGGGCTCCTGCTTTTCAAGGACATGTTTCCTATTTTCAATCCTCTGAGGAGCTGTCTCCAGCCTCCTTTCTTTTTCTCATTTACTTGTATCTATTTACCTCCCAACGCACTATTAAAATTTTACTTTTCTGCTTCCAGACTGCCTTTTGACCGCTGGGCTGTAGTCAATCCAGGAGAGGCAAGGAAGGCCCCCACCTTTTACAGGATCTCTTGAATCGCTTTGGGGCAGGGGGAGGAGGGAAGGGGACCTTGGGACTGCCTCAGAGGGTCCTGGATGGACCAGTGCCCCAGGGCTGGTTCTTTTTGCCCTCTCTCTTCTTCCTCCCCACTCCCATACTGGCTCTGCTGGAGAGTGACAGCATCAGAACCTGGCCCCAGCCCAGAAAGATGACGTCATTGCCTGCACCAGCTATCTGCCCAGTGGGCTCGGTGCCCAGCGATGCTTAGGGGTTCACAGTTTAGCTGCCTTGTTGCTGTATGAAGAGTCATCAGGTTGGATGTTCGGGTTAATAGTGTTACCCTCTATCCCTCTATTTTCTAGACCTCTAGAAAGAGAGTCAGACTGGGTGAGGGTTGTAAAAATGATCCTAGGAGCTGCGCCCAGGAAGCTGGGGCAGTTTTGGAGTTTGAGTCTGTTCAGTTCAAGTCAGCTTTCATTTTTGGAGCCCCTGTTAAATAGTTCTGCCTTCAAGGAGCTTGCTGGGGTGAAAGAACATGTGCACATGTTGGTACATACATATTGGAATAGGGACTGGACGTATGTTGTCATTGGTGCATGGAACTCCCTTTACCAGTGCAGATCAGCACTTCTTCCTACAACCTAGAGGTTCAGAGAATTACCTAGAACAGAGAGGTTGAGTGGCTTGTCACCTTTGAGTCTGTGTCACAGGTGGGACTTGATCTTAGGTCCTCCCAGATTCAAGACAGTTCTCTGTTCACTACAACATGCTGCCTCTAATATAAATGCAGATATAATGCAAAAGAAATAGGAAGTAATTTCCAGGAGAGTACTAACAACTGAGGGGGTTAGAAAAGGCCCTCTCTAGAGAGTGGCGCCCGAGCTGTACCTTGAGGGAAGCTAGGGATGGTAAGAGGTGGAGGAGGAGGAGGCAAGCATTACAGGCAGGGGACAACATGTACAAAAGCATGGAGATCGGAGATGGGATGTTGTGAACAGGGAAGACCATTGGCCATTTGGGCTTGAAACAGAGTGGCAAAGGGAGAATGATATGAGATGGCTCTGGAAGGACATGTTGGAGCCAGATTACAGAGGACTTTAAATGTCACACTGAGTTTGTATTTTATCTTAAAGGCAATAGGGAGCCACTACAGGGGAATGGTGCAGTCAGATCTGTATTTTAAGAATATCTGTTTGACAGGTAAAGAATATAGCTGTTTGGGAGAGGAGCTCATGGAATACCAGATATTGGGCCAATATCTGGCCATGGCATTCATATTCCTGAGTTTCCCCTTCCTTTCAACCCAAGGCAATGCTCGGGCCTTTACACCAAGGTCCCTCAGGACACCTAGTCTAAGGTCAAGTCCTTGCGTACCTTATCCTCTGCACATCCCTGCCGTTCAATTGCCACAAAGCCAATTCAGGTTGGGAATCGGACCCCAAGTGGTTCTAGCTTCAGAAGCCTACCCCCTGCTCCCACATGAAAAAGGAAGCCCTGGACCCACTTCAGTCTGAAGCAGAATACGATTATCAGTGCATGACGAAAGAGAACATGACTTACTCAAACTTTTTATCTCCCCATCACCAGTGTCTCTCACAGGTTCTCTCTACAGTCGATACTCAGCAAAAATATGTTAAGTTCTCTTGGTTGAAAACTGTCCCAGGTGGGCCTGCTGGAGAAAGCACCTTGGCATTGTGTTGGCCCATCATTTACCAAGAAAATGAGGCTGGAGGACAGGGTCCTGAGCTCTAAGTCAATGTTTTGCTTGCTTCCTGGCGCTATATACATACTAAGTACAGTGAGGGAAATGAGCCGAAGACCAGGAACCAAGAGACCTGAGTTCTAGCCCCACCTCTGCCCTTAACCTGCCCTATGACCTCTTGCTAAATCATCTGTTTTCTCTGTTGCCTCAGTTTCCTCACCTGCCAAAAAAAAGAGATCTGTCTGTATCTCATAGGGTCACTGGAGGCAGGGAGGGGTGTCAAGTGAGGTGGAGGTAACAGTTTTTAAAAAGGAAGAGTCCTTCACAAGGTGGTATAAGGGGCCAAAGTCTCTGGGGTTTATGCGGTCCAGTGGGAGCTCAGCAGAGTCACTCAGACACTGCTGCAGGTGAGAGACAATGGGGCTGATGTTCCTGCCTGCCGGCCCCATAGGGTCTGGGAAACTGAGCTCTGCTTGAGCCTCCTAGGGCCTTTTATTTGCTCTCAGTGGTCTCTCACTTGAAGGTAACGCATGACCCTACCTCCTCTTCTTCCTCCCCAATCACTTGCCTTTTAATAGGTGTTACTTTTTTTCTCCTGTTTTTTTAAAATATTATTTTATTTTTTCAGTTAACAAAACTTTTTTTTTAATCCCATTTCTCCTCCCCATTAGAAGAAAAAAAAACTCTTGTAACAAATATGTGTGGCTAAAAACAAATTCCTGCATTGGCCATATCCAAAAAGAGCCCCATTACCTCTCTGTCATCTGGGTAATGGGTACTCTTTTTTCTTTCCTATATATCCATGGCTATGGTCACCCCCTCTGGATGCAGAAAGAAACAGGCACATGATAGAATGGAAGACTAGATGGCCGGCATAGCAGAGCTCAGCAAGCTTCTGGGGCCCTTCCTCATCTTCTATCATGGCCCACTGGACTAGTTAGAATCTTCCACTTCCATTCTTGGGTCTGATAGAGACCTGGTATGTGTGTGTGTACATGGAGGTATTATTGGGGGGATGGGGAATAGAGCTCCCTTAAGGAAAACTGGTCATTTAAGTCACTTTGCTCTTGCTATGGGGAGAATAACTCCACCCTTTTGGGATTAGGATGAATGAGGCAGTGGCCAGGCTCCCTGTGCTGAGCTCCCCTGGAAGATTGCCTGGGGCTGCTTCATGGCTAAGGGTGCCATCAGGGCTGATTAACCTCTTCCAGCTCCTAGCCTCACCCAATTGGCTGTTGGCTACTGCTTGTCCATTTCTCAGGGCACGACGTGGGAGTTGGGAAAAGAGCTGAGCACACTGGGTGTGTGAGCCAGAAGGGTGATCGTGCAGCCAGCATGGACGTCAGAGCCAGCCAAGATACACGTTGGGGTGGAAGGATGTGTTTGCCCAGTTCTAATTGAGGGCACAGGGACGCTGTTGAGGGGCTCCAGGCGGGTGCTTTCATTACTCAGCAAGGCAGAAGAAACCTGGAGATTATGCTGGTCACTTTACACAGAGGCTTCTGTATATATGTCCACTCAAACGTGTGTGCGTGCACACTCACAGTAGAATCCATCATAGCCCATTGGGCACTCACTATTAATGATGTCTGTCTGAGGACCTGTGTGGGGATGTCTATGACTGCATGGGACTATGTATCAGTGAGCTCTACAGGGATTATTTTTCTCTCTGGCTTTGTCTCTGCTTCTGAATTCTCCCTTCAAGGCCTCTGAGGAAATGTGGGGTTGTGAGGTGAGGAGGCACTGGTTGTTTGTGGCTGTCTGCAAGCCAGAGGGAGACAAGGTCTGTTCTTTCTAACTTCCTCACTGGCTCAACTGCCCTCTCTGTAGCACCAGAATGTTTCTGGAAATGACCTATTCATTCTGTTTCCCATAGATCATAGGCCATAGATCTAGGACTGATGAGAGTCCATTGCATTTAACTTCCTGATTTTTAAAGCTAAGAAAAATGAGGCCTAGAGGAATTGAGTGACTTGTCAGAGGTCATACAGCTAGCAAGTGTCAGATTTGAACCAGGTCCTTTTATTCCAGAGGCAGGGTTCTTTGCACTGTACCATGCTGCCTCCATGCAAACTATGATACTTGGAGAAAGGAAGGATTTTGGTTAGAGCCAGGAATCAAACTCAGGATTCTTGGTCCTAGTCATGCCCTATCTACAGTACTTTGCCTCATGTCCCAGTTGCATTTGAGGTTCTCTCTCATATCAGCAGCTGGTGGGTCCTTTGCTTACTCTCAGGATCACCATAGAGCTCTTGAAATAGAAAGGATTTCCTGCCCTACTTGGAGGATCTTGATGGGTCCTGCTTATAGTCTCCTCATCTCAAGAATTAACTGCAAAGGCACAGCTACCCTTGTGACAGTTCTTGGAGATAGGGAAAGTTTCCAGGAAGTGAGAGGGACCCTCAGTGTAGAGCAGTTTCTAAAAAAAGGATGCCTCCTCCACAGGCCTGTGGATGAAGGAGATGAAGGGAGTGATCGCCAAAACCTTATGCTTAGTATGTTTCACCCCATCTTTTAGAAAACTTTGCTTACCTTGGATTCCCAACAAGGCAACCTGACAATATCTTCTACTCCCAGGGTCCCTGGTGGGGCTAAGTGACGTCATCTCTCAGCAGCTGATAGAGAAACGAGGTTTAGAGAAGCACCAAGTCCACAGGACCCTGACCATGGCTTTGATAGGCTGTGGCTATGTGGTGAGTCATGCCCATAGTTAGCTGGATGGTGATTTGAACAGTGGACCCAGGTCTCCATCTTCTCTGGTACTCTCTAGGCTCTTGACATCCGTCTCTTTATGCCCATAATCCCCAGTCTTCCTCTCCTTGTCCTCAGCTGTTTCCCCTATGATGTATACAATATTATTTACTAGCTAAAGTTTACCTTTTTTGCTTCTCCTTCTGTCCTGGGTTTGCCTTCAGGGCCCCGTGGTAGGTGGATGGTACAGGGTTTTGGACCGACTGATCCCTGGCAACACCAAGATGGATGCACTGAAGAAGGTGGTAGCTGATCAGGTGAGCAGGGGGGAAGTGAGGAAGGGAAGAGCATCAGTGGATCGGAAGGGGCTGTGATGATATGAATCTGTGTCTGTAGAAGGAATGTACTCTGACAGATAAGCATTAGAGTTCTAACACATTCTCTTCCTTCTCTCTTTTCTCAGGGGTGCTTTGCCCCATGTTTTTTTGGGTGCTTGCTCCCACTGATTGGCGCGCTTAATGGACTGTCAGCCAAGGACAACTGGGCCAAAGTCCGACAGGTGAGCACACAGCCCAAACTGGATTGAGTCTGCGGATATTGTTGGGCACGCAGGGGATCTGGGAGAATATTGGAAGTTCAGAGACTTAACAGGTAGTTTGGGTCCAGTGATAGGGAAAAAAGTCAGTTGTTGCAGAAGGCGGAAGGCATGCTTGTTGAGCACTAGGAAGTCCCATTCATTGGAAACCAGTCAATTATTAAATGTCTTCAGTGTGTAGAGAACTGTGGTTGGTCCTGGGAGAAAGTCACAGATAATTAAGACTTGTCCCTCCTCTCATGGAGCTAATGGAAAAGAGTAGAAAAGGGTATGATGCCAAGAGAAGGGAGTGTAAGACTTAACCTTTTCCTTACTTGTTTCTTCAGGATTACCCTGATGTCCTCATCAGCAACTACTATGTAAGAGACAAATCAGCCATTCTCCTTAAGGCTGTGGAAAATCTTGGGGTTTGGGCCTTCTCTGGATTGAATCTTGGCTGGGGATGACTTGGGGCCTGAGCAACTTACCTCTTGGACTAGATTCACATGCCCAGGGGTTGGGATGGGTCTGAAGGGTCTCTGAATGGGGGACAGAAAATACTGTTTCTAGATAAGACAGTGGTATAACTTCTTTATTTTTTTGTTTGTTTTTGCAGATCTGGCCTACTGTGCAGTTGGTCAATTTCTACCTTATTCCCCTTCTCTACAGGTAGGGGGAAAAGCCCATTGCTACTCCCAGAATATTTCAGGTTAAAAAATATAAGTCTGAAAGCTGTGTAATGCTCATTCCATCCTTAAACCCCTCAGCCCTCCAAGCAAAAATCTGCCCACAAATCAGGGCTCTTCACATTCCTTTGTGCTTTAGTTAGAACCTGTCACACCTCACAGAATCCTCTTCAGTCTGCCCTCTGGAGGGACAGAGTCTGGGCTGCTACAGCCTAGGTTAGACAGACAGGTAGGGTAGGAGGCCAGGTAGGATATGTCAGTTCAGTCAAAGAGAAGATATTTTATTATCCTTCAGTAAAACTGGTGGATATTGTACTGTTTGGTTTTGAAGCCTCAAGAAGGTTATAAGGCAACCAGAGAAAGTCAAATAAAATAGTTGGGGAGAGAGATGCGATCTTATAATTGGATCTCTAGTCTGGAAAAGGGGAAGCTAAGAGAAGATGATCTAAGTGCAAAAAAAGCCATATGCACCATGGATGTGGTGAACGTGGACTTCTCCAAACCCTGAAGTGTTGGGATGAGGGCAAACTCTTTGAAATGCTAGTATGGCAAACATATAGCTAATAAAACGAAATACCATATCATGAAGCAGGTAATAAACTTAAGGCACTCACTACTCCAGGAGTTGGTACAGGCAGGAAATCAAAACATTCAAAAAGCATTTGGCTATGTTCCTGAATGATGGCCATAAATGGTTACTGAGAGAAGCTGAGCTATTCTCTACCTTTCAAAGTAACACTGGGGAGCACAACCATACTCTGCCATAGTACAGCCCTTGGGGCCTCTGTTGGATCCAGAACACGGACTTGGGTAAACCACGGTTCTGACCCATTACAATCATTAATATTTTAAGGGGGGGAAGTGGTAGGGGAAGACTAGGGTGGTAAGATGAGGTTATAAATCCTGCCAATTTCCTGTAGGAGAAAATTTCTTCTGCTTCCCCCCCTTCTCCATCTTTCTTTGCCCCCATTGCTCTTCTCTTTTGTCTTCCTCATCTTTATCCCCACCCCCTTTCAATGATGCTTTTCCTGTTCCTCAGGTTGGCTTTTGTCCAGTGTATTTCTGTTTTCTGGAACACCTACGTATCCTGGAAGTCACATCAGTCCTGAGTCGTTATGCCCCACCACCTTGGAGCTATATCTCTTGACCCTTGGATGGGTTCATATGTCTTCAGAGCAGTTTTTAGGATGCCAAGCCACTGGACAGAAAGGACTGCTGGGATGGAACACTAAAATGAATCAGTCCCCCCGTGAAATGTAAATAGTACAACCTTGCAGGTAGTTTTAGAAAATTAAAACTGCTGTATCTTGCTTCCTTTGCTACCATTATGTGCAGTCTTTGCCTAATTTCCTGCTCATTTCTTCCTAACCCAAGTTTGGCTAGACCCTTAATTCACCCTAGACCTTCACAGACACCTCTACCTTAACTAATGGCAGTGATAATTGATGTGATTTGTGGCTCTAGACACAGAATACAGTTCCAACAGAAACTTAATCAAAGACCTGTGATGAGGTTTGGTATTCCACCCCAACCTTTCCTCCTCTCTGACTGAGGGAAAAATTCAGTCAGGGTGAAGCCAGAGCTCAGCACCTATCCGTCTTTTCCCACCCTTCTTCCCTGGGTTAAGAATAAAAGAATCAGCTAGGCTAGACCACTGGGTAATTCCTCTTGGCATAACTATCATCTGCCCAGGGTAATGGAGTAAATAGAATGTGCCCTTTTGGGTCTGGGAATTTCCTGGGTATCAGAAACTACCTGCTTTTAAATCCTCAATTAAAAGACCCTGGACTTTTACATTTCAGGATCTAGACCGAAGTACAAATGGTAGGGAGCCTTTAGGAAAAGAGAATTAGCTCAGTGGATTAATTTGGTCCCTTTTGCCCGTGAGGACAGCCTCTGGCTGCAGACCTGGAAGCGCAGGCTATCAGGGTTGTGTGCCAACTGTACAGTCCCCTTTCGTTCTCTTAATCTAGAATTCAGAGCCTTCTGTTCAAAACGGATGAACTGTAGTCAGAACCACGGACAGTTCCACAATTTTGCCTTTGGTCGGCTTCGGCTTTCCTTTCTCCGCAAGGAAAAATTTCCCCTAGAAGTTGAGATTTCCACGGGGGCGGGGGGGGTGGGGGGGTGGGGAAGAGAGGAGGGGTGGTGGTGCAGGAAATAGGAAGATGCTGTAGACTGAATTGAAAACGGTGCGTGGTCCTCCTGGGTCCTTCGGTCCAAGCCTGGACTGCCCACGTCCGGGCCCATCTGGAATTCATGTTATGCATAACGACTCCAAGCACCATCCTGGGCGCTTGCCCCTAGAGGTGACAGGCAGTATTCCATTCCGGGGGTCTTGTCCCTGGGGGAGTCCAGCTCCCCGCCTTGCCGGTCTTGGAGCTGCGGTTCTGTCAGTACATCTACAATCAGTGCATGTCCTTCACTGACGTCAATCGGAGCTGCCCCATCTCTATATAAATCTGGCGGCAGCCCCGGGACACTCCCCGCGTTCCCCAGGCACTGGCTACCGGCCCCGTGCTCCCAGACTCCGGTTTGGTTGGGACAGTGACTGAAGCTCTGCTACACCCCCGCGGCAACACACTCGGAGAAACCCGTGAGTGGCTCATTCTGAGCGCACCCGCGCCCCTAGCTCAGCGCCCTCCCGGACCAGCCCTTTATTGCTTGCTCCTCCAGCTGCTTTGCTGGGTAGCCTAGTCCTCTTCCCGGGCGGGCTGGGAGGTGGGATGGCTTCATCACGGGAAGTGTCCCAGATCTCTTATCATCTCCAAGCGAAGAGAAAAGGGTCGCTGGGGTGTGCGCCTAAGCTTCAGCGGCTGTCTGGGCACGTGGTGGACTTGGTGGGGCAGGGCACGTGGTGTCCGAGGTTGGAACGGGAGGGAATGTGCTGGGGTAGAAGTGGCCAAAAGCCTGGGGCAGCCCTGGATCCGCCGCCCCCACACCAGCCGGTCTTCCGCGCGCCCTACCCCTTGTATGTGTGCCTCCCAGGGACCGGCAGCGGCGGCACCAACACCATGAAGCGGCCAGGGCGCACCGCTCTGTTGGCGGCATTGCTGCTTCTCTTAGTCCAGCTGTGCCCGGGCAGCGGCGGCCGGGGGACTCTGGAGGCGGCGTCCCCCCGGGACGAGGGTCTGGACCGGAGTTTGCGGTGGAGTCCTAGGAACCAGGCCGGAGGAGCCCGTGCTCTCCTCCTCCTCCTGACTGAGCGTTTCCCGCGTTTGGTCTCTGGGACAGGGGCCCTGTCCTCGCCCCTGGGCTATGGGTCCAAGCCCAAACGGGACGAACCTTCTCTCTCCATCGACCTGACCTTCCATCTGCTGCGGACCCTGCTGGAGCTGGCACGGACGCAGAGCCAGAGGGAGCGCGCCGAGCAGAACCGGCTCATCTTCGACTCGGTGGGCAAGTGAGCCCGGGCGGGCCAGCCCTGTTCTGCCGCCTGGGACTCAAGCGGCGGCGTCGGGGGGGCCAGTCCTCGAAGCCCCCGGAACTGTGCGGGGAGTGGCCTAGTTCGGCCCCCTACTGCGGACGGTGTTTCTGTTTTCTAATAAAAGCGATGAAGAGTTGGTGTCTCCCGCTTTGATGCGGGGGCGAGGGGCTGGGGCTGGGGCGGAGGGGGACACAGGGCTGAGACCATAGACCAGGCCACTCTGTAGGACCAGACTCAATCCCTTTCTGTGGAACCCCACCCGACTAGCCTAGATTAAGGGGAAGAGGGGATAGATCCTTCTCCAGACTCTCAGAAAACAGTTTCAAATCCACTTTCCACTCCTCAGATCCCTCCGAAAGCTGAACGCTCAGGGTTTTCCGGGCTACCATTCCATCTACAAACACCTCTGCTTCCCTCCAATTGTTTCCCAAGCCAAATCTGAGTAGACAGTGACCCGCCGCCCCCTCCCCTCGTCTCCAGCTAAGGTTTGACCTCGGTAGAGCTTCTTCTTCCCTGGGTGAAGGACCCTAAATAGATCAGGGACCTAAGGGGGCGGGGCTGCCGTTAACCTCTGGGAATGGGGAGAAGAGAAAGTGTGAGCACGTTGGGCCTGGACACCGGGCCGCGAGCCCACGGGGACAAAGAGAGAGAATTCGGAGCATATAAGGCAATCACATCCTTTATTGAGCCTCAGGGCAGCTGAAGACTCGTTCTCTCCCCGTATCTTCTGAGTTATTCTTATGTGCCTGCAGGAACCTCGAAGGTTTTCTTAAGGCCAAGTCAGTGCACACCTGTTCCGAGGAAAAGACTCAGTTGGGAGGGCGTGCTAAGAGGACCCCAGAGGGTGCATACAACTCCATTTAGACCAGAAGCTACTGAGCCTCTCTCTGGTTCAGTGCTTGAACAGCATTTCCTACAACCAGGCCTTTGGAAAAGGCAGGGAGAGGGAAAGGATAGGGCAGATATTACTCTTCAGAAACTCAGGGCTCTGGAGGGAATATAGGAGCCCGAGAAAGGCACTTGCATACCTAGGTAGTACCCTAGCTTCCCTGGGTACCTTAGCTCTGTAACTGCTGGGAATCAGGGGAGAGGAGCCAATCCACCTTCTGCTCTAGCCTTGACGGCATCTCCACAACCTACTAGGGCTCACTTACCCTCCGAAGCCTCCAGTCTCTCTTCCTCAGCCCCTGCACTGCCATCCTCCCCTTCCAGCACCAACTCCTCTTCTTCTTCCTCCCCAGAACCCCCTGGGGCAAATATAAAAATCTGATTACATAGGCTTGGACCCCTCAGCTCCTTCATGTCCCTTAATTAGCCCCAAACCCAACTGCACAATATGATACAGGAGGTGCAGGACCACCTCTATCTATAGTCAGAGAACCTGAATTCAAATCATATTTCTGAAGCTTACTTCTTGTGCAGCCTTGGGCAATTTACTTCACCTTGCTGGGACTCAGTTTCCTTACCTGTAAAATGAGGGAGGGGGTTGGACTAGATGACCCTTAAGGTCCCTTCTAGTTATCATCCTATGATACTGGTTCTGCTGTGTGACTTTGGATGAGTCACAACATCTCTGGGCTTCAATTTCCTGAACTGAAAATAGGTAGTGGGACCTTCCAGGTCCCTTCTCTCTCTAAATCTATGATTATATTACAATAAATTACCTCCAATTCCCCCCTCTTCCCCTTTCCTTTGGTCCAAGCATTTCAGTTTACCAGTATCTCCCCAGGGCTCTCACCAGTCTGGAAATCGATTGTCCGCAGCATCTCAGCCACATGATCCACACTCACTGAGAACTGTTCCATGCTTTCATATCCTGGTTCTGGACGCCCAGCCAGCTCCACTTTTGCCATGTCCCCAACCCTACAACAGTGGGCTCAACTCAACCCTGCAATGCCCCCAAGGAGATCTCCTTCATTGAGACCCCTAAACCTTCCCTGATTCTTCAGCCCAGGCCCAAAGATGGACCCCCACCCCTTCCTGCTCAAGGAGCACAGTCGTCTCAGACACATATACCCTCACCCCTCCCTCTTCCCCTTTTATCAATCTCCCCAGCCCAGCTAAGAGTGAAGCCCAATACATCAGACTCACTTTTTAATCAGCTCCTTGGCCTGCTACAGGGGGGGAAAGGAAGAGCAAAAGTGAGGCCAACATAGCCAGCTTCACCCCAGTCTAACCTAAACATGTATCTGAGGAGCCTCCCCACCCCACACCCTCTCCAGCCACTAAGGCCTTGTGGCCCTGTAGTTGCCATACCTGGAGGTAGAGAGCCATTTGTGGCTCCTCCATGGACTGAATGGCAGACTCCACAAGCTTAGATGAAGCCTCTAAGTGGTCTCCATATTGACGGATGAGCCCTCGAACCCGCTGAAGCTTCTCCTCCTGCTCCCGGGCCAGGGCCTGAAGCAGCTCTGCTTTTCTCTCTTCCAGCACTGCACACAATGTCTCAAACCTTTGTCCCAGTAGTTGCTTCTGTCTTCGACTGTTGTCCTAAGGTTGGAGTAGAGATGTTGAAAGGAGGGTCCCTCAAAAGACCGAGGGTCAGGCACCCAGAAAAAGCCCAGAGTGACTCCTAGAACCTGTGCTGTCTGGGTCCTGCTATGAGTCAGCTACCACTGATGGGCACAGAGCTGAGAGGTGTCACATACCCACAGGCACTCATAAGCATAAGCATGTCCCACACAGGATTTGTTTGGTCCCATCTAACAGTCTCACTCCCAAAAGAAGGAGGAAGAAAGGTTTGGGGAGACGAGAAGACATTCTGATGAGATGGGGGCCAGGAAAAGGCATAACTATACAATTCTTCAATACACACAGGAATTCCTGGTCCTAAGCCCTGTGTCTGGGATGGCAGTCCAGAGAAATGCTTTTCTCTGCCCCTCCCCCCACTAGGTTCTAGGCATCCCATTTTCCTTGGGCCCTGACTGCCATAACAGCAGTTATCCACCCCCCCTAGTCCCACCTCTCCATCACTTCCCCTGAAGATGCTCCACACTTACTTCAATGGTCTGGCACACCTCTTCCATCTGAGTAATGACTGCCTGGACCCGGTCATTTCCAGCCACCAGCATAGCAATACCATCGCTCAGCTCACTCTGCCACATATGTCAAGCACAAAATGATTCTATGCCTAGGCATCTTCCTACTTCTAGGCACTCCCCCTCCCTTCAAACACATAGCCAGGATGGACAGCAACAGAAGTGGTTAAGGAATTCTTGCCTACAATATCCTTAAGAAACTATTTCAGAAAATCTAACCCCAGGGAAGCTGAGTCTTCAGAGGCTAGAAAAGGAGGAAGGGGGTGAATCTCAGGGATTCTGAACCAAATGTGTGCAGGTTGTAGGAAGTGAGGAAGAGGATGGATTCCAAAGGACCTCACAGTTTGGATAAGATATAGACTCCAAGACCCCAATCTCTCTCCCAACATTTGAGGTTGTTACCTTCTGGCGCTTGTAGATATTGGGTAGTGGTGCCACCTCACAGTCTTTGTGAGCACCAAACACCTTGCAGAGGGAGCAGGTGGGCACCTCACAGCTCAGGCAATAGATGTTAATCTTCTCCTCCTCGTGTTCCTCACACATTAGGTGCTGCTCTGCTTTAGAATGCAGAGGCCTGGACAGAGATAGCACAGGGCTCATCAGGGGGCTGGCAAGCAGGGTTAGTAAAGACAGGTCTGAGCAGATGAGAAAGTGGATGTTGCATCTAGTAGCCAAAAAATTCCCACTGTCTGTCCTGTCTATGGGCTGTATATCTAGGGCCCTTGTCAAATCTCTTAAATGCTTTCCTTCAGAGGAGAAGACCATCCCAGGATAATGGCTATCCCAAGGTCTACAAAGAGTCAAACAGGAGGTATAGAGATGGGGGCTAGATCTGTGATTTCATTGATTTAGGGAACTCTCACATGAGGAAACTCCCTTCACCAATATAGGTTAGCATTTCCTCTGCAACTTTTAGTCTGAGAGTTTCCTAGAGCTCTGAGAGACCAAGTGATTTGCCCAGGGTCACATAACCAGAAGATGTTCAGAAGTGGGATGTAAACCCAGGTGTTCCTGGCTCCAAAGCCAGCTCTCTCGGTCCACAACTAGGTATGGATAGGAATAAGGACTGAGATTGACACATGAATTCATTCTTCTCATGGGCCAGTTGTATTTACCTAGTTTTAAGGTCTGAGATCACCTCCTAAATCCAGTTAGCCTTCTAACAAATGTGTGCCATTGGGCACAAAACTGACCCTCTATAGTGTACAAGTTTTCAATCGATCCTCAAGCTCCTGGATGTGGGTACTCCCTCAAATGAAGCACAACTCATCCTCAGCCTCGGGTGACTCTTGTCCTTGAATTCCAATCAATCTTCCATATGAGTCCACCAAACTTGCTGGATGCTTTCCTCAAGTTTTTTTTTTTTCCTGACTGTATTGCTACCAATGGAGCAGGAAGACCATCTTTTCTTATCCTCTCACACTCACCACACGTCAGACCCACCTTCTTTTCAGGCCTTTCATCTCTCTGACAATATCCTCTATAACCCTTCTCTTGTTTAGTTCTGGGGTGGCAATGTGTTGTGTCCTAGTCATACCCTCCATGCTCTTCTCCATTACCCTTTGAGTAACCCTCAAATTGAATTCCTCAGAGGCTGTGGTATTCTGTGACTCATAGCCTTGACGGATTACCAGAAGAATATTGGGATTAAAAAGATGGGCTCTTTTTAGGGAGAAGCTTGGGGTCATTGGCACCACACAATTTCTCAAACCTGCTCTCCTTTATCCTGTTCATTTTTGATCCCAGCTCATTGTCTATGCACAGTATCTGTACAAAATATAGGTACTGATGGACCAAATCTATGCGTTGCACATCCAACTGCCCATCTGTAAGGTCAATGGGGGATAAGATCTTCCCTGCCCATCGATAGGCCTCATGTGGAGCCCATTAAGGGAAGCTTGCTTGTGGGAAGGCTTACATACCTTTTGTTAATTTCTGATTAGGCACTAAGCCTAAAGAGTATATTTTCTGAAAGATGAGTTTTTGCTTTGGGGGTTTGCTTATGAGAAAGATGTGATTTCCTGGTCGAGACTCTGAGTGGCCATATGTTTAGAGCTCAGAGGTAAAGGCTCTCTCGATTCAGTGGTAGATGTAAAGCTTTGATTCAGGTAGTAGAACCTTGTCTGTTGGTCTTTGTTTCTCTTCTGTATATTTTCTGTTTGTCTTTTATGTAATTAAAAGAAGATTATTGACACCTTTTTGAGCAGTCTTTCCTAGTAAAGCACTAGCAGCCATCCTGGTTGTGCTAGTGTGGTTGCCCTTACACCATTATAGTCTGGACAATAGACATTCTTCATACAGTTGGTTGTTCAGAATATCACATGCCTTCTAACCTTAGGTGCCCCTCAAGGTTCTGTCCTAGACTCTCTTTTCTTGTTCTTCTATACTCCTTCGCTTGATGATTTCATCAGCTCCCATGGATTTAATTACCATCTCTATGCTGATGATTCTCAAATCTGCCTATCTTGTGCCAATCTTTCAATCACGTCTGACTCTTCGTGACCCTGTTTGGGGTTTTCTTGGCAAAGATACTGCAGTGGTTTGCCATTTCTTTCTCCAGCTCATTTTTATAGATGAGAAACTGAGGCAAACAAGGTGAAGTGACTTTCCCAGGGATGCAGTTAGTGTCTGTGGCTGGATTTGAACTCAGTTCTTCTTAACTCCAGGCCCAGTGTTTTATTCACCCTACCATATAGCTGCCCTCCCTAATCTGTCCACTAGCCTTGAATCTTACATCTCCAACTGCCTTTCAGACATCTTGAACTAGATATCCAGCAGACATCTTTAACTCAATTTGTCCAAACTGAACTCATTATCTTTCCCTCCACACCTTCCCTTCCTCCTACCTTCCCTATTACTGTAGAAGGCAGCACTAACCTCCTGGGTTTGAAACCTAAGAATCATCCTGTAATCCTCACTATCTTTCTCCCCACCCCATAATTCCAACTATGCTTGAGCTGTTACAAATTTCACCTTTGCAACATCTCTCGAATACACCCCCTTCTCTCCTCTGACAGTGCTTCCACCCTGATGCAAACCCTCATCACCTCATACCCACCTTATTGCAATAGCCTACTGATGTCTCTACCTGTCTCAAGTCTCTCCTCACTCTAATCCATTTTCCATTCAGTCACTAAAGGATTTTCCTAAAACTTGGGTCCATTCATGTCACCCAAGCCCCCTACTCAATAAACTCCAGTGGCTTTTTATTGCCTCTTAGATCAAATACCAAATACTGTGTTTGACATTCAAAGACCTTAATAACCTAGTCCTCTCCTAACTTTTTCTTCTTCTTATACACTGTTCCTTGAAGTACTCTTTAATCCAGTGACACTGGCCTCCTGGCCATTCCACAGATAAGACACTCCCATGCCTGGAATGCTCTCCCTCTTCCATGCTGCCTACTGACCTCCTGGGCTTCCTTTAAGTCCTAACTGAAATCCTACCTCCTAAAGGAAGCCCTCCTCAACTCTCAAGATTCTAGTACCTTCCCATTAGTAATTATTTCCTATTAATCCTATATATAGCTTGCTTTGTATATATTTGTTTGCATATTGTCTCTCTCGTTATATTGTAATCTCTTTGAGAGTAGGGACTTTCTTTTGCCTCTTTTGTATCCACAGAACTTATTACAATGCTTTATACATAGTAGGTGCTTAATAAGTGTGTATTTAATGAATAAATGAATGAATGATAGCTATGTTTTGGCTAACCTTCCATTAAACCAGATTCTATGAAGTCCATACCAGGACTTAATTAAATACTGTATTTTTCCCAAGATCTAACACAAATGTCAGCATACAGTAGGTGCTTTATAAATGCTGAATATGAATCTACGAAACAGAAACAGGATTCACCGTGAAGATTCTTGTTTGTAAATGTCAATGATGTTCTCCACCAGCAGGTTGCGCTGCAGTCCATAGACACCATGTCTGTCCAGAACAACCTCATGCCTACAGGATGGGCAGCGGAATCGTCCCCCTGAGGACACTGTGGTGGAACCCCGGGATTGCCACAGAGGATTTGAGGCCTGCAAGGGGAGGAAAGAAATTAGGAGCAGTGAGGATCAAAGGCAGCATCTTCACATCATCAGACCACAGTTAAATGTGGAAGTCTGGGATAGAATAGACAATAAAGGTAAGGAAGAGGTTTTCACAAATCATTCATTTATTCTTTCAGCAGTCATGTATCAAATGCCTATTGTGTGCTGAGTTGTAGAGATACTTAAGCCATGGTCCCTGTCCTCATAGAATTTACAATCAATCCATGAATGACTGAAAAGTTGTGAAAGATGGGAATTATAAATATAACTTCTGTTAGATAGTAATGTATGAGAAATAATTCATCTGGATCCCTACTCTATTTCAATCAGTAGTAATAAGTTTGCTATTTTACGTAAGTCCTATCAGGATAATTAGATAAGAAAGGTTCTTATAGTAGGCTTAATAATGGGCCTCAGACTTTAATGTAATGTTTACTACTATTTTTTTTACCAAGTTATGAGGCTCACTTGCACAACCACAAGAATGCTGACAAGGATATCACCATCTTATTTTACTCAAATTCCATATCCAAACCCAGCAGGGGTGGGATGACTTGATTCTTTGGAAAGTCCCCTAACTTATTTTTGTACCTCTGGCCCATTCTCTCTTGTTTAACATGAGCAGGTGACCATCTTATGACCACTTAGTCAGTGGAGATGCCCCATGCTTTGCCCAACTTGTGACTCCTCTGCTGACATGTCATTTTTGGCCCTCAAAAGCAAGGTCTATCAATCAATGAGATTCTGTATTTTACCATGCCTCTTTTGCATATTTCAGTATCAAACCCTATAAAAACAAGGTCCTGGGTACCAGAGGTATCTCAGAATGTGAGGAAGATCTGGGTTCCACTTCATTAAAAGGGGACCATGACCACTCTAATAAACTGCCATTGGCTCAGAGTTCTGACTCGGTGGTCTTTTTTTGAAGATTGGGCAATTATAATCCCCATAATGAAGTCAGAGATGTATATTCTCCACATGGAGATTAGAATATATCCTCTTCTAATGGCCAATCTCCTGATAGAAGTTCGGGACAGGTAGATCACGGAGAGTATTGCTACTCTTTACTCCTGATCACTCAGTCAAAAACAGGTACCCTATTGCCTCTCTGTGGTGACAGCATGTCTCTAATGAAGGGGTCAAGGAAGAGTAACTTCCCTTTTGTTGTTCCCTACTAGGCAACCTACTCTCAGGGGGAATAAGGAGTCATGGAGTTGATAATAGGTTTAGGTAAAGAGCTGGATTTGGCATCTCCCTCTGAATGCCTTCATTATCAGAGCTATACGGCCTGAGGTGGTCCTTTTCACACTTGATTGCAACCTGCTTAACATAAGAAAGGGAAATTGAAAAGGTGAGCCTTAGACCAAACTAAGGGGTCTCCCATCAGTCTGATGAGATTATTGTTGTTGTTCAGTCATGGATGACTCTTTGGGGTTTCTTGGCCAGTGGTTTCCCATTTCCTTCTCCAGCTCATTTTACAGATGAGGAAACTGAGGCAAACAAGGTTAAGTGACTTGCCCAAGATCACACAGTTAGTAAGTGTCTGAGGCCAGATTTGAACTCAGGAAGATGAGTCTTTCTGACACCAGACATGACACTTCGTGCACTATGGTGCCACCTAGCTGTCCCTTGATGACATCATAGGACTTGTGCAAAATAGATCTTGGTCATCCCAAGTCTGGGAGTTTTTAAAGGATACTTCCCAGGGAGTGCTTGCACACTAGCACCTTGCTGGGAGGGAATATCTCTGATTGTCTGCCAATGACTGGCACTGCCTCCAACATGATTGGCATCTAAGAATGGGGTAGGGGGTGGAATTAGACTCTTGTTGGAAGAGCTGCCTTCTTCCCTTCGGCCAATAAAAGGGACCTGGTCACATTCTCTATCCCTTCCATCTTGGACTTCCAGGTGAGAGCTCCACAGAATAGACCTTTGTAAGGAGGGAAGGGGCTTTTCTTCCTCTACTCCCAGGAGCAACTTATAGTATGCATGACAATTGTAGACATGCACTTGTGTGAGGCCTGAATGGAGAGTTCAATTGTTCTTGAACCCTAACTTTTTGCATAGAAGAAGGAGGATTTTGAATTTTCTAGGTAGCATTTACTGGCTCCCCACCTCCCCACTTCCCCACTTAGCTAGTGTCTGAGATTACAGTTGTGATCAGGAAAATCCACATAAAATATTTTGGCCCTCTCTTAATACCAGAGAAGAAGTCTGAATTTTTTTCTTTTATGGGGTGTTTACAGCATCTTATGGTAAAATTTGGGGTTAAGTATTTGGTCATAGGCTGTGTGTTGTCTGCTAGTCTTTGTGTGTCATTTGCGGCTTCCACAAAACTCCCCCAAAATTCCCATTTAATTTCATATGCTGACTTGTGATATATCAAAACATGATGGGGAAAGTCCCAATGTGGAAGTGATAACTGTACTTCACAGACAGACAGACAGATAGGTAGATAGATCAATTGATATCTACCCAAAATGTACTTTCTCTAGAAACAAAGGCAATATACAATTATGTAGTATATTATGATTATATTGTATATAGTTATATGTCTTCTATATAATTATATATTAATATATATTCTGGTTCAGTGTATTTACCTTCAGGGAGAGAGTATGCTTCAGTATCTGTTCACAGATACTCCTGAGTCTTTTATATTTGATTTTTTGGGGGGTTATTGTTGTTATTAGGTGCATATGTATGCACCTGTAAGGTCAATGGGGATTAAGATCTTCCCTGCCCACTAATAGGCCTCACATGGAGCCCATTAAGGGAAGCTTGCTTAGGGGAAGCTTGTTTGAAGGAAGGTTTCCACCTTTTTGGTACTAAGCTCATTAGGCATTGAGACACAAGGGCTGTGATTCCTTCTGGCTCTGAGCCTATTAGCCAAAAAAGTATATATTCTGAGAGGTGAACTTTTGCTTTGGGGGCTCGCTTATGAGAAAGATGTTGTGATTCCCTGGTCGAGACTCTGAGGGGCCATATGTTCGGAGCTCCCCTACTCCTCAGAGGTAAAGGCTCTCTCGATTCAGTGGTGGATGTAAAGCTTTGATTCAGGCAGTAGAGCCCTGTCTGTTGGTCTTTATTTCTCTCTTCTGTATTTTTTCTGTTTAATTAAAGAAGATTGTTGACCCCTGAAACAGCTGTCTTTCCTAGTAAAGCAGGTAAAAGAACCTGCACTAGCAGCCATCCTGGGTATGCCAGCGTGGTTGCCGTTACAGCACCCCATAGATACATCTGCATATATATGCATATAAATGTATATAATTTGTACATTGTCTCCTCAATCAAATTGTGAGCTCCTTGAGGGGCAGGGACCAGGTTTTGCCTTTCATGGTATCCCTAGAGTTTAGCATGGTGTCTGGCATATAGTCAGCACTTAATAAATGCTTGTTGACTGATGATCATCATCCTATAATCTAGCTAATTTTAGGTAGAGAAGGGCTAGATTTTCGGAGTTGTCTCACAGATAACTTCACTTCTGAGAATTCCCAAGTTCATGTGTTTGAGCACCAATGTGCTGGAGAGAGAATATCTCTTCTGAAATGTATTTTTTAGACAAGGAAGAGGATCACCTTGGACCTGGAGGTCTGGTGTCATGTTGTTGAGGGCAGGGGAAAAGGAGATCTGGACCTTGCCAACCCTCCCTGCTATTATATGTAATGAGATGCAGGTCCCATGTGAAGACAAATTCTTGTTCAGTGTATTTACTTACCTTTTGGGAGGGAGTGTATTTCAGTATCTGTTCATAAACAACTGTGGGTCCTTTGTATATTATTTATTGGGCAGAGGGGGGTGTGGGGGGGCTGGGGAGTGGGAGGGGGTGGGCAATAAAAGCTGTCACATATCCAGTACCCATATTGTACATTGAGTATTTGTACAGGAACTAGGGATCCTGTTAGCCACATTTGAGGAAACCAAAAAGTGAGCTATATTTTGAATATTTCCCCAGAGTATAACTTTGGGGTGGTATAATGTTAAGCAGGATGGGACTTTTTTACTGTTTTCTCTTTTGGAATGCTAAGGCAATCAAGTGCTTTTAATAAGTCTTGCCTTTGTTTGAATTGGGCTGGTAAAGTGCGACCTTTTGTCTTTTGTTTTGGAGTGCTTCTCAGCACTGAGGTCATCAAGTATCTTTGATGAATCTTGCCTTTCAAATGTAATGGTAAGCAAAGTGGGACTTTTTGCTGTTTTTTGTTTGAGTGCTTCTCAGCACTAAGGCATCCAAGTCCCTTTGATTGAGTCTTGCCTTTGTTTCAATCAAGAGTTTTTGATTGAATCAGAAGTCTTTGATGACCTGCTTAAAGTCACAAGAAAGCCTAAGTTGCATGAGTTTGAGTCACATAGTAGCAATGCCCTCTGACCCTGAAAAATATACTCTGAGGTTAGCATTTTGCTTGGGGTACTCACTCACTGGAAAAGTGTAGTGTGATTTGACCAGACAAAACTCTGGGTAGCTGTTGTTAAGGAGCCCCCACCTCCACCCTACCCCTCAGCCATGAAAAACCCAGGTGTTGTTGCTTCTCTCTCTGGTAACTATGTATGTATTGCTATGGTAGACTGGTTTATGTTATTTACTCTATTTATATAATTTCTGCTTGTAATTTCTCTTTGTATTTTCTCTGAAAGTTCAGGGTGCTGCCTTTTCCCCCTGAACTAAGTGAATGATATTTGTATGTTTAATTAAAGTAAGATGGTTAACCCCTTAAAATTGCTTTCCTTAGAAAATTAGATCAAAGAACTTGTGCTAGCAGCCCTCCTGTGTGCTGGTGTTGTTGGTCTTACAAAGCCACAGTAACTACAAGTGGCATTGTTGTTACAGGTGGAAATAACAAGCCAGAGAGACACTGGCTTTCTGAGGATCAGTCTCCCAGGTTGGACCTGGTCTGTGTGAGCCCAGAGTTTTGGGGAGCCCTGGGTCACAACATCAATATACATTATTTAATTTGAGACTCTCAACAACCCTATAAAGTTAAATAATATAGTTAATTATTATCACTATTTTACATATACAGAAATAGAGTCTCAAGAGAAGTTAAATAACTTGCCCAAGGCCACACAGATAGTACATAAAGTTCAAGCACAGACCTTCCTGACTTCAAATCCAGCACTCTGGCCTCTCTGCCATGATGCCGATAATATTAATAAAAGCAAGACCTATGGAAAGCAAATGTACCAATGAAACTGAGTAGTTCTGAGAAATAAATCCAGGAAACAGAAAAGCAGAGGAAATTCTGAGAATTGGCAAGATGGGAAAATAGGAAAGAGAAGAAGGACCACAGAAACCTGTGGAGGAAGACAGGACATATATTCATTTATATCTCATTAAAGCTACTGTCATGCTACACAAATAAGATATTAGACCTGTTTTGAAGTAAACCTGTTGATTTTTAAAAGTTTCTCTTACTCCTAGCTTTAACTTGAGGGATGTAGTTGATGCTAGGTTAAATAGAGTAGCAGTACTCTGGTAGGAAAAGGGTCACTCATGGGATATTTACTTTAAATTCAACACCTCAAAAGCAGAGAGAAAAATTATTCCAGAGACTTGCTCCAGATGGAGGCTCTTAGAGAAGACATTTACTTTGGAAAGGGAGAACCACAGTTGTTATTGTTCAGTCATTTCAGACTGTTCATGACCCCATTTGGGATTTTCTTGGCAAGGAGACTGAAGTGGCTTGCCATTTCCTTCTCCAGCTCATTTGACAGATGTGAAAACTGAGTCAAACAGGGTTGAGTGACTTGCCCAGGGTCACACAGCTAGTAAGTGTCTGAGGTCAGATTTGAACTCATGAAGATGAATCCAATCTATTCACTGTGCCACACAGGAGGTGGTATTTGTTTCAGACTATTTAAGTTTCTCTGAACCACAGAGTCTCAGTTATAAGGACCCTTAGATACCTTTTAGCCCAATCTATACCTTTACCCTTCCATGCCACTATGACTGGTTGGTCTGCATGAAGACCTTTAATGAGGCAAACCATTCCACTTTTGGAAAGCTTTCATTGTCAGGAAGTTCTCTGTTACATCTGCCCTAAAATTGCCTCTCTGAAACCTCCACGCCATGGTCCTGACTCTGTCGTCTGAGGCCAAACAAACAGTAGTCTCCTGCAGAGAGACTACAAGCTTAATGTGAGTCATCAGGGTGATGTAGCAGCCAGGAAACTGATGCAATCTTAGACTGCATTAAGAGAGGTATAGCTTCCCGAGCTAGGGAGGCAACCGTCCCTCTCTATTCTGCCCTATGCCAGGCTACATCTGGAGGGTCGTGTCCAATTCTAGGCACCACAGTTCAGAGAGGACATTGATCAACTAGAGAGTATTCAGAGGAGAGAAGTCAGAATGGTGAAAGGCCTTGAGTTCAAACCAGATGAGGATTAGTTGAAGAAACTAAGACTGCTTAGCCTGAAGAAGGGGGTCATTACAGCTGCCTACAAGTATTTGAAGGATCATCACATGGAGAAGGGATTAGACATGTTCTATCTGGAGCCAGAGAACAGTAGGTAGAAACATTGCCTTCCAGCCAGAGTCATTTCCTAGGAAGGAAGAGCCTGATTGCTCTCGACTTACTCTTGAGTCAAGACCTAAGGCAAATGTGCTCCCAGAAATCTCCCTTACCTTCTTGGTTAGATTCTGGAATGATACTGTCTAAGCAAACTCCTTCCTCTTCTACCTAGGAGACAGGAATTCAGAAACATTGTCCATGAACTCTCCTCTTAACCACATGGGCAACATATGTCTACCTTTGCCATGTGCTTCTTCAAGAAATTTTTATACTACCCACCAATACCACTACTACATCTGTATCCCGAAGAGATCATAAAAATGGGAAAAGAATCCACACGTACAAAAATATTTACAGAAGCTCTTTTTGTGGTAGCCAAGGATTAGAAATTGAGGGAATGTCCATCAACTGAATGGCTGAGCAAGTCGTGGTATATGAATGTAGTGGAATACTGTTGTGGTATAAGAAATGACAAGCAAACAGACTTCAGAAAAACATGGAAGGACTTATATGAACTGATGCTGAGTGAAGTGAGCAGAACCAGGAGAACATTGTACACAGTAACAGAAACATTGTGCTATGACTAACTTTTGTAGACTTGGCTCTTCTCAGCAATGCAAGGATCTAATACAACTCCAAAAGACAAATAGGAAATGCTGTCCATATCCAGAGAAAAAACTTTGGAGTCTGAATGCAAATGGAAGCATATTATTTGCTCTCTTTTTTTCTTTTGTTGTTTTTTTTTTGTTTCTTCTTTCTCGTGGTTCCTCCCTTGATTCTAATACTTCGTTACAACATGACTATTGTGAAAATATGTTTAATATGAATGTATATGTAGAGGCTATATCAAATTGCATGCCGTCTTGAGGGTGGGAGAGGGGAGGGAAGGGGAGAAAATTAAAAACTCAAAAGCTTATGGAAATGAACATTGAAAACTAAAAAGAATTTTTAAAATTTTCATATTGTCCCAGCTGCTACCATTTCTGGGGGCTGGGGAAATCCATTCTAAGGTAACTGACCTCTGTTCAGAAAGCTGTGAATAAGTACATGTAGTTCCCATGAGCTTGTGCCCAAAACAGTCACTCCAATTCTTGGAGGGAGGAGAATGCCCATGTACACTACACCATTCCTTTCAGGACATGCTCTTTGGTCTCTACTGAGGGAATTGAGGGGATTAGGACAGCAACTGGTTAATTGTGGGAATTGGGTGAAAAACACTGACTTCATCTTGTGACTCAATTCTGGAGCTAGCTTAATTGCTATTCAATTATGGGTCTAGTCCAATTTTTGTCTTGCGAGAAAAGTTTATTCAATTGTGGGAATTGGGAGAAAACCTTATTACATTATTTGAACCTAGACCTGAATGGCTGGGAAACTGGACCACCTCTTGCTGCTACTTAGAGACCCTTAACCAAGGCCCTACCTAGTTTATACTGACCAGAAACCCAGCCAGATCCAAAGACTGGTGCAAGGAGTTTTCTCACAATTGTACATCTCAAACAACCCATATGTCTTATCTGAAAGCTGGACAATAACTAGTCAATAAAAGTGGTCAATAAGTTATTATTTCCTTGTTCCTTTGATTGTTTACAGACACAGGGTGAGCAAGATATCTCTTTTTCTGAAGTCAGGGAATTGTACTTGTTAACTGTCTGCCTCACAAGTTAGAAAGTCCCTAATCTTTCCTCCAATTAGAAATCAGATTACCTAATGTTATGTTGTTTCCTTTTAATAAATTGGCCTTATTTTTATTGTTTTTAATACATAAACATCTGTCTTCCCCTATATTTGTGGTCCAGGCCTAAGCTGAGAACGTCTGGTCTTGATTTGTTAGGCAATTGGCATACATCCCTTAATAAATTGATATGTTTGGAAGATTGAACCTTTGTTTTCCTCAGGCATTTCATCTTTCACCCATCAACCTGCCCCTTACATAAATAAATAACTTACTACTATAGAAAGTAAGCCTTTGAAAATTGTTATGTGTGCATATAAGGATGAGGAGGTAGGGACTAATATCTAGAAAATCAATTGACCCTTCTGAGGGACCTTGAGAGCTGACAGCGCCAAGCTTAGGGGACGCCTCTTACTAGCCAATTTCAACGACATCTTAGAAACTGAATCGGTGGTTCTCCTCCTTCACTCATGTTATGGAAGTGGTGAGCATACCTATAGTTAGGGTGTTTGGGTGCTGAGTAGTAGTGATCTGGCTCCTCATCTCTCCCACCTCCTCATCTTGAACCTGCCTTTCCAATGTTTCTAGAATGATAGAGGCGTCAGTGATACTATCACAGCTGAAGCCCTTGACATAGATTCCTATCCATAGCTTCACCTTTACCCCAGTCCTTAGCAATTTCTGGATAGAGCAATAAGATTATATAAAGAACAAATGTTACTGACTACATATACACACAATACAGTATGTAGTCTACGTGTGTGTGTGTACATATATATGTACTTGAGTGTCATTGTTCATGCGTTCTGAAAAACAAGCTGGGCAAAATCTGAATTCTAAAGTCAGGAGGGATGTTGGGAGAATATGGAAGAAAATAATTTCCTATACTTTAATTGTGAAAGGACTGGATAGCATCAAGAATAATAAAGGAATTCCATGTTTCATTAAGACATGCAAAGAGAAATAAAGTTTCTCTAACAGGAATTTATATACCAGTGTCTCAGGGAAGATTATTTGTGAAAAATGAGTCACCAATGGAAAGAGACCAGCTGCCTTGTTAACTGATACTTGGAATGACTAACATATTTTCCTTGCTGTTCAACTTATTTATATTAAATACTCTATATCTTGGGCCTGCCTTTGATATAATGTTACTTAGTACCTCATTCATTGCTCTAACTCTTCATTCCTTTGGGATTATCATGCAATCATAGATTTAGATCAGGAAGCTGCTTCAAAGTTCATCTAATTCAATACTCTCATTTTACGGACTAGGAAACTTGGGGCCAAAAGAAGGGAAGCATCTTGCCCATGATCACATAGGTAGTAGATGACAAAAACAAGATTTGAACTTGGCTCCTGCGATTCCAAGTTTAGTGTTCTTTCCATTAGAATATCCATTAGTTTAGGTGTTCTTAGTTATTAAGGCAGAGGCTATCTTTATTAAGTTTCAAATAGTAGTGGAATTCTATTTGTCTAGCCAAGGTATTTTCCAAAGTTTAGGATCAATAAAAAGAAGGAGGTGTATCATGGGAGAGAAACATTTAGTCTATAATGACTTAACATAAAAAGTGTATACAAAATCTTTTCTCTGGAAAGTAAGACTAGCCAGGGTAACCCAAAAGCCATGAAAGAAAGACTGAAAAGGAAAGCAAGTGCACTGTGTTAGCTTAATTTTCTATATTGCCTTGATATGACCAATGTCCATAGAAAAAGCCTCCCATTGAGACACAGTTATCAGGTAGAGAATCCATCTTTTCCAAGTAGCATGGACATGGTACTGCAAAAAAGGGCACAGGATTTGGAGTGAGAAGATGAGAGCAAAATTCTCAGCTCTGTCACTGCCTTACCCTATGTGATCTTGGGCAATATTCATTCTCTTTGAGAATTAGTTTTCTCATCTACAAATGGTATGGGTTTGGACTAAATGGTCTCTACAATTCTCTTCCAATTCTATGTTTATGATCTCAAAATCCCAACTTTTCCATCCCTATCCAGAGCTTGCTTCCTTCACTTTCCATCCTAGGGCAGAACTCAGCAATCTCACATCTAGTTACCCTGTCATCAACCTTTCCCCAGCAAATAGACTGTCCAGCCTCCAATAAATAACATCTATCCCCTTCTACTACCACTCTCAAATTTTTCTTCATTTTGTTCCCCTTCAGGTGACTAAGTTGGTGCAGCCTTGATACTCAGACCATTCTTAGACCAAGCTTAAAGTGTAGCATAGCAAAATGGATAGAGTGCTACACTTGTGTTTGGATCAGGGTTCAGAACCCAGCCTCTTATTAGCTGTGTGACTGTGGTCAAGTCATTTATCTTGCTTAGCCTCCGATGGGCATAGTAACAGTAGCACTTCCCCTATATGGAACAAAGAGATAATAAAACACTTTGCAAATCTTAAAGCATTAAGGAAATGTTACCTAATAGTTGTAGTAGTATTCTGGATTCTCTTTCTGGCCCTCCTCCCAGCTCCCTCAGGTGTACTGCTTCCTAACTCCCAATGGTCTCTCACAATAATGAACGAGTCCCTTCCCAACTCAAATGTCTGTGATAAACTAGTCTATGTAGTCTGAGATGGAGAAATTTGGGAGACCTAGAGGAAAAATGGAAGGGGATACACTTAAACTGAAGGAGGGGGGAAAGGATTTGATCTAGAAAAATGAAAATTATTGAGGAAAAGAACCTAAGGAGAAGGCAGTTGGTAAAGCTAGACTGTTGTTGTTAATCTGTCATTGCAGTCATGTCTGGCTGTGTGACCCCTTGTGGAGGTTTTCTTAGCAAAAACACTGGAGTGGTTTGTCATTTCCCTCTCTAGCTCATTTTTCCAAATGAGGAACTGAGGCAAACAGGGTTAAGTGACTTGCCTAGGGTCTGCCCAGGAACTAGCAAGTATCTAAGACCAGATTTGAACTTACGAAGATGAGTCTCCAAGCCCAGTCAGCATTCTATCCATTGCCTATCCTAGCTGTCCTAAAGCTAGATTAGTAAGAATGATAAATAAAAGAAATTACCTAAACCCAGTAAGAATTTATTGAGTTGTGGGAAAAGAAGTTGTATGTGGCCATCAAGTTATTAAAGGGGAAATAAGAGGAAGCAAAGGGAGTAAAGCGATGATAAAAACAAAGGTACAAACTACCAGCAAATATAGAGAGCAAGGTGACTTTGGCAGTGATTTGCATTAAGTTTGTGTTATTTGTATTTCAGCCAACTTAATGCTTGAAGTAGAAGTTAGTTTCCCTCCTAGAACAAGTGAGAAATGTGGAAAAATTTTCCACACTTCAGGTTTTCAGGGACAACAAAGTATGTTCCTTAAAAATAAAATAAAAACAGAAGGCCTTTGGTGTGGAAAAAAGATTCAGAGGAAAGTCAGAGGAAAATCTAGATGTTTTTCAGGAAGTTGAAAAGTGGAATGTCACAAAAGAGAAAAGAAAGAAAAACTATTAAATACTTAGAGGTAAGGAAGAAATTTGAAGTTCTCTGAGGAGGAGGTTATCAGATGCTCTGAGACAGTCCATCAACTGGCAAACATCTATGTGTCAGGTACTTAGGCTATAGAGACTAAAATGGAAACAGTCCTAGGTGGGGAGTTTACGATCTAGCCAGGGAGACAAGCAGTACAATATAGATTTATACAAAATGTATAGAGTCAGGAGAGGCATCAAAGGGTATGTCACCCAACACCATCACTCTGTAAGTGAGGAAATGGAGACCCAGGGAGGTTCAATGATTTGTTCAAGCTCACACAGGTAGTAATTTTCAGAGGGAGAATTTTCAAACCCAGGTTTTCCAAGACCAGAGACTAAGTCCAGTCCCTCTTTCCTCTATACCTCACAGGTACAAGATATCTGAGGAGGGGAAGGCACTAGTATTAACAGCTGCTGTGGGTCAGGAAAAGTGGTGTTTGAGTTGAGTCTTGGCAGAAATGAAGCGTTCTAAGGAGCAGAGGTGAGGAGTGAGTGCAACCTGGGCATGGGTGACAGCCTATGAGAGGCATGGAGAGACAGAGTAGAGTATTAAGAACTGCAAGGTCATTTTGGCTCGATAATATTGTATGCGTGTGTGTGTGTGTGTGTGTGTGTGTGATGATGATGATGATGATGATGATCATGTGAATCCACAGGTAGGATATTATAGATTTAGAGCCGGAAGTGAACTTAGAGGTCACCCAGTAAGAGTCAAAGGAAGGAAAGGGTGATGCTGTTTAATGACTCCCTGCTGAGGGAAACTGAAGCAGCTGATTCATTGACCTGACAACATCAGTGGAGACATATCTTGATACACAGTTCAAAGGATTTCCACAGTCTGACACAGCAGAGAATACTCCTGTTTGACTGGCTGCCATGGGCTTTACTGAAGGTTGCTGCTGTTTGTCCTTCGTTCTCAAAGAGGATCATGACATCAGGGCGGGTGGTGCCATGACATGCAAGTGAATTGGATTTAAGTGAGAAAGGGCTGTGCAAAGTTGCGAGCTTTACTTCTCTTCCTGAGCCATCTAGAGCCAGTAGCTGGATATGGATCAGGACAACTGGAGGTGGCTCAGGATGCAGTGGGGGACCTTGGCTTTTTCAAGCTAAGTTCTTTAACAGGTCTCAGTAGACTGAGGCAGTGCCCATTCACAGTGATTGAGGTTTAATAAGAAATGAGACAAATAGTGGCATCTTAAAAAAAATAGACCTGGGAGGGAAGACCTTCAGGGTTTCTGGCCAAAATAGAAACAATTGTTTTTTACTTTCATTCTGAACCAATCAGGGCCCAAACAATGACCAAGTAGGGCTTGGCCTGGGACCTACTGTTGGCCTATCTAAGAGAGTCAGAGTGATGTGGGTTTAAGGCTGGTCTTTAAGATAAGAAAGAAGAGAAAAGTTTGAGAGATTAAAATTAACATTCCATTTGGGCAGAGCAGCAGCAGGTAAGGGTGTGATACCCTATATAGAGAGAGAAGAAAGAAAGAAAGAAAGAAAGAGAAAAAGAAAGAAAGAAAGGAAGGAAGGAAGGAAGAAAGGAAGGAAGGAAGGAAGGAAGGAAGGAAGGAAGGAAGGATAGAAGAGAGACAGAGACACAGAGACAGAGACAGAGAGACAAAGACAGAAACAGAGAGACAGAGAGAGAAAGGGGAAAGGAAACTGAAAGATACAGGGAGATGGAGAGACGTTTGTCTCTAGATGGCCTTGAGTAGTCATAGAGGGCTACTTTGTTCCCTCTGGCCCCAGGGATGTCTTGATTTCCAGGGATGTGGTGGCTAATTCTTATATTAAACAGATTGACATTTCTGTAAAATTGAGATCTCGTCCTCTCATATGGAGAGGAAGTTGGGGCTTAAATAGGTTCTCTAGGCAAAGCATCATATGCAGAGGAGATTTGGCTAGAGTTAAGCCCAAACAAGGTGATGCTTATCTCCATAAAATGTGTTCTCCACCCTGGAGATCAAGTACTGGGCATATTCCCAGCACCAGAGTGATGTTTTGGGGAAACCATAAAGCCTCCCAGCCTGGTCCTACTTCCACAACATAGGTATGTGGTTTTCCTGTGACCTGTATCCAAGATGTAATAGAGAACCTCAAGATTTCATCAAAACCTATGAAAAACAGCTATACATTTCTGGTAATTTATGCTGGCATAAATCATGCTGCTAGAAGGAACCTAGAAAATATTGCCTAATTTTACAGAGTCTTGGAAAAGAAACTGAAGACTGCCCCTTGAAAGCAAAGACTGCAGAAGAGAAAAGGTGATTTGGGAGGTGAACAGTTGGTTAAGAAAATGGTTTATGAGAGTAGAATTTCAATTTATGGGCTATGGCCTCAACTATATGAATAACAAACACATCCTAGCCAGAAATGCATGTATCCCAATTTTTGAAAAAAGAAAGAAAATGAAATCACTATTAATTAGAGAAATGCAAATTAAAACAACTCTGAGGTACCACCTCACACCTATCAGATTTGCTAACATGACAGAAAAGGAAAACAAATATTGAATAAGATGTGGGAAAATTGGGACAATACTGCATTGTTGGTGGAGTTGTAAGCTGGAGAACAATTTGGAACTATGCTCAAAGGGCAATCAAACTATGCATACCCTTTGACCCAGCAATACCACTACTAGGTCTGTATCCCAAAGAGATCATAAAAAAGGGAAAAGGACCTACATGTACAAAAATATTTATAGTAGTTCTTTTTTTGCGGTGGCAAAGAATTGGAAACTGAAGGACTGCTCATCAACTGGGAAAGGGCTGAAGAAGTTGTGGTATATACATGTAATGTTATACTATTGTGCTATAAGAAATGATGAGCAGGCAGATTTCAGAAAAACCTGGAAAGACTTGCATGAACTGATGCTGAGTGAGTGAAGTGAGCAGAATCAGGAGAACACTGTACACAGTAACACCAACAATGTGTGATAATCAACTATAGTAGACTTAGCTCTTCTCAGCAATACAATGATCCAAGACAATTCCAAAAGACTCATGATGAAAAATGCTATCCTCATACAGAGAAAAAACTAATGGAGTCTGAATGAAGATTAAAGCATACTATTTTCACTTTGTTTTTTTTTTTTTCATAGTTTTTTTCCTTTTGTTCTGTTTCTTCTTTCACAACATGACTAATGTGGAAATATGTTTAACATGATTGTACATGTATAACCTATATCAGATTGCTTGCCACATTAGGGAGGGAGGAGAAAAAAATTGAACCCAAAATCTTATAAAAAATGAATGCTGAAAAAAAAGAAAAAAGAAAGAAAGAAAATGGAAGCTGCAAATTGTAGGCCATGGCTTCTTAAACTTTTCCTACTTGCGACTCCTTCAGCACTTTTTAATCTGTGGGGTCTGGACTTCCAATTTAAGAAGCACTAGGCCAGTGTGCTTGACTTCAAATCTTAGGAAAATTCTAGAATGTATTAGTAAAGAGACAGTTAGTGAACATCTAGACTAGAAAGCCATCATAAGTGATGGCTCTCTCCAAGGAAGAAAAAGTAGGGAGAAGGATACAATGGAAAATTTAAGCTATATAAAAGCTAAAGATATCAATGAAAAATAATTTAAATGAAGAATGAGTCATGACACACTAACTTTAATCCTTTATTTAACAGAGTTACTAGACTAGTAAATCTGGGGAATGCTATAGGCATACACATTGACATAGATGTGTGTATGTGTGTGTATATATATATATATATATATATATGTACATTTATATATATCAAAGCACTTAATAAAGTATCTCTTCATTTTTTTTGGGAAAATATGGAGAAATGGGGGTGTGATGATAGCATAATTAGTTGGGTTTGGATCTGGTTGAATGACCCCATTATACTAGTCATTAATGGTTCCAAATCAAGTTGAAAAGAAGTCTCCAATGGAGAACCCTAAGGATGTGTACTCATACTAGTAGTATTTAACATTTTTATCAGTTATGTGGACAAAAACCATAAATAACAACCTTATCAAATTTGCAGATGACGCAAAGCAGGGAGAACTAATCTATTGGATGTCAGGATCCAAAAAGATACTGAAAACATCTAGAAAATTGAGCTGAATCTTATGAGATTAAGTTTAATAACAAGAAATATAAATACTTGCATGTGGACCTGGACTTTGTAAGTATAATATAGAAGAAATATGTTTAGATAGCAGTTTATCTGAAAAAGATCTCAAGGTTTAATCAGATTGTAAATTCTATAAATCAATAGTGGTTTGGTAGCAATAAAACTTAATGTGATCTTGAACCATGTTAAGAGAGGCATAGTGTCAAAGAATAAGGAAGCAATTATCCCTCTGTACTTTGCCCTACTTCAGACCACATTTGGAGTATTATATATAGTTTAAGGATGACATTAATAAACTAGAGAATTTCCAGAGGAGGTCAGATAGAATAGTGAAGAACTTCAAGTCTAGGCAGAGCCAAGATAGAAGTATAGTCAAGTTCTGTTCACACTAGACTGAGTCCTGCTCAGGAACCCACAGTTGTCAATTTGAACTGGCATAGCTTTCTAGTTGACTGATAGTAGTTGAGTCAGCAGTCTACTGAAATTAAAACTAGGGCAAGACCACAGATGTGTTGCTTAGACCCAAACCCAGATCAGAAACTTGCAGAGGTCAGACCAGGAAAGCAGAGAACAAATTTGCCCTAGATCAGACGATTTTGGGACCACTGGAAGCTTTCAGGTCCCTAGCTTGTACTGACCTTGAGATCCTGAAGTAACATAAAATTCAATACCTCCAAAAAAAGCAATAGCAAGAATCTGGACAATTTCAGGTCAACTCAAGCATTTTCTCTAGAAGAATGCAGAACCTAACTCTAACATAAAGTTTAAAGTCAGGACATAAGCTAGGAGAATGATCAGGAAAAAAAATACTCCCATCATAAAAAGTTATGGTGACAACAATACTCAAGACACAATCAAGAAGAGAATGATTTCAAAACACCTACAGGCAAAGATTCAATGTAAAACACAGCTTGGGTACAAATTCAAATAAAATTCCTGGATGAGATAAAGCAAGACGGGTTTTTTTCCTTAAGAGTTTAAAATGTTGTTATAACTGAAATGAGAATGCTTAAAAAAAATTGGAAGAGGAATGAAAGCCATGGAAGAAACAATTAAAAAGGTAATTAACAGCTTGGAATAAGAGTTACAAAATCTTGCCCAAGCAGCAAAATTATTTTTTTTTGTTTTTTTTTTGTTTCTTAATTTAAATTTATTTATTTAACATATTTAGTTTTCAGCATTGATTTTCACAAGAGTTTGAATTACAAATTTTCTCCCCATTTCTACCCTCCCCCCCACTCCAAGATGGCGTATATTCTGGTTGCCCTGTTCCCCAGTCAGCCCTCCCTTCTGTCACCCCACTCCCCTCCCATCCCCTTTTCCCTTCCTTTCTTGTAGGGCAAGATAAATTTTTATGCCCCATCGCCTGTGTATCTTATTGTCTAGTTGCCTGCAAAAACTTTTTTTTTGTTTTTGAACATCTGTTTTTAAAACTTTGACTTCCAAATTCTCTCCCCTCTTCCCTTCCCACCCACCCTCCCTAAGAAGTCAAGCAATTCAACATAGGCCACATGTGTATCATTATGTATAATCCTTCCACAATACTCATGTTGTGAAAGACTAACTATATTTTGCTTCTTCCCAACCCATCCCCCTTCATTGAATTTTCTCCCTTGACCCTGTCCCCTTTCGAAAGTGTTTGTTTTGATTACCTCCACCCCCATCTGCCCTCCCCTCCATCATCCCCCCCCCCTTTTTTTGATCTTCTTCCCTCTTCTTTCCTGTGGGGTAAGATACCCAATTGGGTATGTATGGTATTCCCTCCTCAGGCCAAATCTGATGAGAGCAAGGTTCACTCATTCCCCCCTCACCTGCCCTCTCCTCTCCTCCCACAGAACTGCTTCCTCCTGCCACCTTTATGGGACATAATCCACCCCATTCTATCTCTCCCTATCTCCCTCTCTCAGTATGTGCCTCTCTCATCCCTTAATTTGATTTTATTTCTTTTATTTCTTTTAGATATCTTCCCTTCATCTTCAACTCACCCTGTGCCTGCTCTCTCTCTCTCTCTCTCTCTCTCTCTCTCTGTATATATATATATATATATATACACACACACACACACACACACATACATATACACATACATACACATTCACTTATATATATATACATAAACATATATATATATATAATATATATATGCATATTCCCTTCAGCTACCCTAATACTGAGGTCTCATGAATCATACACATCATCTTTCCATGTAGGAATGTAAACAAAACAGTTCAACTTTAGTAAGTCCCTTGCAATTTCTTTTTCTTGTTCTTTTTCTTGATTACCTTTTCATGCTTCTCTTGATTCTTGTGTTTCAAAGTCAAATTTTCTATTCAGTTCTGGTCTTTTCACTGAGAAAGCTTGAAAGTCCTCTATTTTATTGAAAATCCATATTTTGCCTTGGAGCATGATACTCAGTTTTGCTGGGTAGGTGATTCTAGGTTTTAATCCTAGCTCCATTGACCTCTGGAATATCGTATTCCAAGCCCTTCGATCTCTTAATGTAGAAGCTGCCAGATCTTGGGTTATTCTGATTGTGTTTCCACAATACTCAAATTGTTTCTTTCTGGCTGCTTGCTGTATTTTCTCCTTGATCTGGGAGCTCTGGAATTTGGTGACAATATTCCTAGGAGATTTCTTTTTGGGATCTATTTGAGGAGGTGATTGATGAATTCTTTCAATTTCTATTTTGCCCTCTGACTCTAGAATATCAGGGCAGTTCTCCTTGATAATTTCTTGAAAGATGATATCTAGGCTCTTTTTTTGATCATGGCTTTCAGGTAGTCCAATAATTTTAAAATTATCTCTCCTGGATCTACTTTCCAGGTCAGTGGTTTTTCCAATGAGATATTTCACATTGTCTTCCATTTTTTCATTCCTTTGGTTCTGTTTTATAATATCTTGATTTCTCAGAAAGTCACTAGCTTCCACTTGCTCCAATCTAATTTTTAAAGTAGTATTTTCTTCAGTGGTCTTTTGGACCTCCTTTTCCATTTGGCTAATTCTGCCTTTCAAGGCATTCTTCTCCTCATTGGCTTCTTGGAGCTCTTTTGCCATTTGAGTTAGTCTATTTTTTAAGGTGTTGTTTTCTTCAGTGTATTTTTCAGTATTTTTTGGGTCTCTTTTAGCAAGTCATTGACTTGTTTTTCATGGTTTTCTCTCATCCTTCTCATTTCTCTTCCCAATTTTTCTTCTACTTCTCTAACTTGCTTTTCCAAATCCTTTTTGAGCTCTTCCATGGACTGGGACCAGTTCATGTTTTTCTTGGAGGTTTCTGTTGTAGGCTCTTTGACTTTGTTAACTTCTTCTGTCTGTATGTTTTGGTCTTCTTTGTCACCAAAGAAAGAATCCAAAGTCTGAGACTGAATCTGGATGCGTTTTCGCTGCCTGGCCATATTCCCAACCAACTAACTTGACCCTTGAGTTTTTCAGTGGGGCATGACTGCTTGTAGACTAAAGAGTTCTATGTTCCACGTTTGGGGGGATGTGCCAGCTCTGCCACAGCAGCACTGCTCCTTCCCCGAGAACCCTCAACCTGGACTGGGCTTAGATCTTCAGCAGGCTGTGCACTCCTGTTCTGATCTGCCACTTAATTCCTCCCACCAGGTGGACCTGGAGCCGGAAGCAACTGCAGCTGTAGCTGCCCCACCTCCGCTGCCCCAGGGGCTGGTAGCCTAACTGTGAACTCCTTCCACTCCTGCAGCTTTTCCCACTAACCTTCTCCGCTGTCTTTGGTGTTTGTGGGTTGAGAAGTCTGGTAACTGCCGCAGCTCACTGATTCAGTGTGGTAGGGCACATTCCGCCCGGCTCCTGGTCTGGTTGGTCCGTGCTGCTCTTGCTGGGCTCTGCTCTGCTCCGCTCCCAGCTCCCAGCTCTGTGTGGGATAGACCTCACCCAGAGACCATCCAGGCTGTCCTGGGCTGGAGCCCTGCTTCCCTCTGCTGTTTTGTGGGTTCTGCTGTTCTAGAATTGGTTCAGAGCCATTTTTTATAGGTTTTTGGAGGGACTCAGCAGGGAGCTCACGCTAGTCCCTGCTTTCCAGCCGCCATCTTGGCTCCACCCCCAAGCAGCAAAATTATTGAAAAAATTAGAATCAATTAAATAGAAGAGAATAGCTCTGTGAAATGACAATATTAAAACAAAGTCAAGAGATTGAAAAAATGAGAAGGAAATGTAAGGTGTCTCATAGCAAAAACAGCTCTCCTGGAAAACAGATCGAGGAGAGATAGCTTAAGAACATTTCAACCACCTAAAAGAGACTCTTGATGTCGTATTTCAAGAAAGCATAAAAAAAACATTCTAGACCTCTTAGAACCTGGGGTCAAAATGGATGTTTAGGTTGTCTCCTGAAAGAAACCCCAAAATCAGAACTCCCAGGAACATAATGGTTTCTAGATCCAGAGCTTCTGAGTCAAAGAAAAAAAAAATACTAACAGCAGCCAGAAAGAAATAATTCAACTGCCAAAGAACCATAGTCATTATCACAAAAGATTTAGTAGCTACCATTATAAAGGAGCAGAGAGTTTAGAATAAGATATTATAAAAGACAAAGGATATAGGCTTATGATTGACAAAAACTTACTAAGCATAATCCTATAGGGGGAAAAATAGACCTTTAATGAGACAGAAAATTTCCAAGCATTCCTGAGGAAAAGATAAAAACTATATGGAAATTTGAAGTGCAAATACACGAGTCAAGAGAAATATAAAAAGGTAAACATGAGCAATCAGCCACAAGGGACTTTAAATAAGGATAAACTGTTTACATTATAATATGAGGAGATTATACAAATGTCCTCTCAGAATCATCATCACAGGTAAGAAAGGGTGTTTAATTAGACAGAGGGCCTAGGAGTAGTTCTGCCTTGTAATAATTATGTAAATAATCTCACATAATCAGTTTACACAGGTAGAAGTGTATATAAACAAGGAGGACATGGGAAGGGAGAATGGATCACTCTTTAACCTCACTCTCTTCTGAACTTGTCAAAGAAGAAGAGAACGTATACACACAGAGTTGGATACAGAAATACATTTCACTCAACAAATAAACAGGGAAGAAAGAGGAAAATGGGGGAGGGAAATAAGTAGGAGGACAGAGTAATGGAGGGAGTAGTCCCAAGTAAAATGAACTCTAAGAATATAAAGATATTTATGGTAGTTCTTTTTGCAGTGTCAAAGTATTGGAAACTAAATGTGTGCCCATCAATTGATCAATGGCTAAATAAGTTATGGTACATAAATGTGATGGAATACTATTGTGCTGTGAGAAATGATGCAGATGGTCTCAGATAAACTTGGGAAGATTTGTATGAAATGATACAAAGTGAAGTGAGCAGAACGAGCTATACGATGATAACAATATTGTAAAGACAGAAAACTTTGAAAGACTTGGCAACTCTGATAAGAGTAATGACCAATCATAATTCCAAAAGACTTAGGATGTAGAATGTGACCCATCTCCTGATAGAGTGGTGAAGAACTCAGAGTACAGAATAAGACATTTTTTTCATAGCCAATATGGGAATTTGTTTTTGTTTGACTAGACATGCTTGCAACAGGATTCCCACTCCCCTTTCTTTCTCAATTGGGGAGGGGTAGGAAGAAAGGAAGGTTTTTTTATTGAAAAAATTTATTTTAAAAACCCCCTCAAATCCATACTATATAAGGATCAGTTGAAGGAAGTGGGGAAGATAAGGCTCAAGGAGGATAAGATAACTGTCTTAAAAAAAACAACTCTGAAAAATTGTCATATCCAAGAGGGGTATAGACTTGTTCTGTTTGGCTCCAGAGGAAACAGTGGGTGGAAATTACAAAGAGAAAAATTTCAGCCTGGTATAATGACAAACTTCCTAAAAAATTATAGCTATTCAAAAAATGGATTGAGCTGTTTTGGGAAGGGGGGGAAGTAATGGCTTTACTCACCACGGAAAGTCTTCAGACAAAGTCTGAATGACCACTTGTCAGATATGTCGTATTCGGTATTCTTTCTCAGGTATATGTTGGAGGATATCACTGCTTAGGCCCTTTCCAACTCTGAAAGTCTGTGATTCCATAATGCATTAATGTGATAGCTATCACAGGCAACATCCTCATACTTTGGTAGGGGACTTTAATGTCTTAGCCTAAAAAATGATTCTAGTGGTAAGATTTTTAGGCCACACATAGGAGGGGTTGTGGAAAGACAGGCACATTGTTGGTGGAGTTGTGGATTAGAACAACCATTCTGGAAAGCAATTTGGTATTATGCAAATAAAGTGACTAAAATGTTGATATCTTTGACCCAGAGACTCCACTATATACCCCCAAGGAGGTCACTGATAGAAAGTCCCTATATACTACAAAATATTTATAGAAGCACTTTTTGTGATAGCAAAAAACTGGAAACAAGGTAGATGCCTACTGATTGGAGAACAGCTAAACAAATTGTAGCATGAGAATATAATGGAATTATGCTCTAAGAAATTACGAATATGACTACAGAGAAGGATGGAAAGATTTACATGAACGGATGCAGAGTGAAGAGCACAGAGCCAAGAAAACAGTATATACAATATTGTATATATTGATGAACTGATGTACAATAAGTGAGCAGAGCCAAGAAAACAATATACAGAATGACTACAACAATGTAGATGGTAAGAAAAACTACAGAACAATCAAAAGTGAACATTACAAAATCACAAGGAACAAAAAGATATAAGAAGATACATCACTACTACCACCCACTTCTATAAAGGTCCTTTGGTGTGGAATATAGCATACATTTTCAAATTTTGTCAAAATCTTGATAGATTTTGCTGATTGTTTTTTTCTCTTTTACTGTCTTCCTTTTAAACATATGCTTTGTTATGTGGGAAGGCTCTCTGGGAGGGGGACAGGGTTGGAAAAAGATATAGCAGGAAATTTAGGTGATATGAAAACAAAAAATGCAAATAAACATTCATTTTAAAAAATGAAGTGTATGTTGCAAAATTACAAAGAACAAGCAGAGATATGAGAAAACATCTCCCAATACTCACTTGTTGAGGTTGGAGGTGGGGTTCATGAATGTAGAACATTATCTATCATTGTAGAGGTTTTTTATGTATTGATGGGTTTTGCTGAGTTTTTTTCTCTTCTTCCTCTTTTTTTTGGTGGGGGGAGGAAGGCAGGGCAACTGGGGTTAAGTGACTTGCCTAAGGTCACACAGCTAGTAAGTGTGTGTCAAGTGTCTGAGGCTGGATTTGAACTCAGGTCCCCCTGATTCCAGGGCCCATGCTCTACTCACTGCACCACCTAGCTGCCCTTTCTTCTTCCTCTTTTTAAAAAATTCTTTGTTATACAGGATGGTTGTCTGAGGGGGAGGGGGAAAGATACTGGGGAAAACTTAGATGATATTAAAACTAAAGAAAATCAGTAACTATTTTTAAAAATAATATTTTATTTTCCCCTAATTACATTCAAAAACAATTTTTAACATTCAAAAACAATGTTTAACATTCATTTTAAAAAAAATTTGAGCTCCAAATTCCCTCCCTCCTTTTCTCCCCTACCCTTTCCCTGAGATGGTAAGCAATCTGATATAGGTTATACTTGTGCAATCATGTAAAACATTTTTCCATATTAGTCGTTTATGGAAGAAAATTCTAGAGAAAGGAAGGAAGAAAGAAAGAGAGGAAGGAAGAAAGAAAGAAAGAAAGAAAGAAAGAAAGAGAAAGAAAGAAAGAAAGGAATAAAGAAGGAAAGAAAGAAAGAAAAAGAAAGGAAGGAAGGAAGAAGAAAAGAAAGGAAAGAAGGAAGGAAGAAAGAAGGAAAGAAAGAAAGGAAGGAAGAAAGAAAGAAAGAAAGAAAGAAAGAAAGAAAGAAAGAAAGGAAGGAAGGAAGAAAGAAAGGAAGAAAGAAAGAAAGGAAGGAAGGAAGAAAGGAAGAAAGAAAGAAAGAAAGGAAGAAAGAAAGGACAGAAGGAAGGAAGGAAGGAAGAAAGAAAAAGAAAGGAAGGAAGGAAGGAAGGAAAAAGGAGGGAGGGAGGGAGGGAAGGAAGGAAGAAAGGAAGGAAGGAAGGAAGGGAAAAATAGTATGCTTCGATCTGTATTCAGACTCCATATATCTTTCTCTGGAGGTCGATAGCATTTTTCTTCATAAGTCCTTTGGGATTGTCTCGCATCACGGTATTTCTGAGAATAGCTAAGTCATTCATAGTTGCTCATTGTACAATATTGTAGTTCCTGTGTATAACGTTCTCCTGGTTCTGCTCACTTCACTATGCATCAGTTCATATAAATCTTTCCAAGTTTTTTTTTCCTGAAATCATCTTGCTCATCATTTCTTATAGCACAATAGAATAAACTACTTATTTAAAAGAGAATTTGAGGCCCCATCATGACAAGCTAACAAGAGAAATATTTTGAAACTGGTAGGGGAAGCAATTTTAGACAAAAAGGATCTTTGTAGATTTTTTTCATCAAGCCTTTTGTATAACTGCCTACTCTACCAGTTTTTAAAACTGGCCCTGTATCTAATCAACCCACTGCCACTTTTGTGCCTTCTTTCAGGCACTGTTTCTTCTTCCATTCTATATTCCTGCCTTGTCTTCCTACACATCCTCTATGAAATATTCACAGGGTAATTGAAATAAGGAACCAATTATCTCCAATGCTGCCCTGCTTAAAAATGTAACTCCTGTTCTTCACCCTCATTTAACGCCCCCACCCCATCTGCCATAAGGCCTTTATTTTCTCTATGATGTTAAGATTACTTCCTTTATTTCTCTATAATGTTAACATTATTTATTGCTTTTGTATTGAATTAACTTTTAAAGTTGACTCTCTGAGTTCTTTATATCTGTCCATTCCAGTACTGTCTATCTTAGACTGTTAGGTTCTTGAGGGCAAATATTTCAGCTCTACCTGTGGCAAGCACCTTACTACCATAGATGGGGCTTAAAAATGTTTTCCATTTATGATGATGATTTCTCTCAAATACATCTTAATAATTAACTATGTTAAGATTAAGCGCCTGCAATTATGGTGAAGTATCTTAGTGATCACAAAGAAACTATTTGTTCTCATTCACACAGCCTGAGAAAAGAATTAAGCAATACTGTCATTCCTGAACCACTTCTTTTCTGAACCTTTTTATTTCTAGATGGGAAATTTCCTAGGAAGCATGACCCCAGAAACTAGTTTTCTAGGACAAGAGGAAAGTTTCTTGGACTGTACCAGTCTTGGAAATTGTCCAGAGAATAACCCAAGCTTGAGCATGTGGAACATCTGACCTCCTGGAGGAAGAAGCTCCCGATTAGTTGGCCTCCTGGAGATAGAACAGGCTTACCTGTGTTGGCTTCTACAGCTGGAGAAGAATTAAGGCATTTAAAGCTATAATATGAGTAGCAGAAGACCTGTACTTTGCTCCTCACTGCTAATAATATGAATTTTTTTTGAAAGCACAGGTCTGATAAGGAGGGGTTTGAATGCTCAGCAGCCTCAAAGTGTGAATGCCTTATTTTTGGGGAAGTCAACTATAGAGTGACACTATATAGAGTATTGGGAGTATTACAGGGCCTTGTAAGAGAAAAGATTTCACTGGAATGTGTGTGTTGCTCTACTAACAACTTCAAGTTTAGTTTCCTTCAAAGGGAAGCTTATAGGTAGGTGGCTATAAATATTTTATGTGCTTTATAGCTTTATATATTTTTATGAGTTCCTATGAGTCCCTTGCATCTTTAGCATTTTCTATGAGGTGAAATAAAGGCTGTCCTCTACCTGATAAGCATTTTTTACCTTGAGTACCTGTACAGGATTTGGGGATCCTGCTTACCCACATTTGTGGAAATCTATGCCATAGATTGTCACAGAGTAAACTATAGGATAGAGGAAACTAGTCAAAGCAAAAATGAACTTTTGGGACTGAGTTTGGGAGAGGGATGTTACAATCATTATTATAGTACTCCACACAGAATAAACACAATTGCTCTACTAAACCATTTTTAAAGGATTAATGATGTTTTTTGTTTTGCTAATATCAAACTAACCTTGTACTTTGGGTCTTAATCCAACCTGGTCATAGTTTAAAATCTTTGTGATGTTGTTGTAGTCTTCATGCAAATTTTATCTAATTTTTTGCATCAATTTCATTAGAGATATTGTTCTATAGTTTTCTTTCTCTGTTTTGATTCTCCCTGATTTAGGTATCAGGATCATATTGGTATCATGGAAGGAATTTGGTAGGATGCCTTCCTATTTTTAAAAACTGCTTTTACAGTTTTGGAATTAATTATTCTTTTAATGTTTGGGAGAATTCACTTGTAAATACATCTGTTCCCATTTGCAGAGTTGAGGGGCGGGGGAGGGAAGCTCATCCATGATTTGGAATGAACCATTTCTTATCCAAAATATTTTCTGTTCTTTCTAAAGATCCTAAGTAAGCTTTACCAAAATGGAACATAGAATTACTATTTATTAAACACCTACTATATGCCAGGCACTGTACTAGGCAATAGGGACACAAATACAAAAGTATCATCTTTCCTGCCCTTAATGAGTTTATAGAATGATAGGTGGTGGGGAAATCAAAGTTTGCCTCTCAAAACCTGACAGCTCAGAAAATAAAGATTGATATTCATGCAATGAGGCAGCGAGGTGGTGCAGTGGATAGAGCACTGGTCCCAGAGTCAGGAATACCCGTCTGTCTAAGTTCAAATATGGCTTCAGACACATACTACTTATGTGACCCTGGGCAAGTCACTTAACCCTGTTTGCCTCAGTTTCCTCATCTGTAAAATGAGCTGGAGAAGAAAATGGCAAAGCATTCCAGCATCTTTCCCAAGAAAACCCCAAATTCATGCAGTATTGGTCTTTACCAACTGCTCCAATAGAACACATAGAAATTAATTTTTGAGGAAGCCTGATGAGGACCTTGGAGAACCCCTCTCTTTGAACAATGATAGATTGAGGAGCTAGATATAACTGGGGAGTTATGCAAATATGGTGGGACACACCTGGTGCTGCTATTGACTTATATTGAACTTGCAATTCATCAAAACCCAGTTCATTTGGTTTTTTGGAGGGGAGGTAGATAGGGGGGAAATGTTTTTTCCTAATTAAAAATACAATTAATAAAACAGTTCTAGACTTAATCATACAATAAATAATCTCAATATTTGATCACACCATTAGTCACATAATTAAAAAGAAAATCTCCTCCCCCCCCCCCAACTAGGCTGGAGAACCTAAGTAGGGAAGTCAATGTTCCTCTCCCCAAACTTCCCTTTTTGTAACAAAAATAGAATCATGATTCTCTTCTTTCCCACCCCCACCCCCCGCCATGTATTTCCATCTCTGCATACCCCTTGCCAAAGAGGCAGGTGCATTGTCCTCTCCCCCAAATAGGATATGCCCTTCCTAGAAACACAGCCTCTTAGGTTCTGTTCTTACACAGATTACTGGTCTGTTGAATTATAGCAGCTTTCAGAGGCTAAATAACTAAGTGGCTCCTGTGAACAAGATCATGTGCATAAAAAGACTGAAATTCTGTTCCTTAGCAGCCTAGGATCTAAAAGAGACGATTTACAAATACAGAAACATAGACAGTTGTTGGAGTCAAATATACACATGCACTAACAGCTTTCCTCTCTAAGCTCAAAATTCTTGGCAGTTAAGTGGGTGGAAGTGTGGGGAAAGCGAAGGAGGGATGGAGGGAGAGCAAGCTTGGGGAGCGCTGGATAAAAGCTGTTGGATTTCAGGTCCTGTTCTGTTTTGACTTAGACAGAAGGCTATTTCCTGTTCCCTCTGGTTAATTTGATCCCTTAGGACTGCAACTTTCTGAGAAAGGCTCGCTGAAAGAATCTCAAGGTTGGAAAGGACCTCCCGGGCCATGTGGTCCAACTCACCCTTGGTCAAGAATACTGAACACCCTCAAGTGGTAATTCTGCCTTGGCTTGAAGACCTCTACTAAGGGGACACCCAGTCCCTCCTAAGGCAGCCCTTCTGGTTTTAGACAGCTCTGATTGTTGAAAGTTACTCTTTGTATCTAGCCTAAATCTACCTCTCTGCAACTTTCACCTATTATTCCGCTCCAGATTATAATTCTGCCTTTCTGGACTTCTATACCATGACTCAATTGACTTCCCTTCACCGTGCCAGCCCCCTTCTCCCATTGGTAAGTTTCATCTGGAGTAGAGGGCCTCCATTTTACAGATGGGTCCAGGTTGGCCATGCTTCAGTTCCCTCCCAGCTGTACTTCTGACTCTCTGGACTTCTGTCATCTTGCCCTCAAGCAAGTACCACCTTCCCCCAACCCTTTTTAACTCCCTTTTATGTGTTGTCTTCCCCTGTTAGAATTTAAGTTCCTCAGGAAGTTTTCAGAGGAAGAAATCCAAGCTATCAATAGCTATATTTAAAAAACTCTAAATCCCTAATAATTAGAAGAATGAAATTTAAAACGACTCTTAGATACCATCTCACCCCTGTCAGATTGGCTAGGTTGACAAAAAATGGAAAATGAGAAATGCTGGACAGCTGTGACAAAACAGGTCTGCTACTGCACTGTTGGTGGAAAGTAATTTGGAACCATGCCCAAAAAGCTATAAAAGTATGCATACCTTTTGACTCAGTGATGCCAGTACTAGGTCTATACTCCAAAGAGATCAAAGAAAGAGGAAAAAGACCCATACTTTTTGTGGTAGCAAAGAATTGGAAATTCAAGGGATGCCCAACAATTGGGGAATGGCTGAACAAATTATAGCATATGAATGTGATGGAATATTATTGTGCTGTAAGAAATGATAAAGGGAATGGTTTCAGAAAAACCTGGCAAGACTTGTGTGAATCGATGCAGTGAAGTGAGCAGAATCAGAAGAACAAATTATATAATAACAATAATATTGTAAAGATGCTCTGACCAACACAATAACCAACCACAATTCTGAAGAATCCATGATGAAACATGCTACTGACCTCCAGATGGAAAGCTGATGGACTCAGGATGCAAACTGAAGCATATTTTATTTTATTTTATTTTCTTAGTTTCTTTTTCTTCCTTCCTTTTTGCATTCACATGGCTAAGGCAGGGAATTGTTTTGCATGATTATGCATATTTATAATGGGTTTTGTTTTTCTTGCCTTATCAATGGCTGAGGGAGGGGCAGAAGGAGAGAATTCAGAACTGAAAATAAAATAAAATTGAACTTAAAAAAGGAATGTAAGTGACTTATGGTGGAGCTAAGCTGGCAGAATATCAGGAAGAAGTGTAGACAATCTCCTTCTCTCACCACACCTGCAAATAGATCTAAAAACCAACCAGACTGAATCCTGATCTTTAAATAAAAATCAAACAAACAAGTTTTTTCAGCCCAGGTCAATATAGGGAGTCAGATAAAAAGGTCTAGAGATACTGGTCATGGGGCGGGGCATCTATCCTGGATAAAGCAGTCCAGTGCAAAAAGGGACTGTGCACCAGAGCAAGAAGAAATCCCAAATCCAGTATATGGACCCCAAATTGTGCAGGGTACAAGAATAGCGGTCAAATGGCAACTTTTTTGCTCACTACCTAGTTCCAGGTCATAAATCTAAGGTTGACTGTGGAGGGGACCTACACGAGGAGTGGTATTCCAGGGTGAGGAGTAGTTGTGGACTTGAGACTATGTACTGAGCAAGTAGCAGCTGTGTGGCTCTGATCCCAGGAGAAGAGAAGGGTCTCTGTTCCAGTCTCCAGTCCCATCTGAAGCCTGCAGAGAAATCACCAAAGGAGCTTGCAGTTCTATCTCTCTGTACCAGAAGGATTTTGCAGTTGGCTAATAGTAGTTGAATCCAATAGCAGTATACTGAAATTAAAACTGGGGCAAGCCCACCCAGATCAAGAACTTGCAGAGCTCAGACTAGGAAAACAGAGAACAGATTTGCCCTAGATCAGATGATTTTGGGACCGCCAAAAGCTTGCAGATCCTTAGCTTGTACTGACCTTGAGATCCTGAAATAACATAAAACTCAATACCTCCAAGAAAGTAATAGCAAGAATCTAGAGGATTGAAGGTCTGCTCAAGCATTTCCTCCAGAAGAGTGCAGAATCTAACCCTAACATAAAGTCTAAAGTCAGGAAGTAGGCTGGAAGAATGAGCAGACAACAAAGGAATCTCATTATAAATAGCTATTATGGTGATAAGGACACTCAAAACACAAGCTCAGAGGAGGAGAATGACTTCAACACATCTATAAGCAAAGTCTTGATATAAACCACAACTTGGGCACAAATTCAACTAGAGCTTCTGGAAGAGATAAAGCAAGAGTTTTTTAAGTTTAAAATGTTTTTTAAAATGAAATGACAATATTAAAGAAAAAAGTTGGAAGAGAGATCTATGGAACAAAGAATTGGAAAAGGAATTAATAGCTTAGAGCAAGAGTTACAAAACCTTGCTCAAGCAGCAAAATTCTTGAAAATTAGACTGGATCAAATAAAAGAGAATGATCCTATAAGATAATGAGAAATATTAAAAACAAAGTCAGAAAACTAAGAAAAGAGAAGGAAATATAAGATATCTCATAGCAAAAACAACTCACCTGGAAAACTTATCAAGGAGAGAGAATTTATGAATTATACCTAACAGTCACGACCAAACAAAAAATCCAAGACATCATATTTCAAGAAATGATAAAAGAAAACTGCCCTGATCTTTTAGAAGCAGAGGGCAAAATGGACATAAAAAGAATACAAAGAGCCCTAAATGAAAACCCCCCGGGACATTATAGCCAAAATCCAGAGCTTTCAAGTCAAAAAAAGGACTTCAACCAACCAGAAAGAAACAATCTGGATACCAAGGAGCCATAGTTAGGATCACAAAAGATTTAGCAGTCACCATTATAAAGGAGTAGAGAGCTTGGAAATAAAGTATTCCAGAAAAAAGGATATAATCTGCTTGCCAAGTGGACTAACCAAGAACAACTTACTCAATGTAACTTAGTATAATCCTGCGGAGGAGGAAAGGGACATTGAATGAGAGAAGACTTCCAAGCATCCCTGATGAAAAGACAGGAGCTGTATAGAAACTTGAAGTACAAATACATGAATTAAGAGAAGTACAAAAAGGTAAACATGAGCAAGCAATCATAAGGGACAGGGATAACCTATTTACATTATAATGTGAGAAAATGATACATCTATATCCTCAGTACCCTATCATTATCAGTGGTCTGAGAGGGCATCTAATTAAATAGAGTGTCTGGGAGTGGTTCTGTTATGGCTTGATTATCTTAAAAGAAGAACAAAAAGGGGGATGTCAGTAAAAGGAAGGGAAAGGAGAGAAAAGATGGGGAAAATCTCATATCATCAGGGTGCACAAGTAGACATCTATACAAATAAAGAGGAAGGGGCAGAAGCAGCAAGTGACACTTGACCCTCACTCTTTTCTGAACTGATCAAAGGAGGGAAAAATGCAGACACACAGTTGCATTTCATTCAACAGGGAAACAAGAAGGAAAGGAGAGAATGAGGGAGGGGGGAATAAAAGGGAGGATAAATTAATGGAGAGAGTAGTGTTAAGTAAAACAAACATTAGCTAAGGATGTACAGAAATACTGATAGCAGATGTTTTTGCAGTGGCAAAGAATTGGAAAGTGATGGAGTGTCCACCAACTGAGAAATGACTAAACAAGTTATGATGTATGAATGTGATGGAATTTATGGTATAAGAAAAGATGAAGAGGATGGTTTCAGAGAAACCTGGGAAAATTGTATAAACTGTATGTAGATGCAGAGTGAAGTGAGCAGAACTGGAAGAATAATTGGTTCAATAACAAAAAGATTGTAAAGACAAACAACTTTGAAAGACTTAGGAACCCTGATAAATACAATGACTAATCGTGATTCCAGAAGACTCTTAAATGAAACATGTTACTTATTCAGAGTGCAGATTTAGACTTTTTCCTTGGACAGGGCCAATATGGAAGTTTGTTTTGTTTGACTACATGTGTTCATTAAAGGACTACTTTTGGAGACTGGTCATTCAATCAATTTTAAATCCACTTAACCATACTAACATCCAACCCACAAATCTGGTATTTGTCTTATCTGGTATTCTGACTATTTTGCATGGCACTCTACTAGGCACCATTACAAAACAAGTAAACCCCACATTGTCAACATTCTTATGGCTTGTGGTCTGCTTAGACCCTTTAGGTCCTTTTCTGTTATGTTCAGTCACAAGCAGTACCTATTGCCTAGTTTATGCACTATGGTCACCCTTATGCATCTTGCCTCTTTCCTAAAGCTTCTGCCCATATAAAGCAGCGTACCACAGTAAGTGGCACTTGTGCATCCAATTTTCCAACCCCAACTTTGATAGCATAATCAATAATGGGTCCTCTCCTCTTTTCCCTCCACCACCCCCAGACTCTGAGCCCACCTGGAAGACGTCATTGGCACACTTGCGGCATAGGTTGTGTTGGCAGGGCAGGATCACCACTGGCTTGGAGAACATCTCCAGGCAGATCGGGCAGATGAGTTGCTTCTCCAGGTTATCCATGCTGTGTGCATCCCCCAGCAGCGGCTTGAAACCCACTGCGAAGTTCATCCCCTCGGTGGTCGGGCCCACCCTTCCTTGGCCTTTTTTCCAACCCTGGCTTATTCTCTCAGCTGTGTGAGTATACCTTCAGCTGTTGGTCTCCCCTTTCTTTTGCTACAGCCTGTCTAGATTTTTCTTAAAGTTGTTTTTGTCTCCCTGTCCTGTCCCTTAATCACTCTACCTTGTGACTCCTAGGTAGCCAATTGATTTTTTCTCTCTGGTTAGCTGTTTCTTACTCTTTACTTTTCTGAGTGCCCAGGCAGATGAAGAAAGCTTTGTCTTGCCCTCACACCTCAAATGGCTCTCCCCTCACTCCTGGGATAGTGTTATCTCCTGCTCCCCAAATGGCTGACCATTGCTCATAACTTAGGCACTACTGTTTGTTCCTTAATCCTAAGGCAGCAGACTAATTTTAACTTGGGGATGGGGGAGACTAGGGGCATTTCAGTGACGCAGTCTCTCACATTCCAGTTCCCGATTTAGCTTGTGTAAGGCGAGCCACAGCTGTCACCAAACAAGTGACCCTGAGTCACATAGACTAGTGGCTGGAGGAGGGGCTGGAGGGGGCAAACCTGAGCCAGAAAGAGATAGGAATACTTCAATCTCTCACACTCCAATTCTAAAAGGGCTCCCATTGGTTCTTGCTCAGTCATGCTCCAGCCTGAGCCTTATCCTAGACACAGAGACTATGACCCTACAAATAATCCCAGCAAAAGTATCTAGCCATGGCTCAGCAGCTGGGAGGGCCCAAGAGCTGGAAAGTCCTGACAAGGACAATGGGAATTTAGGTATATCTTGGATCTGCCACAATAACCCTGGACCTCCTTTCTCTATCCACATCATATCCGATTCATGGCAAAAGATGGTCCTTGCCCTCTTTTTCCCCCAGGACTCTGCCTAAGTCAACTTGGAATTTGGCATCCAACGGACTAGTGGTACCTAGATTCAAGGTCAAGTTATTTCATCAATGTGGAACTCATTCTACAGGTGCAGATCACAACTCCTCTGAATTAACAGATGTTCAAGAATTGCTGTGACCAAAAAATTGAATCACCTTGTTGTGACCAAGCTCCTAAGTCTCTTGGGCCTTAGCTAGGTTAGCCCTCAGCCATATAGAGCATTTATATCACCAGCCTATATGCCAAGCTTTCTAGCTTTGATTTTGATAGGACCTGGCAGAGCTTGGGATCTGCTGGTATAGTCATAAAGAATCCAACTTTGCCTCCACTTGACCAGTGAGGCATCAATCAGACTTCAGTGCCAATGCTAATAAAATCCCAATCGAGACTTGAAATTTATTTGCTGGAGTGCATTTTTAAGACTGGATAGATCCATGGACCAGGTTCCTCTTCTCTTTTGCGCAATCTTTGAAAGGATATCTCTTATCGTGGAAAAAAAATTGCCCTCTTCCATCCATGTGCTGGGCTCAGCATTGGCACTATGGGGAGCATTTAGTCAAGGAAAGTAAATGAGGTAAGCAGTACAGGAAGCATAGTCCCATGAATAGATTGTCGGCTATAATAAAGTTTACATATCTGGAGGGAAAGTTAAGGGTGAGTATAAAGGAGATTTACGTACTTGTAACCCATTTTGGGCATAGGTGTCAAAAGTTTTAAGGAAAATAACTTTAACCCACTAAGAAAAGGTATAACCTCGAGGTTCTATGAAACTCCTGCCAAATACCACCAAATTAGTGATTAAACTTGTCAGCCCTGGTAGTAGAACCCTGGTACTCATCTCCTCCACAGACTATTTCCAGGCTATCTTCTCTGTCCCCAACCCACACAATGGAGACTACACAAAGTTCCTTTATTCATTGATGTATACTCAACCCCTCAGGCCTTCTGGCTCCAAAACAGAGCTTGATTCCTTCACTGACTTAAGGTTATATGGGCTGGCCCTTGGTAGAATGTTTGAGGAAAGCAAGTGAAATAGGTAGAATACTTTGGCACAAAAGACATAATAAGGGGAACATTTTGTGAGAAGAACTTTTTCCTCCAGGATGCAATCAACACCTCTGTTTTGGGAATAAGAGCCTTAGGGAAGAAGACAGACTATGTCCCAAGAACACCATGCGGATAAGACTGGTGGGTACTGGTAGAAAGAAACTCTGAAGTATTTGGGAACGTATGGTAACCTCTTCCCCTTCCTTCCTCCTTACTCCTAAGAGCTCAGTCATGATGGAACAAAGTGGTTCAGATACTGTGGGTACTGGGAGGCAAGGATAGAAGGGGCCCACCCCAGGAAGGGAAGCTCAGCCTAGCCATGGGACTCCTGATCTGAAGGAATGGAAGGAAGGATCGGTTGATACAGCAAGTCCAAGTATGGGATCTACCCAACATGGTGGCTCCTGCCCAGAAGGGAGTGGGGTGCGGAAGAAGGAGAATAAGCATTTATATAGCTCCTACTATGTGCTAGGCACTGTGCTAAGTGGATATGTACGTACACATACATACATGTATATATACATACATACATACACATATATGTAATCCTCACAACAACCCTGTGATGCAGGTGCTATTATTGCTCCTAGTTTACAGTTGAGGAACTAAGGTAAACAGAGGTTATATGCTTTGCCCAGGATTACATAGCTAGTAAATGTCTGAGGTCATATTTGAATTCAGGTCTTCGTGACTCTAATCAAGTGCTCTTTCAGAGGCACCACCAGCTGCTTCAGAAGGAGACGCTATCCCAGACAGCTTAGGAACACAGCCACCACTGGTTACCATTAAGGTACAGGGGAACAAGAGACAATTCTTTTGGGGAGAGGGCAGCCCTGTCAGCCTAAGATTTGGCAAGGCTGGGATGGCGTGAAATGCATAGTGCTACGCTGAGCTGTATTTGGGTTTAGGGCCAGGTTAGGAAAATTGCATAGGATTGGAGCTTGGAGAGTGCTGGGGTTTATAGTATTCTAGCCAGATTTGGTGATGCTATGAAGGTCAGGGAAAGAGCTCTCATACGGACAGGGCCAGAGTTTAGCAGTGGCATTCATGGTGCTTATATGAGCAGGGTTAAGATCAGGACTGGGGTTAGAGGTCCCCTTCTTCAGTGTGTGCAGTAGACTGGGGCAGCAGAAGACACATGCACAAGGTGGGCACCTGGAGACAGAAGAAGCAAGTACCATATTAAGATGAAACCACTAAAGTAAGCATACAGAAAATACCCTTTATTACTTACTTGTAATCAAGATACAATAAAGTTATATACTGTTTTCACTAATTATTTGCCTCAGCCCCTTTTCTTCTCTTCTCCTTAAATACTATTGCTCTTCAGTTTATGCATTTTGTGCCTCTTCATATTCATCCTTTTTTTGGTTCAGATTGTGGAAAGAATGTTCAGTTCCATCTATGGAATTTGGAATACAAATATTTCTTTAAATGACCTGCAATTCCTGTCTTAGCCTAATACTTAATACCACTATACTGCAGTTACTCCTGATCACCACTAGAAGGCGATGAGGCAGAAATTGAAGACCATTTTTAGATTAAACTGATCAAATCAGTCGACAAACATTTAATTCGAAAAACAAAACCTGGTTATCTTTTGAGGGAATATCATAAAGTATATCTCCTAACCCACTTTCATCTATGACTTATTTTAGGCTCGCCTTCTAACTCAGCAAAGACCCCAGACAGGATAAGTGTCATACTCAAATTATCAATGAAGGACATATCTAGGCAGCCCCGGACCCCATTCAGCAGCTCATCCTGACCATCCATATGAGTTACTGACATTCCTTTCCCCCCCATCCCCTGCCTTCCCCTTTTCCACATTCAAGGCTCAGTAATCAAATCAACAATACCACCTTGCTTTTGGAAAGGGTATGTTCATGGAGTGTCCTATAGATCAACACAACATCTCCTCGACTCCCCAAACCAAAGCACCCTTCTCAGACGACCAGTTCTTTGTATGTGTTGTCTCTTAGAAGTCCCTTGAAGGCAGAGACTATATCACTATTTGTATTGTCTCTCCAGTGCTTGGCGTACAGTAAGCACTTTATAAATGCTTTTTCATTCACTCAAATTACATGCACCTTGAGAAAGCAACAGATTCCATACCCTGATTACCCTTCAATACGATCCAATCCCAGACCTCATTCTCCTAACTCTAGGGGACCCAGGTTCAGAGATCCCTCTCATTCCAGACCTTCCCACCCCCACTCTTGGCCCAGATCTCACCCTGGCCACTTTCCTTTGGCCTCACCTGTCCTTGGAGGTTGTTTCTGCATATCTGTGTCTGGATATTGTGTATGTAGATCACTGCTAGGCATAAAATACTCATATTCTGGCGGTAGATTCATCCCACAGCAAAAGCAGCAGCAGCAACAGCAGCAGCAACAAGAAAGAAGTGAACACAAGAGGACCAGGCACTGGGGGATTGGGGAGAATGGTTGGAGTCCAAGTTAAGTCTCTAGTGTCTGTGCTCCCCCACCCCTAAATTCCCTAATGCTGACAGCAATAGGGCAACATGCCCAGTGTAGAGGCATCTCTGTTGCTCGAATACTGGAGGGACTTTGAAGGAATGCATACCTTGAACCACCACTTGGTCAGAATGAAATAGATTTTGGTAGCTTCTGGGCCATATCTGTTAGCCATATATAAGCCCATGGCACCGTACATATTGTAGATCTGGCGCTGATCGGGATCAGCAAGTATCGAATGGGCTGCATTGATCTCTTTGAACCGCTCTGCTGCATTAGGGTCTTCTGGATTCTTGTCTGGGTGGTACTTCAGTGCCAATTTCCTACCAGTCATTGCCCATGAGGGAGGGCATAAAGAGGAGCAAGAAGCCCATATTGGATAGGGGAAAGGAAGATGGATGGATTACATGGGGTAGAGATAGCATGGGAGAAATCTATACATTTTGAGATGCAGTAACAAGGACAAAGCAGGAAAAACTCTTCTTCCACATTGACAAGTGGATTCTGCCTTCCCCTAGTCTCAATGGGAGGGTCAGGTAATTTGAAAATGGTGGGATGGTAAGTGGGGTTTATGGTCTAAGGTTTGGGGATACAAGTGTCAAAGGCTTGATGGAGAAGCTTAAGTTCAGACCTGTAGGCTCTCCTGATCTCTTCAGGTTTTGCTCCCCGAGGCAGTTCCAGCACTTGGTAAAGGTTTTCTCCAGCTTCCGACAGCTTATACCTTTCTCCCATTCTCTGGGTCCAGAGAGCAAGGAGGCAGATGTAAGAATTTTACACAGGAGTTGAAGCCATGGGGGAAACAAAACTTGCCTGCATATCCAGCAGGCAGAGAGTATTATGCTCTCCACTGTGTACACTAGACTGTACCTTTCAAAGGGAGCTGATACTGCATAGATCTCTTGCCACTAGGGAACCAAAGGAAGTGCAGGGTGGGGTAAGGGCAAAATGCTATGAAATGAGTGTGACCTAGACCAAGGGGCAGGATCTTATCCAAATGTTTTGTCTGTCTGGAATTCCTAAGAAACTGAGATAAAGCCTCTAGGATTTCATCACCCACACTACTAGTCTTGAATGGTGGAACGAGCCATATTTGACTGAATAAGATAGGTTAGAAATGGGGAAGACCTCTGATTACCCTGGAAATACAATTCAGACCCAAACCCTAAGCCACCCAAGAGTTCTTCAGGACAATAAGCCATGTCTCCTAGGGTCTGAGGTCCAAGGGCATTGCTTACCCCAATTCACCCTCAGTGGTCCGTCCTAGGCATCCCCTTCTGTCCCAGGGGAGCTCCCACCTAGGATGCTATGGCAGCTCAGTTATAGGAGACACGGCAGACAGCAGAGGACAAAGGGGAAGTTACTGAAGTTAGAATAAAAGCAAGATTTGTCAAAGGGAGGAAGAGAATAGTTCTAAGGGCAGAAGGGAGAGGACAAGCTGAGGAAGTAGAGAGAAGGCAGGATACCTTGAGTCAGTGTTGAAGTAAAGAGCTAAAATGGAGGTGTGGGGTTGCCTTGAATTGGAATGGAAGGAAGAATAAATCAGAGCTAGGCGGAGATGGAACTGGGGATACCTTGAGTCTGGAAATGGGCACTGGGACACTTTAAGCAGGGCTTAGGAGAGCTGTATAGTACAGTACTCAGTACTAGAGATAGCACAGCACACAGAGGCAGGAGGAATGGAAGCCAGGGAAAGCCTTGCATGTTGCAGAAAGGAATGGATATAGGGGCTGAGGATAGATGAAGGAGGTGGGGGAAGACACCCTGGATCAGTGTTTAGGAAAATTCTGAGATGGGGGTAAAGAGGATTGAGGCTATGGGGGAATGACTTGGAGGAAACAGTGGGTCTGGCGGGCTGCTGGAGCCAAGCAGTGGGACAGTGAAGTGGGAAAGGTCACTTTGGGTTTGCATTGGAAAGAGTGGAGATAAGGTCTGAGAGTTCCATTTGATCAGTGTTAAGAGATTTATGTAGGAGACAGGATGAAAGGGGAACTGGGAACCAGGAGAAGGTAGATGGCTTTGGATAGGTAGAGGAAAGAGCAGGAATAGGGACTGGGAAGCAAGGCAACCTGGGTCACAGTTAGGAGGGACAGAGATGAGGGCTGGGAGGTAAGAAGACCAGGGCCTGACTTGGGGCTAGGCCACTCAGGCCAGGCAGGGGGCCAAATGCCAAGGTGCAAAGCTATCTGGGTGGGGGTTGGAGGGGAAAGGAGGGTCAGGGCTGCCCAAACCAAGGAGGAAGTGAGTGAATCAGGGTATCTGGGCCAGGCAGGGAGGAAGAGGCAATGTTTCCCAGGGCCAGAAAGTTGAGGAGGACTGTTCAGGGCAGGGAAGGGGCAAAGTGCTATCTGGGCCTGATGGGTGGTTTTCAAGGTGGTAGGAATGCCCAGGTCAGGTGGGAGGCTTGGGATGAGGGAAGGGTCAGTGATGTCCTGAACAGACAGGGGGCCTGGAGAGGCTGGTTTCCTGGCATGGCCAGGGGAAGGTTGGGGTCCCACTCTGGGTCAAGTAGGGACTCTGGCAGTGGGATCTGGGGCAGGCAGGGGCTCTGAGGATGGTCACTGAGACCAGGAACTGGGGTGGGTAGGGACTATGGGGGTATGGATGCTGGGGCAGGCAGAGCTTCTGGAAGTGGGCTCTGGAGCTGGCAGGGGCTCTAGAGATAAGCACTGAGAACAGGATAGACAAGGGCACGGGGCGGGGGGCAGACCCTTGCCCAGGCAGAGCCTCTAGGGTGCTCTGGAAGTGTTTACTGGGACCAGGCTCTGAGTGGGAATGAGCCCTTGGCAGTAATTGACTCTGGGGCAGGTAGGGACACTGAGGAAGGCAGAGGGTCAGAGAAATAGGAACTGGGGTGGGTCTTTGGGCAGGAAGAGGCACTGGGGCCCTGCTCTAGGGTGAGAAAGTGCTCTGGGGGTGAGCCATGGAGAAGCTAAAGGCTCTGGGATGGACAAGGACATTGGAGTGAGCAGGAACTCTGGAAATGAGCACTTGGGGTGCCCTAGGATGGGCAAAGCATCAGGGATCTTGCTCTCAGATGGGCCAACATTCTAGGGGTGGTCACTGAGTGCAGGTCCTGGGGCAGGTAGGGTCTCTGGGATGGGAGGGGGAATTGAGGAAGACAGAGCCTCTGGGGGATAGTCATTAGGACCAGGCTTTGGGATGGGCAGAAACCACAAAGGTGGGTTTTGGGGGGCATAGTCTGGGGTGAGCACTAGGAGTGAGCCCTGAGGCAAACATGTGGAAGTGGGAAAGCATAGGCCTAGAGACTTGGCACTAGAGGATGGCTCTTAGGAAGATAGAAGCACTGGGAGTTAGATTATGGGGCAGGTGGAAGGGGGAAGGCATGGGTCTGGGAGCTAGGCACTAGAGGATGGCTCTTAGGAAGGCAGGGACACTGGGAGGGGCTTTGGGGATGGGCACTGGGATCAGAGTCAGTGTGGGCAGTGGCTCTGGGGCTAGGTTCTGAGGGTGAGCTCTGTGACAGGCAAGGCATCTGGGGCAGATAGGGTCACCAGAGGTAGACCCTGGAGTGGGCAGAGGAATTAGCAAAGGCAGGAGTTCTTGGAGGTAGTTACTGGGATGAAGTTTTGAGACAGGCAGGGAGTGAGCACTAGGACAGGCAAGGCCTCTGGGACAATCAGGGACAGAGAGGGGCATTAGCGTTGGCTTTGGGAGAGGCAGAGACACTCGAGACAAGGCCTGGGGAGTGTAGGAATTCTGGCACGGACAAGGCCCAGCAGTCAGCACTATGACTAGACTCTGGGTTGGGCGAGGGCTGTGGAGGTGGGCACAGGGGTGGGCCATGGTATGAGCAGGCACTCTGAATGGGCATTCATGGGGGCAGAAGCTCTGGGGGTGGCCACTGGAAGATAGCCCTTGAGCAGGCAGGGTCACTGGAAGGGCTCTGGGAAAGGCAGGCGCTCTATGGGGTGGGAAGAAGGGATGGGCACTGGAGCAGGCAGGGACTCTGGGGCAGGCAGGAGCACTGGGGAAGTCAAGGTCCTGAGATCTGGCTTTGAGGTGGGCAAAGGTTCTGGGGAGGGTACTAGAGGAGGACTCTGAGGAAGGCAGTGGAACTAGGGAAGGCAGGTGGTCTGGGGGGTAGACAGTAGGACCAGACTCTGGGGTGGGCAGGGATTTTGGGGTGGGCTCTGGGCTTGGCAGAGCCTCTGGAGCTGAGTGTTGGGGTCAGGCCCTGGTGCATGCAGAGGCACTTGGGGTAAGCCTTGGGGCAGGCAAGACCTCATGGAGGCAGGATCGCTGGAGGTAGGTTCTGGGGCAGGCAAGGGGACTGGAGAAGGTGGAGAATCTGGGGGTGGGGGTGGTGATCACTGAAACCAGGTTTTGAGGTGGGCAATGATTCTAGGGGTAGGCACTGAGGTAGTCAAGAGATGAGCTATAGTTGACTCTGGGGTGAAGATGGGAGCTGGGGGTGGCTACTACAGGTGTACTGCAGCAGACAGGGTATTGTGGGGTGGATCCTGTGGCAAGCAGAGGCACTAGGTCCCAACTCTGGGGCAGGCAAGCATTTGGGGAGTGGTCCACTGGGATTATGCTCTGGAGCAGGCAGAGTCTTGGGATGGGCACCAGAGACAAGCCCTGAGGCAGACAAGGGGTCAGGAGAGGACATGGGCTTTGGGGCTAGGCACTAGTTGATGCCTCTTAGGAAAGTAGGGACATGGGGGGTCTGGTACAAGCAAGGACAATGGGTGTAGGTACTGGGGGTAGGCTTTGAAGGCAAGGGGCTCTCAGGCAGGAAAGACTCCTAGGGCCATCATGGAAATCAGAGAAGATAGGGGCTCTGGGGAGCAGATGGGCTAAGACTCTAGGGGTGAACACTAGGGTTGGGCTCCCATGCAGGCAAGGCTCACAGACAGTTGGGTACTAGGGATGGGTCGTAGATAGTACAAGGTCCTAGTGAGCCCACTGAGACCACGCTCTTGGGGGTGAGCACTGGGGAGTGGGAAGTGGCTAGGCAGAGGCACTGAGGCATGCAGGACATCTGAGGTGAGCACTGGGGAGGGCAGGGACACTGCAGTGGGCAAGGGCACTAGAAGCAAATTCTGAGACCAGACTGGGCATTGAAGTCTCTGGGGCTGAGCCCTGGAATCAGGCTTGGAAATGGGCAGGAGTTCTGGGGGTGGGCACTGGAGTTGGACCCTGAGACATGTATGGGGACTTGGATCATACTCTAGGGCAATTGGGGGTTCTGGAAGTGTGCGCTGGAGTCAGTCCCTAGCATATGTAGGGGCACTAGGAGCAGGTTCACAGGTGGATAGTGGCTCTAGAGGTAGGCAGGGGATCTGGGGGTGGTTATCAGAGCAAGTTTTGGGCTAAAGAATAAACCTAGGGGTGGGTACTATGGATGACCTCTACAGCGGACAGGGCCATCGTGGTTGGGCCCTAAGACAAGTTATGGCACTAGATCACAGCTCTGGGGCTGGCAAGCATTTGAGGGTGGTCACTGGGATCAGGTTTGGGACAGATAAGAGGGTCTGGGATCTGGAGCAGGCTCTAGGATTGGCAGGGAAATAAAGGGTGGGCTCAGAGCAGACAGGGGCACAGGGGATGAGGGGATAGGTACTGGAAAAAGCAGGGGCTCTGGAGTAAGCAAGGTCCTCGGTGGTAGACAAGACCAGGCTTTGGGGATGAGCTTTAGAGGTGGTCATTAGTAGGATAGGCAGGGGCACAACAGTGGGCACCGGAGAGGGTGAGGACACTGCAGTAGACAAGGGCACTAGGAACAAGGAGACTGGGACTGGGCTTTGTGGTGGTCAGGGGTTCTAGGGGTGGGCACTAGGGTCAGGCAAGGACAATGAAGTCATGCACTGAGGTTGGGCACTGGAGGCAGGCCCTGATGCAGGCAAGACCTCTGGGGCAGGCAGGGTCCTCAGAGATGGGCTGTGGGGTAGGCAGAGGAACTGAGAAAGTTAGAGGCTCTAGGGGGTAGTCATGAAAACCACATTTTGGGGAAAGCAATGGCTCTAGGAATAGATACTGGGGGGGATGGTTCTGAGATAGGCAGGGGATATGGGGGTAGGTATCACAGGTGGCCTCTGTGCAGCAGGCAAGGGCACTATGAGTGGGCTCTAAGGCAAGCAAGGACACTAGGTTCTGGCTCTGGGGCAGGCAGATTCCAGGAGTAGTCAGTGGGATCAGGCTTGTAGAGTAGGCAGGGTAATGAGAATAGGCAAAGGCTCTGGAGAGTTGTCACTAGGTCTAAGCTTTATGTTGGGCAGGGACTCTAGGGGTGGGTGCTGGACTGGGCTCTGGGGAAGCCAGATCCTCTGGAGGTATGTACTGGAGTCAGGCCCTGGGGCATGCAGGGACACTTGGGCAGACTCTGGGGGTAGGTTCTGGGGCAGATGACCTCTTGAATAGGCAGGGGCACTATGGGTAAGAAGACGCTCAGGAGAAATAGCTGAGATTAGACTTTGGGGGCAGACCCAGATCTGGGATGCAATCTCTGGGAGATTGACCCTGGGGAGGCCATGGGAACTGAAGAAGTCAAGGCCCTAGGTTTGGTCCCTGAACTAAGTTCTAGGGTGGGCAAAGTTTCTGGGGGTGGAAATTGTGGGTAGGCTCTTAGACCAGGATCTGGAGTGAACAAGGGTACTGGGGGGTGGCACTGAGACCAGACTCTGTCATGAGAAGGGCCTCCGGAAATAGGTACTGGCATCAAGGTTACGCGGAGGGCAATCTCTGGGCAGGCAAGGCCTCCAGAGGCAGGTGGGGTCACTGAAGGTGGTCAATGGGGCAGGCAGGTATTTGGGGCATTTACTGGGACCAGATTGTAGGTTGAGGAGCCCTAGGGATAGAAACTAGAGGTGAGGTCTGACAGAACTGGTTTCTGTGGCAGACAAGTGCTCTGGATCCCGGCTCTGGGGCAGACAGGTTCTCAGTGGGTGTTCACTGGGATCAGGCTCTAGAGCAGGCAGCTCCATTGGCAATGGGCCCTAAGACCAGGCTCTGTGCTGGGCAGGGATCCTAGGGGGGTGGGCTTTGGACAGGCAGAGGCACTGGGGAATGTTGGACTTTTAGGACCAGGCATGGGGTCTAGGGGTGAGCACTAGGGGAAAGGAGGGGAATGAGTGTGGCCACTGGGGAGGACAGGAGCTCTGAGACTGGCAGGAGCACTGGGAATGAACAGTGGGACTGGGTTCTTGGGTAGGCAGTAGATTTGGATGGTGGGCAATGGGAGCAGAATTTGGGGCAGGCAAAGCATCTGGGGGCAGGTTCTTGAACAATCAGTGTTCTGGGGTGTGTATTGGGGATGTCCCTGGGCCAAACAGGGAAACTAGGGAGTGCAGGGGCTTGGAAACCCATAGGGGCAACAAGAGTGGGTACTGAGACCAGTCTCCAGGCAGGGATCCTGGGAGTGGGCTCTGGGACAGGAAGGGGCCCTGGGGATGGGCACTGGGACTAGGCTCTGGGGTGGGAAGGGGTTCTAGGGGTGGACATTGCTAATTGGCTCTGAGGAGTTCTGTGGGTGTTGGAACAGGAAGGGCTTCTGGGATTGGACACAGGGCAGAGGCATTGGGAGTGGGCACTGGGGATGGTCTCTGGGGCAAGCAATGATTCTGAGGATGGGTACTTGTGGTTGGCAGAGATACTGGGAATGGGGGAGACAATCCTTGAGACAGGCAGGGGCACTGAGGCCTGCTGTGGTGGTGAGCAAGGGCTCTGGGGTTGGGAACTGAAGAGGATAGCGCCTCTGGGATAGGCAAGAATACTGGAGGTGAGCCCTGGGACCAGGTTCCATCATGAGCTGAGGTTCTGGGGGTGGTTATTAGAGGTGAGTCCTGGGGCAGGCAGGGGCTCTGCAATGGGCACTCGGAGAGCAAGGGTAGGAACTGGAATAAAGCTTTGGGGGTAGACACTGAGTAGGGTAGGGGCTCAGGGTAGGCAGGGGTATTGGGGCTAGGTACTGTGGGTGGGCCCTGAGGCAAATAGTGGCTCTGAGCATGGAGCTGGCTCTGGCAGGGGTACTTGAGGTGGGCAATGCTATCTGGCTCTGGATTGGGCAAGGGTTCTAAGGGTAGGGACTGGGAGGGGGAGGGGAAGGGGCTTGGGGCTTTGGGGCAGGCAGTTGCTCTGAGGATGGACATGAGTCCAACCTGAGGCAGGTGGGGCCTCTGGGGCAGACAGAGGTTCTAAGGGGGGGATATTACCAGACTCTGGGCTGGGCAGGGATTCTGAGGATGGGCCCTTGGGTAGTCATGGGTACTGAGGGGATGGGGTATCTAAGGCAGACAGGGGCTTTGGGTATGAGCAGTGGATCCAGGCCAGGGAGCAAGTAGGATTTCTAGGGCAGGCAAGGGTAGTTGGAAGGGCCTGGACTTACGGGTGAGCATTAAGAGAGAACCCTGGGATGGGCAGGCCTTTGGTGAGGGTACTCCAGGATAGGAAGAGGCACTGGGGCCCATCTCTGGGACCCTAAGGCTTCTGGGGATGTACAGTGGCATAGGGTAGTGGTTGGGGTAGACAGAGGCACTGGGAATAGGCACTAGAAGTCACCTCTAGCTCAGGCAGTGGCTCTGAGACTTGTGGCAGACTGTGGGCAGGGGCTTTGAGACAGGCAGGGGCATTGGGGAGAACAGGGATTCTGGGGATGGGTACTGGGGTTCTGTTTTTGGACAAGGCTCTGGGTTAGGAAGAAACTATGGGGGCACTGGAACCAGGCTCTGATGTAGGCTCTGATGTTTTAAGGGTGGAGGCTGGTCCTGGAACAATCAGGGGCATTTAGGTCAGGTTCTGGGACAGGCAAGGCCTCTGGAGGTGTACACTAGGGTCAGTCCCTGGGGCATGCAGGAGTACTAGGTATGGGCCCTGGGGTACACTGGACCTCTGTGGCAAGCAGAGGCACTGTGGACAAGTCCTACAGCAGGCAAGGGTGTTGGGCCCCAGCTGTGGGGCAGGCAAGCATTGGGGGGTGGTCACTGGGGTCAGGCTCTGGGGGTGGGAACCAGGGGTAGGCAGGGGTTCTAGGGGTTGATACTGGGAAGGACAGGGGCTTTGAGATGGTCACTGGGATCAGGCTATAGGGTGGATAAAGGCTCTTGGGGTGGGCACCTGGGGAGGGATCTGGAACAGGCAGAGGTACCATGGATGAGGTCTGGGGTAGGCAGGGGCTCTGAAGATGGGCACTGGGGGGGACCCCAGGGGTAGGTAAAGTTTCTGGAGCAGGCAGGATCACTGGAAGTGGACTCTGGGGCTGGCAAGGGAATGGAGGAAGTCAGGAGCCCAGGGAGAGGGGGTGATCACTGGGACAAGCCTTTGGGGTGGATAGGGGTTTTAGGGGTGAGTACTAGGGCTGAGCTCTGGGATAGGCTGAAATTCTGGGGTGGGAGTGGACTGAGACTAGGTTCTGATATGAACAGAAATTCTGGGAATGGGCTCTGGCAGGGCCACAAGAGTCAGGTTCTGGGGCAGGCAGGAACACTGCGGAGAGCAGGGTCTTTGGGGGGTGGGCACTAGGGGCAGGCCCTTGGGCATGGAGGGGTACTAGGGCCTGGCTCTATGGTGGACAAGGGGTCTGAGTATGGGCACTAAAAAGAGTAGAGGTCCTGGAGAGGACAGGGGCAATGGGCAGTAGGCACTGAGGGGCACTAGAGGTGAGCACTGGCACAGACAAAGGCTGAGGTGGGCACCGGGGAGGCCAGGAATGCTGGGAAGGGCACTGATACAAGACTCTGGGGCAGATAGGGGCTCTGAGGATGGACATTTGTGCAAGCCCTGGGGCAGGCAGGGCCTCTAAGGCAGACAGGGGCACTGAGGATAGGCTCTTGGACCAGACTCTGAGGTGGGAAGGTCTGAGAGTGATCACTGGAACCAGGTTCTGAGATGATCAGGGGTTCTGGTGGTGAGCACTGGGGTCAGGCTCTGGGGCATGCAGGGACACTGGGGACAGACTCTAAGGGTAGCCTCTGGGACATACTGGACCTCTATGGCAGACAGGGACACTGGGTCCTGGCTCTGGTGCAGGCAGGCACTGAGGGGTGGACACTTGGATCAGGCTGTGGAAGTTGGGACTAAAGAGGGCAAGGACTCTAGTGTGGGTAGTAACACTGGGAGTGGCCACTTGGACTAGGCTCTGATGTGAGTGGTGGGCTCTTTAGTTGGTCACTGGGGGCAGGATCCAGGGCAGGCAGGCTTTCTTGGGGCACCTCTCTGGGGTGGGAAGCAGTGAAAGCAGTGGTTAGACACTAGGGTAGGCAGGGGAAGGGACACTGAGATTGGGCTCTAGGAGTCACCTCTGGGGTAGGCAGCAGGAAGTATGGTAGGAAGATGGATATTTGTGGTGGTCCTTGAAGTAGGCAAGGGCATAGAGGAGGGCAGGGGTTTTAGAGGTAGGTACTGGTAATGGGCTCCTGGACTAAATTCTGTGGTGGGAAGGGCTTCTGAGGGTGGGCAATGAAACCAGGCTCAAAGGTGAGCAAGATTGGTACTGGGGGTAGGCTTGGGGGCAGGCAGGGCCAATGGGGTGAATTCTGGAACATTTAGGGATTCTGGGGGTTGTCACTAGGGAGGGCAGGGGCTTTGGAGATGGCAAGAACACTGCGGGTGATTAATAGGACCAGGGCCTCTGGGGTTGAGCAATGGGTGTGGACCCTAGGTAGGGGGCACCAGAAAGGGCTGCTAGAAGTGTATACTGGGGTCAGACCCTGGGGCAGGCAGGTGCAAGGGGATAAGGCTCTGGGGTAGGCAGGGGCCCTGAGGTTGGGGAGCAGGGAATGAGAACTGGGAGAATCAGGGACTCTGAGGACAGGCTGTAGGTCAGCTAGGCCCTCTAGGGGTTGGCACTGGGAGGCTGGGATCTGGGGGTTATTAGGAGTAGGCCCTGGAGCAGGCAGGGACACTAGAGCTAGGCTCTGAGACAGGCAGGGGCACTGAGGGCAAAGGCTCTGAGATAGGCACTGAGAAGGGCAGAAGGTCTGAAGTGAGCAAAAGCACTTGGGATGGGCACTGCAAACAAGCTCTGGGGTAGGTAGAGGCTCTGAGGGCAGTCCCTGAGGTAGGCAGGGCTTCTGGAACAGAAAGGGGCTCTGGGGAGAGCAGGAGCTCTAGGGGTGAGCACCAGGGGTGGGTCCTGGGGCATAGTAGGTAATGTAATCAGGCTCTGGGCTAAGGGGGTCTCTGTGGGTGAGCACTGAGGGCAGACCCTTGGGCAGGGAGGGCCCTGGGGAAGAAAGTCCCTGTAAGTGGTTTTTGGAGCAGGCAAGCACTCTGGTGATGGTTCTTGGGACTAGGCTCTGAGGAATTAGGGCACTGGGCTTGGGCTCTGGGGCAGACGGGGCCTCTGCAGCAGACAAAACCACCGGAGCTGGTATCTAGGGCAGAAGGGGCACTTCCCAGGGGTGTGGTCACTGGGAAGACAAGGGACTCTGGAGGTGGGCACTGGGAAGGGAAGGGGCTCTGGGACACACATGTGTACCAGAAGTCACCCACTGGGATCAGTCTCTCAGATTGGCAGGTGTCCTAGAGACTGGCATTGGGGGTTAGCCCTGAGAGGCAGGACTGCCTCTGGGTCAGGAAGAGTCTCTGGTCCTGGAGCAGTCAGGGGCACTAGGCTGGAGCAAGCACAGGTTCTGAGGCAGACAGAGATGCTGGGGAAGGTAGGGGTTCTAGGGTCAGGCTATAAAGCAGGCAGGGGGACTACGGAAGGCAAGGGCTCTGGGGGCAAGCTGGAGCACTGGGGGTGGGCCCTCAGAAAGCCAAGGACTCAGAAAGGTGGGGATTGGGGGTGAGCACTGGGGATGTAAGGGACAAGGGGGTGGGGTCTGGGGCAGCCAGGTAGGAATGTTTGTTATTGGGAGCTGGCAAAGACACTAGGGTCGGGTCCTAGGGCAAGCAGGGCTTTTGGGGGTGAGCATTTGGGGTAGGCAGAACCTATGGGGCAGGCAGGGGCACTGTGGAGGGCAGAAGTTCTGGAAAGTAGACAGTGAGTGGGATGCCCAAGGACAGGGAGGGACTCTGGAGCTTGGCACTGGGGAGGAGAGTGATTCTTGGCAGGCAAAGGCACAGGTTGGGCCCTGGGGCAGGCAGGGCCTCTGAGAATGGCCACTTGGGGCAGGCAGCTGTTCTAGCACAGAGAAGGGCATTGTAGAGGGAAGGGATTCTGAGGGGCAGACACTGAGCAGGCACTCTAGGACAGGCAAGGGAACTGGGGCCCAGCTCTGGGTGGAGAAGAAGCTCTGGGGGTGGGGGGGGGGAGCGGGCTGGGACTGGGTGGAAATTCTGAGCCAGGCAGTGAGCCTAGAGGTGGGCACTGGGACCAGATTCTGGGTTGAGCAGGGGCTCTGGAGGATTGTAACGGGGGACTGGCTCTGGGACAGTGAAGGACACTGGGGTTGGACCCGCAGGGCCTCTGGGAGTGGACACTTGGGGCAGGCCTTGAGGCTGGCAGAAGCACTGTTGAAGGGTAGGGGTTCTGAAGGGGTGAACACTTGCTGGGTGTCCAGCAGAAGGCAGGGGTAGAGGCCCGGCTCTGGGTCCAGCAGAGGTCCTGGTGGAGTGAAGGACACTGGAGTTGGTCCCTGGAGTAAACAAGGGCACTGGGATTTGGTCCTGGGATAGGCGGGGGCAGATCTCTGTGGCACGGGGGGGCGGACTCCGGGGCAGGCAGGGGCACTGTGGTGGGGAGCACTGGGCGCAAGTCCGGGGCTCTTGCGAGGGTCCTCTGGGAATGAGCACTGGGGGCACAGAGGTCAGACGCGGGCCCAGGGATGGGCAAGGGCTCTGGGAGCGGGGCCTGGCGCAGGCTGGGGCACAGAGGTGGGCTTCGTGGCATTTGGGAGCCCTGGGCTGTGGGCACCACGGTGAAGGGTCTCGGGAGCAGGCAACGGGGCCTGGACCGTGCGGCCGGGGATGGGGGCTCTGGGGCCCGAGCGGCTCGTGGGGAGCCAGCGAATCGGGAGGGTTAGCCGCGCTCGGCAGCAGGGCCGGGGTCCCGAAGCAGGGCCTACACACGGAACGTCTCCTCCACGCCCTCCCGCGGCTCCCTAGGCCAGGCCAGGCCAGGCCGGGCCGGGCCGAGCCGAGCCGTGCCAGGTCCTCACCGCCGCCAGGCTCGGGCTCGGAGCCACCCACCAGCTCACAAGTCAAAGTCTAGTCCTGTCTAAGTAGCTCCGCCTCCGCGTCTGCGCCTGCGCAGTCACCTCTCGCCCATCACTTGTCACCGTTGGTTTGACAGCTGCGCAGGAGACAGCAAAGCAGGAGAGCGGCTCCGCGGACTTTTTATCTCCGTGTGCGAACGCCCGCGCCGCGCGGAGGAATCCGGACGAGCGCTTTGGCCCTTCTAGAAGCTGGGCGTGGTCAGGCCTTGAGTTTCACCTTTGTGCTAGGCGGAGGAGGGAAGCCAAGGGAGCCAGTTAGTAGAGTGGAAACTCCTTGAGGGCAGGAACTGTTGGTGTTTTGTTTTTTTGTCTCTGTACCCAGTGACTGACACATAGGTGCTTAATAAAATGATTATTGCTAGACAGGATTTATATATATATAATATATATGTAATATATACATATATGTATGCGCGTGTGTGTATATATGTATATGAGAGAGAGAAGCAATGTGAGTGGATAGAAACTGTGTGAGCCTGGGCAAGTCCCTTGACTTCTCTGATACTCAGTTTCCTCATTTTTAAAATTGGAGATAACAGTATCAACTCTCTTACACGGTTATTTTGAAGATCAGCTGAGCTAATGTTGCTAAAGCGCTTTGCAAGCCTTGTTACTGTATAAATGTCAGCTACTATTAGGAGGGTTCAGCTTTGTTTACCTTGGCATCCTTTGGTTTTACATACTTATGTCTATCTCCCCCTAATTCAGATCAGCCTGTTCTTCAGTCACTCTGTAACATTAATTGCCTACACCTACAAGGTGCAAAGATGAGGTATTAAGAGGCTGAGAAAAGAGGGATGGATCTGGGTTCAGGGTCCTGGGTTCAAATCCTAAATCTTTCAATGTGACATTGAGCAAGTTACTTCAGGGAAAAATTAACTACTCTCTGTAAAATAAAGAAATTGGACTAGATGGCTTCTAAGATTCTTTCCAGCTTTAAAAAATAAATCTATGAATCATACCTAGAACCTTAACTAGGAACTATTTCACCTAAGGTAAAAAATAGATTGTTGTTGCTGCTGTGTGTTTGGGAGGAGAGGAAGAGAGGCTTGGTTGGCAGTCCCACTGCAATAGAAGAAGAAGGTGTAATCTGTACCCTAGAAAGTCCAGGTCACACCACTGAGGAGGATGAGGAGAAATGGTGGCACCATCTCCTCTTTCCACAGGAAAGATGTGCTTTGGTGACAGGACCCTGGGGATGGTTGACCAGGGTCATACCTCAAGGTAAGGGAGCAGAGACACACAGTGCTTAAAAGTACTGGGCTGTTAGAGGACAATGAAAATCAGGGTTTGGGGATATCAGATTACTGTGGGAAAGAAATGTGTCTTCTCTTTCCCAAAGAAGCACCCACATCCTTGTCCTGGGAAAGTCCTAATTGCCCTGCCTTAGTTACAGCTCTAATGGTATTGTCCATTATAGTATAGCTTCCTGAGAGCAGAGATCTCACCTTACATTTCTCTGTACCCAGTAAAGTGCCTTGCATCCAGTAGATATTCAATGAATAATTGTTGAATGATTGAATGGCTGACTAATGAATCAGGACGTATTCAACAACAACAACAAACACAAAAGCCTAACAGTTTAAGGCAGCAAGCCAAGTAAGTGATGTGGACAATAAGACCTGGGGCTGTGAAGGAAAGCCTGATAGAGAAGTAGGAATCAGTCTAGCTATAGTGGAGGTCTCATTGAGGTAGAACAGTAGAGGTTGAAATGAGGTTGAGCAAAGGTGCTTCATCTCCATCCTGTTAAGCCGGGAGCACCCCGCCCCCAACCTTTTCAGGAAGAAAGGGTACTTATCTCCCCAAAGCCTTACGATCATTGAGGTTAGGGATGGGGGATCAGGAGTGAGACAAATGAGTGGTACACAGCCACCAGCTTTCTTTGCCTCCATCCCCTCCCTGCTTCGGAGACAAAGAATATCAGAGAAATCACAGGGCAATGGTAAAGGCTTGGAATATGTACTGGGTAAATATTGTGATCTACTAGTGGCTTCCAGTCTACTGGTATGGGCAGTTGGGAGACACTGAAGGTTTTTTGTAGGTAGTGTTCTATAAGAAGACGCACCTGACTTCAGCATGCAGAATGGATCAGAGGTAATGGTACTACCTCATGGCAGAAAGGTGGAGGACTACTAGGCAAAAGGTTATTTATATGACCAGACTCTTAATAGTGTTCCAGGTATCTGGGAGATTTGAAAATGTAGCTTACGGGGTATTTTTGCTTAACTTGTTTTTTTTTCTTTTTTACAAGGGATGGTTCAATGGGGGTGGGAGTCCAGAAATAACTGTGATGTAAAAACATAAAAGTATAAATAAAACTTAAAAAGAAAGAATGGATAGGAGGAGGAGAGATAAGTAGGGAGAGAGGACTAATTACAAGATGAGTCATTGATTTTTAAATTAGTAGTGCATGTAAAACTACTTAATAGGAACAACAAATAATTTTAAATGTATTTATTGAGCTCTTAAGATAATTTCCACATCTGAGATCCTATTTCTTTCCTGCTTTCATTTCATTGGGATGGGGACTGGACTTACCTCAATGACCTAAACGATTTCATTGGTGTACTTGCCCAATGTCACATAGCCAACATATACCATCGGTGGAATTTGAACCCCAGTCTTTCTGTATCCAGGTGGTGAAATGGATAGAGTGCTAGGCCTGAAGTCAGAAACTCATCTTCCTTATTCAAATATGTCCTCAGACACTTACTTGCTGTGTGACCCTGAGCAAGTCACTTGATCCTGTTTGCCTCAGTTTCCTCATCCATAAAATGAGCTGGAGAAGGAAATGTCAAACTACTCCAGTATCTCTGCCAAGAAAACCCCAAATGGGGTCTTGAAGAGTCAGACACAACTGAAAACAACTGAACAAAAACAACCCCATTGGCATCCAAAAACATCTCTGTGCCAAGCTACTTCACAATATGATCTTTTTCATATTATGCCCAAATAAATGAGTGGCAAAAGGGATAGACAGCCCAAAGAGGAGTCAGGAAGACCTAGGCTCAAATGTTTCTCTGAAACATATTGGCTGTGAAGCCAAAAACAAGTCAACTTAATTCTGCCTGTGCCCTAAGCTAAAACTGTAAATTTCAGAATAGATGCCCATCTGTTTGGGTAAATGGTGTTTTTTCACTTAGAACACCCTATGCCAATGAAATCACTGGTCCAGATTTTTTTTAAGTCCCAATAAAGGAGAAGTGTAAGGAGAAGTAAGAAAAAAACAAAGGCAGAAAGACAGACGAAAGGTGTGATAAATTGCCTTCCTTCCAGTTCGATGGACTTTTGAGTGGAAACAACATGGGGGTGGGGGTGGGCTGTACCTCTTGGAAAAGAGATGTAACACTGTAATGGTAATATAACTCTTGTTGATAAAAAGCTTGAAAAGTATATTTCAACAGCCTTGTTGAGAGATAAATAGTTCGAGTAGTATGATCTCCATTTTCCAGATAAGGAAACTAAGTCCCGGGACTTAAATTGGCGGAGTTAGAATGACCCTTTCAGAAAAGCTAGAAGATTCCTACACAACCTGTGTTCAGATGTCAAGGTAACTTTCCTGGGAACATCTGGCCACTGTTGTCTGAGGCAGAAGCAAGAGGATTAGAGGAGAACAGGGGAGAAAAAGAAGGATGTGCCTGGTTCAAGGCAAACAGGTTTGCATCGCCACTGTTGGCATTTAAGAAAATGCTCACCAGACCTAGGGAGAGGAATGTCTTACTAAGGGTCAAATGCTTCAACACTTCATGAATCTGGTGATTTCACAAGATATGGGGCACACTTTGCCCTCCACCAATGTAGATCATAATCCCTCTGTTCCCTAGTAGATATTTTCCATCAATTGCTGTGCCTGAGAAAATTCATCCCCTGGCTGGGCAATGCTCTGATGATGAGCCTTTCTGAATCCTGGGGTGATAGATTTAGAGCTGGAAGGAGCCTTAGACTTCATCTAGTCCTAGGCCCTTATTTTACAAATGAAAAAACTGAGACCAAAGAGATTAAACGCTTTGTCCAAGATCGCATGGTAGTAAGTGAAAGAGGCAGGATTTGAACCCAGGTTTTCTGATTCCAAAGAAGGTGCCCTTTGCATTGCACTATGCTGCCTCTATAGTGATATGACTAAAGCTCATGCTTGCAGTTCTACCTGTTTGACCTTAGGCAAGTCACTTAACATTTGCGGGCCTCATTTTCCTTACTTGGACTAGATGGCCTCCAATGTCCTGTCCCAATCTAAATCTACAATCTCATCAGCTCTACTTGAAACCTTTCCTTCTTTATAGGATCTGCCAAAGCTCATACTCCATTAGCATCTACCTGCCAGTGTAGACTCTTGGTATACATGAGATCTCAGAGTGAATAAACAGCATCATGATCACCATCACTGATTTAGATAATTTTTGTTGTTGTTCCATCATGTCCAGTTTCCCATGACCCCCCTTTGGGGTTTTCTCAACAAAGATACTGGAGTGATTTGCCATTTCCTTCTCTACCTTATTTTACAGATGAAGAAACTGAGGCAAACAGGGTGAAGTGACTTGCCCAGAGTCACACAGCTAGCAAGTGTCTGAGACCAGATTTGAACTCAGGAAGATGAATCTTCCTGACTCCAGGCCTGGCACTCTGTGCCTTATGGCACCACCTGGTGCCCTTTTTAGATGGATGGCATTTATATGATGCTTTAAGATTTGAAGTAAATATTATCTCATTTGATGCCCACAACCACCCTAGGAGGCAGGTGCTAACATTACTTCCGTTTTACTGACTGGGAAACTTGAGATAGGCAGAGGTTAAGCAACTTGCTGAGGGTGACACAGCTAGTAAATATCAGAGCTCACATTTGAATTCAGGTCTTCCCAACTCCAGGTCCAACACTCTCTCCACTGCAATACCTGCTGTGTTTCCAAAGCCCTTTACATATATCACCTCCTTTGACCATCCAGGTCACCTAGGTTTACAAGCCTAGTATCACCCTTTACTTCTCACTCACCCCACATATCCAATCCATTGCCAAATCTTGTCTTTTCTTTTCATATCTCTCACGTCTGTCCTTTTCTCTTCATTCACAAGACCACCACCTGGGTTTGGCCCCTCCTCACCTCTTAACTGGACTATTGCAACAGACTCCTAATTGCTCTCCTTTCCTCAACTCCCTCCCAGGACCACCCACCCCCTTACTCCAATCCATCCTCCACTTAGCTGCTAAAGTGTATAAAGCACTGGACTGACCTTGTCTACTCAAATCAAATCAAATCTATGATCAAGGGTAAAATAAAGATGACCTCTACACCACCTAGTTAGTCAATAAACATTTATTCATCACCTCCCACGTAAGAGACATTGTGCTAAGTGCCGGAGATACCAAACTAACTTTATAACCTAACCACTTCCTACCTTGCAGTCTTCCTATGTAATCCTCCTCTCCATGATCCAAGGACACTAACTTACTCTTCCATTCCATCCATCTCTCCTTCTCTTTGTTGCATCGATTGTCTTCTCTTCTGGGATACCTTCCTTCCTCACCTCCACCTTTTGGTTTCCTCAGCTAAAGTACCACTGTCTACAAGAATTTTTCCTGACCCCTCAGTTGCTAGTTGCTCTCTCTCCTAGTACTACTTGTATTCATTTTTGTCTACTCTGTTGTTCAGACATTTTCTGTCATGTCTGACTCTTCATGACCCCATTTGGGATCAGATGAGGAAATTGAGGCAAACAGGGTTAAGTGACCTGCCCAAGGTCACACAGGCATGGTGCTCTATCCATTGCATCACCTAACTGCCCCATATATTCCATATATGCTTATATATGTGCATGTTCTCTCTCTCCCCATGCCCCTCACTAGAATGTAGGCTCTTTGAGGTCAGGGACTTCCATTTTGTTTCATTTTGTTTTGTTTTGCCTTTGTGTCCCCATTGCTTAGTATTGTGCCTGGTGTGTATTACGTGCTTAATAAAGGCTTGACGATCTATTCATAATCACTTCAGGGAGAAAAAAAATTGACATTTTGGAGTGTTTCTTCACCTTGCTAAATAACCTCTTTCTTTTAAAATTATATATAGCAAGAGACAGCAGAACTAGTAGGAGACAACTAGGTGTATTTCTACAGCTATTGCACAAAAAAGCCTGGTAACCCTCTGCCCACAGAGTTCTGGTCATGCAACCCAAAATGCCTCCATGAACACCTGTTTACCATTCACACCTGTTCTCGGACCAATTCCCTTTTTTTTTTGCCTCAGTGGGCAAAAGGTTCTAGTGCCAGGGCTGGGCCCACTGGAGACAATAAGAGGCTCTCCTAAAAAGAAGAGCTCCCTTGTGAAACCCAGGAACCGGCATTCTGCTTCCTCACGACTACTGAGAGAGAGCGAGGAGGGAAGAGAGAGGAAAGTGAGAAGCTTGAGGAAAGCGAAAGGGCGAAAGGGCCCGAGGGTCAGTCAATTGGAAATGTTAATCAAGTTCCTTTTCTTACTCAGCTTCCCCCACCCCCAGCTCCAAGCTTCATTGTTGTTTCCTCTTATCACTGTTCTTTGAAATGTTAATTAGCCAATTAACCCCAGTTTGTGGTTCTTCTAAGGTCTTTATCCCTCAATTCAAAAAACATTTATCCAGCCCAGACCCAAGTCCTAGAAGGTGGGATAGTTTCGATAAGACATGGTATTCCCCGTGACTGCGATGCACAATAATACTCGATAATAACAGTTAATACTCATATAGCTCTTACTACTTGCCAAGCACTGTGCTAAACACTTTACAGTTACTTCATTGATCCTCACAACCACCCTGGGAGGTAGGCACTATCATTACTCCCTTTTTACAGATGAAGAAACCAAGGCAAATCGAGGTTAATGGACTTGCAAAGGCCCACTAGATTTGAACTCAGGTCTTCTTGACTTCAGGCCTAAGGTTTATTGTGATACCGAGGCAGTCTATAAACATATATTAATCATTTACTATGCATGAGGCACTTTACTAAGTGTTGGGAATGCCAAACAAACAAACAAAAGGACAATCTCTGCCCTCATGGAGCTCACCATCATTGTTAGATAATGAGCTCCATGAGGACAGAGATTGTCTTTTTGTATCCCTAGAGCTTAGCACATGGCCTTACAAATAAATGATCAATAAATGCTTTTCTTGTTCACTCAACTGCAAAATCTATTAGCCTTCTAGCCTTTCTGCAGCATTTGACACTGCTGAGACTCCTTCCTCCCTTGGCTTCTGTGACTCTGTTCTCTTGAATTCCTTCCTGCCTTGCCTGACAGATCCTTTTGGGGTTCTTTGCTACATCTCTATTTTCTAGTTTTCCCAGCAGTTTTTGCCAAATAGTGAATTCTTGTCCTAGTAGTTGGGATCTTTGGGTTTATCAGACTCCAGATTACTGTGCTCATTTGTTTCTGTACGTTGCATACCTAATCTGTTCTGATGATTAGCCCATTTCCTATTCATACCAAATTGTTTTGATGATTACAGCTTTGTAGGATAGTTAGAGAGCTACTACTGCTTAGGCCCCCTTCCTTAACATTTTTTTCATGGATTCCCTTTTCTTTCTTGACCTTTTTTCCTCCAGATGAATTGTTACATTTTTCTAGTTCTATAAAGTAATTCTTTGGTAGTCTAACTGGTATGGCACCAAATTATTTTAAATTAATTAGATAGTAAGTAAATTAATTTAGATAGTACTGCCATTTTTATTATACTGACTCAGCCTACTCGTGAGTGATTTATATTTCTCCAATATTTAGATCTGTCTTTATTTGTGTGAAGAGTGTTTTGTAATTGTGTTCATATAGTTCCTGTGTATTCACTATCCATGCCTTCCCACATCCAACAGAGCCTTGACCCTGGAGTCAGAGGAGCTGGGTTCACGTCCTTTCTCGGACACTTGCTTACCTGTGTGAACTTGTAGCCACTTAATCTCTCCTGGTCTCAATTTCCTGATCTGTAAAATGAGAGAAAACAACCTGAAGACCTCTGAGGTTCCATCTGTGATTCTCCTTTTTGTGTATATCTATCTGTGCACACATTGCATCCTGCCAGTAGAAAGCGAGTTCCTTGAGGGCAGGGACTGGCTTCATTTTGGTCTTCCTCTTCCCGTCCCCTAGCACAGTGCCTTTGTGTTTGTTTTTTGTTAAACGGTGTAAGGGGAAGGGTCCCAGGGGAAAATGTATTGCTTCGCAGTAAATGGATAGAGTGGGAGAATATTCGGGGAAAGCTTCAGGAAAGGGTGACATAGGAATTGGGCTTTAAAAGATAGGTGGAAATTCAACAGGTAAAGAGGTGAGGAAGGACATTTTGGGCACAGGAAACATCATGAGCAAAGGCAAAGAGGACGGAAAAGGCATGTTCTGGGGACATGGTCTTGTCCAGTAGAATGTACATTTCTTGAGGGCAAAGACTGTTCTGTTGTTGTTTGTTGTTTTTGCTAGCCTAGCTAGCACAATGCCTTGCACATAGTAATTAATACATCCTCTTTGGATTGGATTGGATGTAATACTTTAGTTTGACAGAAGTGCATTCCCAGTTGCTTGACAAATACTTATTGGATTAGATTGACTGGAGTGTAGAAATCACGATGGGAAGTATTATAAGATAAGGTTCTGCTTTAAGTAAAGTAGCTGTTGTTCATCAGAGGATAAATTATTCTTTGGACTGAAATGATCATAGAAATTTTGGCCCAGAAGTTGGGTAAAATTAAGCTCCAGACCTGACCCTGGAGACACACCACACACACACACACACACACACACACACACACACACACACGGAGGTCCACTGGCCACTAACCTTGAAAACCCATTCTGTTTCTCCTCTTTCCGCTCCTCTTTCACAAGCCTGGTGGCTTCTTTCAGAGCACTGAACTAGGGAATAAGGAGAGATGGAGTCCAGTGTAATTTCTTCCACTCCCTACCCTGATTTCTATCTAGCAGGGTTCCTGACACACAGTAAGTGCTTAGTTAATGCTTTTTGATTGATCCTGAGCAAGTCATTAAGCTGTATGTTTCCTCATCTATAAAAACTATCTATCACACCTGCTCTTCATACAAGGACCCAGCTTTGAAAAATAATTACTGAACTAAAACTTGTTTATCCTCCTTACCTCCTGCTTCCAAGCCTGATTTAAAAAAAAAATGTTTTCTACTTTCAGAGACATTTGGTCTCCCCAGGAGAAGAGAGAAGAGATAATCCTAATTTTACACACGAGGCTTTAGTCAGTGGGTGGTGGACTAGACAATCAGCCTAGAAACCCAAGAATCTCAGGCCTGGGCACCTACACACATATGTTAACAGGAGAGAGGAGGCACAGATGTGAACAGACTCTACCAGGAGGCTGTGTGGTCTATGGGGTTATTACTTGCTCTGCTCTTCTCCCTTAATTGCCTACTCTGAGGACCTAAGAAGGCCTTTTAGATTAGAGATTTAGAGGGGCCTTTGAAGTCTTCTAGCCTGAGTCTCTCATGTACAAAGAAGACTGTCCAGAAAAAATCCAGAAGAGCTCTTTTCACACACCATGCTATGGGGCATTTTTAAACTTGCTGTTAACCTTGGACAGCAACCTTGAATCCTTTTTCAAAGGTAGCCCCAGGCACCTATAAGGACTATGTCACTCAGAGAACAGACAGCATGATTCTATGCAGATGCCACAATGGATATTCACTCATTCACGCAATTCATGCATTTGCCAAATGTTTATTAAGTCCTTGGCTATATGTATAGCAATGTATGCTTTGCCTGGAAAAATCCATTCCTGGAAAACAGACCTGGAGAAAGACCAGACAAGTGACTCATACATTTTCCCTTCCCCAAATGGTGGACCCAGATGACGTCAGGTAATGATTCTCTTCACCAGCTCCCCCTCCGCCCACCCAGGTTCTGGGCATACCTCTGACCAAAAATTCCTCTGTGCACAGTTTCTGTTTGCCATTGTCCAGTCCCTTGGAAGCCCTGGATTCTCTGAGAAAAAAAACTTAAATCCTTGAGGAAGCAGCTCATGATACCCTTTCCCCTGCCTACCTGCCACCTTTTACTTATCCTAGGACATGACAATGGACTGTGGAGCTTCTCTTTCATGGGTCTGATTTTCTGAAGGGAAGAGTGGTTTCTCTTCGGCTAGCTGGAAGGAGGGAAGGATCAGGGCTGATCCTCCAAGAAATGCCTTCATACCTTTTCTGTTCCTTCTTCCAGCCTCCTGACAGCCCCACTCCCCTGCTTCCCAGGTTCTCCTCTGGTTTGCCTAGGGTCCCTATTGTAGCACCTCACCCAAGACCTGTCCTCTCCCCTCACTGTCTCATGCATCAAAATTACCTTTTGCACCTCTCCTTTCACCTCTGCCACATCTGAACTCCTATTCCCCGCTGTGGGATTTATCTGCCCTAATATTAGAAGAGTAAAAGGATCAAATTATACCCATCCTCACTAAGGTAGGAATAACCCTTTCTCCTTTCCAACTCATCAAATCTTAAGAGTCGGAAGGGAAGTCATATAATCCAACCCATACTTCCCCTATGCCTTAGGAGTATACAGTTAGTTGAATTTTAAGAAAAGACACTTGTACACACTGCCCTCCTTCCTTCTTGGTATTGAAGTGGTGGACTACAGGAACAGAATATTACATTTGCTGTCAGATGCAGTAGATTTCACTGAACTATTTTTCCTTCTGGGAGGGTTCCAGCATGGTGTTATTGGAAAGTGACTGTGCAAATAAATAAATAAATAAATAAACAGCATCAATCCAACACCTTTTTTAAAAGAAAAAGTCACTTCTCAACCCAAATGAATTTTTAATTGGTAGAAGTTCTGTTAATACAACAAAATTAATTGAAAATTTTCAAGCAAATTGAGAGAATGGTCAAAATCCTTTAAATTAGTGCTTGCTTCTAGGTCATTTGCAGGGTCTTCTTGGGGGTGTTTGGGGTGGGGGAAGGAGTCTTCGTGGCTTCTAGTCCCTCCTTTTCATCTGGCCACACCAATGTGACCTCTCCTTTCTTGAATTCTGTGACACTACACTCCCAGTTCTCCTTCCACCTCTCTGACAGCACCTTTTCTATACCCTTCCCTAACACTTTTTCTCTAAAAAAAATAAGCAGAAACATCTGATCCAGTGACCAAATCAGACTATATATATATACTTTTTGTCCTAGTGGTTTCTCAGCCTCACTGGCCTTAGGGAGACCAGGTGTTTCATTATTATTATTATTATTAGGTGACTGTAACCACTTTCCCAGATACTCAGCATTTGTTTCCTTTTAGTGATCTTTTGCATCATCGTAATTGGTATGCATTTATTCTCTTAGCTATCCTTATTTCAGACTGCATTATTAATTCATACAAGTCTTGCTACATTTCTCTGAATTCCTCTTATTCTTCATTCTCACTGAACAATAACATTCCATTACATTCAAATGACATGGTTTTTTTTTTTCATCTATTTGCCAATTCATGAGCAACCACTTTGTTTCCAGTTCTTTGCTTACCATAAGAGTGCTGGCTATGAGTATTTCAGCATATGTTGAACCGTCATTCTTCAGTACTTGGCTTTTTTTCTTCTACCTCCTAAAGGACGGGATTCCCCAAGGTTCAATCTTCAGATGTCATTTCTTCTCTCTTTTGACTCACTCCGCTCAGATATCTCATCTACTACTATGACTCCAAGCAGCTCTATGCTGATGTTAAGAAAACAAACACATATTAACATATTTAAATAATTTTGATTATGAAGGAGAAATGTGAGGTTTTTCCTTTTAAAAACAACAAAAAAATTAAAATGTGTCACCCAAGTGAGAAGCATTATTCCATAGCAGAAGAAAGCACTGGGATGGGGAGTCCTGAGATCAGAGTCTTGGTTATACCTCTTGCCACTTCCATGGACAAGTCATTTTCTATTTCTTTCTGTGCACTCAACTCCTGTCTTGACTCCATCTATAAAATGAGGGTGTTGGACTAAGCTGATCTTAAACATTCCCATCAGCTCCAACATTCTGTTTCTAACACTTCTAATAAATGTCCATGGTCTAACCTTGCCCTTTCTTCCTCAGCTTCCTTTCCAAATTGTCTTTCCTTCCTAACTTCCCTATTTGTTGATGGTACTGGAATGTCCCCAAACTCAGGCTCAAAACAACTTTTAATTGATCATTTTTGCACCTCTAATCATAAATGGCAATTTCTCATTTACATATAGTGCTATGTAGATGACAAAGTGCTCTCCCATAAATTCTATCATTCTGTCCTCTGCCAAGTAGGAAGGGAACACATGCTTTCTTTTCACTACACCAATTCTCAGAAGCCAAGTTCTGTTCATTCTTCCTTTGTTTGTTTTTTGCTTTTGCCCATTTCCGCGTTCCCACGCCATTCTCTCCTCTGTCTCTAATTCATAACAGATAGTGCTGCCCGATTAATCTTCTTAAGAAACTAATCTCACCAAGTCAGTCCATTTTAGCCCTCTCTGTGGAGTATTGTTGTTCCGTCGTGTCGACTTTTCGTGGGTTTTCTTGGCAAAGATACCGGAGTGGTTTGCCATTTCCTTCTCCAGTTCATTTCATAGAAGAGGAAACTGAGGCAAACAGGATTAAGTGACTTGTTCAGTGTCACACAGCTAGTAAGTGTCTGCAACCGGTTTCGAACTCAGCTCTTCCTGTCTCCATACCGTTCGCTTTATCACCTAGCTTCCAATGGGACTACATTATAGAATACCAGCTGCTTGGCCTGGCATTTAAGGCTCTCCAGAGTCTGGCACAAGTTTTCCATTCTGGCTTTTGTGAGGAAAGTCCTTTATAGTCCTTAAAACTCTATGTAGTCTATATGACTACAAGTTATTGTTATTGCATGAACCTTTCTCTTTAGTCAAGCTGGTCTGCCTACGCAGATTACCGAATTAAAGGAAGATTACATAAAGATGTTGGATGACAGACAAGTGTCAGCAGGGGCCAAGCCGAAACATTCTAGAGACAGCTTGTGAGAAGCAGGGGAGACCGGGAAGAACAAAAGAAACACCAAGTTCATATCGAGCACCACGGGACTCGTTGGGTAAACTCTGAACCGCGATAGGCGCAGGCGGGACGGGGCGGGGCGGGGGGGGTAGGGTTGGGACGGGGCAGGGGAGGGGTCTGGCAGAGTGGTCACAAATCCTAGTTGGGGAAAAGCGAGTTGGAAGATTTAGCGAAAGTGAGGAAGCTGCGACGTGTTACTCTACCCTTCCCCTTACACTATTTGCCAGGCTTCCTAGTTGTTCCAGGTGCGAATCTACACCTCCTCCGTTCCTGGCAGTCGACTGAGAACGTGTGAGTGGCCACTCCAGAGCCAGTATCCCACCTAGCACCCACACAAGTCAGACCGCAGGCTAGTGGGGAGCCAGAGAAGTGGCCCTGGAGCCCCTCTCCCAGATGTCCAAGGCTACCCTCATTCCCGAGGACCATTTGCGAGTCCCTCCGGTTCAGTTTCCATTTATGTTAACAATAGTTCACATGCCTGTGGCGTTTAGCAGTTTCCAAAGCGCATTCGTCACAAGACCCACTGTGAAGCAGGCAGTGCACTTTGTCCTAGCCCGATCGCTGCTGTGGTGAGGCTGCTTATTCAGACGTTGAAACAAGGCATCCTGGCCTAATGGCGAAAGTCAGCCAGTCAACACGCATTTATTATGTGCAACATACAGACATGCAGACATACATGTGTGTATGCATATGTATATATTCGTATATGTACATATGTGTATATTATGCATATATACATACGTATACATACACACACAAGGAACTCACTGGATTAAGAGTCACAGGGCATAACGTTGGAATTCTGCTCTGTTATCCCATGTGTGACCTTGGGCTACATTTCTCCTCTCTGGACCTCAGTTTCTTCATTTGTAAATAAGGGGGTTGGAGTGAAATACATGGTCTCTAAGGGACTTTCCAGCTCTAAGAGTCTTTGATCATATGGACCTGTAGCAGAGAATTTTCTTCACGGTTTTCTTGATCTCATAACACCCCTTCCCTCTGTTCCTTTATCACCACCCAGGACAAAAGGCTCTTCATTCCAAGCACCCTGTAGCATTTTATTGTCATAGGCTCATCTGGTAGTGTTGGGCTTACGAGAAGGAGAGCTAGATTCTGGCTCTGGCTGCAGAACTAATGAGCTAAGTGTGATCTCAGTAAGCTCCTTGACCTCTATTGGTCTCTGCTTCCTCATCTGTAAGATAAGAGGGTTGAAGTGGATGATTTTAGTCTTTTCCAGATATAAACCTCTGTTTCATTTTCAATCAGAATCTGAACCTGCTACTCTAGCAAGTCAAGCCTTGAGAACTTATGTTTCAGAAGGCAAGTGGCAGTCACTGGATCTGCCTACCTAAAATCTCATCTTAACTCTGTCACTAAACTGTGTGACCTCAACGAAGTTGTTTCCTGGGTCTCACCTCTCTGAGTCTCAGCTTCCTTATCTGTAAAATGGCAATAACACTGCCTCTCCAGCTTATGAAGATCAGAGCATATCATGTGTTTATTAACCTCAAATTCTGTACAAGTTGCCAGCTAATATCAGTAGCTAGGTACTAAAAAAAACTTAAACAAACTAATAATACATAGGTATTAAAGAATCAACAAACTTATACATCCCTATATGCAGCCTGAGTATATTGAACACACCATCTCAGAATTTTAACCTTGGACACACATTATAGGGTCCTAGGAGCTGGACTGTTGGCACCAAATAGACATTTATCATCATCATTATCATCACTTGATCTGTGCTTCCCTCTCATTATTTCCCTTGGAACAAAGGATAGAACCTTTAGCCCATTGTATTTTTGGCACTAGGTTGGGTATGTAGTCCCCTGTTCTCTTAAAGTTAGCAAGCTCAAAGGAATACATAGACAAGCAAACGACTAACACCTAGACCAGTGAATGATACCACAATGTGGAGCGGGTGAAACAAAGACAGCATCAGGAAGAACTGGTTTCAAACCTTCCTCTGACACTAGTGGTGTGACCCTGAACAAGTCATATAACCTCTATGAGACTCAAACAACTCTTTAAAATTTACCCACTAAGTCATGGAAGGATTAGTATCTGCCTTGATGGAAGGCACCCCCTAAACCTTCAAAATCACAGACATTCCAAAGGAAGAGAGAAAGAAACTTTATATATGGTAAGGATCCCCAGGAGGAGGGAGGTAGGAAAAGATCATAGTGCTCTGGGGTGGTCAGGAAATAATATTAACAAGAGCTGACATTCATATACCATTTTATAGGCTACCACATGCCTTGCATACATCCTCTTGAAGACTTTCTTGACCCTCCCCCTAGCTTCTAATGCTTTTGCCCTCAAATTACTTTTTATTATATATACATATATATTACATATTATTTCCTCAGCCCCATAGAATGTAAGTGCTTTGAGGCCAGAGACTTCCATTTTTTTATCCCCAGTGGCTGAAGTTAATAAGTGAATGTTGATTGATTAATCTTATTTGGTCCTCAAAACAATTTGGGACAATAGTGGTACTTACCTAAATATTGTTGTTCCCTATTTTACAGGTGGAGGAACTGAAGTGAAGTAACTTCCCTAAGGTCAGGTGACAGATAGAAAGCCAGCTTCCTTGATTGCAGATCCCATCTTTTTCCAAAGCACCAAACTGCCTCTGGCCTCATGAAGGAGATTTGACTCCACCTTGAAAGATGGAAAGGAGTAGGGGAAGACAATGTGGGAGCCACATGAGCAAGGGTGAAGAGAGGTAAATATGGAAGATCATGGGAAGGGGAGGATGGGATAAGGGAGGAGTTGGAGAAATGACACTTTCACTTCTTGTTACTTACTCCCAGGTTCCAATTTATCGCCCACCATAAAATGATTTGCCCATTCCTGACTTCCAAGCCTGAACACATGCCATCCTCTCAGTTTCTAAATGTCTTGTTGTCCACCACACCCCTTCACAGTTCTATCCCAGTCCTCAAGCTCTTCAGCTCTTCCTCTACATTTTCTTTTCTTAATTCCAATCATTTGATTATCTGGCATTTCCTTTTATCTCTTACAGAGTGATGTGCACTGTGGCCCTCATTTTCTTGACTGCCTGTTTCTAAAGGCTTTGTGTGTGTGTAAGGATTGTGTTCCAGTCCTCAGCTAGACTGTGAACCCCTTGGGGATAGAGACTGTGTTAACTTGGTGTCGAACTAGTTGTATGATCCCACTGACCTAGTCACTTAACCTTTCTGATTCTCAGGTTTCCTCTCTTTCTAGCCTCACAGAATGATTGTGAGAATCATTTGAGAGATAGGGTGTGAAAGTACTTTGTAAACAGGAAAGAGTCATGCAAAAAGTAAAGTATTATTATTTTAGGAATCTGGTTGTACTATTCATTTGCTGAAAGGGGTGTTTATGTGTGTGTGTGTGTGTGAGAGAGAGACAGACAGACAGACAGACAGACAGAGAGAGACAGAGACAGAGACAGAGACAGAGACAGAGACAGAGACAGAGAGATAGAGAGAGAGACTCCCAGTGTTGAAACTGTATCCAATGCAGACCAGCAACCTGTCTGTAACTTAAGAAGACACAGAGAGGGGAGGGCTACATTGGGAAATGTAGGTGATACCCTGATTAGACTGGCAAAGATGACAAAAATGGGAAATGACAATTGCTGGAGAGGCTAGGAAAAACAGGCAACTGATTTTCTTTTGGTGGAATTGTAAATTGCAATCTGGCCATTCTGGAAAGCAGTTTCGAACTATGACCCCAAAATCACTAAATTGTATCTAAATTTTGATCCATCAATACCATTATTAGACCCATACCTCAAAGAGATAAAAGAAAAGTACAAAAATACTTATAGTAACTCTTAATTGTATAGCAAAGAACCAAAAACTGAAGAGTGACCACCATTTGGGGAATGGCAGAACAAATTATGACATATGAATGTAATGGAATAGTATTGCCCCCATTAAAAATGAGAAAAGCTATGGTTTCAGAGAAACTGGGGAAGACTTGTTTGAACTGGGTCAGAGTGAAATGATCAGAACTAGGAGAACAAGTTAGATAATAACAAAATCATAAAGAAAAATCTTTTTTTCTTTTCCTAGTGGGGAAAGGAAGCCCTAAAAAAGGAAAGAAAAAAAAAGAGGGTCTTTGAGGCACTTTCTAAAAAATGCACAGAAGAGAATAGAAGGTAAAAAAGAATCAAAGACAATCGGGACAGCTTTGAGAGTTACATGTATTTATTATATATTTTAAAAAGAAAAGCTGACTTTATATAGGAGATGCACACATAATTTTCCTTTTCTGTTCTACTATATAATATGTACATATGTGTGCATATGCTCATTTTCTTTGCTATGCGTTATGTTCAAAATAAAAAATTTTAAAATAATTGTGGAGCCCTACACAACGTATGAACCCCCCCCCCTTTACTTTCTTTTGTATGTTGTCTTCCCCCTTAGATTGTAAGCTGCTTGAGGTCAGGTGACTTTCTTTTTCATATTTGTATCCCCAGCTCTTGGAACAGTACCTGGCACTTAGAAGGCATTTAATAAATGTCTGTTGACTATTGGCTATCACTGTAGACAATGTAAAAACAACAATAATTAAAACAACAGTATTTTTTGAGTTTAAAAGTGTGGCCGGGGGCACTGAAAGTTTAACAGACTTGCCCACGATCATGCAATCAATCAAGAAACATCTATTAAGCCCTGACTGTATACCCAGCTGCCTAAGATAACGACAATCGCTATTTATCTTAAATGATAAAGGTGAGAACAGCTTTGTCATAGTGACTACAGAGCCAGTCTTGTAATCAGGAAGACCCGGGGAAGAGTTCTGCCTCTGACCACTACTAGCTGTGTGACCCCTGGGCAAACCACTTAATGTCTTAGTGCTCTAGCCAATTCTGAGACCTTAAGTTGCAAAGCAGGTGCCTATTTGCACTGGTAGAAAGAGTTTACTCGTCGGGAGTTCCCTACACTGGTGAAATCAGAGGTCCACAACCCCCAAAATACCCATTAATATTTAACGTATCTTCCTATAGTGCTCCAGATCCTGTGGGCCCCACTCCCTAAAATGTTGTTAGCTTGACAGCTTTATTGTTCGCTCTCGCTTAGCGTAGCCCATAGCCTGCTCTCTCAATTCTCCTGTGTTCCCTAGTACTCCCTTCTCCCTCGACCTCTCCTACACACTCGGCCTCTCCTAGCCTTCTTTAGCATACCCACAAAGACTCATTTAAAGTCTTGGCTCCTGGTAACCCTTCCATTCTACTCTGCCCTCAGGCTCCACTTGTCCACTCCCTGCCCCTGAATCAAGGTCTGCGGGTTTAACTCAAATCTGAGGCTCTCTCTTTGTCCTCTCCCCTCTCCTTCCTACACACCACAATCTTTCCTACCCAGAGTCAAAATAACAAAGGCTCATATTTCTGTAATGCTTTCAGGTTTACAAAATGCTTTCAATCTCTGTGGAGTACGTAGTTAAAATCATTATTCTCATTTGCCAAAATGAAGACACCGAGACTCAGTAACTTACCCACAGGGTGCGAAGTATCGAGATCAGTTCTCATCCAGAACGGTTTCCATCGCCCTACGCTGACTGCCTCTCTAGACATTCTAGTGCGCCTAGTACTGTGCAAACCTCTGGTTGATTAATCCCCTCCCTGCAATGGCCTTCAGTCGGGGGTTTAGGTAGGGCTCCTGAATGGATGGGTGATATCAGTCCCTGCCTCCCAGGAGAACCGATGGGCTGCCGCCTGTTTGATAGGGGTTAAAGACTTCAGAAGGTTGGGGGTTCCCGAGCTCACATTCCTGGAGGCTGGGGGACTCACTTGGTACCCAGTACTATTGAGACTGCTCTTGGTCTAAGGCCACGGTCTCCAGGTAGCGAGCTGGGGGCGGGGCCTCGTAGTGTGTGTGGGGGAGAGTAGGGACCTGAAGCTGGGGGCGGGGCTCGCGCTGAGGGGCGGGGCCCTAGTAGGGAGAGGCAGAGTCCCCAAGATCCGGGGTGGGGCGGGGCTCTGGAGGCTGGGGGCGCTGCAGTCCGGATGCCCGTCGCCACTGTCGCCGCCGCAGTTCTCACAGTCTCTGCTGTTCCCGCTGCCCTGAGGATCCCCTCTGGGGGTTCAGTATCCTGATCCCAAGTGAGCGGTCCCTAAGCTCCTGCCAGCTCGGTGAAGGGCCGGTCTCTTCCTCTCTCCAAGGGACCCTGACTGACGGTCAGTGTGGTCCCAGGATGGAGCCTCATCCGGCAGCCGCGGGAGACTCAGAGACAACTCGCTTGGTGAACCCCCGGGCTCACAGCTGCGCCGGCAGCCTCCGTCTCAAGAGGTCAGAGCCCAATTCCTCCCTATTAGACCTGGTCTTTTGACGCTCCATCCAGTTTCCCTCTGTCTATCTTGCTTCCCCCCCCCCCCCCGCCCCTTTCGTTGTCTCCTTTTCTCTTTTCCTGTCCCACTCCCCTCAGAGTCTCTCTACTGTCTATAGTCCCACCTTCTGTGCCTCGACCTTCCGATTCATCTGCTCGCCTGTCCCACGGCCTGTCACCCTCCCTCAGTTTATCCCTAAGAGGATTTCCTCTGTTTCCTTGTCTGTCCTTTCAAGTTTCTTGGGCTTCCCCTCCTCCCCTGTACCTCTATCCCCTCAACTCCTGCATCTCAGTGCCCCCTCAGCACCCCCCATTTCCCTATTGCTCTCCTCTTTTTCTCGGCCACCGGGTTGCAGCTGCCGCAGGGACAGCCTCAGACTCCGCTCTTGCAGGCTGCCCTCCCCTCTGTCCGCATTATCCCCCCGTTTATTCATCCCCCCGATCATTAGCCCCTCACCCCCATTCCTCCCACCACGGCTCCCCACACAGGGCTGACCTCCTTAGTACTCAGTGACTGGGGAGAAGCAGACCGCATTAGGCCAGCAGGACTGGGATCCCAGTTGCCCGAAAATTTGTCCACTGGAGGAAGAGGGGCACATTTCTGGCAGGCGCACTCCTTCCGAACCATTCTGGGTGCCCCAGATCCCGAGGCTCCCAATTCCAACATCCTCAGCTCCCCAGTCTCTTCTTCCTGATCTCATTCCCCTGGATCCCCAGTCCTGATTCTTCTCTGCTGTGAGGCGAAGGCGGGGGGCTTCATCCTAGCTGCGTCCAGAGGGGCAGTGGGGATTCAGGCCTTGGCACCTGACAGTCTGTGAGGAGGGCGAGCTCTGAGGTCGGCGTCAGGGGAGGTGGGTCTTCTGTCGGGGGACGGGGGGGACAAGGATCAAAGCTAGTGTCAGGGAAAGCAAGGAAGGGGGGAGGAAAAGAGCAGGTGCGGTTTGGGCGGTGGGGGGTATTCCCGGCTCAGCACAGACGTGGTTCCGGGGGCGGCGAGGTGTGAAATGAGCCGCGAAGCCGCCAGGGACAGAGGGGTTGGGGGCGGGAGAACCGCCCCCACAGCCTCAGTTGGCTTTCCTATTTAATACAACCCCCCCCCTCCCCAGCCCATCCTGCTACACCCTTCCCACCCACCCCCTCAATCTTGCTTTCCCTCTCTCTGCACCCTGGCCAGACTGTGCGTGCGTGCCTTGTCTCTCTACTTATCTGTCTGCTGCTTGCGGTCCTCGGCCGTCTGTCTTTCTCTGGATTTGCTCCTTAGTCTCTATCTTTCTGGCTAAGCCTTTCAGTCTTTCTGTATCCCCCTCCTCATTTGTCCCTTTTTCTTTGTCTTTCCTACATTCCTCACTCTTTTCTCCTTATAGACTTTAGGAATTGTGTGTAGGAAGGCGTAGGAGGATGGAATAGCGCGACCCTATATGAGGGGCTGAGGGGAGAGGAAAGACTCACAAAAGAGAGAATATATAGATTTAGGGTCTCTGGTCCCTGAAGTTCTGGAAGGGATTCTTTTGACTCTGCCTTCCTCTCTCTCCCATGCCCAAATCGTCCCTCTTACATCCCCACCTCCCAATTTTCTCTTTCTAGGGAAGGAGGTTGGAGGTTAAGAGAGGCCTGGAAAAGTGTCCTTCCCTCCCCAGAGCAGAATTGAACCATCCCGATCTTGCTTCTGAAAAATGAACACAAACCCACTCCTCATATCTGATAGAACAAAAGAGAGGCCTGTTGCCTCCCTAGGAAGATAGATTCTCAATATCAGTGTGTGTGTGTGTGTGTGTGTGTGTGTGTGTGTGTGTGTGTGTGTTTTGAATGGCCTCACATTTGAGTGTGTGCTTCTACACAGAATGCACTTGAATGCAGCCTGTACATAACTATCATCGTTTGGTGCAATTACCAAGTAGGTCTCTGAATCTATGGGCAACCCTTTTGGAGCACAGTCCATGCAACACTCTCTTTAGAACAAGAATTGGGCTGAAAAATTCATCTAAACGTCAAACATCTGGATATGAAATTTGTCTTCACCCCTGAGTTTCTTTCCCCATCCCACCCTTCTGTGGAACCCTTTCCTCCATTTTCTTCCCCAACTGTCACTGGCTCTTTGGGCTTCACTTTACGAAAAGATTCCATTCCTCTCTTAAACGGGCCATCCTTTAACCTTTTGTCAAAAGCAAAGAACCCTACTACCAAAAGGGATTGGGAAGTTTAAGGACTGATTCTTAGATCCTGGTGGGAGTGAGGAAAGGCAAGGCTATGAGACACAGGGGCTGAGTGATAGACTGAGCTCGAGACCATGATTGGTGCTAAAAGCTGAGGCGTGGGAGAGAACAGCATCTGAATCTCCTGGTGAGTGTTGGAGGAGGGTGCTAAGTTGTCTGGGGCTGGGCTCCCACTGATAGTTACTGATGAACTATGTCCTCAGCCCTATTGTCTGAGGGAATTGTTCAATGTGGACTGGACTCCCAGTGACAGCCAAAGCTGATTAGTGTCCTCAGCCCCAAAGTCTAGGGTGGTTGTCTGATGTAGGCTGTTTGGCTTAGGGCTTCCCTGGCATCAGTCTCTTCACAGAGCCTTCAAAGTCCCCCCCGGAAGAACAAGATCCTCTGGAGCAACCTAGGTTCCATCACTGCCACGTAGACTGTATCCCTCGGTCTGGCCTTAGCCCTGAGCAGCTGCAGGCCCAGAAGCAACTGTCTGCTGCCTGTGCTGTCTGTTTCCTCTTCATGGCAGGGGAGATTGTGGGTATGTCGGGCAACCCCCACCCTACCCCCTGCTCAAGGGTCCTCTTCCCTGGGAAACTCAGCAGCTGCTTCCAATTCTGGCTTCCTGGGAAAGGGCCACAGACATAGCAGGAAGAGGCTAAGGATGGATGACCGGTGAATGAAAAGGGGGTGCTGTGAACACTTAGGGACTTGGCAGGGGCAGAGCAATGAGGGCATTATCAGTCAACAGACATGCATTTATGAATTTACCATGTACCAAGCACTGTCCTAAGCGCTGGGAAGCTTACACCCTAACAGGAGACAACACGTGTATATACACATACACATGTATAGATACACAGGTATATTCGAGACACATAGAAAGCAGGAAAAAAGTCACTGTCAGCTTGTGGGGGGAGGGTCCAGAAAAAGCTTCCTGCTGAGAGTGGCATTTGAGCTGATCTTTGAAGGAAACCAAGGGATGGAATTCAGATTTGGGGGTAGGATGGTATCAAGGAGCTAGCACTAGTCTTGGGGTATTGCAGGTGGATATTTAGCCCACAGCCTCGCCATCATGACCGATGCCGTCCACCTGCTGGCAGATGTGGGCAGCATGGCAGGCAGTCTCTTTTCCCTCTGGCTCTCCACTCGCCCAGCCACCCGAACCATGACCTTTGGCTGGCACCGATCAGGTAAGGGCTTCCATGTGATCCTATGCGTCCTCTACAGAATCCCTGGGACCCCTGGAGTAACCCACCAGACCTTGTTATACTTTCCCCTCCAGCCTTTGGCCTTCATGTTGTCCCCATGATTCCCTCCTCATCTTTCCCCTTCTCACAGAGGAACTCGTCTCTGTGTGATCCCCCTAACATCTTTCTCTCTCCTCACAGAAACGTTAGGGGCTTTAGCCTCTGTGCTGTCCCTCTGGATTGTCACTGCTGTCTTGCTCTATCTGGCTTTTGTGCGTCTTCTGAACAGTGACTACCACATTGAGGGAGATGCCATGTTAATCACTGCAGGCATTGCTGTCTGTGCCAATCTTTTGTACGTATGTACTGCCCTAGGGTCACCTGGAATGCTTTGTATTTAAAAAGGAGCCTGGCAAGGCAGAGCTCTGAGATGGGAGACAGGTGTGACTCACTCATTCATAGACAGGGAGAAAGATTAAATGAACACACACGTCCCAGTGGCCCTCAGGGAGGATAAAATCTGCTTGGAGAGGAGGCTGGAAATACCAGAGCCCCTCACTCTGGAGAGTTGAGGATTTCCTTGACCTTCCTCTTCTACCCTTCCCTTCTCCCACCTCCCCTTTGGGGTGTGAGTCTGGGTGCAGTAGGGCTAGGGAGCAAAGATGCAGAGAAGGGGCCTCTGGGGAACATGAGAGTAGATGAGAGAGCCAGGCATGAGGTGGCTCAGGTGACTGGTGCCCCAGGTCTAGTATCTTGTGGCTTCCCCCCTCCCCAGAATGGCTTTTGTGCTGCACCAGGCCTCTCCCGGACATAGCCATGGGTCCAAGGGAACCGAGTATGCTCCACTGGAGGAGGGGCAAAGGGGCCCTCTGAATCTCTACAACACCAGCGTGCGGGCAGCGTTTGTGCATGTTCTGGGGGACTTACTTCAAAGCCTCGGGGTTCTGGCTGCATCCATCCTCATTTACTTCAAGGTATGGCCAAGGGGTACTCCTGGCCCCTCTTCACAGCCCCTCACTCTAACCCCAGGCTCTATAGCCTACCACAGCTCCCTAAGAACCCAAACTCTTGACCTTGCTCTCAGCTACATTTCCTGCTCTTCTTTCAGGGTCATGGTAGGTGTGGCCACTTAAGTCTGGTCCAGCTAGCCACATCCAAGGGGCCCCTACTTCAAAGGTTCTAGTTCTCTTACCATCCACACCCTGCTTACTGGCATCTTTCTCTGTAGCCCCAGTATAAAGCAGCGGACCCCATCAGCACCTTCCTGTTCTCCATCTGTGCCCTGGGTTCCACTGCTCCCACCCTTCGGGATGTTCTTCGGATCCTCATGGAAGGTAAACTACAAGCCCTACTCAACCTTCTTTGTGCAGACTGTTTCTAAAACAAGCAACACCCACCCCAAAAAAAAAACGCTCTCTTATCAGCAACCACCAATATCAAATACACAAACACAAGCCACTTTCTTTTTGTATGGGCTTTTTTTAAGCAATCAGGGTTAAGTGACTTGCCCGGGGTTACCTAGCTAGTAAATGTCTGAGGCTGGATTTGAACTCAGGTCCTCCTGACTCAAGGGCCAGTGCTCCATCCACTATGCCACCTTGCTGCTTCCTTACTTGCTTTCCATAAAACCATAAACTTTGCTAATAATAACAAAATGGTCCATTCTGTTTTCTATGTCCAAGGGAAATCTTCCTGTATTTCCTCCTTACAGTATAAGGAAATGTATTCCATTATGTCCATATACCACATCTGTTGATCCATTTTCCAGTTATTGAGTAGATGGTATTTTCCAATTTGTGGCTATTATGAACGATACTGCTTAGAATGTAGTCTTTGTACAAATAGATATTTTTCCCCCTTGCTGAACCATAACATCTTAAAAGTATTGTCCTAACCTAACTTGATCACTGAGTCAAAGGCTGTGGATCCCTTTTGTAGCTCTTCCTGTCTGATTCCATACTTGCTTTCCAAAATGAACTCACTGATTCCCAGATCTCTCAGCAATGCCATAATATCAGGGTGCTTTTATCCTCCTCCCCTGAAGCTGAGTGGCCCCATTGACTCTTATCTCAAACTCTTTCCTCCTGTAGAAGGAGGGAATTAAAAAAATGGAACAACTACCTAGCAAGGTCTCTTCGACACAGTCTCCTCTGGGAGGATGACTATTGAAATTGTTTAGGGCCTAGAGTATTGTCTAAAGGTAAAGGAAGGAGGCATGAACTAAAGGCAAGCTGAGTGGGAATCAGATCACAGGTCTCCAAAGGACCTCGGAGATTAATTACTCTAACCCGAGTCATTTTGGAGCTGAGGAAGCTGAAACTCAATGACTTACCCAAGGTCATACAAGTAGTAGAGTAGGATTTGAACTCAGATCCTCTTAACTACAGAATCATTGTATCACATTATAGGTACCCCCTATGGCATCTACTATGAACCAGTTCGGGACCTGCTGCTGTCAGTGCCAGGAGTCAGGGCAATTCACGAGCTGCACCTGTGGGCCCTGACCCTCACCTACCATGCTATTTCTGCCCACCTGGCCATTGGTAAGTGTCTGGGATGTCCCAGATCATGTGTGTAGGAGATTCTTTTTCCTAAACCGCATCCTAGAATGCAAAACCAGAGTGGGGGTGGTGGGTGGGGACAAAAATATCTTTTCCTCTGTGTTCCTTATGCCATCACTCCCCCCCCCCCCCCGCCCCACCACACACACATATACACACATACAGCATCATGGTCAAAGTAGGGAAATAATAGTTGGGGGGAAAAGGCAGGTTTTCTGGAAAGGGTTTCACTCTTTCACAAGTATTAAAATGAATTAGAAATCTCAATTCAAACTGGCTTTAATGAAATGCCCAAGGGCCCCTCCCCACAATGTCAAGCCCCATTAGTCTTTATCTCATTCTCTTTTGCCCCTATTCTAATCTCCCCTGGGATTCTGATACTGCCTTCTTATCATTCTTCCACAGATGCTACCGCAGACCCTGAGGCCGTCCGGGCAGAAGCTGCCTCTCTGCTCCACAACCGCTTTGGATTTTGTACCATAACTCTCCAGGTGGAGCAGTACCAGCCTGACATGGTTCAGTGCCCAAACTGCCAGGAACCCCCACAGGCCTGAGCATTTCAGGCGCCCCCACCTGTCTTTCTTCCTGCTGCCCAGGGACCTCCTTTACTCCCCACCCCATCTCCTCACCAGGCTGCCAGGCCCCGACTCAGCACTGGATTCTTCATTTGCTAGGCCCCTTTTCGGGGGGGAGAAGTAGCCACTTGCCTGATTTTTCTGCCCTAGGCAGAATGGATCAAGGATGGGTCAAAAACTCTCCCTTCCCCAACAACCTCAACTCTGAGCCCCACCCTCCTATCCCCCAAGCCTTGTAGCCCCAGTGGGCATGACCAAAGTAGGGGGCTACCCTACTGGGTATGACCAAATTCAGAGGTGGAGGTCTAGGGTTGAAGTGCAGCCAGTATGAGGAGGGAAGAAGGATCCTGGGGAGTAACATGATCTTCCCTCCCCTGTTCCTCTGGGGAGCTCCACATAGCCTCATGTTTGTGTACCTCATTCATGTGTTGTGATAGGCTGGCTGGCTGGCTATGCTGTTTGTGTGGTTGTGGTCCTCAGTGTCTGTCTGCCTGCAATGTCCCTTCTCTGTGTGTAGCCCTCTGTCAATGCTGCTCTCTGGGCATCCATGGGTCCCTCAGTCTGCACTCTGTGTCTCAGCCTGTGGCTTGTCCATGTATTGGTGCTGTGTTGTGTTTGTCCGTGTGGCAGTGCTGTGGTCTCTGTGAGCCTACACCCCCTGTTTGTCTGTTCTGTGTTCTGTCTGCTCCTCTATTGGTGCTGTGCTCTCACTCTGCCCTGGGTTTGAGGGGTGACACCACAGCAGCTTTGGGCCAATAAAGGAATGTCAAACAGTACCAGTTACTGTCTTCTGTGTATGTGTGGTCAAGAAGGAGGGAGAGAATCAGTGGAGCTGGACACTGGAGTTCAATACCTCTTCCAGTCATTCAACTAGCATTTATCAAGTACCTACTACATGCCAGACACTGTGCTGGAAGCTAGAGATTCAAGACAAGAAGGAAAAAGCTCTTGCCCTCCAGAAGCCTGCATCATCTCAACATGTTTCTTGTTCCTGCCCATTTAGATCTAATAATCCTAATAATCCACCTCAAAAACATCCAGCACCCTAATGGAGTCCTGCCTATTTATTTGTTCTACAAGATACTTAACATGAGTAAAGTGAATCCCATGCCCATCTCCTGAGCTGTTTACTGGGGAGACTTGAGAGTTCCCAGGTTGGAACCTTCCCTGCAGCAGAAGGTGTGTAGTCCCATGAGTACAGGATTGTAGAGTCCTGGGGTGAAGTACTCATTATCATAGGAGCCTAGGCTTAGAGGTGAAAGGGCCATTAGAGGCATCTTAAGTACAATGTCCTCATTTTATTAATGAGAAAGCTGGGGCCCAGAGAAGTTAGATGACCATGCTCACACAGGTCATAATAGCAGAACTGGGATTTAAACCCAGGTCCTATGACTCTGTATTCTACCATATATCCAGACTTTGGGAGGCTTTTATTCTGCTTACCCCAAGATTCCCAATGTCATAGGGCTACTCAGTAGTTCAAGGGCTGAGGCATGCCAAGTCTCCAGAGCTCCCTGTTCCAGGGTGAACTGGTAGGGTGAAAACTAGGACCCAGAGATAGGGAAAGTGGCTGGAACATGGCAATGAAGTGCAAAAATGAAAGAGACCCAGGCCTCATGCTCTGGAAACAGGATGAAATGACTTATAGAAGAGACTGTTATAGACTAGGGCTTGGGAATGAGGTGAAGAGACTGACAGTCTATCAACGATTTAAGGGAGGGGAAGTCAGACTAGCAGCCCCAGCTGGTTTCCACGCTTAGCTAGTCCCTGACACCTTCTCGTTTTCTGTCTCATTGACTACGGGCCCTAGGGATGGGATGGGGTTGGAGGAGAGACAGGAGAAAGACATAAAGGAAGATGAGAAAGGTAGAAAGGTGAGGGGGGGGGGGTGAAGACAAGGCGGGGGGCGGGGAGAGAGAGAGAGAGAGAGAGAGGGTGGGAGAGAGAGGAAGGGTGGTAGAGAGAGGGAGGGTGGGAGAGGGGGAGGGAGAGGGAGAGGGAGGAGAGAAGACAGAAATGGAGGGAGAGAAAAAGGGAGGGAGGTTAGAGTGTCTAATTTTACCTTAAAAGTATTCTCCAGTGGCAGCTTTTCCAGACACAGCTGAGTGCCCCTTACAGCCCAAGTCCCCTCTGGAGTGAATCCTGGAATCCATACTGGTGTTAAACAATGCCGTTTTAGTATATTGCTTGTGTGCTAAGAGTACCTCAAGCCTCAGACCAGTTCTCCGCTGTACAGAAAGCAGCTCGGCTTGCCCCACAATGTATATTCTTGCTCCCTACTACTATGAATCCCTGAATCACAGAATTTCAGAACCATAAGAGATCTTGGCCACCAACCAGTTCAATGCCCTTATTTTATAGAGCGGAAAACCAATCCAGGAATTAGACCAAGAGAACAGAGTTAGTATACAGCTGGGTCTTATGTCTCACAGGCCAGTGTTCTGTCCATCTCCAATTGCCCCTGGCCCCCTTCCCAGCTTTCTCCAAGAGTTCCAATTCCCTCTGTAAGCAGGGTTTCTCTTGGCCCTTTTCCATCGCCATCCTGTACCAATACCCATGGCACCTCTTGCACTCTAGGCCTGCCCTATAAACCCTTCTGGCTCCCCACCCTTCCTGCCATATGAGAAATAGCAGTTATCCTGGGCCCAGTGACTTCAGTATAAGGGAGGAGCCAGGCCAGCTATGTCATCAAGGAACAGTCCATGCAGCTGACGGGTTCATAGGATAGTCATAGGTCCTTCCCCATCAGAGAACCTGAATTCTTCCAGTTAGTTCCAGCTAGTTATGAGCCTAGGGAGGCTAAAACACTGAACATACTCTGAGGGAACCTTCACCTGAAGGGATGCCACACACACTCTAACCTGTGATATTAGATAATATCTGGACTAAGTTTAGGGACATCTGTCTTGGAAAGGGCCCAGGGCAGGTTAAACCCAGAGGGTGGGGAAGAGATTTCCAGCCAGGAAAAAGGGAAACCTGTTCTGGAAAGTCCATTGGGGTAGGACAGAGATTGAGAGAAAAAGTCTGGAGGATGGATGGAGCCTCAGCTAAACTGCAACAAATTCCCTACCTTGCCTCGCAGATAACAGGCTTCAGAGTATCTGTCAGAGAAGGACGGTGAAATACAGTGAGAGTGGGTGATCTGGGTCTCCTTGTTCTTCCCATTAGCTGTGGCTTCTCCTGAGGGATTTGACTCATGCCTTATCTCTCCTCCCAGCTGCCTCAGCTGAGATTAGGTGTCTTTCCTCCTCTACCTTTCTCCTTTATCTCAGGAGGGGAGAGGGGTGAGAGGGAAGGGCAATCAGCATATCTGGATGAGGGGATGGTAAGAAGAAGGGGGATAGGGCTCAAGGGGAGAAAACAAAGAGAAATTGGAGAATGGGTGTCTAGTGCCTCCCCCCTTCCTTATCCATCATCAGCGGCCGTGGCAGCACTTTACACAGCTGATTAACTATGAGAGTGAAAGCAGGGAGAGCGTGTGAGAGTGAGCCGTGGATTACACACACACACACACACACACACACACACACACACACACACACACACACTGAGTGTATAGACAGCTGCCGAAAACAAGTGAACACATGTACAGTGAGAGAAAAAGATAATCAATGTGAAGGTGGAGTTGGATGACAGTGCATAAAAAACTCTAGGGCTGGCTGAGACCCTATCAAGATCTATAGTTCCCTCTCCTTTGGGTGGCACCTCCCCCAGGTCCCTATTGTTCCTCTTACCTGGAGGCTATAGGGCCAGGAGTCTCTCTTGGTGGGATAGACTAAGTAGTAGAACCTTCCAATCGGAACAGGTCAGATTCAGGAGACCCAAACTGGGCAGAAGAAAAGTCTGTTACATAAGGCCAGAGTAAAAGCCAAACCTTCAGGCTCCCACCTTAACTATCCCAGCCTTTACCAATGTCTCAGAAAAATCATTATTTCTTGGTTACTTTTCATGCTCCTCCTGCCTTGATGAACCTCACGGCAGATGGCATCCAGATGCTCTTATTCTCTCAAACCACCCTTTCACTTTCTTTTTGTTGTTGTTGTCAGTAAACTACTTTACTGATACAGAGGACTTAGGATTGATATTAGACCCCATGTGAAGTGCATTTCTCCCTCATTTATTTACATAGTCAGTTATTCATTCATTTTTAATTTTAAACTAATGCTCCACCTTTTTGCACAACATATTGATTTTCCAAGATATTCTTCTTCCCTACCCCCTACCCAGTGAGCCTTCCCTTGCAGCAGAATAAAAAAGAAAAGGAAAACAGTTAAGCAAAACCAACCAACAACATGTATTATTTCTGACAATTAATTCAGAAAGTTGCAATATTCTACAATCATAGTCCACCCCTCCCACCCCCAACCCCCAGGGAAGAGAGGGACATGCATTTTCTCTTTTCTTCTCCAGGACCAACCATGACTGACATTCAGTGTCATTTTATTGTTCCTTTCTGTACATTGTGATCATCACTGAGTATATTTTTAATGGTTGTTTAGTTCACTCCACCTGAACTTATATTTCTTTCTATGCTTCTCTGAATTCTTCATATATGTTATTTCTTACAGTGCAGCAAAATTTCATTACATTCATGAAACATGATTTGTTTAGCCATTCCCAAAGCAATGGGAATCTGTTTTGTTTCTAGATGCCATAACAAATACTGCAACGACTATTTTGGTGCATATAGAATCTACCTTTCTGGTCTTGATCTCCTTGAGGTATATCAACTAATCTATAAGCATTTATCAAGCACGTACTGTGTGTCAGACACTACACCAAGTGCTCTAGGTATAAAGACAGAAGAGAAAAAGTCACTTCCTTGAAGGAGCTCACACACTAGCGTGGGGAGAAAATAGATAGATAGATAGATTTAGTTATACAAAATAGATGCAAGGCAATTTGTACAGGAGAGATCAGCAAATGTTTCATGTAGAAAGTGGAATTTGAACTGAGCCTTGAAAGGCTTTTCTTTCAAGCTTAGCAGTGGAATCTCCTTGTTAAAGGGTATGGGCATTTTAATCACTTTCTTAGTATAATTCCAAATTGCCTTCTAGAATGATTGTACCAATCCACACCCTTACCACCAGTGTGCTTATTCTGGGGCACCCTCTTCTACTTTTATCTCCAAATTCTGGGAGTGTCTAACGTTCCTTACTTTTCTTTAAGGGAGAATTTCTGAAAGAGAGGTGCTGGACAGCTCCCAGACTCCATCCCAGTAAGAAAAAGTGTATGTTTATAATGAATGGTCTTAGCCTCATTTTCCTCACAAAAGCTCATAATACAATTATTAGTGCCCCAGTTTTACAGATGAGAAAACTGAGGCTCAGAGAGTTCAATTTGCCCAAGGTCACACTGCTAGTAAGGGATAGAGCTGGGACTGTAACAAAGTTCACTAGATCCAAATTCGACGCATTTATCATTGCATCATGATGGTAAGACTGCACACTGCTACTGGACTAGTCTTTCTAAAAACAATTTCATTTCATCTCATCCATGCTAAAAAAAATCTGCAATTGCTCAACATTGCTTTTGGTGATGTTTCCAATTGGTCCATGAAACACTGAAACATTTATAAATTTGAAATAGGTAGATGGGGGCAGCTAGGTGGTACAGTGAGTAGAGCACTGGCCCTGGAGTCAGGAGAATCTGAGTTCAAATCCGGCCTCAGACACTTGACACATATACTAGCTGTGTGACCTTGGGCATGTCACTTAACCCCAATTGCCCTGCCAAAAAACAAAACAACAAAAAAAGAGAAATGTATAGATGGACCCCATATGCCAATTTGGGTATTCAGGGATGTGGAATGCTCCTTAGGGTTAAGGAAAATGGGGAAATGGCTTTTTTTGTTGTTGTTTTAGCATTTAATAATTTTTTTGGTTCCAAATTTTTTTCCTCCACTCCTTCCCTACTTTTATTGAGAAGACAAGAAATACAACATCCACTATACTTTTGAAGCCATGCAAAACACTTCCATGTTAGCCATATTATGTGGGGGGCGGGGAGGGGGGAAGCAAGAAAAAATAAACTGGAAAAAATCTGCTTCAGTCTATAAGGGAGTGGCTTTTGAAACAAAATAAAGACAATTAAGTTTATTTTCATTAGCAATTGACACATAATATTTTTGATATGTATATATACTTAAAAACTACATTTTGATATATACCTAGGGGCCGCTAGGTGATACAGTAGATAGAATGCCCTGCCTGGAGTCAGGAAGACTCATCTTCCTGAGTTCAAATCTGGCCTCAGACACTTACTATCTGTGTGACCCTTAGGTGAGTCACTTAACCTTGTTTGCCTCAGTTTCTTCACCTGTAAAATGAGCTGGAGGAGGAAATGGCAAGCCACTCTAGTATCTTTGCCAAGAAAATCCCAAATGGGGGTCACAAAGAGTTGGATGTGACTGAAAAATGACTGAACATATATGTATGTATGTATATACACACACACACACGCACACACCTAACTTCATATTTTAGTAAGGAAAAATAAAACTAACAGGGATGCTCTGTCATAGACCCTTTATCCACATCATATGGGACAATCAACCAACAAATATTTATTAAGCACCAACTATGTGCCAGGCACTATGCTAGGATCTAGGAATGAAAACACAATGAATAAAACAATCCCTATTCAAATGGAGCTTGCATTGTAATAGGGTAGAGAATAAGTAAAGAGAATAAATACAAGCTATACTTAACTATAAGATAGTTTGTGGGGGAGCTAGCCCTTGGGATCAGGAAAGCACACAGAATCTGGTGTTTGAGCTGCATATTGAATCTTTGAGTCGAAGATGAGGAGGAAGAATATTCCAGGGATGGGGCATTAGCCAATTAAGTCTGAGAGGTAAGAAATGGAATATTCCAGAAGGGAAGGAAGCAAGCATTTATTAAGCACCTACTATATCCCAGATACTATACAAATATTATTTCACTTGATCTCATAACAACCCTGAGAGGCAGGTACTACCATTATTATCCCTATTTTACAGTTAAGGAAACTGAGGCAAATGGCAGTTAAATGACTTGCCCAAGGTCAGACAGCTAGCAAGTATCTGAGGTAAAATTTGAACTCAGGTCTTCCTGACTCCAGGCCCAGCATTCTACTCACTTTATTACCTAGCTGCCTTCAGAGAATACCAGCTTAGTTGGATTACAGAGGAGTATGTACCAATGCTGGGAAAGTAACGCACAGTAAGGCTATGAAGGTATGTTGGGATAAGGTAGTACAGAGTTTTAAAAGCTAAGTAGAATAATTTATATTTGATCCTAGGATGATTGGAGTTTATTACATAGGGGAATGACATGTTCTGATCTGTGTTTAAGGAAAATCACTTTGGCAACAAGGGGGGACTTGAGGCAAGACCAATTAGGAGGTTGTTGCAATAATCCAAGGGAGTGAGGATAAGGGCCTGAACAAAGCCAGAATCTGTGAGGAGGGAGAGAGGAGAGAGAGTTCAATGGGAGATCTGTTGAGGAGATAGAAACAGCAAGATTTGGCAGTTAATGGTATATGTGGGGTGTGGGAAAATGGGGTTCCACAGTGCAGTTTAGAAATCGCTGCCTTACAGGATGGAGTCCAAACTCCTTAGTCCAGTATACAAGCCTGTTAATTTATCCAACCTTACTTCTTGCTTCCTGTAGATCTTTTCCAAACCCTATCACATTGCCAGCATGTAATGGGAAGAGTCTTTGTGCTGACTTTTTATTATTTTTTAAATAAAAGTTTTGTTGATGCTTTCTTAGCTATTGCTGTCATTTCCACAATACTTTTACCCTTCCAACAGACTGCTACCTTGTCCCTATCACCACTCATTCCTTTCCAAACCCAAACCCTGGATTATTCTCACTATCCACTTTTTCACTCCTGCTCATGTGCAGCTGACCACTGATAATGGAAGTCACATGTCCCTGATGACTGGGTCTGCCACAAATTTATGTTACATAATCTCAACAGAATAATTCTTATAACTACAAGCCAATCCTTTTACTCTACCATGATTGATTCTTGAATTTTCCACAGTCTGTTGCAAATCTTCTCTTCTTAATTGGCAGCACATGCCTGTAATTCCTGCTACTGGGGGAGGCTAAGGCTGAAGGGTGGCTTGAATTTGGGAGTTACAAACTATGGTGAGCTAAACCAATTGGGTGTCCACATTAAGTCCATCAACAATATGGTGATCTCCTGGGGGTGAAGCGGGGAAGAGCTTGCCAAGAAGGGGAAACTGGCCCAGGTAACAAATGGAACAGGCCAAAATTCCTGGGTCAATTAGCAGTGAGGTTGAGCCCAAGAATGGCCAATACACTTCCAATCTAGGTGAGATAGAGAGGACCCAGTCTCATAAAACCAAGCAAGCAAAAAACAAAAACAAAACAAGACAAACAAAATTCCATATCTTTTCCTTCTTCCTTATTTATTTATTAATACCCATTTTTTAAAGTTTGGAGTTCAAAATTCTCTCCCTCCTACCCATTGAGAAAGCAAGCAATATGATATCAATTATACATGTGAAGTCATGCAAAACATATTTTCATATTAGCCATGTTAAAAAAATTTTAAAAGGGGCAGCTAGATGGCACAGTGGCTAGAGCACCAGCCTTAGAGTCAGGAGGACCTGGGTTCAAATCCAGCCTCAGATATTTGACACTTACCAGCTGTGTGACCCTGGGAAAGTCACTTAACCCCAACTGCCTCACCAAAAAAAAAATTTAAATTAAATTTTAAAAAATTAAAAGCAAGAAACTTGAAGAAAATGAAAAAAGTATGCTTCGGTCTTCACTCAGACTCTCTCTGGAGGTGGATAGCCTTTTTTCATAATGGGTCCTTGGAACTATCTTAGAACACTGTTGATCAGAGTAGCTTAGTCTTTTGCTGTTACTGTATATAATGTTCTCCTGGTTCTGCTCACTTCACTTTGAATCAGTTCACATAAGGTTTCTTTGAAATCATCCTGCTTGTCATTTCTTACAACACAATTCCATGACAATCATATAACACAAGTTGTTCAGCCATTCCCCAACTGATGGGCATCCCCTCAATTTCCAGTTCTTTGCCACCACAAAAACCTGCTATAAATATTGTTTGTACCTATAGGTCTTTTTCCTTTTTTAACCTTTTTGAGATACAGACCTATCAGTGATATTGCTGGGTCAAAGTGTATGCAGGTTTATAGCCCTTTGGGCATAGTTCTAAATTGTTCTCCAGAATGACTGGACTAGTTCACAACTCCACTGATAGTGTATTAGTGTACCTATTTTCCACAACCTCTCTAGTGTTTGTCATTTTCCTTTTGTGTCATGTTAGTCAATCTGATATGTGTGAGGACCTAGGAATAGTTTTAATTTGCATTTCTCTAATCAATAGTGATTTAGCACATTTTTTCACATGACTTGATAGCTTTGATTTCTTCTTCTGAAAACTGATTGTTCATATACTTTGACCATTTATCAATTGAGTAATGGCTCTTACTTTTACAAATTTGGCTCATTTCTCCATATATTTTAGAAACAAGGCCTTTGTCAGAGAAATTTGCTGTAAATTCCTCCCACCCCATTTCCTGCTTTCCTTCTAATTTTGGCTGCATTGGTTTTGTTTGTGTAAAAATATGTATAGTCTATCAAAAGAAATCAAGATATTGGCCATGTTTGAAAATGTATGTCTCATTCTACACCTCTCTAAATTATCTCTCTGCCAAGAAATTCTATTCACTTCTCAATCTCTTGTAATCTGGCTCCTGTCTTCACCACTTAGCTCTTTCCAAGGCCATGAATGAATTATTTATTGCTAAATAAATGGCCTTTTTTCAACCTTCATCCTTCTTGACCTTTATGAAGCACATGATGCTGACATTGCTAATTATTTCTCCTAAATGATCTTACCTTCTTTGGTTTTCATGATATACTGTCATAGTTCACCTACATGTTGGCCTTTCTCAGTCTCCTTAGCAAGATCCTCCTCTATGTCTCTCCCATAATATGTAGGTATATGCCTGGACTCTTCTCTTCTCTCCTCCTGTTCCCTCCTCTCTTCTTGTTCCCTTCCTTTCCCCTCCCTTCTTCTCCTCTTCTCTCCTCTCTTTTCTTTGCCTCTCCCCTCCACTCCCCTTCTCTCCTCTCCTCTTCTCTCTTCTTCTCTCTTCTCCCTTCCCTTTTATTCTCTTTCCACTCTTAGTTAAAAACTCTTATGAGTTAACCTATCCCGCCTCTCTGCAGGTGTCTCCCAAGCCCCACATAGCCAGCCCTGATCTCTCCTGATCTACAGTTCTGCATTCTCCATCTGCATGCTGGACATCCACCCATCCCACAGACATCTCAAATTCACCATGTTTGAAATAGAATTCATTATCTTTCACTCCTTAACCATCCTCAACTCCTAACTTCCCAGTTCCCCTTGAAGACACCATCATTTTCTCCTAGTCACCCAGTTTCTCAACCTAGGAGTCATCTTTGGCTCTTTGATATCCCTCATCCCCTGCTAACCCGGTGACCATTCAGTTGCCAATTCTTGTCTATTCTATTTTCCCATCCTTCCTAAAGTCCATTTCTCTCCATTCATGCCACAACCACCCTAGCGCAGGCCTTCAGTCACCTCTCAGTGACTCTGTTGCAACAGGCTTTTAGCTGCTCTCTCTATATCAAGCATCTCCTCTCTTCCATTCGTGCTCCACACAACTGTCAGATACAGATGCTTAAAGCACGGGACTGATAGAGACACTCTCCTGACCCGGAAGCTTAAGTGGCTCCCTATGGTCTTTAGAAGCAAACTCAAACTTCTCTGTTAGTCATTTAAAGCCCTTTGCAACCTATGTTCTGGCCAAACTGATGTACTTGTTGTTCTCCATAGATGTCTACCTTCTCCTACCTCTCCCAGCCATATCTAGAATTCTCTTTCCTTGCTTTTCCTTTGTGGAACCTCTGGCTGTCCTTCAAGACTTTTATAAGAGGCCTGCTCCCCCAAAGGCTAGAGCCCCGCTCAAAATTATTTAGTAGCTAGGTGTTACAGTGGATAGAACACTGGATCCGGAGTCAGGGAAGACCTAAGTTCAAATCTCAACTTAGAGACTTACTAGCTGTGTGACCCTGGACAAGTCACTTAATCTCTCTGAGCCTCCTTCTCTGTAAAATGGGGATAATAGCACCCACCTCTCAGGGTTGTTGTGAGGATAAAATGATAATTTGTAAGGCATTTTGCAAACCTTAAAGCATTCTATAAATGGTACCTGTGTGTGAGTGTATTCATGTGTGTGTGTGTGTGTGTGTGTGTGTGTGTGTGTGTGTGTGTGTGTGTACAAATGATATCACTATGTCAGGATCAAGGTGCACCGTATTCAACTGTGGCTGATCACACCAAAAGGAGCTCGGAAGGTTCTACCACAGATTGGGCATGAATAATCCATATGAACATTTGGAGTGGAAATGACTCTAAATTTGCACATCTCACATTTCTTTTGAGCTACTACAATTCTGTTTTGCTCATAGAGCACCCTGGTTTAGCCTATCTACCAAAACAGTTTACCAGGGTATGGCTGCTGCACGTACTACAGTTTCTTGGAGCCACAGGTGAGAGTTGGGTGATTAAGATGGACACCAAAAGTGGATAAGCAGCCTTGAAAAGGGCTTGGCAGCCCTCATGCCAGAGGTACTTATTTTTCCTGAAAACCTGTACATACTCTCTCTCTCTCTCTCTGTCTCTGTCTCTGTCTCTCTCTGTCTCTCTCTGTCTCTCTCTGTCTCTCTCTGTCTCTCTCTCTCTCTCTCTCTCTCTCTCTCTCTCTCGCTGTATGTATATGTATATGTATGTATGTATGTGTATATGTGTGCACATATATATATCCCAGATATACACATGTAGGAGATATATATATATATACAGACACATATAAGATAACAAGATATAACTATACACACACTGTGTGCATATGTATGTATAGCCTACTTGTCTATGTATATGTTGAATTTCTCTAGTAGGTATAAGTTCCTTGAAGCCAGGGACTGTCTCATTTTTATTTTTGCATCTCCAGGGCATAGCACTTAGTAGGTCAAATGCTAGTCAATCTGAACTGCAACAAAGATGTGTGTGTGTGTGTGTGTGTGTGTGTGTGTGTGTGTGTGTGCATGCGTGTGTGTAATCAATCCATTGGCCTTGTCTGACAGCACATGCCTTATTCCACGCCTATCATCCAATCCTCTCTACTGAGACTGAGGAAGGCATACTTCATCGTTGGTCCTCTGAAGTCATGATTGATCATTGCATCCATCAGAGTTTTTCTCTCTTCCACTGTTATTTTCTGCTACATTACTGTGGTCGTTGTATACATTGTCCTCTTGGTTTTGCTTTCTCATCTGTGTTATCAGGACTTATCCCTGTTCCCAAAGTTCTCTGAAGTCTTCCTCTTGCCAATTCTTTCAGCATAATACTGCTTCATTATTTTCACATATTACAATTTGCTTGACCATTCTCAATTATTGAATATTCACTTTATTTCCAGGTTTTTTGTTGTTGTTTGTTTGTCTTTTGTGATCACATAAAGTGCTTCTATAAATATTCGTGAATAAAGAGATCCTTTCCCTGCCTCTGACATCCTTGGGGGCAAAGTCCTAGGTGTGGCACTGATCAGTCAAAGGGTATGTGCTCAGTTCACTGACTTCTCTAGTACAATTCCAAATGGTTTGTCAGAACAGTTGGACCAATTCACAGCTCCACCAGCAGTGTGAACATTTATGGGTATGTCTTCCCACAGGCCCTCAAGCATTTTCCTCTTTAGTCACAGTTGTCAATCTGATGGGCATGAGGTGAACTTTCAGAACTGTTTGAATTTGCATTTCTATTATTAGTGGTTTGGAACCATCTTTCATATGCTTGTTGATAGTTTGTGATGATTTCTAATAACACTCTTATTTATCTCCTGGTTAGCATCTTGTGTTAATTTCAGCCATGGGAAGTTTTTTGCTTTCCCTCCTTTTAGCTTGCCAGAGGCAGGAACTGTGTCATTTCTGTATTCATATCTGTAGCATGGGAGAGACAGCTTGGTGGAGCACATACAGCACTGGCCTCGAAGTTAGGAGCACCTGGGTTTAAGTCCTATCCCCTGACACTGTGTTTCAGGACTCTAAGACTACTGAGTTGAACAGGTACAAATCTGAATTAGTGAGGGAAATTCCCAATATTAATGAAATTAAAGGTCTAGTGCCTATCTTCAGCAGAAGGTAGATACTTCATAAATGCTTGTTAATTGATTGACCTGGTTTCTCATCCACAGGGCTAAAGGCCTCAAGGGCATAAATGGCTTCCTCTCTTCACATGTCAATATTGATGGGAAAGCTTGTAGCCATGACCTGGGGTAAAGGCTTCAATTATCTCCCATTAGAATAGGTATGGAGATGACTCAGTGGATAGAGCTGGGCCTGGAGTTCAAATCTGCCCTCAGACACTTACTATCTGTGTGACTCTAGGCAAGTCACTTGACTCTGTTTGCCTCAGTTCTTCATCTATAAGACGTGCTGAAGAAGTAAATGGGAAACCAACCACTCCAGTATGTTTGCCAAGAAAACCCCAAAAGGGGTCAGAGAGAGTCAGACAACACCAAACAATAGCAAGAATGTGAGCTCCTTGGGGGCAGAGATTGTTTTATTTTTGCATTTTGCATTTTCTTTGCATCTCTGGCGCATAGTGCCGTACCTGGCACGTAGCAAGCACTGGACAAAACTTGGTTGCTGACTATTCAGAGCTCCGCTTCCAGGCCTCTGCCACTCCAGTTCAGATCCCCATTATTTCACACCTGGAACTACTGTAACAGTCTTCTAGTGTATAGCCATGTCTTCATTTTCTCCATTTTGCAGCCTTCTCTTCATCGCACTATTTGCTCTTCCCATATCAATTTCATCTCCCTCCACCCTTGGGATCCCTGCCTCTCACCCTATTGGCAATCACAAACTTTCCCCAATCTTGCTGGAAACCAGGCCGCCACTCCACTTTCCAGACACCTCCTCCCTATCGTCGTTGTTTGGTTGTGTCTGACTCTTGGTGACTCGATGCATCATAACACACTAACACTGTCCATGGAGTTTCTGGCAAAGATACAAGAGTGGCTCGCCATTTCCTTCTCTAGTGGATTAAGGCAAACAGAGGTTAAGTGACTTGTCCTGGGGTCATACAGCTAGGAAGTATCTAGGGTCACACTTGAACTCAGGTCTTCCTGACTCCTGGCCCAGCTCTCTATTCACCCAGCCACCTCAAGGCCTCATCTCCTCAGCATGCCTGCCCCCTTATGGCACCCTCCCTTTCCAACACCCCTTTAAATGTTCTCCCGCCCATTAGAATGTGAGCTCCCAGAAGGAGGGAACTGTCTTGCTTTTATTCATAGTCCCTGGCATTTAGTACAGTGCCCATCATACAGTATGTGCTTAATAAATGCCTTAACTATTTGAGGCTACCTTTCTACACTTAAACTTGTGTGAGTCCTTTCATCTCTAATAGGTTGCTTCATCCATCCTCCCCTGAACCTTTTGCCATTTGTTCTGTTGATAGCCCCCTAATACTGCTTCTCTCCACCTGGATCAGACCTCCAGAGACCCTGCTTCCCTTGGAGCATTTAATCTGATCAGTTTTGGAGCTCTGCCCTAAGGCCACACTGTATAGATTGATGTGTGACAGTAATAGGTAAATAAGTTAGGAAGGGGGGAGAGTTTGAGGGAAAAGATAATGTGTTCAGTTTTGGACATGTTGAGTTTAAGATGTCTATAGGACATACAGTTTGAGATGTCTAATAGGGAATTAGAGATGGTAGACAGGAGCACAGCAAAGAGGTCAGGACTGGATAAGATTTGAGAATCATTGGCATACAGATGTAAATTGAATCTATGGGAACTGATGAAATGACTGGGTGAAATAATATATAGAAGGAGAGGAGGGCTTAGGACATCAGCCTGGAGTGGGGGGTGGGGGACATCCAATGATGACCCAGCAAAGGGACCTGAAGAATGGTCAGACAGATAGCTTAGGAGGAAATACAGGATACAGTAGTGTCAAGAAAACCTAGAGAGAAAAGAGAATCAAAGAGAATGAATGAAGGTGTCAAAGGCAGCAGAGAGGTCAAGAAGATTAAGATTGATGAAAGGCCATTAGTTTGGGCAACTAAAGGATCATCAGTCACTCAAGAAAAAGCAGTTTCAGTTCAATGATTAAGTCTAGAAGCCAGAACTTAGAGAAGTAAGAAGAGAGTGACAGGGAGAAGAGGCATTGATTGTAAACAGCCTTCTCTAGTTTAGTCACAAAATGGAGGAGAGATATCAGGTGATAGCTAGTGGGGGTGGATCAGTGAAGAGTTTTTAGAGAAGGGAGACATGGGCATGTTTGCAGGCAGTGGGGAAGCAGCCTGTAGACAGGAAGAGACTGAAGATGAGTGAGAGTGAGAATGAAAGGACTGAAGAAGACAGAATGGAATGGGATCAACTGTGCACGTAACAGAGTTTGCTTCAGCAAGAAGGGCCATCTCTTCAGGTGAGACAGAGACGAAGGCAGAAATAGTGGCAGAAGGCATCTGGGTGATGTGAGATGAGGAGGGGAGAAGACAGAACTCTCAGCAAATGGCCTCAATTCTTTTTTCAGTGACATGAGGCAAAATCCTCAGCAGAGAGTGGAAGGAGGGGGATCTTTGGGAGTTCTGAAGAGGGATGAAAAGGTTTAGAAGCGCCATTGTGGTAAGTGGGATAGTGAGTCAATTCAGGGAGATGAAAAAGGATTACTTTGCTGCTAGGTGGTGAAGCGGATAGAGTAGATAGAGGGCTGGGCCTGGAGTCAGGAAAACTCATCTTCCTGAGCTCAAATCTGGCCTCAGACCCTTACTAGCTGTGTGATCCTGGGCAAGTTACTTAACCTGGATTGCCTCCGAAAGAGCCCAGCCCCAAAATGAGTAGGCGGCATTTGGTGGGAGTAATCCAGGTTTGAGGCATGGCAGGGGCAAAGGACTCAAGAGGACAGTGTATAAAGTTGAATTGGTTCACCAAGAGGTCAATATGGGAAAGGGAGGAAAGTATAACCAGTATAGGGATGACAGCCTGGGAAAGAGCTAAGCAGGGTTGGGGTCATCGTGAGGTTGATAAACAGGGTCTGGAGCTGAAAGGCCGAGGTAGAATGACAAGATTATAGCGGAATTTGAGGGTTGAGGAATATGGAAATGGTTCATCTGTGGTGCTGGCAAGGTCAAGGGTCTCACCACTTCTGTGTGTAGCTGAGGTGGGGGTGAGGGAAGTGATTATCTTTCTATTATATTTATAACCAATTATTAAATTAGGATTGTCTTTTTATCTTTATTTTCTCATTCAGGGACGAGCTGTTCACTAATCAGCTAATCTCTGAAGGACATTGCTGTTAGATGAGATTTCCTAAATACTCAGGGAACAAGCTCCTTAGTCAGGACCCCACCCAACTAGATCTTACTTCCATTTACAGCGTAAACAGTCTAACTTTGGAGTTTAGGGTAACCCCACCCATTAAGAAAACCAGAGTAGTCTGGGTAGATGGATTCCTTTGTCCAGATTGCTGGAGGCAGCTGAGTCTCACGAAGCCACATTCTCAGCAGGAGCGGATAAAAACTTTTAGCCTACCTTCTCATTAATATGCCTACCCTCTCATTGTTCATCCATCAGGGTAGATTTTTACCTGCCAGGGGCAATCCCTTTTCTAAAAGTTTATTAAGGCATTCAGTATCTCCATTAAGTCTTTGGTTACCAAGTGAAACCATTGATTTATTGATTATGAACTACCCTAATTAATAAATTGTTAATTACCCAGAAACTCTCAGGTCTTTCACTGTCTCAGGGGGAAGGAGTAGATTATGGGAAATGAATAAGTTCAGGAACTGGGAGGCTAGGGTGTTTAAGGGAAAATCAATATGTATGTGAAGTTTCTAGTATAGTCAGAGACAACACACATTTGTATCCTTTTCTAACTTTATTCTGGCAAAGCATGTTTGTTTTTTTATGACATATTAACCAAGAAGAGTTTGTTTTGATTCATGATTATCGGTTTCACTGTTTTTAAGCAGAATTTGAGGTTTTTTTTCTGACTGTATTTACTTTCATGTGTCAAATTTTTTCACGTCTTTGAACAGATCGGTCAACTTATTAAATAAAGCTAGTCATCTTAGTTTTTAAAATATACTTTTTTTGAGATTACTGTGCATGTACCACCATCATTTCCCCTCCCCCCTAGGAAGGAGAAAACAAGCATTTATTAATAGTATTTTATTATTTCCCCCAGTTACATGTAATTTTTCATCTACCTCTCCCCTCTTCTGAAAACAGTAGGCAGTTTGATATAGTTTACTCATGTGCTATCATGTAAAAATATTTCCCTATTAGTCACAGTTGTAAAAGAAACAGTTTAAAAAAAACATAAGAATAAAGTAAGTGAAAAAAAATACACTTCGATCTGCATTCAGAGTCCATCAGTTTTTCATCTGGATATGAATACCATTTTTCTTCATGAGTCCTTTGTACTTGGCTTGGATCATTGCGTTGCTGAGAAGAGCTGAATCATTCAGAGTTGATCATCATACAATGTTGCTGATACTGGGTACAATGTTTTCATTTCACTTTTGCATCAGTTCGTACAAGTCATTCCAGGATTTTCTGAAATCTACCTGTTCATTTCTTATTGTACAATAGCATTTCATTCTATTCATACACCACAGCTTGTTCAGCCATTCTTCTATTGAGGGAATCCCCTCGATTTCCAATATTTTGCCACCACAAAAAGGACTGCTATAAATATTTTCGCACGTTAAGTCCTTTTCCCTTTTTTGCTATCTGAGATATAGACCTAGTAGTGGTATTGCTGGATCAAAGGGTATGCAGTTTGGTTGCCATCTGGGCAGGAGACAAGCATTTATTAAGCACCACTATACGTCAGGCACTGTGCTAAGTGCTTTACAAATATCTCATCTAATCCTCCCCACTAGGTAGGTGCTAGTACTATCCCTTTTAAAGGAAACAGGCATGCAGAGGTTAAGTGACTTGCCAGGGGTTACACAGCTAATAAGTGTTTGAGGCCAAGTTTGAACTTGGGTCTTCCTGACTCTAGGCCCAACTCTGTCCACTGTACCACCTAGCTGCCTCTAACCATAATAAACTTTCCACCTTCCTCTGGGAACCATAATCAAGTCAGTGTTGCCACTGTTTCTGCAAAAGGCATGACAATCTACTGCCATATAACATCTCTCACCATCCCTGTAGCTCCCTAGACCAAACTCCCTTCCCTGCCCTATCTACCTTTCTTATAAATGTACTATCTCCTCCTCTTTAGAATGTAAGCTGGAAGATGGGAACTGTCTTGCTTTTGCGAAGTTTGAATTTAAATTCCTGGCACATAGTTGTCGTTCAGCAGTTTCAGTCATGTCTGACTCTTCATGACCCCATTTAGGGTTTCCCTGGCAGAGATACTGGAGGGGTTTGCCATGTCCTTCTCCAGCTCATTTTACAGATGAGGAAACTGAGGCAAACAGGGTTAAGTGACTTGCCCAGAGTCACACAGCTAGTAAGAGTTTGAGAAAGATGAGTTTTTCTGACTCTAAGTCCAGCACGCTACCCACTGCACCACCTAGCTGCTGTTGATGGATAGTAAGCAGGTGCATTTTTTGCACATTGTAATGCCTCTGCCTAGGTAAATGGTTTCCAAATTTCTGTGGAAGAAACATTTCTACAGAGAACCTTGCTATGAGATTTTCCAATCACAGCTGGGCTGCTCTTCGGTCCAGGCCCAAAATTCTAACACTGGTCTGATTCCTAAACAATATTTTTAAGCTATTCAACTACTAAATGACCTACAAAGGCTATTATTTATCCAGTTACCTCAAACTGCTCAGATACACATTAGATATCCTAATCTTATCTAACATCTAATCTAACATCAGCAAGTATGTCGTCCAAAAGGAATAGCAGTAGATTTAAGTAACAAAACGTTTAAATGTTTCATTCCCAGAGCAACTAGTAAGTGTTTGGTGGGAAGCAGGTCCTTAAAAAAATATGTATTTAATGATTCAGGGGCAAATTTACAGCTTCACAGAGACAGCTACTAGAAATAGGGCTGCTCTAATCTAACTAGGGGCATCACTCAAGGTTTAAATATATCACTTCAGGGCTTGTATCAAGTGTCAGCTTTCATTGTTCAGTTGTGACCAAGTCTTTATGACGCCATTTGGGGTTTCCCTGGCAAAGTATTAGAGTGGTTTGCCATTTCCTTCTCCAGAGCATCCCCATTTTACAGATGAGAAACTGAGGTAGACAGACATTGAGTGACTTGCCCAGGGTCACAGAGCTAGTGTCTGAGGTTAGATTTGAACGCGGATCTTCCTGACTCCAGGTCCAGTGCTCTGCTCTGATTCACTTATAATGCACAACATAAATCTGCTCAAATATAAGCTCCTTATAGGCAAAGTCTGTTGGATTTTGGTCTTTGTCCCTGATGCCTACTACAGTGCTTGGCATATAGATGGCCTTTCTAAGTATCAGAGTTTACCTGTCATCCTGAATCCAAGCCAATCCAAGCACTTAATCTACCATGTCACACTGCCTTTATGGAGGCCTTTCACCAAACAGCCTCATCACAGCTTTGATCCTCCATTGTACCTGAAGGAAGCATGGGGGCCAGTAAGGCCAGCATTTAGACTATTTCCTTTGCCCCCAAAGGAGGCAGCACAGGCCCCCATCATAGGCAGTTAGAAAGGTCTTCAAGCAAGGATGGGCACTGAGCTTCACAAATGGCACCAGAGGTACAGAGGAAGAGGAAGAGATGCACCGGATTTGGTGTCCCAAACTCTAATCCCTACTATCTGCTACCTGTGCCATCGTAGGCAATTAATTTAACTTCTCAGATTCCTCATTCATAAAGTGGGGATGAGGACAGGAGTTGGACTAAATTACTAAATTCCTCTTCATTTCTGAAACTATGAAATTTTGGGAGATTAGGGTTATTGTGAAGGCTAACAGAAATTGTTGGTCTCCTTAGTATTAGAGAGAAAGGCTGGCCTGGTCTAGACCCTGAAGTCTATTTGGGAAGTGGAGAGACGGGAGAGAAGGAGAATTTCCTGGGGAACTCTGCCTTGGAAGGAGATAAATACCTTGTACACACCTTGCCCAGGCTGGTGCCAGCATTAGTTTGGAGTTAAGTGTTAGGATGTTTTTGCAAGGTGTAGAAGCATACTCATGCCTCTCTTCTGTCTTTGGAAAATATGAAGAAATATTAGTGTCCTCAGTCCCAAACCTTATCTCTTATGAAATTCTTCTGTTTCATCCTTATCAAAGGCTTAGCTAGTGTCTAAAGGGAAATTTAAAGTTCATGGAAGAATTCTAAAGACTCCTAGAAAGTAGATCAGGAAAGTGACCAGACTAAGAGCAGGGTCATCATTGGATCAGCCAGTTAGGGAACACCTCCCCCTTTTGCCATTCTTGAATAGACCAAATGGTTTCAGGAAGATGGTTCTTCAGGGTGTCAACAACTTAAGTTACGTTAGCCCAATTCTATATAAATAACTCAAAAAACCCCCTAAAACTGAGCTTTGTACCATTGTCTGCCGGGTCCCTCTATGATTGACCTGTTCCATGATCGCTATAAAAATATAAACCAGAATGATTTGGGCAGAGTGATTTTCAGATGCATGAGGAGGCTCTGCCCTTTCTGGATCTCAGTCTCTGAAAAGCTAAACTGTCTCTGCCAGGCTTGTCCTCTACGCGCAGAGTACTTGAGTTTCTAGGCCACAAAAAGCAATAGGACCTGGAGTAATGACGATGATGATATAGCCACAACAGCTGGGTTAAGTAAACCTACTCCTGTGGACACTTGGCCACAAGGAAATCTCTCCCTTTATGGACAATGGGAGACGTGGAAAAAATAAGAGAGGCAGCTCAGCTGTTTATTAAATTCAGGAAATGGCTCTGAGATCAGGTCATAGAAAAGTTACTATATACCTTTAAAGGCTAGTGATGGGGTGGGGGAATGGGGAGGAGCACAGGTGCAGGTGAGGTGAGGTGGAGACCCTAGCACCTGACACCCTGCCCCATCCCCAAGCTGGGGAAGTCCCAGCCCAAAGGCTTCCAAGTTTGTATGTATCTGTGTTCTGGGGCTACCCCACAGTCTCACATTCAATGTGCTGCCCCCTTGGGGGGCACCAGGAATCCTTGCCTAGTGGCAGGAGCAGCAGAGAGAAGCTGTTAGAGCTGAGCTCTAGTACCGCCCCAACACAGTAGCAAGAAGGGCCATCCGCATGTACATGCCGTTCTCAGCCTGCCGGAAGTAGGCAGCCCGGGGGTCAGAGTCCACCTCCACACTGCAGGGGGAAAGGATAGGTCACTGCCTACTCCCAGAAAGCACATCCCCAGTTATTCCTTTATCTCTTTTTCCCCACTGGTCAGCCTATAGAGAAGAGGTGCCTAACCCCAGAGGGGCAATGTCAGTGAGACCCCAAGAGTCAGGTCCTGGCAGCTGTATTTCAATGTATTCAACATCTGCGTTGCCCTAACCACAAGCCCTTCTTACCTGATCTCGTTGACTCGAGGCATTGGGTGCATCACAACCATCTTCTTCTTGGCCCGGGTCATGATGTGGGGCGTGAGGATGAACTGGCCAAAACACTGAAGGGAAGGAACGGTTGTTTGGCTCAAGGTCCCCTCAGCACCCCAGAAGTCACAGTTGTGTGGCTAACACCCAGGGCAAACCAAATGTGGCCACTGGGATGTGACTGTCCTTTTCATCCTGCAACCCCTTCCCGGCTAAGCCACTGTTCTGAGCACTTACAGCTTCATATTCCTGGCTGGAGCCAAACCGTTCTTTCTGAATCCGAGTCATATAGAGGACATCTGTGTCAGGCAGTGCCTCCTCGATGCTCTCAAATTCCTCCTAGGAAAAGGAAGAAAGGGGGAAGAAACCAGGGTGAAGCCCAGGACACCCAGTAACCTGCTGCAGCATCCAATCTGTTGCTTCCTGGCCCACTCAAGCCAATCTGCCCAGGATGAACTGCCACCCTGCCAAGATGGCAGAGAAACAAGGGGACCAGACTGAAAACGGGAGGCTCACCTGCTTAGTCCCTCTGGAAGCCACAAAAGACAAGACATCAGGTGGCATGCGCAGGTTGGGGGGTGCCACATAGCGAAGGCTGACTCGATACTGGGTGAGTAGGCAGGCAAGGGAGTGTACCGTCCGTCCGTGCTTGAGATCTCCTACCATCGTGATCTAGGGAAAAGAGTCAGGTCCCTTCACTCGGAGGTAACTCCAGCCACAGAAGCCCTCAGCAAGACCTTCCTTTGCCTTAAGCAGTCAGAAAATACAGGGGCTGCAGGCCATCTCAAGTCCTCATCTTCTCCTTCAGAATCAACCTGCCCCATGACTGCCTCCAAAGTCACTCTCATCATAGTCAAAGCTAAAAACAAAAGGTCCCTCCGCAGGCTGAAGTCTGCTGAAGAAAGTATGGGGAGGACCCAGACCTCAATCCACCATGGGGTGGGGGGTGGGTTCCCTCTTACCGTCATGCCATTGACAGTTCCTAGCTCCTCTCGAATGGTAAAGACGTCCAGCAAGGCCTGGGTCGGGTGCTCTCCTACTCCATCCCCAGCATTGATCACTGGCCTCCGGCAATGCTTTGCTGCCAGCTATATAAGAGATGTTGGGGAAGAAGTACATGAACAATTCTCAAGAAAATAACTGCAAAATGTCAAAAGCAATCTAAAAAAGTACCTACTTTTAATAATAATAACAGCAACTCAAATGAAAAAAGGTATATTACTTTCACTGCTAGTGAAGTATTTGGAATTTATTCAAGAAAAGTTAGAAAATTGTTCATAAGCAGTGATCCTACTATGTAATTCAACAAGCATTCATTAAGTGCCTTCTGCATGCTAGGCAATGCGCTTGGAGCTGGGGATACAAAAACAAGTCATTCCCTGCCATCAAGACCCTTCTGTTTTATTGGGGGGAGGAGAGACAACGCATACATAGGATGTAAATGTGTACTAAATACAAATTCTTTTGTTGTGGTTCCTGGGGAGCACACCAACAACTGAGGAGACTGGGATAGGCAGATGATACCTGAGCTGACTGTTTAAAAGGATCTAGGGATTCCAAGAGGGCTCCAAGCAAGGAAGGAGAAGGTTACAAGCATGGATCATAGAGCTAGAAACGGAAGGTCACAAGAAGCCATCTAGCCCAGCACCCCTATTTTGGAGAGGAACAAATGAAGTAGAACCAAAAGAACAATATTCCCTACTACTACTAATGTTGCAGTAGATAACAGCTCTTTTAAAGCTGTCTGTAAACAGAGACAACAAAACACAAAAAAGACTGGACAACACTGGTGCTAACAGGAAGCATCTTTTTAAACAAGTGGAAGCCTCTAACATAAAAGACTGCATGTACTAACAGTCTCCAAGGGAGTCCATTCCACTTCTGAATAGCTGTCATTGTTAGGGGGCAGCTAGGTGGCACAGTGGACAGAGCGCCAGGCCTGGAATCAAGAAGACAGGAGTTCAAATCTGGCCTCAGACACTTACTGTGTGATCCTGAGCAAGTCACTTAACCCCATTTGCCTCAGTTTCCTCATCTGTAAAATGAGCTGGAGAAGGAAATGACAAACTACTCTAGTATCTCTGCCAAGAAAATCCCAAATGGAGTCACAAAGAGTCCTAAACAATTAAACAATTGTTAGAAGGCTTTTCTGGATATAGATAGTCTCAGTTGACTATTTCACAGTTTCCACTTATTGCTCCTGGTTCTGCACGCTTGGCCAAACAAAAACCACGTCTAACGCCTCCTCCACAGAGCAACCCTTTAAATCCTTGAGTCTTCTCTTCCCTAGGTTAAATGAGCCCATGTCCTTCAACTGATTCTCGAATGGACTCCAGGCTCTTGGCTTCCCAGATGCTGTCTGGGTGCTTTCCAGTTTATCCTCGTCCTTGTTACACACGGTGCCAAGATCTGAACCCAGCTCTACAGAAGAGGCCTGACCCAAGTCTACATCACCTCCCTATTTCTGGAAGCCATGCCTCTTGACGCAGGACAAGATCGAATTCACTGAGCTGCTGAGTCATCCGGAGCTCGTTCGGAACAGCCGCCGGCTAATCATCCTTCCCTCCTCTTCTGTTTGTGAAGGTGACTTTTTCTGGGTACCCAAATGTAAGGTTTTACATGTATTCTGCACTAAGTTTTTATCTTCTCATAGCCAGCATAGTGCTCTAGCCTGTCAAGGTCTTTTGGGCTTCTGACAACCACCCTGTTGTGTCAGCCACCCCTCACAGATTTGAGAAGCACATCAATCTCTGCCTTTATCCACATTGTTGATAAATATTAAATATCACCGGGGTCAAGCACAGAAGAAACACCCAGAAGATGGAAGCAAGGCCAAGTAACAGAAAATAAATGTAAAAGCACAAGACACGAGGAATGCTTCAGATCAGAAACAGCTGAGGCTGAATGGTGGGGGACGCTACGCACAACCAAATGGGATTTTTGGCTACATACATTGGGAAAAACAGAAGATCTAAGACAGGGGTGGGGAACCTGCAGCCTAGAGGCCACCTACGGCCCTCTGACTAAATCCAAACTTCATGGAACAAATACCCTGAATCAAAGGAAGATGATAAAAGAAGAGGCAGGATCGGCAGCTGACAACAGGGAGAAAGCAGGCCTGCCTGACTCATATGTTGTTTCTGTTTTCTCTGCAAGAGAATGGCCTTTACACTGGAAATGACAGACACATCAATGACTAATGGGGAGCTGACGCTCAACATAAATAAGAGAAAAGTGAGACAGCACCAGGCTGTCCTGGGTGAATCCAAGTTACCCAGTGCAGACAAACTACCTCCCTCCTCTGGTCCTGACCTGGAAGTGGGAGGTGTGATTTCTAAGCCTTTGTCGGTGATATTTAAAAATTATGGAGAATAAGAGAGGCACCACAAGACTGGAGAAGGGCCAACGATGCTCTGATCCAAAAAGGGGAAGAGAACTAAGCCCACAAGCTAGCAGCCAATGGGCTTGACATCTCTGACTCCTGCTTGGAAAAACTCAAGAAAAGATCATTAAAGAGATGGGTGGTGGAGGTCTAGAAAGGGAAACAGGGATTAGAAAGAGTTAGGAGGGCTTCAAGAAGAAGTCACACAGACCAATCTCATTAACCTTTTCCTGCCTCTCCCCCCGGCCCCCCAAACCAAGATGACTTAGTTTCTTGTGAAGAAGGCAGAGAGATAATAGATTGGATGATAATACAACCAGGATGGATTCAGAATGGGTTGGATGGCTGGGCTTCAAGAGTAGTGGTTAATGGTTCCATGTCAATGTGGTGGAGGTCTGCATTGCAGTGCCCCAGGGATCAGTGTTTAGCACTGCGCAGGTTAGCATTTTAATCAATGATCTGGACCAAGGCATAGATGGTATGAAACTGTTTGTTAACTCTGTAGAAGACACAAAGCTGAGAGGGATCCCTAACACAAAGGGATGATGGCAACAACAATAATAAATAGCTGGCCATTTATACAATGCTGACTTTGTGCCAGGTGCTGACCTAAGCGCTTTACAAACATGATCTCATGCTTAACAACCCTAGTAGGTAGGTCTATTATTATCCCCATCTTACAGACGAGGAAACTGAGACTCAGAGGTGTTAAGTGACCTGCCTCACACAGCTAGTAAATGTCAGAGGCCGAATTTGAACTCGGGTCTTTCTGACTATAGGCACAGCTACCCACTGGACCACCTAGCTGTCAGGGTGACAGGGTCCGATCCAAAAATCCTGACAAGGCTAGAATCTAATAAGACAAAATTCAATAGGATAAATGCAAAGTCTTGCACTGTGGTATAAATCAAGTAAACTTCCTAAGCGTAAGCAGGAGAGGCACGTTCAATGAGGTGGACAGCACAAAATGCCAAGGGGCTGCTTCTCGAGTTGCACAGTGTCCAGGAACAGAGGGGTGGCAGAGGCGCTGTCCTCTGCCCTCACTAAACCTCATATTGTGTCCAGTTCTGGGGACCATGTTTTAGGAAGGACAATGATAAAGTGGAGTATGTCCAGGAGAGTAACTAAAATGATGAAGGACCTTGAGTCCTGGCCATGAGATCAGCTGAAGGAGCTGGGGAGGTTTAGCCTGGAGCACAGCAGACTCGGGGAGCACACGACAGCTATGGCAAATTATCTTAGGACCACTATGTGAAGGAGAGATTAGACTTGTTCTATCTGGTCCTAGCGGGCAGAACTAGGAGCAATGAGTAAAGAACGCAAGAAGGCCCATTCAGGCTCGATTTTTGGAAAAAATTCCTGCTGATTAAGAGCTACCGAAAGTGGAATGGCCTGTCCTGAGAGGTGAGGGGCTCCCTCTCCTCAGAGGCCTTTAGTGGAAAACTGGATAATGCAACAGAGATTCCTTTTCCTGTACGGGTTATACCAGATGGCCCTAGAAGCACCTTCCAAATCTCAGATTCTGGGATTGGCTCCCACAGCCTGTACATTGTGGTTGACTCAATTCAGGGTATGCCAGAAGTGTTTGTATTTGTTAAAATAAAATTTCTCAATACAAATTCTTAAAAAAACAAAATTGAGGCCTGTCATGGTGCCAATAAAACTGCTCATTCTCTCTTCTGCATCATTATCTCACCATCCACAGTTGGGTCCCCACTGTCTTCCTAGTTCAGTCCAAAAGGCTGAATCTCTTTTTGTTTCCCCCACAGACCCTGGCCCTTCTTACCTCCACAGCTCCAGGCTGGGGGTGCCGGAGCACGACAACATCAGCATAGCAACTCATGGTCTGGACAGAGTCTGCTAGGGATTCTCCCTTCTGGACAGACGACGTGGCTTCGGAGAAGCTGAGCACAGAGCCCCCAAGCCGGGCCATGGCTGCTGCGAAGGAACTGCTGGTGCGAGTGCTCACTTCATAAAACATGGAGGCCATCACCTTGCCCTATTGGGAAAGGACATGGGGGAAGCAGATTCACCCCAGAGAACAAAGGCAGGAACCTTCCCAACCTTCCCCCAGGGCTCCATCTTAGCCACAAACAGAAGAAGTGGCAGTCTACATGGTATCTAATTTGAGAGATCCTGAAAAAGCCCACCTACCAAGAAGTATGTGCCCCATTGGCTTGCTAATCACCATCAGTTTTTGGTTAAAACTTTCTCTCTAGAAATTCACTGTTAATAAGTATATGCTCCCTGGCAGGGGTGGAAGATCTGGCTGGCATTTCCTAAGAATACCACAAAGCTAACTTAAGTCAGACTGGCTAACTGAGATTCTGGAAAGCAAAGTGGAAATGGGGATGGGTATGTTTTGAGTGTTGGGGATAAAATGTGTTAAAGTCTATTCCATAGGATGCTACACAAGGAAGATGAATCCATCACAAGCTGTGATACCCCATGAGTGTATGGTGGGAAGCAGACACACATGGAAACAACAGACCATCCTCCCTCTTACTGCCAACAGGAGGCTCTCCATAGGAGCCCAACTCAAGCCCTTCTTCCCTTTGGTTCTGACCTTGAGAATGTCTATGCTTCGCTCCTTCTGCACCATCATCCGCAGGTTGTGTGCCACATTGAACAGGTGGGACATCTGAAGAGGGTCACAAGTCAGTCAGGGACAATACTTCCTCAGATTTCCTCTTCAAAATCCCTGCAGACCCCAGAACTCTCCTGACAACACCACCCCCCAGGCCAGATACCTGATCTTTGGTAAACTGACGAACGGACAGTATATGCTGTCCAACCAGAGAATGCAGCAAGGGTGAGGTCTGAGGATGTAACAGGCTAGGAGTCCCCAGGTTCTGGGGTGATGCCTGCCTAGGCACTGGAGGAGGGTAGCAGCAGCTATCAGGAGTTCCTGCTAGGTCTACAGCAGGGGACAAGACAAGTGACTGATCAGAGCGTGGCCTACTTCAACCTGGGGGTCAAAGTTTCCCTCCATCTCCTCCCTAGCAGCCCTGTCATTAGTTTCCCACCTGGCTCCACTGCCTTCCGGGAGGGCTTTTCTTTGGGCTCTTCAGCTACAAAGGGAAAAGGGCAGAAATAAGTTTTTGGCTGGAGTCAAGAGTAGTTACTCATCTCCCAGGATCCTTACTTATCACACTGTGTATGTTAAACCAGCTCACACCAAGGCAGCCACAGCAGGTTAGCGGAGGGGAGAGAAATAAGTAGCTCTGGTCTACAGGCAGGCGTGTACACCCAGACACATATGGCCTGACCCAGCAAACTGGACACAGGTAGCAGTTCTTCTCCTCATCCCCACCCCATCCCCGGTCCTCAACCCCATGACAGCAGGGCTCTTATGCAAGATGGAAAAGCCAGGCTCACAGCAACTTAAGAGGCACTCCATGGGGAAAAAGCCCCAGATTTACCCCACATTCTGCTGCCTTGTGGGGTCCTGGCTCTTAGGCTGATGAATGCAGCTGCCCATAACAAGAGAGGACGAGTAAGGGGAAGCTGGGGTGGGGACAATTACCCCTAGTCTTACTTATCAAAATCAAAGGATGAATAAAATGGATCAAACTTGGTTGGAAGGGTGGGGATGGGATTGGGAGACAGGAAGAGGGAAGGGCAGGATTTAGAGCAGAGAGACTCATTAATCTAGGGTGTTTAGCAAGAAGACAACTTGGAAGAAATGCTGAGCCCCAACAGACCTACTCCTCTATTCTGGGTCCTTAGAGAGAAAAAAAGAGAAAAGACCATCCTTTAGTCAATATTGGCAGATTTCCTCTCACCTGGAAGGCCAGGGTCGGAAGCTCGGTGGATTCGAGGTGGGAGATGGAAGCGCCCATCAGGAAGGCCTGGGATGCCACGCCGGGGCCTTTCAGGAGTCTGTGAAGGTAACATGGGTCCATCCTTTTGAGGCTTCAACCAAAAGTCCCTCCTTCCTTCCCCTCCCTAAAGAAAATCAAACTCACTGTTCTCACAAACTCATACATCCCTTATCCCTCCTCCCCATCACTAAGGAGATGATCCTTAATATCTGGGAGCTGGTTCCTTAGAGTATTCATGCTTATGACATGAGTGTCTTTAATTTGGCTTCTGGTATAAGTTAGTAATGACCCTATGTTCGTCACGAATGTTTCAAATGGCACCATCATTTTCCCCATTAATTCTCTCATTAATTCTGTGTTTCCTGCAATAGCAAAGTAGGAAACAGGCAGAGTGGTGGTCCAGAGGAGGGTGACTATGATAGTGAAGGGATATGAGACCATGTCAAAGGAAATGGATACTTGAAGAAACATGGTAGCTGTTTTTAAGTAAGAGAGGCTGCCATGTTTATAAGAGGAATCAGACACATGGCCCCAGAGGGCATATAAAAGAGAGAGCAGAAGTAGATTAAGGGGGAAAAGTCTCCATCAGAGAAGTTCAGAAAGTGAAATGACTGCCTGGGGAGGGAAGAAGGCAAGGTTTCCCTATCCCTGGAGGTCTTCAAGCAGATGCTGAAGTGTCTATAACCTGTGTAGGAAACACCTGCACAGGTATGGGTTAGATCAGAGGACCCTAAGTTCTCTTCCGACTGAAACTGTAGTGAAAATGTTTGAGAAGTCCCTCACGGGCCCTCTTCAATCGGCTGGCTGTGACCACCTGCACCCCTTGGCTCCCTACCTTGGTACTCTCGCTGGGTGGGGCTGAGGGCAGGAGTTGAGGCACTGGGCCTTGAGGCCACTTCCTCACATCTTGCCCGTAGCCTGGAGGCACCAGCACCTGTATATAAAACACCAGGAAAAAAGAGGTGAGGAGGGGGTCAGGCAGGGAAGACACTGGAAACAGAGTGAGCTGTAAGACAGTGGGAGGGCAAGCAGGGGATGGGGTCAAAGCCTTTGTAATGCCCACGTGCACACAGTAAAGCCAGCAGTTGGCATTGGATTGTCATCTGGGGATCACTAACACACAGGAAAATCAACAGACGGTCTGCCTGTATTTGAAGGGTACAGACAGCTTCTTTTCAGTGGGGAGAGAGGGAGGAACCCAGTTTGAGGGACAGATCGAAAGAGACCCACCTCATAGAATTATTTCTGCAAATAGCTAAAGGGTCATCACGTAAAAGAGGTGTTACTTATCCTGGTTGGCCTGGGTGGCAGTTAAAGGAAAGAGATTTTATCTCAAAATAAGGAAAACATTTCCTAACAAATCCAAACAGGCTGGGCTGCATGGGGGCTGGGGGTGGATCAGGGAGAGAAGTAAGTTTCCCATCACTGGAAGTGCTCAAAAAGAGGCTGAACGACAAATTGCTCGGTTGGATTTAATGACCTCAAAGATCTCTTTAAGTTCTAAGATTCTATAAAACATGACCTGAATGACTACAGAAGCAAAGGTGTGGAAGGAGGAACAACTGAATTGTCCGAACTAGGTAGGATTAGAAAACAGGAGGGTTTGACCAAGAATTGAGAGGGAGGGACGGGGATCATGGGCTCAGTTACCTGGCCATCAATATAGGCAACTTCGCCTCGAAGGACAACTCGCCGGACAGTGCCCTTCACCCGCTGCCCCTCAAAAGGTGTCCAGTGTGCCTTGGAGAAGGGCATGTGGCTGGGGATGGTCCACTCATGCTCCAGATCCACCTGTCCAGGACATAAGTGGCAGATGGGGGTGGGGGGGGTCACAACTGGACATAGCTTCCCCACAAAAGACAAGCAAACTCTGGGTTCAAAACTAACCACCCCACCCCACGCCTCCGGCTAATCTTGGCACAACATCCTCCCTTTCACACAGGCCTCCATCTAGGGGTCTTGTTTTCCTTTGTGGCCCTTACCACCCCAAGCGCACACCTCGACATAAGTGTCGTCCTGCTGGGGCAAGTGAAAGATTCGCCGGGGGTTGTGGTGTAGCTTCTGCAGCAGGTCATCCAGGCTGAGCCGGCCCTCACTCACAGCTGTCAGCAGAAGTGGGAGCATTGTCTCTAGGCCAGGGAAGCCAGGGGGAGGCTTGGACCCCGTTTTTTCTTCCAGAGTGTGAGGAGCTGAAAGAAAAGGGACTGTTGTTGGAAGGGCCAAGACATTTTTCCTACCTGAGGACTCAGACCCACCTCAGGACGCAGCTCCTTTTCAAGTGAGAAATGAAAAAGGTAGGCTTGGGGATGATACTGGTCTTTTTCTCTATGTGAAGAAGAAAAAGAGAGGAACCTTGTCCCTCTCTCCCACTGCCATGCCCTCAATCAAGAGCTCACACACCCCCATGGGCTCACCCCATTGCCTAACTTACAAGAAGAAATTTGACATGGGGGCTCCCCTCCTTACCATGGTCGGAGGCAAAGCAATCAATGACAGCCATGTTCTCCCAGAGAGCCTCCACATCCTCAGGGGAGCCAAGCTCAGGCCGGACGTCCCCCTTCCCAGGCCCCAGGCGCTCAAGGTCCACTTGGCTCAGGAAGAGATGGTGGGGGGCCACCTCACAGGTCACTGGTACCCCCCGTGCCTTTGCTGCTTTAATTAACAGGATCTGGAGGTTGAGAGAACAGAGAGTTCTGGAGAAGGTCCAACACTGGGGATGATCCCCTAGTCTGGTCCCTTTGGACTTTTATCTGCGGACTAACCAGAAAGATGCAAAGATCCTGACTCTGTGGTCCTGGTCTCCTATCTTGTACCCTTTGTCTTTCTATCGCCTCATTCCTTCTATCCTCCCACCACTAACACAGTCCCCCTACCCCTCAAACATTCACTCATATGCACCCGCACACACAGTCACACACACAATTTCTTTTTGCCCTCAGCTTCTTACCTCCTCCTTCCGAGCCACATGGCAGATGTGTATAGGCCGTTGAGCCAGCTGGGCTACCATAAGGATGGCGGCTACAGTCTGTCGTTCTGCATGAGCCACAATGGGGAGATGGTGTGGCCAAGTCTCAAAGTGCTATGGACAGAGAAGGGATAAGGAGCTAAGTCTGGGACCCCCTTCCATCATTATGCAGTGCCGCTGAGTATTCCTGGTCCTTCCTTCAGCCCTCCTCATTCTACTCCGTTCACCAGAGCTGGCCAGCATTCCACTGTTCCTGCTCCCTAGTTTGGTCTCCATCTCCCACTTAAGTTATCTCAGTATCACCCTCCCACCCACCCAGCCCAATTTCTGGCTTCCCACCTCCATCCAATGGGCAAGGCTGTCCAGCCGAAGTTCAGAGAACGTTTCATTGAGATAGAGTTTCAATCCTGCAGCTGCCCCGGCCACAGCACCCAGGGTTCCTGCGTTCTCTGATGAGGCCCCGAGGAACAAGGCATAGTCACAGCGGGCCCCGGTCTCTGCCAACTAGAGGACAATGATAAAATACATCAGTGTTGGTCTGGACATCTCAGAGCTACTTTAGTATACCCTCAAGAAAATTATTCTGGGCCCTTGGGGCCTTATTGTATCTTAAAGGAGTTAGGGTCTAACAGGGTCAGTGAAAAGATCTATTAAAAGGGGAGGAAACTGACTAAGTGAGACAGTCTGGTCAACAGGAGCTTCTCTTTGAGTGGACGAACGAAGGGTCTGGGAACACTCACCTTCTGTGCCAGGGCAAGAGCCGGAGCATCTATGATGGGAGGCCGGGTGTTGGGCATAGCACACACCATGGTGACCCCCCCAGCTAGGGCAGCTGCTGTGCCTGAGGCAAAGTCCTCTTTGTGGGTACCACCTGGTTCCCGCAGGTGCACATGTACGTCAATCAGCCCTGGAGAAAGGTGAGGAGGACGGGAACAGGTTTGGGCATCTGAGGGTTTTTTTTGTGTGGGACAAAAAAAGTGCAACTCCATCCCACAAAAGGAAGAAAGGAAATGAGGAACAGATGAGAAGAAAAAGCTGGAGTTTTCAATGAGAAAAAGCAGGAACTGGTATGGGGGGATAACCCTGGTGAGGAATTAAATCTAGACAGAACAGAACAGCGAAGGCAGAGAAAATGTGTCTACATGTAGTGTTAAATACGGCCAGTAGCCCTATTCCCACACGTTCTAGCTCCTGTTACGCAACTGGGACAATGTGGAGACAAAGAATTGCCACTGACCTGGCAAACGCACCAGCTTCTGTGAGGTCATGCAATCGACATGCACCTTCAGCGGGGGAGCTGGCCCGATCTGGCCCAATGCCTGCAAAAGGATGACAGCTAAATTTTACTTAGGGAAGGTGGTTTGGGGAGTGTCCATAACTGCTACTGGTGGAATGACAATTATAGATCAGCTGTATTTTGTTGTGTTTTAATAGAATTTGACATTATTGAAAAGGGAGATGGGTAGATTAGGTGCTGCTATCCTGAAGAACAATGGGAAAATGAGTTCCTGTGGGAAACGTTGATGCCTTTAGGAAGAAGAACGGAAGCACTGTAACGTCCATCCATTAATATGCTTCTCAGGATATTCTAACACCCACCACTCTAAGCTTATGTTGCAAATCTCCACTGTCTGTTTCATCTACCTCCGTTCATCTCCCAGATGTATGAGTTCAACTACCTTGTCTACCTTGTACTACCTTGATTTGACTTCTGCTTGCAAAAGGACTGTAAAAGTTAAGGAGGATTTAATCAAACCTTCACCATTTGGAAGCCTGGTCCTGCCGCTCCCAACCAGCTTCTCTCCTTCCAGTGCCACAATTCTTCCAGTTAGGCAGCAGCAACATTTTATACTGGCGCCTGCCTTCTCATGCCTTCCCAGGTCCCAGCCACCCAATTTATTCACTAGAAATGCTCTTTAATGCCAGCACCATCACCACAAAGTCCCACTGATCACTCTCTAAACCCCAGTCACCTCTACAAACAGCTTAGTGCACTTGATGTCGATGATGAGGGGCACAGAAAAGTCAGCGGCGAGGCGACGGGTCCGGTAGCCCTTGGTTACAAAGGAGGAAAGGCGGCGGCCTCCCGCCCCACGCATCGACAGGTTGATCACCAACTCAAAGTGGTTTTCTGCCAACTGTTCCAAGATGCTTCGCTGTGGTGGACATTCACCTTCAACTGCCTCCTCAAAGTGCCAGTCCACAGCCGTGACCTATGTGCCCAACAAGCCCCACATGTGGTCAAAACAAGGAAGAGCTGGGTTAGTCCCTCCCAAATGAAGTGGTACCCGGGGAAAAGGCAGATTAGGGAGCCTCTGAATGGGACCCAGCAATCAACTGCCTCTCTAAAACGGAAAGGCCCTCAGGGGTCATGATGCAGGAAAAGTGATAGAAATGAGTCCCAACTCAAGGGATGTAGGTCCTGGGAGTCTGAGTTCGCCTTGTAGATATGCCAGAAACCCCAGGGAGACTTGGGCTCGAATTTGGAGTTTGACAGTTCCCAACCATGTGACAATGAGCAAGTCACTAAAATTTTGAGACTCAAGTTTCCTCATTTGTAAAATAGTAGCTCCGCTTGCCTCACAGGGCTCTCTGAAGGTAGAGCTTTTAAAACCTTAAAATGCCGTAAAATTCATAGCTGCTGTTATTGACCCCAGACCAACCCTCGGAAATGAGAGACAAAAACAGCATCTTTGGCGGGGTTGGGGTGAGGTACAACTGGAAGAGACAGAGAAATACAGCAGGGGAGATAGTAGGTACCTTGACACCATGCTCAGTGTAGAAGTCTGCAGTACCCAAACTGGCATATAAGCTGTAGCCTAGACTCTCCAACAGCCTCACTGTGGGGAGCAGCTCACTCTTGTTCTGAGGTAGGTGGGAGGGAGAGAGGGAAAACAAAGCATTACTTGACACTGGTGACTTAGACGCTTTGGAGACCCAAATCCTCCTCCCTTCTTCAAGGACCATCGGCCCCGTCTCTGCTCCCCAAAGCCTAATTAACATACCTTGTAACTACCAATAGTCAGCAGGATATTCTTCTTGGGGATCTTGAAGCCAGTGCTGAGCATAGCCTTAAGGTAGGCCTCACAGCGGCTCTCCCCAAAGCCAGCCACCTCTCCGGTGCTGGTCATCTCCACCCCTAGCACCACATCTGCTCCTGCCAGTCGTGAGAATGAGAACTGGGGCACCTGAGCGGGGAGAGATGGGGAGGAAAGGGTTTTAAAGATTTCTTTGGAAATGTGATTTAAATCAGGAGGCTGGCTACAGCCACAAGAAGACAGACCTTAACCTTGACCCTAGGATTTCCCAACCCCAGAATTAAACCCCAAGGATCCCAGCCATTCTTACCTTCACTCCCACCACTCCAGTTCCAGCCATAAGCCCAACAGGCTCAACCTCCTCACCCATGATGATTCGGGTAGCCAGGGCCACCAAATCCACTCCAAGCGTCTTGGAAACAAAGGGGAAGGACCGAGAGACACGGACATTGCACTCAATAACCTTCAGCTGGTCATCCTGGGGAAGACAGAGATGGTGATGGTTACCTAAGGCTCCAAGAAGCAGGTCTTGCTGCTGGTCAGCCAGCCTCTTATCCCTCCATCCACCCTGCTTTTTTGGACTATGAACTGTGAGATTACAATGTGACTATAATCAACTTGTTGACTGTGGACCTGAAGGGATTAAATGAAAGCAGGTAGACTTGCTGCAGAGCCCAGAGCCAACTCCTGACTTAAAATGCTCAAGGGCATGGGGGAAAGCTTCCTGGTATTTTAAGTGTCCACAGCTGCCAGCAAGCCCACTCTCCATGTCTAGAGGACTACAACTAGACGCTTTCAAGCTTCAAAATTCTGGCAGATCCCACAAGGAAGGTTTCTCCCTCTCCCTCTGTAATCACAAAACTTTGGGTACAGAACACAGTAACTCCTCATCACCAACTTTGGGGAGCTCTGCTCTAGCAGTAAAGAGAACATTAACCTTTAACTCTGACTTCCAATCCAAGTCTTGCTCCTATTACCTTGGCAATGAGCTGCAGATTGAAAGGCCCCGTGACCTGCAGCTCTTGACCCACAGCATGAACAATCGCTTTGATCCTTTCTAATGTCTTGGGTGTGATGTCTTGTGGAGGAGTCACCAACGTGGCATCCCCTGAGTGCACCCCTGCATTCTCCACATGCTCCGAGATAGCTACAGCTACCACTATGCCATCAGAGGCCACAGCATCCACGTCGATTTCCTGGGAGCCGTGACACAAAATGATCATGCAGCATGGGAATTCTCCCCAACCAAATAGCCCTGCTCATCCCCTTGTTCTCTAAGCAACCACAGCCACGATGCCCCAAGAGAGACAAGAGATGACAGAGAACGGGGGCAGCAGCTGGGAACAGGGGAGAAGAGGAACAGAGACATTTCTGCTCACTCACTGTCACCAACCTTGGCCTCCTGGATAAACTTGGAGATGACCACAGGGTGCTCTTTGGAGACAGCAGCTGCACTGCTCAGAAAGCGCTCCAGGTCTCCATCAGTATAGGCCACATTCATGGCAGCACCACTCAGCACGTAAGAAGGGCGGACCACACAAGGATATCCCACAGTCTGGCAGAACTGGCGGGCAGACTAAGAAGAGCAAGGATGTCAGGCAGTGGTTGTCAGACAGAGACTCACCTGTGCTCTGCAGCACCCACACCAGGCCTACCTCCAAGTCACTGAGTTCTCGCCACTGAGGCTGGCTGATACCAATGGTGTCAAGAAGCCGAGAAAACTTGAATCGGTTCTCAGCAGAGTCGATGGCCTCTGGGGAAGTCCCAAGGACCCGACACTGCTGCCTATGCAGAGCCATGGCCATGTTGTTGGGCAGCTGACCCCCCATGGAGAGGATCACACCCTCGGGGTTTTCCAGCTCATAGATATCCATCACTACCTGCAGGGGGTGAGATGCTAGGGGTCAAGAAGCAGGTGCTATCTGCCTACCTCACATGAAACCCAGCAGAATTCCAGTAAAGCAAGTTAACCCTGCCCTTTTCCTCCCTTCCCTTACCTCAAAAGAGATCTCATCAAAGTAGAGTCGGTCACACATATCATAGTCGGTACTGACTGTCTCAGGGTTGTAGTTCACCATGATGGTCTTATACCCCATCTGTGACATGGAAATGTTATTCAGGAATGACAAGTACTCAGCTATGGGGTATCAAAGGAGAGGTAGAATGAGGCAGACACTAAGAAAAATTTCCTTATTGAAACTGACCTTCAGGACCCAAGAATATCTCTCCCAACAGCTGTCAGACAATGAACTACCTCAAGAATTAACAAGCCCCGACTACCCAAAACAGTTCTGCAAATGTTGGAGTGCATATTCCTACATAGGTGGGAGCTTGGACTAAATGACCTCCAAATGGGTTCCATGGTCCCTAAATCTCTGACCCTAACACAGACATGAGATAGAGAGAACAGCGGTTTGGGATGAGTTTACTACTTATCACTAAGTAGGTGTTGGAAGAAATCTCCTCCCCAATTAATTACGGGCACAACCAACATTTGTTAGAGATTGTAGAAACAGGAAGAGGACCTAGTCCTGAGTTTTTGTTAAAGCCCAGACCTTGCGCAGCTGCCGGATGCAGCCCACAGCACACCAATCAAATTCAACACTGGAGCCAATTCGGTAGACACCAGAGCCCAGGACCAGGACGTGGGGAGCATGGAATGTCAGGTCATGGGTGGTACCCCCATAAGTCAGGTACAGATAGTTGGTTTGAGCTGGCCATTCTGCTGCCACCGTGTCGATCTGTTTTACTGCCGGACAGATGCCCAGTTCCTGCCGCAGTTTTCGGACGGCCAGCTCTGTGCTGGAGAAAAAGTAGGGTCGGAAATGGGCACAAAAGGAGTGCTACATCAAACTAAGGCAAAGATTAGAAAGGAAAACCTGCAACACTTCAAATCAACTAATTAACCCCCTTCCCAGAGAAAAACCTTGAGGTCTCCAGGTTTTTCCTCACCAAAAAACACCTATCCCCGACTCCCTCCACAGCCTTGGCAGTCTGGCACCAAGGTCCCCTGATCCAACTAAAGGGCCCTGACTCTGACCTCCCCCATCCACCCCCCTGACCTGAGCACTGCAAGGGCAATCTGCTTGTCGGAGAAGCCAAGGCGTTTGGCCTGGTGCAACAAATCAGGGGGCAAGGGCTGCCCACGGTGTTCTTCTAGTTTTCGGGTGTGTTCTATAATGCGCTTCATGCACTGCAGGAACCAGCGATCAATGCGAGTAAGCTCATAGAGTCGGTCTATGGTATATCCTGCCCATAAAGCAGCTGCCACTACAAATATCCGTTTATCAGTTGGTGTCTCCAGCTCCTGGTGGGGAGGGTGGTTGGAAATAAACGGGTCAAGGTTTGAACAAGAATATTGAGAGTAGGGTCAGGATATTCCATAGGGGAAGAAGAATAAGCATTTATATAGTGACTACATAGTGCCAGGCACCAGGTTAACAACCACTTAGTATAACAGTATCTCATTTGATCCACCCAACAACCCTGAGAGCTAGGTGCTGTTCATTTTCCCATATCACAGCTAAGGAAACTGAGGCAGAGATAAAGTGATTTGCCCAGAGTCACACACCTACTAAGTATCTGAGGCTGTATTTGAACTCAGGCTTTCCTGACTCCAGGCCCAGTGCTCTATCCACTGTGCCACATGGTTGCCTTTGCCATAGGCCAGTCCCTAAGGTACCATCGACCCCACCAGGCCCTAGGGAGTGTTAGTGGCTGGCACCATTGGTGACAGGCTAACACTAGTGAACCGCAAGGTAGGTTTCAGGTATCATTAGAATGGATGGGGCTGCCCTCTCACCATGTCACTGACAGGCTTCATCGTGTGATCAAAGCCAACACAGTTCTCATCCACCATGCGCAAGGCCTTCTGGAATGCCTCCTCGAACCCACGTCCAATAGCCATGACCTCACCTAGGAGAGTGAGGAAGAGAGGAGAAGTGGGAGTCATCCTGAAGACCCTATGGAGTATTCAGGCAGGCCTCAGTGTAAAGATGCCTTGTCTACCATATGATTCATTTTGGGGGGTTTGGGACCAAACCTGTGATTTCACTGGCATAGTGACCTCCTACTAACGGAACTGCCTCTACTGGGTCATATCAGCAACTGAGTTTACCAAGGTCACCCAGCAGATAGGTGGCAGAAGAGGGCTGATTTCCTGACTCTAAGCCTGACTTTCCATGCACGACGCTACAAGGCCTCCCCAAAATGATTCATACAAAGACTTTTCACCCAGTTCAGCCATTTTGTGTTGAAGTCGGACGCAGTTTTATATGTGACCACACTGTCTAAATTATGCATGTTATTTGGAGTCTAAAATTGCCACCTAAAACACTAAAGATTCTTATCCATTTACTTTGTTCCTATTACAATGTCATTATGTTTCCATTATCTCTTTACATTTTTTACAGTATCTATTTTGAGCACTGTATGTCTACTGCTGACACATGGTAAGTTCTCTTATAGGGCTGGCTAAAAAATAACCGCTCACGTTTACTTAGAGCACAAATATGATCTCATTTTATTCCCACAACAATCCTGATGAGAAACGTGAGGCAGACAGAAGTTAAGTGACTTGCCCAGCTAGTACTTGTCTGAGACTGGATTTGAACCCAGGTCTTTCTGATTCCAGGCCCTGGGCTCTATCCACTGTGGTACCTAGCTTTGTTATTTCCAAAATTACTATTACAACTTCTATTTACCTAAAATTACTCAAGAATCATTTCAGAGTCTGACAAAATCCACTATTTTCCTGATGCTTAATTTTCACTTGCTATATGGACCATGGTTTTGTTAACAAGGTCTCTTTTGTTTTAAAACAGTATAACACACGTGAAAATGAGAAACTGGTATTGTGAATGTTCCAGGAAACATATCATGATAAAATAGATGCTTAGTGGTAATGGGGTCTTTTGGTTTCTCACCAACACTCTTCATGCAGCTTCCAATCCGTGTGCTAACACGCAGGAACTTGCTGAGGTCCCAGCGAGGGACCTTAACCACACAGTAATCCAGGCTGGGCTCAAAGGCAGCTGTGCCCCCGGTTACTGAGTTCCTGAGAAACAGCAGCCAAGGTAGAGGTGAGGAGAAAAAATCTATTGATGTCCCTTGATAACCCCATAGCCCTTGTAGGACACTCTTTCCATCTTCTCTGTCCAAGAGGGCTGCACCCTTTCAGCCCCATCCTCCTCAAATCCCTCCATCTACACCTCCTACCTGAGTTCAGGCAGGGAGATGCCCAAAGCTAGCTTGGCTGCTACATAGGCCAGAGGATAGCCAGTGGCCTTACTGGCAAGAGCTGAACTTCGAGACAGTCGTGCATTTACTTCAATGATATAATACTGCAAAAGTATAGAAGGGGAAAGGAAGAAATCAGTAAGTGCAACCCAGAAGCCCAGGGTCTCGTTGGCTAGGGAACTCTCATAGGGCTCTCTTTCTGCCTGGCTTAGAACATGGAAGGGTTAAGAAAGAGGAGTCAATGTGCCCGATGAGTGAGAGAGAGCAAAGTCCTCCCTGAAATGGAGGCCAACATGTCCCAGAGTAGCAGGACTCGGGGGTCTGAGCCCCCATTTCTTTAGGCCTCAGTGGCTTTCTGTTTTGAGGGTCATGGGGTTTTGCTAGATGGGAGGTGGCAGGGGTTGGGGGGAAGAGACAGGTGTATATCTCAGACAAATTGGATTTGGGTGGCTGGGTGGGAGAGGGAGCGTGGAAAGTTCTTAGAGGGGCTCAAGGTCTCTTACCTGTTCAGACTCAGGGTTCAAGGCATATTGTACATTGCACTCCCCGACAATGCCCAGGTGCTGGGTCACCTTGATAGCAGTTTGACGCAGCAACTGGTATTCCCTGTCATTTAGTGTCTGGCTCGGGGCCACAACTATAGATTCACCAGTGTGAATGCCCAATGGGTCTAAGTTCTCCATGTTACAGACCTAGGAAGGTAGAGGTTGCACTAAGGATCAATGAAAAAAAAGCATTTGTAATCAATGCAAAGGATCCTTTCTGAGGGTCTCTTCCCCTTTTTCTGGTCCCAGGGACACAATCTAATAAAAGTTTTAGCCCTGACCCTCCAATACCTAAAGGCTTCCCATCACCTCCCCTTAACTCCACCGACCCAAGGACTGACCAGAATTGGCGAGGATCCCTCCCCTGACACAACTTACCGTGACACAGTTGTCGTAGGCATCTCTCACCACTTCATACTCTATTTCTTTCCATCCTTTGAGGGACTTGTCCACCAGCACTTGACTGGTGTGAGCAAAGGCTGGGGCCACCAGGGACGAGAGCTCCTCTCTGCTGGAAGCAAAGCCAGAACCGAGGCCACCCAGGGCAAAGGCAGCTCGTACCAGGACTGGGTATCCCAGCCGTTCTGCAGCTGCTTGTGCCTAAAGCAAGAAAAGGAGAAACACAGGTAACAGTGTTGGAGCTCCCACCTCCTACCTACACCTGAAGGAAAAAGGGAAAGGATCCAGATAACGCCCAATGGATAGTAGTACACCAATCCGAGTCTCACTATACCTGTTCCAGGGAGTTTGCAGCCTCACTGGGGGCCACATACTCTTCGATCTCTGCCATCCTTGCTGCAAAAGCACGCCGATCCTCAGTCAGCTCAATTGTCTCCACAGGGGTGCCTAGGACCCGTACTCCATATCGGGCCAGAACCCCAGCCTTAGTCAGCTCCACACCACAGTTCAGTGCTGTCTGGCCTCCAAATGTCAGTAACACACCATCTGGACGCTCATTACGAATGACCTGAGATGGAAGAGGGGCAAAGCATACTAATGGGCAAGGGGTAGAAAAGATCAGAATCCCAAAGCAACAACCATCACGCTACCGTCCCATCTCCCACTGCCCCCACCACCTTCTGCTTATAATACCTGGGTCACATAATGAGGGGTAATGGGCAAGAAGTAGACTTTGTCAGCCAGTCCCTGGGAAGTTTGCACTGTTGCAATATTAGGATTGATTAGCAGCGTTTGAATATTTTCCTCCTTTAGAGCCTTGATAGCCTGAAATTATAAGAAGCATTTGTCACCACCCAGGTGCCAAACTATCTTTGTACCAATCTTCAACTGCTCCCTAACAATCCCTAGTAATATTCCCTTCCAATTCTTCCTCACCATCTATACCTACCCTACCCTCATCCAAACCTCTGGATCACCTTTATCCCAAAAGAACGCTCACGTCTCAGGCCCTCTCTTCTTACACTTTCTGTCCACCACTGGATGGGGTGGGGGTAGGGGGGCGGGAATAACAGACACCAAAGGAGGGAAAGAATGAAGGTGAGCCTAACCTGAGAGCCAGAGTAGTCAAACTCTCCAGCCTGGCCGATGGAGAGCCCCCCTGAGCCCAGGATCAGCACCTTTCGGGGAAATGGAGGCCTGTCTCCTGGGGTTGGGGTACCAGAGGGACAAAGCCGCTCCATTAGCCTTTCATGAACTATAAAAAGGAAAGAACAGTTAGTCACAAAAACTTAGAGCTGGAAAAAACCATAGACTATCTACTTCAATCTCCTAATTTTACTGATGAAGAACACTAAGGCCCTGAAAGATTAAAAAAAAAAGGACTTTGCCCAGAACCATAGTTAAGTTAGTAACAGAATAGCCAGGACTAGAACCCAGGTTTCCTTACTTCCAGCCTAGTCCTTTTTCCACCAGGGGGAAAGAAAATGGACCAATCATTTTGTGGCTTAGTTCCAGGACCTTCAAACCATACCAGTTTCTCTAGTCACACCCACCTTATTCCCATCCCAGTGCCACCCCCATCCAATCTTATCTGCCTTTAGGACCCCAACCGTGTCCCGTTCAGGCCCCCACCTGTCTTGCCCCCAGGCCTGTTCTCCTTCACGGTCTCCAGGAAGATGTCAAAAAGCAATTCCATATCAGAGGGGCCAGCTCGGTGCTCAGGGTGGAACTGGACGCTGTAGAAAGGGAGCCGGGAGTAGCATACCACCATTATTACAGTTTCTGGTATTGCCAGTCTATTCTTCTTCACCACCCTCAGCCCCCATCCTAGATGAAGGCTCTTCTGTCTAGTGACTGCTCCTTTGTTGGAGCAATCACCAGACACAGATGCCAGCCAGTCCCTCATCTGGCTCCCACCTGAAGAAGGGCAGGGTCTCATGCACAATGCCTTCATTGGAATGATCATTTGCATTTGTGAAGAGGGGGGTCCAGCCTGGTGGCAGAGATTCTGTTTCCACGGCAAATCCATGATTTTGGGATGTTAAGAAGCACCGTCCAGAGCCCTTCAGCAGGCATGGCTGGTTGTGGCCACGGTTGCCATACCTGAAGGAGAAATCAGCCAGAACATTTTCTCCCCTTCTACAAATACTAATTCATAACTTCACCCGCCTTTAAAGGTGTCTCACCTTGCCAGGCCACATCTCTTTCACCCCTCCCCAAGCATTCCAAAGGCCCTTCTCAACTGACACTAACACCAAGCCCCAGTACCCTTGTTGCTCATCCTAGAGGTCTTAGCCCCTTAACACACAGCCTCTCTCCCCCTCCCAACCCATTTCTCACCTCATTTTATAAGTCTTGGCCCCGATGGCTAAGGCCAACAACTGATGACCCAAGCAGATACCAAAGACAGGTCGAGGATTTGGCTCAGAGATGACATGGCTCAGTGCAGATACCACAGTGGGGCAAGAAGCAGGGTCCCCAGGACCATTACTTAAGAACAGACCCTCATACTCTGGTAGGAGCAGAAGATATGGCATCAACAAAAACACTACAGCTAGAACAACTCTTTTATTCTTCCCTAGGGCAGAGCCCCTCAATCCCTTGCATCTTTATTTCCACCAACTCTGGCTACTGTCCATGATTTCTGGTCACTTGCCCCACTCACTCTGGCTGTCCAATTTGTAGTCCCAGGGCACTACAGTGACCTCAGCTCCACGCTGGCACAGGCATCGGATCTGACTGTATTTTAGTCCACAATCCAGGGCAAGAATCCGTGGGCACCCCCCTGCATTGTATACCCTTGGTTCCTGAGGGGAGAAAAGGTAAGATATAGCATTTTAACAGCTGTCCTCCTCTCTCCACTACCTCACACCTTTCCATCCTTCAAATTAAAAAAATTACTCCTTGTTCTCAAGGCCCACCTGTGGGCAATTGCATTTCTAAAAAATTCAATCTATTTTATCTTCGACATGAATATAAGATGTTAAAAACATATTCTAACATGTTAAATATCTACTGATGTGCAAAGTGATGGAAATACCAAGACAAAAGTAAAATAGTCCCAGCCTTCAAGAAGACGGTTTTTGTAAGGGATTGGACTATGTGACTTCTGAAAGCCCATGGAAACCTAATGAAAGGAGAAAATCCTCTTTGTTGTCTTCTGGATGATAGTTAAAGGCATAGTGGATGCACAGAGTTAGCCCTGGTGATACCCAGGCTCCATCCCATCCCCCAAGGTCCATACCTTAATGGAAACCTCAGGTACAAGAGCTCGAGCATTGGGATCCAAAAATGGCAGAGATGAAGGCTCTATCCCATCTTGCACCAGCTTTCCCAGAAGCGATCCCTGTTCCCGCAACTTCTTTGTCAGTTCCCTTGTATCGACTCCTGTTAGACCAAAAGATCAATCAAGCTCAGCAGAGAAATTAAGACTTCGGGGACAAATTTCCCCTCAGCATCACACAACTATTTCCAGAGGGATCCAAGTCCTAGATCAGGGCACAGACAACCTTTCCTTCCACAGCCCCAGGCCCCCATCCCTCATTCCTGATCTGATCACATCAGCCTCTGATCACATCAGCCTCTGATCAGATCAGCCTCTGATCATATCAGTCTCTGATCTCCCACACAACTTTATCTCATCTCCCCCTAACAGGGGCTCTTGATTCTCCCCAACTCCAGTACACTATGTTTTCTCTGTCCATACCAGCACCACCCCCCACCCCCACACAAATACACACACACACACACACACACACACACACACACACACACTCTTTCCCCTCTAGTACCTTGGAGACCAGGTATACCATGCTCCTCCAGCCACTGGTGCAAGGTTCGGGTGGCACTCCAGTGGCTGGGTGTAGAGCAACATTCTCCCACCACCAGTCCTGCCACATGAATCCCTGATGACTCAAACCACTGCAAAAGAAAGAGTTACTGAAAAAGATCCCGGGGCTATAACCCTCCTACTATGTCACCAGTTATCACAAATCATTACCACTCACAGAAGACTGTATAGCTTGTAGTATGGTGCCTAGGCACTATGGAAAACTGTTATAATATGGAGATGTTAGAATTCTTTGCCTTAGAGATGCTTATAATTTATAAGAAGACATGAGAAATAAAACTGCTAACAAAGAAATGTGCACTGAAATATCAAAAAGAGAAACATTTAGCTCACTTGGGACAGAAAAAGACACTTACAGCAAGCACTGCTTAACAGTGGAATGTTTTATGGAAAAGTCAAGTTTTATGGAAAAGCCAAGGCCTTTCTTTAAGGAAGGAAGGAACTTTACAAAAGAAAATTGGGAGACCTTCCAGGAAAAAGAACTTAGGCAAAAAAAGCAGGACTTCAACATCTCCAAGTGAAAAAAGAGACTCCCTGCAAGAAAAAGCAGAAAATAGGCTAATCTGGAGGGAAACAAAAATTATGCTAGAAAAAAAGCAGAAAGAGCTGATGAGTAAGGCTGGTCTAGAAAACTAGAAATCAGTTATAGCTTGTTTTGTAAAGGTAACCAAAAACCCTCATGACTCCTAAAGGAATTACTGGTCAGAGATGTACTAGAAACAGTCCCTTAGCATCTCTAGCTTTAAATATAAGAGCTCTTCAGTCATTCCACCTTCCATCTTTCCTACTCAGCTCCCCTTCCCCCAAATTCTATTCACTGTTAATAACACTAATATTCCCAAAGTTACTCCCCGGTTCAAACAACTGTCAATTGTTGTTTAAGTGTTTGGTTGTGTCCAATCTTCGTGATCCTGTGGGCCACAGCATGCCAATGCTGTCCATAGTGTTTCTTGGCAAAGATCCTTGGGTGGTTTGCCATTTCCTTCTCTAGTGGACTAAGGCAAACAGAGGTTGTGACATAAAGCTAATGTCTAAGGCCACCTCTGAACTCATATCTTCCTGATTCCAGGTCCAGGGCTCTATTCACTTAGCTTTTTAGCTGCCTTCACAAACTTCAGCAGTTCTCCATTCAATCTAAACTCTGAAGCCTGGTTCTCAAGGCCTTTCATGCACTTTAGATCCAATCTATCATTCTGACCAAGGCACCTACTACTGCTTATGCTCCAGTTAAACCACACTTCTGATGCCCAAATGATTTCCTGCCTTCAAGCCTTTGCTCAACTGATTGGGCTCGGCCACCTGCATTTGTCTGCACCTTTAGAGGCTTAGCTCAAACGCCAAGTACTTTATGAAGGCTTTCCTGATCCTTATAGGAGTTCTTCTTCTAAACTCTCAAAGAACTGTGAAACTCTCTTATGGAAATCATTCTTCCCAACACTGGTTATTTTATAAATCAAATTAGATATTTGAGAATGCTTTGCAAGTCTCAACATACGGTGCAATTATCAATTATTATCATTGCTATCTATTTTGTCCCACCCTACAACAAAAAGTTCCTTGAAGTGGGAAGATCATTGTTTGTCCCTCGTTTTCAAAGAAGGACCGTGACTTCAAGAAGGTAAAGTCATGACATGCAAATGAATTGGGGTGGGAAAGCTGTGCAAAGTCACGAGCCTCACTTTCTCCTCCAGAGCCATCTGGGTCCAAGGGCAAGATATAGATCAGGACTACAGGAGATGGCCCCGATGCAGTGGGTTAAGGTCCTTCTCGGGTCTCAGTTTGACTGAGGTAACATCCATTCAGTAATTAAGGCCAGATAAGAAAAGAGGCCAAGAATGGGCTCTTTTACCTAGTCAAAACCAAACAATCAAAAAAAATCTGGGAGGGGAAGACCCTCAGGGTTTCTGGCCATAGGGTAGTTAGGAGTATATACAAACAGAGGGCAGGGCAGCAGGGTGTAAGTTTACTTTGACGGGATGGTATAAAAAAAATGAAGATGGTCTCAACCTCTCTTATTCCTACTCTTCTGACCCCCTTCTCTCCCCTATCCTCCTACAGAGACCCAACAGTCAGAAGGGGCTTTGGAATCCCAGATGGGATGAGACCAGTCAGAGCCTCAATGGCTTCTGAGTTAGAGCTCTCCCTCCAATTGGTATTCTGCGCTCCCTGCATTCCATCTCCCCAACTAACATACACACACTGTCTCCTCTCTCTCTCTCTCTCTCTCTCTCTCTCTGACAGAATGACTGCTTGACCTAGGAGGGAGGAAAGGTTGGGGATAGAGAGAGCTTTTGAACGGAATGACCAGAGGAAGCCTGGGTCTGGGAAACAAAACCCAGTCTGGGATTCTGCCTGCTGGCAGGGGGCCTGGGGGCTCTGAAAGAGGGTGCAGGGAAGCAGGCGGCCTGGGTAAAGGGAACAAAAACACTTAAGTGTCAGCAGTGTTTCAGGTGGGCAACTGAACCTGGAAAAAAAACAGGATCCTGTGGGCAGAAACGCTGATCTTGTGGAGCCTTATAGGGGCCCAGGTCTGAAGGCAGGACAATCAATTCACTAAACAGGAGCAGGGGGCAGAGTGAATGGACACCTAGGTCCTTAAGGGGAGGCTGAAAGTGGGACTCCTGGGTTCCTATGGAGAAAGTCTGAATTTTGGGAAAGTGTGACCCAATGGTAAACCTGGGGAAGAGGGTGACAATGGATATTTGGGGAGTGACTGGGAGTCTGGAAAAAAGAGTTAGGAGCCAGGAACACATCAAGTAGCCAGACCCGGGAGGGAGTGTTACTCCTGGTGGATGTGGAGGACACTGTCATGAGGGCAGAGGAGGAGGATGAGAGCCAAGGGCAAGAGCAGCCAGCAGAAGCCAGGAGGTATGAAGGACCCTGACTCAGGCCTACCTGGGAAGCTAGCAAAGCTAGCTTCCAGCTCCAAGATATCTCAGCTCCAAGACAGTGGGAAGAAGACTGAATCTGGGATCAGTAGACCTGATTAGCTATGTGATTTTGAACAAATGACAATATCTTAGGCTACATCTCCTTATCTGTAAAATAGTTCTGATAGCTGCCCTACAAACCTCACAGCAATATCGTGAGGATCAAATGAAATTGTTTTTTAAACTAGAAAGTACTACACAAAAACCAGATATTGTTAAATAAATCATCTTCCCATTCCTTCCTTCCCTCAGGAAGCACCCAGCAGGAGTATCATATTCACAGGCTATCTATAAATATTTTAAGTCAAAATGGGTGTGGCGACAGCCTTTAACATAGGTTCAAGTTAAGAAAGCAGAGTGTGCCGAAACCAAACCTACGGTCCTTATCAGCAGCATCCCAGTTGGCTCACCAAGTTAGAGATGCCTCTGAGTGCTTAGGGCTCCTGATTCGGGGCTCCTACCGGTCTCCTTCCAACACTACATGGAAGAATTCAATAAATGCTTGCCAACTGACCAGAAGGGGGTAGAAATCGTGTTTACAAGTCTATGGGGGTGGGGAGCGGTGAAAGTGACAAACCCTTTCTCTCTAGATCTTCCTTCCTACCAGTCAGGGCTGTGGACCGAAGACAACTAGGAGATCAGAACATCCTAACCCTTCCCAGGTAAATTGCAACATACTCTCTGCAAAAGGCGACAGCAGGGGCAAGCAAAAAGGCTTGGGCGGGAGAGAGCGGTGAGGCCCCTACCTGGCTGAGGCTGAACTCGTCCTCTTCGTCTGGGGGGATGCCATAGTTTCCCACGAGAGGATATGTCAGGACCAGGATCTGGGCTTTGTAGGAGGGATCGGTGAGGGCCTCCGGGTAGCCCACCATGCCAGTCTGGAACACTGGGGGAAGACAGGCGGGACAGCTTTCAGACACCTGGCCCGGAGGCTGGCTAGGGCGCCAACCTGGGGAAGGTAGCGGGTCCCGCCCGGGGCCGAGGGAGGGAGAGGGTCTGGGAAGCCTGAGCTGGGGGGCTTACCCACTTCCCCGGCGGCGCATATGGCCGCGCCAAAGGGCTGGCCCCGCAGGACCGACCCGTCCTCCAACACCAGCGCCGCCATGGAGCCGGAGCCCTGCCACCTGGGAGAGCGCCGGTGGCAGCCTGGAGGGGACCACGTGCGGAGCGGCGAAACGGGGCGGCGCGCAAACCCGTCCACGTGGCCCGCGGCGGCGTAGGTGGCCGAACCGGTCTAGGCTCCTCGTCTCACTCTCGGGTGGCGGGAGTTGCGGCTGAGACGGCGCCACCAAACCACGTCAGGGGCGGGGCCGAGCGGACGCAAAGGAGGCGTAGCCGAGTGATGTGACCTGACGTCACCAAGTCTGCTCGGGTCCGGGGAGAGATGGGCCCGGCTTAACTCACCCGGCACTAGCCGGCCTGCTTTCGGCTTTTGGAAGAAGAGCCGGGGTGGGAGGTGGGGAAGCAATCTTCTTACAGCAGCTTTCCGCGGTGCGGCCCAGAGACACACAGACACACAAGCACACACACACAGAGCACCTTTCCTTAAAAAGGGAGACTTTATTAGGCGCAAACATCCCTTAACAACACCTCCAAATTCAAGCCTGGTCTAGAACCAGCCAGACCAGCTGTGGACTCCAACTCTCTCCTCCCCCTACTTCTCTACACTCCGGATCAAGGACAGAGCTGTGCCCACCTAAGAGCTTTTTCGATTTTTAAGTCCGAAGGAAGACTTGGTTCAGGAGGCTTTGATTTTTCGAAGCTGGGTCCCCCAGAGCAAGATGGAGATGCAAAATGTGGTAGTGCCCAGGATTCCAGAGAACATGAGGAGTGGGAAGGAACCCTGTAAGTAATACGACGTGAGGAACAGGGTCAGCAGAGCCTTTTAGAGATATGTATTTTGCCCTTCCCCCTCCACCCAAGCACACCTCCCTAAATGCCAGTTGTCCCCTGGAGGCTCCCTCTTTATGCTGTTAATTCCAAACGACTGCAGGTCCCAAACCCACTTCCTACATCCTACATCCTCTGGCTGAATACTGTTCAGTAAATTTCCTCATTCCAAGCTGGTTCATATCCCCACTCTTCACCTCACGGAGACACTTGTAGCCATGGAAGCCGCTAGTACAAAGACACTGGAAGAGACCTGGGCCATCAGGGACACAATATGCATTGTCTGGGCACAAAGCTGTTAGCAAGAGAGAAACTATAGCACATTAATGACAGATTCATTAGGTAGTCGAGGCTGCCCATGCTTCTCCAACCCCAAATCCTTCAAACTGCTTTCTAGGCCAGGAGCAAGAATAGAAAGGATGAGACTGATTATGCCCTTTATCTATATGGGGTGAGGGTCTGTGAAATATAAGAAAGCTCTTGAAAACACGGATGCTAATTAAAATCAGGGACTACTTTCCCTTATTCAAAGGGTAAAGAGTCTAAGGAGAGTGAGGCAGTTCCTAGAAGCATGGAAGTGAAAAGTGGTACCTGGCTCCACCGTGCTATTGCACTGACTTCTTTGCCCCCGGCAGGTACAGCTGTCGGTGCCACAGGTGACATTATCCCAGGCATAATATCCTCCAGGACAGTCAACTTTCAGTGGCAGTACCCTGGACACAACATACAACTGTCATGCCATGCAATCTGATGTTGCTGATGTTATTATATGTTCCCTACTTCACTCTACTCACAGTGTCTGGAGCTCTGTGAAGTTACGGAAGACTGAGGTAGATATATTCAGAAGGGGGTTTGCTTGTAGGTCCCTGCAAATCAAAAATATCCGCTGTTACTATGCCTTACCTACGGAAGTTCCCTGATTCATTTGTGAGAAATTAATATTTCTCTCTTATATTTAATAACTAATTGTTGTATTAGGACCAAGGTTTTTCCCCTTTACTACTTTCTCATCCAGAAATCAACCAGTGTTGGAAATCTCTCTTAGAGATTTACCTAGATCAAGATCTAATCAGACAGTAAAAAGAAAGAAATTCTAAGTTTTGGCTAATGGGTATATCCCTGCTCATTGTGTTTATTCAGACAGGCCAGGGAAAATATTGATTCTCCCTATTATCAAGACAGATAATATGCAAATTGATGTCTCTTTGGCCAAGATTTGAGTGACCTAAGTCATATTGTGTTAACCAATCAGAGGTGATTTGGCATCCCTCAGGAAACTTCTAAAGGTATATAAACTGTGACCCCACAGCCACTAGGGATCTTTGGTCTAAGAAAGACTGCCAAATGACCACTCTTTTATTAATAAACTGCTGGCTTTATTAATAAAATGATTAAATTACCCAGAAACTATGTCATTATTAATCATTACACACTTCTACCTCTGAGCACCCATTGTTCATCCAGGACTCCAGATTGAAGGGCTCCCTCCCTAGTGACCCAGCTCTTCGCCCCGCTACACTTACGTCCTCTGGGAGGGAGGGCCCCGAGAACACTTACAGAACAATGGCAGAATGTGCCTCAGCAAAGAGTGGGTCCAGTTCTTTCAGGGAACAGTTCTGAAGATCTAGTCTAAAGGAAGAGAAGGTCAGTGCAACCCTGTCCCTCTTGCCCTATCCACCACTTTTTCTTCCCACCAGCAGGACTGTTTTGCCACCTGTCTTTCTGTCTCCTTTTCTAGCTAGCCATCATTTATTGCAGCCCAGCTGTGCAGACAGCACACCCCAGGTGCTGTGCTCCATCTTAACCTTTACCTTTCTGGACCAATCTGTCAGAATATTTGTGCCTAGTAGGAAATAAGGAGAGAGTTTTGTGCTTCTTATCTAGAAAAAGTGTCTCAAATCTGTCACCAAATCACTGGTGGCTCATTACAGGATGGTACAAAATGCAAGTTATATAAAAATGTAAGTTTTTGTTTTTCCTTAAGTACAGATGTGAATGTCCACTAAACTAAAGTGCAAAATCCTCAGGGTTTGAAACTGTGCTCTAGTCTTGTTTTTCCCTCAATATCTCTTATATTTATTCAACAAATATGTATTGAGAACCTATCATGTGCTGTGCATTACTATGTAATAGTACTATGCACTATTACATTGGCAGATGTAAACAAAGAACCCTGACCTCAAGGAGCTTACAATCTATTGGAGGGAGAGGACAAGAACAAGACACAAAAAACAATTACAAAAATTACTCAGGAGTTTAAGAACAATATAACAATGTCACAAGGAAGCATGTGACATCATGTGTTACAAAGGTACAAAAGATCAGAGAGAGGGATCAGGATGGGCTAGAATGATCACCGAACGCTTCATGAGAGATAAGACTGGTTAGGATGGGTATAGAAAAGTATGTACGATATTATGGGAAGAAAGAAAAGCATGAGCAAGGAGATGAGAATGTGCTTGGGAATCAGTGAATCTAGGCACAGCCAGATTCTTATCACAGAGCAATTGTTAAAAGAAAGCTTGTGCCATGATCAAGAGTTTATGCTTTATTCTGTTGGCATGGGGAATCTCAAAGTTGACCTGGCAACAAAATAAACAACGATTCAGAGGATAGAAAGACTAAAAGAGTGAAGACCAATTAGGAGACAATAAAAATACATGCATTCAAGGCTAGATTATGATGATGCCAGTGGGAATGGAGAGTGATAGACTGAAACAGATAAGATAGAATGAAGGCAGAATGAACTTGGTGACTTACTGGGGGCAAAGTAGAGGGAGGAGTCAAAATGATTAGAAGGATACCTTTAGACTGTATATTTGAAGCAATTCCATGAAAAGTTTAGCAGATAACTGGGGATATACATGAAACAGTGCTTTGTCCTTAAAAAAAAAATTTATTGGTACTCAAGTGAAAAAACACAAGAGAAAGGAATTGCTATTGTTGAAATTTTCAAAATACCTTATCTTAAATTATTTTAGGAACAGAAAAAGATGTAAAAAAACCATGTTTATAGATCAAAATAGTTAACAGTCACTGGATAAAACAAAAAAAAGCTCAATTTCAAATATATAATGCAAAATGTATAGTCATGTAACTAAACTCAAATCAGTTACTGATTTGTGTTCAGCTGAAGAGTATAGAGACATTTTATAATACATTCAAAGAATACATTTCTGAACTTGAGACATGTGGTCCTTTTTGCTTCACATCCAATGCTAATTTCAATGTCAAAACAAAGGAAATAATGGCAGATAGTTGTACTTGTACAAATTTAACAGAAAGTATTGTCTGAAGGACTGCTATGTGGTAAAGTGGATAGAATGCCAGGCCTGGGGTCAGGAAGACTCATCTTCCTGAGTTCAAAGCTGGCTTCACACACTTTCTAGCTGTGTGGCCCTTGGTAAGTCACTTAACCTTGTTTGCTCCAGTTTCCTTATCTGTAAAATGAGCTGAAGAAGGAAATGGCAAACCACTCTGGTATCTCTGCCAAGAAAACCCAAAACGAGACAAGACCGAAAAGACTAAACAACTATCTAGCTAGGCAAAAGGTATATCATATTTTTTTTGTAGAGTAGTTATGTAGTCAAATGGGACAGGTGGTCCATAGGGCTTTCCTAGCCAAAATGGCATAAGGATTAAAAAGTATAAGGACCATGTGTCTGTAGATTTGTATTTTGGGAATCAAAAAACAATGTTTCACATCATATAGCTGTATATAATCATACAGCCCATTCCTCTTCCTTACCCCACAATGGTGCCCTGTTGGGTCAGACAGCAGCGTGCTTGCAATTTTAACTCTTGTGTCCGATTACAGTAATGGCCAACCTCTGATGTGTCATGTGCAGGCCCTGGACAATATTTGCATACCTTCAGGACATGTAAGGTCAGGAACAGACAAGAAAAAGATATGGTCAGGGTAGTGCTAACTGACCACCAAATTCTTACCTTACAAAGGGACAATGAGATTGCATTATCTCTTCATCCAACATAAAAAAGTTAAACTCACATACCAGATTCTTTGAAAGAGGCTCTACCCACTCCTCCCTCTAGTCTGGTCTGGAAAAAAATGTAAGCTCTCTTTTTCCTTTGTCTTGTGTTAGGTATCAATTCTTTCATCAGGTAATATCCTTCCAGCTGTTACCCTCCACCCTTTCCCAACCTGAATCTGTTAGGAAAAGCCCCTCACCCACTTTCAGATCACCATTCAAAAGCATTTATTAGATAAGTACAGTAATTTATTAATGCAAACCTGTCACATTGACTTGGAGAGACATGAAAGATTTTTTTTACAAGAACTCAACACTGGCAACAACCTATAGTTTTAGATCTGCAGTATAGGCAGGCATTTGTTCATGGAGGGTATGAGTTGACCCTTAAAATGGCAGAAAGAGTAAGGGAAGTGACATTTTAGGAAATGTTAAACTAGTAACAGTTGTGTTAGCTAGTTCAGACTCACAGAATGTTAGAAAGTGATTTTTGGAGATCATTTCCTCCAACCTCCTCCAACCTCTCAACTTCAGATTTACTGGAGATTAGGGATATCCTGGATGTGACTCTGGGTAAGCCACTTAAATATCTGTCTCTGCCCCCCACCTTCCCCAGGGCAACTAAGACTATAGGGTAGAAAGAGTATTGCCTCTGTTGTCCAAAGACCAGTTCAAAACCTATCTCTTAAGTATAAACTACTCTTAAGTCCCTGGGCCTCAGTTTCCCCATCTGTAAAATGAAGAAGCTGGAGTACATGGACTCTGAGGTCCCTTCCAGCTCTACCTCTAAAATTCCTAAGAGCTAAAGAGGGAAAGTGACTTGCCCAAGGTCACACAGCTACTTAAGTGTGAGTGACTTGAAACCACTGGATAATGCAGTAGATAGAGCAGCAGATCCCAAGTCTGTTAGACTTGTGTTCAAGTACTGGCCTTAAACACTTGCCATCTGTGTGACCCTGGGCATGTCACTTGACCTATCTCAGTTTCACCATCTGTAAAATGGGGATAACAATAACATCTAATACCAGCCAGGTTTTTGTGAGAATAAAATGAGATACTATTTGTAAAGAGCTTGACAATATAAATTATCATAACCTGACTTCCCAGTGCCAGGCTCCCTTATCACTAAGTAATAATAGTAGCAGACGTTTATAACTAATTGTACAAACAGTAACAGACGTTTAAACTGACATTTAAGAGTATGGCTCATTAGTAGAATAAAGTCAGAAAAACCTGGGTTCAAGTTCTGTCGCTGACGTAATTGCATAGTGACCCTGGGGCAAGTCCCTTCAAACTCTGTCCCCAGGCAGCTTTCAAACGCAAGTGGCCCATCTGCATCGGCAGAGGGGGTTTCCACACCGGGAGTTCCGACCCAAATGAACCCCTAAGGTCGGGGTTCTGACCTAAAATTTCCCGAGGTGTTCCTCCATACGGTAACTATTCTGCCGCCCCTACACACACACCAGCCCCTTGGCTCCTTCAGCGGAATGCCCAGGCTGATCCTTTACTGACATTTTAGGTCGTGTGGGAGTCGCGGGGACACGGGACCGGGGTGGGTGGTGGGTGCAGGGGAGGGTGCCCGGAGGGGCGGGCAGGGCCAGGTGGCCGGGGCTGGCACGGGGGCCCCGGCCGTCTGCCTCGACCCGGAGGAGGCGGCCGGCGCTGGTGGTGGCCGGGCAAGGCCCGGGGCCGATCACCCGCTTTCCCCACTTCCCCTGACCCCACCGACTCCCTCTTCAGTACCTCGGGCAGCGCCGGGGCCCTTCCCGCGCTCAGAGCCAGGAGAAGGGAAACAGCCCTGGTTAACCAGACCAGATACCGGCCGAGGCCCGCAGGAGCCATTTTTTCTCCCTCTTCCCTTAGCGCGTGACGTTGGGCGTCACGTGTCGGAGACTGAGCGCGCGAGTCGCCGTGATGCTTACTCCCCACCCCCACCCTCTACAGTCGAATGGTCTCTCTGGGATAAGTTCCGCCGGAGCCCCGAGGACTTTAGGAGATGTTCTTTCTTTGCTGGCCAGTGAGCCCTTCCCGCCCCGAGCTCTCGACTTGCTCAACGGTCTTTTTAGGGTTTCCTTTCCTGGGTCCCTCAGGGGGACAGACCTCCTTTCCTTCCTCATCTTTATCTGGGGTCCCGGTCGGTTCTTCCAGCAGATTCGGGGGCTCCCCGACCCGCAATCCCCTGCTCGCGTTCTGGGCGCCAACCTCTGGGCCCCTATGAGAACCCGACGTCCCGCTAGTAAGTGCCCTCAGTTAACATGGTGGGCGTAGCCTCCGTGGGCCGCATTTGCTCCAATTAGGAGGCGCAGCCGCGAAGGCACGACAGTGGCGTCATCAGTCCGCGCGCTACCGGCCCTGAGTAACCCCATTGAGGGAACCCACGTGTGCTGGAGGTGGCGGCTCTACGCTGGGCTTAGCTGCCAGAGGGCCTGGAGGGGGTGGGGTGGGGGCGGGTCTGAAGAGGTAGAGATACCATCTCTGCTCCGCGTGAAGAGCATTATGACTTGGAGGCAAGGAAGTGAAGAGTCTGCAGGGCAAAGGTAAGCAACTGAGGGAGAGGAGACAAGGAAGAAGGACCGAGCATCCCATCCTTGGGATTACGTAGGGAGAGGGTTCTTTTAAAAAATTTTTTTTTAATTTTTAGCATTTTGTGGGCAGCGTTCTTTTTGCAAAATCCGGGATCCGTGCTCTCTATGGGGGAGAGAGTGGCCCGAGCTTGCTCACGGGAAACAAGGACTCTTCCCCCACCTCGAGATTTCCAGCGGAAGAGGGAGGGAGGGAGGGAAGGAGAAAGGGTGAGTAGTGAGCAATAGAGAAAGAAGAGAGAGGACCCAAGTGGTGGTGATGGTGGTGATGGTGGTGGTGGTGGTGGTGGTGGTGGGAGCAATTGGGGGAGAGATAGAAATGAAGACAACTGTGCTAAAAAGGAAAGAGGAGCAGCCAGGCAAAGGTCATGAGAAGATCATTGGATGTCCAGATCTGCCCTTTCTTTAATCACAGAAAAGTAAATGATGAAGAACTGGAAAGAGACGGAGGGGACTTCTTAGCACTGGCATAAGCAAAGGAGGTAAGGCAGTTGGAGACACCATACAAGTCCAAGTCATGCCCGGGGCTGTATTCTCAGCTTTGCTGCTATGTGACCTTGAGCAAACCACGAATCTCTGGGTCTCAGTTTCTTTTGTAAAATGTGGGGGGTTGGATTAGTTGTTCTCTAATGTATATGCCAACTCTAAAACCTGTAAAAGAGAATAAGGAGGAGGCTATGCTAGGGAGAAGGGGATGTAGGGGGGGAAGATGAAGACACTGACCTTTCAAAGGGTTTTTGACAGTTTCTTGCTCAGAAAGGAGTAATCAGGCAGTAGGATGTTTGACAAAATTGTGATTAAGACAATTTGAGTACCTTTTGACTGTCAGTCAACAAGCATTTATTTCTTAAGCACCTGCTGTGGGTCAAGCTCTGTGCTAAGCACTAGGGATACAAAGAAAAGCAAAAAATATCCCTTGCTCTCAAGGTGCTCACAGTTAATGGGGCAGACAACATGAAAATTATGTTGAAAAAGCTATATACAGAATAAATTTGAGGTAATCACAGAGAAGGGGGCACTTGCTTTAAGGAGGGGAGTGGTAGTTAGGAAAGGCTCTTCTCAGTAAGTGAGATTTAGCTGGCACTTGAAGGAATCCAGAAAAGCCAGGAGGTAGTGCTGGGGAGAGAGAGAGTTCTAGGCATAGGGGACAGCCAATGAAAATACACTCAGGATATGGCAGGCTTGTGCAAGGAAGAGCAAAGAATCCAGTGTCACTGGATCACAGAGTACCTGGAAGGGAGTGAGGTATATCTAAGAAGATGGGAAAGATAGGAAGGGACTAAATTATGACTGGGTTTAAAAGCCAAGCTGGATTTGGGGGCAGGTAGATGGTACAGGAGATAGAGTGCTAGACCTGGAGTCAGGAAGACCTGCATTCATATCAAGCCTCAGACACTTACTAGTTGTCACCCTGGGCAAATCACTTAACCCCTGTTTGCCTCAGTTTCCTCATCTGTCAAATGGGGATAATAATAGCACCTGCTTCCCAGGGATGTTCTGAGGATCAAATGAAATAGTAATTATAAAGCACTTCCCACAATACCTGACACATGGGAAGCACTGTGTGTATGTTAGCTGTTGTTATTATTATTTGATCCTGGAAGGATCAAATTCCTTGAAGGAATCCAGAAAAGGGAGCCACTGGAGTTTATTGAATAGGGAGGTGACGTGGTCAGACCTGCACCTTAAGATCGCTTTGATAGCTGAGTGGAGGATGAACTGGGAGATTTGTGGCAGGCACTGACTGTAACAGGAAAGTTAGGAAGAAGGGGAGGCTTGGAGAGAAAGATAATGAGTTCAGTGTTGGATAGGTTGAGTTTAAGATATATGTGGGTCATTCAGTTTGAAGTATTCAAGAGGCAGTTTGGAGATGTGAGACTAGAAGTCAATATTTAGGTTACCTGCCTGCCAAGGCATCCTGCATCTATCTCATGGAACAAGGCCTCAACTAGCTTACAACAGTTTATTTCTAAGACTTTGGAGGTATCTGAATTTTAAAAGAGGACTCTTGAAAACTGAAAACTTTTTTTTTAAGTCCCAAAGGAATGTCAGGCACACAGTGACAGGGATTGGAGGAAATATTTTAGAGCAGGACATTGTGTGCTTTGTGTCTTCACACCACTCTTCTCCCTACTTGTGAAGCTGGCCCTACCTATTAGGGTTCTCCATCTCTAGTTTTCAGGACAGAATTTCCTAGCTTTTTAAAGCCTGATATACATTTTGGAAGAGCATCTAGTAATCTATCAGTCCAAGTATTTGCCTACCCAGAAGCACATAATATTAGACCTTCCACATTTTATATATGAGGAAACTGAGGCCCTATGACATGAAGTGATTTGCCCGAAGTTCATCACCAAGTGGTAGTGCTGGAACTAGATTCCAAGCCACCTGATTCAACCACCCATCAGCCATCTTTTATCTTATTTCTGCCACAGTTATGATCACCACCACCCCCACCATAATGCCGAGGAAGAAGGAGGGAGGGAGGGAACGCAGAATGTTGCAATAATGTCAAGGACATCTTTGTGTCATATGGCAGGGTCCCAATCAGAAACTGTTGGGAAGTGGTATACCCGAAGCCTAGAGCGTATGATAACGCAGAACGTGAGATGCCCCAGATTCACCAGACACGAGTCACCTTCCACCCTGTTTTTAGGAGCTTCATAGGTCAGGGCCGAACTTTGTGAAGTCAGGCTCTGCCTAGACTTGTGCGTGTGACCCTTGTGGTAGGAAGACCTGACTGTCTACTTAGGGAGAAGAAGGGAAGCCTAAAAGGGAAGATTAGACTGGGGAAAGGGAAAAACACCAAGTATGTTAATCAGTCTCCAGATGGCTTGAAAGCTAAACGCTGTTTCTAGGGTGACTGACTGCCCATTCCCTGATTCTAGCTGCAGAGGTTAGCAGGTCAGAGTGGCAGCAAGAGCGCTTCTCAGCTTCCCCTCAGAGTTCTGGCTCTTTGCTTGTTTCCTTCTGTATTGTACTGGTCACATTTCTCCCCTGCCCTGCATTCGGAATATATGTTATCGACTGTCATTTGTTTCCCCTGAGTTGTTTATGTTCTCCCCTGGAGCAGACATAGAAGTTTCCAGAGTCAGAGCTCCTGATGCCAACAGCAGTCTGGCATAGCCTATGGGATTAAAGAAACACGTTTTCCTTCGGCCTGTTCCCCTACCCCGTTTAGCTTCTTTGGCATAGTGCCAAGTGGTGCTCCACAAGAAGCCTAAGCTCTCTAGGAATGTTTCTGAAGCCCCGGCATTCCCAGTCACCCACTCCTAGGCCTGTCCAGTCTTGGTTTAATTTTGTGGCCATAGGGGTCATTGCTCCCCAGGTATCTGGGGAATTGAGGCTTTAACATTTTATTCCATGAAAGGGTGTAATGGAACTTAATCATTAGTTACAGGAATTTGTTCACGCCTCATCCCTGACCCCACCTCTTTGGATTTAAAAGATCAGACCCTTAGTCCCTACTCAGAGCTCCACCCATAGGAAGCTTGACCACTCTTCCCACTTAACCAGGCAAGCTCAGCAGCTTCTGTAGAGGGATCTCATCTCCAGGTGCGTGTCTGCCCCCAGGAAGGTCACTGTCCTGTTTACTTTCCCTTGATCTTCTTTCCTTCTCTAACACTGAGCCCTTCAGCTTTACCAGTACTCTTGGGTGTTTCTGCTAGGGAAGTACTTCTGGGGGGAGGGTTTGGAGGAAGGGATACCATATTGTTTGTAACTGGGGGTATAAAGAGTAGCCTTTGTAGTAGCCTCAGGAGAATCCCAGCAGAGAATTTCTAGCACATTGGGGTTACTTCAGGAGGATACTGAAAAGAGACAGTGAAGATGCCAAGAAGGACAGTGAGAGTTGGAGAGCTCATTACCAGAAGTAACGATTGAAATAACAAAATGGTTAATCTTACATTCCTCTTCCCTGCTGGGCTCTGGCGCCAGACTGGGCCGTACTGGCTTGGGGAACTGTAGTTATTGGTTCTGTGCTGTGTTGACTTTTGTCTAGTTGTTGGAGTGGTGACCCTAAGGGATTTGAATTTGAACAGATCCATAGACCCTCACCAGGGCTTGATGTCTCCTCTTCTACCTCTATGCTGGCTTTCTGCCCTACCCCATCCTTCCCTAACCTATACTAGAGACACATCTGTCTGCTTTCACATCCTTCTGTAATCCAAGGTTGAATTGGCTGGCTTCAGGCATGGGAAGCACCATGGGGAGTAGATGTGAGAGTAGGAAGAATCTGGCGCTGACTTGGTATGAGTTCCCTTGACAGGATTCCCTGATTTCTTTGACAGCTTGGCTTCTACCATGCCCCCTGGCAGAAGAGGAAAACAGTGAGGAGAGTGATTGGGCACCAGGTTGTAGCTGAAGTTCATCTTCTGCCTTTGCACAGCTGGAGAGCATTGCAGAATCTGTGAGGGATACCTAGGTACAGGGCATGGGCATCAAAGAATTCTATTCAGGGGTAAGTCCATCCACCATAGTCCCTTCAACGGCAACCCCTCCAACACGACTATCCCACTTCACCATTGCGGACTATGCAGTATGTGTACTGTTGTTGGTGTTATCGCTTGCAATCGGGCTGTTCTATGCACGTCAGGGCAGGGGCCAGAACACAGTCCGCCACTTCCTGTTGGCTAACCGTAGCATGGGCTTCCTACCTGTGGCACTGTCTCTACTTGCCACCTTTCAGTCAGCTGTGGCCCTGCTAGGAGTTCCTGGGGAGATTTACCGTTCTGGCACTGAGTATTGGTTCCTAGGCTGCTCCTACTTCCTAGGTCTGCTAGTGCCTGCCCATATCTTCATACCCATCTTCTACCGACTGAATATCTCCAGTGCTTATGAGGTGGGTGTAAAGGGAAGACTATACAGGGATGGGGAGGAAGGGAGGGGAAGCAGTAGTGGGCTTTCAGGCTCATATATCCCGTATATCCCGGGGTTTTTTCTGTCCCATAAGAGCAGAGCTTGAAAATGACAAACGGATGGGGTAGAATTCCCAAACTCTGGTCTGTGACCGAACAAAGATTTTCCTTTTTGCTCCTTGCCCTCTGTACCTCTATAAACAGCATGAGATTGGAGATGTGGGGCTCAGGAGAAGGTGGAGAGACCTAGACTTTGACATGATTCTCTTCACTCATATATTCTAGTACCTGGAGCTTCGATTCAGCAAGGCTGTGCGACTGTGTGGAACCCTAACTTTCATCTTTCAGATGGTAAGTAGGAAGAGGGTAGGAAATTAGGTTTGGAATGAGGCATATGTTTTTCAGATCTAGCCAATGTATTCATTTGTTTTACTTCACTGTATTTTGTTTCAAGGAAGGGTCCTATTATTTGGAGTTACTGGAGTAATATCACAGTGATTTTTTTTAAGAGCATCAATAATTTTTTAAAAAGAGGATGTGGAATGAATGAGGCAAAGAGGAATACATAGGAAATTAACATAATCCTGCCCTCGTTTGCCTCCACTGGCACAAAGAATGTGGGTACATGTACACACACACACGCGTGCGCACAAACGCACAAACATATATATATACACATATACAGATAGATAAACAGATATCACTGTGCCCTAAACTCTGAAACCTTCTTAAGCCCAAGATAGGGTCTGTAGGGACAAGCCAAGCACTAGAAGACATAGATAAAGAGCAGTATACTTGGATACAAGGGAGCAATGTGGGATATTGGAGCTGAAACATAGCTCTGTCTCCCCTTCCCACTCTTTCTTATTCCCTCTCTGACTCTCTCCCCTTTTCTCTCTTCCTCTTTCCTCCTTCCTTCCCCCAACAGGTGATCTACATGGGTGTTGTTCTTTATGCCCCAGCCTTGGCACTCAATGCAGGTAAAGAGTCAAGGCCCCTATATAGGGCTGGCAGGATGCCCAAAAAATGAGCGATGTTAGAGCTTTCCAAATAAGAATCAGTATAGAAAGGGGAGGTTTGTCACTTTCCAGGCCCTTTGAACTAGTTTGTATGAGAGAAATAACTATTTGAGTAACTAGAAATTTGTTAATTTATCACTTCTCAATCTAAATTGGTTAATAAACAGCTTTTGGTGTTATTACTCAAGTACTTTAAAACTAACGAATGATTCACTTTGGCTTTAGACAGATGCATCAAGGTGTCTGTCTTCACTAAAGTTCCTCTCTCAGCCTGCATTTGAAAAGTTTTTGAATTGAATTAAATTGTGTCTGAGGAATGAACAAAAAACTGAACACACTCCAGTTATGACAACCAACCTTGGCTCTAGAGAAGAATTAAGAAAATACATCTCCCCTTTTCTTTTTAGAGGTGGGAGAACTATTGTATCTAGGAACCTCCCTCCCCCCAGTGAGAATTTATTTTGTTATCTGCTTACAGTGACAGGCTTTCATCTGTGGGGCTCAGTGCTGGCTCTAGGCATTGTGTGTACTATCTATACTAGTCTGGTAAGTGCCCTGTGCCCTGGGGAATGGGGTAGGATGGGATGGAGTGGATGGCAAAGATAGAAGTGATTCTGAAAGGATACCAGCCACATGACACCAGGAGGAAGGTGGGTGGGCCTGGATTCCAGATGTTTTGGAGAAGAGTTATGTATGGTCTGTCGTCTTTTCTTCTTCAGGGTGGGCTGAAGGCAGTCATTTGGACAGATGTGTTCCAGACAGTGGTCATGTTACTGGGGCAGCTAGCTGTCGTCATCGTGGGGGCTGCCAAGGTGGGCGGCTTGGGGCGTGTTTGGGATGTGGCTTCACAGCATGACCATATCTCTGGGATTGAGTGAGTACTCCCTGACTCCCAACAAGACAGTTGTTGCATGTGGGAACTTGTGACCCAACCTCAGAGATATATCCAGAAGGCAGCCTCTCTAAGCACTGGGTGAAATGCTAAGACAAGAAGGAGTCTTGATAATTAGAAAAAGGAAGGGAAACAAAAGCAGGCCCTTGAGGCATTGGAAGTGTATGGGGAGCCAGGATTTTACATGAGGAGTAAAGCGTGTGGCATGGTCTGAGGGCCATCCCTAGCACGTACATATAGGACTTTTAGGATTTTAGGGAGAAGCAGAAGGACTTATTTTACTTAATTGAAGCATTGACTTTCCACAACCCTCCTGGATTTTCCCTTTAGCACATCCAGCACTTGTGTAGTGCTTTGGACTTTGGGTGTCCTCCCTCCCTCCCCTGCCTCCCCAAGTTGTTCCCAGTCTTGCTGTCCCCCTGGCACCTTCTCAAAGGAGGGCAGGGAGTCTCTATCCAGGGACCTTTCATCGGGTGACTGGTCACTCTGTTGCAGCCTGAATCCAGACCCATTTGTGCGGCACACCTTCTGGACTCTGAGTTTTGGGGGAGTCTTTATGATGCTCTCCTTATATGGAGTAAACCAGGCCCAAGTACAGCGCTACCTCAGCTCCCGCAATGAAAAGACTGCCATTCTGTGAGTTGAAGGAAAAGGGAGAGACAAGAAAGGAGGGATTCTAGGGGAGTCTGTTGGAATGGTTGTCCCCGGGATGGTAGCCCCACCCCAGAACTGTGGGATCCCTGTTCTGGGACTCTTCTGGAGACTTGGGTGTTGTCTCCCAGCACTCTGTGACATATGTCCCCACCCCCACCACCCTGCCTTCTCTTGCAGGTCCTGCTATGCTGTATTCCCCTGCCAGCAAGTGGTACTCTGCATTGGCTGCCTCATTGGTCTCGTCATGTTCGTCTATTACCTCGACCACCCCCTAGCCCCAGAGCAGGCTGAAGTCTCCTCTGACCAGGTGAGCTTCTTGTAGGGCATCGTCCTGCACAGAATAATGGTAGCCCTGGGCACATTCACATTTACAAAGCACTTTTCATGGCTCCTTGAGGGCATCCCCAGCGCAGATAAGGAAATTGAAATTAAGTAACTTGCCCAAAGTCACGTAGCTAGGAAGTGGCAGAACCTGGGATTCAAACACGGGTTTTTTGGTTCCAAATTCAGGACCATTTCCGTGTGGATAGTGAATGTATTGAGAGCTTGCTGTGTGCTAGGCCCTGTGCCGGTTCCCCTCCCATCCTGTGTGAGAGCAGGCACTCTTATCTTCATCATTTTAGTGTCTCCCTCAGCACCTAGCAGAGTGGGGCTGGGGGCTTAACACCAGGCCCTCTGACTCTAAATCCAGAACTCCTTCCTCCTCCTAACTATGTTATTAAGGCCTAGTGTGGTGAAACATTCAAACAGACAACATTCCCATATCCCACAGCAGATGAGTCCCTCCTGAGAACCGCTCCCCCCACTCCCAAACATACATACACATACACATACACAACATACTCAGTCTTTCCCCAGTCCTGCTGCATTCCAGAATTGGGATGACCTGGCTTTCCTGGATGCCTTGAGCTGGGATATCCTGATAATATCCCAGGGAGAGTTGGGTGGGTCATGTATTTGACCCATCACAGCAACTGTTAGGTCATTAAATGCCCTGCTCTGTTCACAGATGGTCCTGTACTTTGTGATGGACATCTTGGGCGAGCTGCCTGGCTTACCTGGACTCTTTGTTGCCTGTCTCTTCAGTGGTTCTCTCAGGTAAGGTCTTTGGCTGATTTTCCCTACTCCTTCCCTTCTCCTTGGCCCTACTTCTGGGGTTCTAAAGGTTGAGAACCTGGCCCTGCTTGCCCTGAGAGGGAATCCCAGTATGTGGAGCACTTCGTAATCAAGCTTTATTTACATCCCCCAGCTTTGACAAAAGACTCCATTGTCCATGCAGACCAAATAGAAGGTGTCCCCTCTTTTTTCATGGATAGCTTTCCCTGTTATACTAAGCCATTCCCTGAAACCCTTCAACAGAATTTATCCTTGAGCTCTGCCCACCAGAAAGAAGACTGGCTGTTGCTGGTATTTCTTTGATCCGCTGGCAGAAGGCTGTTCAGGCTGTTGACTGTGGTGACAACTCTCCTCTAACATTTTCACAACCTTGCCCCAAGCCCCATGCACTACAACTAGTCAGGCCACTTAGTGCAAAAACCTCTCTGCTCAGTCTTGGAGCCGGAGCAAACGTCCATCCTCATCTTGTTTTTCAGCACTATCTCCTCAGCTTTCAATTCACTCGCAACAGTCACCATAGAAGATCTGATCCGACCCCACTTCCCCGAAATCTCAGAGAAGCGTGCCACCTTGATTTCCAAGGTCCTTGGTAAGCCTTTGTTCCCGTAGCCCTTCGCCCCAGTAGTTCATAAGCTTCTTGAGAACAAGAGGACAAGGGCTGAAGTTTTTTTCATATCCCTAGGCTCTGACACATAGTAAATGATTAATAAATGATTGTTGGATTAAATTGAATTGGCCCTTTTTTATTTTTTTGTCACTTCCAAACTCATCATTACCATTGGGATTTTACTTTTGTTAAGCACTTGTTCCTAGCCCAGACTGAGTTGGCTTCTTTACCTAGAGAGTTAAGCACATAGTTCATTCAATACTGTGAGTAGGAGAAGCCCCCAGCTTCCCTGGGAGGGTAAAGAAAGAGGCTCCAGGGTGGGAGAACCCGGGACTATGACAGAAGTATAAACCTTAAAAAGAGGCAGGAAGAGGAAGACAAGAGAGTCCTGCTTCTTCCTCCTTTCTTCCGTGTTAGGATTCTTCTCTTTGCCTTCTTGCTTTCTCCTCCCCTAGGTGTAGCCTATGGTGTGGTATGTCTTGGAATGGCCTATGTCTCCTCCTTAATGGGGCCTGTGCTGCAGGTGAGGAATACAGTGGGAAAGAGCAGGTGTGGTTTGTTTAGGGAGGTGGGGGGAGGGTGAGACCCAAGAGATCAAGTCAAAAGCTGGCTTCCCATAGTTGGGGATGACCTTCTATGTTTCCACTTGGTCACCCCCTCATGCTCACCTGTGAGACAGCCAGACCCACTTACACTGATGAAGCAGAATTCTTTTGGCAGCTCCAATATTTAACCTTAGTATTTTATTTGTAAATTGAGTGGATTGGATGAACTCTGAGTCCTGTAACTGCAAGCTAGAAAGCTTACCCCCGTGGAAAGGAGTCCTAAGGAGATTCCCCCCTCATCCCCTCTAGTCCTTACTCTACCCTATGTGAGGCAATTGATGGTAAGAACTCTCCAAATCCTGGGAATTTGAATAAATAGGAACTAGTTGTACCCAGACATCTATGAGGCTACTAAATATTTATGCTACTTTATCTTTCTTGTTTAATCCTTTCCTCTCCAGGCAGCAATAAGCATCTTTGGGATGGTTGGGGGACCTCTGCTTGGACTCTTCTGCCTTGGCATTTTCTTTCCTTGTGCCAACTCAGCTGTAAGTGTCCCCCTAGCAGCCAAATGAAGAGGTAGCCCCAAGGAAGGGCTGAGGAGGGACAGGAAGACTAGGTCAGGGCCTTGGTTTTGGCAGTGGAGAGGGGAAGGAACATGTGCTGGGGAGGGTTGGGTGAAGCCTCTGAATTCTGAATGGGAATATGTGACGTAGGGTGCAGTGGTGGGTCTGCTGGCTGGACTCATCATGGCCTTCTGGATTGGCATCGGGAGTATGGTGAGCAGCATGACCTCAAGTACAGTACTCCCTCCCCACAATGGTACTGGCTTCCTCTCACATAGAAACACGACAGTTGTCACTATGACCACATTGATGCCCTCAGCAGTGTCCAGGTGAGTAAAGGCTTGTGTCTTAGGTGGGGTGGGGCTGGGGGGAGAGGTTGCTAATCACTAGGCCATCCTAGGGTGGGCCTAGGAGTGTGCTTTCAAGGTATCGGGTGTAGAATAACAAGAGGAAGACAGAACGTTGCGATGCCTCAAGACTGGTAGTCCCCCTTACCCTTCTGCTCTCCTCAGGCCCACGGGACTGCAGCGATTCTACAACCTGTCCTACTTATGGTACAGTGCACACAATTCCACCACAGTCATTGTCGTGGGACTGCTTGTCAGTCTCCTCACTGGTAAGGAGAAACCAAGCTGGGGCAGATGGGAACAATGGTGAGGGACAGTAGGAAGTAGGGGTTAGAGGAGCTGGAAGAGGGCAGTAGACTTGGGAGGAGGGAGAGCTGGTCCTAATTCTCTGGCTCTTCTGTAATAACCAGGTTTTTTATCTAAGATGTGTGAGGGTACTGGGATAGTAAAGCACTGATGAAGAAATGATTGCTTTGGGACTGGGGAGAGCTGAGGGCCTAGGAGAGACCAATTAGAATCTTTGGCCTTTAGGTGGAACAAGGAGACAGCCCCCAAACCCTCGGACAATTTACCCAGTGTTGCCACGACTGTTTGCCTTCCTGCCCAGATCCTGTTGGGACTGTCTGCCCTGCCAGGGCTATAGTGAAGTAATACATGTAGTATTTACATACCCTTCTACATTTGTTCTTTATGTGTCCTCCCCCATATCCTCTCTAGCACCTTCCTAGCACATCAGTTTCCTTACCTTGCCTAATTTTTTCCCCCACACTTTTTTAACAAGTGTGCAATCTTTCTAAAGACATCATAGGAGATTCCTGACTTGAGCCATATCCCTTGTTCCCCACAGTATAGAGGAAAGATTCATCTCTTGCATTTTCCCACCTGTACAAAATAGGGACTAGAACCCTCCCCCAGGGCCCCTGTCTCCCCAGTTCCAGCATCCTAACTGTACCACACCTGTTTTATCTCTAGGAGGTCTCCTATAAGACAGATAAAGTACCAGAGAAGATAAGCAATGGAAAGCTGACTGGCTGTGGGGAAGAGGAAGTGGTGGTGGTAGTACCTGAGCAAGGCCATATCCAGGGGGACCATGGTCATGCCTTCATACTACACGAGACATCACTGTGACCTGGGAGCAGAACAGAATCCAGTTGTCTCTGACTCTCCCTCTACCCACGAGGCAAACACATCAACCCCCTCTCCCAGTAAACCAAGAGCAAACCTGTGTCTATTCCAGCAGGGTTATCTGAGCCCGGTGACCCAGTATGCACCCAAGGACCTTCTGACCACATGATGTACTCTATACAATAGCTGGAGCCATGATTTCCTGTCACTCACCATCGTGTTATTTCTGATTATTATTGGACTTTGTCATGCCCTTAAGCAGAAAGTAGTCTGTAACACAAGAGGAGCCAATATTTTGTCTTCAGGGAAGGCCTTCTTCAGGGAGATTAAAAGGGATCTTGTGGGAGACCAGTTTAGCTTAAAACCCTCCAACTTCCTCCAACCCCAGCTCCAGACAGAGGTTGAGAAGAAACCATGGTCCCTCAGAGCTCCCACGGGTGGAAAACTCATCTGCTTTGCTCCTGTTGCTAATTAGAACTAAAGAGTTTATTAGGTCCTGTTAGACTGGTAGGGGAAGCTTCTAGCACACTCTACAGGAGCAAGTAGGGATAGGACAGGCTGTGACTGGCTGGCTACCTCCTGCCCTCTAACTGATCTTGGGCTCACGCTACTTGTGCCATCCCACCTGAATGTCATTCTGCCTCTTGCTGAGGCTTTTTCACATACCCATTTGCCCTGGGGAATACAGTTCTTTTACCTGGACTTATCTAGCCTCTTCTTTATTGCAGCTGTCCTGTGCCCACCCTGAAGACGCCTCTCTTTATGGTGTAGCATATCTGACAGATCCTTCTTTGCCTGTCTGCCCTGGCACCAAAATCTGACACAATGGGAATTCCATCTGGGGAACTTTTCTTCTTGAAAAGCAGTCACTGGGAAACTCACTTTTCTCAGGTCCCCGTTATCTCTTGCTCCTTCCATTGCCCAGCCTTCCTTTGCACACCCTCCTCCTCACCTTTGTCAGCCACGGCTCAATCCTACCTTGCTCTGGTAAGTAGGAGCTTGTAGGGGCTAGGCTGCACTTGGAGGGGTGTCCTCTGGCACCTGTGATGAGGTTTAAAAGGGTCATTTCTAAGCCCCTCAACAGAGCTCTTGGACCCCAAAGGAGAGTATGACAATCAGATCCTGAAAGTACTGGGTTGGGCAAGGTCAGGGGCCTCTCTCCACCACTCTGCCTCTGACCTGGTTCACCTCTACCATCTCTGCCTTCTCTCTCAGGAAAAAGAGTTTGTGTAGTGTATGGCACTGCCTCAGAGTAAGGGGTCTATGCCTCTCTTCTTGCAACACGAAGAAATATTTACCAAGGAGGTCAAGGGAGAAATAGGCAGTTGAACAGTCTAAGCTAGCTCATTCTGATTCTTCTGTTATTCCCTGGAAAGATTGTTCCCCTGTCCTTCATCCCTGGAGTGTACATTCCCAGACTTCTTTTCTCCCGTTTGACAATCCTCACTCTACCCCCCTTTCTTCCCCTCCCCCACCCCCGCCCCAGCCATTTCATCCCAATGAAGAAGACATTGCTATTCAACTTTTAAAAATAGAATATTTGAGCAGGACTTTTATGGTCTTGGAGTGAGGAACACTGTGCTCACACCCTCCTCCCACACCTGGACACTCCACAGCCCCCAATTCCCTCCCACCCCCAGTGCAGCTGCCTGAGAAGCAACTCCATCCAAGCTCCCCATAGCCTGGTCCGAAGTGGATTTATGAGTTTAGCCTTGGCTGAGGCCTCCTTCTCATGGCTTCCAGCCATGTCTCAACTGCTTCTCCACATCCTGGGCAGCCTCAGACCTCACACCCTCCCTGTTTCCTCTTCTACCCCACCTCAATTTGATCTTTCCTCTCCAGCCTTATTCTCTTCTGTGCCCCTGACCCCCAAACTTGTAGCTCTGCAGCTCTTCAACCTAGAATCCAAGTGTATGGCCACTTTTGTCTTAAGTACTGAAATAAATATACCTTAGTATTCCCATGACTAACGGCGTCTATGTAAGGACAAGTTGGGAGGAGACTAAAATCTCTCTTCCCATCCCCATGCCCCAATCAGACCCTTAGATACAAGGTTTTAGACTGAGGGCTGATCTAGAGAATCATAGTGCCTCCATATGGGCTTTGGGCTGCATTCCATGTTGCTTTAGGGGCTACATTTCAGATATACTCATGCAGGTCAGGATGAAACTGTAGAGTCCAATGTTTGTCCTGTTAGGGAAAAGCCTTGTTTCCAGGTGTCTAAGTGTGGGTGGCAAAGGGAGTCTAGCCTTGGAAGAGTTGGATGGAAGTAGGATATGTGGTCGAAAGAGCAGTGGTTCTAGATTCATCAGACACAGATTTGCAGGATTCAGATCCTGCCTCTGATGCATGTGACCGCGGGCAGTCACAACCTCCCTGCAGTTTAATTTCCTCTACTCTAAAATGTGAGAGTTGGACTAGATGGCCCCTCAGGACCCTTCCAACTTTCGATTTAGGAACCGGTAATACTGAAGTAGGCAAGACAGCTGGGACTTTTATCCAGAAATTAGAAATGTAAGAGCTGGGAATTTGTTTACATGAAGAGGAAGGAAAAGGAATGGGGAAGGAAAGCACCAGGGCCCAGCAAGGGACAAAAAAGAGGGGCATTTGAGGCATTTACCTGGGAGGATTAGAAGTATGAGTCCATGAATGTCCTGCCTAACAAAGGCTATGTGGTCACCTTAGATTTGGCTTACATTAGAACCACCTAATCCTTTAGCACACACTCATAGTTCCATAATTCCCAGTGATGCTTATGTGGTCCTTGGGCCAAAAGACCAGTGCCTAGCTCTTGTTACAATTTTGAACTTGCCAAGATCCCAGTGAACAGCCTCCCCTTAATTCCCAATGGTGCTAAATACTTTGCTGTAGCTGCCTTCCAAGTCCTCTCTACCTTTGCCCTCGGCTGGGGCTATTCTCATACTCTACAGTGAGTTAATTCAGAAGGTCTTTGTGAGAGAGGCAAGAGGAAGAGATTTGAAGAGATTCCATCACTCCAACACAATGACAGGCATCCAGAGCTGTCACTCCTAACAGTGGTAACTGAGTCACTGTGAAGCTATATCAAAGTATCAAGTCCTGGCACTTCTGCCTTCTACCTTCCCTGTTGCCCATCAGCGAAAAAGCTCCCTGCCAGCTCCCTAGGCTGTAATTGTTTTCCTCCTAAGGTTTATGTGTGTACTGGGGATTCTGAAAGCAGACCCTGAAATGGATCAGCAGGCTAGAAAGTCATAGAAAGTAAGGGCAGGTTGAGGGAGTTGGCCCCATAGTAAGTTAAGGGGCCAATCTCAGGGGAAACAGATGAAGTTAATTGCTGCTGCAAGTTGGTGAGACTGGCTTGGGAGGAATGAACTCCCCCTCTCCAGGGACTTGGGGCCTGAATGTTGATTCCCACATTCTCTGGCCAGGAGCACCGCTGATAGGAGGGTCAAGGCCAGATGGCCCCAAGGCTCCAGCGTAGAGGCGAGATCTCATTGGCCATTTCTGCAAGACATGGGAATAGGAATAAATAATGCTTACAATACACGCTTCAGAAACCCCAAATCATCCTCCTGCAAGCCCTGAATTCTTAGACCCCAAACTAAACTACCCTCTAGCATCTCTACCTCATTAAACTTCATACAACTCATAAAATTACTTTGCATGTAATTTGTATTTACATCCATTTGAATGTGTTCTCCCACTCCTCCAAGAAAGGTAAGGTCAAGAGGGCTGGGACTAAATGCATTTGTCTTTGTTTCTCCAGTACCTGGCACACAATTGATATTAAGTGCTGGTGGAATGGACAAATTAAAACTTCGAAGAGGCTCAATCCGAAATTCCAAAAGTAGGTAGAGAAAGACACTTTTCCTCAAACTTTTTTTGAGGCTGTGAAATGAGTATCCAGTCTTCTGCCCCAAATTTAATTAGCCAGTGAAAGGGCTAGGTCAGCTCCGCACCTATTGTCCATTCCCTGTACTGCTGTATCCCAAACCTTCTCATGAGGTCCCCAAGGAAGATGAAGTCTGAGTTGTTGTCCCTTTTATATAGTTCATCAGAGACCCATAGAATTTAAGGGTTAGGAGAGACCTTGGCAGCCATTAGTCCACCCCACACCCAAAAGAAGTGAGGACACTGACATAACCACCAAGTGATCCTCCAGCCTCTGCTCGATGGCCTCTGGTAAGGGAGCATCTACCCACTCTGGTGGCAGTCCAGTCTGTTGTTGGAGTGCTCTAATTATGAGCCAGTTTTTCCTGAGATCAAGCCTAAATTCTCCTCTTGGCAATTTTAAGGCTAACCCCTCTTGGGGCCAAATAGTCCTTACCTCCACTCCTTAGAGGCTACATGTTATAGTAGGGCCATTCTCAAAGTGTGGCCCTGGGGATGCCCAAGACCCTTTCAAGGGCTGTGCAAAATCAAAACTTTTCATAATAAAAAAATTTGTATTTCCAAAACTAGATATTGATAGATAAAACCTACATAAACAAAAACTCTTTGAAGTTAGTAGTTTTTCAGTGTAAGCAGGTCCTGAGAGCGCAAAGTTTGAGAACCACTTGCTGTGGTAGAAAGAGCACTCATTAGTCTCAGTGTTAGAAACCCGGGGTTCAAGCCCCACCTCTTCCACTTTAGCTGTTTGTCTTTGGAAACCACTTCTCCTAAGGCCAAGTTCCCTCATCTAGAGAACAAGGAGGTCGGCTTTCTCTGATACCTGAAGCCTTCCCTCTTTAGCTGGATGAAAGGTAGAATGAGGCGATGGCCCAGCCCTTTCCCTCTCCCTGACCTGACTCGAAGTCGATTGCACTACCTGTGTGATGTCAGGATTCTCATTGAAAATTCTCACCCCCCCTGGACTCAGATTCTTGCCTTTGAGCTCATTTCCCCACTCCAGTATTTCCAGGCAATCCTTCTGCTGACCTAGCTTGCCACATCTCATGTTTTTGGACGAGAAGCAGTGATGGGAGTGTAGGGCATAGAGAATTAGGCTTGGAGAGAGAAAGTTTAAATCCCGCTTCCTACACCTAGCAAATTTCATAACCCTGGACAATTCACTTAACCTCTCAGGCTCAGTTTTCCTATCTGTAAAATGGCAAAAACAGTAGCTATCTCACAGTTGTTTTGACAATAGATATCAATGTAAAGTGATTTGAAAACCTTAAAGTTCAATATAATGTTAGCTATGGTTTTGGGTTTTTTTGGATTTTAAGAAGAGGGAAAAATAATTCATAACTCTGCAGCCAATCTGGTGATGGCCTCACCAAACTTAGGCAGGGCCTTGGGATAACAGACACAGTGTCCACAAAGCCTCTCCAGGCCAGGAAGAATGCTCACAGGTTGCTCTCAACTAGGCACAATCTTTGAGAATGAAAATAATGATACACCAAGCTGTCTTCCTAAATCCAGTGTCACAACCCTACCATGTTAAGGCTTCAGAATAGGGCTTTAGTGGAAGAAGTTTTTAATAAACTCAAATATTTTGATACTATTTAATTTTTTTAAAATGTTGAGAATAGTATCCTGAAGAAGGCCAAAGTTAAGATTTACAGGGTGACACAGTTAATCCCCATTATAATATTGTTTTCCAGGAATAAGGGCTTCCCCTTCCCCATACACCTACCACCTGTATTCTAAAGAGAGTGTGCTGCTATGTACATAGGGACATGCTAGGGAAGCAGCTGGGTCCCCAAACCTGTTTTCCATCAAAGGGAGGGCTGTACAATAGTGTTTGGAAATAATTATTGGGAGCCAGCCAGACAAACAAGTATCTTCCTGACTATTACTCCTCTCTATTCAGGAGGCAGACAGGGTCAGCCCTCAGAATCACAGCAGCTTAGAGCTGCAAGAGACCTCAGAGGCCATCTAGTCCAAGACCTTTATTTGACAGAAAAGGGAGTTGAAGCCTAGAGGGGTGGGCAGCCTATGATCACCTAGCTAGTAAAACAATACAGTAGGGCTTCAAATCCAATCTTCTGGCTCTGAGTCCTCTTCACTATACCATGCTCCTCTTTCCAAAATCTGTTCTTGGCTCCTCCCCACCACCCTACACATACCTTGGACCCTCCCCAGCTCTACACCCCCCCCCCGGCCCCCCCCTCCCCACTGCCCTCAAGAGAGCTGGAATCTGCTGGCTCCAGACATAGTATTTCCCATACAAAGAGGAATCCTGAGCCCCATATCCCAAAGTAAGAGCCTACTGTTTCTGGTATCCTCCACCCCCTATCATGGCGAGAAGTATCTCATAGAGTTACCTTGAGAGGGTGCAAGTAGCGGAGTCCACGCAGGAAGGGGGGCCAAGCTGCCCCTGGCAGCTCCTGGCCTAGGGTTTGGGTAAGATGGGCTATGTAGCTAGTGGCCAGGACCAGTACATCGAGTTTGGAGAGCTTGGTGTCTGGGGGCACTGCAGGTAATGCTGCCTGCAGGGCCAGAAAGGCTTGACGAAGAGTCCTTACTCTACTCCGTTCACGGGCTGCATTCTCAGGACTGGACTCGCCCTGTGTAGTGCATGGTCCAGGATAGAGAAGAATTAACGCTATAGTTCTTTCTCTCAAATACACTACTTGGCTTCCTTGTCTTACTGTTCCAGCCCATCTCACCTCCTCCCTGATGCCAGTCCTGAGCCCCTGACTGATACGGAACCCTATTCTGAACCCCTGCTCTGCCCCAAAACTTAGGAATTAGAATCATAAGCCCAGTCCTTGATTGGGCTTAGGGCCAAGCTGTGGAAAGGTGAATGATGATAGCAACGACAAGTAACATTTCTATAGTGCTTTGCATTTTATAAAGTATATTCCTTCTATCATTTGTGGTGGGTAGTACAAGTATCATGAGCTCCATTTTATATGGGAAAATGGAACCTCTCAAAGAGGCGGGGTGATTTGCCTGTGGTCACACAGCAAGTAAGGGCCACGGCTGGGACTGAAACCGACCTGGTTTTCACATTGAATTCCACAGCCAACATCCTTTCCAATCTACTATTCAGGTGGCTGCCATGCCAAGAACTGGCCCTTAAAATCCAAGAGCTCCAATGACCCCCTTTCTGGGAGAGGAACATTAGCACTGTATTAGCTCCAGCCCTCAAACATGGTACCTCACCTTTGATAGAGCTGCCACCCTCCTGCCACCCTCCACATGGAGACTCGGCCCCACTCCACTCCCATCCCCCTTATCTCAGCCAGTTCCATCTTCCCCTTGGCCCTGGTGGGTCAGGCCTTTGTTGATCTTCTCTAGGGATGCCCTTTCTCCTTACCCTGCCAACAGCCAAGCTCCTGGCTCTGGGATTATGGCTGGTGGGGCCAGGTCTCCTCCATCTCTGGCTGCCCCAGCTAGTCTCTCCCCATAGTCCCTGCTTCGCCTTCATCAGGCGGCTCCTCTTCCTGTCAGTGCCCAGTGCCATCCCAGATCCGCTGCTGTGGCCGCCCAGTCCAGGCATCCCTGGGGAAGTCCTGGCTTCTCTCTGTGTCATGTCACCCTGCTGAGATGGGGTGCTGCCCACAGGACAGGGAAGCAGCTCCTGTGTGGGCCCCTGGGCTGTGGCTGGCCGGAGCTAGATGGTCAGCTGGCCAGGAGTGTCTTTATCTGTGGGAGCTGGCGCCAACTCGGCCCTGCTCCACTCCTTGCTCTGGGAAAACCGCCCACCCAGCCCATCCCCCTCAAAAAACTCCTGCTTGCCTTGCACCCCAGCCTGGGCAGGGGGAGGACATTGTGAGCTGGGGGAGGGGGGGGAGGAAAGGGAGGGAAGAGGGTGATGTCTACTGGGAGTGGCTAGGCATTGGGAGGGGACCCATGCTGAGGAAAACTGGAGGGTAGATGGAAGCTGAAATTCATTCCCCTTAGTCAGGCCCCACTCTGAAAGGATTCTTGTGGTGGCCTTGGGAACTCGGTTTGGGGACACCAGTCCTAACTGCTGGAGTCCAGTGGAGACTACTAAAACCCAACTCCCCCCCCTAAAAAAAAAGCCATCTACTCCCTGTAAAATGGTGTCTCAAAAACTACAGTGCTTAAAGAGAAAGTTCATCTGTCTCCCTTTCAGCAAGAGTGCTTATGATGGGGGTACAGTCTCTGGGAACCCCCTTGAACTCTCCTTGAATCTTCCCACTTGATCTGGCCTTCGCCTGAGGCCATTAGCCTTCCCTTATTGCTATGCCCAAATCTCTGTTACCCTTAAACTAGCCTAGCCCACTAAAGTCTGTTATCTCCAGGTGGCCTTCAGCTCTTTCCTACCCTTAATCTTACTCCTAGAGTCTTGACCTCTAATCACCCCAGTCCCATCAAGATCCTCCTTAGACTCCTCCTCAAGACCTTCCTTAAACCCCTCCTCTAGTCACCCCAGACTATTTGACCACCCCTCAATCCCTCCCACAATCGTTCTGTATATAAATCTCATCTTGCCTCCATGAAGGCGCTCAGATTCAATCTAGCTAAACTCAGATTAATCTGGCCCCCTGGCATTAGCGTCACAAATGCTCAGGCTCCCTAAGAGTCTACCCAATACGGCGAATCTTTAATAAACTTTGTGTCTCCTTGGCCGAGAAGGCTTGAGTCGAGTTCATTTGGCAGGACCCCTAAAAACATATGGTTCCTTACCCTCATCATTTTCTTTAACCTCATCACTTCCTCTCCCTAACCTCCAAGACTCAACAAGCATTTACTAAGCTCTTATTATATGCAAAGCTCTGAGCTAGGTGACTATAGAGACAAAACTGAAAATGCTCCTGTCCTCAAGGAACTTTCATGGCCAGAGGGGAAAGGGAGAAGGGACAATTACACATTCGGTGTAATACAGGTCTGGGAGAGATGGGAACAAAGGCAAGATGTAGACAAAGTGCACAGACAATATTTGGGGAGAGAAGAGTTTCAGATTACTTGAATTTAGGAAGGCTGCATGAACCTTGAAAGAAAATAAGTCTTCTGGAAGGGACTGGGGAAGAGAATTCATTCCAGATACTGGGGAGATGGATGCCCTCCAGGTAAACACCTGAATGTAGGAGATGGCATGAATTCCTGAACAACTAATAGCCCAGTTTGGCTAGAATACAGAGTACAGGAAAGGGAGGGATGGGAAGTAAGGATAGAAAGGTAGGATGAAGAGAGATTGCAGGGGTCCTTCAATGCTAAGGAAAGGAATTTCTATTTTGTCCTAGAAGCTAAAAGTCGCTGGAGGGTTTTGTGTAGAGTAATGGCACGGCTACTCTCAAACCTTGAGAAAGTTCTTTTGGCAGCTGGGTGAAGGATGGATTGGAGAGAGGGGAGAGGCTGCAAAGGCTGGACATAGGGAAGACAATTGGGAGGCTATGGCAAGAATCCAGGTAATGAGGGCATAAACTAGGGTGGTGACCATGGAAGTGGAAAACGAGGTAGAGGCAAAGAATATTGTGAATAAAAAATCTGCAATTTGTAAAATGATTTTATATGGGAGTTGAAGTGACTCTCAGGTTTTAAACCAAGGTGCCTTGGAGGATGGTGGTGCCCTCCACAGAAAGGGGGAATTTGGGAGAAGGGGGAGGTTTGGGAATATGATGATGAGTTCCATTTAGGACATGTTGAGTTTGAGGTGCCAACAGGTGAGGGGGATCCAGCAGGCAGTGAGTGAAAGCAGGGCCAACATTTAGAAGAGAGATTAGGGCTAGAGATATAGATTTAGAAGTCATCTGCATAGTGGTGAAAAGTGAAGTTATGGAGGTTATGGAGCTCACCAAGGTGATGGGGTATAGGCTATGGGGACCCCCTTGAGCTCTCCCTGAATTTTCTTGCTTGATCTGGCTTTTCATGCCCAAATCTGTGGTCTGCTACCTCCATGGTCTGGTTACCTCTGGATTGCCTCTGGCCATTTCCCACCCTTGATCCCATCAAAATATCTATATCCAAATCAATTACCCTTAAATAAGCCTCACCCTCCATTTTCTGTCATCTACAGGTAGCTTTCAGCTATTTCCCACCCTTAATCCCATTCCTGGAATCTGACCTCGCCCCAGTGTCCCAATGTAAAGCAAGATTCATGAACATGCCTGTGTTGTTCAGAATCACAAAGCATGAAAAACTCTTTAGGTAGAAGGCAGAGGAAGTATAACATGTATTTAAATACCAGAGTGTGTGGGGTGGCGAGACCACCCAAGTACCCCAATAATTCACAGAAGCTTCTCAGTTAGGGACAGAAAAGGAATTACTTTTATTTTACAAATCTCGAGAGATTTGGGGGTCACCTCCACTAGGACTAACTAGTGGAGGGAGGCGGATTACAAAGGACAAAGCACCAATATATATCCTAATGCAAGAAAATTCCTGCTCACCACTATCCCTCCTCTTCATTGACTGGGAGGCTGGTTTATAATCTAGGCCAGAAAAGCTAGACAAAGAACCAGGAAATCAAACACAGCCAATCCAAATCACATCTCCTTATTTAGCAACCAGGTGCTGATATGGCCATAACATGGCTAAGGTAAAGGGGAGAAATGAGAAAAAAGGGAGGGGAGGGGTGCTTCCAGGAGCAGGGAAGGAACAATCGGCATGCGGTTCTTTTGTCCTTACTTGGTAACCACCCTGTGACTAGCAACAAGGGAGAGGCACTTATTACCCCAGGCCCTGAATTCCCAAGAGTTAGGTGGTCACATTCATACAAGGTCAAATCCTGAGTCCATTCCATCCTCTCATTGCCCCTGCTTATAAAAAAGTAATTTTTATATTTTTTGTCTCTGTGAAGTCTTCTCAAGAATTATCCCCCACTCAAGAGGATCAGATCCCAAGACCAATAACTCCAATTCGATATAGCAGTAATTATATTCCAAAACCAGTAAGCCCACCTCAATGTAGCAACAGGGAAATTATAACACAGTATTATAGGGAGAAACCAAATCATCCTGTAACCTTCCCCTCTTCTGGGGCCTCCTGTAAACACTCACAAATCCTAACTGTCTGCTTGCCTGTTCTCTGGTCTCTGAAGCTCCCTGGTTTTCACTCCACTCTCCACTCCACACTCTTTCTGCAGGTCTATCGTCTTCTAGTTCTTACTTCTCCTCCAGCTCAGAGTCCTTACTTCTCCTCCAGCTCAGAGTCCTTACTACTCCTCCTTGGGCTGGATTCTGACTCCTGACTTTTGAATTCTCTGCAGATTCTGAGTTCTATGGCTACTCTTTTTAGGGCCTGGAGGACTTCATGCCCAATCATCAAAAGAGTGTAGGCATGGGGCTTAACCTAATAAGTAAAGCCTACCCCCAAACAAACCTCTTTTAACTGGCCCCACCTAAGGCTTATTGAGTGGGCAGGAAAGATCTTTAATCACATTATCACCACACCCAGTCACCCCAGTCCCATTAAGATCCTCCCTAAACTCCTCCTCCCATCACCCCAGGCTACTTGACCACCCCTAAGATCCCTCCCACAATCTTTCTGTATATAAGTCTCATCTCACCTCCATGAAGGTACTTATATTCAATCTGGCTTAGATTCTATCACAAATGCTCAAGCTCCTTAAGAGTCTACCCAATATGGCGAATCTTTAATAAACTTTGTTTTTCTTTGGCTGTAAGAAGGCTTGGGTCTAATTCATTCGGCAGGATCCAACATGCTGGTATTTTGGGGCCTTGAGCACCTAGCCGTAAACCCCTAAAACCTCAACAAAGGGAGTACAGACAGAAAAGAGGAAAGGGCCCAGGATGGAGCTTTAAGAGACACCCACACTTAGGGAATGAAAGATTGATGGTGAAACAGGAAAAGAGACTGAGAAATGGTCAGACAGACAGAAGTAGGAGAAAGAAGAGTATCCAGGTGGAAGGGGCTCATTAATAGTATCAAAAGTGTAGAGAAAACACCATTGAATTTGGCAGTTAAAACTACCCATGGCCTTGGAGAGCAGTTTCAGTGGAAATTGGTCAGAAGCCATACTTGCAAGGGTTGAGGTGAGGAAGTAGAAGCTGAGGGTGTAGCTAACTTTCTAGGAGTTGAAGGGGAAGAGAGATATAGGAAAATGCCCTAAGGGGATAGAAAGGTCAAGTAAAGGTTTTCTACCTTCCTCCTTTGGGAACCCAGTTACCATCACCAACACCAGAGCCCAGACATGAGGATTAAGCTTAGTATTACTATATCTTGTGGTACAAAGGTCCTTCCTCTCACAGTGCCTGATTCAGAAAAGGAGCAAAGATAATAATGCCTGGTATTTAAAGCCCTCTATAATCTTTCATCCTTCAAAAGGTACAGAAACCAACAAAAGGAAATTTCAGTCTAGACCCGCTTCTCACCAAGAGAGTTCCAGGAGGTTTGGAAGGAAGTACTCAGTACTATAAAGTAATTAGTAATGAGATTATTGTGAAATTGTTCCTCCGAACAGAACAATTAAATACCTAAGAGACCAGAGTGTTTGGGGCCCCATGGTGATGAGGGTTTGGGGTGAGAGGTGCTCGACACCCCAAAGTACCGACACGCCGGGTCCTGCCGAAAGAATTCGACTCAAGCTTTCTCAGCCAAGGGAAGGGATAAAGTTTATTAAGAGTTAGCCAAATAAGCCTGCCCCGAGAGATCCCATCCCTTGCGACGCCTGTAAGGAAAGCGGGCCAGACCAATCTGAGCTAGATTGGATCTGACCACCTTCATGGAGGCAAGATGGTGATTATATACACAAAGGTTGTGGGAGGGATTGAGGGGTGGTCTGGGGTGGCCAGGGGAGGGGTCTAGGGAAGGACTTAAGGAGGAGTCTAAGGAGGAGCCTGAAGGGACTGGCTGGAGGTCAGACTCCCGGGTGGGGGAAATAGCTGAAGGCTATATGGAAATGACAACCCATAAAGGGCTGGGGTAGCCGGAGCTAGGGTATAGATATTTTGATCAGGTTTAAGGATGGGAAACAGGATTAAGGGCGGGAGGTCGTTGGGATGACAAGATTAAGGGTAGGAAACAGCTGGACAATAGAGGACTGGGCAAGGTAGGCATTTGGGCTTAATGGTTATAGCCTCAGGCCAAGGCCAGGTAGAGTGGGAAGATTCAAGGAGAGTTCAAGGGTTCAAGGGGTTCCCAGAGACTGTGCCCTCATCATTCCCCCCTCAAACAAATGGGACCCAAATTCTTTTGGGGTCAGGGACGAAGGTCTCAGCTTCTGAAATTGCTTCCTGCTGGCAAAGGGGCGTAGAGCTGTCCCTATCTGGATGGGTTCCATTCAAGGGGTACAGGGGTTGGGCAGTCTTCTGGAAGTTGATGGCTTGGAGTCTCCCTTTATCTCCCTTTCCCCGGAGGGTGCTGGAGTCTTTTCGAAACAGTAGCTTGAGGTCCTCCAAGGGCTCACAAGTATATTCTGGAGTTTCTGGAGGAAAGGCAAGAGGTGACATTGGTTTAATCCTAGAATTATGAGTCCAGCTGGGGAGGCCTTCGAGTTTTACTGCTGTGGGAGTGGTGAATATGACTCGGTAAGGTCCCTTCCAGGAGACATCTAGCTGTTCTCCCTTTTGGGTTTTCCATGATTTTAAATAAACCCAATCTCCTGGTTGTACTGTAGCAGGACACTCTTTTTCATTGTCCTCAGGTCTCGGAAGACACTTCTTGGTATGTTCGGTTAGAGCATTCCTGACAGCCCCTAACTGAGTTGCAAATTGGGTGATTAAATGCTGTTCTGGGTCTACGAGGATGTCAGAGGTTAGAAAGGGCCTCCCATAGAGAAGTTTGAAAGGACTAAGCTTGATATTTTCCCGAGGCATGATACGCACTCTGAGAAGGCCAATTGGAAGATTCTTAATCCAATCTTCTTGAGTTTCTATGCACAGCTTAGTAAGGAACCCTTTAAGGGTATGATTCATCTTCTCTACTCTACCTGAGGATTTTGGATTCCAGGCTGAGTGGAGGTGATAAGTGATTTTAAGTGTCCTTGCCACAGCCTGTGTTATTTGTGAAATAAAAGCTGGGCCATTGTCACTCCGTAAGGAACCAGGTAAGCCAAAATGAAGTATAACTTCCTTTAATAGGGGTGGGATCTCATGCTTAAGGAATTTTTCAATTAGTGGTTGTAGTCCTTCCCAAGCCTCAGGCTTAATTGGATATGGACCGCGGTTGGGAAACACATTAGGGTCTCTAAGGCGAATAAGGACTGGGGTGGCATGAGTAGCTTTCCCGGGAATTCCCTGATCCCAAGCAATTGGCTTGACCGTCTCCCACACTTCTGGAGGAACGTGGGGAGGCCTGCTAAGCAGGGGGAGAAGGGAGATGGGAGGTTTAACTATAGAAAATTGGCTTCCCAATTTCACCATCAGGTCCCTTCCCAAGGGGGCAGGGCCAGAGAAGGAGTGTTCAGACAACAGATCCTTGATGCCCATGACCTGATAGGTCAAGGGGCATGTGGGGCCAGAGCCACTAGTTAAAGCAAGAGAACATAGCCGTGATAAAGTGGGTAACCTTACCTTCTGCCTCGATTTTGCCCAGGGCTCCGCGAGAGAGGTGGAGAAAGTGGGAGCACAGCCAAGTCCCAGGCTTTCCCCTCCTTCCGAGTCTTGAGAAGACTGGAGGACAGGGTGCTGGGAGGAGGCTCTACCACTTTTCCAGCCTCGGGGACACCTCCAATGTCCCTCCTGCTTACATGCTGGGCACAGTCCTAGAGGCCTGGATCCCGGAGGCTTCTTCCAGGGGGGCGCCCTAGAGGGGCACTCCTTAGACCAGTGACCCTCCTTGTGGCATCGAAAGCAGGTTTCCCCACTGCCCAAGCCAATGGGCTTCCAAGGGGGCTCCCTGGAGGGGCGCTCCTTGGGTCTTTTCCTGGCCATGGTACCAGCTAAGAATTGAGTGTGTTCTCTGCCTCTAGCTCTTCCCCTGCATTTTCTTTCCTCTGCTGCAACCAGGTCTCTATTGTTGAAAACTCCAAAGGCTGTCTCCAGCAATTGGGCCTGAGGTGTTTGGGGTCCCATGGCCAGTTTCTGCAGTTTCCTCCTAATATCTGGGGCAGACTGATTAATGAAATACATGTTAAGTATTGCCGCCCCTTCAATAGAATCAGGATCCAAATTTGTATACTTCTTAATAGCTTCTACTAGCCGGGCTTGGAAAAGGGCAAGGTTTTCTTTTTCTCCCTGAGTAATCTCCCTAATTTTTTGAAAATTTATTTGCTTTTGAAATGCAGTTCTTAAGCCTTCTAACAGGCAAATTACCATATGGTCTCTCTTTTCTCTATCCTCACTCCTTTGATAATTCCATCCTGGGTCACTAGTGGGAACAGCAGCTGTTCCTGGGGGATATTTTATGGGGTTATTGCTAGCCAAACTGTCCCCAAATTTTTGAGCGTGTTCCCATATTCTCCTCTTCTCCTCAGTGGTACAACAGGTAGAGAAGAGGATATGCAAATCACACCAAGAAAGTTCAAATTGCAGAGACAGATCCCTAAAACCCTCAGTAAACTTAGTTGGATCTTCTGAGTATCTCCCCAGTTTTTCTTTAATTTGGATGAGATCTGAAATGGAGAATGGAACATGCAATCTCCTTGTCCCAGCAGGGGAGGCAGGCATTTCCCTCAGGGGAAAAAGCCTTGAAGGCGCTGTGGGACCTGGAGCTTGGGGCTGAGGTAGATTAGACTGCAAGGCCAGGGCATCTGCCTGGCAAGGGAGATCAGCTAGTACCTGAGGAGGGGTAGAGGTCAGAGGGGAAGATACCCCAGAGACCCAAGTGGGTGCTACTTCAAAGAGAGGGGCTAGGGGAGGAGATATTGCCGTGGGGGCAGGGCCCGAGGCTGGAAATTCCTTCCTCCTTAGTAAAGGAGAAGTTGGGAGTAATTGTCGGGGGACAAACAAAATAAACAAGACAAAATATACATTAGATACCTGAAACTTTCCCAAATTCCCAGCGCCGAAACAATTGAAAGGATCTGGCACATGCTTCCAGATGGGGCATCCGTCCATGTCCTTCGACATGACCACTAGACCGAGAACCACCTGATAGTGTCAGGTTGAGTTGACCAGGACAGCGTGGCTGTCCAACCCACTGAGACCACTGGACTGAGCTGTCCGACTGGACCGAGAACCACCTGATAGCGTCAGGTTGACCAGGACAGCGTGACTGTCCGACTCACTGAGACCACTGGACCGAGCTGTCCGACTGGACCGAGAACCACCTGATAGCGTCAGGTTGACCAGGACAGCGTGACTGTCCGACTCACTGAGACCACTGGACCGAGCTGTCCGACTGGACCGAGAACCACCTGATAGCATCAGGTTGACCAGGACAGCGTGACTGTCCGACTCACTGAGACCACTGGACCGAGCTGTCCGACTGGACCGAGAACCACCTGATAGCGTCAGGTTGACCAGGACAGCGTGACTGTCCGACTCACTGAGACCACTGGACCGAGCTGTCCGACTGGACCGAGAACCACCTGATAGCGTCAGGTTGACCAGGACAGTGTGACTGTCCGACTCACTGAGACCACTGGACCGAGCTGTCCGACTGGACCGAGAACCACCTGATAGCGTCAGGTTGACCAGGACAGTGTGACTGTCCGACTCACTGAGACCACTGGACCAAGCTGTCCAACCCACTGGGACCTGCTGAGGTCAGGCCCGAGAAGCACATCCAAAATGTTTGGAGAGTGAGGAGGGAGATTGGGAGAGGGGGAGGCTCACATACCTTCAGTCTTGGCTGGAGAAGAACTTGAGATTAGCAGTACTTCCCGGTTCAGGGAACCATAAATGATGAGGGTTTGGGGTGAGAGGTGCTCGACACCCCAAAGTACCGACACGCCGGGTCCTGCCGAAAGAATTCGACTCAAGCTTTCTCAGCCAAGGGAAGGGATAAAGTTTATTAAGAGTTAGCCAAATAAGCCTGCCCCGAGAGATCCCATCCCTTGCGACGCCTGTAAGGAAAGCGGGCCAGACCAATCTGAGCTAGATTGGATCTGACCACCTTCATGGAGGCAAGATGGTGATTATATACACAAAGGTTGTGGGAGGGATTGAGGGGTGGTCTGGGGTGGCCAGGGGAGGGGTCTAGGGAAGGACTTAAGGAGGAGTCTAAGGAGGAGCCTGAAGGGACTGGCTGGAGGTCAGACTCCCGGGTGGGGGAAATAGCTGAAGGCTATATGGAAATGACAACCCATAAAGGGCTGGGGTAGCCGGAGCTAGGGTATAGATATTTTGATCAGGTTTAAGGATGGGAAACAGGATTAAGGGCGGGAGGTCGTTGGGATGACAAGATTAAGGGTAGGAAACAGCTGGACAATAGAGGACTGGGCAAGGTAGGCATTTGGGCTTAATGGTTATAGCCTCAGGCCAAGGCCAGGTAGAGTGGGAAGATTCAAGGAGAGTTCAAGGGTTCAAGGGGTTCCCAGAGACTGTGCCCTCATCAATGGCAGATAGTCATACATCATCATGCTAGGCAGACAGGCCAGAGAAGCATGCTAGAGAAACCTGAAGAACAGTACAGCATTTTAGATAGAGGTCACCCTTCAGATAAGGAAGAAGAGCAGTCTCTCTCTCTCATTCTCTCTCTCTCTTCCCCCCATCCCCTTCATCCTCTTTCTCCCTCTCCACCTCATCCCACCCCAAGTACCTATGGGCTAGAGCCTAGGAACTGCTTGGACTGGAAATTCTGCCTGAGTTACAACATGGATGATGATTTTTTTTTTTTGGAGGGGTTAAGGCAGGGCAATTGGGGCTAAGTGACTTGCCCAAGGTCACACAGCTAGTAAATGTGTCAAGTGTCTGAGGTTGGATTTGAACTCAGGTACTCCTGACTCCAGGGCTGGTGGTCCACTCACTGCGCCACCTAGCTGCCCCAGACGATGAATTTAAAGCATAACTTTGTGGGACTTCAAGTCCCAGGAGCAGAAGTAGATATTAGTGAGATTTCTTCTCTTTCTTCCTCAGACTTTGCCTACCGAGGCTACAAAAACATTTTGAGTCACCTTATTACAGGCAGAGTACAGTAGAGTTCGAACTAGACATCCCAGGTCACCAGCTTTTAGAGAGTTTCCTGGACAGGGATAATTTTCTGGGTAAAAAGGGAAGTTGTGAGCTCTCAACTCTACTGCTGGGAGTAGAGGGACGTGACAGACCTTTCACCTGAGCTGTATTCAGTTGTTCAGAGATCGTTAAACTTTTTATTTTATACAGCAAAATCTATTCTAAATCATAGAGTGAATTTGTTTTCCTTTTGGGGCACAGAAAGTTGTGGAGGAGCTCAGAATATTAATGAGACAGGGACAAAGTAGGAGCCAATTTGTGATAAATTTGTGGAGTATTGTGTCAATTATTTTACACTTAAAACCCTAGACCGTGATGAGGGGAATGTGGGCCAAGGTAGGGGTGTGGCAGCACAATTTTCAAAAAGAGTGAACTTTTCTTATGGCAACCCTGCAAGACCTGTCCAGAGCATCTGTACAGACATCAAACTTGCAGAATGCTGAGTGAGAGTCACTCTGACTTGTAGATCTGGGACTCTCACCCAACCATTCCTGTGCATTTGGAAGTTGGGCCAGCAGTGCATAAGCTGCTGCTGAGGACATGATTGCCTGGATATTAAAGACACCAGGGAGAACTTTGGAGTCCTGCAAAAGGAGACAACCATGATGGCTCTGGACTTTGGAACTTTCAGTGACCATCAGACATCAGAGGTTATTACCTGAAGACAGACTCGGAAGCAGCTGCTGGTATTGCCTAAGTTAGACTAGGACATGCTTCTTTTACCGTGTGAAGGTCTACTATTTTCCCACTCGAGAACAAGGATTGCTTTCTTTTTGCCTTTTTATCCCCGGTGCCCAACGTAGTACCTATGCACACAGTAGGCATTTAATAAATGCTTGTTGAATTGAATTGAATAATTGGATAAAATAGGGGAGTGAATATGCATTTAGGCATCGAGAAAAGAATAAGTAGATAGGGAGAGATTTAAGATGAGAGAGGGGGAATTATTGATAGGACAAGCTCCCAAAAGAGAGGGGAAGGAAAGGAATCCAAGGAGTAAGTGGAGGGATTGGCTTTACCAAGAAGAGTCACTTTATCTTCTAGGAGCACCTTTATATAAGGGGGAGTTAGCCTGGGAGATCATACACAGGCATAAATTAAGTCCCACCCTTAAGATCCTGGAGTGACCATGACCATCTCATGGAGAATGTGTGGGGATAGGCCTTCATCCTGATACATGTTCTGGCAGGAACATCTCCCATGAAATGCTAAGCCTTTGCCCTGGCTACTTCCAGTGAGACATTTGCTTTTGCCTCCTGATAAAGGGCACATACAAACAAAGGATTCTGGTTAGTCTCCATATGCCCCACTCCCTACCTACCCCATCACAGCTGCATCAAAGAGGATTAGCCACTGGACAATAAGTATGTCTCACTTGGTAGATTATAAAGGGAGAAACAACTCCAGCTCTCACTCTTCCAAAATCATGTAACCTGTTCTCCTTTGGACTTGTGGAGGAAGGTAGAGGAGGAACAGAATGGCACATGGCAGAAAAGATCAAATACCAATATGGTGAGCCTGAGATTGGCTCTCAAGGCCCTTGCAACCTCTTCTGTTTTATGTATCTTTACTAGCACATGTGGGACCAAACAGTCGCTGTTGTTTGTCCTTTATTCTCAGAGGACCAACTAGTTCTCGAAAAGGATCAGTCATCAAGGGGGGTGTTTTGACTTGCACCTGAATAAACAGTGAGCCTGAGATGAACAATCCTAGCCTTGCTGGCAACAGAAGGTGCATCTTGCAGATATGACTTCTCAGAAGGGATGACCATTTATAGGAGAATGAGCCATTCATGCCAGGCTGGCCAGAAGATAAAGACCTTGAATGAACAGTATAGTACAGGTCTGAAGTGAAAAGGAAGTGCCTGATCCCAATCCCACAAAGCTAGGTGGCACACAGAATAGAGCTCTGGGCCTAGAGTCAGGAAGAGCTGTGTTTAAGCTTCAGACATCTATGAGCTGTGTGACCCTGAACAAGTCACCTTCCCTCTGTTTGCCTCGGTTTCCACATATGTAAAATGAGGATAATAGTAGCACCTCCCTCCCAGGATTGTTGTAAGGATCAAATGAAATAATATTTGTGAAGCATTTAACATGATGGCTGGCACATAGTAAACACCATATTTGTTATGGTTAGCTATTATTATTACTTCATTAAATCATGAACATTAATATTTTAAATAACCATCTTTTGTTGTTCAGTCGTGTCTGTGATCCCATTTGGGGTTTTCTTGGGGTTTTTACTGGGGAGGTTTGTTATTTCCTTCTCTAGCTCATTTTAGAAATGAAGAAACTAAGGCAAAGTGACTTGCCCAGGGTCACACAGGTAGTAAATGTCTGAGGCCAGATTTGAATTTGAGTCTTTCTGACTGCAGACCCAATGCTCTATCTGCTATGCCACCTAGCTGCCCCAAGTATCACCCTTCAGGAGAATGTAGAAGTTATATATTAGTGTTTCGTGTTTTAGGGAAGACCAAGACATGGGCCAAACCTAAACTTTGTTTAAGAAATAGTTCTACTCTGGGTTGAGAGTCATAACAAACAAGAGACAATAATAGTAGATGACTTGGCCCCTCTTTTTAGAATTTAGGCTCCCTTAAGATTGAACCCAGTTTAGTAAATAGCTGCTGCTGCTTAGGGGGAGAGGGCATGACCTTGGGTACTGTTAACAGCTATACTATGTTGGGCTACAGAGGAATGCCTAGTTCAGAAATCCCTCCCTTACTATAGAGAGCCATAGCACATAAGAAGGGCAGAGAAGGACAAGGAAGAACAGAAATAATAATAAATAACTAGTGTTTACTTATCGATCTAAGGTTTGCAAAATGTTTTACATACATGCTTTGATTCAATACTCAGAGCATCCTTGTGAGGTAAGTGCTATTATTAACCCCCCTTTTACAGATGAGGAAACTGAGGCTGATATAAGTTAAGTGACTTGCCCATGGTCACACAGCCATTAGAGAGCTGAAAATTTGAATTCTTATCTTCCTGATTCCAAGTCTAGCACTCTATATATTGTGCCACCTAATATATAAGAAAAGATAAAGCTCAATCATATGGAGAATAAAGAAAAGAACATATAAAAATATATAGAACCAAAGGAGAGTAGAGAAAGACAAAAGCGAGAAGACCTTGACTTTTTTGGGGGGGGGCAGGTTATTTGGGGTTAAGTGACTTGCCCAAGGTCACACACAGCTAGTACATGTGTCAAGTGTCTGAGGTTGGATTTGAACTCAGGTCCTCCTGACTCCAGGGCCAGTGCTCTACTCACTGTGCCACCTAGCTGCCCCTGACCTTGGCTTTTTTTCTTTTTTTTAAATTATTATTTATTTATTTAATATTTTTAGTTTTCAGCATTGATTTCCACAAGAGTTTGAATTACAAATTTTCTCCCCATTTCTACCCACCCCCCATTCCAAGATGGCATATATTCTGATTGCCCCATTCCCCAGTCAGCCCTCCCTCCTGTCACCCCACTCCCCTCCATCCTCTTTTCCCTTACTTTCTTGTAGGGCAAGATAGATTTCTATACCCCATTGCCTGTATATCTTATTTCCTAGTTGCATGCAAAAGCTTTTTTTTTTGAACATCTGCTTTTAAAACTTTGAGTTCCAAATTCTCTCCCCTCTTCCCTCCCCACCCACCTTCCCTAAGAAGGAAAGCAATTCAACATAGGCCACATGGGCATAATTATGCAAAACCCTTCCACAATATTCATATTGTGCAAGACTAACTATACAGTGCTCCTTCCTATCCTATCCCCCTTTGTTCAGTTTTCTCTCTTGACCCTGTCCCTTTTCGAAAGTGTTTGCTTTTGATTACCTCCTCCTTCTATCTGCCCTCCCTTCTATTGTCCCCCCTTTTTTATCTCCTTCCTCCTTCTTTCCTGTGGGGTAAGATACCCAATTGAGTGTGTATGTTATTCCCTCCTCAGGTCAAATCCTATGAGAACGAGATTTTCTCATTCCCCTTCACCTGCCCCCTCTTCCCTTCCAAAAGAATTGCTTTTTCTTGCCACTTTTATGTGAGATAATTTACCCCATTCTACCTCTCCCTTTCTCCCTCTCTCAATAGATTCCTCTCTCATCCCTTAATCTGATTTTATTTTTTTAGATATTATCCTGTCATATTCAACTCACCCTGTGCCCTCTGTCTATATATATATATATATATATATATATATATATATATATATATATATATATATATATATATATATATATATATATGTATATTCCCTTTCAGCTACCCTAATACTGAAGTCTCATGAATTATACACATCATCTTTCCATGTAGGAATTTAAACAAAACACTTCAACTTTGGTAAGTCCCTTATGATTTCTCTTTCTTGTTTACCTTTTCATGCTTCTCTTGATTCTTGTGTTTGCAAGTCAAATTTTCTATTCAGCTCTGGTCTTTTCACTGAGAAAGCTTGAAAGTCCTCTCTTTTATTGAAAATCCATATTTTGCCTTGAAGCATTATACTGAGTTTTTCTGGGTAGGTGATTCTTGGTTTTAATCCTAGCTCCATCGACCTCCGGAATATCATATTCCAAGCTCTTCAATCCCTTAATGTAGAAGCTGCTAGATCTTGTATTATCCTGATTATGTTTCCACAATACTCGAATTGTTTCTTTCTGGCTGCTTGCAATATTTTCTCCTTGATCTGGGAGCTCTGGAATTTGGCAACAATATTCCTAGAAGTTTTCTTTTTGGGATCTTTTTCAGGAGGTGATTGATGGATTCTTTCAATTTCTATTTTACCCTCTGGCTCTAGAATATCAGGGCAGTTTTCCTTGATAATTTCTTGAAAGATGATTTCTAGGCTCTTTTCTTGATCATGGCTTTCAGGTAGTCCAATAATTTTTAACTTATCTCTCCTGGATGTATTTTCTAGGTCAGTGGTTTTTCCAATGCGATAGTTCACATTGTCTTCCATTTTTTCATTCCTTTGGTTCTGTTTTATAATATCATGATTTCTCATAAAGTCACTAGCTTCCACTTGCTCCAATCTAATTTTTAAGGTAGTATTTTCTTCAGTGGTCTTTTGGACCTCCTTTTCCATTTGGCTAATTCTGCCTTTCAAGGCATTCTTCTCCTCATTGCCTTTTTGGAGCTCTTTTGCCATTAGAGTTAGTCTGTTTTTCAAGGTGTTATTTTCTTCAGTATTTTTTGGGTCTCCTTTAGCAAGTCATTGACTTGTTTTTCATGGTTTTCTTGCATCACTCTCATTTCTCTCCCCAATTTTTCCTCTACTTCTCTTACTTGCTTTTCCAAATCCTTTTTGAGCTCTTCCATGGCCTGAGCCCAGTTTGTATTTTTCTTGTAGGCTTTTGATGTAGGCTCTTTGATTCTGTTGACTTCTTCTGGCTGTATGTTTTGGTATTCTTTGTCACCAAAGAAAGATTCCAAAGTCTGAGTCTGAATGTGAGACCATTTTCGCTGTCTGTTCATGTTCCCAGCCAACTACTTGACCCTTGAGCTTTTTGTCGGGGTATGACTGGTTGTAGAGTAGAGAGTACTTTGTCCCAAGCTTGAGGGGCTGTGCTGTTGTTTTCAGAGCTATTTCTACACAGCAACCACACCAGCGCTCCTCCTCCCCCAAGAACTGCCAACCGGGACCTTGACTCAGATCCAAGCAGGATGTGCATGCTCGCTCTGATCTGCCACTTAATTCCTCCCACCAGGTGGGCCTGGGACTAGAGGCAACTGCAGCTGTAGCTCTGGAAGCAGCCTCAGACCTGCACCACCTCTGCCGCCCCGGGGCGGTGGCCAACAGCAAACTCCTTTCACTCCGTCCTGCAGTTTTTCCCACTAACCTTCTCAGGTGTCTTTGGTGTTTGTGGGTTGAGAAGTCTGGTAACTGCTACAGCTCACTGACTCAGGGAGCTATGGCCTGTTCTGCCCAACTCCCAATCTGGTTGGTCCTGGCATGGCCTACACTGGGCTCTGTTCTGTTCTGCTCCCAGCTCCATGCAATAGACCCTTACCCAGTGACCATCCAGGCTGTCCTGGGCTGGAGCCCTGCTTCTCTCTGCTATTTCATGGGTTCTGCAATTCTAGAATTTGTTCAGAGCCATTTTTATAGGTGTTTGGAGGGTCCTGGGGGTGAGCTTTAGGCAAGTCCCTGCTTTCCAGCCGCCATCTTGGCTCTGCCCCCCTGACCTTGACTTCTAAAGCCTCAAAGAGGTGGTGGACAACAAGAGTGGAATGAGGCATGAGTTTTCAGACCAATCCAATATATTGATTTACTTTGCTGGACTGCATTTATTTGCTACAAGGAAGGTTTTTAATGGGAGAAGGTGTGGTTATTGGGAAGTTACAGTGATGTTAAAAAAAAGATGAAAGAACATCAAAGAAAGGAAGACAGAAATACAAAAGATAGAAAGAGAAAAAGAAACAAAGAAACATGCAAGTCTACAGAGCTAAGGTCAGTCAGTTAATAAGCATTTTAGTACCAACTATGTGCCAGGCTCTCTGCTAAGCAGTGGGGATACAAAGAAAGGCAAAAGACAGTCCCTGTGCTTAAGGAGCTCACAGTCTAATGGGGGAGTCAACAAGCAAGCAAAAAGTACAAATAGAAGATGATTGACAGAGGGAAGTCTATAGAGTTAAGAGGAGTTGGGAAAAGCTTCCCATAGAAGGCAGGGTTTAAGTTTGGATTTAAAGGTAGCCAGGAAGGTCAAGAGACAGGGATGAGGAGGGAGAATGTTTCAGGCATGAGGGACAGTCCTAGACAATGTTTGGAGCCAAGAGACAGACTATTTTGTTTGTGGAATAGAAAGCAAACCAGTGGTACTGGATTGAAGAGTACATAGCAGAGACTAAGGCATAAATAAGAAGACTAGTATGGGAAGGAGGGATAGGTTATGAAGCACTTTGAATGCCAAACAGAGGATCTGGTATTTGATCCTGGAGGTGAGTGGGAGGTTACTGAAGAGGGAGGTGCCATGGTTGGTCCAGCACTTTAGGAAAATGACTTTAGTGGCTGAATACAGGATGCACTGGAGTGGGGAGAGGCTTGTGACAGGCAGAACCAACAAGGCTTCTGTTGTGTTAAAAAAAATTGAGACTAATGGTTTTTTTTTTGTTTTTGTTTTTAATTATGTCTGTATTAGTTTTATTTGTGCAAAAAGCTTTTTTTTTGTTTTTTTATTTTATTTTATTTTTTAAAATTTATTTAATATATTTAGTTTTTGGCATTGATTTTCACAAGAGTTTGAATTACAAATTTTCTCCCCATTTCTACCCTCCCCCCCCACTCCAAGATGGCATATATTCTGGTTGCCCTGTTCCCCAGTCAGCCCTCCCCTCTGTCACCTCACTCCCCTCCCATCCCCTTTTCCCTTCCTTTCTTGTAGGGCAAGATAAATTTCTACATCCCATTGCCTGTGTATCTTATTTTCTAGTTCCATGCAAAAACTTTTTTGTTTTTGTTTTTGAACATCTGTTTTTAAAACTTTGAGTTCCAAATTCTCTTCCCTCTTCCCTTCCCACCCACCCTCCCTAAAAAGTCAAGCAATTCAACATAGGCCACATGCGTATCATTATGTATAACCCTTCCACAATATTCATGTTGTGAAACACTAACTATATTTTGCTCCTTCCTAACTTATCCCCCTTTATCCAATTTTCTCCCTTGACCCTGTCCCTTTTCAGAAGTGTTTGTTTTTGATTACCTCCTCCCCCATCTGCCCTCCCTTCTATCATCCCCCCTTTTTTATCTTCTTCCTTCTTCTTTCCTGTGGGGTAAGATACCCAATTGAGTGTGTATGGTATTCCCTCCTCAGGTCAAATCTGATGACAGCAAGATTCACTCATTCCCCCTCACCTGCCTTCTCTTCTCTTCCTACAGAACTGCTTTTTCTTGCCACTTTTATGTGAGATAATTTACCCCATTCTATCTCTCCCTTTCTCCCTCTCTCAATATACTCCTCTCTCATCCCTTAATTTGATTCTATTTCTTTTAGATATCATCCCTTCATCTTCAACTCACCCTGTGCCCTCTCTATATATATATACATACATATATACATACATACACACACACACATATATACATATACATACACACAGACACATATATATACATACTTGCATATTCCCTTCAGCTACCCTAATACTGAGGTCTCATGAATCATACACATCATCTTTCCATGTAGGAATGTAAACAAAACAGTTCAACTTTAGTAAGTCCCTTGCGATTTCTTTTTCTTGTTCTTTTTCTTGATTACCTTTTCATGCTTCTCTTGCAAGTCAAATTTTCTATTCAGCTCTGGTCTTTTCACTGAGAAAGCTTGAAATTCCTCTATTTTATTGAAAATCCATATTTTGCCTTGGAGCATGATACTCAGTTTTGCTGGGTAGGTGGAGATTAATGTTGTAACAGTGTCTTTGGTCTGATATTCTTAATCTCTCTTTCCTCCTATGAGTAAAAATCTTAATCAGTCTCTTTGAAAGTGTATTGAGTTTGAATTCTCCTATGGGTCCATCCCATGAAGCACACTCAAAGTTTCCATTCTTGGTTCTGATTGACCATGTAGAGATTTGGGACTTGCTTCTAGACAATCGTGACTGGGGACTAAAGAGCCTACACTTCGAGATGTTGAAGAGTCCCCTTATTGGCTGCAGAGTCAGGAGAGCTGATGACTCAGTGAATGAACAAAGGCCCTTCCAGAGGTTTGCCTTTATCCTCCTACCCAGGCCTGCAGGCAGTATGTATCCTGCCTGGGCAAGCATGAGACTCAGTTTGGGTGACTTCTTTTATATTCTTTCCAGACCCTCAGGGAACAAGTATTTATCCTGAGTTGCCCATGTCCAAACTTAGAAGTGACCCTGTAAGTCTGAGAAACCCAGAGAAGAATGGTGACAGGGAAGAAGTCTTCAGATACTACTCCATCACTCAAAGAGAGGATGGCTATGGACAAGAGGATGGGCTTAAGCCTGGACATTTTTACCAGGAGATACATACCAGTAGTTTCAACAGTGCAGTGCTAAGGTGAAATAAATGGCTAATTAATAGTCCTAAAAACGTTTATGTCTTGAGAAATTTTAAGTATCAGTTTCCCAATAGAGAATAACAGTAGTTTTTAAGTTAAGTTATTGAATCCTATTTAAGTTGTTCTGTAAGTGTATGTTTGCAATTCTTTTGTGATTAGTATTTATTGTGTGTGTAGGAATAAGTTACCTGTCCCATACTTGATTTATATTTTACCTTTAATATTTTTGATAGTTCCCACTTTGAAGAAAAATCTTAGATGTGAGCCATAACTTAAAAAGAAACGAAATTGTCCCTGGGTTACCCAGATGAAGGTTTTAATGAGTATGAGAAAAAGCAGCCTCCTCTCATTACAGGTCAGCCTCCTTAGGACTACTTCCAGTCCGAAGCACATGCCTAGGTACAGAACAGGGAGTGGGACAGTATCCTAGCCCCTCAAGGTTAAAAATAGAAGACAATCAATTTAGGGGGTGATTTTTATTCCTCTGAGTCAGAAACATAACTAGATCAACAGAAGAAATGAATTTATGACTAAATCACATAGAGGTTATATGCTGTTTACTGTTGACCAGATTAAATCCAGAAAAGAGGTGGGTATCTCTTTTACTAACTGTGGACCAGACTGTCCTTAGCTTGGGGGTAAAACAGATTTTCCCCAAAGGGAGTGTATGCATCAATATTAAAGTTACTCTCATTCCCTTTGTTAAAAAAAATAAACTGAAACTCTAACTGAAAACAAGTACTTTGGTTTTGTCAATGTTGTGGAATTTCTTCATCTCTTGTGTCAGGATTACTAGAAAAATGAGTTGGAAATTGCTTGGGTCAGAGAGTTGTCTGTTTAGTAAAGGAAACTCTGGCCAGAATCTCTCTCCAAACAAAATGCTTGTAAAATAATAAAATGTGTCTCTGACAGATCTGGCTAAAATTCAGAGTGTAGAGTACTTTCCTTCTACAGAAAGAAAAAAATGAGTCTGATGTTTTCTTCCTTCTGTCATGTCCTCTTTCAAAGACCCCTAAACAACTCCTTCTTCTTAGTTCTTTGGTTGATGACCCTTCCATGATACTCCAGAAAAATCTACCTTAAAAGAGTCTGACTACTGATTCCCACACTTTAGAAAGCTGTGGTGTAACCTCCTACCCTTCTTTGCAGAGGTAGAGGACTATGGGTATAAAACATTGCAGAACTGTCAGACTATTGCTGTAATGGTTAATTTAATTTTCCTGAAACTGCTTCCACTCCCCCTGTTCCCTCCATTGTATTATTATATTATTATTATTTCTTAGAAGGCTCTTAGGGAGGAAAGAGAAGATATATAGATATATATATGTTTGGTAATGAAGGTAATATTAAAACAAAGGATACCAATAAAAAAGTTTTTAAAAGAAAGCAATGACTGTTTTTAAAATGATATCCACACTAACACCCCATCTTCTCATCCTCTTCAAAGTACTCATGGAGGTGAAGGAGAAGGAAAAAGAGACAGGGAAAATGTTATGGTTCTTGGAGTGCTGGATTTGGCATTAGGAAGACTCGGGCTTAAATCGCTCCTCAGAGATTTACTAGCTTGTGACCTTGGGCAAGTCACTTAACCTCTCTTGTGTGTGCAAGTCCAAGTTTCCCTCTATGTGCAGCACACACATCATGGGGCTCACTCTCTTAACCCCATTCAAACTAGCAGTCTGGGTCCCCTGAGTTGGCTGGCTCTCTCTTCGCTCAGGGTTCTAGGGGTATCCCTGAGAAGCTGGGAGGTTCTTCTAGTTGTTCATGAAGTTTCCTCTGATATGCTCTTGCCGTATTATTTGACCAGTTAGCTGATAAATTCCCAATATCAATTTGACCGGTTGCTCTTTCAATTAATCGATTACTGTGCGTTAACTAGAGAGTATAGGAAGGTCAGAAGTACAAAAGCCTCAGAAACCAGGAGCCTACTCTCCTCCACCACCTAAGTCCTTAGAGAGAGGAGGCTCAGACTTAACATGGTTGCTTCTGTTGCAAGAATGCTCAGGGTCCTTGCTAGCTACTGAACAAATGAACCAGCATAGGATACAGACGCTGAAGTTAATTGATCCACTCAAAAATGTGACACATCATCGGTATGTGATGGACGTGTGTCTCACAATTCCACAGGATAGATACATACACACACACACACACACACACACACAATTCCACAGATATATAATATATATAGGTTATATACATATAATGTGTATGTATGTGTTCTCTCTCTCTGTCTCTTTTTCTCTGTCTCTCTCTTTCTCTCTGCCCCCCCCCCAGCTACATGACCCAGAGTTTGGGTAAGGTCAGGCAGGTCATGTAGGCAGGCTCACAAAGACGTCTGGGGTAAGATCAGGAAGGGTGTGTAGACAGGTGAAGGTGCGTTTTTGGTAAAAGAAAAAGGATGCTTAAACTGTTAGCCATTTACACCAAACGAAAGAAAACAGCAACTTCTTTTTCGGTCGGTTAGTCAACATTTGTTATGCTCCAACTTCCAGCCTAATTAGCTGGGATAAAGAGAAGTGGGTGATCGCACTATTCTAAGTCCTCTGAGCTTACTTTTCTAACTGGAAAATGACTGGGGGAAGGGAGCGCCAAAGGAGACATTCAATACATTTATATAATAACAGCAAATATAACACAACATGGAGGTAGTTGTGTTCTCCCAAAAAATCCACTTTTGATACTTATAAAATATTCCCAGATTTTTACTAAGAAGATATCGCAATAACCGAATCACAAAACTCTGAAGTTGGGAGCCCACTCTCCTCTACTGCCTCATCCTCAGAGGATGGTAGCCTCAAACATTCCCTCTTTAAGCACAGGGACTGTCTTTCCTTCTGATATTTGCATCTCCAGTGCTTAACACAGTACCTGGAACCTAGTAGGCATTTAATAAATGTTTACTGACTATTGACACTACCAATCATTCCCCAACCAAATTCACTTCTGGATTTGGTATACTCTATCAAGTAATTGCTCCTCTGCTTGCAGGATGTGGTGTCTCAGCTGCAGGGTTGATTCACTATCCGGCTGAGTCCAGCAGGCCACTCCAGCTGCTGGACTTCTGGTGGCTCTTCTGATCTTTCAAAGTTCACCAGATTGTAATCTGGTCTATTTCATCTTCGATACTTGGAGCAGTAAACAAATAAAATAGAAACGAGAAAATATCAGTGCAATGCACTCATGGCCATATAACAGCCATGCAAGAGAGAGGACAAGAGGCCCCTCTCCCACCTGGAGGCCCCCAGTAGTTCAGGCATTGGTTGCTATCTTCTCTAATAGGTAAGACAGGTGTGTTGTCTGATTCTCATATCTACCGATTCAGTAGGACTGAACCTCCCTCCTAACTTCCAGACTCATATCAACAAATGCCCACTGAACATCTCAAACTGGATGTCCTGGAGACATCTTAAACTTAACATGTTCAAAAACTGAACTTATTATCTTTTACCCCAAACCTTTCCCCTTTCCAAACTTCCCTATTCCTTACCACCACCTTCCCAGTCCTACAGGCTCAAAACCTACATGTCATCCTTAACTTCTCTCTCTCACCCTCCATGTCTGATCTGTTGCCAAGTAGTTCTTTTAATTTTGCCTTCCTAACATCTTTCATATATGCCCCCCTTCTCTCCTGACACTTCTACTACCCTGACACTGTGTGTAGGGATGCATGTCGACCTTTCCTTTGCCCATGAAAGACTTCCCATGAGCCATATGGCACAGGGAGCAGAAAAACACAGTGCATTTGGATTGGGATTCCTTGCCTGTGGGTGGGCTAGTTACATAAAACTTTGGGAAATGGACTTTTTGGCTTGTTTTGTTGATGATGCTCAAATCTATTTTGCAGTAATTGGGATCAGCACCCTATAGAAATCTGTGATTCAGATGTGGAGCAGAAATGCAAACTGCCAGCCAAGAATATGGGGATCAGGGCTGCTGAAGTGAGTTACATGCATATTTCAAAGCATGGAGGAATAGTGAAGAAGGCCAGAGAGACATATCAAGGCTGCCCTGGCCTTGTTTAAAATTCAGAGGTCCACAAGGGCACTGGACATACTCACAATCCTTTCTTTTTCTTTTTTCCCATGACATGAAGGTAGTCAGGAGAAATTTGGAGAGAACAGGAGATGGATGCTCAGATACTCCAGGCAAATGCACCTGATTGCCTCCTTTTCCATTTTCTTCTGTGTATGATAAACTAAGCAGCCACAGAACACTCTTTGCCTGAGCCTAATAAACATGTGGATTTAGGATGAGAAAAAGGGAAGTCCCGTCAGATTCAGTGTGGAGGTTGAATCAGAGCTTTTTTGTTTTGTAATTTTCCAATGATTCTGAGCAATATTTTACATCAATCCTAAGACTAAAGTTCCGAAACCATGGAAGCCCAGTAGTCTGAGAATTTGGTGCTGAGTGCCCTCTGATGGCCAACGAGGAAACTGCAGCCTTTTAGGCAGACTTTTCCACAGGTGTCAGAACCACTCACTTGACTGATGCCTTGAGAAGAGTAACATCTGGTGGAGAAATTAGATCATTGCATTCCTTTACAGGATAATTATTGAAGTGACCCCCTACCTTTCTGAAGGTTCAAGAATACACCATCCCATTTAGGTGATCAAAATAATGCAACTCCCAAGTTTCACAAGGAGGCACCCACCAAGTGTCACCCACAGCCTATAAGAGTGTCATACATGGGGAATCATCTGAGATAGTCTGATTTTTTTAAAGCATGTTTGCTATGGTGATACACAAGAATGATAACTGGGGATGTTTACCTTGGGGTTTTTTTTAATGATTTTTTTCATGGGAATATTTGTTTTAAATTTTGTAACATTTTCTTGTTTCTTTCTGGAACTGTTTCTTTCCAGTTCATATATACTTTTTATATTTATTTTTGCTATATCCCCATAGGATTTGTACCTCCCACAATTAATCCACCATCACTTCATAGGATCCCCAAAGTATTATGCTTGTGGTTATTATGCTGTTGGTTATTACTGCATTCAGCTATGTGCCTATTGATGACTTTGCAGCTTCTTTACATACGGCAATGTCTCTCTTAAGAACTTTGGAATTGATTGTATGACATGGGAGACACTGGCACAGGACTGCTCAGCATGGCATGCCCACATCAGAGAAGGTGTTGTGCTCTATGAGCAAAGCAGAATTGAAATAGCTCTCAAAAAAACCCTCAGGATGCACAAATTTAGAGAATGCACTCCAAATGTCCACGTGGACTATTTCTGCCCAAAATGTGGTAGAACATTCTGAGCTCATGTTGGTCTGATCAGCTACAGTTGGGCACACTGAAACTTGACTCTAGCGTAGTGATGTCATTTTGGTCCTCTTGGACATTGAAGGACAACAACCAACCAACATATGGCAATGACTTTCTTGTTATTTGCTGTCTTTCATATGCTAACTGTTGATGCACATTTTTCACTAATCTGAACAGTATCTGAATCTGCATGCTTTTGAGTGTCTTATTTTGTGGTCGCACTTGATTATATTTATATAACTTTCATGGTTCTTACTTATACTATCCTCCATGCTTAGTTGTTTGCTTTAGCATATTGATTTGCTGAATGGCACTTTAAGATTTGAACAAAGTAGAGGTAAATATTCTAGAAAAATGGTGTGAAGTCATGTATGTAAAGTCGCCAAAAATATTTTAATCCCAGATAAAGATGTTGAGAACTTTGAGAAGGGCTTTAAGGGATTTGAACAGATGAATAATTACCAATAACAAGTTCAAACCATGTTTTATGAATTATCAAAGTTGATTCTATCAAAATTCCAGATACAGTGGCAATAGGAGATAACACCTGCAAATTGATCATAACACTTTGGAAAAGGAAGATCTAATTTAAAAAATAAGTGAAAGCCAGGATGAGAAGGCTTTCCATTGGAGAAACTAAAAGTCTTATCTAACTTGAGAAAAAATGCTGACTCTAGATCTCCAATAGCAAAAGAAAATCATAGGCACAAATTAGATACCTTGTCAAGAAAGCACCCTGGAGAACCAGTAGAAATTTGGACTACATTATGACTAAATTACCAGTGCTGGCAAGATCCTGAGATAGAAAAAATGAGTATGCTATAATATGTTGTCTCTCTGGGAGGGGGAAAGAAAGAGAAGGAAAATGGGAGAAAATGGTTTTTTCAATATATTGTTCAGTTTTGCCTTTTTTTTCCCTCTTCTCTTTTTTGTTATATGGGATGACTTTCTGGTGGTGGGAGGGAAAAGTATACTGAGAAAAATTTGGGTGTTGTAAAAAAGAAAAGATAACCATAAAAATGTATTATATAAAAAGAAAGTATATTCTATTACATTCATATATCACAATTTGTTCAGCCATTCCCCAATTAGTGAGCATACCCTTAGATTCTAGCTTTTTGCTCCTCCCCCCCCAACACTTTTAATCCTCTTCAGGATCAGGAAGGTTGTATTTGCTTCCCTGACTCCAGTATTATCTTCCTTCAACTCCCTTCTCCTAAACCTGTTCGTTGCAGTTGATGTATTTCTGTACTAAACTGTTTGTGTCTGTGTGCTCATTCAACCTTCCTTGGTCCATTTCAGATAAAAAGGAAGTTCATCTGATTCTGGTTTCTCCCACCGCTTTTTCCGTGTATATACTTTTCTCATGCACCCTAATAATGAATGTGTCAGGCTTCGGATCACCTAAGACAGAGGCATGATGTGGGAAACCCCAAGGACCTACTTATGGGAGAAGACATTCTGTGTTCTCCTATCACATCAATGGGTGCACCCTTTTTCTATTATCTACATAGCAGGAATTTCCTGAGACTTTAAAACTACCAGTCTGGGACAGAGTCTGTCTTTCTGGTAGGGTGAAATTCTCATTCACTCCCAGCATAGGAACCATGTACTGGGCTGGGGGGGGGGGGGGGGCGGAATCTTCCCTTTTCTCTTATGCCCTGTGGCCCCAAGAAACAGGCTTGGGGTTTAAATCTGTTTCATTTGTTCTTTTCAGTTCTAGGAAGAGAGTGGAATCCTTGGATTTGAAGCTCAAGCCACAGCGACTTTAGAGCCAGGATCTCCCTGGCTGGATGTTGCTGCCAACTCAGCAGGGAAGCCCTGAGGAGTCAGGGTCCTGGGGCACAAGCCCAGAGATCTGGACTTGAACTTGATTGTACTTTGCCAGGGGTGGGGAACCTGTGTCCTGGAGGCCACATGTGGCCCTCTAGGGCCTTAATAAAAGGATTTGTTCTGTAAAACTTGAACTCAGTCAAAGGGCTGCACCCAAGGACTTAGAAGGCCATGTGTGCTCTCGGAAGCCACAGGTTCCCCATCCCTGTACTACGCTATATAGAAACTTTGTTGAACTATGAACCTAATCCTTCTCCCTTCCCAGAGACTGAGGTGTTTAGGAAGAACTATTCCCCCAAGGTGTTAGAGGAATACGTGTATGTTCTTGCTATACCTTTGAAGTAAACATTCCTCTGTAAAAGTTAGTCTGACTGTTAAGTGGTTAAATGGAACTTGAGTGCTGGGGACCCCCTAAAACTGAGGAAACACAATCAGTGGTAATTTGAGAGAATGATAGAGGTGAGAGAACCCTCCCACCCCTAAACTACTTAATGTTAGTGGAGAAGGGGAGGGGAATATAACACATCTTCCCATCCAGAAAGGCCAGAGTAAACACTGTTGCATAAGACATAGCAAGTTTCCTCCTCTTCTTTTCTACAATAATGTTTTTCTTTTACCCTCCCTTTTCTTTCCTCTCTTAAAAACCTCAGAACCGATCAACGCCCCCCACCCAGGTCCTTGTTAACTCCCTATCTACCCTTTGAAGACATTAAGATTCTTATGGAACACTTGTTTTTACTCTTATGAGAACATAAGGCCTACATATTATCATACAACTTCAAGTTGCTCAAATAAATTCACCTTTCTAGATATCTTTGGACTCTTGTGTTTCTATTTCAAAGTTCATATTCAGCTCTGGTCTTTTTTTTCCTTCTTTTTAATCAGAAATGCCTGAAAGTTCTTTATTCCATTAACGGTCTGTTTCTTCCCCCCCTCCCCCCCAGGAGGTTTATACTTGGGTTTGCAGGTTGCAAGTTGTAAATTGTTATTGGTTGTAAGCCTATTTTTTTTTTTTTTTGCTTTTGGGTATTCCAATGTTACAATATTTTCTCTGGTTTTTAGTAGAAGCTGCCAAGATGTGTGAGCTCAACTGTGGTGCCTTTCTACTTGAACTGCTTCTTTCTAAATGCTAAGAGTAGTGTTTCCTTGATGTGGAAGCCCTGACATCTCTGAGACTTTAATTTATATGGGTTTTTTTCCCCTAGGAGATGATCAGTGGACTATTTCTATCTTCATTTTACTCGCTGGTTCTACTAGATTTGGGCAGTTTTTCACTTATGATTTCTTAAAATATAGGATCTACGCTTTTTTTCTTTTTGGTCATGGTTTTCAGGGAGTCCAACAATTTTTATATTATTTCTTTGACCTATTTTCCAGGCCAGTTGGGGTTTTTTGGTAGCTAAACATCTTATATGTTCTACTTTTTCAATCTTTTGATTTTGTTCTAATATATCTTGCTATCTCATGGAACAATTGATTTGTCTGGTATATTCTAGTTTCAGGGACTTTAATACTCAGGTGAGGTTTAACACTTTATCTTCTATGCTAGTAAGTCTCCTAATACTTTCTTTCAGAGCTTTTATTTTCTTTTTTATATCTTATTTCTTCTAGGTATTCATGGATTCTTTGGGGTAAATCCCTTTTGAGTAGTTGCTATCTCCTCTTTGGGAATCTCTAGATCTACAGTAATTTTTTAATACTAGTTGGTGTTTAATTTACTCATCTCTTGAGATTTTTAGTTCCTGAAAGTGGGGCTTTGTTCCAGGACTAGGTTCCAGCTTTTGGATGGAGTGACTGATGGCCCTGTTTGACTTCATCCTGGGTCTGTGGGCTTCCTGTGCTGACCATCTCCTGGAGTTAGGCTGTCCTGAATCTTTAAGGTTCAGAGCACTGGATCTTGAAAAATGCCTCTATGACATCTTTGGGCTCAATGCCAGGGATCTCAGAGCCTCCAGGCACCTGGCTGTTCTGGTCACTGCTACTCCCCCCAGGTTTCCAAGTCTTCCTGACCTCCCTGGAGATTTTTCTCTGCTCTTGCCTCTAGATACAGAGCCTCATAGGCTACACTTATCTCTAGTTCTTTGCTGGTTACTAGTCATGGTGGGAGGCTGGGTTGGCCTACATTGGCACTGACTTCACTGGAAGTCCTCTTTCTTATTGTCCATGGGCTTCTGGCTTTTTGGGGGGTATAGTTGTGGGACAGAAGTCACTAAACTTTCTTAATTGATTCCTTTATCATTATTCAGTCTGAAGTGAACGTCATGTTTTTGCTGGTGAAAGTTTGTGGGAGCTGGGTGGTCTACCTCTCCTTGGGGAAGCTATCTTGGTCCCTCAGCTTCTTTCAAAGCTTTAGTTCAGTTGTTTTCAGTTGTGTCCAACTCTTTCCAAACCCATTTGGGGTTTTCTTGGCAAAGATATTAGAGTGGTTTGCCATTTCCTTCTCCAGCTTATTTTACAAATGAGGAAACTGAGGCAAACAGGGTTAAGCGACTTGTCCAGGGTCATATGGCTAGTGTCTAAGGATGGATTTGAACTCAGGAAGATGAGTCTTCCTGACTCTAAGCCTAACATTCCACCTAGCTGCCCTGAATTTGTATCTTCAATGCCTGACAAAGTGCCAGACATGGTGGGGATTTCATAAATGCTTACTTAGTGGCTACTGTTCAACTTGTCTTTGTAGCCCCTGTGCCACACACAGGAGGTACTTAATCCTCAAAAGATTGTTAGTTTAGATCTATTCCTTCATCCCACTGATTGATGCTGAACAGGACAGGACTACAGGCAAACTCAAGCCATCAAAAAAGGCCTCCCTGGTGGCCCCAATTGTGAGGATTAATAGTCTTTCAGGGGTTCTTAACTTGGGTCTGTGAATTTGTTTCTAAAATAATATTTTGATAACTAGATTTCAGCATAATTGGTTTCCTCTGAAATGCTATGTATTTTATCTTTTGCATTTAAAAGCATTATTCTGAGGGATCTATAGGCTTCACTAAATGGCTGAAAGGGTCTATGATACGGAAAAAAAAAGGCTACCTGTGTGATACCTGAGTAGCCAGCTATTGCTAAAAACCCTGCCCCCAGCCCCTAATTGCAAACTCCAGTGTGCATATAAAAAAACAGACTGAGTTCCTGCCATTCGGCAAGGGGCCTGGGCCCCTAAGACTCTTCTAAGGAATGTGAGCTAATTGCCAGGTAAAAGGTCTAATGCCTAACGACCTTCCTCTGGCAGAGTGGGTTCAGAGATGTCTCTATCTTATGTCAACAGACTGAGCTGGAACATCTCTCGGTCTGTCCATGGCCATTAAGGATGGAAGCCTTGACCCTAGACATTATCTTGAATTATATGACTTTTACCATATCTTGAGCTTCAAGAGTTATGGCAAAAGTTGGAGACAGAGATCCTGGGTTGTAAATTCCAATAGACACTTTGTCAGCTATCTGATATGTTGTATTTACAATCTATTCAGGAGGTTCCTCTAACGTATCATGGTCATAAAAAGTGAAATAACACAGGCTTGCTGAGTCTGCAAAGTAACATGTAAACTTCAAGAGATAATTAAGCACTGAACCCTGTATTGTCTGTATAAACTACCCTCTCGCTTCATACGTGGTCATTTGATTTGGGAATTTTCCCCGAATGACCGCCGGCTAATAAACTTCTCCATTCAAAACTTATACTCTGTGGCTCGTCTCACTCGCTTCTGGTATAACACCTGTTAACTGCTTAGCTTCAAAGCTTGTGTCCAAGATTTTTTCTCCATCTTGTCTTTGGATATTAAAGAAGACTTTGTCGACAGTCTTACTAAAATCGGGGTACTCTATATATGGCATTTCCTGATCAACTCAGTCTACAAGGCAGGTAAAGGGGTAGGACAAGAGCTGAAAGGATGGTGCTGGATCAGGTCTACTTTGGGGTGAGGGGATCATCAGCCTGAGGGCACTGAATGTGTGTGAAGAGGGATGCTGAAAGCAATGCAGCATTAACACAGGGGTTTCTCCTACTTAAAGGATTTGTAAAGGGCTAGCCCGGCCTGGGTTATTTGTCTATTAAGAGAGATCTCTTGGAGACCTTAGGAGGCACCTCTGTGACATCAGCACGGGCCCACTGTGATGTGGGTGTGGAGTTCCAGGTTAGAGCAGCCCACCCGGCAGCGGGGGGGCTGACAGCTCCTGATGGGGGCGGCATTGCCGCCCCTTGGAGAAAGTCTCCCTTTCCTAGATGTCTCATTCCTGCTGGGCCCCCTGCTGCTGCTGCTGCTTGTCCTGCTTGGGCTACTGAGCCATCTTAGCTGGGTGAGGGCGGTCAGTCAGGAGAGTTAGGAACAGGAAAGCAGTTGGGGTTTGGAGAGATGACAACTGGGGATAAGGAAAATAAAGAACTGGCAGAAGGTAGAGGGCTTGAACTCAGGGGTCTTGAATGTGGGTTAAACTACACTTGATCTAGGGGGACATGGGCTGAGGAGAGGTGGTCTACAGCTATTAACTGAGTTCTCCTCTGGCTTAGATTCCCTCACTACTGAAGAATATTGTGAATCAGAGCTCAAGGAGCCCCCATCCAGGTAAGGATCGTCAGTACTAGGTCACTCCCCATTCCATAGTTTTGGTTCCATCATACCCCAGCTCTCAAACAATCCCTCCCTGCTTTCTTGCTCCCAGCACTTCTACCCAAGCACTCCTACCTTATCAATCCATATCACAAAGTTTCTGAACAAGGTCTTTGTCTGTCCTTACAGCTCCTGTAATCCCAAAGGTAGCTAGGAGGCCCAAACTCGTGGATTTGGGGACGTCTTGGTGAGCAGTGGCTAGTACTCAGACATATACGGGTAGGGCTGTAGGAGGGAGGGAAAGAAAACTCGAGGAAATCACAAATGAAACTGGGAGAGTCAGGAGAACAACCTTGTCCTATAAAGAGGAGGCAGGTGCAGATCTGAAGATCTCTGGGCACTGTCTGTGTCTTTTTGGCAGGTCCCAACGGATGAATTGTCCTTATCGTCGGCGGTACTCTATTCAGAAAATCCCTGCTACCCCTCATATCCTAAGTGACAGCTCTGAATCTCAAGATCCTGTACACCCTTATCAAAGGCCAAAGTTAAAGAGAGAGATAAAACACCAACCTAAGCTTGGCCTACTGGGGGGGGCACAGCCCATGCCCCCCCAGGAACCCTGGTGCTACACGTTAGGAGCAGTCCCTCTCTCTCTAGCCTGGCACCTGCTTCCATCACCAGCTCCCATTTTGCTCCATGTCCAACCCTCCCTCCCTGCACCACTACAGAGCCCTGAGACCCCATCACTACAGAGCCCTGTGACTCCAACACTACTTAGTCCTGAGGCCTGCAATCACCGGGAGCAAAACATTGCAGGCCATCAATTGCACCGGCAAGTCAGCAGTCAGCCACACCGGTCTTATTCCACTGTGATCCCATCACCCTTGGTTTCTTTGCACCCCCCTCCTCCTGAAACCAAGGAGATGGTGCCCAGGCACAACAACCAAGTAGTACTACAGATCTCTCTGTCCCCACAGTCTCAGCCTGGTATTGAGCTCCTCTTGGGCCCCACCCTCTGGCCCAGCTCAGCTGCCCAACCTCCACTTCACCCTAAAACCTATCCCCATACATATTGCCAGGTTCCCCCCAAACACAGCCTACCCCAAGCACTGCCCTCTCCTTATATTCCTTCACAGCCCCCTGACTGTACTCCTTCATTACAAGGAAGTCTATCCTCCTCTTCTGGTGGCCTCCAGGACTGCCAAAGGAGAAGAGAAAGGCTTCGGCAACTTCATAGTAGTGCAACAGCCCCCAAAGTTGGGGGGGGATGCGTGCCATGCGGGACTGGGCTTGGGGAGCAGGGGGGCCCTGCAGCTCTGGCCCAGGACCTGGTGGCACTTCTTGGTCGCCGCCGCATTGCCAGGGATCTGCGACTACTGCTGCTGCAGCGCCTGTGGCAGGGTCGTGCTGGACCCGCTCCAGCCGTGGAGTATCCTATATGTTTGGTGTGCCGCAAACCAAGAGGGCCCTCCTGCCCAGCTCCCAGCCATTGGCCTGGACCCCAGCTCCTTGCCTTCCCACAACTGCTGCCCTCCAGGCAAGGGCTGGCACTGGGGTCTGGGCCGCTCCGCGTCGGCATCGGCTTCAGCCTGCGCCTGCAACGGGATCAGGTCCAAGCCTTGGAACTACTGCCCAAGAAAGGGGTCGAGGACCTGGAGTACCTGGTCAAGGCCCAGGGCCCCAAGGAAGAAAGCTTCCCAGCCCCAGAGCCTCAATTCCCACCTTGCATCCCCTGCCCAGGGCCTCCACATCTGCAGGCCCCAGACCCTGGTCCTGCTTTCCCAAAACCCAGCCCTTTCCCTCCAGCCCATGCGCCCATATGCCCAGAGGCCCCCACCCACATTTCATCTCCAAGCAAGTACCTGGGCGCATCTGCCCAGGAACAGCCCAGGCCCCATCCCCTCTATTCCGGCCAAGGCCCCAAAGTACTGGGAGCCCAAGGGACACCCTGAAGGGATGGCTGGGTGGGGTCCATGTCTACTCTCCATCCCCGAATCCTGGGAGTCCTTTATGGAGTCTGCTGTCCCCAGGCTAAAAATGGCCAAAGAGTGCTATAGAGTCTCCCTGACACCACCAGTACTTGGCCCTCATTCTGTAGTCCACAATAAAGAGGATGCTACAGAACAATGTGTGTATGTATGAATGTATCATTATGAGCAGTGTGGGTATAAGCCCTTCCCTCTCCACATACCTCATGAAGCAGAATGCCCAATCTCTCCCAATTCCTGGCATCTTATTTTCTGCAATCAAAAGTACAAGTCCCAAATACAGATGAGGAGCTGAAGCAAGGAAATACAGGGTAGTCTTTCAATGACACTATGAGAATTAGGTAAGGTAGGTAGTATGATAAAGTGGAAGGAGTGCTGAACTTGGTGTCAGAAGACCTAAGTTTATATCTCCCACGATCATTAGCTGTGTGACTGGGCAATTATATAAACCTCGGCCTTAATTCCCCCTATCTACCTCTTAAGAGTTGTTATGAGGAAAGTGCTTTGTAAACCTCAAAGAGCTCTATAAATGTGAGTATTCTTGGTAAAAGTAATTCTATCCTGAAGTTTATGGTCCTTTCCAAAGGACACTGGGTTATACACGATATAATAGAAAGTAATTAGACTTGCAAGTCAGTCAGGAGAAACTGGGGTTCTAACAGTGGTACAGAAATCCAGGTTGCATTGTGTTCAAAGGTCAGTTCTGCCCCTTCCTACCTGTACAACCTTGAGCAATTTAACTTCTCTGGAGCTTGGTTTCATCATCTATAAAATGAAAAGACTGGATTAGATGACCTATGTCATAGGTCCTATGAGGTCTTTTCTAGTTTTAAATCTATGATCCTCCAACATCATCTGTGATATTTACCAGCTGGTTAATCCTGAACACGACCCTTAACCTGTCTGCGCACCAATTTCCTCATCTGCACCATGGGGATAACAGAATCATAGACTCTCAGAATTGGCAGGGACTTAAAAGACCATCTAATGCAATTTGTACCCAAATCCCCTCTCCAGTATCCTTGACAAGCGACCATAAAGGCTCTGCTTGAAGAGCTCTAGTGAGAGAGGTCCCTTTATCAAGGAGGCCACATTTAGATAGCTCTAATTGTTAGGATAATTCTAAGTGTTAGGAGGTGGTAAGGTGGATAGAGTGCAGGGCCTGAGTCAGGTGTGACCCTGTTTGCTTCAGTTTCCTCATTTGTAAAATGAGCTGGAAAAGGAAATAGCAAACTACTCCAGTATCTTCGCCAAGAAAAGCAAAAAAAAAAAAAAAAAAAAAAAAAGGGAGGGGGGTCATGAAGGTTTGAAGATGACTGAAAACAGCTTAACAACTGTTTGAAGTTTTTTTTTCAGATATCCAACCTAAATCTGCCTCTTGGCAACTTAACAAATTTAATCATTTCCCAATGACAGCCCTTTAAATACTTGAAAATAGCTATCATGTCCACATTAAGTCTTCTCTAGGCTAAACATCCTTAAGTCCTTCAATTTCTCCTCTTGTGGCAGGATTCTGAGGTCTATTTGGTCACCTTTCTTTGGATGCTCAATAGCTGATTAGTATTTTTCCCGAAATGCGGCTTTTGGAATTCAGCACCAACCAAACTCAACTTGTGCTTTAACCAAGGATACAGTGGAATGTATCACCTCCCCCATTTAATAAAACTTGTACTACTTACTTCCCAGAGTTGCTGTGGAGAAAGAACTTTGTAAACCTCAAAACATTATACATATGTGCGTATGAGTATGACTATCCCAAGAATCTAGCCAGCTTTGAGCTGAAAGAATAATAATGCTATAGCAACCCTACACTAAACTTTATTTCCCACCGTCCTCCCCACTTTTTTCAGGCCAGTCAGGATTTATCGCATAATCCCAGAGTACAAAAAAAAATGTTTACTTAGAATAAAAAGTCCCTCTACCAGTTGGAGGAGGAAAATATCAAGTAAGGGCAGCTAGGTGGCGCAGTGAGTAGAGCACCAGCCCTGGAGTCAGGAGGCCCTGAGTTCCAATCCGACCTCAGACACTTGACACACCTACTAGCTGTGTGACCTTGGGCCAGTCACTTAACCCCAATTACTTTGCTTTCTCCCTTCAAAAAAAAAAAAAAGAAAATATCAAGTAACAAATTGATGGGGGCACAGTCTCTGGGAACCCCTTGAACCCTTGAACTCTCCTTGAATCTTCCCACTTGACCTGGCCTTGGCCTGAGGCTATAACCATTAAGCCCAAATGCCTACCTTGCCCAGTCCTCTATTGTCCAGCTGTTTCCCCCCCTTAATCCTGTTTCCCATCCTTAATCCTGACCAAAATATCTATACCCTAGCTCTGTTACCCCAGCCCTTTATGGTCTGTCATTTCCATATAGCCTTCAGCTATTTCCCCCACCCTGGAGTCTGACCTCATCCCAGTCCCTTCAAGCTCCTCCTTAGACTCCTCCTTAAGTTCCTCCCTAGACCCCTCCTCTGGTCACCCCAGACCACCCCTCAATCCCTCCCACAACCTTTGTGTATATAATCTCCATCTTGCCTCCATGAAGGTGGTCAGATCCAATCTAGCTCAGATTGGTCTGGCCCTCTTTGTTACAGGCGTCGCAAGGGGTGGGATGTCTTGGGGCAGGCCTGTTTGGCTAACTCTTAATAAACTTTGTCTTTTCCCTTGGCTGAGAAAGCTTGACTCGAATTCTTTCGGGTAGGACCCAGTGTGTCGGTACTTTGGGGTACTTTGGGGTGTCAAGCACCTCTCACCCCAAACCCTCATCAAAATGGCATAAAATAAAACAAAACAGATAGCTATGGAAACACTGGCAACAGGGTTTCTCGCTCTCCAGATTCTCAGCCTTTAAGTAGTGGGGTTACCAGGCCTAGCTATGCTAGAGCCATCGCACCACAGATGCGTTGTTGTCTGTCTTTCATTTTCAAAGAGGACCAATGACATCACAGGTCATCTTGACATTTGAAAAGGTGAAATGGATTTAAGTGAGGCAGAGCTGCCCCGAGTCACCAGCCTCACTCTCTCTTCCGGAGTCATGAAGTCCATTGGCAGCACAAAAGTCAAGACTACGGTGGATGGCCCAGATGCAGCGGCTGGCGTCTTGACCACCCCACAGCACCCGCTTCAGCCACCTTCATGGCCATTGGAACAAATTATTCTCATCTGCCCATTCCACTGGGGAAAGTCTTCATATGCTTGGGGGAGACACTCCCCTCCCCCAACACGCCTGTTGGTTACCCTGAGCCTGGCTTAGCCCCTCTGCCATGATGGTTTGGGGTTGGGGCATGTTGTGCCGCAGCTTCCCCCGACCCACGCTGTAGCTTCTTGGGGCCGCTGCTCAATAAATGTTCCCGAGGTTGGGGTGTAAATGAGGACGACTCCTCTAGATCCTCCTCACTTCTGAAGACAAGGATTCCTGTGCTGGGCTCACACTCCCTGCGGGACCTTACTCAGATCACTCAGTCCGTAAAACGAGGATGATATTAAGAGACCTCTGCCTGAGGCTTGTTATGAGGGACAAATGAGATTACGGCGTGTAAGCGCTCGGCAAACTTTAGGGATATGTAAATGTTAGCTAAAGATAGAGACAATTAAGAACTGAAGCAGAAGTCACACTTCTTCTGCCCCACTTCCGCCTTCTGGGGTGAGAGTGGTTCATTCAATCTCAGCGAGGCACGCTACTGAGTCTTCTCGCGAGTATTCGGGCTCCCAATCCCGTGGCCTCTGCCCCGAATCTGTACCGGAACTATGCACATAGTTACTCTTCCCGGGGTGGTTTTAAAGAAGACTTCCGGTATCTTGCACAGAGATGTCCGGACTTCGCGGGCGTATAGAGGCGCCTCAGACCTCGGTGCCCTTACTCACGTGACCTACGTGGTCGAACTGTGCTGACGTGTACTGTCACCCTGCGCCTGCGCCTGAAAGGCTGTGGGATGGGGGCGCTTGCGCAGTGCGGTCGTTTGTAGCCTGGATTCAGGCGGTGGGAAGTGGAAGCTGCTCTTGGGCTAGGGTCGGAGCCGGGCCTGGAGCCGAGTTCTCGCGGGGACGGCTAGGGTGGGCTGAGCGAGCGAGTGAGCACCGGGCATGACAGTGCTGTGAGCCGTGCAGGCTGGACGATGGGACGGCGCCGGGCGCCGGAGCTGTACCGGGCGCCATTCCCGCTGTACGCGCTGCGGGTCGAACCCAGCACCGGCCTCCTCATCACCGCGGGCGGGGGCGGCGCCGCCAAAACTGGCATCAAGAATGGAGTGGTGAGCCCCCGGCCCGGCGAGAAGGGGACCCTGGGGTCGACCCGCCCAACTCCCCTAGCCGGGACCACCATGCCCTCTCCCCGCTGTCATAGGCTTCCTCCTTCGTGTCACCCTGGAGCTCCTCTCCTCCCACCCACTTCCCGGTGACCTTTGTGCCCCTCGTGTTTTAGAGGCCCCTGGTGCCCCCCCCCAGTAGTGCCTAGTGTAACATTCCACCAGAGACCCCAAGACTGATAGACTCCTCACCCTGTGTTGCTCAAATCTGTCACTTCCCACCCCCACCCCCATTGTCTGTCTTCACCCCTGTGCCACTGAGGTGTCCCTGCCCGGATTGGTACTTTAGCTGGGTTCAAAGCAGAATGTCTCCAATCCCTGCTGTGGTTTTTCACTGTAATGGGTCTTTGCAGGCAAGACTAAAGCTTCTCCACTTCCTTCACACGTGTAAGGGAAATGTACAAGGCCTGGTTAAAGTTTCCCTTCTGATGTTTTAAGAGATTGGAGCTTCTGGGGATTTCCAGCCTTTACCCCGTAGTCAGTTGAAGGAGATAGCCTACCTCAGAGAGGTTTGCCAGGAAGTGGAGTTTCCAGGGACTCCTTGAAAATGAATCCTGATGAGTCCTAGGAGATTTAAAACGCCTTTCCCCCTGAGGCTGCCCTGGGCATGGGCTTAGCAGACCTCACTTTGTTCTATTTCCACAGCACTTTTTGCAACTGGAACAGATTGGCGGAGCTCTGAGTGCCTCTTTGCTGCATTCCCATGACACAGAGACTAGGGCCACCATGAACCTTGCCCTGGCAGGGAATATTCTTGCTGCAGGGCAGGATGCTACTTGTCAGCTCCTTCAGTTCGGACCTCAACAGCAGGAGGAGAGCAGTGACAAGCAGGACAGTGCAGGTGAGAAGCCTCATCTCAAACTGCTCCCAAGAGAGTAGTGAATCTCTCTTTCAACTTTTCTCATACCCCACCAACTTATATTCCTGGATCCTCTAAGGAGAAACAGATAATCACTACAAAGCTACACCACCACCTTCCTCCCATGATGTATTGTGAAAGTTGCAGAGAAGAGCCAAGTGGAACTGTTGAGAAATCTAGAACCACAGTTTGTGATTGCAGGTCCCCAGGAGCAGGGCCCAAGGCAAAGGAAGGGGACGGGAGCCACGACTGAAACACAAGAAAATGGGGCAGCAACTCATCGAGAGGGGGTGGAGCTGAACGTGGAGAACTTGGAGTCTGTGCAGACAGACTTTGGCTCTGACCCATTGCAGAAGACTGTGTGCTTCAATCATGATAATACCTTGCTTGCCACTGGGGGCACTGATGGCTTTGTTCGAGTTTGGCAGGTTCGGCTTTCTGGGGATAGACAAGTGTGGGATGGGGGTAAGGCCTAAGTTGTAAGAGAATTTGGAATGGATCTTGGGTGAATTTGATGGTTTAATCCTGAGATAGTCTATGAGAGTCAAGCACTGAGTAGGAAGAGAAAGCCAGCTTAGTGGGTACTGAAATTAGAGTGAGTTGGCCACTGTCAGTGGTCCAAGGTTATATATTTGTGATTTTGGCTGCAGGTGCCTAGCCTTGAAAAGGTTCTGGAGTTCAGAGCTCATGACGGGGAAATTGAAGACCTGACTTTGGGCCCTGGTGACAAGGTGAAGATATTGGAAACAGTGAAAAAGATTAGAAGTTCAACTTGTGCAATAAGTGTGTCTCATTAATGACCCTTCTGTGCCCTTCTTTCTGTTTCTTCATCAGATGGTGACAGCAGGCTGGGATTTTAAGGCCTGTGTGTGGCAGAGGGACCAGCTGGTGACAGAATTGCGCTGGGATGAAAACTTGCCTCCTTTACCTGACACACCTTACCGCTATCAAGCTTGCAGGTGTGAGGGCTTAATAGGGAGGGTAAATGGAGGAAAATTCTGCATAAAGGGAGGGGAAGACCCAATAGGAGTGGAATAGGGATTAGTTCCACCTATAAGCCCCCCAAAAACACAGATGGGGAGAGTTGGGTTGGGAATTACCATTGGTCCCTGAAAATAGCACTTCTAAATTCATTAAGAATAGAAGAGGGTAGGAGGAACTCTGTGGGGATCTGAATAGCACCACCCCTGGCCCCCAGGTTTGGGTGGGTGCCAGACCAGCCTGCTGGGCTGCGGCTCTTCACAGTGCAGATTCCCTACAAGCGCCTGCGCCGGCCACCATCCTGCTACCTCACAGCCTGGGATGGCCATAATTTCCTGCCCCTTCGGACCCAGCCTTGTGGTAACGAGGTCATTTCCTGCCTCAGTGTCAGGTATGAACTGGTAATAGGGTGGGTAGACATTGAAATTAACATCTGGGAGTGGGGTCCTGAATCAAGAGAGGATTGGGGGTGGGGGTGAAAATCTCAGCAGATGCCATGGGATTGATGAAAGTTATGCTTTTGCAGTGAATCAGGCACCTTCTTAGGCCTGGGTACCGTCACTGGCTCTGTTGCCATCTACATCTCTTTTTCCCTCCAGGTAAGTGGGTAGGGTGGTATTGCAAATGGGATAGCATGAATGTCAGGAGGGAGGTCTCAAGGAATGGAAGTGGGAGTGGGTGTTTGTACCCATCTGTCTCATCTGTGGGAGAGAACAGTCCTGTATGTTGGTCCAGCATATGTTTGCCCGTGGGAAGGGACAAAGCTATATTTGTGACCTTCCTGATTGAGCTTCCATCTTCCCCTCTCCAGCGCCTCTACTATCTTCGGGAGGCTCACGGCATCGTAGTGACAGATGTGGCCTTCATGCCAGAGCAGGGGCGTGGCCGAGAGCTCCTGGGGTCTCATGAAGCAGCATTGTTCTCTGTTGCCGTGGACAGTCGATGCCAGCTGCATCTGTTGCCCATTCGGCGTGAGTTTGGGGGAGATAGTGATGGGAAGAACTGGAAGCAGAAGTGGAGAGGGAAGGAATGGGAAAGTAAAGTGTCATTTTTTGGAAGCACCATCATTTTCTCAGCTTGTGCTGTTTGCCCCAGCTAGACTGACTGAGCTGTACTTTGTTTGAGTGCTCTGTGCCTATTCTCTGGACTTTCTCCTAGGGAGTGTCCCTGTGTGGTTGTTGCTGCTGCTGTGTGCTGGGCTCATCATTTTGGCCATCCTGCTGCTTCAGAGTGCCTTCCCGGGCTTTCTCTAGCCTTCCTTGTTTCCTGGGGGATCAGGACCCTGGACATTGAAAAGACCAGAGCCAGTCAAGGCCTAGGGCACCACTATTTCCACAGAGACCAGAGCTGAAGCTGCCCCATGAAGACAAGGAATATGATAGTGGCCCCCTCCCCACCAAAAGGCTGAGTGTTGCCGAGCCCTGGGCTCTCGGCACAGGTTCTTCTCATTTCATCTAAGCAATTTCTGAGGTACCACTCACTGCTCCTTCTAACAGCAGAGCTGAAACTGTTCCGGAGAGGACTGAAAGTGTGACAGCTGTCCCCACCTCACCTAGAGTCTGGATGCTGCACAGCCCCTGCCAGCCTTTCCCCTCAACAATGTGAAGATGTCTGGAGCCTTGGTGGCTGTTCTACCCCCACTTTGTTTGAGGAGCTCATCTCCCTCTTGCTGCTTGGTGATGAAGTGAACACATCTCATCCCTCCTCTTCCATGCAGCTCTTGTTCATTTGCAACTGAGATTAAGTCGGTGTTCCAGTCCTTAACAGCTGTTTATGGGACTTGGAGGTTCACAAAAAAAAATTAGAAGACCAGTAATGCCTCAACAATAGGTTTTTTTATTATGTTGAATTTTCATTCACAAAAGGGGAAGCTTAAGGCTTAAAATGAAACAAGCAGGAGTTTGGGAGGCAGCAGGGGAAGGAAACAGCAAGGTCTGTCTCCAGGACCTCGAGTGTGGGTTAATCATCAGACCACACTAGGAGGAGGAAAAGGGTGGAGAAGGGGTCAACAGTCTTCTTTTGGAAAAGATGCCCTTGGTCAGCACACCCAGCCCCCCTGAGTTCTGTCAGTCTTCCTAGTTACTATGTGGGGGATGTCATCACCTTCATACTAGGGCAACTCTGAAGCCAGTAAAGATCTCGGGTTTTATCAGAAGCTCCAAGTTCTCATCCCAACCCATCTGGTTGGTTTCCAGTGGCACTGGCCATTAACTAGCATCTCTCTGCCTATGTGAATGAAGCCTAGCCAAATCAAATAATACAAACAAGAGATATGGAAGTTTACAGAAAATGGTAGGAAGGGGGAGAAAGCATTCCTAGTGTCCAGAGCAGAAGACAGACACACCTGGCCTACAGCTAGCCAGCCTGGCTATGGCTGCAGTAAGTTTCGGTCATCCCTAACCATAAGGGGAGGAGAAGGGACCTCACTGAGTCAAAACAAGTAAAAGTTAAGATTTAATAAATGAGGGGAAGCTGAGCTGAGATCTATGGCTCTTCTCCTAGGAGTCGGTCAGCCCTTGGCCTTCCTTGGAAGGTGGGGTTTCGCTGAGGGCCTGCAGTTCCCCTGCATGCTGGAAGACAGCGGCAGCATACTGGTGAAAGAGGCGGCTCATGTAACAGTACTGCCATGGGATCAGCCCCTCCAGGAAGCCGATGTGGCCACCCCGGGATGTAATCAGCAGTGCAACATGTGGCAAGTGTGTAGCAGCCTGTAGTGGGAAAGCTGGGGGCGGAGGGAGGAGGAGAGAGGGAAGGGAGAGCTTAGTCAGGAGCCAAAGGAGGCTCTTTACCCCAGCCCCCTAAGCCAGGCCCTAGGGCCAGTTTTCCCTGGGATTTGAAGAGTAATAGCTAACACATCCCACTGTAAAGTCTGCAGATCACTTTGCCAACCTTGTTTGAGCCTCACAACGATCCTGTGAGACATAGGTGCTATCGTTAACTCCCATTTTACAGATGAACGAGCTTTAGAGAGGTCGTGGCTTTCCAGGGTCCTACTGTAAGGAAGTGTCTGAGGCCGGTTTTAATCCAGGTTATTCTGACTCTCCAGCACTCTCCCCTATACCATGCTACCTCTCTCAATGCTGAAGATAAAGAGACTCACCTTGAGGTGGGGAAAATGGGTCATCTGCTGCATTGAGACAGAGCACAGGGACACAAATTGCATCCACCTTGGCTCCAGGGCTTGCTGAATGGTAGTAGGTGTCACAGTCTTTATAGCCAAAGGCCAGTGTGGTGTAGCGCTCATCAAACTGGCGGATGGTACGGGCCTGACAGGGACAGAATCGAGCTTAGCGGTGACAAGAAGTGGAGACGGTTGCCAAGGGATTGGGGCAAAGGTGAGGGCTTAGTTCTCTACCTTAAGCACATGGTCCACATCCAGTTTCTCCTCGATCACCTTCCTATGCCTGTAGTAGAGTGTGTGTGTCAGGGGAGCAGTCGCAGCTCTAGTTTCTGTAATTTTTCCCCAATTCCAGCCTGACCAATTAATCCTTTCCCACACTGGCTACCACCCTGGCCTGCTTTTATTTTTGCAGTAGCAAAAGGCACCGTTGTACTCAACTGAAACTTCCTCCCTTTTCCCCACCCTGCCACTGCCCTACCGTCCCACAAATCGGCAGAGTGCAGCTGTGAGGTGCTGGTTGAAGAGCAGTGCATTGAGTGGCGTCTCCAGAGAGCGGGTGGTTTCAAAGGAGTCCCAACATGCAGACAGGGTCAGTGCTGCCACCAGCCCTGCTGCGTTACCTGTCTGTGCAAGGTGGTTCAGCACCAGGACCCTGCAAGACATTGGGATCAAAACTATAAAGGGAGGGAGGAAAGGGGAGGTTTAGACTCTGGTGTCATTAGGAGATGGTAATCACTAAATAAGGAGATAGATAAGGTAATCAGCAGTGAAGCAGTCACTTAGGGAAAGGGAGAGGAACAATTAGCTGAGAGTTGGGCCAACATAGGATGATCATGGTCTGTAAGGAAGCAGGGCCAGAGGCCTGTTGGAGGTATGAGTGAAAGAAGGGACAGAGATTTCTGCTAAGGAAGGACTGCAGTGTCTCATTGCTTAGGTCAGCTCTAATAACCTAGTTGACTCTTACCCTCCTAGTGAGATTCCTACAGCCAGCAGTGGGGATTGTGGATACTGGTGCTTTATGTGATTCACAACTATCTCCAGGTCCTCTGTGTTACCAGCGCAAAAGGCCCTGTGGGTCTGAGGACAAATAGTGTCACATGGAGATAGGAATAGACAGAAGGGCACAGGGCCCCAGGAGATGAGGTAGCTCAGTGGGGCAGGGTGGAAGAAGGGAGTGATGCAGATAGGTGCAAAGTCTGTAGGGGGACAAGGCCAAAGGCTTCAAGACTGCTGAGGACGATGGGGTCAGAGGGGTGAGAGCTTAATGCTAGAAGAGGGGATGGAACTCACCAGCAGTTCTTCCCCACGGCAGCCCCGGTTATTAAACACGACAGTCCTATATATAGCACAGACAGGAACATCTCAGCCAGACCTGCCCTAGAAGGCCTTTATGGCTTTTGGGGTATCTTGCAGAGAGATTCCAGTCATGAGGGACCCAAGCCTAGAATCCACAGAATTCTCTCTGCCTCCCAGTAGCAGGTTTCTCCCAGTATCTGTTTTCAGGGGAGGCTGCCCTTCCTTTTGTAAACTCCTCCCTGCATCTGTTTCTCCATCCTGGACTACTCAGACACCTGCCAGCCACCCTCAGTTACCATTCTTACCTGTAGCCATCTAGAGTGGCCTGGTATACTAGGTGAAGGATGTAGGTCTCCTGGCTGCTGCCTGTGATGCCCGGGAGCAGTAACACAGTGGGCCGGTTGACAGGGTCAGGGTATTGGCTATTCTCAGGTTCTTCGGCCCAATCTAGCAGCAGCTGTCCGCCATCAGGTGTCTGGAGCACCTCACTGTGGAAGGGTGTATACAGAAGTATATCTAGGGATTTCTAGACCTTTGTTCCAAGAATTCTGTTAACACCCGAGCTCTAAACCCATGTGACATAATTTTCCTTCCCTACCTCAGAATCCCAAGGCTGAGTTAATAAAAATGACCAATCTTAGTGTTGTTTATTTAGAGGGTAGGGGAAGATATAATAACTAGACAGGTGTCAGATTTTCTGGTTGGCTATGCCAGCAAAACTCCCAAGTGTGGCAGGAACCATATTTAAAATGTAATTGGGAAATGTTTAACAAAATAAATAAAAATACAACATAGAACGATATTAACTTGTAGTTTTCTAAGTCAATATGTTGTCGCAAGGGTCTCTCTTTGGACACCACTGAACTATGAGACCCATCCAGTTCCCAAAGAGAGGATTTGTCCATAATCACAGAATGAATGAGAAAATAGAATTGTGGCAAGAAGGCAAGCCTAAAGGCCAACTCTTGGTATTTGTACTGTAATGGCACCTTTTGTGCTTGAGTTCTACCCAGGGTGCATAGCCCAGAGAGGATGGGATGGGGTCAGATAGCTAAACAGGGCTCCCTCTTTTTTAGCCTTTCTCTAACCTCTCAGATCTTCTCACCTCCAGTAGGAGACAGGGGGCCGGGACTGCACAAAGACTCGGAGGACAGTTTGAAGCCTCCCTTCGAAACACCATGGCGTAGGGTAGAATGTTTCCATAATAATAGGGCAGTGCTGCTTCAGGAAGGCCCGGAATTGGGGCCCAGCCACCAGCCGAGGCTTCTGTAACCACAGAACACAGTCTTATCTCATTCTCACCTCTTGTCTCAGCCCACCACTGCTTTCCCACAATGAGGATGGTGTAGCACCAGACTGTAGTGGAGGACTAACCAGATGAATTGCTCCTTATCCATCCCCAGGGGCTAGTATGCTCTGAGCCTTGATCCGTAAATGTGGTCTTGACCAGGCTGAACCTGTAGGGGTGAGGGGATCTTCTCTGGTTTAATGATAGCTCCCATACACTCCCAGTTTGAAAAATTGGTAGGAGCCCAAATCACTTGCAGAGTGATGGAGCAAGCCCAACCAAAAAATGGATTCTTCCATCTTCCCTGGAATGCATATACCCCAAGGGTGACCCCAACATAATGCCAATGGCTGCTCAGATCAGGGATAACCCAGCACTGTATTCCATTGGACTAGAACAGACATCCAAGTGATGATTATCAGCTCCAGCATCCCAGCAGCTGGCTACCAATCTGGTACAGGATTTCAGGGAACAGAGACAGACACATGCTTACCTCTAAGCTAATTACAGAGTTTGTGGATAACATACAAACCAGTTGTGGAACACTTGCTCACAGAAAAGTTTACAAGGAGATGTTCTTCCACCTCTCCAGCACCATTGAGCCCCCAGCTTGGCCTGGTTCTGGGAAATGAACCCGCACACATGATGGGAACCCAGATGGTCAGCTCTATTCAAGTTACAGACTGATTTTATGTGGCCTAGAGCAGTTAAAAGCATTGTGGGTTTTAGGTGGATAGAAGACAATAGTGGCTGACATTTGTATAGCATTTAAAGTCTGTAGAGCACCATTTACATTTTGTCCATTTGATCCTTATAGCAATTCTGTGACATGGATACAATTCTTAGCTCCTTACAATCGAAACCAAAGCTGAGAGAGATTATGATTTTTCCCCATGACGCAGAAAGTGTCTGAGGTGGGATTTGAACCCTAGTCTTCCTAACTCTAAGTCTAAGCACTAGGCGTGCCCACTGCCTGTCAAAGGGAGCTGAAGCCTCTTGATGAACTAATCTAGGGTAAGCAGAATTTCAAAAATGGTCATGAACAGGTCACATAAGGATAAACAGTAGGTGTTGGTAGAATTCCTTTAGGGTTGGGTTGTCCTCAGGGAGTCATCCTAGCCGTTTGTCCCATAGCTGTCAGCCTGGTCATGAGAGGTGCACTAGGAATAATATGAAGGTGACAACCAAGGTGACTAAAAACATAGTTCTCAATTCTTCATACATGCTACCCCATATATTCCCCATAGCAGCAAGTGAAGGCTGAGGTCTGAGCCAATCAGAAAGCATGTGTATGGAGAAGAAAGCCCAAATGCTTCAGGCTCAGAAACATCCATCCCAACCCTGGTGCAGGACTTAGGAAATCGTACAACACAAATAATTCTCAGACCACTGCAGTAATCAGAAAGGCAGCGTTAGAGGGTAGGGAGATCATACTGATTTAATGGCCATTGAGATCTGCTATGCTCCTTAAGAAGCTTGAAGCTATCTGAAACTTTCATATTTGTTTGCAAGGAGGCACAATGGCCTGGCACATAATAGGTGCTTCATTAATGCTTGTTGATTGATTATCCTAGAGTGCTAATAATGTAATGGTTGATTCCTATATAGACTATAAGCTTCACCCTAGTTAAGTGTTCCATGGCCATATTGTATGCTGTGGATCACAAGGAGGTGAGAGTATGCTTGGACTAGTACAAGTCCATCACTGCTACTCAGAAAAGCAACAACTCCTCAAGTGTATATCCTATGATGTATAATATCAGTAAGATTTATTTATTACTAAGCATTACAATCATTATTTCATTGCTCTTCATGATAACCCTGTGAGGTAAATGCTACAGGTATCATTATCCCCATCTTAGACACGAGGACACTGAGTCTCAGACTGACTTGCTTATGTGTTTGAGTTGGCGTTCAGACTCAGATCTTGCCTGATTCTGAGTCCAGGGATCTTTCTATGACACCATACAGCCTGACACTAGTTTACTAACATAGATCGGAAATTTTCCTTCATATTAACCACAATTTGAAGATTTGGTGTTTCAAGACCCATAAAATGTGTCAGGAATCTCTATACACTTGGTTATAAACAGAGAAAAAAAGGTTTAGAGAGGAACCATTCTTGCCAATGTTTGGGATCAGAATAAATAGAACTTGCTTCAAAAGAAGGAGCTTAGAACAACCTCGTAAAGGACAGGGGTGAAATTAGGCTTGTTTTTTATTTTGCTGGTGGGAGTGGGGTGTTGTACTGTGGGATTGATAAAAGTATCCTGGTAGACCTAGCTCCTTGGAACAAAGAAGTTTAATGAAAATTGAGAAGGAAGTACAGCTTTGAATTTGGATTAAATGTATTGAAAATAACACATTTTATTGGTTTTTCTAAGCCAAATTAAAATGTTGGTTTATAAAATCATCAGCCTCCTGACTAGATTTTCCCACTAATTTAGATGATCAGAGGGTCTAGTCAGGGGGGATTGAAAGAGCTCAAGAGCCTGGCACAGTTAACCCAGTCAGCTTCTGAGCTGGGTGTGGCAGCTCTTGGAGCATTCAAACAAGGTGGGGTTCCCTTATTCCACTTCTAAGCTGGGTGAGGTGGCCCTAATAGTTAGCAGTTTTGGAGTTTATCAAGTTAACCAGGCTTCTGAAGGCCTTTCACCCAGTGGAACTAATGAGCAATTTGCCCAGCCAATATGGGAAGAGAAAAGCAACTCAGAAAAGTAACAACTCAAGTATGTATCCTATGGAGTTGCATTACACCAATAAGATATTTATTGCTAAGCATTTTACATACGTTATTTCATTTATCTTCACGATAACCCTGTGAGGTAAATACTACAGATATTATTATCCCCGTCTTACACATGCAGACACTGAGCCTCAGACTGACTTGTTCAGAAGAGAAAAATATAGAGTGATGGCAGTTTTGCAGATTACTAGGACCTCAGGGTTACTCCTTTTGCCCTGACATATACCTGAATGGCTAAAGCTATTGCACAGAGACCTGAGTTGCCTTCCCACCATCCCCCTGTCTACAAGCAAAGGGTGCTTGAGAGCCGGGTGCTTAGCCCAAAGCTATGGCCAAAATGATAGGTAACCTGCAAACTCTTTCTTAGGAGATTCAGGAGATTCCAAGGCAAATGGGACAAAGGTCCCACCAATTACAGTCCCTGTGTGACAGATGGGGAAACGCTAGTCATAGCTGGCTTTAGAATCACTCAGAATCCCTGGAGAAGAAATAAGGCAAGGGACCCCAAACACTTCTGAAACGTACTCCACAACCAAGCTGTACGTTACTCGATGATATCCATGACCAGGCTCCCAGCCCAAGCAGCCCAGAGTCCCCGACAGCGCACCCACCTGGGGCACATATGCCCAGTAGTAGCCCAGGTAGAAGACGGCGCTAAGGCCCAAGAGGGAAGGGACGAGCTCGCTCCAGGAGCCATCCTGCGGGCCTGGATCTGCGATCGGCATCATCAGCCCGAAGCTCGCTTTTAGCTGCCCAGCTCGGACTCCAAGGACGAGTCTTCAACTTTGAAGGGAAGCCCCGCCCCCCCGAACACTGGGCCCCACCCCGTGCACAGGATTGGGCGGTCGGGGCCCCGCCCCGCGATGGTCCCCGCTGGGCCCCTCCCCTACAGGACCCTCTGCTGATGGACCAAAGAACAGAGAGGGAGAGTGAGTGGGAGGAGAAGCAGCTCGAAAATGCCAAAGAAACTGAGGTCCTGAGGGGTCAGCCGGCCCGAGGGAACGCAGGGATTGACTGTCAGAGCCAGAACCCAGAGCCCCTGGGACCTTGGACACTGACCTTACACCTGGCCTCCCGGTCGCGGGCTCTGCAGCCCAGACACCCGGACAAAGACAGCTGGCATGCGTTTTACCGTGGGATCTAAGCACACTGGCGGCTACACATTCAGAACAATGTCCTCATCCCTTGTCACTTTTCTTCCCTCTCTTTTTTCTCTCCAGTCCTCATTTCTCTCCCCCTCCCTCGGAGTTAAGAAGGATTTCCCCTCCCCCACAAACAGTCACGCAACCGTCACGTGATCGCGCTGTTACACAACATCACAACTAGCACTCACAAACAAGGACACAATGATCATACAGTTACATGTCTGATACATCCCAGTCTTTCTCACATACATAGAAGCTGTGGCACACAGCAGTATACAGCCAAAACACACTCCTCCTCCTCTCTTCCTTCTTTCTCTTGTCCCTCTCCTCCTCTCTTCCTCCTCCCCTCCCTCCCTCCTGCCCTCATTTCTTCCTCCCCTTTTTCCTTCCTCCTACCTTTCTTTCTTTCTTCCTCCCTCCCTCCTGTCTTCTTTCTCCCTTCTCTCCTTCCTTCCTTCATTTCTTCCTCCTCTCGCTCTTTCCTCCCTCCTTTCTTCCGTACCTCCTCCCTCCCTCCTTTCTTTCCTTCCTTCTCCTTCCCTTTCCTTCCTTCTCCCTCCATCCTCCTTTTTTCCTTCCCTCCTTCCCCCTCCTCCTTTTCTTCCTTCCTCTCTCCTTCCTTCCCTTCTTCTTTTCCTCCCCGCTGTCTTTCTCCCTTCCTCCCTCCTTCCCGTCTCTCCCTCCCCTTCTTTCTTTCCCTTCTTCCTTTCTTCCTCCCTCATTCCCTCCCTCCCAACCTCTTTCCCTCCTCTCACTCCCTTTCTTCTTTCCTTTCCTCCTTCCTTCCTCCCTCCCTGCTTCCCTCCTTGTTTCCTTCCCTCCCTCCCTTCCTCCTTTCTTCTTTCCCTCCCTTTCTCCCTCCTTCCTTCCTCTCTTCTTCCCTCCCTCCTTTCTTCTCTCCCTCTTTTTCTTCCTGTCTTATCTTTCTTTATTCTTTCTTCCTCCCTCTCTTACACACACACTTATCACTCCCACACACAGAAGCAGTGACTGCATACACAATAGTCACATAGTCACAAGGCCAATGCAATATCCTCCAAAGTCTGCCCCTATCAGGCACACACATGTATACACATGTACAGTGTCTGCACACCCAACGAATCTCCCACTGTCTCTCTCTCTCTCTCTCTCTCTCTCTCTCTCTCTCTCTCTCTCACACACACACACACACACAGAGGCAGTGGCACACACAGTAGTGATGTACAACATCCTCCACTGTCTCTGTCTCTACATCCGTGTCACACATGACGCAGTGTCATGATTATACAGCCAAAACAAAGTTTCCCCTACACACAATGACAGACACAACAGATATAGCGATACACAACCAATACCCTTCCCATCAGCAATAGCCACGCATTGCTATCATATGGTTACATACTCAACACATGCCTCCCTCCACTAAGTGACACCCAGCAAGGTACACACAGTCACATGCTCAACACAACCCCCTCCTCCCTACTCCCACGCCAGTTCTCTTTTGTCTCTTGTCTCTCTATCTCATTGGTACACATGATTAAACACCCAATACAACATCTCTCCACACACCCCTCCGGGTAGCTGGGAAGTTGGAGGGAGGAATCGACTGATGGGATGGGATGGCCAGGATGCATCCTGGGGTGTGCTGGGGCGGGGCTGTCTTCCCATGCCCTGTGGACTAGAGGTCTGCCGAGGTCTCCTGCTTTCCCTCCACCCCACGGCTCCGGGCAGAGGCCGTGTCTGTGGCGGTGCCTGTGCCCGTGCCCGCAGAGGGGAGGGAAACGCTTGGCGACGTGGAGCGGCCACGTGGAGCGGACCTGGGGCGGGGATCTGCCGTGGCCGCAGCGCGGCAGGAAAGACAAAGCCGAGGAGCCCTTCTCCAGCCAGCACAGGAGCTCACGCAGCAGGTGAGTCGAGCTGGTCAGGAGTCCCAGGGCTCGGCGAGGGTGGGCGGCGGGACTGGGCTGCCCACAGGGGCGTGTGAAGGTGGGAAGGGTCCCAGCGTTTATTCGGAAGGGTAAGTGTGTGTGTGACTGACAATGACAATGATAGTGACAGTGACAGGCAGAGTCAGGGTATTCCCTTGTTCAGTGTTTCAGAAGGTTTGAGTTGGACAGTGAGCATAAGGCTAACAGTGTGATGCGTCTGAAGATAAATTACTAGGCTGGATTAATTGAAGTAAAATACGTAGAACAAGGGAAGTGATAACCCCAACCTCTTCTGGGAATTGTTCCATCAGACCTGAAGCATTGTTTCCACTTCTGGGGTCCACATGTCAAGAGAGACATTGACAAGCTTAAGTACAAGCAGAGGAGGATGATCCATGATGGTTAGGATGATGGGAGGGAGCTGGACATCAGATAATAATAGTGAAGGTGGTGGTATTTATATGGTCCTTTAAGGTTTGCAAAGTGCTTTACATAGATTATCTCGTTTGGTTCCCAGGACAACTGAGAAGTAGGTGCTATTATTAATCCCTTTTTACAGATGAACAAACTGAAGATGAAAGAGGTTTAGTAATTTGCCCAAAGTCACACAGCTACCAAGTATCTAAGGGCACCTACGTGGCATGGTGAATAGTGACCTCCCTGGAATCAGGAGGAGCTGAGTTCAGATCCCACTCAGATACTTACTAAACTTGATTAATCCTGTTTGCATCAGTTTCCTTATCTGTAAAAAAAGCTGGAGAAGGAAAAAGCAAACCACTCCAGTGTCTTTGCCAAGAAAACCCCAAATGGGGTCATGAAGAGTCAGATGCTACTGAAATGACTGAAGAACAACAAACAACAACAGTAAGTGTCTAAGGCAGGATTTGAACTCAGTTGTTCATGACTACAAGTCCAGCTCTGGGATCCACTGACACTTAGGTCATATGAGAAGCATTTAAAGGATCTGGAGAACAGTTCTATGAACGATCATGTGAATATAACATTGTCTTCAAATGTGTGAAGGGCTGTCACACGTACAGGAATAAACTTGTTCCAGAGGATAGAACTAGGGGCAGTGAGCAAAAGTTATAGAAAGGCAGAACTCACTTCAGGAATGTTCAGGAACCCAGTCCTGAGGTGCTTTATGAATGCCTATCTGGGATCCTAGAGAAAGATGACTGAGTTTCAAGCCCTTATAATTTCTCCAATGGGCTATTGCAATAGCCTTCTAATTAGTCTCCCTTCCCCATTCTTGCTTTCCTCCCCAAATCATCCTCCACCTAGCTACCCAAATGATTTTCCTGTCCTCCATGCCTGGAATGAACTTGCTGCCTTTAGAATTCATTTGTTGTTGTTTTAGTCCTGTCCAACTCTTTGTGACCCCATTTGGGGTTTCCTTGGCAAAGATACTGGAGTGGTTTGGTATTTCCTTCTCCAGCTCATTTTACAGCTGAGGAAACTGAGGCAGAGTTAAGTGACTTGCCCAGGGTCACATAGGTAGTATGTATCTGAAGCTGGATTTCAACTCAGGTCTTGCTGACTCCAGTCCTGGAGCTCTATCCATAGAGCCATCCAACTGCCTTTTAGAATCCAGAGTTTCCTTCAAAGCTGTCAGTTCAAGCACTACTTTCTAAATAATGCCTTCCCTATCCCCCACCCCCACCCCAGCTGCTAGTGCCCTCCTTCCCCAAACTATCTTGTATTTATTTTGTATCTACTTTAATAGGTATATGTTGCATACCTCACCCACTATAGAAGAAAGCTGATACTATTTCCTTCTGTCCTTGTATCCCAGGGACTAGAATAATGCCTGACATACAGTGGGCCCTTAATCTACGCTAGTTGAGTGATTGAGGGATCTCTTAAGTTTCCTTCTAGTTCTTAAGACTCTAAATCCTTGAAATATGTCTATGAAATAAATTCTTACTGAGTACTGACCTTGCAGAGGATTTAAAAATAGATTAGTTATAGCCCTCTTCAGTTTAAAAGGAATCTGAAACCTGGTAGGGAAGATAAGGCATCTCCATAAATGACTAGAGTCCAAGGTAGAATGTGAGAAATGTCATAAAGGACAGTATCCAAAAATGCCTTCTGGGCTCAACTTTGAAGCATGTAGAAGATTTCAATGGGCACAGATGAGGGTGAGAAGGGCATTTCAGGTAGAGGATTGAAACAAAGACCTGGGGTAGTGGTGGTGGTTATGAGCCAAACCAAGAGAACAATTTATACAGTAACAGCCGTCTGAAAGACTGAGTAGCTTTAATTAACACAGTGACTAACCGCAATTCCCAAGGACCCGGGATGAAACATGCTGTCCACCTCCAGAAAGAGAACTGATGGATTTGGAGGGCAAACTGAAGCATATTCTCTTCCGTCTCTTTCTTTTTCTTGGAACATGGCTAATGTGGAAACTTGTTTTGTGTGTCTATAATATTGATAATGGATTTTGTTTTTCTTGCTTTCTCATTGAGTTGGGGAGGGAAAAGGGGAGAGAGAATTTTGAACTGGAAAAAAAATAAAATTGAATTCAATTATTTAAAAACAGGACAAGAGAAATAGACATTATCAAAGGACTGTGTTGCCCAGAAAGAAGACAGTCATGGGGGCAAGAGCCAAGGGATTCACACGGAGAGCTAGAGTCTTCCACTAATTAGTACTCTTCTGAGGGGACAGAATGAGATAGACCTCTAGCATTTGGGTGGACACCTTGTGGTAACTTTTGGGAAAACATGGAGAAGGATGAGCAGGCATGGCAGAGTTGTTCTCTGCATTGTTGAAGAGAACTCTCAAAGTGATGAGACCACAGACCCAACTGAGTCTTTGAATGTTTAAATCTTGCTTGGCCATTTGTTATATTTCCTACCATCCTCTGATTGAGGGTGGGGTGGGGAGGGTTACCTTCAGGAAGTCTACATCATCTTTAGTACCAGCTAGTGCTCATAGCAACGAACAGCTGTGAATAGATGTCTTCTTTTGTTTCCTGGGAAATTAAAAAATAATTCTTAAAAAAAGAGATAAGGTGTATTTGGGGAAAACAGAAGTAATCTGTCATAGTGGATAGAGGGCCAACACTAGAGTCCCTCGCTGCCTTTCTGTCCTTTGGGTTTTTTCTGCATACTCAGGAGGTAGCTGCCAAGGCTGGAAATCCCATCTCTCAAGATTTCAGGTTCCCAGATATGCTTAGGGATGAAACACAAGGGGGAACAAAGACAGCCAGGGACTCAAAGTCACTTAGGCAAATAACTGTTCTCGCTGCTATGTCTCAAACTGTATATCACCATTTCAGCCACATCTCACCTTCCTCTCTGTCCCTCTCCCCTCCACCCCTCATGTTCAAGAAAGAGCTAGCAGAGTCCCAAAAAGTGGGTAGAATTTCCCTCCAGTCCTTCTCATAGCCAACTGAGGGGAAGGATACCCTCCTGACTCTTTGTCCAATCATTTTTTGACCCAACCCCAGTCATCTGAGGACCCAAGGAATTAATTTATCAAGAGTTTGAATAGCATATGCCCTTTAGCAAGAGATTTGAGCACAGACGCCCACAGAAAGGGGCCAGAGTATAGGCCTATCACTATGTTCCAGTCTCTTCCTTACATCGTATTACTCCATTGCGTACCTATTGTTTTCACTCTATGACATCACTGAGATTCACCTTCAGCTTGAACACTTCCAGTGATAGAGAACCACATCTCTATAACTCTACCCCCCACCCCATCCATTCCATTCATTAGCAGGATGTTCAGTCATCAGATATGTAAATGGTATCACTGTTACATACCTGAGTACAAGCATGTATGCATATTTACATATATGGGGAGGAAGAAGGTAAGTGGATGATGATGGGAAGAAGCTGGATGCCAAATGATATGATGATGATGATGATGATGATAACTATGACATTTATATAGTACTTTAAAGTTTACAAAGTGCTTTACATAAATTATCTTATTTGATTCTCGTAACAACCCTGGGAGGTAATTATCCCCACTTTACATATGAAGAAACCAAGGCTGAGAAAGGCAGAGTAACTTGCCCAAAGTCACACAGTATGTGTCTAAGGCAGGCTTCGAACTCAGGTCTCTTTGATTCCAAGCCCGTCACTCCATGCATTTCATAAGGGTAGAACTAATACTATGAACAGGTGGAGCCATATTGGCTTGTGGATTCTAAGGAGTCTCCCTTGAATAAAACTGGATCCTCCTCACTGGCCCTTTAGAGCTTCCAGATGTTCCATCATTATACACCCATTCTTTTGAGTTAACAAGTGTCCTCTTTTAAGATGGAAATTCTCCTTCAAGGTACCCCTTTGGAGAGCTGATCACACTCCAAGCATGAGATAATCTTGTTAGTTGCCAGCTCAAGTTCTAACCCAAGGGATGGAAGCTTTGATGGGGGATGGGGGTTGGAGGTTGGGCTGAGGGTGAGGAAAAGGGAAAAAAGGGGAATTTTATTTTATTTTTAAAAGGGGAATTTTAGAGGCAGTGTATTGTCCCTAGACAGAAGTCTGGGCAGGGCATGGAGTGGAGACTGTCTGACTGACAGCAGCATAAGCCCTCGAGGCAGCCAGGGGCAGAATATCCTTTGAGGTGCTCCATTGTATTTACTTTCTTGTATACAACATTATCACTTCCTTTTAATATGATGTAAACTCGGGGCAGCTAGGTGGTGCACCGGCCCTGGAGTCAGGAGGACCTGAGTTCAAATCCGGCCTCAGATACTTGATACATGTACTAGCTGTGTGACCTGGGCAAGTCGCTTAACCTCAATTGCCCTGCCAAAAAAAAAATATAATGTAAACTCCTTGAGGGCAAGGTCAAAGTAATTTCTGTCTTTGTTATCTCCATAACCTAGCACAGTGCTTGGCACATTATATAATAGGCACTTACTGTAATTAATAATCACTTATTGTAATAATAATGATGATAGGAGTGACAACAACGGTGATAGTGAACACTTATAAACACTTACCACATGCCAGATGCTGTGCAATCATAAGCACTCCTACAATTATTATCTCATTAGATGTTCACAACAACACCAGGAGGTGGGTGCCGTGCTCATTTCACAGATGAGGAAACTGAGGCAAATGGGGCCTCGTCCAGGGCCACACAGCTAGTGAACGTCTGAGGCAGGCATCAAGCCCAGGTGTTCCTGAGTCATAGAAAGTCTCTGTCTTTGTTAAGTCTTCATCTTAACGATATCTAGGCCTTTCTCTCTCTTTTTTTCCCTGGAGGTCTCTATGCATTTCTTTTATTTTTTCTATCCTGCCCTGTTTTTGGGTTCTTCTGGGGAGCCCCCAAGATGAGTGCATGGTAAAGGGGATGGGTGGGAAGGGAAGTAAGTGTCCAGTGGTTTGGCGGCAGTGGAAAGGGTTTTGGAAAAAGTGTTGATCTGCAAGTCAGGAGGTATTTTAGTCCTTATTCTGCCACTAACCAGCTGTTTAACCTTGCGTAACTCTCTCACCCCAGTTTCTCATCTCAGTGCCTCAGTTTCTTTATCTGTAAAAAGAGGATGTTGAACTAGGAGATCTTCTTCCAGCACTCACTTTTTGTGGCCCCTCCCTTGGGGCATAATGCTGTCACTGGCCCCTGGGAAGAAGAGTAGTAACAATCGATCCTGCTATGGCACTCTTGGATGACAAAGTGCTTTACACTGCAATGATCCTGTTGGGCACGATAGACGTTATTACTCCCATTTGACAGGTGAGGAAACTGAAGCTCAGAGAGGCCACTAAAAGACTCGCTCACTAATCATATAGCTAATGTCTGTACGGCAGGATTTGAACGCAAATTTCTCCTGATTCCAAATCCAATGCCCTTTTCACTATATCACACTGGCAGCAGAGGTATAAGCCCTCTACTTCCTGACTCTCTGACCTTGGTCTTGGTTCCAATTTCAGGGAAGATGCTGTCCTTGTCACTGTTACTGTGGTTGGTACCCATGGGTCAGGCTGCTCCCAAGGATGGAGCTACCAGGTAAGTGGGGCAGGTAGCACATGTGGGACGAGAGAGGCAAAGCTATGGGGCTGGGAGTGGGGAGAATCCAGGGAGCACCTGAGAAGATGGAGTTGCCCATCTGTATCTGTGGAGGTAGTTTTCACACACTGGGAGTTCTCTATAGAAGTCAAATCCAAAATTGTGTTGCTAATATTTCTACAGACAAGAGAGAAAGACAGAGAGATGGGGAGAGAGAAAGGGAAAGAGAAACAGAGAGAGAAAGAGAGAGAGAGGGGGAAAGAGAGAGAAAGGGGGATAGGGGATAGAGGGGGGAAGAGAGGAAGGGGGAGAGAGAGGAAGAGAGAAAGAGAGAGACAGACAGACAGACATCAGGAGAGAGAGATTGAGAGCAGTCAGGCAGCTGCAAAAAGAGGGGCATACAGACTCTAAAACTGGAAGGAAGCCTGGAGGATGCCTTCATTTCACAATGAGGAAACTGACACCCAAAGAAGTTAAGTGACTTGTCCAAGATCACCCAGGTGGAAAGAAGAAGAATTCAAATTCAAACTCTAGTCCTCTGAATGAACCAAAGTTCTCCCTTCAGGATGGCAGGAAGGCTCTAGTGGCTGGTGTGCCCTTTCCCCTGAGTCCCTGTTTCTTGGAACCCTGGTGAGGGAATCATTTTTCACTTACTTTCTTATGCTGGGAAATATCTTGGCTCCCTATGGCCAAGGGACTTGGAGACCCTTCTGAGGCGACTGACCTGGGCCTCAGGAGAGTGGCTTTACACTAAGTGGCTGGTCTTTCGCCTCTCTCTCCAGGGCTGAGGCTGAAGCAGGACTTGATATATCGTCTAACCCTTTTCAGTCAGGCCAGGAGCAGTTCCGGTAGGTAAACTAGGGTGGGGTGGGGGGAGAAGGGGAAGCCTGCAGGGCAGACCCCTCCCCTAGAAGCCTGGGGCCTCCCAAGTGCCGATCTTTTGTTGTTCTAATAGTTTGCTGCTGAACTACCTGAAAGGACTGGGACAGGCCTCTGGGGACCTGGAACAACTGAGCCGAGAACAGGGTGAGCTTGGGCCAACAAAGATAGACAGGGGACCTACCTGAGTGTCCCAGAGGACCCAGGGTGGGGAGTCATTCATTGTACCACAGTCTTGTCCTTTTTTAGCCCAACATCTCCCCTAACCCAGCCTCTTCCCTGCAGTGCTGTTATATCTCTTTGCGCTCCATGACTTTGACCAGAGTGGACAGCTGGATGGCTTGGAGCTTTTGGCTATGCTGAAAGAAGCTCTGTTTCCTGGGGCCCGTGCTTCATCTTCTACAGGTCAGGTATGGATGACTATTTGAGGTCCTCAGCTGGAGAAGAGCTTTCTGTTTTCTAGCTCTGGTACCTGTCCATAGCTCTTTAGGGCTCTGAATGGTTATGGTGAATCCCAGAGGGGGCGGTGATAGGGATCCTAAGAACATCTCAAATTGTTTCAAAGCCCAGCAAGTGAGAGCCCTGGCAATGACAACCACCAACCTGGTTGTGTTACTACAGGTGATCAAAGTAGTGGACAAAGTGCTGGAAACCCAGGACCTGGACAGAGACGGGCTGGTGACACCTGCAGAGCTGCTCACTCTCCCTGGAGATGCTCTGAGGCACAGAGAGCCACAGGAGTCCTCTGTTCCACCTCCCCAAGACTCAGAACTTATTGGCAGTCCTGCCATGTTGGCTATAAAGCTATTAGAACAAGGCACTGGGGAGGCCATGATCCAGGAGGGAGCTACAGGTCCTGAAGGGGAAGATAGAAAGGCCATAGATTCTGGACAGGAAACTAGGAGCCTGGTGGAGACCATAGGCATTGGAGAGGAGGATAGCATGAAGGCCACAGATCTTGAGCAAGAGGCCAAAAGCCTGGGGGAGGCCACAGGCCCTGAAGAGGAGGATGGAAGGAAGGACACAGACCCTGAGCAGGAGGCCAGGAGCTTGGGGGAGGCCATAGGAGGTCCTGGAGAGGAAGTGGGATACCAAAGTGAAGCCGGAGAGGAGGTCAAGGGTCCTCTAGGGGAGGATGGAGAAGCGATGGAGATTATTGTGGCTGACGTGGGAACCCTAGAGCTAGAAGAGCATTTGGAGCCTAGAGAGCTTCCAGGTGAGTTTGGAGGTCATGTGATTCAGCCAGAGAATGATGAAATGTGAGTCTCAGGTCACAGTCCTAGAAGCCTCAGTCCCACATGAAGACATCAAAGAGGTGTATGTGTGTGTGAGGCAGGGTATGAAAGTCCCTGGTGCTTCCCTAGGGCACCTGTCTCAGCCTGCCACTGCTCATCTTTTTCCTGGTCCTAACATAATGGCAGCCCTTCATTTGGTTCAGGGAGAGCCCAGAGTTCAGGTTATAGAACAGTAGTGACAACCTACCCTGAAAATTGACCTTCATCCCAGAAAAAGCAGGTAGCAGCTGGGTCTAGTCACAAAGTCCATGGGCTTGTGCTGAATAACCTAGAACTGAATAGCATTGACCTGACGGACACTTGGCTACACGTCTAGTCTAGATGAATCAGTTTGGGGAGAGGGTAGGTGGGCAAATGGCCCTAAGTAATCCTGGAATGCACAGACATGTGGTCTCTTTGTATAAGTCTGAGAGAATCTGAGCTAGGCTAACTCCAGGCCAACTTGAGAAACAGGAAATTTCTATTTGGTGCCAATAAATGCCCTGCAATCCCTTTCCTTGTACTTAATAGCACTTGTGTTACCCCAGCCCATTTCCTACCTTTCAAACCCTGCCTGTCCTGCTTCAGTGCTCCCAGGACTCTGCTCTGCTAGCTCTTCTAAATCTGTGACCGTGTACCCCTCTTCCCAAGTCACACTTCTAAGGACACCCCAGGTCTCTAGAGCTCTTAACAACACCTACAGTGCTTTGCTCACAACATCCCTGCAGAGTGGAGAATACTGGCTCACCTAAGGCTGATAAAGCTTTACTGTTAGTCTTGTACAGAGAAGTAAACTAAAGCTCAGCAAGCATGAATGATCTGGCCAACGTCACCCAGCTATGTCGTGGGTATGAGGGGAAAGGGCTGAATATGAACTTCCCAAGCCGGTGCTTTTTCCAATATCTTGGGCTGCTTTTTAGACACTTTAACAGAAAACAGGGACTCCAGGGGCGGGATCTGAGGTAGGACAGGCCAGCTGGGAAGATATTCGAGGGCAGAGGAGGTTAGACTCCCTAAACTCCAAGCCTGTCCTGGGGGCTGTCTACACAGCTTATGTGCAGAACACACTGTGTCAAGGTCAGTCTAAGAGAAGCTGACCAAACCAGCCCACACTCCCCAGAGTCCTTGGCATCAAGGATGACTTGGGACTGATGTAAAGGTAATAGGAGTTGATGAGGCCTTATCTTTTTCTCCATGGAGAACTGAAGGGCAACTGGACTCCACCAAGCTTCATTCAGGAAATTACCATCTGAGTTCCAATGCGGCTGTGAGGCAACCTGACAAACATTTATGCATATTCTTGGGGGGGACACACACACATCTGGACCCCTTGGGGATAGGGCACAAGGTCGGGCTATTTTTCACCATCCAGGCAAGTCAGCTGGGCTGTACAGTAAAGTTCTGGACTTGGAACAGGGAAGACCCAAGTTCAAATCCTGCCTCAGAGTTACTAGCTGTGTAGCAAGTCATTCAACATCTCTTGGCCTCAGTTTCCACACTGGTAAAAAGAACTAACAGCACCTACTTTCCAGAGTTGTTGTGAGGCTCAAATATGATAATTTCATGTCAAGCTCCTTGCAAACCTTAAAGTGCCATATAAATGTGAGCTATTACATTCCAGGAAATCTGTGATTTTGTGGTAGCCCCTCCTACCTGGAGGACAGCCTTCAAGGGGATCTGTGACCTGCCTGCTGATGAGCCTCCAAAGGCAGCCAGGCTGGACCTTGGAAAGCAGAGACCCTGAGCCTCTCCTTGAAATCTGCTCATGTTGGTGGGAATGGCAGGAGCTTGCGCTCCCCCGGTTTAGCCTTTGGGGATCCCTGACCCTCTCCATGTCACAAGGAGACATTCCACTTTAGTGAAGGAAAGGGCTATATAAATGCAAGTCATTTTTTTTCTTCCCTGGAGTTTCAGGTATCAGACAAAAAAGAATGTGCCCTATGAGCCTTGACCTGCCATGAGCCCTTAGCACAGAGCACATACCAAGGCATTTCTCCTGCAGGTGGCTCTAGCCTGGGGGAGATTCACAGCACGATGAATGTGAGCACATCACATACAACCCTGCAACATCTCTAGAGGGCCTCCAGCCTCAGCCAGATTCAATCCCTGCAAGACACTGAAGGCCAGAAGCTGGCTTGGGTGGAAGAATGTTTATTTGGTTTGAAGATGGAGATAGTGGAGAACCAAGGTGTGGAGGGGCTAAGGAGCCCCAGCCCAGGCTGCACCTGCTCTGCAATCTGGATGGTCCCCAACACCAAGGCAGGCAGAGACACCCAGCAATGCCCTGGCTTCCTTACTCCCCTGGAGCCGGCTGAGGTTGTGCCTTCTGAGGTCTGGTGCCTTCACACGATTCCATCGTAGCCTTGTATCCCACACTTCTTGCCTGCTATTTGGCAACCAAAAGTCAATGCCTCCTGCATGCTTTTCCCTGGAAGAAGGATGAATAGCTCAGTGGCTCTCACTGAGCATCCACCTGAAGAGTCCTCAAGTTTCACCATCATAGCCCTTCACTCCACCCTCCAAAGTCGCTAGCTGGATGGCAGCACTCACCCTGGGAAAGGCTGAAGATGACAGAGGCATTGAAGGTGTCTCCAGCTCCCAGGGTGTCTACCACTTGGGGTGGCGGGAACGCATCAGAGTGCAGGAGCCGTCCATCGGGGCCCAATGCATCTGCCCCCTCCTCTGCCCACGCACATACTAGCATAGCCCTAAAGAATACTCCATTCAGCACAAGGAGAAACCCAAGAGAACTCAAATATGGGAAGAAAGCCCAGAGATAAAGGCAAGGCAGAGTATTTCACAACCACAGACTTTCATGCATCATCCTGGATACCAAGCACACACACCAACCCCTCCTTTGCCCAATGGCCCTAGCTTATTACAAAGGACCAGGAATCACTAAGGAGCCCCATCCTGCTCCAGACCATTCCCAGCTCACCCTTTCCCTACACGGCTGTACAACCCCTTTAGGGTTTCAGCTGCTGACCGAAACCCCATGTGCTTGGCCACGTCCTTGCTGACAAAAACCTAGTAAAAGAGGAGACAGGTGAAAGGATTAGTTAACCTAACACCAACCCCCCAACCCTGTCCCTGTCTACTCAACCAATGCATTCCTGGCCTATCCCCAGCTCACCCTGTGCCAACGTCTGTACAATCTTAGCCCTGGCCAATCCTGTATAATGGGAGCTAACAGGATGAAACAGAAAGGCCATTGGACTGGAAATCAAAAATCCTGGGCTCAAGTTCTGTCTCTGAGGCTTGAGATCTTTCTGAACCTCAGTTCCCTTATCTGTGAAATGGAGATGGCTATGTTTGGCACACTTATGTCACAGGGTTGTAGTGATTATCAAAGGATACATATATGAAAGCAATTCCTGAAACATGAAAAACATTATGCAAACATTAGGTTTTATTATTAGTTTGTGATTATAGTTTATTACTACTACCAAGTGTGTGCGTGTGCGCGCGCGTGCGTGTGTGTAGGGGTGGCTAAGGGGCTGAGGTGGACTTCTTGACCTGTCCAGTTAATAAGTAGTCATACGCAGTGGCCAAAGGACACCATGGCCTTTCTGCAGGTACAGACCTCAGAATAATTCAACACATATTTACTCAGTCTACTAAGTGCCAGACATTGGGGATACAAAGACAAAAAAAATGAAATGGTCCTTGCCCTTAAAAAGCTTAAATTTTACTGGCAGAGAGAGGTAGCTCCTCAGACAGCAGTACTCAGGCCAGCTCCTAGGCCTTCTGGGGGTGGGGGGGAATCCTGAGATATTCGGGGGTGGGGCATGCATTGGAGGAGAAAGAGATGAACTCAGTTCCTTCTAGATCTGTTAGGATGTTGGCAGAACAGATTAGGGCCCCCAGGTTAGTCCACTATACTAAGCACCCCCCGGATCTGGGGCAGAAATTGTCTCCACTTTTTGGTGGCTGGAAATCATCCCCAATATGAACAATCTGGCCCATGATGCTGGCTGCCACTCCTTTCCCCACCCCTCCTCACCCCCAATCCTGCAAGCTGCCTGACCTCCAGGGGATGGTAATGTCACCAAGAGTGGAACTCTGTGGCACACAAATCCTGGTCTGCATTTAGTGGGTAGAGATACTGGGCACTCCCAAGGGGCAGCACATCATTAATATGCCAAAGGTCAACCTGAGGGTCATTTGTTTGGTACCAGCAACCCTGCTCTTCCTCCTCTGATTCTCCCTCTCCCAAACAGTACAGGATCATAGATTTAGAGCTGGAGGGTACCTTACAGACTCTCTATAGATGAGGAACTGAGGCCAAGAGAGATTTAAGTGACTTGCCCAGGGTCACACGTCCTACTGGGCTGGATCTGAAGCAATCCAGGTCTTTTTGACTCCAAACCCAGCACTCTGTCCACTATCTCTATTTCCCACGGCCTGTCTGCAGGATGACGGTGTTCCCAGGTCACTTGGGCTGCCAGCAGCAGAGGATGTAAGGAGAACTTGGTGCTAGCACAGGCCATGGTGGAACCTCCTGAGGCACTCACCACATCCCCATAGGTAAAGAGCTGGTATAACTCTTCCCTGGGTTTCTCCACCTCCACAGATATCTTGATCTGCTGCTCTCGGGGAAGCCTCTTGTTGTGCTGCTCTATCCGCTGCAGCATCTTGACCTGCTCAGATGCATTCCGGCCCTGGGTAGGGGGAGGAAACGAGGAGAGAGGAAATCAGACTATCCCCCTGCAGAACAGTGGCACAGAGCTTGTGTCTCCAACTTCAGCTCTCAGGGGCAACCCAGTGACAAATTGTCTAATGGGAGCCCTTGAGAGAGGGAGGATCACAGTTGGAGGGCCGGGCAACTGGCCTAGAACTTTAATCTGATCACAGGACGACTGCCACCAGCCCTCCAAAGGCTGCCAAGTATGGCAAGATGAGCCCCAGAAGGCCTCAACAAGGAACTAGGTTGTATGGGCATCAACTAAGATCAGCTCTGAGCTCTCTGCTCCTCCTACCAACATAAAAGCAAGTAGCCAGATACCAGTTTAGAATCAAAAGTCTTCCCCTGGCAAACCTTACCTGAGTGTCCAAACTCAAGTTTCACTGATTTCAGACTCAAGACATGAGGCTTTTAGAGGTATAATTCCTAATAATTTCATTCTTGATCCCTAGGGGATCCAAGACCCAAGACTAGTTAGCCCTCACCACAGATCATAGACACATAGACAATAAATGGCCAGCAGACAAAGAAGTCCCTGGGTCTGTGTTCTTGGGAAAGAATGAGAGAATGGAAAGTGTCAGCCTGAGTCTCTAGAGACTTGAGTAGGGCTTACCTCAAAGTGGATCCACTTGTACCGCTTCAGATCAACCTTTTCAAAGTCCTCTGCAGACACGTCTGGCAAGTTTCTGAATGGCAAGCAAAGGATGGAGTGGAGGGATAATCAGAGAAGCTGGAAGGCTCTGGTCTTCCACCCTAGTGCTGCACTGCAGCATAGCCCAAAAATGTTAATCAACAGCACACTGCTGAAAGATCACTCTCTCCAAAAAGATGCTCGAGAATGAAGGAGTGGAGAGAACCCATTATTTTGAACCTTCCTGCCAAGGTGGGGTGACCCTATATCTGGGCTGGCATTTACCTTAATAAGGCATTAAATTCAGAATGTAGTGTTCTGAATTGTAAACCAGGCATCTTAGGAGGTCCCCACAGATCATCTCTAGCTCTTTGAGGGAGGACCCATTAAGGACTGGAGAATCCCTGAAATGGATGGCCGTTTGCTATGGGTTACCTAGGCAGCGGTTAAAGCTCATCTTCAGGTAAGAGGATCTAAGTTAATATTTGACTATCCCTGGGGCCCTGAGCATGAATGCTCCTGATGGGAAGCTATGATACATTACCCCATCTAACCTTCAGGCATGTGATAAGCTCTGGATAGGTAAAAGTGACCTCGATGGGAGTCTCTGAATTTCTACCTACTTAACCCTGGCTCAGCCCAGGGTCTCACATTCCTCCCCAACACTTTTGAATATATGTTGGGGAGTGGGGTGAGGAAAGACCAGCTGGAGGATCTTCCTGAGCTCTAGATATTAACAACAAATACAATCCCACTCATAGTCAGTCCACCCTCCTAGAAGGCAGAACTTAGAGAGAGAGAGACTTTCTCCCATCTCTAAGGCAGCGGTTGTCCAACTCAGGCAGTCTACAGGACAGCTCTCATTCTCCAATCCTGGGGATCCTGAGGCAATTACCAGCAGCCAGTACTAAGCCCAAGGAAGGGAGGATGCCTCTGCCTCCAGAACCCTCTGTGCCGAGCACAATGATAAAGCATGGTCTCTTCTATGAGAGCTCTCTCTATGGGCATCCCAATCTCAGCTGGGTATCAGGACGCAGGGAACACAGTTCTGGGACTGGCCCTGTCTACTAAGAATGAGGGGAATGGGCTGATCTCCCCCAAACTGGATGGGCACATTGCCCTCCATTACATAACACTCCCTTCCCCACGCCCATCTGGCTTTAAGATAATTTTTCTTTACCCAAATGCAGGGGCTGATTAGCTAATTATGAAGGAATCAGAATGCAAATTAAATTACTTAAGTGCCCATCCATCCACAGTGCTAAGCAAAGGCCAAACCACCAGGTTTAGCAACATCCGCTCACTCCCCCCCACCGCAACTTCGACCTAATTAGAGATAATTCCAAATCACTTTCTGGCTCATCATAAGGGCAATTACAAGCAACAGGAAAGGCCAGGGAAGTGGACAGCAGAGATGCCCACATCGGCCTGTGATGGAAGAAAGAGGAGCTGATTGGTGGGTTGTGCCAGGGACTAGTCTTACGTGTCATAGAGGACAATGGTACGGGAACCACTGGAGTTGTTGACGATGCAGCAGGAGCAAGGTGTTTCTCCCTTGTTCTGCCATGCCACCTGTGACACGTCCACGCCCCGATACTTAAAGTCAGTCACGAGGAAGCTTGGGGTGGAGCATGAGGTCATGGGATGTAGGGGGGAGGGGGAGACACACGTTAGAGCCTATGAATGGCACAGCCCTCCCATGGTGACTGGAAGCATGCCTTAGAACACCTGGGGTACTGTCCGGCACGAGAAGAGTCCTGGCCTAGTCCTGAGCACATCTTTGTTGACAGGAACAGATGTACACACCTGTTAGCGTGCAGGATGGTACGGCTGCCAGTGGCTGCACTGATGATTACAGTGGAGATGGGGACGGAGCCCACACGCTGGGGGACTGTGTAGCGCAGATCCACAGAGTATCGGCGAAGGTCATCCAAGACAAAGCTGCCAGGTGTGGGGGAGTACCACACTGGGGAGCAGTTTGACAAAGGGCCTGGGGGCAGGAGGGGAGCTGACAGGAACACTTGGGGCCCTGGAAAGCAGGTGAAGGATAGGAGAGCAAGAAGCACAGGCAAAGACAAGGGGAAGGAAGCCTAACCCCTGACCCTGGAACCACCCCAGGTCACATAAGAGGCAGGAAGGAACAGATGTGGAAGCAGCAAAATATGTGTATGGAGAGGGGTAGTGGGGAGGGTAGTTAGGACAACTTTCCTTAGGGAACCTCACTTACACAAAACAAAATCTGAACTCTTCCTTTAGTTCCTACAGTCTAGAGAATCATAAGACCAAAGAATACTAGAGCTGAGAGGAAAATTGTCTATCCAAACTTCCTCATCTTACAAAAAAAGAAACTGAGGCTCAGAGACATTTCAAACAAAATAACAGCTAATATTTACACAGCACTTACTATGTGCCAGGTACTGCGCTAAGCGCTTTACAATTATATTTGATCCTTATGACAACCCTGGGAGTTAAGTGCTATGATTATCCTCATTTTACAGAGGAGGAAACTGAGGCAAGCCAAAGTGAAGCTACTTGCCCAGGATCACACAGCTAGTAAGTGTGTAAGACCATATCTGAACTTGGGGTTCTGACTCTAGGCCTGGCTCTCTAGCCACTGAGCCACCTAGCTGCCTCATGTACTCCTGAGCCAACAGGAACTGTCACAGTCCCGCTCTGTGCTAAAACCTGAGCAGAATTAATGATTAATGATCCAAGTGATACTTTGTCCCCCACCTTGAATCCACATGAACACCCTGATGGTACTCAGGCAGGACACTGCCACTCCATTTTGGGATACTCAGGTCCCAGTTAGAAGTTCCCCTACCCCCAGTGGTTGACATTTTTGTGTTACACAATTATTTCTAGAGTCTCATCAGCACAAAAATTTTGCCTATGGCCCTGTACCATAAAGTCCCTTTCAAGCCCTACAATTCCAGAATTCTATTCATTTCCATTTCCTTCTCGACCATATCCCTCAGGAGGCACCAGCTCTCCACGAAGCTGCTATTTCTTCCTTCTCCCCTACAGTGCCTGGTAATATTGGCAACACCCCTCCTCCCCACCCCTATCCCCCACACATTTTAAGCAGGCAGCTACTAGACTAGCTGCATTACTGAGGACAGTTAGTATCATCTGCTTCAAAACTCCCGTCCAACTGGAAGCAGTCCAGACCAGGCCTTCTAGTCTAAGGGCCCAGAACAGAGAGAGTTGCAAGCCCCTCTCTAGCCCCCAAGGAGCTTTGGATCTTTTCTGATCTTCATGATTTTCTAGGAACCCCCAGAAGCTCCAACAGCCAGAGTGAGCCTGGCCCTAAACCTATAGCTTTGGTAAGAAATTAGCAAGTTGAACCTGACACCTTGAACTCACTTCCCTATTGGTCACTACTCATTTAAGATTTCCCAGGCCGTCTCATGCATGTGGCATTATATCCAAAGCACTGAGATCCCTAGTGAGATGAACATTTCAGTCACACTGGGGGTACAAAGGGCTGGTGCACCACAGCTCAGTAACCTGGCAGCTTGCCCCGCTGCCCACAATGGGCAAAGTTTGGGCCTCACCTTCACGATAAACACTCGCTGAATCTGCAGAGCCTAGGGCCAAAGGGCTCCTGGGTACTTGCAGTGCCCAACAAAGGGACAGTGTGGACCACATGCTGCACTAATGGCCAGCTGACAGTGGGGAGATGCGTAAGGTACAGTTACAGCTTTACTGTGTACTTTCAGCGGTGCAGAACACTCAGCAGCAGGATGAACTAAATGTGTATTTAGCAAAGAGGAACCGTCTTGAAAAACTGCCTTTGTCTCCCCCCTTGGCCTCTTTCAGATATTCACACTCAGGGACCATGAAGAGAGGAAAGGGAGGGTGAGTTCGTAAGGTTCTTTCTGCCCTAATCCAAGCGTATGATATTCATTCAAGTGTAATATAATCATTCATTGCAACAATAATTTATTAAGTGCCTACTGCATACCAAGCGTGGTGCTAGGCACTAGTGATACAGAGACAAAAAAAAAGTCCTTGCTTCAGGAAGCCTACATTCTATTAGGTAAAGATAGCTTTAAAAATGGTAGAAAAGCATGTTGATTGGTGTGAAAGGAAGCAAGGAAATGGAAAACAGGAGGGAAAAACCAGCAGCAGGGAAGAGCCAAGGAAACAAGCAAGGGCAAAAGACTAGATATCTCTGGAAATGAAGCCTTATTAAGCAGAAGACTCTAATTAAACATTCCGGAGCTAAAACCTCATACTTATAATTCTCAACAGGGACATTTTTTCCTCCCATCTCCCCTCCCCACTTAAAGCTACCGATGGACCTTAGACATTGTTTAATTCAATTTTTTCATTTTAAAGATAAGACTAAGGTCCAGAAATAGCAACTGAAATCCTTGAGCGAGCAGAACCCATTGCCAATCTTTGGGGACCATTCTTTTCCCTCTCCTCTATTTGGAGCTTCAGTAATGTATCTCTCTCCAGCAGTATTGCAGAGGCTAACTTTCCTAATAGTCTGGGTTTTCTCCATACTCACTCAGCAACATGCCCAGGAGCCAAGGAGCCCATGAAAGCACAAGGAGCTCCTAGGAGGGAAAGGATGGTGCAAGAGTTGGAGGCATTGCCACCACGCTGCCATCGTTGGGTCAGGCACCTGAAAGGAAAATGAGGGCCACTATTATCTTCAAAACCTAGAACATTAAGCCCATACATCCCAACCCTTACTCTCTGAGGGCAGAGACTGTTCCATTTTTGTCTTTATAGCTCCAGCACCTAGCACAGCCTGCAACACAGTAGGTGTTTAATAAATGCATGTTGAACAAATGAATCTTTTACTAGATGAGAGCGGTGAAGCTAAACACAGAAAAGGGCTCAGGTCTCCACCCTCACTACAGCTCCTAATGCAGTTGGGCTCAACACATTCTTCCATGGACTCCAGGGTCAATTTCCCCCAGCACATGCAGAGGAATTAGCTGCATGCCTCCTACTGACATCAAGTGTGATAATCAGAAACCCAATAATCTGGTCAAGTCCCTGGTGTTTGGCGTGTCCTCACTTTCCCTTATTTCCTCCACATATGATGAACCACATCCTTCCATGAATAAAGCTACAACTGGATTGTAACATTAGCCTCTTCATCAACCCCAGTATATTGAAAGAATCAAAACTACTTCAAAAAAGGTAAAGATGTCAAATTTACAATTAAACGATTTTTCCTTGGAAGAATATGAATCAGTAATATAAACTAAAGTTTAAAACATTTAAGATTAGAAACTACAGCCTAAGAACAGTAATTTTTTAGTTTGTAGATGAAAAGGTTGAAAGGTGACCTACCTGTGAAGTGTCAAGTTTACAACATGTTATCAGATGGAAGATGGTAACCAGTTGTTCTCTGTCTTCATAGAAGACTGAACAAGAGAACACTAGCTCAAATTGCATTTGAAGGGATTTAGATTAGTGAGAACACTGCCTATATTGCTTGCAGATTGCCTTTTATTTTTAAAACTCTTTTTACATTTTCTCCTTAATACAACCCTAAGAATTAGGTATAACAATGATCTCTATTTTAAAGAAAAAGAAATTGAGAGGTTATGGTCAGTTAGTGGCCTTGAAGCCTAGGCCTCTTGACTCCCAAGTCAGGCTTGAAATGCCTTGAAAATGCCAGGCTTGATAAGCAGGGAATTAACATTAAAAAAGGTTCTGGAATCATATTCGGAATTCATATCTCTCTGGACAGGGAGAGATACGTAGACCAGCTTTAGGACAGGCTAATCATAGAATCATCAATTTAGAACTGAAAAGATCTTGGATATCTAGTTCAATATTCTCAACTTACAGATGAGGAAATGAAGGTCCAGAAAAGTTAAATAACTTGACTTGTCCATGAGCACAAAGGTAGTAAGCCAGAATTCAAATCCAGGTTTCCTGACTCTAAAATCCAACCTGCTTTCTACTATACCATGCTTCCCTGGGAGAGCCCGACTGGGATTCTATGCTGAAAGTGACAATGGTGTTGGACAGTGGAGGTCTTAATCATGCTAACTGACTGATATCGCCAAGATCATTTTCTCCAACTACCCTGTTGGTAAATTCCTCAGAGATGGGTCTACCTTCTCTAATGGGGCCAAACAGTCATTCATTCATGAGGCATCATAGACCTCAAGTGACTGTGAGAATACCATCTCCCTACAACTACCTTATGCCAGAACTCCAAGCAGAAGCCACCCACAGCTTCTCTGTGTTTCTCTCTCAAAATCCTGACTGCAAAGATACAGTGAATGTGTAACCTCAAAAATCAAGAGTTTGGGTGAATGTCTCATGGACCTAGAACTGAAAGAGATCTTCAAGGTCATTTAGTCGACCTTTCTGATTTTACATAGGAGGAAACTGAGGTGCATAGGACAGCGACTTGTCCAAGTTTACCCACGTAGTTATGCTGGAATTCAAACTGTCTAGTAACCCCTAGTTCAGGGCATTTTTTTTTTGCACTTAATAGTATTTATTTTTTCCAATTACATGTAAAGATAGGTTTCAACATTCATTTTTGTAAGATTTTGAGTTCCAAATTTTTCTCCCTCCCTTACCTCTCCCGTCCCCAAAACAGCAAGCAATCTGATATAGGTTATAACACAGACAATCATGCTAAACGTATTTTCATCAGGACACTTTCAATGACATCCTGTTGCCTCTCATCCGAACGGACCAGGCCAAAGCCAGAGTGGCTATGGGGGTCTCCCTACTGCAATCCCGGGGAAGGACTGGAAATTTCAAGAGTTCGGGGAAATGACCACCTTGGGCAAAAAGATGCTCAGTCCATCGGAAACCCCAGCGTCCCTAGTCACCCCTGCAGAGCTTGTTTCTCCAGGTGCTCATTCTCGCACGCACCCCCAGACACCAGGGCCTTCCCCCTCGCGAGGAGGGGGGAGGGGAGAGGCGGCACGCGTGGGCCGACCCGAGCCCCTTACCTGCTGTCCGTGTCCTCCTCGGGGTACTTGTCCACGACATTGATGATGTCTAGCACCACGAGCCCCACGCACAGGATCTGCTTCTCTTCCATGAGCTCGGCTATGCTCTAGCCTCCCGCAGCCCGCACCGCCTCTTATCGCCGGGGTTTCCCCGGCTCCGCCCCCCGGGAGCTCCTCCCCCAACCCCACCACCTCCTGGCCTCAGCTCTGCGCCAGGAGGCCCCAACCCTCGGCCGCGTTTTCTGGCCAGTCCTTCCTGGGTGGGGGAAAGCAGGGGCGAAGGCACTGGGGCCGAATGCTTTGCCAGCGCACCGCTGCAGCGTACGAACCCCGGCTTCGGCTTCTGTCCTGACCCGCGCCCTCCTGGCCCTCCTCCAATCACAGAGGGACACTCACCCCACGTGAGAAAACAAACACCCGCTTCCGCAGCCCACGTGATCCCCAGAGGAAGGTCCGCTAGGAGGGAGGCGCCCCCTGGTGAGCATCTCGGAAGTCCCCAGCAGCCCTGGGGAGGCTTTCCCATGGCCAGACACCGGGGCTTTGGCTAGGATCAGGACCCCGGACAGCAAGCGTCCCCGCCACCTGACCCCGCGTCACCCAGGGTCCCCCTGCAGCTCACAACTAGGGATAAAGCCCTCCCTTCGGCGCCTCCCTCTACTGCCCCTCCGCCTCGCCTCGCACGTGAGTCAGGACCCGACTTATTTTCTTAAAAAAAAAAAAAAGTCTTTATTCCTGAATAGTTTAGTACGGGGAGGGGGGCGGGGTAGTGGACTGGGCCGGACCTCGGCCGCCTAGCCAGGGGTAGGAAAATGGGGGGGGTGGGGAGATGGGGTGGGGCAGGAGGGCCCTGCTCAGCCCCAGACCGACACGTGAGGTGGGTGCTTAGGGTGCTTAGGGTGCCTAAGGGCAGAGGCCCTGGATTCCCGGAGAGGCTGGGGTTATGGTCCAAGGTCACGGGCGCCTGAGGCTGTGCTGGTCAGTCCGGGAGATGTCTCCACTGTGTGGGTGGCCGAGGGCCAAGTAAACGCAGGCACGGGGCGGGGGGGGGGGGGCAAAGGCCCTCCCCCAGTGAGGAAGCCCTCCTGCCGCAGCCCGCCCTCCCCCGCACCTTCCTTCCCCCTGACAGCCGGGCGGAGGCCAAGCCTTCTTGGGGTGTCGGGCGCCAGGGCCCTCTAGTCGTTTTCATAACCCAGGTCCTCGTAGAGCAGGGCTCCGCTGAAGAGCGTCAGCGGCTCCTCCGAGTGCGCCAGCTGCCCCCTCACGAGGTCGATGCAGACCGTGTCTCCAGCCTGCAGTGGCAGGATCAGGCTGAAGACCCCCAAGGCGCCCGAGCTGGGCTGACTCTCCACCACCGGCTTATTTTCGAGCCCCTCGGGCTCATAGCCGCCTGAGTCGATGCGGGCTATGCCCAGGTTGGAGCGGGACAGCACGGCCTCCACCTTTTCATGACGGTGCCCAGTGAGCACGGCGCTCAGCAAATAGCGGCCAGCCTGGGGCGCGGTGAATATGCCTGGTCAGAGGGGCAGGGAGAGACGGACGGGGTCAGCAAGGTGAAGGGCAACAAATGGGACAGGAAAACCGATCGAAGCCCCTACGGGGAAAACTCTTAGTTCAGGACTTCTAGGCAAACGTGGGGTCCATATTTTGCTGGGTTCCCGGTACTCCCAGACTGCAATAACCATCTGAAATCTACAAACATCCCATCCCTATTCCCCCAACTCTCCCCTCCCCCACCCACCATCCTCCCCTTACCAGTCTCTGGGTCATAGTAGCCTCCATCGTTGAGTAAGACCTTGTCGAAGGGAATTGTGCCTGGTTCTGTACGGGGTGAACTCAGCGCGGCTGAGAAAGACACTCGAGGTATAGGAGCTGCTGCTGCACCTTCCAAACCTGGCGGTGGGGAATAGGGAAAGTGGTCACTAGAGCTAAGATACTGATGTCATACCTACATCACTCTCTTCTACTCTACCAGCTCAGTTTTGCAACCTTCTACTCAGTTAAATGCCGATTCTGTTTTAGCCCTTCGCACTTGATTTGTTGCCCATTGAATTAACGACTTGCTGTAGAAAAGGAAGAAACTTCTTCAAAAAAGAATACATACCCTGTTCACCTGGAAGACCTGTAGGAGAAGGAGATGTACTAATTAGGAGCAGCACAGCATAAGTTCATTTATTCAACAAAAAGTAAAACACCTACTTCTGGCCTAAGCAGAATAACTGGGGAAGAGAGATTGAAAACTCCCAGTCCTCCATCTTTTAACTCTCTTGAAGAATCTTTCCTTTTCCAGCAACCTAAGTCATGCTTCCAGATTTCAAGGGTCTGTGATTTTTTTCAGTGTGGGGGCTCCCTCTACCAACCCAGGCTGCAACCTCTTTATGACTCATAAAATGTCTTGTCCTCTAGGATTGGGATGCTTTTGTTTTTGTCTTTGTCTCTTTTTTATCTTAAACAGTTCCAGGAGCTTAATAAATACCTGTTGACTGAATAACATAATAGATGTGGAAGTAACTGACAAATTCATCAGTATTTGGCCGACATAGTGAAGAGCCTCTTTACAACAGCTAGACTGATCCTTGAACAACAGACATGGGAAATCCTGCACCAAACCAATCAAATTGTCCTCAGCTTCACAGGGTTTGTCAGAAGCTTTTCTTTACTGGTAGAGCTTTCCGGAATTCTTGCCACAATACAATGAGGCATCAGGGGAGGTTGTCATTAATACAAAAATAATAGGAATTTGCTTGTTATGTAGTTGACTCAAAGAATATCCAAATTGGATAGATCACAGGTGTAGAGCTGGAAGGACCATAGAGGTCATCCAATCTAACTGTCATTTTAGAGAAGGAAAATGTCTTGTGGGTATCAGTTGAAGGAAGAAGAAAAGACTTAGTGAGGGACATGATAGCTTTCTTCGGGTGTTTGAAGAGTTGTCATTTGGAGCAGGGATTAAACTTGTTGTTTAGATCCAGAGGGCAAAATCGGAAACAATGGGTACCAGTTGTAAGGAGGCAAATTTAGGCTGATGTCAGGAAAAACTTCCTAATGATGAGAGCTGTTCTCCTTTCAGTGGAAGTCTTCAAGCAGAGGTTGGATGACACCTTGTTGGGTAAGTTATAGTAGAGATTCTTTTTGTGTCTGAGTTGGGCTAGATGGCTGCTGAGGTCCTTTCCAACTTTCAAAGTTGGTATTATGTGAAACTCAGATTAAGTGACTTGTTCAATGTCACACAGCTAAGAGTGGCAGAGTGGAGATGTGAATTCCCAGTCATGAGTCCCAATACAGTGCTCTTTCAGTTATACTGAGCAGTATCTTACGGGGTGTCAGAGCACATTTAGGCCAACCTCACACATGCATCATGAATTCCCTCAACAGCATCCTGACAAATAGGACATTCAACCCATTTTGAAGACTTCCAAAAAGCTCTATTCAATCAACAAGTGTTTATTAAGCTCACTCATTAAAGTGTGTGTGTATGTGGATTACTCACACACACACACATATATGTGTATATATATATATATATAATATATGTAAATAAGAAATACCTAGATGATCCACGCAGAATAGAAAGGACCCTACTGTCTTTTGAGACTGCCCATTCTACTTTGAGACAGCCCTTGTTGGAAGTTTCTCCTCATATTGAGCCAAAATCTACCTCCCTATAATTTCTACCCACTCTTCTTAGTTCTGCCTTCTGGGACCAAACATTAGGATGCCTAGAAATGGCCTTAGTCACTGAGTTCTTTTCTCTGCTACATAGTAGTAAGCTAGAAAAATTATAGGTTGGACACTATCTTGGTCAAACTAATTTTGAATAAAATGTCACACACCTGGTGGTCCTATGGGTCCTTCTTTGCCATCTTTTCCAGGTAGTCCAGGGGGTCCCATAGGGCCTGGAGGCCCAGGCTTTCCAACAGGGCCTGGTGGCCCAATCTCCCCTGCTGGCCCTGTAAGAATGAAGCTAGAGTGAAGTGAAGCAATGGGAGGGGTTGCACAGGGCAAAAGAAGGTGAGGGCTAGAGAGACCAGAGCTGAGAAGTGGCCTGGAGGCAGCCAAGGGGGAGACAGGACAGGCATAGCCTATGCAGACTGAGGAGTGTATTAAGAAATAGGTGAGAAGTGTGTGATGGTTAGGGATGCTCAACCTACATACCATATCTAGTCCACACAGGCCAAAGACAGCACATGAGCTGATTTTCAGTGGCATATGGACTGGCTTTTTGACTGCTTGCCTACTGCTACAATATGGGTCACTAGATCTGGTACAAGAGGTGATTTGAGGTCATCACCTTCTCTTCCAAGCCCCATCTCCCAACCCCTGCTTGTACCCTTGATTCCATTCCCTCAAATCACTTCTTAGTCCTTGCCCCTTTAATTATGTTTCTATAATCTTTAGTTTTTCATTGTCTATCAATTCCTTCTCTGCTGCCAACAAACATGTCCAGATTTCCTTCATTCTTAAAAAAAATATTTTTTTGCCATACTTTCATGGAATCCTCATATCTTGTCTCCCTTCCACGGCTAAATTCCTAGGGGGAAAAGACCCATCTCAATCCCTTCATTTTCTCTCCTTCTACTCGCTTCTTTACTCCTTTCCATTTGGCTTTGGTCATCTCTGTCCCCTCCCCCTCACATACACTTGAATGAAAGTGCTCTAAGATTGCCAGTGATTTTTAAATTGCTAACCCCCACAGTCTCTGCTCAGTTGTCACCTGTCTCCACCTCTCTGCAGTGTTTGACACTGTTGAACATCTCTCTCTTCTTGGATTCCCTCTCCTCCCTGGGTTTTATGATGTTCTTCTCTCCTGGCTCTCTTCACTGGCTGCTCCTTTTTAATCTCCTTTGCTGGATCTTAATCCATATCCCTCTCCTTTTGCATGGGGTATACCAGAAAATTCAGTGCTGGACCCTTTTGTCTTCTATCTCTACACTCTTTTGATGATTGCATCAACTTCCATGGATTCAACTATCATTTCTATGCAAATGATTCCAACACTTAAGTACATAGTTTTCAGTCTCTTTCCTGAACTCCAATCTCAAATCATCAACTGCCTTCTAGACACATTCAACTACAGTAGTGTCCCGTAGATGTCTCAAACTTAACATGTCCAAAATGAAACTCATTTTATTTCCCCATGAGCTCACTACTCTTCCAAACTTCCACATTTTCTTTTTTCTTTGTAAAACTTCCCCCTTTCTATGAGGGGTATCACCATCCTTTCAGTCACCCTGTTTTTCTGCCTGAAAGCCATACTTGTTTCCCCTTTCCCTTACCTGCTATATCTAATCAGTTGCCAAGTCTTGCCACCACAGCCATCTCTCTCACATCTGTTCCCTTCTCTCCATTTGCACAGCCACTACCATAGTTCTGGTCCATCTTCTCTTTCTTGGACTATTGTAGCAGCAACCTAATTAATCTCCAAAACTGATTACTTTCTTCTTCAATCCATCCTCTACCAAGCTGTCAAATTAATATTCTTAAAGCCCTGTCATTTCCTTGTTCAAGAAGTTATAGTGACTCCTTATTGCCTCGAGAACAAAATACATACTCTTCTCTTTGGCATTTAAAGCCCCTCACAGTCTGACTCCTTACCTCTTTCTAGGCTGCTTTCACCTTGCACACACCCCAACGTCCAGCCAAATTGGCCTCCTTGCTATTCACTATAGATGGTGTTTCTCTCTTGCCTGCAAAGACACAGGCTGTCCACATACTTGGTTGGAACGCAGTTTCTCCTCACCTCCACTTCTTGGAAACCTCCCCTTCAAGTCAGCTCAGGTGCCACCTTCTTTCCACATGAGACCTTTTCCTGATTCTCTCAGAATTACTTGGTGAATTTTTTGTATTTGCTTATTTGTGTCCATGTCATTTCCTCCCACTAGAATGTAAATTCCTTGAGGAAAGGGATTTTTTTTTTTTTTTTGCTTAAGAGGCACAATAAATGTTCGATTTGAATCGAATGCCTCAAGGATAGAGACTGTGATCCTGGCACAGCACTTCTGAAAGAGGAGCAGCCTGTTCTAGGGGAGTTGGGGAGGATAGGAGGTATAGATGAGAGATGAGGTGGATACAGGGGATCCCAGGAAAAGGAGACCTCCCAAACAGTCACATCCTTCCCCCTCCATCCCTCTCTCAAAGGGTTCTTACCAGAGAGGTCACTTTGGCTAAGCTCATGTAGCTGTTCTTCCAGAAGAAGGAGAGAGCTGTTGAGGGCTCCCAGCCTTCGGCCAAGGCCAGCTTGACCTCCCAGCAGTTTCTCCAGCAGGGCAGCTTGGTTTTGGCTAGTGCTGTTGGTTTCCCGTAAGCCAGCCCAAAGGGCAGCCACATGATTTGAAAGCCCTTCTCGCAGCCCCCGCAATCCTCCAGCCACTGTGTCCAGTCGCTCACATATGCCTTCGATCCGGGTCAGTCGTCCTTCAAGGTTTGGGCACTGCCCGACTTGAGTTTGCCCGTCTTCTAGAATGCGCAGTCGTTCTTCACTCTCTGTTGCATGCTCCGTGGCCTCCTGTTGTAATCGATTGATCTCAGAGATGATCCTATCCTTGGTGACTCCCAGGTCAGCCAGGTCTGCCCCCTGGCCCTCCACTGCCGTCTGTAGCTCCCTCAATGAGTCATTGAGGGAACTGAAGGTAAGGATGACTTCGGAGAGTTCCCCTTGCATTGCCCGAAGGGCTGCTCCTGAACTGCCCCCGAAAACACTGAACCCATCCAGTGGGCCCCGCCCAGGCCCCCCCACTCCCGCACTGCTCCCAGGGTCTCCTGGGGGCAACAGAGGGCAGGAACAGTGCTCTACTCCTTCTCTTAACCGGTTTAACTCCTCCTGAAGTTCACTGCAGCCCAGGCAATCCCCTCCTCTAGCCTGCATCCTCTCCTCCAACTGGGTTAGCCTCCCAGTTGTTTGGTTCAACTGAAGTAGTAAGTCCCCAGGCCCTTCACCTTGCATACCCAGCTGTTCCCTCATCCGCCCCATTTCACCTTCTAGTCCATCCAGAGCTGCCTGTAAAGCCTCTCCAGCCACTCCCATCTTGTGTAAGCTGGAACCCACCAGCCTCAGTTGGCCCTCATTGTCCAGGATCCTCCGTTCCAAGTCACTGAGGATGGCACTGATTTGTGACTCTTGAGTCCCTGGGTAAACAGTGCAGAGCTGCCCACAAGCCTGCACAGCCCCTTCCACCCGCTCCTCTAGCACATGGAGCCGGGAGTCTAGTTCCTGGCTCAAGTTAGCCAGTCTTCTTTCTAGCCTAGTGAGCTGCCCCTTGGCTCCCTGAAGCCAGTGGCCCAGGCCTCCCGGGGCGGTGTGGCTACCTTCTACCTTCTCAGATGGGCCCAGGGTAGAATTAAACTGATTTTCCAGCCATGAGAGGCGAGTGGCCAGACTGGTATAGCCAGGGGGATGGCCTCCCTGCCCAGCTGCACCCTCGAGCTCTCCCCCTCTCCGACCACTCAGCACATGCACAGAGCCAGCCACCACGTCCAACCGACGCTCCACGTCCCCCAGCCTCTGGCCTAGCTCGGGAGCACAGCAGCCTGCAGAAGGCACCCAGCCCCCTGCCAGCTGCCGGTGCAACTCCTGCCTAGCTTCCCTCTGTTGTTGCTCTACGGAACCAAGGAGTTTCTCCAATTCATGGAGGCGTTCCTGGTCCTCCTGGTATTGCCTGCGGAAGCCATCCAGTCCGTCCGTGCAGCTGGAGCAGGATTCCTGCAGCCTCTGCTCCATCTCCTGAAGCAGCTTCTCTGCTGGAGATTGGTTGGTCAGGTCAGGACCCGGAACACCACCTCCATTGTGGAACAGACCCAGTTCCCTGTCATGGGTGGAGATGCGATTATCCAATAGCTGCAGCTGGTGCTGGATCTCGTTGAGGGTCTCCTGCACCCCAGGCTGGGCAGCTGCATCAGCAGGTGGGCGTCTTCCATTAAATGCTGTCTCCACAGCCTGTTGGACATCCTCGGCCAGGCGTCCACTCAGTCCCTGAAGGGTGCTCTGGAGCCCTTGTAGTTCCTTTGACATGCTTTGTACTTTCTCCTCTAGCTGCTTTAACTTCTCGGAGTCCCCAGGACCTAGAAAAGGGGTTAGAGTGAGGATTGTAACCAAACAAGCTAGAGAAGGAAAATCAGTGATTCTGTTCTAGTTCCAACTTGTTTCCAGGTGAATCTAGATACCTCATGGAGGCAGCTAGTTGGCTCAGCAGATAGCTCTATCTAGCTGGGCTTAAGAGTCAGGAAGACCTGAGTTCATATCCAGTCTCAGACACTAACTGTGTGACCCTGGGCAAATCACTTAGCCTGTTTTCCTTAATCTACTGGAGAAGGAAATGGCAAACTACTCCAATATCTTTGCCAACAAAACCCCACATAGGGTCATCAAGAGTCAGACATGACTAAACATCTTTTTCCCCCCATCTTCCAGAAATAGAAAAATAAAGTCAGGCACTTCATGGAAAGCTTACTGATTTGTTTTTGTTAGGTAGGATGTACATCAGAAAGTTGGTACTCAGTAATAATTATTATCAAGAGGAAAGGAAGTAAAGCTCAGCCTGAAGGGACCATCATGCATATAAGAGAGATGCTCAAAGCACTGAATGTTATTATATCATGGGAACTAAGGTCTCCAAAGGCCACATTGTACCTTGTAGTCTTATGTGCATGCAAGGACTTGTAGTCTCCGCAGATCAACTCAGTAGAGTTGGGACGTTAGTATGTCTTTCGTTGGCCTCTTTGTAGAAGAGACATTCTCATTTTAAGGGTCATCTGTGTCACCCACCAGGGGCCCTGGCCAATGAGAGTATTTATCCCCATAGATCCAGAGTGTGTGCTCTGTTGGATCACCCCTCACCCACTAAAGGGGATTGCTTTACCTCCCTGACTACCATGCACAAACACACACACACACACACACACACACACACACACACAGACAAATACATATAACTGTTTGCTTCTGGGGTTTTGGAGTGGGGTAGACAGTCTTCGAGGAAGACTATTACCTATCAGGCTCATTTTATGCCTACTTTAAAATTTTTTTTTTCTGTTTTCAGGAGTAATGGCCCTGCCTCCAGGTATCTGGCCCCACATTATCCAGACAGGCCTACTCTATCTTCTTTTCCCTTTTTATTCCTGGTACCTACCTTCTCCTCCAAGTCCACTCAGGTAACTGCCAGCACTGGACCCCGAGAGATTGGGACGGGCTATATGAGGCTGAGGGTGGGGCGTGGTAGTGCCCAGAGCTGGAGTTGGCCCCTCACTACAGTCCTCACCCCCAAAACCCTGGCAGCACCGCCATTCCATATCTGTCACTGTTTTATAGGCTACTCTGTATCGAGGGCGGAGGAAGCTTCGATACCTAAGGGAGAGAGAAGTTGGGATAGAAGGAAATGTCAGACATATCATAGACTTTCCTGTACCATTAGTCATCTTTTTCTGTGAGTATGCTTGACTTTCTGAGGAGAGTTGATTCAGCTTTATACAGCTTTTTTATCTAGGAGCGCCTAGCACAGAATTTGGTCAGTAGACATGTGCTGTTGATGGCTGCTTCTCTTTTTTTCTTAAATCACCAGCCTTGTGAGGAAGTTTGGCATAGTCTCCAGTTGATTCCTAGATCCCTGCAAGAGAGCCTGTGAGCTTTACCCACCCTTCACTGGTTTTTCCTCCTGTGTCCTGGTTCAGTCCCAGATCTGGTTTCACAAAACAGAAAGCAGCACAAGGGGGCAGCAAGATGTCCCTGAGTGGGTTCCCAGCTCAATCTCTCTGGCCTATATTTCCAGCTCACCACTAACTCTCAATGGCTCTGACCTCCACTTCCAGGCTCAGTCCCATATTGTTTCTTTGGCCTTGAGTCAAATTCCCTGGTTTCGCCATCTTGGTCTGGTCTCCCACCCCCAGTCTCCATTTTCCTGGTCCAGGGAACTCACGTGATAGTTCGGGGACACTGGGGCTGGCCCCAGCCACAGGCCTGGTAGTCAGGTTTGACAAAGGTCTCCACCCCGTCTTCCAGTACACAGCTCACTGTCCGAGTGACCACGTAGGCACACCAGTTCCTGCAGGCATAACCATCAGGGCCTGAGTACTGGAACCCCAGGTGGAAGGCAGAGAGATAGAGCTACACAGAGGCAGGGCCTTGTCCATTGGCCTCCCTCCCTGTGCCTTCTTGATCAGTAATAGATCATGGAAGAACTTTTTAGAATGGAGAAGCACAGAACAGGAAAAGTTAGTGCCTTTTGACATCCAGAAAGTACTCCTAATGTAGATGGGAGCACAGAGGAGGCAGGGTTTGCATCCATTTGCTTATGTATAGATGTGTCTATCCATATGTGTCGCCATGTGTCTGGGAATCTGTGTGTTTGCATATAAATGCTCATGGGCATAGAATTATAAATGGAGCCGTTTAATTTTAGGACTTTGAATGTTTAACACCTCCTAAGAACTATGAATGCTGGAGTATGTACATGTGTTTATATCTGTAAGTTTCTCTATGTGAGTTTGTTTATATGAGTGAGATCTGTCCTGCCGGATGTTGCCCTAGGACCTTCAGGGGAAAAGGGTAAGGGCTTTTCCCTTTTTCTGCTAGGCACAGCCTAGGACTGATAAGGATAATGAGGGCATTCACTAGTAGTTTACTCACCACTCCCTTCCCACTCCCCCCCACACACACACACACACACACACACACACACACACACACACACACACACACACACACACCCTTTCTAGTTTTCAGTAGTCCCACATTCCTGACCCCCACCCCATCTATATAGGGCTCCTGATCTGTGACAGGATGGAGTCGGGGTCAGAAGAGCAAAGGGGATAGCAAGGAGAATAGGGTCAGTAACAGATTAAATAGCGGGAGTGGTGGTGGAGGGAGGCAATTGAGTCGATGAAAAAGAACAAAAGGGTAGAAATGAATGCAGGGGCTGTTCTTTCTGATCCTGGCCTCCCTGCCCTACTACGTGCAGTGAGTAGTCTTTTTCAGAGTATGTAGAGCCCTTGTTGCCCAGGGCCTGTGGGTGGGCTAGGGGAACCAGAAGCTAGAGAGTGAGGATGTCCCAGCAAAGTAAGGCCTCTGGAAGCAGCCAAGCCTGATATGGTCCCAGAGCAGAGAACCCTTGGTAGGGAGCTAGGGGGCCAACATCTCTGGGTTGCCTTTAAACAATTCAATCAAGGTTATTTCTAACGTGAAATTTTTTAATATATGTTTTTCCAATTACAGGTAAAAACATTTTTTAACATTTGTTTTTTGAGTTCCAAATTCTCTTCCTCCCTCCCCTCCCTTTCTTGAGAAGGAAGTAATTTGATATAGATTATATATTTGCAGTCATGTGAAACATCAGGTTTATTTCTAAACTCAAAACTTTATAAACCTGGCAGGCAAGACTGGGTGAAGGTCAATGAATGCATGGGGTGGTCTGGATGTATAGTTTTTGTCCCACCCCTCACCCCACCCAAGTCTCTGTTTCATTCTTCTGGGGAAAAGGTGGTAGAAAAGTTGGGGGGAAAGTACTTGCGGAGTAGACGGGGCTGGGGGTCAATGGGGCCTCTTACCTGTGGCGACTGGCTGGGCGGTGGACACTCTGAGCCTGTGGCCCCCCAGGACTGAGGGACCGGGCCCCAGTGTAGAGGCTGTAGCCCCGGGATGGGTAGCTCGCAGCCCAGGCTGCCCCAGCCAGCAAGCAGCAGAGGCAACAGCTCCAGAGTGAGGTGGGGGCCATGCTGGGGGAGGCTCCACTCTGTGCCCAGCCTCAGCTGCACATCCCAGCCCAGCTGGCTGCTTCTTCCTCAATCCCAGGGGGATCCTGACGCTCCCCAAGAAAGAGCTACCTCCACCCAGAAGGATAGAGAACCCCTGTCCCCCCTTCCTCACCCCAGCTTCCTGCCTGCCAGAAGTTTTTTAGAGCCTCACGCCCCCTCCTTATCCTTCCCCTATCCTGATCCTTCCCCCCTCCTCTTTCTGTTCCTCCCTCTCTTCTTTCCGCTCTCCTCTCCTCTCCTCTTCAGAAGAGTCTGTTCTTTTTGCACCTAGTCCCACAGTTCTTCTTTACCTATTTGGGTCTGTCTCCTCAAGCCCCTCTCCCTGGCCCCCTCACAGCCCTCTCCTTGATCCCCACTCTTCTGGATTTTCTTGCCACCTTCTTTGCCCCATTCCTTGCTCACTGGTTCCTCTGGGATGATGAGGCTGTGCCCCTGTGGCGACTCTGAGTGAGGGTGGCTGTGTGGGGCGGGCCCTGGCCTCCTGCCTCTCTCCCTCCCCTCCCCCCAGTCTGACTGGAGGTCCAGCCTACCACCCCCCCACCCCCCCTTCCAGCAGCTCCACATCTGCTTCTTGTTAACGCCGGGAAGGAGAAAAAAAAAGGGGGGGTGAAACAGAAATGTGGAGTTGCCGCCGGGCAGGGGGCCAACCGCTCAGACAGGGCCATATGGAGCCAGGGCCAGAGCTGGGGCGGGAGAAACCTGGGGCCAGCCACTCATATAGGGAGTCAGAGCAGCAGGAGCAAGAGCTATTCTGGGGATTGACTCTGGGATCAGGGGCGGCCACGACTGGGGGAGGCATACTTGGAAGAGGTGGGAAAGGGTCTGGGGAACTTGTGTCATGGCCAGGACATAGAGGAAAAAGAAGGAATCTGGATCGAAGAAAGAACCTAGCTAGTCCCTATGGGTGTCTTTGGTCACTTAAGCCTCTCTTAGCCTCAGTTCAATCCATTGCAATTTATTCAGGTGCCTGCTATGTGCAAGGCACGGTGCTAGGGGTAGAAAAACAAAATAAAAATGGTTGCTATCCTCACAGAGTTTGTGTTCTAATTTGGAAACACATAAACATACATATTTTATGTATACGTGTGTGCATACATGTATATATGTATAGGCACACACATCTATATGTGTATATATGTATAATATATGTATATATTATATCTATACATATATCTATATATATAAATAATTTCAGGAAGAGGGGGAAAGAACTAACAATTAAGGGCATCAGGAAAGACTTTTAAAAGGAGGTGCCATATGAGCTGAGTTTTGAAGGAAGCCAGAGAATCTACAAGGGAGGCAGGAATGTTTAATCACCAGCTCTCAAAAAATTTACCACACATTTTTATGCTTCATCTGCATTATTCACATTTTCTTTATTACTTTTTCAAGTCTAGACTACGAACAAAACAATAAATCAAGCCCTGAGTTGTAGCAATTTGTGAGGTGTAAGGCTCACACTGAAAATTTAACAATCGGCTCTCAAAAGCCAGTCTGAGTTGGTTCTACCATACCCCTGGGAATCGAGGAGGGAACACATTTAGGGATCTGGGATGGTTGTAACAGGGAATAAGGACAATTTCCCAATGGAAAGAGGTTAGAGGCTGGACTAAATAAATGATGTCCAAGGTCCCTTTCAGTTCTTAAGATTCTATATGTTTCTAGGACATTTAGAAGGCAGAGAAGGTGATTTGTGGGGGAAGGATGATGGAGTTTGGATCAAGTATGAGATGATGGTGAGCATCTACATAAAATTGTCCAACAGGAAGTTGGAAGTGTGGAAATGAACCTTGAGAGACAAGGTGGATGAAATGGGAGATTTGGTTGGGAGTAGATGATGCAAAATATCTCAGAATATCTTGGAATACCTTAACAGTAGGTTGTGGAACACCTTGATAGTAGGATTTTGAATATCCTCACAGTGAGTTATGGGATACCCTATAGATTGGACTGTGGGATATCATCAGCGTAGGTTTGATGGAGACTCCCACTGAAGGTCGAGGACATCCTTACAGTAGGATGAGGGACAGACCCCTTCATAAGAGGCAGAGAGGATGAGTAATGAATTTCAAGTAGAGGGCACTGGGAGCATCTGGTGGAGGATGTAAGCATTGATGGAGATAATATACAAATCAGATGAATGGGATTAATAGGGTTGGGAGGTTGGAAGAAGTACCTAGTAGCCTTACCTGGAACCCTTTAAGAATCTTGGATGATGAGGAGGAGAGAAGGTGGGGTTGAAAGGTCATAGTGGCAGTTGGTCAGATGGGGGAAGGGAAAGGAGAGTGCTGAGGTTCCAGTGGCAGTTGGCTGACGAGGGGTCCCTCAGCTACATGAAAGGTGGGGTATAGAGAGAGTAACTACCAGGTCTCTTCCTTTTGTGTGTATACCCTTGGAGTCTGCAACAGTGAAGGGCTCACATCAGAGCACAAAGAGCCACTAGAGTATGGTAATAGCCACAATCAAATTCTCAGTGAAAGAATGACATGTTTCAAGTAAATTAAATAAATTTGGTGTCACTAAAAGCGTTTTTTTCTCTCATATCTTCTTATTCAAGAAGTAATTTTTTAAAAGATTTTTCTTAACTATTAAGTGCAACATTTATTAAAAAATCGTCAAGAAACTTACAAATAGAAAACCAACTCAAATGAAATTATTATAACCAAATGATTTAACAGAATAAGTTCTTAATAAAGATGAACTAGCTAAAAATCTCCTTCTGATTTTGTGTATGTGTTTCCTTTGGTTTTATTGATATATACACATATGTAAAAGTGGAAATGAGGCAGCTAGGTGGCAAAGTGGACAGAGCTCAGGGCCTGGAGTCAGGAATACTCTTCTTTCTGAGGTTCCATCCCGCCACAGACACTTACTAGCTATGTGACCTTGGGCAGGTCATAATACCTGTTTGCCTCAGTTTCTTCATCTGTAAAATGAGCTGAAGGAAATGACAAGCCACTCTAATATCTTCATCAAGAAAACCCCAAATAGGGTCACAAAGATTTGGACATCACTGAACAATAAAAGTGGAAAAGGGTATCTTGGGAACTAAAAGATTTCCTCCTGTTGGAGGGCTTCAAGCAGAGGTTGGATGATCACTTGTTGAATATGTTATGGTGGGGATTCTTTTTTGAGTATGGATTAAACTAGATGGCTGCTGAAGTTCCAACTATAAAATTCCAAGATACATGTAGGGTGTCCCATAAGTCTTAGTGCAGTTTTAGGTTTTAATAACTTAAGAAGTATAAATGCTGAAAACTTACCAAAACACCTGCATTTGAAAGTATAATCACATACATTTTTATTAAAATTCAACGTAATCACCATCTTTTGCTATACCTTACTCTAGTTGATTTCTGAACTTTGCAAAACTTTTATCACTGTCAATGACTTAAAGGATTCCTAGGCTTAAGATAATTCAAGGAGTGAAGTTTTATGCCTAGAAACAGTTTTGATATGACCCCACAAGAAAAAGTCCAATGAAGATATATCAGGTGACTGAGGTGGCCCTACATCAAATCCCCTGGACTGAGAAAATGTCATCCAGAAACCGTTGCACATATAATGCTTAATAATCAGGTGTCCATCTTGTTAAAATTAAAATTTTATTAATTAAAAGACACAAAGGAAATTTAAACAATTAAGTTTTCAAATGATTTTTTAAAAAAAGTATACAGAATTTCTATTTGTGAAATTATCAAAGCTTAAAACTACACTAAGACTTTTGGAACACCAGGCAGGGATGTTGGAGTTAACATACATGCTGTTTTGACTCTACTGTCTTCACTTTGCACAGGGTAGGGATGTAGTGTCAATGGGTAATCCAGGCCATACTAATTAGCACTTACAGATTTCCCAGGCCCCAGGCAGCCAGTAGAAAATAGACAAAGGAGAGTTTTATGATGAACTGTTCTTTTCTCAGATGCCAGTGGTAGTGGGGAAGAAAGATGAACAGTTTGAATAAGACTTACCCAGGTCATGCCAGCTCAGGTGGCAATCCAGCTTCAGTAGGATTTCATAGCAAGAATCTTTGTGCAGTGGGGACCATATTCTTTCTTCCCATTCCTTCCAACTCTCCTCTTTCCCCATGTGTAGCATGTAGTACAAGTGTCAGGGCAAATAATAATGACATAGTAATAATTATATCCTCCACCTTTTGAATACTTATTTGTGATCATGTGACAGTGCTCCAATGTGATCTCATTGACTTGGCTCTTCCCTTCAACAGTCCATATCACTCCTTTCTTCCACACCATCCCAAGCCCCTTTGGTCCTTGTTAATGTCTCCCCGTAATTTACCAAAGGGGGTCCAACCTAACATGCTTTCTCTTGACATCTGTTCTTATTTATTTATTTTCAGTTTTTGACATTCACTTCCATAAGCTTTTGAGTTTTAAATTTTGTCCCCCTCTCTCCCCTCCTCCCCAAGATGGCATGCAATCTGATATAGGCTATACATATACATTCATATTAAACATTTTCATATTAGTCATGTTGTAAGAATTAGGACCAATGGGAGGAATCATGAGAAAGGAGAAACAAAACAAAACAAAACAACAACAAAGAGAACTGATAGTATGCTTCAGTCTGCATTCAGACTCCACAGTTCTTTCTCTGGATGTGGATGGCATTTTCCATCATGAGTCTTTTGCAGATGTCTTAGATTCTTGCATAGCCCTTCTCGATAAGTCTGTCAAGGTCAGTCATTGCACAATGTGGCTGTTACTGCATACAGTGTTCTCCTGGTTCTGTTCATTTCAATCTGCATCAGTTCGTCTAAGTCTTTCCAGGTTTTTCTGAAGTCTGCCTGCCCATCTTATACACAATAGTATTCCATTACATTCATATACCATAACTTGTTCAGCCATTTTCTCCATTGATAGACATCCCCTCAATTTCCAACTCTTGGCCACCACAAAACGAGCTGCTATAAATATTTTTGTACATGTGGGTCCTTTTCCCATTGGTATGATCTCTTTGGGATATAGACCTAGAAGTGGTATTGCCGGGTCAAAGGGTATGCACAGTTTTATAGCCCTTTGGGCATAGTTTGAAATTGTGCTCCAGAATGGTTGGATCAATTCACAACTCCATCAACAATGCATTAGTGTTCCAATTTTCCCACATCTTCTCCAACATTTATCATTTTCCTGTTTTGTCTTGTTAGCCAATCTGATAGGTGTGATGTGGTACCTCAGAGTTATTTTGATTTGCATATTTCTAATCAGTAGTGATTTGGAACATTTTTTCATATGACTATAGGTAGCTTTAATTTCTTCCTCTGAAAACTGCCTATTCATATCCTTTGACCATTTATCAATTGAGGAATGACACATATTCTTATAAATTTGACTCAGTTCTCCATATGTTTGAGAAATGAGGCCTTTATCAGAGACACTGGCTGTAAAAATTGTTTCCCAGCTTTCTGCATCCCTTCTTATCTTGGTTGTGTTGGCTTTGTTTGTGCAAAAACATTTCAATTTAATGTAATCAAAATCATCCATTTTGCATTTCATGATGTTCTCTATCTGTTGCGTGGTCATAAATTCTTCCCTTCTCCATAGCTCTGACAGGCAAACTATTCTTTGCTCTCCAAGTTTGCTTATAGTATCAGCCTTCATATCTAAATCATGTACATCATCTTGGTATAGGGTGTAAGATGTTGGTCTGTGCCTAGTTTCTGCCATACTATTTTCCAGTTTTCCCAGCAGTTTTTGTTAAATAGTTCTTATCGCAGAAGTTGGAGTCATTGGATTTATCAAACAGTACATTACTATAGTCATTGAGTATTGTGTCTTGCATACCTAAGCCATTCCACTGATCCACCACTCTATTTCTTAACCAGTACCAAGTAGTTTTGATGATTGCTGCTTTATAATACAATTTAAGATCTGGTACAGCTAGGCCACCTTCCTTTGCACTTCTTTTCATTAATTCCCTGGCTATTCTAAACCTTTTGTTCTTCCAAATGAATTTTATTATTTTTTCTAGCTCTATAAAATAATTTTTGGTAGTGTGATTGGCACATAATGAATAAGTAAATTAATTTAGGTAGAATTGTCACTTTTATTATATTAGCTCAGCCTACCCATGAGCAACTGACATTTTTACAGTTATTTAGATCTGACTTTATTTGTGTGAAAAGTGTTTTGTAATTGTGTTCATATAGTTCCTGGGTTTGTTTTGGCAGGTTTTCTCTTGACATCCTGAAGGAACTAGAGAGAACATGGCCTGTCCATCACTCTCCCTCTCTCTTACCATATGACCAGCCCATCGTTTTTGTTTACATATTTCTTTTATGACATCTATTATGCTACTTTAGGGGAATTCTTTGTAAAGTGTCAAAGCCTACTTGCACCCACCATATACCTCTATTGACTTTTGGGTAATCCTTGACTTTAATTCTTTAGGGACTATAGTGTCCTCACAGCGTTACATTAGCAGAAGGATATCATTGGGTTTTTTTTTTTTGAGGATGACCTTTTTAATCATATATGTGAATGGTAGCATAGAATGTACAACAGAATCAGATCTTTAGGTGGGTAGATCAAATAGTCGTCCAGAATCCAGTAAAATGGTATATAGTCACTGATGGTCGGTGTAATCACTGAAGCAAGATCCGTTAATATAACTTAGTCCAACTTGATGAAGCCAATGTCTTTTGCGTACCGCCGGAAGCACCGGCGGCACATGTTCAGGCCATATTTGCGGATCAGGCCATGCCGGTTCAAACAGACACGACTGAGACCCCTGGCCGAATTTGCGAGGGTGACTCCAGTAGAGCTGCTGGTGACCCATGGCGCCACTAGCAAAGACCGGAGACCGATATCATTGGTTTTTAAAGGATGGGCCATTATTTCAGGAAGAAGCTTCTAACTTAGGTCTTTTGATTCTAACCCTAAGGCTTTTTCCACTATACCCTGCATTCTCAGCTATAATATTACATTGTTGTAATCTGCCTTCCTTCTTCCCTCATCCTTCCCCACAAGAAAACTATAAATGCCATGTAAGCAGGAATCTGTCTGACTTACACTGTATGTCCCTCCCTGAAAGGTTACCAGGAACACAGTTAGGCCTCTGTCAGGCAATGGCTGGCTGCCTTCTAATTCCTTTAAGAATTTTTTTAAATTAAAATTTATTCTTTTAATTAACAAATCTATTGTCTCTTCCTCCCATCCATTCTCACCTCCCCCTAAATGTGAGGGAAAAAAAAAACCAAATTCCTAATAACAACCATTTATAGTCAAGCAAAACAAATTCCCTCAATGGCTGTGTTAACTAACACACACAGGTACGTCTTGTTCTAAACCCTGAATCCAACACCTTTCTGTGAGACATACTTCATCTCTGGTTTTCTGTAATCATAGGTAGTGATTTTCTTGATCAAAGTTCTAAACAGCTTTGAGTTGCTTGTATTCACAATGTTGTTATTGTAGAAATTGTTGTCCTGGTTCTACTAATGTTCTTCACCAATTTATTTAAGTCTTAAAAATTGTTCATTTTTATAATATTGATGCTGTAGTATAAATTGTTCTGGTTCTGCATCAACTCATACAAAAATTTCCATGTTGGTTTGAAATCATCTTGTTCTCCATTTCTTACAGTACAACAGTATTCCATTTCATTGATGAATCATAATTTCTTCAGCCATTACCCAATTGATGGGACCCTTAGTTTCCAGTTTTTTGCTACCACATAAAGAATGCCTCTATTTTTGTGCATATAGGACCTTTTCTTCTTTGTTTCAGTTCTTTGGGATATAGATCTAGCAGTGTCATAGCTGGGTCAAAGGGCACAGTTTAGTAAACTTTTGTGTATAATTCCAAATTATTTTCCAGAACTGTTGTACCCTATCTTCCCACAGTCATTCTAGCATGTCATTTTTTTTCAATAAGCTTTGCTATTCTTATGGCTGCCCTCTAATTCCATCAAGTTTGATAAATGAAAGGTGTAACAAACTGTAAGTATTTCTTTAAACTTCATTGAAGACCATAACATCTTGTTGTCTGTTACATTCCCCTTAACATTCAGCTAGGTGGGTAGAGCAACAGGCCTAGAATCAGGAAGACATGAATTCAAATCTGGATTCAGACACTTTCTAGCTGAGTGACCCTCGGATTGCCTCAATTTCCCCATCTGTAAAATGGGGATAATAATAGTACTTATCTTCCAGGGCTGTTGGGAGGATCAAATGTGATGATTGTGAGTGCTTAGCATAGCACCAGATGTATAGTAAGCCATTAGTCCATCACCTTGGCTGTAGGAAAATCAATTGATGAAGGGTCTGCAGATCAGTTCCTCCTCTCGATTAAATAACTACTGTATCTGTTTTTACTGATGAGGAAGCTGGGGCCCAGCACAGTTAGATAGGTGGCATCCCCTGCCCTGCATTCACATGGAGAAAACACTGGATTTGTAGTCACAAGACTCAGGCATGAATCCTAGCTCTGCTGCTCACTACCTGTGTGACTTCTCCCCCTGTGAAATCAAGATATTGACCTAATCGTTCTTGGCTCCTTCCAAATCTGAGCACAAGTGCCCGGTCTCCTCCCCTAGCATCTCCCAACATGGCCTAAGTCAGGGAGTGCCTGTCAAAGCACTAAACAGGGAAGGAGACGACTTGAGTTAGAATTCTGGCTCTGCTGCTTGCTATAGTCTGGTGACCGTGGGCAAGACTCTGTCCCTCTTTGTTCCTCTGTTTCCTCCTGTGTAAAATGAGAGGGTGAAACATCATTTTGAATCAGATGCTCTTTCTTTGTCCTTCTACTACTGCTCCCAGAGCTAAGGACCAAGATCCTTTTGGTGAATTGTAGGGTTTCTGCTTCCCTAGACAAGTCCACAAGCCTTGGTAGTCCTAACTACCTTTTTTTTTGGCATGTTCATTTGAAACTTTCCTATAGCAATCTCCTGTAACACTTCCCCCTTACTAGGGCTCGTGGCCCCATCTTTCCTAAGAGTTATGCTGAGCCTTATACTTTCTTTCTTCAGTCACAAGTTTCTGATATCATACAGGTATACAGTAGCTCATAACCATAGGCCCTCCCAGGATACAAATTTCCAGCTCCATTCACTATCTCTCATCCCAGATCCTCTAGCTCTCAGCTGTGGACTCTTCTGCCTTGGATGCCACATCTGATTTCAGTTTCCATGAGGCTAGGTCAAACAATTCAGATGCAGGGGTGGGGAACCTGAGGCTGAGATGCCACATATGGCTCTCTAGGTCCTCAAGTGCAGCCCTTTGACTCAGTCTAAGTTTTACAGAACAAATCCTTTTTCCCCTTAATAAAAGGATTTGTTCTGTAAAACTTAGACTCAGTCAAAAGGCAGAACCCAAGGCCCTAGAAGGCCACATGTGGCCTCAAGGCCGCAGGTTCCCCACCCCTGATCCAGACAAATCCTATATAGAGGACCATTTTACCTTTGGTTATTTGCAGGGCATAGAAGGCACTAGAAGGTGGAGGACATAATCGAGTGGCAAACCTAACTCAGTGATTGTAGGGTTCTTTCTTTCACACTACCTTCTCCCTTCTTTCAGACCTTTGTGGGGAGAGAAGACATAATTGTCTTCTAGTATTGTCATTCAAAAGAGGGATTAGATTTAACTTTGTTTAGCCCCAGAGAGGAGAACTAGGAGCAGAGGGTGAAAGTTGAAAAGAAAACTATCAAGGCACTTTCTAGAGCTGTCCAAAGCTGGTCGAGTTGGTGGGACCCCTGTCATTGGAGGTCTTCAGGTGACATTTGGATAACCACTTGTAGGGTCCCTTGTAGAGGGAATTCTTCTGCAGGTTTGGGTTGTACTTGATGGCTGCTGGGGTCCCTTTGAGCTAGGAAACAGTGATTGTATGGGACCGATTTCCACAGGAGAGACAACACTTAATACACCAAAATGGATGAAAACGTACCTGGGAAAATGCTCCAACACCTTTGGAGGTCAGTGTGTTCTGCTTTAGCCCTGGGAATCTGAAGCAATCCCAAGAAGTTTGGTTTTGGCTTGGCTATAGAAAACTATATTTGGGAAGCCTCAGCTTCCATCCGAGATCAGCCTAGGGGTTTGAGTCCACAACGTAGGCAAAGGGAATCCGCTCATTGGGCCCTCAAACTGTTCCAGAGGATCTGAACCAGGAATGACAGGATGTTTGAAGACTCTTTCGGTTTCTATGGGTGGGCTTTCCCAGGAGGAAAACTAAGCTGGAAAGGAATCTTTCCCCCCTCCATAGGTCAGAGTGGCATATGCCTAAGGCACTCAGTGTGGGGCTTATGGTAGTGGGGTGGGTCCGAGAGAGGAAAAGAGAAGAGATTCTAAATACTGAAATGTCTGAAAAGAATTGGGTGGGGATCCAAGATTTAGGAAACGATGCTACTGAAGAAGTAAAGGTTGATGACTGGGCCGGAGGAGTCTGGTGGGGAAAGAGAAGAGCACTCATGTGTTGGAGAGAGCTGGGAATTCCCAGGTGTGCGGGTGCAGCTAGAGATAGAGCCTGCAGGCTGTCCCTCGATGCCCACCCCTGCCCCACCCCACTTGTTCCAACCTCAGGGCAGCTCCTATAGTTTTCTTTGGCTCCCCTGAGCCCTGCTCCTGCTCCTCCCCCTCTCCCCTCTCCCCCCTCCCCACCGCAAAGCAACTGGCTTCCATTACCCCTGACAGCTCAAGAGCAGCAGCCCAGCCCCCTCCCCCTCTCACCCCCACCTCTACCCCCCTCCCCTGACCGACTCCCTGCCGTTCCCTTTTATGGACAGAAAGAGAGAAGAGACGGGGGGAGGGGGGGAGCGGGGAGTCCCCAGGGGGAGGGGAAGCTAAGTGGGCAGCGAAGGGGTAAAAGTGTTTTAAGAAGCCCCTTCCCTAGCTTATGACCTCTCTAGCCTCAAAGACACCCAAGACGGGGCTCCTTTCCCCTGGGTCCGGGTCTCATCCTCTCCCCAGCCCCTCCTCTTACCGGGAACCCGGGACTCTTCTTTCGAGGCTCGGCCCTCCCCCCACCCACATCCGGGGGGTGATTTCCCACTTGACCAAAGAGCCAAGATTTGAGGTTTGGATTCCGGGAGGGTGGCCCGCCCGTCCCCAAGCCCTGTCGATGGGAGGGGGCATTTCCTGATGCTGATCCTGAACCCTTGAACCCTTGAACCCTTCCCCAGCCAGGACATGCACTGGGCAAATTTCAGACACTCTCCCCTCCTCCCCCACTCCCCCGCTCCGCTTTTTTTCTTCTTTTTTTAGGATCAGAGGACAAAAGGCTGGGAAGCGCTCCTTGGGCTGGCGGGAGGGAAGACCTTTTTTCCCATTGAAATCTCTGCCTCGTCTCCCAGCTCTGGCTCCGTGTACCCCGACGCTCATTCTCCTGCCCCAGGGAGGAACGGTCTCGAACCCAAGACCTAGAGGAGTGCAGCAGCTGCGTAGGGCGGCTTGACAAAGCCCAAGAGGAAACACCTGGCGGGAAGAGGGCGGGGGCAGCGGCCCAGGGGGCCTCAACGGGAAAAGGCGGGGCGCTAGGGGCGGGGAGGGCACAGAGGTCAGGCCAAGCCGCTTCCCAGAGCCCGGGGCGCGCTCTCTGGCCAAGCCCGATATTGGCTCCTCGGTGTCGGGAAGAGGCTTCCCCGGCCTGCCCATCTTCCTGACCTTTGCACTAGGGCCCTAGCCAGCTGTGGCCAGCTGTTCTACGCTAGCCAAGCTGTCTCGGGGCTGAAGGCAGGAAGCAAGCAGGGCAGGGACGGGTGTGTACCTCTGTGTAGGAGGCTGGGCTCAGTTTGGGGGTGGGGTGTCTGTAGTTGTAGGAGGCTGGCCTCAGAGGGACCGTCAGTATGTCTATTTGTGGGTGTGAAAGGCCGGATTCACTAGGTGTGGGGTTGTAAATGGAGGAGGCTGGTCTCTGAGAGTATGAGTGTCAGTCTATGTCATTGTGATGGTTAGTAACGGTTGAGTTATAAGGTGTTTTACCTTGAATGTATTCTCACATCCCCAAACTGTCAAGAGCCATGTCCTGATTTCTTTTGGCTCCAGCATTTTATGTTATTTGCTCAGATACTGTACATCAAAGCAGTGTATGTGCTCATTGCTATTGTCATGAAAAACTTTAGAATTCGGAAGCCTGGCTAAGCTGTCATTTTTTGCCAATGAAGTCAATAAATGTCAGCTGAAAGGGAACTTGCAGGCCATTTAGTCCAAGCCGTACCTGATCAAGAATCCCAATATATGGTCTTCCAGCCCTTGCTTGTAAGGCCTTCCTCCTTAAAGACCCCCACTTCCCCAGGCAGCCCATCTGAAGCACTCTGGGGCAACTGTAAGTGTTAGGAAGTTTTTTCTTGCATCTTTTTGAAACTTCCTTTTGCTTCATTGTAAAAGTAATGAACTCTCCTGGTGAACTGGCAATGTTGACCAAAATCCAGGTTTAAGTGGTCATGTGCATGTTAAGTTAGTAATAAGGGAACCTTTCATTGTTTTCCCTTGGTATGGTGGAAAGCACCTTAGATTTAGAGACAGCACCTGGATTTGAGTCCCAGGTCAAATGCTGTGAATACCCAAGTGACCAGATCATCTCTATCCTCTGCTAAGAAAACATCTATAGCTCTTAAGTGCCTACTAAATAATGAACTTATGCCCAAAATGCCTTAGCTTGGCATTCCAGGATCCTCTGGGAGCCAATCTCCTCTTTTGTGAAATAGAACTAAGTAACACTGGCATTACCTAATTCACAAGGTCGGAATGAGGAAAGTGCTTTTGTAAACCTTGGTCCTGTCTCCTCCTTGCCAGTCCCCCATGTCAGCTGTACATTTTAGCCCAAATGGCCTACATATTGTTCCTCATACATGATATTGCCTCTCTGGCCGCTATGACTGCACAGGATGCCACCCACCCTTTTTTCCTCTACCTCTCTTGAGTCCTTAGCTCTTTTCTAATGAGGCCTTCCATGGGCCTGCTGTTTGTGGTTCTCTCCCCTTCCATCGCTGGGCATATATTTTGTATTTCCTTATCTGTGTATTTGTTTCTTTCCAGAATGTAAACTCCTTGAAGGCAAGAACTGTGTCCCTTTTTGGCATCTCAGGAGCCCCTGTACCTGGACCCCAGCAAGGGACTTAATAAACATTTGTAACTGAATTGGACATAAGAGTCAGAGTTTGGGAAGGGTGTCCTGTGTGCAGGCTGGGATGGGGAAAGTGTGTACATGAAGGAATCTAGGCTCTGAAGTGGGATACCTGTGCAGGAGGTAGGACTCTGGAGGGAGGGAGGCGGGCTGGCTTGCATGCGTGCGTGCAGGAGGCCCAGCTGTGGGGCGATGTCCTAGAATAAGGAAGCGGGGCTCAGAGGTGGGGCATGTGCAGGAGAGGTGCGGGATGGGGAGAGGGAGAGAGAGATCCCAGCTCCCTCCGTCGCACAAACAGCGCGAGTTGTCCGAAAAGCCCAGGCACCGGCTCCCTCTGCAGGTCTGGCGGGTCGGTGGGGGCAGAGGGCTGGCGCATGCGCACGAGCCTTGACGAGGCGTTCCGTTTCTGGCCCGCCCAACTGAGCCCAAGGGAGCATACGAGGCGGCGGGGCGAGGGACTAGAGTGGCCATTTCCTCCGCTCGCCACGCGCGGCCGGCCACGTTTCCTTTGGGGTGCGCAGACTCCTCGTAGTTCCGGTCCGGCGCCGCAAAGCTGCTCTGTTTCTGCAAACACTGTGGGAACGCCGAGAAACAAGTGAGAGAGGCTGGGGCGGCGGCGGGTTCAGTGTGCGGGGCGGCGGGGCGGAGGCGCGGGCGGCCCGGCCCGCAGGGCCCGTCCGCTGGCGGTGGCTGAGCCCGGCCCGCCGGCTCTGCTCTGTCCCTAGGATGATCACGGACGTGCAGCTGGCCATCTTCGCCAACATGCTGGGCGTGTCGCTCTTCCTGCTCGTGGTCCTCTATCACTACGTGGCCGTCAATAACCCCAAGAAGCAAGAGTGAGGCGGCGCGGCCCCGCTGCAGGTAATGCCTTCCTGCCCTCCGGAGCTGGCGGCGGAGAGAGCCCGCTCGGGCCAGCCCTGGCTTCACCTGCGCCCTTCCCTTGTGTCTCCCAGATGGCTCTGTGCTCTGGAGGGAGCGTTTTCGTGCTCGTCTCTCCTGCCTGCTCAGAGCTGAGGATGCCCCAAGCCTGAGCCCAGGAACGGCCCTCGTGGGACGCGGAGGCACCTGCCACCAGGACCAAAAGCCGAGAAGAGAATGGGAAGCAGCTCCTCCAAGGCTGAGGGGTTTGGGCCCCTATTAAACATCCCCCTCCTCTTTTGAGGCTAAACTGGCATTTGTTAAGAGGCAGAGATTGCTTACTGGGAGATGGGAGTGGGGAAGAGCTGGAGTGGTTCCTATGCACAGTGGGTAAAGAGCCGCAGATCGCCCTGCGTGGGTCTTCAGGTTGGCCACGAAGAAAAAAGGCTACCGAGGATTTGGGTGAGGGAGAGATCTTTGGAGACATCCCGTCCCTCTGGCCTTCTTCCGCAGGAAGGGGGCCGCAGCAGCAACATTCTCTTCTCTTTTCCAGGGTCCCCTGATAAGGTCTGAAGCTAGACGGAGTGTGTGTGGTAGGGGGTCTTTATACTACATTCAATCCTGTCCACCTTTCAAAATAGCAAACTTTTATTGAGGTTTTTTTTTCCAAACAACTTTTATTTCCTCAGTCTTCCCTATCCTATGAAACAAGCCAGAGGCAAAATCTGCCACTGAACAGGGCTCAGTGTAGGGGCTGATTCCTTTTCCAACCCACCAATATAAAAAATATATATATATGGTCCCAAATTCCTGTGCTGTGGAGGGAGGGATGGGGCTGGGAGGTCCCTGCTCCTTTGTCCTGCTCCAAAGTGGGCCCGGAACAATGAGGCTGACTCTCTAAGGAGCCATGGTTGTTACAGGGTGGGGAAACGACTGGTTAGGGCACTTCCTGTGCCCCAAAACCATGGCAAGATGTCCTACCATGGAGTCAGAGGCTATATCATACTCTGGGAGACTGAGTGATTGGGGAGGGCTTGATAATAGAACAACCCTCAGGCTGTCCCAGTGCCCCCCCACTGTAACAAGTTGGGGGCTGGGAGCAAAGGATAGGACAGGCCAGAAGTGAGGAGGCAGGAGCGGAGTGGGGCCGTGGGGGCCCAACCAGGTACAGCCTGTAACAGAAAAGAGGGGAGTCAGGCTGATGAATTCTGCCCCTTCTCTACTCTCAGCCTAGAAGGATCTGAGCTTTGGATGAGGGAGGGAAGGGAAGGGGGCACCAGAGTTCTAAGGCCTTTCTTCTGTGAGGGAAGGGGGAATCTCAGCTGTAAGTTTGCTTGGTGGGGAAAAGGTAATGCCTTGGTAGGAATGTCAAGGAGGCTTAATTTTTCAGTGGGATTGTGCATTTGAACCCTAGGGTGACCAAAGGAATTGGGGAAATTAAGATCCTTAGTGAAAAGATAAAGCTGTGAAGAAGGGCAAGAATGAGGGTGCAAATCACATGACCTAAGTCAGGTTCATGGAATCAGACTCATGTGGAAGAGTGTCATGGCCCTTGTACTCACCCTGGTGCAGCAGAGCAGGATCCTGGCTCTGGCTCAGAGCTGTCCCTGGTCCGGGGGATGGGGGATGTGGGGCCCGAAGAGCCTCTCATCCCTCTGCCAGGCGGCGATGAGCCCCGGCCCAACCCGGGCCTAGCCTGTATGGATAGGGGGTGGCGCTGAGGGCTAGACTCTTCCCCTGAGCTTCTCACTTCCTGGACTTGATTCTGGCATCTCCATGGAGGGAGTGTGGTACAGTAGGGGATTAACACAAAGGAACTAGGACTTAGAACTCCTGGGGACTGTCCCTAACTGGGACAGGTAATGTGGGATTGGGGCAAAGGACTTTAGTCTGGATTGTGTCTTCCAGGGTCTTACCCAGGGTGGGGATAGTAAAAGGGTCCAGGTGCTCTGCAGTTTTGAGCCTCTGCGGCCCTTCCATGGCAAGGGGCTGGATGAGCAGAGAAAGCTCTCCATGGGGAAATGGTAGGGTGTGTGCAAACCTCCCTCAGAGTTCCTCTACTCCTCAGCCCCTGCCAGGGGAGTTTATCCTCAGTCGCCCAATCACGTCTTGCCTATACCCGCTTCTGCCAACCCAAAGTGGTTCAACACTAGCCTGGGGGCCTTGTCTGACTGGGGTTGGTGGCATGGCTGCTCCTTGGAGCAGCAGCCAGAGGTGTTACCTGGGGAATCCGGGACCCCTCCTGGCGGAAACTCTCCTCGGGCAGTTCTGGGCAGAAAGAGAGGAGAGGCTGAAGGCAAGGACAAGAAAAGCCAAGGCTAGGAAGCTGAGGTTGGGCTGTGACTGGCAGAAAGAATGAGGCTATGGAAACTGGAATTGTGGGTTGGGGAATTGTTGCTAGCTGGGGGGTTAAGTAGATTGCTATGGATTTCTTATGGCGAATATCCCAAGTTCCCCACTTTGGCAATAGACCAGTGTTAGACATTTTCCCTCCCACTACCAGAATGAAGGATTTGCTGGATCAGGGCTCTGTTAGGGCAACTGTGCTGGGAACAGGGATAGGCCACAAAGTATTACCTGCAGTCGAGCCCTGATGCAGGGGGTGCGAGACCCACTCCCCAGCAGCCCCTTCCCGATAACCATGACAGTCTCTGGTTTATCCCCTGCTGACAAGAGTGAGCAGCTACTCCCTAGAGATTAAAAGAAAATTATCACTGGAATGGAATCATGCCGAAGAGGTTCAAGGACTACAGATGATAGCATCTGAAAGATGATTTTGAATTAATGTCTTGGGGATGGCATGGAACCCTAATCTGGCTCTAGTTAGAATTTGGCTACAAAACTGTTTAAAGGAGTTGCCCAATCTTGAGTGCAAAGTAGATATGCCAGGAACTCTAGTCATTATGTAAATCAAATTTTAAGAAATAAGGTCAGAATCCAAGACTGGAGAGGGCATCTGAGCTGGTAGCTACAGTGGAAACCAATAAGAGGAGGACTACTGGTGTGGGAGTGGATGACCAGAAGGTGCTCTGTCACACAGAACTCACCAAGAGGGAAGAGATTTGTTCCAGACAAGTAGAACTAGATATGAAAAGGCACCTGCAAAAGGCTGCCCTTATCTGGTTTCCAGTGTCCTACCATGACAATGATTTGGAGATGAGGTACCTTGGGCAACTTGGAAAAAGTCCCTTTAGAGGGCTCTATGTGAGTAGGCACAAATCAAGGTCTGTTTTTAAGTCATAAAATTCCAGTTTCTTTTGGAGGATATAAATGTTTTATGTGGGGCATTAGGATAATCCAGGCTTGTGACTAGGGGTACAAATGAGGCTTTAATAAAGGATAGATCAAAGCTATATTGTTTCAATAAGGAAGCCAGGCTAGGTGGCAGCAGAGGTGAAAGATACTTATCTAAAGCTCTGTTGATGAGACTGACTTTGGGGCCATCGACTGGAGGAATGGGGGAAAGTTGGCTAGAACATAAAACAGTGGCATGAGGTACAGACCTGCTATACCAAGTGAGGTAGGCAGTAAGCAAGTGCCTATGTTTCTTGAAGGGGCTGGGCCAGCACTAGGAGGAGTTAGGGGCGAGTCCAAGCTGCCTGTGGTAGGGCGATTGGCCAGTGGTTGCTGCCTCCGTCTCCTGTCCTGGCCTCGGGACTCTAAGCAGAGATTAACATAAGTAGATAAAAGGGCAAGTCAGTAGGGGGCGTTCTTCACTGCCCAGCTTGCTCCCCTCACTGGATGATGTGATGGGGCCTGGGTTTTACCTCTTTCCTGGAGTAACCCTCGGATGGAGAGGATCTCTAACAAACATTATAGAGATTCAAAGGCAAAGGAAATTAATTTTTTTCTCTAGTTAGTAGAACTTAAGTATAATGCTAAGAACTGAACCCAGGGTTTGTCTCTTCCATCTTGGTCCTTTTTTTGGGAGAAACCATGGCCTTGACTGTTCCAACTGCATCTTGAAGTCTATCCAGTAACCTAGTCACAGATTATGTAGTATTGTCATTTACTGTTTTTCCTCATCTCATAAGTGCTCTTCTTATCCCAAAGGGTCTCTTGGACAACCACTCCCATTGAGGACCCTCTTCCCTATAGCCTGCCACTGAGTTTCAATCTTCTAAGATTATGCATATTTATCAGATTGACTGTTACTTCCCATCCAGTTTTGTAAACCTTTAGCTAACCTGGTTCCTATTTCTTTTACCTGCTCGGATTTTCCAGTCTGTAGTAACCCAACTCTGCCCATGACCTTGTCTTTGCTTCCCTGCTGTGTTGCTGCTGTCCTCTCTTTCTTCTGTTGTGCTCCCTGCATCTGTCACACACAAGGAGGGGATCCAGGGCTAGTTTCCTCAATAGAGAAGAGGGAAATAGGACTGGCCAAAAGTTGGCAGAACTTTTACCCAGACCAAATTCCATTTCTGTTCTCCCTAATTTTCCTAATAGATTTAGTGTCTATTCCTGGGCTCCTGCCTTTGTGGGCTTCTAGGATGGAGGAAGGGGAGTACTGCTTGAAGGCATTTCCTGATCTTGAGTATGCATGGTTAGGACTGTGTTCTGAATATTATCAGGTAGTACTTTCTCATAAAGGCCAAAGAGCAGCAGTGGTTTAGAAATTACATGCAGCAACGATAGCTGGCCAAGCTGGAAGCCACACTGATGCCAGCCTTAATCTGTTTTCTCCATAGAGTTGACATTGCTTGTACTGACCTGCACTAACCGATTTTTCTAGATTGTAGTCTGTTCTGTTTTGAGGTGGCAAGGATTGTTGAGACTCTTGGGCAACTGCTGAGAGGAGTGGAGGCTGCTGCCACTGTGGAGCTCCTTTCCACATTGTATTTGCTCTGCAAGGTATTTGCTCCTAAGCTTCAGAGAGTGACTGTACTAAGAAATGTAGTAAGGAAGAAACAGAAGTGATATTGTTGTGGAGTTTACAATAACTCACTTAGATCAGCGTTCTTAATCTTTTTTGTGTCAGACTCTTGCATTCTGCTGAAGCCTAGGAACTCCTCAGAATAATGTTTTTAAATTCATAAAATAAATAGGATTATAAAGGAAATCAATTATATTGAAATACAGATTTCAAAATAATTTTTTAAAAAAGTTTACAGACTCCTGGTTAAGAACCTCTGACTTAGCTAGATGAGAAGCTAGAAAACAGATCACGATTCTAGCATGAAGGCAAGATAAACTAGCGACAAGGGACTTCAGTTATCTAGAGATCTGATGGATTCTTTACCAAAAACAAAGCTAACAATTTCCTGGCTTACCTAAATGCCAGCTGCATCCCTCAGAAGATGGAGAAACAAGGGGAGCTGCTAGCCTGACAATAATTCTGACCAACAAGGGTGATAACCTTGGGGGAAACAACTTTTAAGATTACTGCTAAAGGAGGGGAAAGCCAGGCTAGTCTGTATATTCTATTTTTGAGAGCAGATTTCAAAGGGTTCAACAAAAGGTTAGGTAGATCAAGGTAAGTGAGCCTGGGAGGGCTACCTGGAAGAAATAAAATCCTAAAGATGCAAAAATAAATAGTTCCATCGGGAAGAAAGAAAGGAGTTGTGTAGACACTCATGGAGATGCACAGGAAATTCACTGGCCCGCTTAGGTAGTATTATTAAAAAGATTATATGGGATAATAGCAGATGATAGACAACAGAATGTATTTATTATGTTCAGTTTTGCATTTTTTTCTCTGTCAAAGGTCCTTGTGCTGGAAAGGACAGGACAAAAAATGTTAAAAGGGATTGAAAAGCCAAGACAAGCAGATACTAAGCTTATCCCAGCTGTGTTGAGTGAGTTCAAGTCAGCAGTCAGGCGTGCCTAGGTAGATGTTATTGCTAAGCCACAGTGAATGATCTTTGAAAAGTTATAAAGGGAGGATTTACGAACATCTAGAAAAAGAAATGGTGATCATTAAGTCAGCATGGTTTCATCAAGAATATGCTTTTCTCCACTAAATTTTCCAACAGAGTAACTAACAAGAGTCTAGTCACTAGACTGACATTGAGAATGCTATAGAAAGAATGTCTGGACTTCACAAAACATTTGACAATGTCGTGCTATTCTTATGGAAAATATTTAGTGGTATGGGCCGGATGATATTACAGTTAGGTGTCTTATATGGTTGAATGACTGGATTTAAAGAATTAGGGCTTGATAACTTCTTGGAGGGAGGCCTTTAATGGAGTTTACCAGGGATATATAAAAGCTCCATACTATTTACATTTTCATCAGTATTTTAGATCGTATATTTATCAGATTTGCAAATAAGGTGAAGCTGGGAAGGATAATTAACAGGTTCAGGGTAAAAATAATGATAATCACTAGCATTTATATATCACTTTAAGGTTTGCATACAGTATCTTACTTGATCTGCACAATAACCATGTGAAGTAAGTGCTACCATTGTCCTCATCTTGTAGATGAGGAAACAGACTGAGCAAAGTTAAGTTGATTTACCCAAGATTACACAGCTAGAGTCTGAGGTAGAATATGAATTCAGGTCTTCCTCACTCCAAGTCCAACACTATACTAGTTAACTTGATAGGATGGAGGGGCTGATTTTAAAGGCTTGCATTTGAGTTTGGAGGGGGGAAAAAGGACTAATTTCATAAAACAAGGATAGAAGAGGCATTAGTAGACAGCAGTTCACCTGGATGAGATCTTTGGGTTTTAATACACAATCTCAATATTAAGCAAAGCAATTAAAAAAAAAAAGCTAATATGATCTTAGGCTGTACTGAAAGGCACCATGTCCAGAGAATGCTCTTCAATTCTGGGCACATTTTAGGAAAGCCATTTGTAAACAGCCCTATCCAGAGGACGGCAACTAGGATGGTAAAAAAACTGAATCCAGGTCACACCTTAGAGGATTTGTTGAAGGAACTGGGGATTTTTAGCTTTGAGAAAAGCAGTGTTAGGAGTAAGAGTGGAGTAAACCTGGAAGACTGTCCTGTGGAAGAGGCATCATTCTTATTTGCTTGTTCTTAGAAGAGAGAACTAGCAGTTTGGGGTAGAAATTACAGATTTTAGCTCAGTGCTATCCCAAAGTGGAATAGGCTGTCTTGAGTAGGCAGCAGGTACCCAGTTACTTAAATAGGAGGAGACAGGTTGACCAGTTTTGGTGTATGTTATGAGTTAGACTACACAACAGCTGAGGTTTCCTTTAACTCTGAGACCATGTTAAAGAAAGGCAGGGTTGGCTCCCAGACCATATCCTCACAGAGGCTTCCATTCATGGGGTTGGAAAAAGCTGGCCAAGTTGGTAGGTCACCTACATGACCATACTAGTAAACTAAGAAATGAACTCAGTCTTGCACAGGTTACAGCTGTCATTATGGGCATCTGGCACAATTACTCTGAGCAGCTTGTCCAAGTCCTGCCTACATTGGTCAAAGTTGGGAATTTTGAAGTCTAGAACTATGGTGAATGTAATAGATATTGCCTATATCATGGAAATACATATGCTGTGTTCCTTCTATCACACTTGGGTAGCAGGTACCCAAGACCCCAGCTACACTAGATTAACTGTTTATATCCACAAAACTGTGTTGAGAGTAAATTGAATTTAAGAGCTATAAGGACAGAAGGCAAGATGCCAAGCCTCCTGAATTCAGGAGGAGATACTGGATGATAAAAGTTAAATTTGGGGCCAGGATTTCAGGGGAGCAATGGCAGGAGCTCTGGGTCCTGTCGGATTGCACACATTGATGACGGTAAGAAGGCCCTAAACCTCCTAATGCAAGGGTGGGGAACATGTGGCCTAATGACTAGACAGACATTCATGTTCCTAGCTTTGGGCAGTGTAATGGTGGAGAAAGGCACTAGATTTGGAAGCATGATCTGTTCAAATCCTGGCTTTGCCATAGATTGCATCATAACTTCCCTGGGCCTTAAGTTTCCTCATTTGTAAACTGAGGGGCCTCAACTAGATAACCTCTAAGGTTCCTTCCAATTCTAAATCTGTGATCTTTCAGCTGTGGGCTAGAGGAAAAAAGTGGAAAATTTCAGAGGACAAGCCATTTTCTAGCCCACAGTATTTGTCTTGCTGAGATGCTGGGGCCTAAAATCTACCAATCCATATCTATCCGTAAATCAATAGTCAATCACACTTTCACTGGGAAATGGACCTAGCATACAGAAACTGTGAAATGTGGCCAGAGTCAAATTCTTGGCCATAGCCTAAAGATCCTGAATATTGTCCACTGTTATTGGTCCAGAAATGTTAGTCCAGAAACTGTTTTTCTTAAGGTTGCAGTGGGGACATGACTGGGGTGTTCATTCAAGTGGACATGGTCAGTAGCAAGAAAGAATACATAACTGGAGAGAATGAGATAAGTTTGGAGATGATCTGAGTCATCCACACAACAGGCGCTAGTTGAAAGAGATTAATTTTTCTGAAAAAAGTACAGGCCTCTGCACTGAGCACCTGTATCATTAAAGCTAACAAGAAACAACTTAAAAATGAGGATGGTACGAGGACCAAGGTTTTTCTCTGAAGTCAAGAAGAAGGTGGCTAGAACTAGGATATGGTAATGGAATTTAAGTGTAAAACCCAAGAATCTTTCTGAGGCCTTATACTACAGCTTGACTTTTATTCTATAAATTTGAGTTCCAGTGAGGCAAGGCTCAGTAGTAGAGCAGAAAGAACATTGGAGGCAGGAAACACTGGGGTTCAAATCTTTAGCAAAGGTTTGCCCAGGACACTTCCCTACCAAAGAAGTTCCAATGAATTCCTGTTGCCGTTAGAGTAAAATATGAACTCTTCTGTTTAGCACTGAACACCCTTCATTATCTGGCTCCAACCTCTCTGTGCCTGGGCTGATCGCATACTATTTCTCACCCAGCTGCGTCCAAACTAGCCTGCTGTGCCATTCCTTGTAAATGACACATCTGTATCACGTCTGTCTCCGTGAGGGATGCCTCTTGTGTAGCAGCTTTCCTTTTTTACCTCTGCCCCTTGGCATCTCCAGTTCCAGGGCCACCTCCTGTAGGAGGCTCTCACTAATTACCCCAGTTGTTAGTGCTCCTCAGATTAATTAGTATAATCCTATATTTTATCTCTGAGCACTGTATCTCTCAATCTGCCCCCCCATCTACATAGAATGTAAAGTTTTGTGTGTGTATCCACAGTGCCAAGCATATGCTAGGTACTTACTGATTCATCAGCATGAACTCAAGGATAGAATGAGAATGACAGAGGAGCCTAGGCTGCAAAATGTGGGGAGCCTAATACCTAAAAAAAGGCCTCTTACAGACCTGTACTCTTCTATGACACTACAATCCTAGTTGTTCTCATCTTAATTTGGTCCATGATACAAACTAGAAACCTTCCCATCAGTCATCCTGGTGGAAAATAGAAAAGGAAAGCCAGGACTTCCAGAGTTCTCTGACTTGGCAACAAGTAGTTGAGGACTGGGGTTCTAGGGTCTATTTTGAACAGCTTTGTTCTCCCAAGATTGTGGAATGACATTTTAGGATAATGAGATAAAAACTTATATTCTGGAGGAACAAGACCTTTTTATCTGAAGTCACAACAGAAACAGTGGTGACAGCAATGCTTTTCCCCCCTCATGTTCCCTCTACCCACCACCTGGAAGACAGCCCCCTCAACTGAGTTTAGCTGCTCTACCAAAAGCTACCAGGTGTGTTACGGATTGCAGGGATATCTCGAGCGGGCCTCCCCCCCCCCAGCCCCAGTCTTAGTAGCTTTTGCCTTAGATATCCCAAAAGCTAAAGTTACCAAGACCCTGCATCAGGGCTCTACTAGTCCTCCTGGGTAGGAGGTGAAGAAGGCATCTTGCTAAGTGATCCAGCTTTTACTGTAAAGGAGTATCAGTTTTAAAAAACCATTTACAATATATGTCACCTCCATTTTACAGAGAAGATGATTAAGGTTCATAGAGATTAGATTTCTTGCTCAGGATCACAAAGCTGTGAAAAGTCTGTCCCAAATCTAAGTCCAGGGCTTTTTCTATTATGCCTCCCCCTCAAATTTACTTATAGGCTGGTATCATCCAAAAGGTCAAGATATAAGTTTTAGCTGAACTCTCCTATCTATAAAAGGATTCTGGGGGTGGAAGAAGCTAGTCTGGCTGTTCCCTCCCTGAAGGCTCCTTCCCTTGGCTCTGATTTCATGTTTTTGTCCTGGATCCATGGCAACCTTGTGAATTCTCCCTTGCCCAGGGCAGCCCCATGGTTACTTCCTCCTAGGCAGCAGCCACTCTGCAGTTTGGCAGATAGCTTTCTATGACACTGTAAGCCAGGTCAATCAGCCTTTGCCATGAGATTATGGATCCCAGTGGGGGAAGAAGAAAAGGAGACCTAGTTCTGGAAGCATTAGGTCTTATGCACAAACTCTTCAGGTGCCATCTGTAGACACGGAATAGTAAACAAAACACATCAATATGCCCATTTTAGAGATGAAAAAGCTGAAGGTCAGAAAATTTAATTTCCCAAGGCCACAGAGTTAAGTGGCAGAGCTGGGACTAGAACCAAGCTCAGATTCCCTATAGTGGAAACTCTTTCCACTACACCATGCCATCCACTAACACTGGTATGGGAGAAATGAGAGCGGAGAAGTTCCCAGGGATGAGTTCCTCTCAGGAGCAAAGAGAGGTTTCCTAAGCTGAACTTTAAGTAACACTAGCCCAGAAACCTTCAAACTGTGCATCAGCTGTAATGGTCTAGTTCAAGGGTTCTTAACCTGAGGACTGAGAATTTAAAAAAAAATTTTTTTGGTAACTATTTCAGTAACATTTGGTTTCCTCTGCAAATACTATTTTCTTTATGCATTTAAAAACATTCTGAGAAGGGGTCTCTGACACAAAAAGTTTAAGAACTTTTAGTCTAACCTATTTCTAGAGGTATAAATTATTTCTGTTTCTTGTTTCAGGCTACTCGTAAAATCATAAAATCATAGATTTAGAGCTGTCAGAAACCTTCGAGGTTATACATGTCAACATCCTCATTTTACAGATGAGGAAACAAATATAGAATGGTTAAGAGTAACTTGACCAAAGTTTCCTAGGTAGCAAATAGCAAAGCCTGGATTTGAACCCAGGACTGTTTTCCCACTACACCCTGTTGCTTCCCAGTGACTTCCTTTTTTCCCTCCCAATAGCCCAGCCTCTTTCTAAGAACACTTTTTATGGACAACACTCAGGGGCAGAGGCACAGCTTGAGAGGGAAGCAAGAGTCTAGCTTGCAGGACTAGAATAGATGTTATTTGAGGTCAGCCCCTTCTATTCTGGAAGTCTTGCAGTGCTTCTGACCTCAGTCTTTCTGCCTAGGCTCTAAAGCCAGAAGTAGCTCCAATTTTTAGGGACCTTGGGATACAGCCATTCTCTCTCAGTGCTGCAACTTGGAAAGAATGCCTGCTTTTCATCCTGACTACAAAGCAGCATACTACAACCCTTAATTTAGAGATTACGTATCTCAATATTTATCAGTTAGCTAGCATTCCCTTTTGTCAGAGGGCTTGTCTGGTTTTCAGTACGTGTTAGGGCCCTTTAGTTCCTTGGGCTCTTGTTAGAGAGTGCCTAGGACCCCTACCCATGGCCCCAGTCTGTGGCCCCCATGCTGCAAGGAAAACCAAGGTCTCAGGAGAGGCTACAGATTCTGCTGTAAATTGGTTTTATTGGTTTGCCCCTTGGCTCAGGCCCAAGAATGACTCTTCAGGGCTAATTTTTCCCCCAGCAACACCAGAGAGAATGGAACATTTGCCCCAGGGGCTTTCTTATCACCTTACCTCTAACAGGGCCCAGCACCCGATGGTTGCCTTTCTGGGTGGCAAGGCCCAGGCCTGGTAGCCCTGTGGACCGACTGCTATGAAAGGGAAAGCTGGGTGAAGTTTTGATCTGTGGAGAGTTTTGCTGGCTGCTGCCACTGGTACCAGTGCTAAAGCTTCGGGCCCGGCTCAGGGTATTTTCAGAGCATGACGTAGGCAAACCACTGCAAAGCAGACAGAACAGGTGAAATCTAGTGGGGGTATGTTCAAGTCTCTCAGCCTCCACATCTTCCCCTAATGAAGAATCGATGGAAATCATCTTTGAATTAAGGACCATTAGATGCCACTACCAAGGGAGAAAAAAAAGAAATCCTCTGCTCCTTGATTAGCTAACACGCCCATTTCATTTAATCCCTCCCAATCTGGGTCATGCTGTTAAGGAAGTTACAAGTAGCCTCCCCCGGCAAATGTATCTCACCACTGGCATAGGCTGATAGCTCTACCTTTCTGGGAAGTCCCTCCCTCGTTCCCCTTGCCTGGCTTACCATTTCCCTAAAGAAGGGATTCTCAATCTGTTAGGCAATGAGTTATTGTGGATTTGAATTCATAACACCCTTTCCCCCTCCTAGAAGCTCCTATGATGCACATTAGTTGTAAAATTAAGTGTATTCTGAGTTATTTCATACATTCCTTGAGATAGTTGAGCCCTCATGTTTTATCTGAAAACCAAGTAACTTCCACTTTCCCACCCTTTCCTCCCATCCTGTTATCCTTACTTGGGGCCTTTTGGTGGGGTTCGAGAGCCTCTCCTTTTGTTGATGCCTACATTAAGGCTGTTACCTACGCCTCTGCTGTTACGAACATGTCTCAGCATCCAGGCTCTCAAGTTGTTGAGGCAGCTGTGCTCTGACAGGACAATTCTTGGCCAGGGATTGCATTCTGCCATATCCAGGGCTGCAATAGCCACAGCCCGCCCTACCTGCCAAAGAAGTTCAAGTACAATTTGGTATTTGGGAGCTTCATACCATGCATGGTACAGAAGAGGTAACAGGAACATTCTTGATTTGGATCCCTCAAACCAAGGGGAGGGTCACTGTCCTTCATCTGCAGCCAGTGCATCCCCTATCAAAGCTGAGACTGAAATTCTTTGCCTCTAATTTTTTCCTTTTCATACTATTATTGCTTTTATGAGATGCTATCTCAGGAATTAAGCCAGATGGCAGCACTCTCTATTGTGGCATTAGTGACCCTCAATGGCTTAGAGTGGAAAGACCTATAAATTATAGGAGGGAACAAAGCTCTTTTCCCCTATTCCTGTGGAGCCTCCCATGAGGCCAGGAAAGACGTGTGCACTTGTATGATGAAAGCAACGGCCCAGAAAAACAAGGTAGGATGAGATAAGGGGAAAGACCTAAGCCCCAAAAGTGTTAGACGAAGGTATGCTCCCAAAAGTGGAAGGGGTATTCAACTGGAGTCCTACTGGCTGTACTGGGGCGTATTCAACTCCCCATTATACGGGAGCCCTACTGGCAGTATGATCTCTCCATAAGCCTTCAGTCAAGTGGAGTTAGCATAGGCCAGAGCTTCTTAAATTTTTTCCATCTAATTTCAGCAGTGTTTAGTTACATTGCCTGAGGACATTCGCAGTGCAAAGTGAGCATACTTTGTGTTCAGAACCAGGGTTGCAGTGAAGTTGTTAGATGCGACACAGGCAAGGGATGTCAGAAACACCTCAGATTCATTACTTGTTTGATTTTTAATTAATTTTTGGTCACTGCACAGTCAGAAACTTTTTATTGTTGCCAAATTTTTTGCAACCCCGTATGAGGTCGTGATCCATGGTTTAAGAAGCGCTGATGTAGGCCACTCATGGTTCGAGGCTAAACTGCCTGATGCCTTTGCTTCTACCTCCATGGCTCATTACCTGTTCAAACAGCTCCACAGTGTATCTGGAACGGAAAGCAGGTGGGGGAGGGGGGCTGGCACGCCCATTGTCGTGGCAGGCAGCTGGGATACTGTTTACTGAGCGTCCAGTGTTGTAGTTGCATTCAAGTGTGTAGCTAAGACACAGAGACCTTTATATCACTACTCTGGACAGATGACATGTAGCTTGAATATACTAAAGTGGTCAAGGAAAAGATTAAGGGCTATTTCCCAATGAGCTGGCAACCACCCCCGATACTATACCCTCCAAGCTAAACTGTGGAAGACAGATCCAAAGAGACAGAGTCTTTATCTTTCTTCTGAGATGCCTTGGGCTACCACAATCCATTTCCACCATTCTCCTCTCAAGGCTAGGTGTGGGTACTCCTAGGAGAACATAACGAAAAGCTGAAGCCCTATTTTCCCAGTGTCCACCCTAACCTGTGGATGATCCCTGAGGCTTTGTAGATGGCAACTCGACCACTGCCCTCCTTAGACTGGCCATCTCGCCGATCCCGAGCATACATGTTCTTCTCTGAGAAATTGCAGCCTTGGAAGTCAAAGTGTGCTGAATTCAGGGAGATAAGCTTTGGATACAGCATATTTTCCACCTATTTGGGATGAAGAGCAAGCTCAGAAGGAGTAGTGGGAAAGAGAAGGAAATAAGTCACTACATTCAACATCAACACATGCGACCAGCATTATGAGTATCAAGTTAATAATTCTTGAATTCCCACTGTGTACACTGTTTTGTACTAGATGTTTAAGAAAGGTATGTATGATTAAATCAACAAAATGTAATTTCTTTCCCTTCAGACCTTTTTCCTACTCTCTCCAGTGTTCCCCCACCCCCAGCCAATCTCTTCTATTTGGCTCCCAATTAGAAAAGGCCTAATTTCTTTTACAGTTTTGAAAAGCCTGGTCCTTAGCACTAAAACCCTGATTTTAAAAATACCTCATAATTCCAGATTTATTGCCAGCTGCCCCCCAGAGAGCTCATTTTCTTCTGGAGTAACAAGCCTATGACTATTCTTCCTTCTGCTCACATTCTATACGTTAACACTCCCCTCTCCCCAACTCCCACCCCTTAACTCCTAATGTATACCACATCCCCAGGCCAGTTTCAAGGTCCCTACCTGGGTACTTTCATCACTGAAGCTATTTCCATACATGAAACAGCCCCTTTTAGAGGCATGTCCATGTAAGTCCACATAGTAGGCCACACCGCTCTCCTTGGGGGGAATGGTTTCAGGGGCTGGCTCCACCTCACCAGATTCTGATTCCAAAAACCACAAACTATTGGGGTCCTGGTTTGCTGGCTCAGTTTGGGTCCAGGACTCAGGATTGTCCCCATCAGCTGAGAGTCCAAGGTCAGCCTCATTATGGAGATTGTCGGTTTTTTCAAGTTCAGAAAGAGGACCGGGTGGGGCTGAGGGTTGGGGATTGGGCTGTTGGTCAGAGGGAGTATGGGAATTCAGACGTGAGTGTACATGGTGATAGAGCAGCACTGCCTTAGCCCCATAGATGGCTGGGTGCAGGATTGCATCTGGCTTTAGATACTGACGGTTCAGGTTCACTCCTCGTGAATCTGTCCTGTGTAGGAACAAGGGATAAAGTTGAGTTCTGGAAAGCTGGAGTTGGAAAACAGACTATGGTAAGTGGCATAAGATACAGGAGGTGGGGGATTGATTATCCTATAGTTTGAATTAAGTCTTAAGAAGAAAAGCCATGGAAGGGAAAGGATTAAGGAGAACCTCACCCCAGAGCTGCAGAAACTGGAGAACAAAACCAGACCTTCTACAACTGTTGGTACTATCAGCTTAACCATTCTTGAACTTTCCCTGCATGCTCAGCATTGTACTAGGTGTTTTGGAAGGGTGTATGTGGTTAAATCAACATAATATACATTGTACTACTACTGGAGTCTAGGAACAGTTCTCCACACCCAAGCAACCCTACATCTTTCTTCCTTCCCAAATGTCCAGGAGAGTGCACTCTTTTTCAGGCCAATGGGGCATTCCCTCTTTAGGATGTAGGAGAGTTGTGAAATCAGTACAGAATAAATTTTACCTCATCATGACACCATAGCATTTATCAGAAGGACTACTGATGATGAGGAGAGGTGAAAGGGAAGTTTTTCTTACCGATAGTGACCCCGTACCACACCATCTGGGTTCAACATGGGAATTAGTTTAAAGACAAAAAGACGACGTAGAGTCTGGGCACGAGGGTCATCAGGTCGAAGGATAAAGTCCAAAAAACCATTGAAGACAAAGCTAGATGGAGTCTCCCCAGGGTGCACCCTGCTACTCAAGAAGAATATCTGCGGTAAAGAGGAAAGCAGTAATTAGAGCTGTCAGTTCTGGTTCTATTCAATGGCAGGAGGACGTAGCTTAGGCCTCAACTGGGGCCGTGATAGCAAGAGGTCCAAGTTGTCCTTCATGCCCTAGAGATACATGGTCCAACACACCCATAAGTGTCTTGACCTCTGCCATGATACTTGTAATGATACAGAAGAGCCAACCTCCTACCTTTCTTTCCTCCCCACTCACCCTCTTGCCTGAGAAACAGAATGGCCGGGGTGTGCTGGTATCAGGAAATAGCTGCTCCAGACGGGGTTCTCTTTCATCTCGAAGCCCATGACAGGAACTCACAGTCAGCAGATCTACACGAAGTCCATCCAGAGAGTTGCAGAGGAGTTCTCGGTGGTAATAGATGGAATCTAAGGGACTTCAAGAATAAGGGTCATTAGGCCACTGGAGTCTCCCAATGTCTCAAGAAGAGACAGCCCACGTCTGCAGAAGGGAATTAAGGTAGAGATAGGGAGACAAACTACCTGGTCCCCAAACTCCACACCTTTGTAATTTAAAAACTAAATGCAAAAAGTTAATGAGAGAATAAAACAGAAAATAACGTAAAAGTGGATACAAGACAAAAATTTAGAAAAAGGGGCACATATGCTGGCATAAAGGAATCTTTCTGTCCACAGGGCAAAGAGGTGGGAAGAACTTATGGCCACTGGCCTTTTCTTTGGTTTGTGGCTTCTCATACATAGAGATTTTCTCTCAGGCTGCGCTCTATCAGGGCATGAGAGATTCCATTCTGGAAGTAACTAGGTAAAGTATAAACTGAGCACATCGGAGTCAATGAATACTTGTTTGAGTGATTGAAAAAAAATAGGGATTTAGTCCTCTTTTTCTTTGGCTAAGGCAATAGGGGGTCTGAACTAGGCAGGAAAATAGGAGAAGATGGTAGGAATGGCATGATGAGATCAAGGCAACTGATACTCCTGTCTCAAAGGGAGCCAATGGTAGTACACAACTATACAGAGAAAAGACTGAAGAAGTATCAATTGAGAGCTCTTGGGGCAAATCACAGGAGAAGCAGAGGCAGTGTTTTGGTCCCAGTAGTTTTTGGAGGGAGTAAAGGCAGGACATAGCACCTGCTAAGGGAAGGATGGCTCTCCAGAAAGCGCTGGTCTAGCTGGTTCAGCAGCTCCTGGCAGTCACTGTAGGAGAAGGGGTAGCAGAAGGCGAAGAAGGTGGTAGCCCCACGACCCTCCACGAAGCGGTGCACAAAGGACAGGACAAACTGTGTCTCTGTCATCTGAGGGGACAGAGGAAGAAGAGGAAAGGGCAACGAACTACTACTCCCATAAAAACTTAATTCAGTAGTGGCAGCTAGTCTTTTTCGGCCCACCAAATTAGCATTTAGCCCTTCAGCATCACAGCAATAACAACCAGTTTCTCAGCTTCACAGTTGAGAATGTGCCACCTGTTTCAATGTAGCTACTTGCCTCAGCAACCGGGTCTTTCACTGCCTCCTAGACGCTGGCACCAAAGACCCATTAAAAGCTACAGATGTAGCTTGGGTTTAAAGCAAAGGGTCAAAGTAGAGTCCTTTCTTCCTAGTTCACTGTGCCAGAGACAGAACAATTTCTTTCTCTCAAGGGATCTTTGCACCCCACTCTTTAGTTTTTGTCTATAGCAGTACCATCCTTTCTTCAGCGTGGAAACTGTACCTCAAAGGTGGGCCTGTCACGGATGCGCTCCCAGCGAGGCCGAGTGGGCAGCGTACGTACGAAGGGCGCCATGCCCTGGGAGTACAGTTTGCTTTGCTTGTTCATGTTCATGATGTTGATCTTTATGAGTTTTCCTGGAACTCCTCCCCGTACGCTGAAGTAGAACCATGACCTAATGGGGTAGAGTGGGGAGAGACAAGTCTGTAAGGGAGACAGATGAGGTAGCAAGAAGAATGGAGCAAGGCAGGTTAGTAGAAAGAATGGGAAAAGGCTGTTCTATGGGGATGACAAGTAGGGCATTGTGAAACTGTGAGGAGAGCCAAGCAAGTCCCTAGGAGGACAGGTAGGAGAGTAAGGCCAAAGGAAGTATGGCGCTGGGCTTCTGCACATTCCCTCCCCTTGACCCCAGCTTCATACCTGTTCCCATTCTCATATTCTGTTTCAGCACAATCAGGCCGTGTCCACACGTTGAATTCGTAGTCAGAGGTAGAGGATATTCCGCCGGTGGTGGGGGCTGATCCCCCACTCCCGCCCCCCTCCCCTTCACTAGCCACAGAATCCACCTTCTCCACATGGGCCAAGTTCCCTGAGTCAAAGCGGGAACTGAACAGCAGTCCCCCACAGCGCAGCTCCATGGCGGGGCTGAGTAAGCATCCTCCTGCCCCAGACTGGCCCTGAGAGCTAAGGGGGTGGGATGGGGATAGGGAAGGAAGGAGGGGAAGGAGAGGGAAGAAGACAAGCTGTGAAAACTGACTTTGTTAGTCTCTGGGTTCTGAGGGTGCTTTCCAGTACTTCAAGAAAACCGGGAAGCAGCTTTGCTATAGAACACCAAAAGGAGTTACCACCATACTGTACTATGGACTTCGGGCTGTAACCTGACCCCCTTACGCTACTGCACTGGCTATGCCAATCTCCAGGCCCCGGGGCTTCCATCTCTGGGAGGATATATACTGATTAAACCATGCTGACAACACCAGACTCTGAACCTCTTTCCCGCCCAAAGTCTTCACAGTGTAATAAAATGGGCTCAATCCTAGGGAGAACACCCCAACTCCGATATATGGGGGGGCATCCCCGAGGAAGACCCCCCCCCCAGCCCCAGTTGAAGGGAGGAGCTAAGCTTCAACTCGGAGACTCTGCCCCCTCTCTCTCCACCTCCTCCCCCTCGTGGATCAGCTTAACCTGGAGAGACACTTCTGCAGCCTCCCGGGCCCAGCTTCCCATTGCTTTCCACCTATTGTGGAAAAGGTAGAACGGGGTGGCTTATCCCAGGCGCGAGGAAGCGGGGCAGGGGTCGTCCAGGTCACCAAGCAGCTCTACACTTCAACTCCAGCAGGGACAATGGGTCTGAGCCCGGGCCGGGGCTGCCCTCCCCGGGGGCTCGGCAGTTGAGGGAGGGGTTGCAAGCCCCGAGCCCATACCAAATCAATTCCCCAAAGGGCCGAGGGGCAGGAGTGGAGCACAGCCGTCCAGGCGCTGGGCGTGGGGCAGGGGACTAGGGCAGCGCCTCCGAACTCGGACCGGCCCACCTGCCCGGCGCGGGGTCCGGCGCCTGGCTCCAGGCTCCGGGCCAAGCGCGGGGCCGGAGGGGCAGCAGCGGCGGTGGGCGGGGCCGGGGCGGTATCCCAGGAGGGGGCTCCGGGCCAGAGGGGCAGAGGGAGGCGGGGCCGGGGGCTGAATCGGGGGAGCCCGGCCGAGGAGAGCCCCTCACCTCTCTCGGGGCCGGCGCTCCCGTTCCTCCTCCCGTCAGTGTGGGTGCGCCTCCAGCCCCGGCTCAGCGCCCGGGCCCCGTCGCCCAGGACTCAAACAAAACGGGAGCGCCGCGGCGCCGGGACCCCGCTCTGCCAGGAAACAACAAGCCATCCGCCTATTGGCCGCGGGCGCAGCTGCCCACCCACCCAGCAACACTCACTGCCATTGGTCGCGGCGGCGGCGGCGGCGGTAGCGGTAGGGGGGGGTCTTTTTCTCCCCCCGCGGTCGCCCGGGTCCAGGTTCCCAGGCAAAGTAACGTCTTGGGGTTCGCAGATACCCAGCTCTGGAGAGAGTTCCACTCGCGTCCGCTGCTCTGGAGGCGGTTAACAGTCACTGGGGCGGGACTGCAAAGAGACTGGGGCACCGAGCAACGAAGTGGGAAAACAAAACCGCTTTTTATCAATAATGATCGCCAAGAGAATAAGAACGAATCTCGCTATCAGCTCTTAAATCTGCTTTGAAGTGCCGGGTAGGGGTATCAGGTGGAAGCAGGGGAAAGAAAAAAAGGATTACTGGAGGATGCGGGCATCGATCCCGCTACCTCTCGCATGCTAAGCGAGCGCTCTACCATTTGAGCTAATCCCCCGCTCCTGAAGTTGTGTTTCCTTTTTCCTTAGGATAGAGTGGAGTCACTCTACCTCTTGCCCCGCCCTCTTGGCCATCCCCAGGAACACCCGGGCTCAATTGCTAGGAAACGGGCTTACTCTGGCGAGTCAGACGAAAACACAGTAAGTCTACTAGAAGAATTAGCAGAAAGGGGCTCCACTCACCACAACACAAAAGCCGAAATCAGCCTTCACACACCTGATACCGTAGGGCTTATCCTGCGACACTCGTGTTCAATTAAATGCAAACCGGTCCTTTCTGGCAAAAAGTCAGTGGGTGCCTGCAAACACATACATACACTAACCCGGCTAATTGGACGAACTACGTTAATTAAGCTGCCAAGAAATGATTGATTGAAAAAAAGCTTGGGAAGTCCTTCGAGCCGGAATCGAACCAGCGACCTAAGGATAACCAGAGTAATTCCACTACAGTCCTCCGCTCTACCAACTGAGCTATCGAAGGCCTCGCTGGCTTACGGCCTCTCCTGACTTCCTTTAACTTTACACCGGTGATGTGCTCATTCTGGCTGACTTTCAGGAGCCGTGGTCTTCCCCGCTGCCCAGGACTTGAAATGGCCGGTCTGGAAGGTGCTCTCCACGAAAGTGCTCAGTTTTATGGATACTGCTTTCTCTACCCCCAGCAGAAGCTTCTAGGAGGATTTCCCGTGTCATCTACTGAATTACACACGCCTCCTCTCCCCCTCTACGTCCCCCTCCTCCCAATTTAAAAAGCGTAATTAACTGCAGCTCAGTCCAGGGCCACGAGCGCACAAGTGTCTTTATAAATAATGCCGGCAACGCTCTACCAACTCTGACTCGCGCCCCACGGGTGGAGTGAGAGGCGACATCCGACCAAGGCAGGCGGCGGCCAGTTGCGTAGGGAGCATGCGGGATGCAGAGCCAAGGGATGCGTGGGTACCCAGCGAGCCTGAGCACAGCAGGAGGCGGCGCCGGGTGCACCCTCATGGGGGTGGGGCACTGTTGGGAGTCAGGGGATGGAGGACTGGGGAGAGGACTGATTGAGAGTGGCCTGGGATGAAGAGGAAGGCGCGATGGGCTGCGAGCTAGATGCATCACTGGAGGGAGTACCCGCATCTCCGACGTCAAGGACTCCTTGTAGACCCAGTAAAGTGTGTCGAGTGCAGTGGAGAGATTGTTGATCTGTTTGCCTGCCGTGGGAAATCCTACACCTTAAATCTTTTCTGTTCTCTTTATGGAACGTAAATTAACGTCCTTAGAATAGGAATGTGCAATAAAAAGCCTCAATTTGCCTCTTTGCCTCTAATCAAGTCAAGTCCAGTCCTTTCCACGATGGCCCTTTAAGTACTGGAAGACAGTCTTCTCTTCTCCAGACCAATAGTGAAGTTCACTCCCCTAGCCATTATGGGGACATGGATCCCTTTGTAAGGTTGTACAGTAGGCTATTCAATGTAAAATGTTAACATCTTAAAGGTGTTCCATTAAGTGAGATATACTTTAACCGAAATGTCTTAGGAATTTATTAGTTTTATTAGGTTCCCTTCAGATTTATTTTTTGAAATTCTCAGTATTCACAAACTGTCCAGCCCTAAAAACTACATTTCATTAGGTGTTTGGGGGAAATGATTCTCACTTTAGGTTAGATACTGTCAGTAGTTCTGTAGCTTCCGGTATCGGCATTCTGGTCCATAATTCCTGTACAGTCTCACTAGCATTGCTCTTACAATCACCACATTCACAGCCAGGACCTTTGTAAAGGAAAAGAGACATAAACTGCTGAAAGACTGTGCTTGTTGACTTTCTTCTGCACAGATTTATTCCGAAGGTCTTTAGTTAGAAAGAAGACAACAGATCCAGAAAAAGAAAAATGGTTGGGTTTTTTTTTGGGGGGGGGGCATAGTAAATTACTGGTAGAGTTAGAATTTTTCTAGCAAGGATTTCAGTATATAAATCTTGAGTTCATTTATATATGTTTATACATATATATACATACATACCTACACATATATACACATACACATATCTATGTGCATCTGTCTATCTATTGATCTCTCTATCTACCCATCTATCCATCCACCCATATAGGGATGAGTGCCAGGCCTAAGTCAGGAAGAATCATTTTTGTGAATTCAAATCTGGCCTCATACACTAGATTCGTGACCCTGGGCAAGTCACTTGACCCTTTCCTGATCTGTAAAACGAGCTCCATAAAGAAATGGCAAACCACTCCAGTATCTTTGCCAAGAAAACTTAAGAAGAGTCAGTCATGGAACAAATTTTGAGTTCTGCCATTCAACCAGTTCCAAATTCAGAAGTATTATCATCTAGCCCATATCTCTCCATACTTTCCAAAAGAATAGCATGAGATACTTCCTAGGTAAACTATGTCTATTTTGTGATCTCCTCTGAAAGGAATTAAGGTTATTTTGGCATCACTGGTTATTGACGAAAAACCATATTGCCTATGTGCAATTATTGCTTCCCTTTCTAGATCTCTTTAATGATGCATTCTAGAATTTTCCCAAGATCTGAAGTCAAGCTCATTGGTTTACAGTTTTGAAAACTGAAAAATTTATCCTTATCTGACTCTTATCTGGTATCTTTCCCATTTCCCAGACTCATGCTTCAGGAAATTCACTTTGGCAGCCGTCTGGAGGATGGATTGGAGAGGAGAGAAATGAAGCAGGTGACTCATTTTGAGGCTGTTTTAATAATCAAGTTGAGAAGTAATGTGAGTTTGAACCAGGTCTAAGCAGAAAGGAGGGATCGAATATTTGATACGAATGTTGTGTGGAGGTAGAAGAGTCGAGCTGTGACAAATGAATTGATGTGTGGGATGAAGAGATTGAGGAGTCAAAAATATCACCAAAGTAACAAACCCAGGAAAATAGAAGGATAGTGGTACCCTCGACAGAAATAGAAAAGTTCAGGAAGGGAGAGAGTTTGGGAGAAGTGAGTTCAGTTTTGGACATGTTGGGTTGAAAGTGCCTTTGGGACATCCGGTTTGAAATGTCCAATAAATGATACGGGATAATAGCTCAGGAAAGAAACTACAACTAGATAGAGAGATCTAGGAGTCATCTACATAGACTTGATAATTGAACTCAAGGGAGATGAGGTCATCAAATAAGCCTAGAGAGAGAAGATGAAAAAAAAAGAGCTGGTGACAGAGCCTTATTCCTTTGGTTCTCCTCTTTCCCCTAATATAACTAAAAAAAAAAACAACACCTTTTCGTAGTAGTCCTTCGCTTTAATTCTGAGTTTTAGAATGTCTGATATTAGTTTTATAGAACCATGATACACTTATATTTATTCTGCTCTTGCTGCCATCTTTTGTTCACATCTAAAATCCAAGTTGGTCGGTGAGTTCCCTTAATGTATCCACATTAGTCACTTCTGACAATTCCTATTTTTTCCCTCATAATTAGAATCATTTCCTCATGATTAGTGTCTTCGGAATTTCTTTCTTGAGAGCTTCTTATTCTTCATGGGTTGGTTTCTGTAGAATTTTAGTCAATGAGATTGTTATATACATATATATTATACACACACACACACACATATATATGTGTATATATATATGTATATATATGTCTTATGGAAGTATGTTAAAAGCCTTCTTTTTAGTAAAATTGAAAATAATGAGGAATAATATTTTTCTCTAAAGTCCTTTACAGACTCCTGGGGAAAGCAAGCTACTTGGAGAGGTAATAGGTTGGGGACAAAAAGGCTCTTTCGTAGAGAAATAAATTAAAGGCAACAACCAAATTTAATTCTTGTTTCATCTACACTGTTGCTCTGCCCACTCCCCTAAAGTGATTGATACTAGGGCCCACCCTTATCTATTGAGAAAGAATTAAAATTTTGATCAAAAGAGGGAAGTCACTTTGCTTTCTTGAGGAGGGGAGTGGCCCTAGAAGTGGTGATTTTGTTACTCTACTACTTTGGACTGTTAACCTAAAATTGTATTTTCACAATATTGCCATATTTTCCTATAAATGTTACCATAAAACATCTTGGGGGCAGATAATCATGTCAGGAGGCATGGGAGAAGCTATGTCAATTGGGACATCTCTCTAAGATGGAAATTACTTATATACTAATGTCAAATAAAAGAAAATAGCCTCTGTCAGACTTAGGTCTAAAAACACAGACTACAGTAGTAGTATTAGTATTTTTTTTCAACACTATGAATTCTCTGAAATTTACTCTCCCAAAGTCTAGACATGTCAGATCATAACCATGTGGAAACAGATACTTTTTCCCTTCCCCACTTCCTCCTTTTGAAATATTTTGAAATTTTTAAAATATTTTAAATATTTTTAAAAAGACAGACCAGGGCTGTCCAACCTTACGTTTTCATTGAAACAACAGACAATATATTTTGATTTGCCATTTTAGTGAGAGCTCTGCGCTGGCTTGGCTTCATTTACTAAAGCATTTATGTAAATTTCTGTGCTCTACTGTAGGCTGATTGGACATTTTGGACAGCCCTGACCTAGACAGGCCTTTGAACTGATCTCAAAGAAACTCTTATCTGTCTTTATCTAACCATTAATTCCAAAACAATATCCTGTTCTGCTCTCTCAGCCCAGGAAGGGCTCCTCCCTTGAAATAATTGGTGTGGTGACTGGATAAGGACTAGAGAAACAGGCCCTTGATTGATCCACTGTGACCCTCAGGGGGTAACAATCCACCTGAGAGTAATAGCCTCTTTCTCCATGACTTGAAGAGAATTGAGTGGTTACAGAACAATGATCCTACAAGATTAAGTTACTCTTGTTCTGCATTAATGAAGCAAAATATTAACTTTTACTTTATCCTGACTCGTGGAGTTATGTTTTGTTATGTTAAAAAATCTCCTCTTTTAAGAATCATTTTTAAGTCATTTTCAAGCTTTAATTATTCCTTAAGTTCTCTCAGATTACTCCTCAGATTCAGCATCTGGCCTAAGGATAAGTCCCAAGACTGCTAAATATCTCTTTGCTCAATTTCTTCTTTATTTATCTCAAGTTTTCTTCTCCAGCCCCTCCTTCCACATAACTTTCTCCTTTGGAAGATGGAAGAAAATATTTGCCTTTTATCATAATTATTTTTGTATGGATTTAGTATTAGTTTTGTGCTTGTGTATGTCTTCTCTCTCTCTCCAGTTAGATTATAAGAGCCTCAAGGATGTCGACTTTATTTTGTTGTTGCTGAGTCATTTCTGCCTTGTTCAACTCTTTGTGACCCGATTTGGGGTTTTCTTGGCAAAAATACAGATCTGGTTTGCCATTTCCTTCTCCAACTTATTTTACAGATCAGAAACTGAGGCAAACAGGGTTATGTGATTTGCCCAGAGTCCTACATGTAGTAAGTGTCTCAGGCTGGATTTGAACTCTTGAAGATGGGTCTACCATGCCACTTATCCTCATATCTTTTTTAGTATTCGAAGCAGCACGTTGTCCACAGTGGTTCCTCAAAGTTTGCTAGGTAAGTTATTCTTCACTGAAGCCTATATTATTTCCCTTTTGGAATATCATATTCTAAGTTCTCTGCTCCTTTAAAGTGCTGGCTGTTAAAGCTTGGTTGGCTTGATTGGCTCTTCATTACTTGAGTTGTTTCTTCTTGATTCTTTACAGCATTTTTTTCTTTGACTTGGAAGTTCTGGATTTTGGCTTTAGTGTTCTTGGGAGTTTTAAATTTGGGGTTTCTCAGGAGGTGACCAGCAGATTTTTTCTTTTGAGTATAATCCTACAGGAGAGAAGATTGATCTTTAATGAAATACATTTCCAAGCATTCCTTTACCTAGGTCAGCACAGTTAACATATGCCTAGTAGTGGAATCTCTGCATCAAAGGGTATGGACATTTTAGTAACTTTATTTACATAATTCTAATTTGTTTTCCAAAATGGTTATAATGATTCATAGCCTCACCAACAATACGCTAGTGTGCCCATCTTTCCATAAGCTGTCTAACATTGACTATTCATATTTTCACCATCTTTGCCAATCTGGCAAGTGGGGAGGTGAAACCTCAGGATTGTTTTGATTTGCATTTCCCCTATTACTAGTGATCTGGGGTATCTCTCCTGTGGTTGTTACTAGTTTGTAATTCTACTCTTGAGATCTGTCTGCTCATATCATCTGACTACTTATCTATTGGGGAATGGTTTTTGTCATGCATTATATTTTATATATATATATATGCATATACATATATGCATATACATATATGTATACACATTAACTGTCTATATATCTTTGATACCAACCCCCATATGAGAAATTCGATGCAAAGACTTTTCCTCCATTCAAGCACTTCCCTTCTTATCCCAGATGCATTAAATTTGTGCACAAGCTTTTCAATTTCATATAATCAAAATTATCTATCTTTTGTAATTGCCTTTACTCCTTATTAGGTTAAGACTATAATCTTTTACCCAAATTTGTGAAAATTATATGCTCTGTGTCTCTTTTAATTTTTTTGTGGTCTGTTTTTTTAATATGCAGGTCAGGTCATGCATTCATTTTGAAAGATGCTGACCTAAGTCTAATTTCTGCCAGACTGCTTTCTAGTTTCCTGGCTGTTCTTATCAAATAAAAAATACTTTCCTAAGTATATTTTTATTATCAAGCAATGGTTATCAAGTTCCATTATTGATGATTCTCCCTTGTCTAGTTTGTTTTTTTGATCTCTGTTTTTTAACTACAACAAATTATTTCTATGACTGTTTTTTTATAATATAGTTTGAGGTCTGGAAATACTATTCCTCCTTCATTCCAATTTTTTTCATTTTCTCTTTTGGCATTCTACATCTTTTGTTCCTCCAAATGAATTTTGTAATTTTCTTTTCATAATTTTGTAATTTGTTTTGTAATTTTGCTTTGCTGTTATTTTATTGAGTTTCGTAAAAGTATAACTGGTAGTTTAACTGGTAATATATTAAAACTGTAAATTAACTTTGGTATTATGGTAATTTTTATTATTTTGGCAAAGCCTGACTAGAAGCATTGAATATTCCTCTAAATATTTAAGTTATTCTGTATTTATTTAAGGAATATTTTGTAGTTGAGTCTTTGTAGTTTGACTACACGTAGTATTTTGTGTGCTTTGGTTCATTAAACTCCAAATATTTCATGCATTTTGAAGTTATTTTGAATGAGATTTCCCTTTCTGTTATTCTGGCTTGGGTTTTGCTATCTTTTTACAGAAATGCTGTTGGGGTTTGTGGGTTAAATTTGTAGACTGCAATTTTATTAAAGCTGTTAATTTCCTGGATTAGTATCTTTCCTAATCCCCTAAAATTTTCTAAGCAAACCATTATTTCATTGGCAAACAGGGATAATTTTATTTTCTCTTTGCTATCTTTATGCCTTTAATTTCTTTATCTTGTCTTATAGCTAGCACTTCTAGAACTATATCAAAAATAGCAGGAAGAATGAGAATCCTTGTTTTACTCCTATATTTATTGGGAGAGTTTCTAATGTGTCCTTATACATGTGATGCTTGCTTTTGGTTATGGATAGATAATTTTTATAATATTAAAAATGATCCCTCTGTGCTTATACTTTGTAAGATCTTTAGTATGTGTAAGTGAAGTACTTTGCTGATCTTTTTCTGCATCTACTGAGATAATCATATGGTTTTGGATGTGTTTGTTTTAAATTTGATTAATTGTGCTGACTGCTTTCCTAATGTCAAACCATATTTGCATCCCAGGCATAAATCCAATTTGGACACAATGAATGGTTTTTTGGATGAATTGCTGCAGTCTCTTTGGTAGGGTTTTATTTTAAATTTTAAAATTTATATTCATTAATAACATTATTCTATAGTTCTTTGCTTTATCCTTTTTTGGTTTAGCTATTAGGTCTAACTTTGTCTCATAAAAGGAATTTGGTAGAGATCTTTCTTCTCAGTTTTTGAGAACAGTCATATATTATTGGTGTTGGTTTTTTTTTTAAAGTAAATCTATCAGGACCGGGAGTTTTTCCCTTTGGTAGTTCCTTTACAGCCAGTTCTACTTCTTTTCCTGAGGTAGGATTACTTAAGATCTCTACTTGGTCTTCTATTAGTTTGAATATTTTATATTTTTGAAGGTAGTACTCTACTCCTTTTGTGTTCATAGTTTTGTTAGCATATGCCTTTGCATAGTGGGGCCTGATAATTCTTCTAATTCTGCTTTTGTTGTCATTTCATCTTTGTTTATTTGCTGTTTTGTGATTTGATTGTCTTCCCTCTTCTCTTTAATCAGATTAGCTAAAAGTTTATCAATTTTGCTAGTTGTTCCAAAGAACCAGCTTTTAGTTTTAACATTTCAATAGTTTTTCTTGTTTCCAGTTTATTTCTCCTCCGCTTTTCAACATGTCTTTTGTGCTTATTTTGGGTTAGTTACTTATTGGGTTTCTAATTTTTTAAAAAGCATAATAATTTCATTGATCTGCCCCTTTTAGGTATATATACACATATCACATGTATTTACATACACACATATATATTTTCCCCACTAAGGATTGACCTGGTATATTACTTCATCTTTATTGTTTTCTTTCACATAATTATTATTTCTATGACTTGTTCTTTGGCCTACTTGTTATTTAGGATTTTATTATCAAGTCTTGATTTGGGTTTGTGCCTTTTGTTTGTACTCCCTGAACAGATTATCATTTTTATTGTGTTATGATCTATAAAATGTTTGCTATTTTTGCTCTTTTACACTTATTTGCAATTTACGTTTTATACTAATGTATGCTCAGTTTTTGTAAAAGTTCCATGTGGTACTGAGAAATACATTTTTTAGCTGTCCTGGAGTCAGGATGACCCGAATTCAAATCCAGTCTCAGACATATACTAACTGTGTGGCCCTGGGCAAGTCATTTAACCTCTTTGCCTCAGTTTCCTTATCTGTAAAATGAGCTGGAGAAGGAAATGGCAAACTACTCCAATTCTTTGCCAAGGAAACCACAAATGGGGTTATGAAAGGTTAGACAGAACTGAACAATAACACCAAAAATGGGGATAATCATAGCACCTAACTCCTAGGGCTATGAGGACCAGATGAGATAATATCTGTAAAGTATTTAGCACAGTTCTTGGCACATAGAAGGTGCTATATAAATGTTAGCTATAATTATATGTATTTTCACCCTAGTTTCTCCAGCAATTTGTTCAATTCTATATTTTTCCTTTTATTTTTCTATTAGATTCATCCAAATCTGGCAGAGAAGCATTAAGTTTCCCACTATCATCGTGCCATTTTCAAATGAGATATTTGTTAAAGCATTTAGTACAATGCCTGGGATATAGAAGGCACTTAATAAATTCTTGTTTCCTTCCTTGCTTCCTTCTTTCCTCCTTTCCTTCCTTCCTCCCTCCCTTCCTTCCTTCCTTCCACCCTCCCTTCCTTCCTTCCTTTCCTTGTCTTCTTGTTTCAGATAATTTTTCCCTTATTCATAAGGGATCACTACTGGGTCTATACCCCAAGGAAATCAGGGAATGAGGAAAAGGAACCATATTTGTGGTACGGATTTACAAATCCAAGAATTAAAAACAGAGGCATCTCAAGGTGAAAGTAGAAAGGAAAATTTATTACAATCCCGTGGGAAAGGGCAACTCCAGGCACCTCTCAGTGTCAGAGCGTGCCAGACACAGAGAACTGGGGTGCTTATATAGGTCCCTAACTGCAATTCCCCCTCCCAACCTCCTTCATCTCAGCTTGCAGATGTAAGCTTTGAGGGTACAATGTGGATGTTATAAATCCACCCGGTGACAATGGCAAAGAACAAATAGTATGGTTATTTTTGACAAGCAGGTGATGGACATAATCTTCCCACCATTCTTATCCCATTCTCCAATCAATCTGAAGTGATAAATCTATCTTAATGACAATGACAATATCTGTGACAGGCAGAAGCCAGTTGTTGGTTACCTCATCTTCACATCTGTGGCAAACTAGCCTTTCCCACCACCCTTGCTTCTGCAACGAATGCCTCCCATCACCCTTACATCTGTGACGGATATCCCTGGTACCCTTACACCTTGTCTCCCATCATTCTTACATCTAACTGGTCTTGCATGTCTACATTGCACCTGGCTTTCTGGCTTTTCATCCATTCTTCTGCTGAGCTGAGGGTCCCTTATCCTGGGGTCAATGCACAGGAGGTGAGCATCCTGTGTCCTATCCTTACTTTCAGAGGATTTTATGGTTGCTGAGTTATTTACCTCAACCCTTCTTTCTTTCAGGCCTCTTGCCATTAGGTAAATACACAGGATGTGAGCATCCTGTGTCCTATTCTTAACCTCAGCGGCCTTTTGGTCACTAGCTTGGCTTATGTAGGGGAAAACATCTAAGTAGAGAAATGGCTTTACAGAAAGGAAAATATGTAAGTAGAGAAATGGGACTCACTATCCTACTTATTTCTATTTGTTTAATTTGTTCCCTTTTATGTATCCACATACATATGTACGAAAACATTTATAGAAGCTTTTTTGTGGCAGCAAAGGATTGGAAACTGAGGGGATGCTCGTCAGTCAGGGAATGGTTTGCTGCTGCTGTTTGTCCTTCATTCTCAAAGTGGACCATGACATCAGGGAGGTGATGCCATGACATGCAAGTGAATTTAATTTAAGTGAGGGAGGCTGTGTAAAATCACCAGCTTCACTTTCTCTTCCTGAGCCATCTGGATCCAATGGCAAGATATGGATCAGGGCAATTGGAGATGGCCCTGGATGCAGTGGAGAACCTTGGTCTTTTCAAGCTAAAGTGTTTAACAGGTCTCAGTTTGATTGAGGCAAAGAATGGCCTCTTTAAAAAAAAAAAAAGATCTGGGAGGGGAAGACCCTCAGGGTTTCTGGCCAAAACAGAAACAATTGCTATTTGCATTCATCCTGAGCCAACCTGGGCCCAAACAGTAGGGCTTGGTCTGGGACCAGAGTGATTTGGGGTTAAGGCTGGTCTTTAAGAGAAAAAAACAAAACAAAAAAAGTTTCAGAGATTAAAATTTACGTTCCCTTTGGGCAGAGCACAGCCAGGTAAGGGTGTGATACCCTGTGTGGAGAAAAAAGAAAGAAAAGAAAGAAAGGAGGGGGGAGGATGGCTAAATAAGTTATGGTATATGAAAGCAATGGAATACTATTACATTGTAAGAAATGATGGGGATAACTAACAAAAAAAAATAGAAAAGACTTGTATAAACTGACACAAAGTGAAGTGAGCAGAACCAGAACAAATTATACAATAACAATATTGTAAAGATAAACAGCTAAAGATTTGGGAGCTCTGATCAACACGATGACCAACTACAAATCCAAGGGACTGACTTATGATGAAACATGTTGTCCATCTCCAGGCTAACAAGACTTGAGAGTGCAGGTTGAGGCCTATTTTCTTTTCTTTCTTTTTTGGGGAGTGGGGGGGGGCTGGGGAGATATGGATAATGTGGGGTTTTGCTTGACCATCATATTTGTAATGGAGTTTTTCTTGCCTTCTCAACACATGAGGAACGGGGAGATGAGAGGGAGAAAATTCAAAACTCAAAATAAAATTGAATTAAAAAAATAAAAAAGAATATATCACCCCTCCTATGAAAATGGGCCCCATTGGACCCCTCTCTAGTGAGTGATTTTCCTTTCTTTTCCATTGTTTCAATGTCTCCCTTTGCCACCTCACTCATTCGAGAAAATGCTTCTTACTGAAAAAAACATGCTCACCAAGAACCAATACTGGACCTGTCTATACTCCAACTAGGTGCCTATATCTCTTCCCTTCTAGGCCCTAGTTGATGTGGCTTCTGCCTGCCATATGCCACTTGTAAATTCACTTAAAACTTCTTTGCCATCATTGCATTTCTTCAGTCTCTCTGTTCTCTTCAAGGGTAGTCTTTAGTTGGTTTTCTCCTTCCCTAGCAAATCTTACAGTGCTAGAAATATAAGCAGCAGCTCAAACCATCTCCCACTGAATTAGTTCCTCTGGACTATTTTATTTTCTGTACTTTTGTTTGTACACTAGCTTGGGCAATGCAGTAATCACAGACAAAAGTGATACTTATTCTACAGGACACTTCAAATAGCACTCTCTCTTTACATCCCTGTGTGCAACCCTCTCAGAGCAGGCACACATCACCCTAATATTTAAAAAAAGGAAATCATGAGAGTAATACGTTTTCCTGTTATTTATTCCAAATAAAATTCTGTGCCCATCAAGCTTGGTAAAGATGGGAACAGCCAATGTTGTAGAGGGATTTTGGGAAGACTGGAGCACTAGTGCATTGTTGGTAGAGTCGTGAATCAGTACAACCGTTTGGAAAGCAATTGAAAATTATGCAAATAAAGTGACCAAAATGTCCAAATCCTTTGGCCCAGAGATTTTACTACTAGGCTTATACCCTCAGGAGGTCATTGATAAGGAAAAAGTGCCCCATACGCACCAAAATATTTATAGCAGCAATTTTTGTGGTAGCTAAGAACAAGAAACAAAGTACATGCCAATTGACTGGGGAATAACCAAAAAAATTGTGGAATAGGAATATAGTTAAATATTAGTACAAGTGACAACAAATATAATGACTACAGAGAAGCATGGAAAGACTTGCATGAATTGATGCAGAGTGAAGGAAGCACAGCCAAAAGAAACCCAGTATACACAATGACTACAATAATGTAAATGGAAAAACAACCATGAAATAATCAAAAACCAATGTTGTGTAATTACAATGAACAAACATAGCTCCAAAGAAGAGATACAGGAAGACAATCCCAGCCTACTCCCTTGCTGACATGTGAGGACCATGAATGTGGTACCTTACACATATACTCATATTTTTTGATATAATAATCAGTTTTGCATCTTTGCTTTAAAAAATGAGATGGCTCCATGAAAAGGAAAAGAGGGACAGATAAAAGGAGAAATTATGGTTATGTAATAAAGCTATGAATATTTATTTTTTAAAAATTCTGGGCCAAGAGGATGTTATTTCTGTACTCTTATTAGCAATACAAGAGTAATTAAAGCATAATAATCATGAAGCCTAACTCCATTTTCTGGTTCTGTGCTTTCAGTTCCATGCTCCTAGTACTAAAGTCTTCTTTTGTAGGGCCACAACACTTGATAATTCATTTTATCTCACATGGCACTATGGTTTCATTTCTTATATGGTTCATAGGTGAAGTTAATTTCATATTAATATTCAAACAAATGTATTTTCTGTGACTCCAAAGTTCCTGGATATATGTTTGCAGTGGAGACTTTCCAGGTTCCAACGCATTTTTCATATTAATAGGAATACCTGACAAATTCATTGTCTATGTGCTCCATCATCACTGGGCTGGTCACAGACAGCAAGACAAATATCCAATGTACAGAGGACACTTCCTTTCCCTCCTAATATTTTCTATTATCAATTTTTAACTTGCTCATCCTACTTTGCTGATATTCCTTGCTTTCTTACAAAGAAGCCATCCATCCAGTCATCCTTAGGACAGGAGGTCCTCCTTTCTGCAAATTCCAAAATACTTTCCTGATGAAGACAGATAGTTAAGAGGTTTGGGCCCCTTCTGCTGGGGCCTTGAAGAAAAGCACGATCACAGATTTCTAGAAGTGTTTTGGCAGTTCTTCAGTCATGTCTGTGACCCCATTTGGGGTTTTCTTGACAAAGATCTGCAGCTCCTTTTAGAGATGAGGAAACTGAGGCAAACAGGGTTAAGCAACTTTTCCAGGCCCACACAGCCATTAAGCGCCTGAGGTCATATTTGAACTCAGGAAGGCTGTCTTCCTAACTCTAGACCCAGCATTTTATCCACTTGCAACACCTAGCTGCCCTGTTTTGACAGTGGGGGGGGGGTGTGTGTGTTTTATGTGCTTCCCAAGACTGGTTTAAACAGGACTCAACATATTTAACATTTGTATTCTCTAAGAGGCATACTAGTTATTTGGTTTAAAAAAAAGGATTAGCCAGTTTACTTTATAACTAAAACTCTTACTATAATTTATTTCACCATTCAAATCTTCAAAGTTGTTATCTCTGTATGTGTACAGTTAAAGAAGAAACCAAACTGCCACAATCCTGCTGAGATAGTGTATTTAAGGGAGTCAAGGTGAAAGTTGGTGTGCAAGAAGTAGGCTAGATGACTCGCCCCAGCCTGTATTTCAAACTCCTATTTTGTCTGCATGCATGAAGACTGGAAGACATCAAGCTTAGGCTTTTTCCAGATCAGCACTCTGAGGCAGGAGGCATCCATGAAGGGTATCAACTCCAGGTCTAGCTCCTTAAGAACAAGCTGACCTGTGGAGATGCCTTTAGCAGCTGGTAGTGTAAGGGCTCCAGCTCCAGGTGGAGATTTAAGGCAGCCTGATCAATGCCACAGGTCTCCTGGCATAGCAACTCGGCTACTGAGGCCAGACTCAGGCCATTTGTTGGCACTCTTTACACTCACCTCCTTGCTATATACAAGGTTGGCCTTTGGGCCTCAGGTAGAAGTGTGCCACTAATAGTTCAGCACTATTAAGAACTGTCAACTTAACCACGCCCTTCTTTGCATAAACTCACTGCCAAATTTTGTGCCTTTGTTCAAGACTGGACCACCTCCACAAGGCAAACTTGCAAAATATGATACCAAACGACGAGAGCAGAATTTTCAGGATAGCAGGGCACTACCATTTCTTCCCCCCCACACCCCTCCGGCTCCAGGGTCAATGCCAAGACATGAATTCCTAGAGCAGGTTGGAAGAGTCACAAAAAGGGAATGCTTGAGTACTTAGGATAAATAATATGCAGAAACTAAGGGCTGTAATACATTGCGTAGGTTTGTTTATTCCAACCAACCCAAAGTTCTTGGGGATCACCAAAACATAATGGGGAAACAAGAGGTCAAGTCTGTGTTTTATTTTACTCTGTAGGCATATACAGGACCCAGAAGTCTTATCTTGGACCCTCTGTTCCACTGGGATGCTTGAGAAAGAGATCCCTGGGCCTAAGGTGGGGAGCAGGCACATGATCGCTGGAACTCTTGCAGAGCCCTAAGCCTGAGGGGCGGATGGGGACAAGAGGAGGAAGGAGCAGCAGAGCCGCAGGAGAGACTCATACCCCTGGTCTCTTGCCTTATCCTTTCTCCTGCCACATTGTACTGGGGGGGCCAGGGAGCTCAGGATGGAGGTGGTGGCAATACGACTGAGATGGAGGGGCCTGATGGAGCACAAGGTGAGCTTCCTGATTGGTGAGGAATTGGTCTGTTTCCAGTGCTCCCCTTGGGCCAATGGATAGAATCTGGTGGTCTTGTCAAGAGTGATAAGATGTGTGTGTGCTTTCTAATGCCCTTGTGGTTCTTGCTCTCATATCAGCAGCCTGTTATCATGGCTGAAGTTGTGACTGAAAATAGGGAGTGAAGTCCACTGGTCTCTTCTTGCCCTTTTCTCCTGCCACCCAGATTTCCAGGTGCCATTTCCTTGAGACTCAGGAGATCAGGAACAATGGGACTGTGTAGGAAAAGCCAAAGAAGGGACTCTCACTGTGAGTTTAGTCTCTTTGGGGCTGAACCGTTTGTACCTTAAGGACACAGGGCAGTAAAGAAGAGATTCCCAGAGGAGCAAAATCTGCCAGATGAATGCATGGAGAGACACAGAGCTGTGGGATATAGGGTCAGAGAAAGAGTTCTATGGGACACATATATGCAGTTCAGGGCCTGCTGGAAGTGACATACTTCAGGCTTATGCCTCTTCAAAGGGTGTTCTGGGGCAGAGGCAGCAGATCACTTCAAGGCGATGGGATAAGGCCAAAACAAGGGGCACCAAGTTAACAGCAAAAAAGAAGACATTCATGCAGACACATACTCCCATGCATACTCCCCTGCCCCTCAACAGTCTTTGCCGGCCAGTCTGAAATGGAAACAAGTGACTGCTCAGACAGGGCCTATTGCTGGGATATCATGGTTAATGCCCAGTCCACAAGGGCAATGGTGGTGTCTTGCAGGCAGAGCCAAATCCAGTGGGCAAACTTACTCAGCTGTATCTTTATACAGTCCCAGGTCACCTCACCTCTGTAGGAAGAACATATGGGGGAAGGTCAGGTGAAAGGATTATGAAAAGCTTATAGGACACCAAATAAAGTAAACCAAAGCACATAGGGACAATAACATGCACTGCTAGGACAGAAATACATGGAAGGAAGGAGTGGGACAGGTAGTCTGGAGTTGAGGAGTCTCACCCGCAGGCCTCCTGGCAATACTCCTGGACCTGGAACAATGCAGTAAGTAACACGTGCCACAGAGGCAACAGAAAGTCCTGATAAAGGAGCAGTAGCAACTCCCTTAGCTGTAGGAGCAGATGTAACAAGGACTCCGTGAACTGGGTCTGCAGGTGGATCAGAAAGAGGATGCCATTAGTTCAAGGCTCACATGCTTTTCCAAAGGATAATAGTCTACCTGCCCAAGGGATTCCACTTATCTCAGTCTTCTAGCTTACCCCCTGGAAGATGTCAGGTAGGTTCTCATAGGCCCAAGAAAGACAGGATACACAATAGGAAGATACAAAGGTGACTGTTGTGTTGGTCTGGGTCCAGGCCAGCTGTAGGCTGGGTTCTAGCACTGCCATCAGATGGGAACCAAAGACAGGCAACGTCTCCTCTAGCCAGCTGTAGGGGTGGAGAAATTGTGTATTTCCCTTGGCTATTTCTAGCATTTTATGATAGTGCCTTTGGGTCCCTCTAGCCCATGGCTATATCATACCATATGAAGACCCAATTCAACCTTAATTTCTATGTGACTCACCTATAGCCTTGAAGACCATAGTAGTAGAGCTTGGCACAGGCCTCCTCACCAACAGGTAGGAAGCCAGATGACTGTAACACACGGGCTGACAGGGAAGCTAGGAAGGGAAGCAAGGGTTAGTGACTGAGATGACCTGTTTGGCCAGGGGTGATGAGAACAATGAAAAGGTAGGCAGATACTTTAATGCTTGGGGATAATGAACAGAAAAAAAAGAGCCAAGCTTCAGCTTGTTGAGGAGAGTGTGTCTGCAGGGTTAGGTGAGCAAGGAGTAGGCTGGAAGGAAGACAGCTGCAGACAGGTAAAGTAGCATAGACTCCACCTGGTGGTTGCTTAGAATTTCTATGAAAGAGTCGAAATATTATTTGACCAAAGGTCTAAGGTTAGGTAGGAGAAGCTAGCTGTTTCCCTTGTCTCTTTTCCCTCTCCTTCCTTTGCCTACCCCACCCTTTGGTATCCAAAACCTCTTACTCTGGAAGGAGCTATGTGACCGGAAGTCATGGAACAGGAAGCCAGCTGCAAACACCAGGAACACGAGTAGCAGCTGAGTCCACGGTAGTTGACGACCACGTGCTTGCTGCAATATACCCTGAGGAAGAGCAGGAACACAGAATAGTAGTCAAGGGGTGGATGGCTCTCCCAATCCGAGAACAAACTTCTACCCACACCCTTTTGGCAGGGGCAGCACTATTGCTTAACTTCGGCAGTGAGAAAGTATAGCATGTCCTAGGGATTTCCAGGGAAGGTGGCACAGACAGGGACTGGTGAATATATACCTGGGTCAGGAACTGGACTGAAATGGAGAATGGGAGAGCATCTGGGTTGGAAGTATATGGACATCAGGGCAGAGGGAATAGGATCCTGTGAGTGAGTTGGGGATACACCAATATGTCTGAACCAGGGTACCTTGCAGATGGTATTGCAGGCTGTGATGTCCTGAGTGTTACTTCCCCCTTTCTTCAGGAGCTCCTCATTCGTGATTTTGAAGGACTGAATTATTTCTTGCAAAGACTTCCTCATCTGGTGGGAAGCAAAAGGCCAGGGGCTGGGAACAGAGGGTGTTACCCTCTTTTCAGGTTTCTCCTGTTTAGGTTTCCCCACTTGCTGATAGCCCTACTAGCTCAGCAGCACTCTTACAAGGAAGCCAGCTGCTCAGAGAAGGTGCCATCTTAGAACCAGAACTTCTCCCGAGCTGCCCATCCCCCAAGGCAAGCTGGCTCCATCCAGCCCGGCACCTCACCTTCTTAGGAGTTTGGTCCCAAGTCTCCAGGATATGTCCCAGCAGCAAGCTGTGGAAAAAGTAGTCACCCCTCAGTCTGTTCTTTGCAGACCCCAAATCCACCTGACTACAGAGACCATACAGCTTCTCACATCTGCTTTCCTTTACCTTAAAAACTCTAGTTCTAATGCATCTTCTTGAAGTCCACAATGGAAGCTCTGAGACCCGTCTTAACTACCCAGAGACAGAGGGCCAGGAAAGGACTGTGTTCAAGAGCCCCTACCTCCATACCTCTCCGACTGAAAAGGGGCTGTTGGGAGCCCTGAAGATTGGGGGTACATCTGCGTTTCCCTTGTTCCCCTAGATGGCAGACAACTCTAACTCAGGGTAGAGGAAGCAGGGACCCAGACTCTTCCTGAGGCAGAGGCATGTGGGGCCACTGGGGTTGGCTTGTTATTTCTATCCCACCTGGATTGTGACAGGTGCTTGGTATACAGTTGTCTCCAAACATTGAAGCTGAGGGCATCCAGGGTCAGACACTCAGTCAAGCTTCTCAGGAGCTGTGTGGGGGAAGTGAACAATTGTTTGAAGCACCGGTCTTGCCTCATGTCAGTCTCACAAGCCAATATTCCTGGACAGTGGTGTACTAGGGCAGGGGAATTACCCCCACAATGTAAGGCCAGACCTTGTAATGGATGCTATAGATCATAGCCAGGAAAAGTCATCCTCCTGGGGATGCATCAGAACCAAGGGCTCTTGAGATTGTCTTCATATACCAGGAAGCCCCAAAGAGCTACAAAGATAGAGCTATAGTTCTAGTCAGCACCCAAGCTCAAGTACAACCAGTCACTGAGGAACAAGAATAAGGGAGAGGGAGGTCAGGAGCCACATCTGCCAGAATGGGTGGGCAGGTGGGGCTTCTGTTACCACCACTTGGCTGAGGGTATGACACAGGCAAAAGGGAGGATGCCAATGAACGAGCCATGTTTAAACAAAGGGATGTTCAATTGTTGGTACTCCTTAAAAACATGCTTTTCAGAATGAGATAGGATGCATTCAACTCCACAATTTTCAGTGACCTTCCTCAAGAGAAGGGGAAAGATGTCTTGGTCTTTTTTCTTTCTTACCTCTTTCTTCATTTCAGGGGGACAGCTAGGGGTGGCTCTGGACAAGAAGGAGGGGAAGTAGGTATGCAGAGTTGTTTCCGGCTTTGCACCAAAGGCCAGCACTTTCAGTCTAGGGTAGAGCTGACAAAGCTGTTCCTGTAGGCTGTGGACAGAGTGGGTGAAGCCACACACAAGCCATGCCTCGTGTGATGTTTTGTGCCCTCACCAGACTTCCTCAAATCTTTTTGTTTAACATGACCCCCAAGGGCTCACTCTTAGCACTTGCAAAGACACTGACTTGAGAGTATAAGGGTTGGGGGTTGGGGGTGAGGTGTCTCCCAGTCCTGACTCTCTTGTTCTCTCTCACTGCCCTCTGACTCTTTTGCTACTGTCCCACACATACAACTGCCATACCTGGGTGCCAGTGAGTTGTTGGGCATGTAGGCAAAGTCCAGAAGCGGGAAGAAGTCCTTGGGGCCGATCATGCCAAAGCCCTTGGTGAGGTTGGGATGCATCCTATAGATGGTGGGAAGGAGAACATGTATCCTACAAACTTCCACCCCGGGCCTGACTCCCTGAAGATTTAAGTCTACTGTCCATGGCAAATGATATAATGTCCCCCCGCTCCCTGCTCCCACCCCACACTGGTCCTTTCCTTCCTCATCCCTCCATTGCAGGGATCGAGGTGAATGGGCTGTTCTGATTTTCCCCACGCCTCTGAAGGGACCAGAACCTTAACATCATGTTCTGCTGACTCAGTTACTCTACGGACATTCCCACACCTTCCTTAGCTCCCTCCCTGAACCCCTGCAATCACTCACAGAAGTAGTCGGTCCAAATAAGCAATGGAGAAGGGAGACAGAGACTTGATTCCCAGCACAGGCAGCATGATCCCCAGCCACACTACGGGAGAGTGAGGGGTGAATGCAATGTGGGATGGTAATGACAGCCAGCACTTTCCTAGCACTCTAGCATCTGCAAAGCACCTCACAGGCTGTCTCATTCGATCTTCACAACAACCCGGTGAGGCAGGTGCTGATGTAGCCACATTCTACAGATCAGGAAACCAAGGCTGGGAGAGGTCCAGTGACTTGCCCAGTCTGAGGCAGGATTTCAAGTCTAGAACACTACTGATTATGCCACCTCGCTAGAGAACAATTACTGCAGAATCAGGGGACTTGGGATCTAGCCTCCTTGATTAAGTCACTAAATTTTTGGGTAGTTTCTCCATTTGTAAAATCAAGAGATTCAATAAAGATAATTTCCACAAGCTCTTCCAATTTGGACACATATGATTCTATGGCCCTGCAATGAACATCAATGACTTGGACAAAGGCATGCTTTGCAAATGACACAAACCTAGGAGGAATAGCTAAGACAGTCCTTAGATAAACGACTTTTTGAGGTTCCCTCTAATTCACATTTGGTGAATGGATCAGTTCTTTATGGAAATACTTATTTCCACTAAGGGTACTAGATAAGGTGGTTTTGGGTTCAGGGATATACCTGGAAGTCACACGGCACCATACCGTGGAAGGGAAATCAGATGCACTCAGTCCTGTTACCTTTAAGTCCCTCTGTTAGGTTGACAAAGCCTGCCTGTCCCAGTGCCCACATGATGGTCAGACACTTTGCTGGTCGATTCTGATGGGATCTCAGTAGCTCGAGGTACTGGGGAGACCAGTGGAGGAGGCAGGTTATCAATGGGGGATGGGAGTGATGCTAATTAAGTGTCTAAGTCAAAGGTGAAGTATAAAGAGTGCTTGACAGGTAAGAAAAGTGACACAGTAGATATAGACTGAGATAGAACGAGATAAACAAGGGAGGGAAATTGGGAACTAAAATTAAGTCTTTCAGGGTCTTCCAAATGGTACAGTATTAGCTCAGTTTAGAATTATGGTAGCTGCTTTCTGTTACCATCCCCCACATTGTCCTGAAGACAGGAGAAGTAGCATGGTTCTCCTACCCCACCTCCCTTCTCAAACCAGTCACTCTGTGCTCACCTTGCCTAAGTTCATGGTGGCAATCTTGGGCTTGTCTTGCAGAACTGCTTGGACACAGATGCGGTAGCCATGGAGTGACTCACCTGCAAAAGTATGAAGCCCCACACCAATGAAGAGTAGATTTCCCCAGTGAATCTTTTTATTTTGCTGCCTTATCATTTCTTGACATATTTCACCCACCTATCCACTTTTGTCCAAAATGATTTCCTGAATTTACAAATTTCTTTGCTCAGAAAGGAACTCTCCCTTGAAGTTTCTAGGCATTCCTACGGTGGGGAAAAAAGTGTGCATGCCCACATCCTTCCAAGACAAAGTATAGTAACCAACATTTCCGGCCCTTCCTACCTGGAGTCTTGTCCAGTTCCTGCAGCATGGTGTAAAGACAATGGTCAAAGAAAAGTTCCAGGACGCCAACGGCTTTCCCCAACAATCCTCGAATGATTCCACGAAGTTCTCGGCCCACCAGGCAGTAGGGGTAATCTGGAACCAACCAGAACCTCTGTAATCAGTTCTAGGCCTAGGGGCTCATGGCAGTTCTAAGACTCTTATTTCCCTCCCTGGTCATATAGCTAAAACCTTCCTGAGCCAAATACACCATAAACTCTCATAGCCATGGTAGAAAATCGCCTGCAGGCCTCACAGGACTGGTAATCAGGGTTAGGTACACATTTTGGCTGTGCTATGAATCAATTTGCCTGGATACTACTTTTTGAGAATTTTCTAGGTTCACTGTATGCTTAAGAGGACAGACTAACCATGTGTGTGCTGGCTTAATGTAGGTTCACTCTGAGGTGCTTGCAGCTTGTAGTTGAGATATCCAGCCAGGTCCTTCACCCATACAGAGGGGTTCCCAGGGAACATGCTCTGGCTCTTCTCCATTTCCTTTTGCAGTGCTACCACATCTAGCTGCCAGAGACACAAGAACCCCAGGGTTAGTCAGTAATGAAAAGGCAGCTTGGGAAAGGTAGCCTGAGACTAGTAAGGAGTCCACAGAGAACAAGGGTCTGGTCATTATTAAGAATGATTTATGGGACATGTTACCTTTTTGCTAATTTATAACTCTAGGAGGTATGAAATAGGGTAGCTTTGAATGAATCATTCAAGAAGCATTCATTTAAAAACCTACAAATGCCATGTACTGTCCTAGGAGATGGGGACGTAAATAGAAATAATGCCTATTAGCAAAAAACTTTCATTCTAAAGGGGGGTGGTGGGTTGGGGTAGAGAAGTGCGTTAAGTATATTCGGGATAAGTATAAGAAGAATACAGATAGATACAAAGCAGTTAAATACAAGGTAGTTTGGGAAGGAGCATGCTAGTAATTGAAGGAATCATGAAAGTCTTCATGTAGAAGAGGCTTGAGCTTCATCTTGAAGATAATTCTATGAGGAAGAAATGAGTAGGGAGTGCATGGTAGACATGGAGAACAGTCAATGCAAATGCACGGAGATAAGGGAATGTGAGGAACAGAGAGAAAGCTAGTTTGGCTAGAGAGTGACAGTTGGAAGGAGAGTATTATACACAATGCCAGAAAAATAGGCTAGAACTAGGTTGTGAAATGCTTTAAAAGCCAAAGAGAGGGATTTATATTTGGTTCTAGAGGCAATAGGATGCTACTGTAATTTGGGTTGGGGACTCACATGTTCAGATCTGCACTTAATGAAAATCACTTTGACAGCAGTGTAAAGGATGGACTGGTTTGGGAAGAGACTTGAGGCAGGGAGACTGACAAGGAGATTGTTGCAATAATATGGACAAGAGGTGGTGAGAGAATGAACCATGGTGGTAGCTGTGTGAGTAAAGAGTAAGGGGTTGAATATGAATGATACTGTGGAGGTAGAAATGTCAAAATCTGGTAACTGACTGAAATATATGGGGTGAGGTAGAATGAGGAACTGAGGTTAATACTGAGATTAGAAACCTAGAAGAATACTGATGCCTTCAACAGAAATAGGAAATTTGCAAGAGGAGTGATTTGGCTTGTTTTTTGTTTTTTTGGTGGGGAGGGAAGGAAGATTCTGTTTCAGACCTGTTAGGTTTTAGATGTCTCCAGAATATTCAGTATGAAATGTCCAAGAGGCAATTGGTAATGCAGGAGTCAAGTTCAAGGGAAAGAAAGGAGATGAATATATAGATCTGCATCAACTGCATAGAGATAACAATTAAATCCATGGAAATTGATGAGGTCACTGAGATAGAGTACTCAGAAAAGGGCCCACAAGGGCCCTGTACACCACAGTTAGGAGGTATGATATAGACAGGGAACTAGCAATGGAGACTGAGGAGTGGTTAAACAGGTAGAAGGAGAACTAGGAGAGAATGGTGTTACGGAAACCCAGAGAGGAAAGAATATCAAGATGGAGAGGGTGGGGCGGTCAGCGGTGTCAAATGTAGAAGATCCAGAAGGATGAGGACTGAGGAAAGACCATGACATGTGGCAATTGAGAGATCACTGATAACTTCAGAGGGCAGTTTCACTTGAGTGATGAGGCTGGAAGCCATATTACAAAGGGACAAAGGGCGGAGGACTGAGTGAAAGGAAGGCGACAGGTGGAGACATTTTTTTTTTCCAGTTTAGCTAAGAAAGGGTGGAGATATACGGGACAATTTTTTTAAGGATGAAAGAGATGGGAATATTCAAAAATAGTAGAGAAGAAATCAATAGAGAAAGAGAAGGTTGTAGAGAGAGGAGGGATGGCTGAAATTGCAACATTTTGGAAAAGAGGGAGACAGGTTCAAAGGCAGTGTTGGGCCTTAGCAAGAAGAGTTACCTCATTGTCAGAAACTGGTAGAATCATACGACCTTAAAGGATCTAGAAAAGGGATTCCTAGGAAAAACATTTATTAATTTTTTCATTCAAAGAGGCTACCCTACCTCTCCTATCCTTTATAGGTGTAAATGGGAGGAGCCTGTTTTCAAGTGCTCACTCTAATAGCATGATGATCGCTATGTCCATGAAACTTAATAATTTTCAGGAAATCAGGTTCTCCAACCCCTGTTTCTCATTCTCTTCTTTACTTGGTTTCTGGGCTCTTGTGGCTCTTTTTCTCTTCTTCCACTAAGCCATCACGTCTCTTCCTAATAACCCCAGAAGTGTGGTCCTGGCTGGCACTATACCTCTAACTCTGATAGCATGTGGCACATGAGTCCATTCTGAGTTCTATCTCTCCTTTTCTTTCATTTTCCCAAATCACATAACTCCCTCCCTCCCTCCCTGCAGGCCCCATTTGTTTCTTGTTCTCCCTGAATGTGCCTCGTTGTGACCCATCCCCTCCTGCCTCTCACACTCACAGCCTTCATCGCCTCCTCCAGGCTTCGGAAGCGGCCCTGCTTGGTGCTCTGGTCGGCGGGAGCAGCTGCCTTTTTGGTTTTTTTGGCTGTTTTCTTGTGCTCGGTGGGGGCAGGTGGGGGCACTTGCTCCTTGTTGTGCTTTTTCATCGCCTTCTGAAAGCCCAGCTCAAAAAGAGTGCCTGAGGGCTGGATGGCAGCTGCGCGTCGAGGTTTGGGGAGGGGGCGGTGGAGACAGAGAAGGAGAGGGGCAGAACTGAATACGGAAACCCAGAGCAAGCTCACGGGCAGGGACGGCAGGTCGGTCCTCCCTGGCCGAAGCTCCCACAGAGATCGCCCTGCTGGGAGGAGGGCGTCCTTCCTCCCCCAAGGCCCCGCTATCAGATGCAGCCTGCGGGTCCCCGGGGCCCAGCCGGGGGAGTGGGGGAGGGGGCTGCTGGCTCCCTCTGTCTGGGGCAGCTGTCGGGCCGCAGGCTCCGTGGGGGCGGGGAGACACGAATACTACAATATGTGTGTATGCACGGATGCATATTGGTGTGTGTGTCTGCGGAGGGGATGTCATGTTTATGAGGCTCGTCCGCTCCCTCTTCCAATGCAGTCCCGCAAGCATTTTAATCCGGCGCCTCCCATGTGCCGGGCACAGCGCTAGGCGCGGGAATAATAAGGGTAAAAATGAAACTGCTGCTGCCCTCGAGGAGTTTACATTCTCCACCCCGGGGGGGTCCCACGTCCCAGGCCGGGGGCTCGGGCTGCATCCACCCCGGCAGGCGGCCCCAAGCTCCTCGCGGCGGCGCAGTGGAGGGCTCGGTTCGGGGCCCCGAACGCCACGGCCAGGCCCGAGAGCCCGGGATCGGTACTCACGGACCAGCTCGATGCTCCGCGGCCGGTTCGCTTCCCCGAGTGCTCGGCGGCTCCCGCCGCCTCCTCCGCTGCCGCCGCCCCCAGGCCGCCGGCCCTTCCTCACCACCTCCCAGCGACCTCCTCCCGCTGCCGTGGCCGCCATAGTATCGTCTCTCCCTCCACCACTCCCAAGACAGACAGACAGAAGGACTGACAAGCTAGCACTTCCCCCCAACCCAGCCCAGGCCCCCAACTCTATGTCTGCGCCTGCGCGAAGCGCGCTGCCACGTCGCCCCCAAGCGATAACCGCCCGCGCTGCATGCTGGGGCTTGTAGTCTTGTCGTCTGCCCCACCTTAGGGGCGTGGCATTGTCCTGAAAAGAGGGAAGCAGAGACCTCCGCCTGGACGCACAGCTGTCAGACTTGGGGACTGAACCTCATCGTATCTCTAGGTCAGGAAGATGTCACCCCCAACCCCCGGCCCTTCCCCCGTCCCCAATCACAGCAAGAGTGAAGTGGGGAGGGGCCTTCACGTTTGTGTAAAGCTTTGTCGAGGACTGCGGGCCACGTGCATCCTTTCTCTTGATGCTCATCACAGCCTGGTGAAGGTGGTGGACGGGGAAATTGTCACACGGATGTCCCCATTTTCCCAGTGGGGCTCAAGAGAGCTCACATGACAACTCAAGCGCAGACCCCTCCACTTTTGGGGGGGGGATGGAACGAATGTGATGGAGTGGAGAGAGCAGGGACTATGATTTGCAGCTGGAAGGGACAGTAGAGATCATCTACCGTATAGGATCATATATTTAAAGACTGGAGAAATCAGAGGTGGATACCTGAAGATCCTTCAGATTTCTTCCCCACTGCTCCACGTTGCCTCCAGAAGGCACCTCACTTTATAGATAAGGACATAGAGCCCAAGGGACTTGCCTCAGGCCACCCAGATAAGTGGCAAAGTAGAGATTTCATCAAAGACTGATCTTGACTCCCAGATCCCATCCTCTTTCCCCTGCACTAAGCTTTTCTCCATCCAATCCTTTTCTTCTATAGAGAAGGAAAATGATGTTCAGAGGAGGAAAATGACCTACTGAAAGTCACATGGGCAGCTACTAAGTAGCAAAGTCAGGATTTGAACCAAGATCTTACAAACTACATGCTTTTGACACTACCTCAAACTGCCCAATTTTAACCTTTCCTTTGGTAGCCTAAACTTCTTCTCCTGTACAGCTACTTTGTCACACATCATGCCTGCCTGATATGATCCTTGATGCTTGTGGCTAGAGGCAGCTCTTCAAGCATTTCATCGATGTTCCAAGAACAAGCCTGCTCTGGCTTTAGGCCTGCTAAGAAGGAGGGTAGGTAATACAGGCCCCAGACTGGTGGTGTCATTACTCAGAAGTCAATGCCCAGAAGAAATGGACCATTCCTTTACTGTTATTGTGGTTGTTCAGTCATGTTCCCCCATTTGGGGTTTTCTTGGCAAAGACACTGGAGTGGTTTACCACTTCTTTCTCCAGCTCATTTTACAGATGAGGAAACTGAGGCAAATAGGGTTAAGTGACTTGCCAAAGGTCACAAAGCTAGTAATTTTTTGAGGCTGGATTTGAACACAGGTCTTCCTGACTCCAGGCCTGGCGCTGTATCTACTGCACCACCTAGCTGCCCTATATTCTTTTATTACTGTTCCTCTTTTGTGAAGATAGGCAATATATTTGAGGGTTGGAGCTGCACCAATTAAGGGTTATGTTGGCCCAGCCAAACTCAGGTCCATATAGTGTTACTCCACTGGACTGGGAACCAGATGATTTGGGCTTTATTTAGTCCCAGTTCTAACAGATGTTAGAAGTGTGACCTTGACTTTATCTCTCTCAACCTGTTTCTTCATTTCTAAAATGGGAGCAGCAGTGCTTGTTTTAGTTGCCTTCAAGGGTCCTCAGGAAGGTATTTTGCAAATTCTAAAGTGCTGTAGAAACATGAGATGTGTCTGCACACCATGGAAACACTGTAGTACTATGGAAGTAGCACAAATTCTGGAGTCAGAAGACTTGGAGTTCAAATGCCCCCTCTGCAGCTCACTTAACTCCCTGAGCCTCACGGTTCCTCATCTATGAAATGAAGGGGTTGTGCTGAACAGCCTCTGAGAGAGTTCTGTTTCTAGATCCATATGCCTTCCTTTAATCTAGTCCCACAGTTGGAGTCACTCTTTTCCAATAGAGAAGAAAGGCATGGGATGCTTATGGCGATAGGAGAAAGAGTATCTAGACTGTAAGTTCTTTGAGTCGGCCATGTGATGGAGCATCCCGAAAAGCTATTGTGACCTTTGGCTGCATCAAGAGAATCATAGTTTCAAAACACCCTATTTTATCTCTTTTATGATCGTCTTTTAAGCTTTGTATGGCCAAGAATCTTCTCCATATCTATAGTTCTGAAAGGTATCTCCTTTTCTCCTGTAATTTGTTTGTGATTTTGTCCTTTATATCAGTTTCACATTTTTATTGACTTGATTATAAGGACATAAATGGGATATTCATCAGATTTGCAGATAACATTATGCTGGGAGGGATAACTAATGTCCTGGATGTCAGGATCCAAAAATATTTTGACAGGGCAGAGCATTGGGCTGAATCTAATAAGATAAAATCCATCCAGGAGAAATGTGAAAACCATACACTTGGGTACAAAAATTCCTCTTCAGTACAAGATGCAGGAGGCATGGTTTAACAGCAGTATGTCTGAAAAAAAGTTGCAGGGTTTTAGTGTGCTGCCAGCTTAATATGGGTCAGCAATATGATGTGGCTGCTAAAAAGTGGATACGACCTTGGGCTGCATCAAGAGAGGCCTAGCTTCCAGGTGTAAGGAAGTAGTGGTCTCTTTGTCCTCTACCTTTAGTCAGACCACATCTTGGATTAATGTGTCCAGTTCTGAGGGACACAATGTAAGGAGGCTACTGATAAGCTATTGTGTCCAGAGGATGGCAGCTGAAGGTGAAGGGTCTTGAGTTCTTATCACAGGGAGGATAAGTTGAAGAAAATGGGGATGTTTAACCTTGTGAAGAGAAGACATGGTAGAGTATAGGACTGTCCTATGGAAGAGGCATTAGATTTATTCTGTTTTGGCCCCACAAGGCAGAAGGAGGGCCTACCCAGCATGGGCATCTTGCTATCTGCCCTGCATATACTATAGAATCTTGGAGTTGGAAGAGATTGCAGAGGCTACCTTGTCAGAACAAAAATCCCCTAAGACCACCCACCAAGTTGTCATGCATTCTTTGCTCAAGCACTATAGTGAAGGGAAACCCATGTACTTGCCAAGGGGACTCAAGTTGAATTGATTGCCTCACTTGGTATTAGGTTCTTCTTCTAGGAGATCTTCAAGCAAAGTCTGGTAACCACCTTGTTATATGCTATTGAGGAGAATAGTGAGTACAGCCACTGAGATCACTTCCATTTCTGAAATTTTGTGCTTCTGCTAGTCCGTGAACTTTAACAGTAATTCCAGCAGGAGTGGCTGTGGCATTGTAATTACCATGGTGAAGAATATTCATGTGAGGAAATCTAGAAATCAGGGCAAGGATTCATGGGTACTTGGGGAAAGCTCAATGGAAGGAAAAACAGGAATGATTTAATCAGAAATAAATGAGAAGTTCTAGAAACAGATCTCAGACTTGGAATAGAAGCTTGATATAATAAGAATGAGTAACTTCAATTATCCAGATACCCTCTGGAGCTCTCTTTTTACCAAAAACAGAGCAACTGATATTGTTATCTTGACCTAAGGTTATGTTCATCCTTCAAAGGGCAGAGAAATCAACAAAAGGAAATTCGGTTCTGGATTTGATACCAACAGGGGTTGAAATATTGGGAAACTAAGGGGAAAGTGACCACTCCTTCCTAAAATTTGTTATGGGGAAGGAATAGAAGGGTGAGTGTAGTCTGATATACATCCTAGATTTGGAGAGAAGAAATTTCAGAGTTCAGAAAAAGAGTAGGTATAATTCCATAGACTAAAATTCTATAAGAGGAGAGATGGGAAACTTAAATGTATGACTGATGACAAAAAGCAAAATTTCTCATGAAGAATAAGAGTTATTCCAGGCTGATAGGGATGTACAGAGAACTCACCAATAAATTTAAATGATACCATATATATATATACATACATATACACACATACATATATACATAATATATATTTATATTCAGAATATGTATATGTATGCATACACACAGATAAACACATTGCACATGTATATATACATATGTGTGTATAGATAACATCAAAGATGCCAGTTATCCACTGCATCCTGGGCCATCAACAGTTGTCCTGACTTTTGTCTTGCCATCGGACTTTGTAATTCTGCAAGACAGAGTGAGGCTAATGACTGCAACTCTGCCTCACTTAAATCCAGTTCAGAGCAGGTCGACACATCACGCCCACGTGATGTGAGTGATCCTCTTTGAAATCAAAGGATGAACAACAACGACTTCTAATTTGGTAAGGATATTTCTTCTATTGGGCCAAAAATTACCTCTTCACAATTTTTGCCCATTTTTCCTAGTTCGTCTCTTGGGGACCAGGCAGAAGAAGTCTAAATCCTCTTGTACGTATGTCTTCAAATACTTAAAGGCTATTATCTTATTACCTCTAAGTCTTTTTTCCTTTGTGCTAAACATCTCCATTTCCTTCAACAGGTTCTCATATGGCATAATCTGGAGTCCCTTTATCAATCTAGTTGCCTTCCTCTAGAAACTTCCCAGCCTATTCATGGTCTTCCTAAAATGTGGTTCCCAGCACAGATAACAGGACTATCAATGTCTGACTAGGGCAGAACACATCGAGACTATCACCTATCTATTCCTGGATGTTGTGCCTCTCTTAATACAGCCCCAAATTATTTTAGTTGTTTTCTTGCATACTGTTTCCCTCTTGACTCATACTGAAATTGTAGTCCACTAATACCACCAGATCTTTTTCAGAAGAACTGCTGTTTAGCTACCCTTCCCTATCTTATATTTATGAAGTTAACATTTTTTATAGCTTTTGTTTTTGTCATCTTCATTTCCTATCTCTCCCTCTCCCCTATTGAGCAACTCATCCTTTTAAACAAAGAGAAAAAGCAGTTTAATAAATCTAACCAACACATCAACAATCTGACAGTATATATAATATTTTACACTCACAGACCCCATCTTTGCAAAGAAAGATCATCTAGTTAGTACTGAAAGAGAGCTTAGCAGGCACTAACTCTAAACCCTTTATTTTACAGATGAGAAAACTGAGGCTCAGAGAGTTTAAGTGACTTGCCCAAGGTTAACCAGGTAGTAAATGGCAGAGGTGAGATTTGAATTCAGGGCCTCTGACTTCAAATCCAGCATTCCGCAGGAAGGTGCATTTTTTTTTCTTTTGGACCTTAAAATAAAACAAGCTATTTTTCTCTCCCTCTAACTGCCCTCCCCCATTGAGAAAAGATAACAACTAATCCTTGCAACAAATATATATAATCTAGTAAATTTCCATAATTCACCATGTCCAAAAATCTATGTCTTATTCTACACTTGTCATAAGGTGGGTAGCATCATGTTTTGTCATTGATCCTCTGGAACCATGGTTGGTTACTGCATTGATCAGAGTTTTTTTTTTAAGTCTTTCAAAGGTGTTTGTCTTTATAATGTTCTTGTTATTATATAAATTTTTCTCCTGGTTCTCTTCATTTCACCCAGTTATCAGCTCATGCAAATCTTCCTAGGTTTCTGTGAAACTCTCACTGGTGCATTTTCTCATCTTTTCTCCAAGGCTAAGGTTAAATTGATTTTTTTGAGCCCTATCATAAAACTTTACATTTATCATTTTTAGATTTCATCTTAGATTTGGTCCAATATTCTAGCCTCTTAAGTTCTCTTTGCATTCTTAATCTCAAATAACTTGTGCACTATCCTTTCAAATTCTGTGTTATCTGCAGATTTGAAAACCATGCCCTCTATGCCTTTGTCCTTTTTTTTTTTTTTAAACAAAAGCACAGAACCAAGGCACTGATCTCTGGAGTATATTCTATTAAAGACCACTTTCAAGTGGATGGCAAACTCTTTGGCTCTAGCCAGTCAATCAACTTAAAATACACCTAACTGTACTATGATCTAAACCACGACACCATCTTTTCCACAAAAATAGTATGACTGTCAAATGCTTTACTAAAATCTAGCAAAACAATTTCTATAGTAGTCCCCTGAAGTACTAGTTACTCTGTTGTATGCAGCATTGTGCATATTCTGCACCTACAGTCTCCCATTTCACTGCTGAAGAAGAGGAAGTCATGTTTCATCATCAGGTTTCCAGAACCCAAATTGTATGGTCTATTTGTGAAGTTCTATGGGCTTTTTGTGAGCATTACTTCCTTTTCTACACATTTACTAACCAAAGCTTTAATATTACATTCCATAAGTTGGTCAGGAGTCAAAGTCAAACTCACTCATCTATAGTTCTCTCTTCTCCAAAATCGGGGCATCTGTCCTCCAAACCTTGCCTGTTTTCCATAAACTTTCAAAGATCTCTAACAGGGGTTGAGCACTCACATCTTTTGAGTTCTGTTATTGTCTGAGGATATAATCCATTTAGACTCTAGCGAACTGAACTCATCTCATCCAAGACAGCTAGATGCTTTCTTATTGTCTCCTAACCTATCTGTGGCATCAACTACCTATTAGTCTTTTTATCTTTTCTATTTCAAAGATCATTTTCCTTGACAGAGGATATGAAAGCAAAGTAAAAATGGATTAGTTCTCTCTGTCCTGTTATTGTTCCATCTACCCCAAGCAGTTGTCCTGTCCTTTCTTTGATCTTCCTCTATTCCCCGATATAGTTAGTCCCTGCCCCCTTCTAAAAATCCAAACAAGCTTTTTGTTGTCCCTGGATTCACTAGATAGCTTCAGCTCCTTCCGAACTTTCACCACTTTCTCTTTAGGACCCGGCATTGTTTTTGCCTTCATCCTCTCTTATTTACTCTTGCTTCCTCTTCTGTACTTGACTTTGAAAGATCCAAGATGATTGCTTGGTTTCCTGGGAATCCATATTGATTTCTTTAGATAACTCCCTTAATTCCTCCCCAATTGAGATGTTCTTTTGACCTCTTTATAATGATACTCTTGAGAACTTTCTTAGGCTGACTTCCCCTGGAGGATTTTAGGTCATGGGATCCTTTCGTTTGTTATTCTCTTTTCTCTGAACTGTGAATTTACATTTCAGACTAATTTTTTAAAAAAACTATGTAAGTACTACACATTGTTTTCAAAGCTACTCTGCTTCCTATGCTTCCTTTCAAATTCTTTTATTCTCTGCTGTGCACTTTTTATATTTTTTTCCCTCCCTTACCACCCCACCCTAGAGATGGCTACCATTAGACACAAATATATATGTATATAAACACCATACTGTACATACCTGTATTTATCAGTTCTTTCTCTGGAGGCAGATATCATCTCTGTTGTTGCTTTAAGTATTTATAGTACTCAAAATGATTTAATCACTCAAAGTTGTTCTTAGAACAATATTGCTGTTACTGTATACAAGAGCATTCTCTTGGTTCTGCTCATTTTGCTCTTCATTATTTCATGCAAGACTATTCATATTTTCCTATCCTCGAGCTCATCATTTCTTACAGCACAGTAGTATTCTATCACAATCATATACCTTAACTTGTTCAGCCTTTCCTTAATTGACAGGCATTCCCCACAATTTCCAGTTTTTTGCCACCACAAAGAGATATAAATATCTTAGAACATAGAAGTCCTTTTCCTTTTTCCCTAATCATCTTAGGAAACAGATCTAATAGTATGTTGCTGGGTCATCTGTGAGACACACAAAGGACTCCCAGTAAAAGCAGCTACTGTGATGTAGCAGGAGGTACTTCCTCACAACCACCTTCCTATACGTTTCTATTTGCTTTTGTTTTGTGGTTTGATTTTAATTCTTTTCAAATGTTCTCATCCCAGTGGTGGTGTTAAGGTCCAGGTCAGAGATGAAATTTGGAAGTCAAGGATAGACTGTAATTTCTGGGTGCTGATAGTGACAACGTTGCTTCAGGGGCTGAAGGAAACCCATGGCTCAGTGGAGGAAGACATGGCACCAACTTTTACCACACAAGTTTATTTTAAATAAAAGTGAACACAGATGCAGGCTGGGTGGCCCGAATGGGCAAGGGAGAGGGAGGGACGATGGGAGGGCAGACATACAGCAGGATCCAGGCAGAGTCCGTGTGGTATGAACTAAGCTGCAGGAATGGGAGGCTGGGGGTGGGGGAAGGGACACGGGGGGGGGGCAGTGCCAGGATACAGTGCCAGGAGCAGAAGATTGAGGGTGGGCCCAGTGTCAGGTTTGAATAATTCCACCCCTTAGGTGCTCCCCTCCTCCCTGGCCCCCACGCCCTTGCCAGTCTGCAAACCTATCCTGTACTCCCCCATCCCCCACCCTGGACCTGCCCTTCAGCCACTGGAAAGTCAAATGACAAAATAAATAAGGATCTGTGAGCCCTAACCTGGCCCCCTGGCAATGGAGAAGGGGAGCCAAGCCAGGCTCGATGCCCCGGAGCCCCTGGCCTTTATAGCCCTGGGAAAAGAATAGGTAAAGTGCAAGGAAAATCCAGTAAGTAAAAATATACCGATGAATTTGTCTGTCAAATATACAGCTGTGGGCTGTTGGGGGAGCAGGGCAGGTGGAGTGGATGGGCAGGTAGTACCACCCTAGAAAGTGTTGACCAACACAGCAAAGAGACAACGGAAATAAATAGAGGTGAGGAGTGAGCACGGGGGCCTGCCCACTTGGGCCAGTGCCATATTATGTACAGGGCCCCGTGCCTGCTCACCTGTCCCCCACCCACCCCTGCTCTCTGGGGCTCCCCAATGCTGCGGCACTGACACAAAGCACCTGGCCGACTGGCTATGAGGGAAGGGGGGATATAATGTGTTGGGTTGGGGGGGAAGCACGGGGAAAGCCGTGCAATCAACCAGGGCTGGCATAGGCTGTGCTCTCCTCAGTACTCATCCTGGTCTTCTGGTTGATGCTCTTCAATCTCATCATCTTCAGGGGGAGCAAATCCTTCCTAAGTGGGGAGGGGTTTAGAAAAGAAAATAGTTAAAGGTAGAGCAGACGGTGAGAGAAACAAGGTTGGAGTATATATCAAGGGCTGGGTCTTTGGGGTAGGTAAGAACTACTATAGTGGTCTAAGGTGGAGTCCCCAGGGCAGATCTTGGGGGGTACAGGCAGAGCAAAAGAGCTGACCTCCGTGGCATAGAGGATGCCAATGATGCCCGAGATGACAGGGCTGTTGTCACTTTCATGTTCCTGGCAGATGAGCTCAATGTCACGAAGTTTGCTAAAGTAGAAGTCACGTTCTTTCTCCAGCCCATCCACCGTCAGTTTCAAGTCCAGTAGCTGCTTAGAGAGACAATGACCCTCACACATCTGGAGCCCCTCCTCCCTTCCTTAGGCCATGCTTTCTTCCTGTACCATGATCTTGGCTGGCATCCTAAGGCTCACAAGTGTTGTGAAGGACCAAGCCTTGGGAGCAGCAGTACTCTGAACAACATGACACACACTGTGCCCACCAGCATCCATACTGACCTGCTGGTTGAGTTCAAGGATCTGGGCATCAGCCTCATGACCACCGTTGCGTGTTGAGGGAGGGTTCTTTCGAAGGATGCAGGGCGGTGCCACGTTGCTCAGTCGGCCAGAAGTCTGCATATTTTTGGGGCCTGTGGGTGATGTCCTCTGGGGAACTGCCCAGAAAGAAGGATCAGAACAGGCCAGTTGTGCCCAGTGACTCAGCTCGGCATAAGGTGGCCCCATGTAGCAGCTGCAAGGGTACAGGCAGCCCATGCAAGAGGCAGTCATTTTTCCCCTCCCCTGCCTGACTGGGGAGCCAGACAGAAGGATATGAGCCCCAAACTCTTAGCTACGTGTGGTTTTATGACAGCCAGGGAAACCCCTTTGGGGACTTTAGGGAATAAGAGAAGGAAATGAGTGGGGTAGGGAAAAGAGCTGGCCTGAGAGTGAGGCGGGGGAGGGAGGAGGCAGGAGAGTTGGGAGAAGAGAAGATGGAGAAGAGCCAGGTCCTCCCCTGCCAACAGCTGGAGCTCAGGGAGGAGCAGCCAGACCCAGGAAGTAGGGCTCCAGGTGAGCAAAGTCTTGTCCCTAGTTCTTGGTTTTCCTAACTCAAAATCTATCTTCCTACATGGTCAGGTCCTGATCAGGAGAGACCCTGGGCTTTCATAGCTGAGTATACTCACAGGGAGATGGGACTGCCAGAAGAAACTGGGCCCATCCCCCTTCTTGTCCTTTATGTTGGCCCCATCCTCCTCCACTCCCCAGGATTGACTTTGCTCCCCTCTGTCTGCATAAGTAGTTGGGTTCCCTACTGTGTGCTCTGTCTGCATAAGAGTTGGGTTCCCTACTGTGTGCCATGTCAGACTAGTCTTGTCAAAAGGAGGGGCCCACAGTCTTTCCCAACTATTCTGCCCCGACCAGCCTGTGGCTAGCTTCCTTTCTATTGCTGCTCCCCAGGTGGATTTGGCTGCTGCTGCTGTGCAAAGCAAGCGGGTGGGAGGTAGGGGAGGCAGTGCAAGCAGAAGAGATGACTCTGCTATGACGGAGTCAGATGTGGACTCCATCCGATGGGAGTCCCTGCTCTTTTTCCATTCCCATCCCTCTCAGTTCTCCTGCTTCTCTTCCTTCTCTACTACTGTAGCTCATTCAACTTCTCATTTCAACTGCTGCTCTGATTAAAGGCTTTGGGGATGAGTGAAGATAGGACATACCCAAGGGCCTAACACCCTATGGACAGGGAAAGGGAGAGAACCCACAGCCAGTTGGTTGGCTGGACAGGCCTTGGTGACAATGGCACCCTGAGCCACTGGGTGCAAAAGGAGCAAATATCTCTGGCTGAGCTGGCTGAGGAGACCTGGACAGAGGACCAGCTGTCACTTCCACCCTCTTGGGTCCACAGATCAAGTTCAGACAGTAGGAAGAAATGCCTTGTGTTTCCTACCTTGAGCTGACTGCCACCTTCCAGGTGAATGGCTATTTTCCAGCACCCACCCCTTCCTGTCCATCACCACCCTACGGTTGGATCTCTCCCACAAGTGTAGGTGACATCTGAACTCCGTGATAACAGTCTCCTCCAGGCTGGTGGGCATGGGGCCGGCCCCACAGGCACTCTAGGCTCGGCCCCCCATGTTCCCTCCCCCAGCTGGGGCACGTTACCTGCAGTGCCAATGGGTTTCTTGGGTTTGTTGAAGATCTGATCACCTGGGTTAGGAGGTGGCGCCACATCCTGGCCCTGCCGTGCCAGTAGAGGGTTGTAATCCTTTCCGTCATAGTTCGCATCAAAGAATTTCTTAAACCACTGAATAAACTCAAAATTATCTTGAAATTTTCCTTTCACTAATTTCTCTACAGGAATTATCTGAAACAGACCAGATAAGCAGAAAGCATTCACCATGTGCCATTTCAGGGCTCTTTCTCTCAGGGGCAATGCCTTTGCATCATGGACTACCTCCCCAGGGTCAACATGCAGCATTTCATTTTCTAGCTTTCTCCTTCCCCACTGTCCAATCCCTATCTCACTGACCTCCTACCCTTCCAGCACCACAGCAGTTGAACCGGACTGGAAGGTGCAGGGTTGAGACGAAGAGATGCGAGCGCGCGCGCACACACGTGTGTGTGTGTGTGTGTGTGTGTGTGTGTGTGTGTGTACACATGTGCACACGTGACCAGTTCCTTCTCCACAGACTGGAGAAAGCTATCTCCCATCCTCCCCAAAAAAACTCATATAGTGTCCCCCTCAGTAATGGGGAGAGAGGATCAGCTGAAGGAAAATCAATACACTAGGGGAACAAAGATGTTAAGATGAGGATCTTGGGCTAACTAAGGAATGACAGTTAAATGGAACCAGACCATTGAGAGCCTGAGTTTTCAGGATATGCAGAGCTCAGGTAGGAGGAAGAAGTTTGTGGGTGGGGGTGCACTGGGGTGGGGAGTTTGAGCATCTCAAGACAGTATGTAAAGGGCTTGAGGTTCTCAATATGGCCCCCAAGGCTGGATTCTCTTCCCATGGAGTTGGGGTGGGAAGGGAGGGAGGGAGGAGGGCCAGAGCAGGCTGCAGAAGGACCCAAATGGCTCCATCAGCCCCTGCTGTGGTGGTGGCTGCCGGACTGTCTTCTTCCCCAGGGCTCCTCAGGGTCTCCTGAGTGCAGACACCTACTTTATCAACACCCATCTTCTTGAAGGCAGCTTGCAGCACCTTGAAGTTGTGGATATATTCATGCTCTAGCTTGGCCTGGAACTTCACCTTCCTCAAGTGCACACATCCAGGAAAGAGCATGTCCATGAACTGGCAGTAAGCAGCCCCTGTGGATTGGCATGCCTGACCTCAGGAGTGTCTCCATAGTCTAGCTCCTCTCCTTCCCCAACTCCTTCCTACTCTGGATCTCCCAGACCCCTTTCTTTTGAGCACACTGAGAACCAATTTGGTGCTGAGAATAGAGACTGTTGGTGCCACTTTCACCTGCCTCCCTCTTCCTACTCTTCTGAATCTTCCCTTGCTCCCACAGTATCTCCTGCAACTTTCCCTGCCCTTTCTTTACCTTCCCTTGATTAAACACTTTGTTTACTTATTTAAGTTCTATGAACAAATCTGGTAAATTAATTTAGGCTTCTGCTGCTTGATTTGGTCTCAACCATAACTACATACCCCTTTTCTCTAATTCTCAAGTTATTTTACTCTCATGATTCCTGCTCCTTTCTCCCTCTCTACATCTAGCTTGGATTCCTGCTTTGCCATTCTCTTCTTACCTGAACATAGCTGTTCTATCTTGGTGTAGTTGAGATGCAGAGAGTCATTGACCCAAGCAAGCATGTCATGGCGACTCAGGTTCTCACTGGTCACAGATGTGGAGTACACATTGACGGCCATACCCCAGCTATAAGGAGACAGAAAGGAGGCCAGGTCAGCATCTAGAGAATTCCACTGGACCTTGTCTATGCCTTAGCCAAAGGAAAGAGTTGTATTAGCCTCTTGAGAAGTGGAAACGAAAAAGGTGGTGTTGCCCCTAGGCAGCATCTGCAAAATATTCTGAAGAGACAAACTGGGTAAATTACTAATTTATCAAGGACTTACTGAGTGTCTACCATGTGCCTGGCACTGTGCTATATGCAATATGATACATAAGAGAAACTCCTGCCTTCTCATCCTCGAGAAAAACAACATGCTACAGAACATAAAATGCTAAGTGAGTAGCCAAGTCAGTGCTAAAGATCAAAGGGGAGAGACTGACAGGAAGGCTCCATGGAAATGGGATTGCATTTGGAAGGACTGACTGTTTCCCCTTGTTCCCAGAGGTCTGTAACACTGAGATACCTAGAACTGGCTGAGATGACAATATGGCAAAAGCCGCGTCAATGACTGAGGTGTCACCAAATGTGTATGACTGTGTGCAATCCGGTAAGTGACAGGGCTGAAGGGTCGTTCTAGGGGCCGCTCTACTGCTATACACATACATTTGTACTTAGTCAGGCCAGGGAACTTAATCTAGCAAAGATGGTACCTGGGGCATTTGGTCTAGTCCTAGGCCTTAAGGCCGCATGGGGCCCTCTAGGTCCTCAAGCCTCCTTTGACGGCCATACCCCAGCTATAAGGAGACAGAAAGGAGGCCAGGTCAGTGTCTATGCCTTAGCCAAAGGTCCAGTGGAATTCTCCTTTGACTGAATCTAGGGTGGCACTTGAGGACCTAGAGTCACATGTTCCCCACCCCTGGACTAAGGAATGAAGAATGATCAAGTGCCACAGTGCTACATGCTAGGATCTTGCGTGCGTGCGCGCACACGCGCACACACACACACACACAAACCCAAAATGAAACAATTCCTGCTCTTAAGGAGCTTGCTTGCATTTCTATTGGGAGAGACAATATGTACTTATGTAACTACATACAGACTAAATAAATACAAGGTAGTTGGGGAGAACAGGCAGGAGCAATTGGGGGAACAAGAAAGACTGTTTACAAGGTGGTGCTTCCTGGAACATCCAGAGGCTGACAGCTCCCGTACCATCTGGGGAGTTTGGTGTACGGCAAAGGAGAGGCAGTGGTCCTAGATGAAAATGGATCACCAACTATCCACTAAAAAAACTGAACTTTAAGGGCCCTCCAGCTTGAGAGTGACCTTTTTAAGGATTTCTACAAGATTGGATTAGATTTAGGTCCAAATGCCCTCTTTCAGAGGCAACTGCTCAGGGGTAGTATGGTTAGAAAGCCACATGAGGCCCTAGCTGTTGCATGGGGTTATCAGGAATTTGTTGCAGTGGCATGTGTTGGGATTTCTGGGGGATGTGGTAGGGAACTGAGGGCATTTTACCTCTCTGTTGACCTTTTACCACATAAAAGTCACTAACTTCTTTTTTAGGACACAACTAAAGCCCTTGATAGAGTTCTCAGAGCAGCCACACATGCTGAAGAATCCTTAGGAAATGTCTTGAGCAATGCCAGGTAAGCCAGGAACTTCAGGGCTAAAGCCTGATGGGAAGGCCTAAGCTTGGGATCCTAAATAATAATGTCTCAGGTGGGAATAGGGTACCTGAGTGAACACAGTTGGAAGAACTGATGCCTTCCAGAGCTCAATACCATCCCTGCTGTATTCCTGGAGTGGTTTTCCCTGGGGACATCAGCTAATGCCAGGGCTGCTGCCTGGGAAGCAGCTCATCGACACTTAGGTAAGGCTCTGCCCTGCCTAGGGATGCATCTTGGTCTTCTTATACATTGGGATTTGGAAGAAATCATCCCAGAATTCTAGGGGCCTTTCACTGGGAGAATAATGGAGAATCTGACTTTCCTTCATGATCTGGCCTGGTTCCTTACCGGGCTCTGGGAGACCTTTGCTCTGAAGGCAGCTGTGCCGTGACCAGCAGATGGAGCTCCGTTCCTTAAAAACAGGCTCTTTCTGTTGCCACACCTGTGATACAAGATTGTTCTAATTCTGATACAGTTCCAGGAGTTTGGGGGGAGGGGGAGGGTTTGAGACTGGGGGAAGTTCATCATGTTGGATGGCAGTAGGCATTCTTGATCCTCCAATGATAAATTATTTCCCAGGTGACCCCAAAATGTTAGGTTCTAGAATCTGAGCCTCAAAGGCAATCAACTGAACAAACTTTGACTCTGGGGCAGCTCCTTTTAGGAGCAATCTGAGGCTCTTCCAGGTTAGGGATGCACTTCTCAGGATTGCACTTCTCAGGGCCATTCTTTCCTGGAATGTATTGCCCTCCCTCTTCCCCCAGCCCACCTTAGTCTGCTGACAGATATCCTCACAGCTGTATTAAGACAAGAATAATGTGTGGTGGGAGAGATTAAGTAATGGTCAGCGCCATACAGGGCAGCTGCCTCTGCCTCTGTGATCATTGGCGGGGGCTACCTATCCTTTGACAAACGGTGGATACTCTCTGGAAGTAGGCTATGGAGTTTGGAGGAATTAAATTTTCCATGGAACTTGGCTCTGATTCATAAGCAGTGATACTACCAAGGGCCTCTCTGGTTGTGGGTCCTGGTTTTATTTACAATCATCTTATGGCATATGGTGACTGTCACAAGTTATGACAGATGACCATTGTATTGTCACTATTATATCAAGAGAGTGATACTTGGGAACTGGACTCTAGGATAAAATCCTGCTTTATAGCTCCATGGTTCCTAAGGACAGGCATAGAATGGATAAGAGGGAGGAAAAGATTTGGTCTGTAGGGTTGGTTCTATGTGACCTTGTCAAGTCACTCCCTGTTCTGGGATCCCCTTTTTAAAGGTGATCCATTGAATGGAACTTCTCCACTGGTAATGAAAAAGTTTAACCCTGAGAGAGTCTGGACAAAAGGTAGGAAGGTAGATAAGGCAGGCCGATTGTAACTTGTGTGTATGGGTACAACAAAGGATACTTTAAAAAATTTTTTTATAATTGCAAATATTTTCTAATGCCTGGAAATTCCACACTCTACAGCGGCAGATATTTATTTTGTGATTAAATCAACTCACAGACATTACAGTGAATGTTCAAAGCTTCCTATAACACACAGGAAGCACAATGTTCAAATCTTGTTTGGGGCAGACAAATGGAGGGGGGCGGGGAAGAAATGGGTTGCTGGGCCAAGTAAAGAACTTGAGAGATCTTGGTCGATTTCCTTAGGCTCTAAGGATAGCACCTAAGTTTAGAGATTTAAATTTCTGATTCATGAAGCGCTAAGAAAATCTCACAGAAACTTTAAGTCAGTTGTTCTGTTGTTTAATAATCCTCATGGTCAAGGATGTCCTACTATTTTACTAATCTAAAGTCCTCCAGCTACAAGTTCAACCCATTTCCTTTATTCTCTTTTCAGTAGAAAAGGAGAACAGCTGGTCATCATCCTCCACAGAATAAATCTTCATCTATTTGAAGACAGTCACAAATTTACCAGAAATTCTGTCTATCCCATACTTCCCAGCTTTCCTATGATAGTTCTATGAAGGGCATGACTGAGATCCCCTAATCCAAGCGGCACATAGATTTCTGACCCTTGGCTGCCTTTATCCAACCATGATCATCAGTCATATATCTAAATGTTTCAGTCAAAGGGCAGCAGCATTCCTTAGCAGGTTAGGGTAAATAATATCAGACTTCAGAGAGTGGTTCCCCGGCGGGAACCCATAAGCTTTCGTGTATGAAACAAGGGCTCCAGGCAGCTTTAGTTCTTATGTAGTATCATGGAACACAAAGCTTTGAGCCCAAGGACAAAAAATGGCAGCATCTGGAAAGTTGGGCTGGCCAAGTGAACAATGAAAACCTTTGGTCAATCCCCATTTTCTCCCTCTCTGTCCCAGGACAGTTGCCAGGTTTTTTCTGCAGCCTAATTAGTCTCTAGAGGTGGCCTACTACTTTCCTCCCCCATTTTGAATTTCCTACGGGCCTTGCTCTATAGATCTCATCCTACCAGGTAGGAAGGCTGGAACCATTGCTGCTTGTTCAGAGAAATGAAACCCCTGTACAGCATACACTCAATCTGTTGAATCTGTCAAAAAGTTTCCAGCTTCTGATGTGCGACCATGCCCCATTGTCACTGGGCTGTTGTCTTTCTGCTCAGACACAGTTTGGGCTGAAATAATGTTTGGAAATTTCATGTAGCGCCCCACCCCCCCAGGTTACATCTGGGGTTGCATTAGGGGAGCGTGTGTAGGTCAGGGATGGGGGAGGTTCAGAAGTGCTAAAGCAGCCCTTTCGATGGGTCACAAAGCCCCAGGAAGACACAGCCAATCATCTCCCTCTCTAAGCTGAGCAGTGACCTGACCAGGAGAGGATTACTCTGCCAAATGGGGCAAGGGGAACAGGCATAGTATCTTTTCATTCACATTTATTCATTCATTCATTCACCAAACATTTCTTAAGCATTCACTATGAAGGAGGTATTGTCAGGTGTTCCTGAATACAAAACTAGGTAAACACAGTTTCTGTCTTCATAGACCTTATAATCTAGGAATGTGCCTGTCATGAGCTCAGTCTGATGCCACCGTACTGGTTTTCCAAATCCAGCACAGGGAGCTAAATGAAGAAAATTAAATGACCTTTCCGGTGCAGTTCTGGCTAAGCACCATGTTCAGGGAAAGATAAGTTGGTCCTGGAACTTCTCCATGGGTCCTTGCTCATTCTCCCCGTAGTTACAGAGGGACTGTTGGCTCAGTCCAAGAACCGTGGAGAGCCTCTACTCCCTCTCTGCAACTTTCAACACTCCTTATGCTGAGGTTTTAGTCACTAGAGGGCCTGGGGTAGTTCTCAAGTGTCTGCCAAACACTGACCTGAACTCTTAAGGACCTTTCTCCTAGCACTTAGCTGGATAACAAGATCAGTCCAGATCAACTAGCACTGCTGCTAGTGAGAAACTGATGTTAAATAAGTCTTGGGGATGGAATAAGTTGAATAGTTACTAAACTTGCTAAGACTGGTTTTAAGAGTCTATTTGGAAAGAGAGGGAGTATGGATTGTAGTGAATAGAGGGAGGGACAGTCTTGGGGTCAGGAAGCCTGGGCTCAAGTCTTACCTCTGATACATACTGGTTCTGTGACCATGGCTAAGTCACTTCACCTCAGTGCCCTAGACAACTCTAAGCTATGATTTATAGACAAGATGCTGAGCTGATCAGGAGAAGGAATTTCTATATACCAGGAGACTGGATAGTATTGAAACTCACAGGTACAGATTTCTGCCAACTCCCCCCTCTTCTCTACCCCCTACCCCCTCTTCCTTCAAATGAAACAAAACAAAACAAAACAGGTTGTCTTGGTAGGACAAAAGAATCTTTTACCAGTTCTGTATCTGGTATCTTTAAACTCATCAAATGCCGATGTTTAAAGTCTAAGGATAGCAACAAAAGTACCTCTTGAAATAATACCATAACTATCCATTTCCTCCACTGCGTGCAGTTTTAAGCTTTTGCTGGGGCACTGAGAAAAAAAAGTATAATAGAATAAATAACTTATACCTATATAACTCTAGATTATAAAATAATTCATATGCATTATCTCATAACCCTCACAACTACTTGACAATAAGATTAAGAGCGTTTATATAAGTTCTTTCAGGTTTGCAGAGTACTTTACATATATTATCTCATTTGGTCAACCCTGTGAGATGTGTGCTACTATTACCCCCTACTTTATAGATGAGGAAATTGAGTCTGAAAGAGTTTAAGTGATTTGCCCAGGGTCACACAGCATATGGGTCTGAGGCAGGTCAAGTAGCCTTCCTGACCAAAGTCCAGCATTCTGTCCCCCTAGTGACCTAGTGAAATAGTGCAAATATCATTTCCAATTTAGAGTTAATGGAAGAAGGCTCAGAAAACTTGTGACTTTCTTAAAGTGAGGAAATACAAGAGCAGTCAGTCAGGTCCACTGCTCTTTCCACTGAATGATGTCTCTCTCCTTCCGCTGCCACTATTGTAGGAAATGCTCAAGATCAATCCACTCTATTCCTGATTCTCAGGACTTTTACACCTTTGCCCCTGCTGCTCCCTCTTTTGACTGGTGAGGTCCTGCCCACAGCTCTCCATTTTAGGAAATGCCTTGGCCCAAACTAGATATTAGAACCTAGCTCTTTTTTTTGAATGCCCTTTAAAATGCCTCCCCCACCCCCTCTGCCCCAGGGTTGCCTTCTCTCTCCACCTACCCTTTTAAAAAAATCATTTCCCTTCTGTATGATCTTCCCCCATTAGAATGTAAACTCTTTGAGAGTAGGGGCTGTCTTTTTGCATTCCTAGTACTTAGCACAGTGTCTGGCATATAGCTAACCCTTAATAAATTCTTGCTGGGTCTATCCATCTATTATTCTGCTACTAGATCCAACTACAGACCTAGCAGTCCTGATTGACTCTCAATTGAACTTCCTAGAGGGCTGTTCCAGACCTTTTCTTCTCTCCTCAAACTGCCCCTTCCCACTCTTCTCCACTTCCCTCCCTCTCAGCATGGAGTCCTTCATCCTTGACTGCAAAAATAGATGCCATGGCCATGAGCTTCTTCTTCTCTCTTACATCACATTATAAAACCTCTTGATATTGTCCCTCAATCTCTCCTCCTCTGCTCCATTCTCTGATGAAAAGAGATGGTCTTTCTCCTCACTGTTTCTTCTACTTGTGCCCTTGATTCTGTTTTCTCTAACAGTTGCATCCATTTTCCTCCTTCCCCTCAAATCATCCTCTCCCTTTTTCTAATTTTCAATCTCTCCCTATCTAATAGCTCTTCTCTCACTGCCTACAAATATGCACAAGTCTCCCTCGACGCTTTAAAAACCCCTTCACTTAATCTTACCATCTCCTAAGGCTATCTTCCTATATATCTCCTCTTTGTTTCAGGGCCAAATTCTTTAAAAAATCTTTTTCCTCTTATTTCTTGATCCCTTTCAATTTGTCTTCTGATGTTATAACCCAGATGAAATTACGCTCTTTAAGGTTACCAGTGACCTCTTAGTTGCCAAATCCAATGATGACTTTTTCTCAGTTCTCATACTTTTGGACCTCTCTGCAGCATGTGATCCTCCTCACCACTCTGGACATTCTATTTTCCCTGGGTTTTTGTGACACTGCCATCCTCTGGTTCTCCTCCTCCTTGCCTGGCCACTCCTCAATCTCAAGAGCTGGATCATCATTCATGCCCCTACCCCCTTAAACAGGGAACATCCCCAGTCCGTCCTGGGTCCTCTTCTTTTCTCTGTCTGCACTGTCTCTTTTGGTATTCTAGGTACTTCAGTACTGCAGACCTTTAGGGACATGAGAAGACGATCAAATTTTCCATCCTTCCAAAGGTTAAATCCCTCTTTCGTGAAACTTTTCCTTATTCTCTTCCATTGGCTGTTTAGCACTGGCTTTAACATTTTTTTTGGCATTTAATTATACTCTATATCACACTTTTCCAATTGTCTTTCTCTCTGACAAGATTATAAACTATTTGAAGGCAGGGATTTTTCTTATTTATTATATTGCCTACAGTACATGGTAGATACTCAATAAATCCTGCTCCAATAAGTGCAATAATTCATCTGCTCCTATGGAATCAACAAACTCCACAGAGATGACTGTTATACATACCTACATCTATATATGCATATATATGTATATAAATATATCCCTACTCTCTCCTAAAATCTAGTCCCATATAATCAACTGCCTGCTGGTTATTTCCACATGGATGGATTTCAAATTTAACATGTTCAAAATAGAACTGATTTTTTCTCAATCCCTCCCTTCCTTCATTTTTTTAATGAGTGTTCTGTGTATTTATTGTTTATTATGTTTATTGTTTTACAGCAGAATACACAACACATATTACCATAACTGCCAAATATTCAGCTATGCAAAACAGTATATATGGTGTTTAAGTAGAAGTGGAAGAGATAACTTAAGAGATACTTAAATACAAATTTATGGTCCTACAAAAATAACATTTCAATTAGATGGTCTAAGTTGATCTGCCTTCTTGGACTCACAACATAATATAACCGTTATTTTCCCCAACCAAATGAATCATCAGTTCCATTGTGTAAATAAATCAAAATAAATGAGTCCTATACAAACATGAACTGGCCTGGAAAACACTTTACTGAAGGTCAGTGGTCTAAAATGGCTAAGTATTCTGCATGATCTATATTCACGGTTTCTATTTTTAGTTAGGATATACTTATATAACTTTCTTCAATTCATCATACAGGACATGCATGAAGGCTCCATTTATTCCTCTAAGAACATTAGGCCAGGAACCCTTGAAGAAAGCTTTGAAATCCTCATCTTTGGCAATCGTCCTCCAGCAGTTAATTGTCCCAGTATACATGATATCAGCTCTTTTGTGTTGAGACTGTTATCATCCTTTACTGCCTTACCATATCAGAGGGATAAAAGACCACACCTGCTATAGCAGTGGTATCAAACTGAACATAACATGAGTGTTCCTAGGATCTGGGAGCATACTTTTTGTTGTATCATAGATTCCAAAGTAGATGATAATGCCTTGCACCAAGACACCAAAACTTGATACAGGCCATGAGTTCCATCAAATTTTGTTAATCTTCACAAGGCAGTCTCTCAAACCTTTGAATTCTCTCTTGGTGCTATATTTCCCAATATCTGCTGCCAAGCATGTTCCAATGAGTAGACAAGGCAGAGAATAGTGGCACCACCAGAGGCAAGATTACCAGCAAAATACCCCATCAAACTCCTCCCCAAAACACCTGCTTGCCCTTATCCTTAAAGTAAAAATGAAAGGCCTGGTTGAAGGAATATCTGATGACATTTGCTCTATTACCTTTCCAGAAGGAAAACGGCCCTTCTTATGCCTTTGGAATTGGGGCTATACAATCTATTTTGCCTTTTGTACAGTTATCAACAGCAATTTAATTGCATTCTGCACTTGTAATAGTATTTTGACTCTCTTGTTGGGGGACATTTTGGTCTTGGAGAGAGCAGCACCAATGCTACAACCAGCCAGGAAGTCCTTGGTGAAGGAAGGAGATGGCCTATTCCATCAAGATTACAGAGGTGGAGGCAGAGAGCCAGCATAAGAGGGCTGAAAGATGGGGAATGTGTTGCTGCCTACACAGCTCCTTTTCACAGCTTCTTCCTGTGGGGGGCACCACCATCCTTCCAGTTTCTCAAGTTCACAACCCTACAGTTGTCCTCGACTTTCCACCGTCCCCTGCTACCCTATACAGTGGAAGGGCCAACCAGATTTCTTGACCTTCCTTGTGTCCAGAGTTCTTTTGACTTGTACCATGCTACCCAGGTACCTACCTACATAGCTGAATGAGTGGGATAGACTGGCTTAATAAATCATGGAGCTCAGAGGCACATGCCAGGTGATTCAGAGTTATTCTCTACTGGATTGATGGGGAAAACCTAGGTTATTAGGTGTGTAGTGAAAGAGACAGGTGCAGGCCTCTTTCTTACTATAAGGAAGCATGGTAGAAAGACCGATGGACGTGGAATCAGAAAGGCCTGGATTCAGATATTGGCTTTGGCACTTATTTGCTGTGTGACTTTGGTCAGGTCATGCCACCTCTCTGATCTTCAGTTTCCTCACCTGTAAAATGGGAGCTACTACTATTTCACTATCTACTTTCACAGGAGTATTATGAGAAAAGTGCTTGGTAAACTTTAAACTGCTATATGTATAATTTTAGTAATAGCTATTCTAATGGAAAGAGAAAGGAATCAGAAACTTAGAAATGGATTTACTGTCCCCAGGATGGGTTTTGTTGGCTTTGAAGCGGCACGAGAAGGAAAATCCAGAGCTGGAAAAAGAGAAGTGATCCCAGTGCCTCTGAACACACCTAAACAGGGATGCTACAAGTTGTACAGAGCTTGAGATTCTAACCTCAGCACTCTTCCAAAGGAAGGAGAGATTAAAATACTTCCCTCTGATCCAAGTAAACAAGAGAGTGGGGGACATGGTGATAGCAGATTTGCTCACACATCACAGGATTTTAGCACAATACTTCAGTGAGCAGAAATTGCTGACGAGCTAGGAAGAATCTCTGGTCAGACTTGCTCCCATCAGGGGAGGAAGAGTACAGCTTCCTGGTCTACTAGGTAGCTCTTGGGCATAGAGAGCAGCCCAGCCAATTTATGGGACTAAGGTCACATTTTTGATCTAGAAGGTGTCTGGGCAGAGTCTAGGGGCTGAAATATAAAATAGGCTATCCCTGAATGAAAGATACCAGGCCAGTTCTCTCCTTCGGCTACTGACTGACCTGAACTTGAGATGGCTTTCTGTTAAGACTTCAGATAATGTATCTGTACTTTCTGAGGGAATGAACAGGTCAAATTGCCATCTAATCCCTCTACTGTCATCAAATTCCCTCTACTCCATCCATTTTTTTCATATTTCTAGGCCTCCTGTTGGCCTTTCAATCCAAATTCATCCTTCCTACCCTTCTCCTCAAAGCTCTTTGACTGGCTTGAATCCTGTCTTTCTTGCTTTCCTCATATCCTGAGGTCCAATAGAAACTCAATTCAATTTAATCTAATTGAGTGTATGATAAGGCCCAAACTGTGCTGCTGCTGAAGATATAAAGCATAATCCTTGTTCTGAAGTTTACAATAGATGTTGTGAGATATACACAAAAATAAACCATAGGATAGAAAGTGAGGTTAGAGTGGTCCGAGAGATTCAAAGGGGGTTAAATTACTTCAAATTTTGGCTTTGCTGCTTATTACCTATGTGACCACAGCAAAGCACGTCACTGAACAGATTCTCTAGGCGTCATTTACCTGTTCTACAAAATGAAGTTTCTTCCAATTCAAAATTGATGATCTTACAGATTGGATCTGGCAATTCCCAGCTGGGGGAATCAGAATAGATGATACAGATTTAGAAGATATGGCACATGCACTGGGCCTTAGAATAGAAGGATGTCTCAAAGAGGAGTTTGGGGATGAGAATGAAGTCTCACACAGAGAGAACAGCATATGTAAAGACTGGAAACAAGAGAGACTGGGATGAAATTAGAGAACAAATAATTCGCATTGGCTGGAGAGGACCATGAAATTAAGTCTGAAAAGGTATGTAGTAGTTAGACTGCCAGAAAACAATGAGATAGGAAAAAGCATAATAAATCCTACTTAACAGCACCCTTGATAATGAGGACAAAATATTTTACATATGTTTGTGAGTTATATTTATCACAATTACAGAATTTGGGAATTTTAAGGGACTCTAGTGGCCATCAAGCGGCCCATATCCAAGAGGAATCCCCACAATAACATGTGACAAGTGATTATCTAGATTCTGCTGAAGGCCCTCCAATGATGGGGTGACTACTGACTCTTGAGGCAGCCCATTTCACTTTTAAGTCATTCTGATTGTTAGGAGGCTTTTCCTGAGAAGTTTAAATCTGCCTCTTTGCAACATGCACCCCTTGGTCTGGGTTCTGCCTTTTAGGGAAAAACAGAACAAGTCTAATAACTTCTATCCACATGAGAGCCCTACACATACCTGAAAACAGCTATCTGCGCCACCCCCCCCCATTTTGAGTTTTTTTCTTCTCTTGGCGAAATATCACCGTTCTTTCAAAAGATCCTCTGATGACATGGACTCAGGTCCCTTGAGCATCCTACACATAGCTACCTGCCCACCTCTGGATGCTCTGCAGCTTATCAATATTCTTCCTAAACCATGGCCTCCAGAACTGAACATGACCCTCCAGATGTGGTCTGACTAGAGTAGAGTATTTGAGGGACCTGAGTGCCTTCTTATTCCTGGAAGCTGTCTTTCTTAATGGAGTCTCCTAAGACTGCATGAGCTCTTCTGGCTGCCACATTACACTACTGACTCAGACTGAGCTTGCAGTCACAATAGTCTGAAGTCCCAGATCTTTTTGAGATGGACTGCCGTCTTCTTCCACCTTGCGGTAGTGAAATTAATTTTTTGAATGCAAGTGTAAGATTAAATCTATCCCTACTGAATACTTAAGATGCCACATGGTACAGTGGATAGTGGCACTTGGAATCAGGAAGACCTAGGTCCTAATCCTGCCTCAAATAATTACTAGCTGTGTAATCCTTGGCAAGACACTTAACCTCTCTGGGCCTCAGTTTCCTCATCTATAAAATTAAAAGGTTGGACTAAATGACTTCTAAAGTCCATTCCCACAACTAAATCTATAACCTCATGGATTTCATCTTCGTTTCAGCCCAAAGTCCTAAGAGTCTGCCAAGATCTTCTTGGATTCTATCATCTAGTATGTCACCTATCCTTTCCAGCTTTGTGTCATCTGCAATTCTGATAAGCATGCTATTCATTCATGCAAGAGTAACCTGTGCTGTTTTCAAGCACCGGGGATGCCCTTGCTTAGCTATGACTCCCCATGCTGTTAGAAAGAATACTGACACGAGGCAGCTTGCATGGTGCCACATTCTCTTGGAGACTCAATACAGAAACAGGGATGTTAAGGACCAAGCCCAGATCCCTGGAACATTATACTCGTCCTTTTATGCTGACAACAAACCATGAACAACAATTCCTTGAGTCTAGCCATTTGACCCATTCCGGATACATGTAACTGTATTATCATGTATTATCATACAGCCCACATCACTTCAGTTTTTCCATAAGAACTGTATGATATATTTTCTAAAGAGCTAGGCAAATTATTTCTATAGCCTTTTCTTTTTTTTAAGACAATTTTTTTAGAGGGCAAGGCAGGGCAATTGGGGTTAGGTGACTTGCCCAAGGTCACACAGCTAGTAAGCATGTCAAGTGTCTGAGGCTGGATTTGAACTCAGGTCCTCCTGACTCCAGGGGCCAGTGCTCTACTCACTGTACCACCTAGCTGCCCATGTCTATAGCATTTTCATGATATTACTTTAGTAACCCTGTTAAAAAAAGGAAATAAAGTTAGCCTGGCATGACCTGTTCTTGATTGAGCCATATGGCTCTTTGTAATCACGGCTTCCTTTTCTAGATATTTCCTATCCATATCTTAAATTAAAATCCATATCCTTTCAAGAAGCAACAGAAAATTAAGTATGAGAGAGATACAACTGTCAGAATATGATGAAAATTTTTTAAAAAGATAAATAAGAAAAAAGTTATAAGCAAGCAATGTTGAAGAACTAGGATTTTATATATATATGTATATATATTACATATGTATATATGAATAACAATGGCAAAAACAGGGAACATGCAATTTTTTGGAAATTAGGGACTATTTATTTTCATAAATTACTAGGTTAATTTTGTAAAGTCATTTGAGTTTTTGCCTTACTAGTGAACTCTTAGTTTGTTTAAAGATCCATTTTTTTTTGTAGAAAATACACAGTTCTTTAAGTAAACTATGGTTTCTTTTAAAAAATAAATTTATTTAAACAAGCATTGAGAATCTATACTTCCCACAGTTTCCCCTTTCCCCAAATAGACAACAAAACTGAAAAATAAAATCCTCATCATAAACATGCATAGTGAGTAAAACAAATTTCCACATTGGCCATGCCCCAAAATAAGTGTCTCTTTTTGCACTTCAAGTTCATCACCTCAAGTTGAGTGACTTGTTTCATCTTTAGCATACACTTTTTCAAATGTATATTGAACACTGAAAAAATTGAGCATGTTTTAGATCACGATGAAATCCTTTTGAAAGGGAGAAATTTATAGATCATAAAATAATGAAACTAAAAAGTTAACAATAATTATGTGATCAAAAAGCAAAGGTCTCTAGTAAAAATGGTTTATTAAGTAAAATTCCTGGGCTAAAAAAATTATAGAGATGACAGATGAACACAAAGACAACATTAGCAAACGCACAACATCAAAATATACGGGCTGTAGCCAAAGTGGCACCAGTAGAGGCAAATCCAAGCCATGTCAGGGGTCACCGTGATGTCATGATTGAGGCATTCAAGTGGGACTTTTGTGGAAGTTAAAAAAATGTAAATTGCTAATTATAATTTTTATTTATAGTCTTTAAAAAACAATTCTTGATTTACTTAGCATTTCAAATGTTCTTTTATTTCACATTTTGTTAATTCCTACTTTAAGCTCAATAATCTTTTTTTTCCTTTCTTTTGGCATGTGATTTTTTTTCTTTTAAATGCCAATAATAAAATCTGAGATTCTCTTTTTTTCCTGTTAATAAAAGCATTCAGCACTATATTTCTGCTTTTAGGTGTGGAACCACTATCTTCAGGGAGCTTATCTATACTATGAATCTTCTGGAGTACCTGCCATTTCCCAGAAGCACAATCAATGCCATTCCAGTGCGTTTGGAAAATACATGAATTGAACTTTGAAAAATTATCTTGACTGCTACACTTCCTGCTATCAAGATGAGTGAACCACCCTACTTCCTATTGTGAAATTTTGTTATAGTGACTTTTGTCTACTTATTCACCCAGAATACATCCTTTTATTTTTTTGTATATTCTGAACTTGATGAACACCAGTAAACACAAGCATTTCCACATATAAAGAAGAATAGAAAAGTAAACTGGTACATGAAACTGCAGATTTCCACCCAGTTCAGTTTGGTCCCTTTTTTAAAAAAAAAATACCCTTAATTCAGCATGTTGATCCAAAATTATTGTGCTTGTTTTCTCCCCCTCTCCACCTCCTTCTGTTTTCTCCTGTGTCTTTTAAAAATGCTTCATTGATGCTCTTATCTTTCGCTGGACCTGGAGTCAAGAAGAGTTTGAGTTCTAATCCTATCCTCAGATACTTACTAACTGTGTGTCACTCCCTGCCTGTTTCCTCATTTATAAAGTGAGGATAATAATAGCATTTACCTCACAGGTTTGTTGTAAGGATCAAATGGGCTAACATACGTGAAGCTCTTTGCAAACCTAAAATCATTATATAAATTCTATTGCATCTATCTAATGACACTCTATTTCTTTCCATCTGCCCTGAAAATTCTAAACTAAACAAAACCTCCCTCTTGTAATCAACAAACACAAATAACAACAACAAATCCACAGTGGCCTTTTATGAAAATGTCTCATTCTGTACTTCTAGTCCAGGGGTTCTTTTCTGTGTCATGGACCCCTAGCAGTCTGGTGAAGTCTATGGATCCCTTCTCAGAATCATGCTTGTAAATGTATAAAATAAAACACATGGAATTACAAAGGAAACAATTACATTCAAATACAGTCACAAATTTATTTTGAAAATCCACCAAGTTCAAGGACCCCAGGTTAAGAAACCTCCTGCATTAAAGTTCATCACGTCTCTGTCAAGAAGTGGGAAGCATGTTTTATCATTGGTCCTCTGAAAAGACACCGTTAGGTGAACTTTGGTTTTTGCCCCCAGTTTTTTTGGTGCTCATTTGGTGCCAGTGCAGTACTGTGGAAAGAGAATTGACTCCAAAGTCAGAGGACTATGGTTCAAATTCCACCTCTCATGTTTACTACCAGTGAAACCATGGGAAAGTCACCCTATCTCCCTAGGGTCTCACCTTCCTTGCTGGCACAATGAGGGGTTGCACTGGATGGCTTCTAAATTTCTTCCTAGCTCCAAGCACATAATCCTATGTGCCATATTTCCCCCAAACAATGACTATCTGGGGGAGCTGAAACCAATTCAGTTTGACTTGCAATGCGCCCTATTATAGTGACCAAAGTGGTGCACAATCAGGGCTGGTTACCATTGTACCCTTAGGAAGCCTTTGAGCATAAAAAACCAGGTTTGGCTATCCTTTCCTATTCTCTACAGCAAAAGCCCTTCCTGGAAACAGGAGGACAGAGTAGCAAGCCCTTTTCTATCACTTAGAGAGTAAGTCCTATGGCCTACCAGCTAGAATTAGCCCCCTTTATACTCCTTATTCTACTTGCACCCCAACTGCACTCCTGCCTCTGGGTTCGTGGTTCTTACTAGTGAGCTTTCATCTGATTTTGCTTGGTTCCAGCCCATCATACCAGTTCTCAGCCATCTTTTAAGTCATGCATGCAGGTGCATTCCTTCTGCTATGTCTCACCCCTTCCAACTCTTTCTCCCTTCTATGAACTGTCTTCCCCTTATGGATGTAACTTCCTTGAGGGCAGGGACTATCGAACTTTCTATTTTTACTCCACGAACTTAGCACAGTACCAGACACATAGTAAGCACTTAACTGTTTTTAATTTCATTTCATATATACCCTGTTTTTTTAACCATTCTTTGTCATAAAAGTCTCATCTTAACAGTGAACTACACTACTGCAAATCTTTACCCACCATTAATTATAGATAGGCAGGAAGACTAAACCATTCAAAATATCCTAGACTCAAAAAGGAGTAGGAGGAGTAGTAGCAGTGGAGTAGTATGGTTATAAGCCTAAAGAAAGGACAACATAGATGACCCAGTTATTATGCCACCAAGCATATCACTACTCTGGTGAAGCATTTTAAAGGGGAGGGATGATGCCCACGTCCACAGCCTATGATCATATCAACATATGGGGGGGGTGCTGGCATACTTGCCATAAAAGACACAGAGCAGGACTTTTAAATAATAACTTTGCTGACATTCTTCTTAATCTTGTGTAGACTACTCTCTTGAAATCTCCATTTTGGTCTTTAGCTTCCTGCTTCTGCCTCAACTCATTGAATTTGGCCTTCTGGAGGATCTCACTTATCCTAGCTGCTGGTTTATATACTCACTTGGCATCTGCTTTTGAACATGACTCTTTTCCCACAGCTCTGGGCACATCAGACCCTTTTCCTACCTGCCCATTCAGGGGATATAACAGCAGTTTTTCCAAATATTCTTATTTTATAAATGATAACATAATAATTGCACCAAGCACAGAAGCCCTATAAGGCCTCCTCAGTGAAATCTACAGTAATATAAAAAGATATGATTAGCTATCCATACTGCAGAAAAAAAACTGGATGAGAACTACCTATTTCCTAAATTATGCCATACTACTTGATGGGCAGTCTATCAAATTAGCCTTTTAATGTGTGTGTCTTGAACAAGTATGATAGATGGATAATAAGCTAGATCCAAAACTGAATAGCAGAGAAGACTGTGTTAGATTTACACTGTATTTGGGAAATTGTGCAATGATTTCAATGATCCAAAACTATTGCTATAAAAACCCCATATATTTAACACCAATATCCTCCTAGTGATACTATATGACTGCACATCATGAAAAATCAGGATTTCAGAAGAATTAAAATCACAAATAACCCAAAGGACAATGAACAGATGCATGGTGGGTGCAGGGAAGCCAATGATTATCTGTGTATAAGCACATGTGTATAAAAGATATTACTGAAGGTAAATGTAACTGGCATATATTGATAATAAAGGACGACAGAAATACAGCCAAAGATACTAAAAGAATAAGAGAAATGCCTTTAGCATGTTGGGAAGACCTTTTATGGAAAATCTGTGGGAAAACACAGGTAAGAATCTCACAAGATGAGGAAGCACGGAGGGCTGGCAATTGACTTTGATGGAAGGAGTATAAAAATACCAATGGAATCCCAGCTTCATCAAAGGAAGGTTATATATAGGACTGGGAGGCAGGTGAATTGAGGAGCACTACAAGGACTACCTACCCTTCATCGATCCATCATGGTACTTGAAATTCCCATTAGTCACTCTAATGGGGAACATGAGTGCACTGAACATCTTTGGAGCGGGTAGAGGAGAGGTGTTAGGCAAATGGCTGAAAAGGCAATGTACTGCATCGAGACAAACTGTTTAAATAACAGTCCAGCCCTTCCCTGAGTAGAGAAGAAAAGTATAAAAAAGACTACCTTTCTGACATTTCTCAGGCACGCATTCAGTTCAGTGTCTGAAAGAAACTATAGTTAAAGAAATTTACTTGATTGAATCTCTGTTTCTCTCCCGGCAAGTACAATGTTGCCTTGATAGCAATGAAATGTGTACTGAGCATCTGAACATTTGCTAACCTCTGGTTTTGTGGGGCATTTAGAAATAAAATGTGAACCTTGCCTTCAAGGAGATAATTGTGTGAATGAAGGAGATAAGACTAATAAAGAAATCAAAGGGGAACAATATAAGACAACAGGATCTAAGTGAGAGTTACATTACGTGGTACAGAATAAACATGGTATAAAGGGTGGAGACTGGTGAAGACTAGAAAAGTCAGAGAAAGCTTCAAGGAAGAACAGGAACTTGAAAAGTGACCTTAAAGGCCTTTTAAAACACAGGAGGAAAAGGGAGAGCATTTTGCATAAAGGGAATGACTTGGACAAAGACACATAGGTAGAAATAAACATATTTATGGGGTAGTTAGGTAAAGAAGGCAGGGCAGGTCCAAGTTATGAAAGGTCTTGAAAATTAGGCAGAGATATTTAGATTTGATGCAGTAAGGAATAGGGAATCACTGTAGGTTTTTGAATGGAAGAGCAAAATGAAGAAAGTAATATTTGAGGAAGATTAGTTCAGCAGTACCATGCAAGATTCATTGGGAAGGGGAAAGCCTGAGTCTGGGAAGCCAACTGTTGTTGGAATACAGGGGTGAGGTGATGCGAGTTTGGACTTGGGTGGTGCCATAGAAAATGCAAAGCAAGAGACAGACAGATGTTAGAGGAATTTTAGTTAAAAAAAAAGACATGATTTGGTGATGGAATAGATACAGAAGATGAAGGAGACAAGCCAGAGGGGATTGCAAGGCCTTCAGTCTAGGTTACCAGCAGCATGGTAGTAGTACTAACAGTAATGGGAAAATCTGAAGGTAAGCCATTTTAAGGTATGAGAAGGAAGGTGATGAGTTTCATCTCAGACATGGTGAGTTTGAAGTGATGGCAGGACACTCAAGGAGAAATATCTACCATGTAACTGAAGATACGAGTAGGACTAGAAAGTAGATGAGAAGTTAAAGATAAAAATTTGGAAGACATCAACATAGAGCTGCCAGTACCAACAATGAATGCTCTACAAGGGAAGGAGTGTAGAGAAAGGCAGAAACCAGTAATGAAGGCTTGGAAAATGCTCATAGTTTTGAGGATGAAAGAAAAAGAGAAAAGCTGTGAGAGAGGTGAGGTAAGAACCAGAATCGTGCAATGTCATGGAATCCAAAGTGAGGGAAAATTTTAAGAATGAAGGAAATGACCAACAGTATCAAATACGACAAAACAGTATGAGGACAGAGAAAGCCCTGGATTGGACAAGAAAGTCACCGATGACTGGAAGACATTTCAGTAGTGTGTAGAGATGGATACTAGATTGCAGAGAGTAAAGAAGTACAGACTACTTGCCCATAACCATGGTGACACGCCAGACCAGGAGTTTACAGTGAAGGCCATTTTCCTCTGCTGCAGTTTTGTTGTCTGACTAGTTTGTGTCTCTGCCTGCAGTATGAAGGACCAACATGCTGCTTTGAGTAAAGGTTGGAAATAAAATACAGACGTTACATTCTCCCCCCAAGCCCCTTTTCATCCATGCTTATGTTCTTCCTTTAAAATCTACATCTGATTTGCTAGAAGCTAGAATGGCTGTCTGCTCTCTGTAAAAATCACTTTCCCCAGATTCATTATATACACATAAATACACACACACACACACACACACACACACACACACACACACACACACACATGCAGCCCTGTGAAAACTCAAGCCCACAGTGAGAAGAAATTAAGATGACAGAGAAGTTTCCACAAATAAAATACAATCCCAGTTAACTAGAGTGTTTAGAAAATGGAATGTTAGTCTAATTTTCTAGTTAACTGAAGTTTAATCAGAAATCTCTTGTTGAAAATCTGGTTTCTCTGAAATACACAAGTCTACTTTTATGCCTCAGTGACATAATGGCTCTTGAAGCAATTTTGAAAATCAATTCTTAATGTGAATTCTTATCACCCATTACCATAGATATAGGAGATATAAGAAGATGATGTGAATCTAGATTAAAACTAGAATAGTTCTTTAAAAAACCCCACAAAATTCGAAAATTTTCTCCACAATTTCTTCTAAAACTGGAGCTCAGTAAAAGTAATGTTTATTTGAGAATTTTGGCTAGTTGTTTATAGAGTTAATTAAAGTTTTATATTGAGATGAAAGAAGAAATGAGAAACATGCATAAAAGAAAGCTAAGAGAATTGTAAAATAAAAGTGAAAGGTTATACTGTACCTGCAAATAACTCCAAATGTACCAGGAAATAGAAAGGAGTAAAAAATATCAATCATGATGTTGAAGAACAAAATAGGGCACATCTTAACTGTAAACAGAGAAGGCTAAAAAAAAAAAATAGGGCAGCTAGGTGGCACAGTGGATAGAGTGTCCCACCTGGAGTCAGGAAGAGTAGAGTTTGAGTCTGTCCTCAGATACTTACTAGCTGTGTGACCTTGGGCAAGTCATTTAACCCTGTTTGCCTCAGTGTCCTCATCTGTAAAATGAGCTGGAGAAGGAAATGGCAAACCACTCTAGTATCTTTGCTAAGAAAACTGCAAATGGGGTCACAAAGAGTTGGATGCTACTGGAAATGAATGAAAAATAACAACGAAGAAATAGGGGAAAAATTGGAGGTTTTTCTTAAGATGCTATTGAAAGAAGTAGAATTGAGTGGCCTGAAAAGTAGAAAGTTCAACAAGTCTAAGAAATGAAGTACTCCAAGGACAGGTGGCATTCACCAGTGAATTAAAATATACTGACTGGCTAAACAAGTCCTTGGCAGAGGTTTCTACATGGAATATTGGTAAGACATTTTCTTCATGTCAAAGTCTGTTTGACAAGGGTCATTGATTTACTTTAGAAAGAAGATAAAGGATGACAAGGGTTGAAGAACTTTACTGCTATTGGGTTTAGATTGTGAAATATTTCTGGGAATTTTACTGAAGTAGAATTAGCTGTCAGATTATCTCAATCCTTAAACTAAGCAATAAAAGAAAGTTAAGATAATGTTTAAGATACTTTAAGATAATGTTTCTCAAACTTTAGGTGACAATTTCCAGGGAGTCACTTCTTAAATAAATTGATCATTGAAGTTCCAGACCTAAAGACTTAAGAAATTAGACCCTGGGGCAGCTAGGTGGCGCAGTGAGTACAGCACCAGCCCTGGAGTCAGGAGGACCTGAGTTCAAATGTGACCTCAGACACTTGACACTTCTTAGCTGTGTGACCTTGGGCAAGTCATTTAACCCCAACTGCCCTGCCAAAAAACAAAACAACAAAAAAAGCGAAACAAAAACAACAACAACAAAAAAAGAAATTAGACCCTTTCTGTGGGGGATCTCAAAGCAAAGCACCCTGATGAGATCCAGTCCCAAATAGCCAAATTAACCTCTCCCATCAGCAGTAAATTCTTCATCAGACAGAAATGAGCTGAATAAATGGATAGCTCCTGTGCTGAGAAGATTAATCCTAAAGCTAAATACTGATGCATGATGGAGGGAGAAATGAGCTGTAATATGCATTAGCATTTTGTGTCCCTTGGTGGAAACCTACCCCCTGTGCTCATGAGAATAAAATTCCTTGCTGGTGACTCCCACCTAGTGAGATCTGGCTTTCATATGAGACACAGTAAATTTCTATGACTGGTCCTTGTGATAGGGACCCAGCTGGAAATAGATTTCTTATTTACCAAACTTTTATCCTCTGAGGCTAGGTACTGAACAGTGTAGTGTCCTCAATTACTTACACATATTAAAGTCTGCAAAGCGATGGGAAAGGGACCTAAATTTAGTATGATGCTAATTTCTGACCTGGGTCATCTCAGCTGACCAAAAGTAAAAAAGCTAATTCATAATCTAAAACTTATTATCATGTCGAAAGGTATATTCAGGAGCCTACTAACCATGCAGGACAAGGAAATCAAACAAGAACCTTAAATTCTTCTGATTTCTCATGTGCTTCCTGGTTTAGGCTGGGAGCTCTGGTCACGTTACTCCTTTGCATAAACAAACAAACAAACAAAAAAAACTTCAGTCGCTCCCTATTGATTACTGACTAAAATTTATAAGCTTTTGCCTGATATTTGAGGTACCAGCCTGATCTTACACTACTCCCCTCCCTCCCCTATGCTCTAGCCAAAATGGACAAGAGGGTCTCCCAAACATGCCTTGTGTTTTCCTGTCTCTGCTTCTGCTTAAGCTGCTCCCTGTGTCTAGACTTTCCTTTTCTCTGCCTTTAAATTTCTATCAACCACAATTTAAACACAAACTTCTTCATGAAGTATTTTTTTTAAATCCTCTGATTGTAGTGTTAATTTTCCCCCAAAGACCTTTGGTTTTACACTAGTCTAATGCATACCTTGTGTGTTACGGTTATACATGAATCTAATTTGTTTCATCCTGTTTCTTAGACTTTGAGTTCTTTGAGGGCAGAGAGAGTATTTTATCTAAACTTTGTATCTTCCCAGAACAGTGCTTTGCCCGTAGTAAGTGTTTAAAAAACATTTGTTGAATGTGAATTGAAATTTTACTTAACAATCAGGAAACTGCCTCTTTCTGGGTCACAGATGGTATTCTAGGGCTCTTTGGCTCAGGGAAGTAATTGTGTTCTAATGATGAAATAGGTGAAAGGGAACATGGAAGTCTTTGTAATCTTGATACTGTTCAGAGCAGCCTGAAGTGAATGATAGGCAGAGTTCTACCTGACCCTCAGGAAGAAAGGAAAGGAGGGGCACTGGAGGAGATGAACTGTGATAAATAGCTCTTTCCCAGGTTTGTTCTTACAATGCCCTGAAATTCTACCTTGTCTGCCCTTCTAGTTGCAACCCGTATAACATCCCCAGAGGAATGCAAACTGAAGGCTACCCAAGTATTGGATTGAGGCAATTTTTCTCAAGGAAAAGTTCTTAGAAAAGAAAAAAAAAAGAGGTTGGAAAGAGTGCCTGGAAAGGATGGCCAAAATGAAATAGCAGATATTAGAGGTAAAAGAAAGAACAGAATTTGGGGCATCTCCAGATAGGAACACAGAAAGGAATAACGTACAATAGACAGAACTGCCAAACAGAGAACAGCCTATCCTTGACCAGTTAGGTTCCAAGCAATTTTGGTTCTTATTTGATTCTGCAAGGGTTTTATGGTGCCATGACTTCTACCTTATTTTAAAAAAAAGTGACATTAATCTCCCTCACTCCTGGTAACTAAAATTGCCAGTTAAAATCACTCCTTGGATACAGGCTGAGAATATTATTAAATTGCTTCCCCTAAAAATAATGAGTTTTGACTCACTCACTCTGGATGTAATTATTATTTAGTCTCTATTAAAGTCTGTATCTTTTGTTGATTTTTAAAAATTTTGTCATGGTCTATAAAGAATGTTTAACAATTCTACAAACTCTTTCTGCCTTAGCACATATCTAAGTTTGTAAAGGTACTGTTTGATGCTAGAAAATGTTTAATCTTTAGCATTTCCTACTTAGAAGTTGCTATAAGGCTTTAAATCTAATTTTTCTAAAGTCTCTATGGTACTATATTTTTCTTATTTTTGTCAGAAGTATCTAGCCCTGAAAAAGAACCACTAAAGTTTCCTACAATTGTGTTACTATCATATGCTTTTTGCAATTGAGTTAGCTTTTCCTTAAGAACTTAGAGACTATGCCATTTGCTATGTGTATGCTACATATATGTATTTACATACATATATGTGTAAATATATAAATATACATATATATTGTTGCACCATAGTCAGTACCTTTAATCATAATGTAGCTTGCTTGTATAACTCTGCCACTGTCAATTTTAACTGCCTTATCTGAAATCATGATTGAAATTTCTGCTTTTCAGAACCCTCTGAAACATATTTTGTCCTTGCCTCTCATTTTCACCCTCTGTCTTCATGCCTTAAATGTGCATCTTGTATGCATCAGCTTGTTAGTTTCATTTTCATTGCCATTCATTGCCATTTTATTGGGGAGTTTAGTCTATTCATATTTAGGCTTATAAGTGTTAAATTTGTACTTTCTGTTAATTCTATTGTATTGATTTTTTTCTTTTCTTTTATATTAGCACTAAGTCTGATTTGTTTTGCTTATACTAATTTGATCACTCTCTCCTTCTTATCACACCCTAGCCCAAATTCCTTAAGTTTATTTTTATATTCTCTCTCCATTTCTCTCTCTCCCTCTCTCTCTCTCTCTCTCTCTCCCTCTTTTTCTCTTCCCCCCTCCCTCCCTCTCTCCTTGCCTAGATAAGATCAGTACAGAATTCTATCTTCCTAACACTACCATCCTTTTTTCACTCTTTAGCTGAGAAACATTCATTTATGGTACTCTTTGTCAAGAAGTCCTAACTCACTTGATCCTCCCTTCCTTATTCCTTTCCCTTTCAATGATGCTTTTATTTCCTCTTCATGGGTTCTGTGCTCACAAATTTTGTTTTGTTTTTTAAAGTTTTCTCTATGAAAATACCAGGAGAGCTTGAGCTTCTGGAAGACAAAAGCCTTCCTCCTTTCCTCTATCCAACCCAACTATTCCATTATGCATTCTAACAATGCCTCCTGTCATTATCTCCTTGGTTTTGTGGATGCCTTTCTTCTGAAAGGCCTCAATTCTAGAAAAAACTAACTCATGAAAGAAACAGTGTAGTGTGAGAGAAGGTGCTTTGTATTCCATTATCAAGAGGCCTGATCCTACCTCCTCATGTCTTTTCATTAGCTACCTGCCCATCTGATCTCTGTTTGGCCTTATGCCCCACCTTTTCTCTGACCCATGCACCAGATGTCCCAGGAGCTGAAACACTCATTTCCCTTTCAGTGGAAGCAATCCCAGGGAACACACCTGCTCAAAAATAGGTCTCCAGAAATGTCTATTTCCAGAATGTAATCCACTGCAAGCCTCCACCCTTGAAGAAGTATTCCCTTTCCATTAGCAGAGCCAATTTTCACTCCCCACTGTGTAATGTTCTTACTCCAGTCTCTTAAAAGTTCCTCATGTGGAGTGATTAAAAAACAAAAACAATAACTCCAGTCTCCTCTCAAGCCCTGACAAGGTGGAAATCTGACTAATTTCTCCTTGTTGTTCCCCAAGTGACTTTCTTCTATACTTTCTCACACCCCAAAATATTGATTCTTTGAGAAAATGTGGATTTTACTCTAAGAAACATTAAGTTTTCCTCCTTTCCTCTTCATAAGTTTTTTTTACCTTAGCTCTCTTGATCATAGATATTTCCTTTACTTTCAATGAGTTTAAAAAAAATTATGGTAGCCTTGTCCAGCCCTAGAAGCACAACATGTGTTGACTTCATCGCTGAGCCTTCTCTTACTAGCTGCATTTACTTTTCTTATATTTCTTTTGATATGTTTGATGGCAAATATCTTGCCTTACCTCTGGTTTCTTTTCAGGAAATAACTCAAACTATTACTATTTGCTGAAAGTTAACATTTCTTGTTATTGATGCTTAGACTCAGCTTATGTTACTTTGAAGTGCAACCAGATCTCCTTTCCTTTTCAGAATATCTTATTCCAAATCTTCCTTAGCTCTCATGAATGAGTAGATATCTTAAACTATTTGGACTGTTTTTGCTCAGTAGAGGACAAGCTTTTTTCTAGATGCCTGCAATAGTTGTTTGATAATGAGGTTCTTAAATACGACCATTACATTTCTTGGTGAATTAAACTCGGTGTTTCTTTCTGTTGGTGTCACATGGATTCTAGCAAACTATGTTTTTGCTCTCTGTTCCCAATACTTTTAGATAATTTGCTATATGGCAATGAGACATGGAATTCAACTTTTTCTGAAGAATTAAAAATGAGTATCATATAGAGGACAATTGAGGGTCACATGGTGGGCATGAGCAGGCTATAAACATGTAATCAGTGAGAAACTCTAAAGAATAAAAGATATTATTAATGAATTGTATACTAGCAAGATAAGATGGGCTGGTGTCATGACAAGAAGGACAGCCAGAGTGCTACACTGTTACCCTTGAAATGTTAGGAAAAAGTAAGGAAGGCCTCCAGTATGAAATGAATATTTGAGTGAACTCTCTATGGTAAACTTTGGGGGGTGGGGTCATGGACAAGAATCACACAGGATAAGCAGGCATAGATAGATTGAAGGCTGCAATACTGGAGAGAATATCTAAATTGATGACAGCACGGATCCATTTGAGTTATCTGAGAGATTTCCTAAAGTATTATATTCAGACTTTTTAAAAAAAACACATTCCATTTTTTTTTCTAGAAGAACTATGACCTTGAGGATATGTGCACTTTTTTTCAACATCACTCATTTTCACTTCTATAGAACTCATGTGTTTTTTTCAATAATATTTTTGATACCTTTCTCCAACCTTTGTATTATTTTAGTTAAAAAATCTGCCATTCTCTTTTTTAATTTCTATGGCAGTTCATAACATTTTTAGAAAGTTCTAATTGCTTCAAAGTTTTTCCTTATACCAAATCTATATTTGCTTCTTTGAAACTTCCACCAATTGTTCCTAGTTCTTTCTTTCTTGACCAAACAAAACAAGTCTAATCTCTTTTTCATGTGATAGTCCTTCAAATACTGGAAGGAACCTATTATGCCCACATACCCAGCCCTTGGTGTGAACCAAGGTGGTCTCTTCCTATCACCTTACTTAACTTGGATTTCAACTCTTTAAGTTGGAAATGTTATATCCTTTCTAATCCAAAGATCACTCTCCTTGGCAGAAAAAATGGAAGCAAAACCAAAACTGGGCAACTTTTCATCATTAGTGGTTTCTCCTTTCCCAACACATCTGAAAACAAAGAAACCCTAACCCCTTTTCATTGACCTTAACTTTCCTTACCAACCTCAGTTTATTATGAGCTTTAGTACTCCTGACATTATTTTCATAGGCTGTGCTATACTTTTCTAGCACAACTTTTGATTTAAATTATAACTTAATTTAAAACTTAAATTATAATTTTAATTTGAAATTACGCTTTTGTGGCACAAATGAAAATTTTGCATATTTGTTGGAAGCTATGATACAACCCTTGCTTCCATTTTCTGTGCATATCTTTATAAAACTTAAATGGTTTGCTGAGTTCTCTGGGCATCCACATCTTTTTACTTACACCACTGCCCTATGTTCTTTTCATTGGAATTATTTCTCTGTGTCTTCAGAATTTCATTCTTGAGATCTGATAATCCTCTTCTGGGCTGACTGCTCTTGCAAAATGTTATTCCATGGAATTCTACTTATTTTTTCATCTGGACCCTTTGCAATTTGAATCTAAGCGTATCTTAGACTATACCTAGTTTTACTCTCCTTTATGACAAATTCTAAGAAAAAGTAGTCATGTTTCTTTGAAATGTTCCCATCATTTCCATCAACAACCAGTTTCTCCCTGTTGGTGAGAATCAGATGCAGAATATAATTTCTTTGCTGATTCAAGTTAAATAAAAAATTATCAGCAAATCTATTTTTGGAAGATTGTAAGCTTCAGCTGATGCAAATATAAGTGAAGTCTCTCACCACCATTAGATCATTCCTCTGTGCCAGGCTTATGATGTTTTCCAAATAATCCATCTCCCAAATGATCCCCCCCCCAATATTTGGCAAGAGCTTAAAATGTATGTTTTTATCTCCATGTGTTCAATGGTCTTTCTTCCTTTTCTGTGTGAGATTTTCCCAACCTCCCCTCTTTTGACATGTCAAAATTCACCTCTGACTTTCCAGATTCTTTTTCTTCCTGGGTTTCATACTAAAGGCCAGATTCCCCTTTTAAAAAGGAACATTACAGTGTGCCCTAATAATCTGAAAAGGTTTGAATCTCTTCACCTAAACTGTGGACTCTATTTGTCTTTTAGATATCTTCTCCGAGATGGGGGGGCAGAACCAAGATGGAAGCAGGAAAGCAGGGACTTGCTTAAGCTCCCCCCCAAATCCCTCCAAACACCTGTAAAAAATGGCTCTGAACAAATTCTAGAGCTGTGGAACCCATGAAATAGCAGAGGGAAACAGATCTCCAGCCCAGGAGAACCTGGATGGTCTCTGGGAAGGGTCTATCGCATGGTGCTGAGAGCAGAGGGCACACCAGTGTGGGCCATGCTGGGACAGACCAGACCGAGAGTCATCCAGCTGGAAGAGGCCTTGGGGCCATGAAACAGTGAGCTGTGGCAGTTACCAGACTTCTTAACCCACAAATGCCAAAGAGCAGGTTAGGGGGAAACTGTGGGATCGAGTTCAGAGTGGTCTGATCACCAGCCCTTGGGGGTGGAGGAAGTCGTGTAGTGGTGGCGGTAGCAGCAGCAGGAAGCTCCTGAGGCTGCCTCCAGAGCACCAGCGTCAGCGGCTTCCCGAGTCCCTGGCTCACACAATGGGAGGAATCTAGCAGCGGATCACAGCAGGAATGCAAGGACAGCTTTGGGGGCAAAAAGGCAGATTCTCTTGCTGTGCCCTGCTTGGATCTGAATTGTGGTCCTGGTTGGCGGTTCTTGGGGGAGGAGCAGCGCTGCTGTGACAGAGCCTAGGGTGACGATGGAGTACAAGTAGCTCTGAAAACAGCAGTGCTTGGACCCTAAAGCTTGGGACAAAGTACTCTCTACTCTACAAGCAGTCATATCCTGACAAAAAGCTCAAGGGTCAAGTAGTTGACTGGGAACATGAAAAGGAAGAGAAAACAAACTCAGACTCAAACTCAAACTCTAGATTCCTTTTTTGGTGACAAGATCAAATCATACAGCCAGAAGACGTCAACAAAGTTGAAGAGCCTACATCAAAAGCCTCCAAGAAAGATATGAATTGGGCTTAGGCCATGGAAGAGCACAAAAAGCATTTGGAAAAGCAAGTAAGAGAAGCAGAGGAAAAATTGGGGAGAGAAATGAGAGTGATGCATGAAAACCATGAAAAACAAGTCAACGACTTGCTATAGGAGACTCAAAAAATTACTGAAGAAAATAACACCTTAAAGAATAGACTAACCCAAATGGCAAAAGAGCTCCAAAAAGGCAATGAGAAGAAGAATGCCTTGAAAGGCAGAATTAGCCAAATGGAAAAGGAGGCCCAAAAGACCACTGAAGAAAATACCACCTTAAAAATTAGATTGGAGCAAGTGGAAGCTAGCGACTTTATGAGAAACCAAGACATATTATAAAACAGAAGCAAAGGAATGAAAAAATGGAAGACAATGTGAAATATCTCATTGGAAAAACCACTGACCTGGATAAAAGATTCAGGAGAGATAATTTAAAAACTGTTGGACTACCTGAAAGCCATGATCAAAAAAAGAGCCTAGACATCATTTTTCAAGAAATTATCAAGGAAAACTGCCCTGATATTCTAGGGCCAGAGGGTAAAATAGAAATTGAAAGAATCCACCGATCACCTCCTGAAAAAGATCCCAAAAAGAAAACTCCTAGGAATATTGTTGCCAAATTCCAGAGTTTCCAGGCCAAGGAGAAAATACTGCAAGCAGCCAGAAAGAAACAATTTGAATATTGTGGAAACACAATTGGAATAACACAAGATCTAGCAGCTTCTACATTAAGGGATCGAAGGGCTTGGAATATGATATTCGAGAAGTCAAAGGAGCTAGGATTAAAACCAAGAATCACCTACCCAGCAAAACTGAGTATAATGCTCCAAGACAAAATATGGCTTTGCAATAAAAGAGAGGACTTTCAAGCTTTCTCAGTGAAATGACCAGAGCTGAATAGAAAATTTGACTTTCAAACACAAGAATCAAGAGAAGCATGAAAAGGTAAACAAGAAAGAGAATTCATATGGGACTTACTAAAGTTGAACTGTTATGTTTACATTCCTACATGGAAAGATGATGTGTGTAATTCATGAGACCTTTCTCAGTATTAGGGGAGTTGAAGGGAATATAGACAGAGGGCACAGGATGAGGTGAATACGAAGGGATGATATCTAAAAAAATGAAATAAATTTAAGGGGTGAGAGAGGAATATATTGAGAGAGGGAGAAAGAAAGAGATAGAATAGGGTAAATTGTTTCACATAAAAGTGGCAAGAAAAAGCAGTTCTGTTGGAAGGGAAGAGGGGGCAGGTGAGGGGGAATGAGTGAATCTTACTCTCATTGGATTCTACCTGAGGAGGGAATGACATACACACTCATTTGGGTATCTTACTCCACAGGAAAGTAAGGGGAAAAGGATAAAAAAAAGGGGGGATGATGGAAGGCAGGGCAGAGGGGGGGGGAGGTAATCAAAAGCAAACTCATTTGAAAAGGGACAGTGTCAAGGGAGAAAATTGAATAAAGGGGGAAAGGATAGGATGAAAGGAAATCTACTTGGCCTTTCACAACAGGAGCATTGTGGAAGTGTTTTGCATAATGATACACGTGTGATCTATGTTGAATTGCCTGTCTTCCTAGGGAGGGTGGGTGGGAAGGGAAGAGGGGAGAGAATTTGGAACTCAAAGTTTTAAAAGCAAATGCTTAGAAAAATTAAAAAAAATTTTTTTTCTTGCATGCAGCTGGGAAACAAGACATATAGGGAATGGGTCATAGAAATCTATCCTGCCTCACAGGAAAGTAAGGGGAAAGGGGATGGGGTGGGGAATGGGAGGAAAGAGGGGAGGGTTGGCTGGGGAACGAGGTAATCAGAATGAATATATTCCATCTTGGAATGGGGGCGGGGAGGGTAGAAATGGGGAGAAAACTTGTAACTCAAAATCTTGTGAAAATCAATGTTTGTTTTTTATTTTTACATTTTTTTCCACAGGGGTTAAGTGACTTGTCCAAGGTCACACAGCTAGTAAATGTGTCAAGTCAATTGGGGTTAAGTGACTTGCCCAAGGTCACACAGCTAGTAAATGTGTCAAGTATTAGCAGTTGGATTTGAACTCAGGTCCCCCTGATTCCAGGGCTGGTGTTCTATTCACTGCACCACCTAGCTCCCCTGTTTTTTGTTTTTTTAAAAAAACAACTTTCAGTTTAGCAAGAGCTTTTCACCATTTCAGATGGGATTCTGGAATGGTTGGCACCTTCTTTTTTTTTTTCCCACGCCCACCGTGATTCCAGCTAGTAAAAAAGGAAGTGAGGAAGTATGTATCTCATTTTTTCTTTATCAGTTTTACTGCTTCTTTATCTGTGCTTGCTTTTCCTACAATGAGTTCTTTCCTATCTCCTCTTTTCTATTTGATCTACTGCTTGCTACTACTTTGAAGTTATAGAAGGGGACTAGGCTTAGATATAACCTTTTACTCAGCTATGTTGCCAGAAGTCCCCTTCCTTTCTTGTAATTGTTCTCCTTCCTACCACCCACCACCACCCTGTCTTCTTTAGTAGATTTGGTATCTTTTTAGTTGTGCTAGTATGCTGACTGGCTGACTAGGGGCTGGACTTACATCCCATTTTTTTGCCTTCTTGTCTCAAGACCCTTCCATTTTATTTCAGAATGGTAGATCAGGCCTTATGCTGTTCGGTCCCTTCACAATATGAGCACTGGTCAAATTCAATACTTCCCCTATTTAAGAAATGGGGTATCTGGCTGGGTCCCTGCCAAGGAGAAATATTATAGCAGGCATACCTATAGCTTTGAGTATGGGCCAGGGGAGCAGGTATGCAGCACTGGGTTAAACTGGGAGCTGGAGAGTAGTCATTTAATATTTTTTTCCCTGTAGGTATCACCTTTTTGGGAAGTGTTTCTTTTCTTCTTACAGGTTTTATTGATTTGATGTTTCTTTTGAGGGGTGAGGGGGGGAACCAAAATTAAAAGCAATCTTGAAAAGTCTGGAATAATGATTTTTAAATGTTCCCTCCACGCCCTCTACCAAAAACATCTGATGAAGAAGAATGCAAAAACACCTATTTAACTATTATAAATACTATTGAGAAGCAGCATAGCAGAGTAGGCAGATGGTTGAACTTGGAGTGAGTTTGAATCTTTCCTCAATTTACTAGATGTGACTCTAGACAAGCCACTTAGTTCCTCTGAGTCTGTCTCCTCATCTGCAAAATGAAGATAATAATAGCACTTATACTTCACAGGGTTGTGGATCAATGAGATAATGAAGTGCTGTGCAAACCTTAAAAGTATTACAAAAAAGATATGAGGAGGCAGAGAAGAGGAAGATATCAGGACTACAATGTCAAAGTGAAAACTGTTTCACCAATTTCTGTAGGTTGGTTGGAAAGTCTTATTTTATAAAACTTGAAAAAATATCTGGGATTACTTTGATTAGAGCTGACAATAAAGCCATTAAAATTCCCATCTTCATATTTTGGAACAGTAACACTGAATGAAGTGACAAACAGAGACGCACAAACACTTACAGTCACTCTTCATTTCTTGCCAATGCCATTCTTGGTTGGTTGGTTGTCCTTCCTTCTTGAAAAGGACCAAAATGATAACACTATGTTAGGGTCAAATTACAGTGTGTCTGTCTGTGGTTGAGCAGACCAATACAAGCTTGGAATGCTCTACCACAGGTCGGGCACAAATAGACCATGTGAACATTTGGGGTGGATTCTCTAAATGTGTGCATCTTGTGTTTCCTTTGAGCTACTTCATTTCTGCTTTCCTCATGTAGTACAGCCCTTCTCTGATGAGGGCATGCCATGCTAGGCGGTCCTGTGCCAGTGTGTCCCAGGTCACACAATCAATTCCAAAGTTCCTAAGAGAGACCTTGAGAGTGTCCTTGTATTGCTCTTTCTGATCACCATGTGAGCGCTTGCCCTGTGTGAGTTTTCCACAAAATAGTCTTTTAGTTTCTTATTCCTTCGTATGTTCTCTTTTTGGCACTGTTAACACTGTTGTATTTAATTGCCCCAAACCTGCCATCAGTCTCTATCTTTTGATTTGTTTTATTACTACCAGGGCCTTGATTCTCTTCATACGTGGATCATGCTACCTAAGTAAATGGAATCTATAGGCTACTGTGCATTTTCCAGACAGATAAAACTATCATATGACATGTACATTAAGTCAGTCAAGATTAAGTCTTCAGAACATTTTTTGCACAATCAATAAGACTGACCTCATTATTCTCATGTTAGCATGGGACACAGAAATAGAAGGACTAGAATAGGTCCTCTAACCCCATAGTTACTCAGAAGTTAGTTCATCACGGAAACTGAGTGTATGTTGAATGACAATACATGTTGGATTCATTAAAAAGCAGGAACACAATAAAAAGCAGCTCACTCCTCAACAGAACCTCTAAAACACTATAGCAGGTTAGGTGAAACTTCTTATAAACTTACTTTACTCTAATCCTATACTCCTTACTCAAGACAAGGTGATCACTACAAAACAAAGTAAAATGTACAAATGATCTTACACCAAAGAGGAGGAGACCAGAGAGAATATATAATCACTGGAAGGTCAACATTCTCCCCTGGACTAGGTAAAAGGAAAGAAAACAGGGCACTTGCACTTACAGATTTCAGAGTGAAAATTTCTGTTAGAAACTGCCCCACCCCTCCACATGTAAGCCATCTTGGATCATACATACTAGGATGTTAAATAACTCTACTGTATAGGAATCCAGGACATTTAATTTCAGTCTGATCTAGGAAAGATTCAGAACCTCTAGGCATCTGGTACAGTAGCACATTATGTTTCTGTGTGGTGTATATACTAGGCTGTTTCTGTCGCCAAAAACTTGAGATTTATCAGTCTGATGATATGTGACATGTGGAAGAATATCCAGTAACTTCAGCTATCTAAGCAGAAGACCTTACCCTATGTGTCAAGATTCCTGATATCAGGATCCCTTCTCTAGATTTTGGGGAAAAGGGCAGGAACAGAGTGATGAGTCTAGTGAAAAGTAAAGGTCCTCATAAAAAGGTGGGGGTATCACCTGCTAAAAGGGATTCATCTATCTGGAGGCCAATGCAACAGATCCCACAGGGTACAAAGACATAAACTTTTAATCTAGCTAGAAGGCAATTTTGTGTCAGCTTGGTGCAGAAGAATCTCCTAGAACCAACTGCTTAGGATATCAAGTGGCTTCCATGTGGCCATCTGGTTTCTTAGATAAACAGAACTATCATTATTAAGTTCAACTAATGGAAGTCACAAAACAAGTTCCCTTAGTTGAACTTCTTAGAAAAAGCCACAACACCTGGACAGCTGAATTGGAGGCAGGAGAAGGAAGTTATAATTTTTGAAATCATGGGATCCAGAATGCTTATGGGGGTATATAAAAAGAAGCTATAATGTCTTCATTGGATTGCAAAGAGCTGGAAGGAAACTTAGGAAAGACTATGCTCTCATTCCCTCTTTTACAGATAAGTAAACTGAAACTCAGAAAAGATGGAGCTTTCTCAGGGACATAGAACTATTCATATCCAGGTCGTTTGATTGCAAATGAAGCATTCTTTCTACTGTACCATATTACTTTTCCAAACTTTTTAGCTTATGTTAGACATTTTAAAATTTCCTTTTGAAAAATGTTGCTCATATTTTCTGAAAAATAGGTAAATTTAGATCATCATCTTATTTATATGTCACCACAGAAGTGCTGGCATTTACAGATTATGTTTCAAGGCACAGGTTTCAAGGCATCAAGTGTTATTATCAATAAATGATTATTGATTAGTCCTGGAGTAAATGATTTTACTTCTACTGATGACTAATGATCCATAGAAAAATATCAATTGAGGGAAAACAAAGATATAAAGCAACTTAGTTGACATTTGTTTTTAAAGGAGAAATAGAATATTCTATTACCTGATTTAAAAATTAAAAGCAAGACTTTAAAATTAATTGAACTAAAAACAGAGTAACAAAGTCATTTAACAAACAAAAAATTTCAGTTCTATATTACTGTCATTAAAAAGCTTAAGACACACAGGTTCTCAGGAATATTTATTGTAATATACCTCAAAGAACACTGCTAGACATCTTATGGCCCTTAGGAAACTACTATAAAAAAGTTAAGTATTAACAGTCCTGTCACTTCATGGTACTTGTCCCAAAGGTCAAGTAGATTTGAGACAAAAGCTCGTAACTAATTTCATGGTCCAGAAGCATAGAAATAGTGACCATGATACCATGAAACATCAACGTAATAATAGGCCAAGATAGTTCAATAATAACCTCAAATGTTTTTCTTTTTAATGTTCTATTACATTTTATTTATTTTGCTAAATATAATAAATTAGCACAGTGTCTAGTACATAGTAGGCTCTTAATAAATGTTTATTAGATCCCTACAACTATCTCAGGCCTCTTTCCAGGGAAACAAATTTGTCCTTTGTATGATCCTGTCCTCTTCCTTCATTTGTCTTTCTTAAAAAAATGTATTGAATAAAGCATTTCTATAACACAGTATAATAAAAAAAAGATTGCACATGAAACTGCAAATCTACTATGTACAACTTACTTTTCCTTTTAATATAATAGTTATCACATAAATTCCTTTTTTTTCTTCCCTCCCCCTTCACCCTGGTCTAGAAATGGCTACCACATGGGACCTCTCTCTTTTTTTTTTCTGGCATTAAAAAAATATTTAATTTATTAATTTTCAGTTTTCAGTATTCATTTCCATAAGTTTTAAATTTTCTCCTCCTCCCAACCCCCTCCCTCCCCCAGATGGCAAGCAATCTGATATGTGCTCTATACATACATTTCTATTAAACACTTTTTCACATTAGTCATGCCTCAAATGTTTTTCAAAAGGAAATAAATAAATAATTAGCATCACTCTTTCTAGTTGGCTAAAAGAATGTATAGAATTTAAGTACAGAACAATTCATTAAAAAGACATAAGCTCTGAAATTGAAATCTTGTGTGATTTAGTTGCTAAGTAGAATCTGGCAAGGCAAGAACCAGTAAAAGCCTTGACCAAATAGTACTATAGACTATCTTATTTTCCTGTTACTGGAAACGTGTCCTACACTCATTAAAACCCTCTTCTAGCTTCTCAAAGCCTTCTGTGAAAAGTCCAAATTTTTCACTTTTGGTTTCTAGGATTTAATTGTCTTAACATCTTCTTCCTTTTCCTATGTCTTTTCCCTCTCACCAATCAAGTGAATATACCTTGGATTTTCCTCTCTTACTACTTTGAAGGACAAAGTCAGGACTCAGCAAAATCCTGACTTCATTACTTCTAAACTCACCAAGTTTCACACTGAGACTCTATAGTGGTTCCACACAGGATTGAACATCACCACAAATGTGGTAAACATTAACATGTACCAGACATCACAAAATACAAAATAAGATATGACACCAAATAAATAAGCTCACAGGTTATAGTACTGACAGACTCATAAGAAAAGATAAGGATCAATCAAAAAGGAAACATAAAATGAGGCAACAGCAGAAGGAAATGACTCCAGAGGTGATTTAGCTCCAGATAGACATTTTTTTTAATGGTAGAGGAAGCAGAAAGGAGGGAAGTTTGGGGCTTGGTCTTGCTGAATCTGAGGAAAGAGTTAATTCCTTTAGTAGATATTCCTTAAACCCCTGCTATATTATACAAGGCATGGTGCTAAGTGCTGTAGGTTATAAAGTGAATAATAAATGAACGAGTAAGGCATGGTCTTAAGTAAAGACTTAAAACCTAGAGGCAGGAGTGGGGAACCTGTGGCCTCAAGGGCATATGCATCTTTCTAGGTCCTCAAACTTCACAGAACAAATTTCCCTAATAAAAGATTTTGTTCTGTAAAACTTGGACTCAGTCAAAAGGCGGAACCCAAGGACCTAGAGGGCCGCATGTGGCCTCGAGGCCAAAGGTTCCCCACCCCTGAGGGATTGTGGATTGTCTTTATCTTAGAGGTCTCTGGAATGTACTGTGACATTTTTGGGAAGGTAGCAAACTCCAAAAGAAGAAGTTCTTCAAATGGATTCAAAAAAGGAAAGAGAAAATTTTCCAGTTAGCTAAGTGGGGGAGAAGGAAGGAATAAGAAGAATGGAAGGAGGCAATATGTAGTAGAAAGGCTCAAATCTCAGGTTGGCACCACCCCACCCCCAGCCACTCTTAGGGAGATGCTTCAACCTCCCTGGACTTCATTGTCCTCATCTGTAAAATGAGGGGGCTGGGGTAAATGACCTTGAAGATTCTCTTCCAATCTAGAGCTGGAAAGGACCACAGAGGCCATTCAGTACAGTCTCATTTTACTGATGACAAGACAGATGGGGCAGAGGGTAAATGGCTGGGTTTGTTAAGCAAGGTCCTGGGCCTCCAGCAGGGCTCTTCTTCGGTGGTAGCACACTGCCCCCTGGTGGGCCTATGGATCTAAAGGTGAGGAAAAGAGAGGCAGGCAGGCTGGGAGATCTATTCATCCTAAGAGCCAGGGCTAGAATATACTCCACCAAGCCTGTGGGCATCTGGGCTCTCTGAAGAGCATGCTTCACCTGCCAGAGTCCTACACCTGCTCTTCTGATTCTCCTGATCAGATGATACAGTCTCTGAACCTTCACTCTTAAACCATCTGCCTTGAGGTTTTAAGTCCTAAAAGGCAGGCACCATGCCTTAGTCTTTTATTATTCACTTGACGACCCGTAGCACTTAGCATGGTTCCTAATGAATATTTGTAGAATGAATTAACTCCCATTCCTCAAATTCAACAAAACAAGCCCAAACTCCTCTCCTTTCTGCTTTCTCCACCATTAAAAAAAATCTATCTGGAGCTCAGTTTCCTCATTTGTAAAATGAGCCAAGTTGGGTCAGATGACCTCGAGGTCACTTTCAGCTCAAAACCTATACTCCAAGGTGCCTATATTCAGGTATAGGCACTAAGTCTGATCGATTATTCTTCTGAAATGCCTCTCATTTCCATTCCTTTATGGTTTAAATGTCTATAAGAAATACAGAAAGGCTTACAGAGCTGTTAAATTCTGAAAGGGCTCAAATGGGAAATATGGAATCTCTTTTCTTGGCAATCTTTAAATTCAAAGGCCATTCTTACCTTAGGGATAGCAGGGTCCATTCCCACCAGTGTACTGCTGGAGGTGTTGCTGGTTTCCTCCCCTGCTCCCCAGCTAGGGCTCTACTAGGTCTGAGCTGGTGGAGAACTGAAATGCCACCAGCTGAAGAGCATGAGAGCTGCCACTGAGGTCAGGAAACAGTTACCTGTCTTGGAAAGTTTATGTTTAAACTGCTTGTAACTAGGAGGCTGGAATAAATTTCTGAGGTCACTTTTCTTTCTGTGATTTCACAATTCAATTGAACACACAATTATTAAGCACCTATGCTAGGTGCTGGGGATACCAAGTTGAAAAATGACATGATTTCTTATCCTCAAGGACAGAGATTATTAATAGAGGAATTATAGTAGTGGTGATGAAGAGGCACAGAAATGTATGATACAAGGTAGAATGTGACAAGTGCAAAGGAGAGGTCTAGAAAGAGGACTATGATAAATCTGAGGCAGAAGAATGACTTTCAGCTGGTGGTAGGAGGCAGCAATCAGGGAAAGTTTCATGGAGGACACAAACCTGAGCTGAACCTCGAAGGAAGATAAGGGTTTCAACTGGCAGAGATGCAAAGGAAGTGCATTCTAGGCATAGACGCTAGAGTACACAAATGGATAGAAGAAGGAGAAAGCAAGATGGAGCAAGGGAACATCTTAGTGGTCCAGTCTGTCAGTACTGTAAGACAGACGGAACACTTGGGGAGAGTAGGAGCTTTATGGAAGAGGGTGCAGGTAGCACTTTACACTGTACATAGATGTCATCTTTGGGATGCTTTTATTGCACTAGGATTTTGGGGGGAGTCAGATAATGAGAAGGAGGCTGATATATCTTGGATCAAAATGGTAGTAAAAATGAATAGACTGAGCAAAGGGGAGAGAGATTGGTTAAGGTCAGGAATAGCAATGCGGCTGTAGCTACTTTAGTGCTTGATCCTGAGTCTTTCTCCTTTCGAATTATTAATATGATGAAGGAACAAGGGAAGTATACATGAAGATCTCATATGATATAAAACATAAGCTATCAATAACAATATTTTTAAAAAGCTCTGGGCAAAAAAGAAAACAAAACAATAACAGAAAAGCCCAATAAAAACAACAATAAAACCCAACCTGAAGTCCTTAAGGACACAAGTGGCATTTTCATCACCATTGCTTTTCATAAGTAAAAACTTAATAAAAAATAGATCTAACAAGTGAACTGGTTATATGAAAATAAGATTTAGACTTCTGAATCATAGCTTAAAATATAGGTATAATAAACTCTTGACTAATGCATATGATATAACCAACAAGGGCTGGCAAAATGTTTTGGTTTGATGGCTTGCTAACCTAATCAGAAAGGCTTTAAGCTAAAAAGAAAATACTGTTTATACACATCTACTAGCCCAAATAACAGAGAGAGTATTATAACAGCAGGAAAAAACACGGAAGTAAAGACAGCCAGAAATTCACAGGAGACAAAAATCCAAGAAAGAAACCAGCAATAAAAACCCATGGCCTCAATAAATGCCTAATTGCACCAAGTATAGCTAACAACCTGGGGGAACTAGAGATCCTAGTATAGGAAAGCAAATCAGATAATAGGTTTCACTGACATGGTGGAATAGGAACTACAACTGAAATATGGCACTGAAAGGGAATAACTTAGCCCAAAGAAACAGAATACATAAAAAGGGTAGCGTTAAGAAGCTATACTCATGTGAGGAAATCCAGGAACCAGAGGGATCATGAAATCATAGATTTAGAGTTGGAAGGAAATTTAGAAGCCACCTAGTCCAACCCCCTCATTTTACAGATGACGAACTGAGGCCTAGAGAGGTTAAATAACCAAGTTCCACAGGTAGTAAAATAGCAGAGCAAAAGGAGGGGGAGAAAAAGCAGCAGTAATAAATAGGGGAGTGGTGGCCAGGGAAATATGTTCTGGTCTGGGAAGTCATAGGATGGTGAGTGGAATAAAACGGCAGTCAACAGATGTGCCCTTTCCAAAAGCAATGGTAGCTAGTATCTATATAGCACTATCTATATAGCACTTTAAGGTTTGTGAAGCATTTTGCAAATATTATTTTATTCTCACAACCACCTTGGGAGGTAGGGACTATTTATTTCCCTTCCTTCCCCATTTTACAGACAAAGAAAATGAGGCAGACAGAGAGGCTGAGTGGCTTTTCCAGGGTCAAACAGCTAGTAAACACCTGAGGCTGGATTCAAACTCAGGTCTTTGTGACTTGATTTGATTACAATTTAAAGAGGAAGAGAGTAAGAGATGGGATTGCCGTTGGCAAATTGGAAAATGGCTAAGGTGAACCAAGTGTGGTTGGGTCATGGTTGGGAATATATGAATGAGGAATGGAAGAAGCAGAACCAATATCTTGATAGAAGTATACTAGCTATCGCACTCAGAAGGAAGAAACAGATATTAGTTCAAGAAGGTGATCACAAACCTATCACGGAGCAACAAAAGCATTCTGAGGCAGCATGCGCCAGGCAAGTCAAACCACCATCACTACCTCCTCTCAGACTTGAGTGAAGACATCCCAGGACTACAAACCTGAGTTCTTGAAATAACAGGGCCCCTCACTAACCCTGCTCCTAGCTCAGTGAGGGGAACAATCATTGTGAAGAAAGGGCCCACATACAATGCCACCACTAACATCAACCAATGACTAATTGCCATCAATGGCAAAATAAAGTCAAAAAGCCCTAGGAGTAACAACAGCAGTCCCAGACAACTGGTCCTGCTACCAGCCTAATTCTGAGAGGCATTTGGAGGTGGGAGATTAGAAGTCAGCAGAGAGCTTGGGGCAGGATAGGTAGATTTGAGAAGCATCAGCATAAAGACTATAATTAAATCCATGGGAGCTGATGAGATCACCAAATGTAAAATAGTATAGAAGGAGAAGAGGGCCCAGGACAGAGCCCTGTGGACACCAACTGTTAGAGGGAGTGATCTGCATAATGATCCAGTAAAGCAGAAAGAGGAATTGTCTGATAGGTAGGAAGAGAACCAGGAGAGAGTGTTTTGAAAACCTAGAAAGTATCTAGGAGAAGAGGGCAATCAACTGTGTCAAAGACTTCAGAAAGATCAAGGAGAATGAGGATTTAGGAAAGACCATTGGATTTGGCAATTAAAAGATCATTGGTAATTTTGGACAGAGCAGTTTTGATGAAATGGTAAGGTTAGAAGCTGGATTGTAAAGGGTTAAAAAGGGAGAGAAGGGAGAGAAAGTAGATGCCCCTATTGTGCATGGCCATTTCAAGGAGTTTAGCAACAAAGGACAGAAGAGACAGGAAAATCATGTGGATGGAAAGATCAAGTGAAGGTTTTTTGAGAATGGAGAAGACACAGGGATATTTTGTAGGCAGCAGGGAAGGAGTGGATAGGGAGGGATTGAAAATAAGTGATAAGAGTGGGGATGACAGAGAAAGCAATTTGTTGGAGGAGATGGGATGGAATGAGATCAACTGAACAAGGAGAGGGGTTCATCTTAGTGAGGAGTACAGCTGCCTCTTCATGAAATAGGTGAAAGAGGAGAAAGTGGCAGAAGACATCTGATAGGAGATGATGAAGAGGGAAGTGAACGGCCTCAATTTTTTTCTGTAAAATATGAAGCAAGTTTCTCAACTGAGAAGGTAGAAGGAGGGGGAGCCATGGGAGGATTGAGGAGGAAAGAAAAGGTCTGGAAGAGCTACTGTGGAAAGCAGTATAGGACAACTGCCTAGCAGCAGTAGGGGCCCATCTAACTTGCAGCTGAAATTTCTTATTTGTGTTGTTTCCTCAATTAGACTGTAAGTTCCTTGATAGCAGGGACTATCTTTCTTTTTCTATTTCAGTCCTCAGTATTTTGCAGAGTAAGTGCTTAATAAATGCTTCATTCATTCATGGAGGTATAATATAGCAGCAATGAAGGGTTTCAGCCATCTGTACATCTACTAGAATTCATTGCCAAACATACAGAAGTTAATATATTTATTTTAATGATATTTTCATTCTTCAAAAATACCAGAAACAATAAAGAAAACTGATATTCTAGACCTGATTATGAATGGTAAGGAAGTCAAGTCAATAAGAATTTGTTAATTATATTATATTAATTATATGCCAAGCACTATGCCTTAAGCACTGTTGAAATAGAAATGATGGGAACTTTGGGTAAAGCAGACTTCAAAAAGTTTAGAGAAAGGTTAAGCAGGATCCCACAGCCTAAAATTTTTCAAGGGAAGCTGGCTCATCATGGATGAGAAGTAATCAAGGTTGAAATTCTGTTGACAAACAATTTCTATGAGAAAGAACAGGAGAACTATCTACAATCTGATGTAGATGTATAGACAACCCATTTGTTAACCAATTTTTAGAAAACAAAAATTTAAAAGACATGTAGAAGATGGAAATAAGGGCACTTAACAGAGAATGCATTCACAACAGCAGCAGTCCTGCAAGGATAGTGTCAGATGTGTTAAGTCTCAGAATGTGGTGAAAAAGTGTTAAGAGAACAAAAAGGGCTTTTTAGTTATGTTGGGAGCAAAGGAAAGTCCAAAGAAGGGATATGAGAAGGCTGCTCATAGTGGATGGGATGGTCTTAGTAAGATGATGGAGAAAACATGTCATCTGTTAATTTTCATTTTTTTTCTATTTTCTCTACCAAAGATGACAATCTTTATACTAGGAAGGATGGAACAAAAATAGCTATAGGGAGTCGAATAACAAGTAAGGAGGTGGCACAAGTACACCTAGCTGCCCTTAATCAGTTCAATTTACCAGATCCATATCAACTATATCCTAGGGTTATTGAAACAAGTGTCTAGTGTTAATGCTAACCTGCTGTCAACGATCATTGAAAACTGTGTAAAATCGGTGTGGTTTCACAGGCCTAGAGATGAGCAAATGTCCCAATTTTTCAAAGGGAAATGTGTAGATTCTTCAGACTTATAAGCCAGATTTGGATTCCTGGCAAAATTCTAGAATGTATCATAAAAGGATAGTTTGTGAGCATTTAGGAAGAGAAGTGATCACAATGAGCTAGCATGGTTTCCTCTAAGACAGGTTATGTCAGACTAACCCCATTTTCTTCTTTGACAGAATAACTAAAGCAGATACAAACTAGTTTTCAAAAACAGAAAAGATTTAGATAAACACAATGCAGACCGAGTTTTCAGTAAAGCATTTGTGTACACATCCTTGTGTACAAAATGGAAAGATACAGGCTTCAGAGATTCAGACTTGGTTGAATGACCAGACCCACAAAGTAGTCATTAGTGGACCAATGTGAATCTAGATGGAGATTTTCAGTGAAGTATACAGAGTGATCTGTTCTTGGCTGTGTCCAATATACTTGTCAATGACTTCAATGAAGGCATAGGTGGCATCTTAATCTGCAGATGACACAAAGCTGGGAGGGACAGCTAACAAACTGGGTGCCACAATCCTAAACTAATAAGCTAGAAGGATGAGCCAAATCTAAAGGATTAAAATTTAATTGGAATAAATACAAAGTTCTTCAAAAAAGAAACTGTAAAAAGTAGAAGATGGAGGAGTTGGTGTGAAAAAAACTGGGAGTTTTAACAGACAAATTCAATGTGAATCAAACAGTATGACATAACAGTCAAGAAACCTAGTACATTCTCAGGCTACATTTTAGAAAGGCATTACATCCAGTATTTTTGTTGTTCAGTAGTCATGTCCAATTCTTCATGACCCCATTTGGGGTTTTCTTGGCAGTGATACTAGAGTGGTTTGTCATTTCCTTCTTCAGCTCATTTTACAGATGAGGAAACTGAGGCAAACAGGGTTAAGTGACTTATCCAGAGTCACATAGCTAGCTAGTAAGTGTCTAAGGCCAAATTTGAACTCAGGTCTTCCTGACTTCCTGATTCTAGCTCCAGCCCTCTATCCACTGTGCCACCTAGCTGCCCCATCTCTAGTACTAGAGACACGAGAGTTCTGCTGTCTTCTGCCCTCATCTGGAACAATATATTCAGTTCTGGGAACAAAATTTTATGAAGGGCAGTCAGTAACAAACCCTAACATAAGCAGAAGGCAAACATGCCACATAAGACTTATTTAAAACAACTGTGGAAGTTGAGCCTGAAGAAGAGAAGATTTGGTGGAGATTTCACAGCTGTCCTCCAATACGTAGAAGAGGCTCAGTCTTGTTCTGCTTGTCTTCAGAAGGTAGAACTAGAAGCGATGGATGCGAAATCTATTAATCTAATTAAAATAATCTAATTAAATTAGTAATCTAGGAGCATGGCAAGTAAGGCCTGGACTAGTGTTGTAGTAGTATGAGAAGAAAGGACAGATTCTGGACATACTAAGGAAACAGAGTTGACAGGATTTGACAACCGATTGAGGGAGGGGAGAAGAGCCAAAAATTATATTGAGTTTGGAATGCTGGAGCTATCGAAAGAAAAAAAGGGAAGTTGGGAAGACGCACAGGTTTGGGGTTTTATTTTAGGTGGCTACACAGAAGTCATCATCGAAAAGGTCAAGGGCTCTCTTGAACCCTAGTCCTTCTACTGACGATTCTATGTTACTCCTACCATTCATCTTTGCTTCTAATCCTGAGTCACTGAGTGTTGCTGGAGAAAGTCACAAAACTCATTCTTATTAGAAAGACATGCAACTGGACCTTTACAAGCTGAAGAACCATCTTTTTATTCATCTCATTTAATACCAATCATACTCCCCATAACAACTATTTTAAACCTTCTCTTCTCTGCTCAGAATCTCTACTTGAGCATTGTACCCCACTCTTCGGGGATGATCTCATTTCCTACACTGAGAATGACTGAGTGCCCTCATTCCCCCTCTTTCATACCTCAAACCCTTTTTGTCTTCACCTATTTATGCCTCCTTTTCCCTGGTGTCAGAAGATGAGGTAGCCTTGTTCCTTGTCAGGGTCAAACCTTCCAGTTGTGCCTTTGATTCCATTCCCCTCCTTTCTCCATTGATCCGTCTCTCATCTTTAATCTCTCTTCTCTGAGTTTCCCCACTCTGACTACAAATATGGTCAAGTTAAAAAAAGGCTTCCTTTGTCCCCACTATCCTCTATGCTATCATCTACTCTTCCCTTTTCCTGCCAAACTTTCAGGGGTGGTTTACATTTGCTGCCTCTGCTTCCCCACCACCCATGCATTCCTCAAACCCCTACAATCTTGCTTCTATTTCCAATCTACTGAAACTGCTTTTTAAGATTAATAAAGATCTCTTAATTGTCAGATCCAATGACCTTTCCTAAGTCTTAGTCTTATCCTCTATGTCCTCTGCACAGCATTTGAATCTACTGACTATTGCCTCCTTTTTTGTATTCTCTCCTCCAACTTCTGTGACATTGCTCTCTCTTGGTTATCCTGCCCCTTGGACCACTCCTTTTCCATTTTCTCTGGTTCACTTTCATCTTTCTGCTCCCTAAGCATAGATTCTCATCCAACGTTCTGTTCTTGTTCCTCTTATTTTCTCTCTCCTTTGAAGAGCTCAGTCATTTCCATGGCTTCAATTGTTGCCTTTATGCATTTGACTTACAACAAATATAAGTATTCCACCCCAAATTCCCCTCTGAGTTCTAGTCTTACATTTCCAACTGCCTGATAGGTATCATAACCTGGCTGTCCCATCAACATTCTGCAAAACACTAAGTCCAAAACCAAATTCTTTATCTTCTCCTCTCAAACTTGCCCCTTGCCCATGACCAGGCTTTTTCACGCACATTCTCCACATCCAATAATATTCCATTTCCACAATACTCTTGCACACGTTCCTTCTTCTCTACTCTCACTGCCATCACCAACAACCCTGGGAGGTAGGCCCTATTATTCCCATTTTACAGATGAGAAAATTGATGCAGACCAAGGTAAGTGACTCACCTAGGTTCAGCAAGAATTTGACTCAGGTCATCCTGCCTTTAGGCCCAATGCTCTCTAGCTACAGTTTTGTCAGTCAACAACACTTATTAAGTGCTCACTATGTACCAAACACTTGTGTGCTGGGGATACAAAGAAAGAGGTCCCCGCCCTCAGGGAGCTCACATTTTAAGGGAATAAGCTCACATTTAAAAGAACAAGTTTAAGGGAACACATCCCCAAAGGAAGCATTAGCAGTGGGGGTGGGGGAGTAAGAGTAGGAAAGGCCTCCTGCAAAAGGCACGATTTGAGCTGAGACTTTAATGTTAAAGAAGCCAGGAAGCAAAGAAGCAGAGGTGAAGAGGGAAAGCAATTCAGGCATGGGGCATAGCCAGTTAAAAGGTATATATATATATATATATATATATACCTCTCATATATATATATATATATATGAGAGATGCTGTGATGGTTAAGAATGACAAAACTTGGAAAGAGTTTGGATATCTCTACTAAATGTGAGGACAGAGTCATGGAGGACAATGAGGTTGGTAACCTAGATGCCAAGTAGGATGATGGCCCCCTCAACAATAACAGGGAATTTAGGAAGAGGGAAGGAGCTGGTAGGAAGGATAATGAATTCTTTTTCAGACATGCTGATATCGAGATGCCTTCAGGATATCCTGTTAGAGATGTCTAAAAGAAGGGAAGGAAATGAGCATTTATTAGGCACCTACTATGTGCCAGGAACTATACTAAGTACTTTACAAATATCATCTCATTTGAGCCTTACAACAACCCTGGGAGATGGGTGCTATTATTATTCCCATTCTGTAATGGAGGAAACTAAGGCTGACTTAAGTGACTTCCCCAAAGTAACATAACTAGTAAGTTAAACTCAGCTCTTCCTGATTCTAAGTCCAATCAATGCTCTATCCACTGTACCACCTAATGTCCTAATTTGTGACACAAAACTGGAGTTAGAGAGAGAATGCATCCCTATATTAGGTTTAGGTATTTAGATCTGAGAATCACTGGCATAAAGATGATAACTGAACTCACGGGAGCTGATGAGAACACCAAGCAGAAGAGAGGGAGAAGAGGACCCAGACAGGGGTGGGGAACCTGTGCCTTGAGGCCACATGTGGCCCTCTAGGTCTTCAAGTGTGGCCCTTGGACTGAATCCAAACTTCACAGAACAAATTCCCCTTAATACAAGGACTCGTTCTGTAAAACTTGGGATCAGTTAAAAGGCCACACCCAAGGACTTGCAGGAAAATGCCTTGGGGGCTCCCAGGGTTGGTGGGCTGGATGAAGATCCAGCAAAGGAGACTATACTGTTCTCTATACTCTAACCCAGGGCCAGCAAACTACAGCTTGAGAGCCAAATCCCACCCACCTGCCTGTTTCTATAGCTAAGAATGGTTTTTATACTTGTAAATACAATAAAACTTTATTTTACAAAAACAGGCTAAGCAAATTGCTGGGACAGGATTTGACCTATGGTTGTAGTTTGTTTAACCTCTGCTTTGCACCCTTGTCTTCTCATCATTCCTGCCTTACTGAGATAAGGAGGGTCACCTTATCCTCTGATAACAGAAGGAAGGGAAAAGGAGACCATAAGTGATGGACAAAATTTTCTTCATAAAGTAAGGGGTGAGGTCTTCTACAGAAAGACAGTAGGGTATGTATATGTTACCTCTCCTCAATGCAATCATAAGATCTTGAAGGCAAGGGCTGCTTTTGCTTTTTCTGTTTTCAGTGCTGAGCACTGCATCTGGCTCTCAGTAAATACTTAGTAAATATTGACTGAAGTAGATTTGGAAGTTTAAGAGATTAAAACAGTTGCCATGGGGAGTAGAAAATAAGATTGTGTGAGTTACCCAGGGCTGGAAATGAGCAGAACAGGAATAGAAAGACAAGGGGGCCAGAGATTCAATGGTGGAAGATTGTTGAAATGGCTTGTTATGGTCAAATCTATAGTCAAGGAATGGAAGAAGAGCCAGAGCAGGGGCGATGAACCTAAATAGGGAGAGATGGAAGACACTGGTCCCAGTGAAATAGGTTTAGAAGGAATAAAGGGGTGTGGTATGTGAAAGAACAAGAAATTGAAATTTAGAGAGATGAATTTCATAGTTCAGTATTTCTGAAGTAGCACAATTACAAGTGATGTAGGTTGAAGGTGTGATAACTCCCTTGCATGGGTGAACAGAGTTGTGACATAGGTCATAGAAGCTAAGCAGGTTGAAGGACTGAGAAGCCAGGCTGTTAAGACAGGTTAAAAGCACAAATCCTGAAGTCACCAAGGATGGTGGTATCACTAGAAGAAGGAAGAAGCATACAGCCCCAGTTACATAGTTAGAAATAGTATCTCAAATGGTACACAGAACTTTCCCTTATAGTTTAGGCAGGATAGCTGAATTCTTCTTAGATCTTCAGAAACCTTAACATGCCCACAAAAGAAAGGACTAAATTCTCTGTTTTGTCTGCTAAAGCTTCCTCTGGCTCTCTATTAACTCCTTTCTGTACAAATATAATTCAGAAAGGTAACGTCAGAGTAATACATGACTTCCTATTTTTGACAGTGGGATAATAACCGATTAACTGCATTTCAGATGCTGACCTATCTGTGCACAGGCAGCTCAACTGAGTTCTGCTCTGAAGACATGCTTCCTGTTGTTCTCAGAACTATCCTCATTCATCAGGATAATTAACCATCCTATAAGTATTTATTAATCAGATGGCTCTGTAACGTCATCTGTATGGGTATTCTTTCCAATATAGCAGCTGGGTTGTATAGTGGATATGCTGGACGTGGAGTTAGGAAGAACTGAGTTTGAATTCTACCTAACATACTTATGAGCTATGTGGCCTGGGTGAGTCACTTAACCTCTTCCTGGCCTTTCTTGATCTATAAAATCAGGGAGGTTGGGACTGGGTCCTAAAGGTCCTTTTTGGCTCCAAATCTATGATCCTATGATTTATTAAGCACTTACCATGTGCCAGGCATTGTGTTAAACACTAGGGACATAAAGAAAAATTGTAAACAGTTCCTGCCTTCAAGGAGCTTACATTCTAAAAGGCTGAAGATACTAGGTCCATAGAAGATCCCTACTAGATGCAAAGGATCCTTCCATGGGTCTAGATTATAATGCCTTCTTAATGGTGTGATTCTATTACACTTCTTTCTCTAAATCTATAGAGAGTTCACTTTTCCTTTGGTTCTTTTACTGCTTCTCAAATACTGGTGCAGAACCTAAGCTGTACACTTGTTGTCCTTCCCTCTTGATGCCTAACTGGCCCACCTTTCCTTGATTATGTATTTTGTGCTACATTTCACATACAAGTCATAATTTGTGATATATCCCAGCCTAATTTGTCTACTATGCACCCTCTGACTGTGTGCACCACTTTTGGACTACTGTGTAACTTTAGTTCTTGGGAGATGGCAATGTTTCATATTTTGTAGACACATAACATTGGAAAAATGCTGTTGATGAAAAGACGGGCTTTTGTGGCAGTGAATAGTTTGGGACTATCAAAAGGGCAGTGTAGTTTCCTCAATGGAATCTTTTTCTCAGCCCAGGGCACTACTTATCTGTAGTGTTGGTTGCACACACACACAGAGACACAGAAACACACACACACTAATACAGTGGACTATTTTACAACTGCATGTTGTATACTGAGCAACATGGATTTTTCCATTCACTTTGTTATTTCAGTGTAAATGATTAGGCTGATCTCTTTCAAGTGACTAGATTTTACTGAGGAAGTTTGGTACCTTGCCAGAACATAATGGGATCAGTTCAGTATCATCGATGATTAGGAATATTTGGGGAATCTCATTAATAGGAAATCCTCTGTTCAGATTCTGCACAAGAACATCCTCTTCTTGGTGCTTATCCCATCAAGCATTCCCTCTTTCACTTTTAATCCCTCCCTATTTACTGGCTTCTTCTCTTTTTTTAAGCATGTCATTCAGGTCTCCTTTAACCTTAAAAAGTCTTCCCTTAACCCTGATATATAAAAAACTGCAAACTTTTGCCAAATAACATCTTGGTTTTAAATTAATAAGTAAACAAATGAATGAATATGGGAATAAATAAATAATATATAAAGTTTAACTAGGGTAACACAGTTTTCTATTTTTTATACCTTCTGAATACTCCCTTTCCTCTGTGCAACTCTTAAAATACTTCATTGATGGTCTTTTTAATATCTATCACTGCCCACCAACTCTCTTCTCTACTCATTCCTCCACGTAAAAGTCCTCCATTATGACAAATACATATTATAAAGCAAAATAAACCAAGATATTGGCCATATCTAATAAATGATTGGCTCTGTGTCACTGGTCTCAAAAGGTGGAAGAAATAGAGAAGGTAGAAAGAGAGGAAGGTTCAAGAGGAAAGATAGTGAGTTAGTTTTGGACATGCTGAGTTTAAGATGTTGATGGGACATAAAGCTGGAGACAACCCATAGGAATTGGAGATGCGAGTGTGGAGGTTAGGAGGTAGGGCTGGATAGGTGGATTTGAGAATCATCAGCATAGAGATGATAAATGAATCCATGGGAACTGATGAGATAACCAAATGAAATAGCATAGAGGGAGAAGAGGACCTGGGACAGAGTTCTGTGGGTAATCCATGGTTATTGGGTGGTGACTTGAAGATCCAGCAAAGGAGACTAAGAAAGAGTGGCTGGATAAACAGGAAGGGAATCAGGAGAGAGCAGGGTCATGAAAATCTAGAAAGATGGGAATATCAAGAAGAGTGTGATTGACAGTGTCAAAGGCTGCAAAGAGGATTGAGAAAAGACCATTAAATTGGATGATCATTTGTAACTGGACAGCAGTTTTGGTTAAATGATGAGGTCAGAAGCCAGACTGTAGAGACGGTTAAGAAGAGAATGAGAGGAAAGGAAGTAGAGGAATCTATAATAATGGCCTTCTCAAGGAGTTTAGCAACAAAACGGAGGAGAGATATGGAATAATAGCTAATGGGGATGGACAAATCAAGTGAGAGGTTTTGTTTTGCAGACAGGGAAGACATGGACATGTTTGGAGGCAGTAGGAAGTCAGTAAACAGTGAGATACTGAAGATAAGTGAGTGTGGGTGATAAAAAAGCCAATCGACTGGAGAAGATGGGACAGAATGGGATCACTGTGCATGTAAAAGGGTTTGCCTTGGCAAGGAGAAGGGCCACCTCATTATGTGAGAATAAGGGTGACTAGGCAGAAGGCATTTGTTTCATATGAGAAGAGGAAGAGGGGAGAAGAGAGAGCTCTTAGAGAATGGCCTCAACTTTTTCAGTAAAATATAAGGCAAAGTTCTTAGCTGAGATAGTTGGGGGTTGGGTGGGAGGAGAGTCATGGGAGGTTTGAGAAGGAATGAAAAGATTTAGAAAAGCCACTGTGGTGAGATAGTGAATTAATTAGGCAAGTATAAAAGGATTGCCTTGCAGCAGTGAGGACCCAGTTGAGGTTATGTAACATGTCTAGAATGTTTTTCCTCTTCCCTTCTGTTTCTTGACTTTCCTGGTTTCCTTTAAGTCTGCTATTGCACCTTCTGCAAGAATTCTTTCCCAATTGCCTTGAATGCTTATTTCCAATTAACCCTGTACACTTCTTGTATTTATATTGTTGTTTTCATGTGGTCTTTCCCATTAGAATGTGAGCTCTTTGAGGGTAAGGACTATTTTGCTTTTCTTTGTATCCCCAGGACTTAGCATAGTGCCTGACACATAGTAAGTGCTTAATAAAGGCTTGATCACTTGACTTGAAGAAAATTTTAAGAGTGGAGATAGACATAATTAAAAAAAAAAAACATGGAGAGCTGACTGAAGATGAAGATTGAGAAAAGATTTGGCAAAAAGATGTTAATCTTTGAAAGTAAAATTCTATTATTTCCAGAAGGCCCATAAGCATCCTGGGCTTTGAAGATATAGTTACAGAAGAGAAACAGTCACATTAATTTTTACAGGTACATTTGGATTTATGGTCAATTTTTTTTCTTTTTTGCTATTCTAGCTAACCAACAATCCACATTCAAGAAATGAAATGTCTTAGCTGTTGCGCTATTTGTAATAATAATGCCCAACATTTATGTAAGGGCTTCAAGGCTTGCAAAGTACTTTAAACATTTCATTTGATCTTCACATAAACTTGGTGAGATGGGTGCTATTATTATCCCCATTTTACAGATGAGGAAACTGAGGCTGGTTTGCAGGTTAACTTGCCCAAGGTCACACACTAGCAAGTATGTGAAATGGAATTCAAACTCGGATTTTCCTAACTCCATGTCAAGTGTTTATCCATTATGCCACCTCAATGCCTCTTCTGTGTATTTTCTATTGCTTTCTTAAACAGCCTGCTTCTGTTAGCACATTCCTCCAATCTTTGTTTCTTGGCACCTGAACTACATTATTCTCTCTTCAAGATTACTATGAAGGGGAAAGCTAGGTGGTACAGTGAGTACAGCACTGGTCCTGGAGTCAGGAGGACCTGAGTTCAAATCTGACCTCAGACACCTGACAAACTTACTAGCTGTGTGACCTTGGGCAAGTCACTTAACCCCAATTGCCCTGCCTTCCCCACTCCAAAAAAAAAAAAGATTACTGTGAAGTAGTTACCTGGCAGTGGCCTAGCTGAGCAGTTTCCCTCATCCAAAGGGTTGCTGGTGGAGTTATAATTCAGGAACCAAAGAAATGAGGTCCTTTTGTTAGTTTGTTAGATACAAGTCCTAAGACAAAATACTTGATCTTATATTTCCTACTCCCACCCCATTATTGCATATAGTTCTTATAAATTCAAAGACAATACTATACCACAATTCAAAGAATTTTTTTTGTTACTGTAAACATATTCATTTACTAGCTATACAGTCCTAGACAAGTTGTTCAACCTCTTTCAACCTCAATGTATTCATCTATAAAATGGGGATCATATTTACAACACTTAATTCTCGGGATTATCGTGAGAAAAAAAAGAATATATAAAGTACTTTGTAACCTTAAAGCGATACATACATATATGTGTATATGTATATATGTGTGTATACAAATATATTTTATACATATGGTTAATATTACATAATACATTGATATATTCCTACGTAATGTATTTCATGTACGTGTATGTATGTACATGCATATATGTCGTTATTATTTAAGGTATGCCCAAGGTCAAAGAGAACTGAGTTTCAGAAGGGGACCTACCATTGCAAAATCAGAAAAACTTTGCTCTCTTAAACTTTTCATCTTGTTCTTTCCCCTTCCACTTTCCTGAATCAACATTTTTTTATGTCTTTCATCTGAGTGCTTCTTAACCTGAGTTTGCACACAGACAATGGGAGCAGGTAATAACTCTATTTTATAGAGAGAAATTGAGACACTGTGGAGTCAAATGCCTTTTTTACAGTGGTGAGTCAACAACAGGCTGAGAACAGAACCCAAGACTGCTGATTTCCAGATCTTCCTGTTACTCAACCTGACTGTAAGAAAGCCATAATGAATCCTTTTCTCCCTTGTCTACTACAAAGTAGGGGCCACAGAGAAGCCTACCTAGAAACAAATTAAGTTTAGGTAATGTTTCTAATAGTCATTTTATGGAACATCAAGAAATTCACAACAGTTCAATACGTGCAATTTCTTCAGAGGGATAATAGCTTCAGTGATGAAACAATCACCGTTGGGGCAGCTAGGGGGCGCAATGGATAGAAAGCAAGATTTGGAATCAGGAAAACCTGAGTTCCAATGTGGTCTCAAGACAGTAATTATGTGAACCTGGGCAAATCACTTAACCTGTTTGCTTCAGTTTCCCCATCTGTAAAATGGGGGTAATAATAGTACTTACCTCCCAGGGTTGTTGTGAGGCTCAAATAAGATAATAATTGCAAAGTGTTTATTAGCACATAGTAAGCGCCATATAAATATTAGCTATTATCATTAGTCAGAGCAGCAAAGAAAGCCGCATTTCAAGGCTCAGCTGATGTACCATTTGGGGAGACAAAATACAGCAATTACATATATGTTTGTGAGGGACTTGATATAGTAAACCCAACTGGCAAAGAGGGAGAGTGAGCAATAAAGGTAAAACCACAGTATAAGCTGGCACTTGCCTAATATCTCATCAAGCGATTTCCAGCTCATAGGGGACACACTGAGAGGAATAGGCATCTATCCTCCTACTCAAGAATTCAAATTGTGGGTTTCTGACTAGAAGCTTCAGATGAAGCTGGACACAGTGAGGGCTTGATTTTATTTATAGTGAAGGGGGAAATGGTGGATTCTTATCCTGCAGACAAAGAACTGGAAGCCTTTTCACTTTTAGCAAACCCTCCATATAGTATCTGTCCTTGTGACAGATAAGGGATCATTGTTCAGACCCAGAGTACACTTGATATGTAGCAGAGAAGTAGAAGAGCACGTGCTTTTTCCACATTTTAATTTCTCCTTGTCTCTCTTAGCCCCAGTCTTCTCTCATCTTGAAGCCTAGAATTGGAGGTCTTAATTCTGATCCTAATGGGAGGCAAAACCACAAAGCAAACAAAATGAAGAAATCTGGTACATGGATACTGAAAAGCGACATTCAGTGAAGGGTCGTAGTTATTAATGAGCAATGATCTCTTCTGCCAGCATTCAAAAGTGGCCTGACTGCATAAAGCACACAGTGTCCTCTCCTTGAAAAGTCAGTCACATGCAGAGAATTTTTTTTAAATCAGTATAGATTCCTGAGGACAGAGCAGAAATGACCTCTCACAATTGCAGAATATAAAACTTGAAGATATGCAGAACTATTTTTCCTTAAATCTAACAGAGAAGGACTTCATGTATCACAGTTAGAACCCTTAATATATACCTACAAGCCATTTAGCTTTTCCTAATCCCTGACTAATCAGGCCAGAATGGTGGGTAGATGAAATGTTGAAATGTCTTATGGCTGGATCCAGTATCTCTGCTGAGACAGGAAGTGACAATGGTACTATGCAGAGATAAACATCTCTGAGATGGAAGTTAGTTTTTACAATTTTTATAATAATCAATAGTTTTTATAATTTCTCTACCTGTTTGCTAACTCAGTTTCCAACCTCTGAATTCAAGTATATAAAGCAAATAAAACAAATTTTCTTTAATTTCAATAGATGCGTCTCTGGTCTATGTGTTCTGAAGGGATGAGGTAAGAAGTGAAATTAAGCCATCAATTATCTGGCAAAGCTCCTAGAAATTCACCATAACTTTAAGAAATTCTTACCAAGTGTGCAGGATGTAGCTATATTGGGTGTTGGGGATGTGTAGACAGCTCTGTTCAAAAACTTGCCCTAAGAAGCCTATTTAAGTGATCAGTAACACAAAGCCTTGAGAAAGAGGACCTGATCCTCCCATATTTCATGTGTCCTCTAGCAGTTTTGTCACTGATGCTTCTGTTCTGCTAGGAGAACTCTTCCTTTATAGTTAACTGCAAAATCAACTATGAAAAATGCTGCCAACATAGAGTTTGGACTTTCGTGAGCGACAGAGGTGGATAATTCTTAAGCTCATATGATCAGTCTTCCCCACATCCCACTCTACCTCTTTGAAGCTAAAAGTGCCTTTAATCTGTAGATATTGAAAATACATACATTAACAATTAACGTTTGCCCATCATTTAGCAATTCTGAGTGGGAGGTGAGCATTATTTACACAAGCAGAAGAAATAGATTTTTTAAATGTCATTTCCCAAAGTCACAGCTTACAAACGGGGGGGGGGGGGCACGGAGCCAAGATGGTGGCTGGAAAGCAGGGACTTGCTTAAGCTCTCCCCCAGGTCCCTTCAAATGCCTATAAAAATGGCTCTGAACAAATTCTAGAGCTGCAGAACCCACAAAATAGCAGAGGGAAGCCGGGCTCCAGCCCAGGACAGCATGGATGGTCACTGGGAAGGGTCTATTGCATGGAGCTGGGAGCGGAGTGGAGCAGAGCCCAGCATGGGCCATGCCAGGACCAACCAGACCGGGAGCCAGGCAGAACAGGCCATAGGGCCCTGAATCACTGAGCTGTGGCAGTCACCAGACTTCTCAACCCACAAACGCCAAAGACAACAGAGCGGGTTGGTGGAAAAAACTGCTGGGACAGAGTGAAAAGAGTTCATGGTGGGTCACCACCCCAGCAGTGGCAGAGATGGTGCAGCTCTGAGGCTGCTTCCAGAGCTACAGCTACGGTTGCTTCCAGCCCCAGTCCCATCTGGTGGGAAGAATTAAGCAGTGCATTAGAGCGGGAGTGCAAAGCCTCCTTTGCCCTGCCTGGATATGGGTTGTAAGCCTGGCTGGTGGTTCTTGGGGGAGACGGAGTGCTGGTGTGGCAGAGCTTGCTGTGTAGAAGTAGCTCTGAAAACAGCAGTGCTTGGACCCTAAAGCTTGGGACAAAGTACTCTCTAAAAGCAGTCATATCCTGACAAAAAGCTCAAGGGTCAAGTAGTCAGCTGGAAACATGAACAGGCAGAGAAAATGGTCTCACATTCAGACTCAGACTTTGGAATCTTTCTTTGGTGACAAAGAAGACCAAAACATACAGCCAGAAGAAGTCAACAAAGTCAAAGAGCCTACATCAAAAGCCTCCAAGAAAAATATGAATTGGGCTCAGGCCATGGAAGAGCTCAAAAAGGATTTGGAAAAGCAAGTAAGAGAAGTAGAGGAAAAATTGGGAAGAGAAATGAGAGTGACGTGAGAAAACCATGAAAAGCAAGTCAATGACTTGCTAAAGGAGACCCAGAAAAATACTGAAGAAAATAACACCTAAAAAACAGACTAACTCAAATGGCAAAAGAGCTCCAAAAAGCCAATGAGGAAAAGAATGCCTTGAAAGGCAGAATTAGCCAAATGGAAAAGGAGGTCCAAAAGACCACTGAAGAAAATACTACCTTAAAAATTAGATTGGAGCAAGTAGAAGCTAGTGACTTTCTGAGAAATCAGGATATTATAAAGCAGAACCAAAGGAATAAAAAAATGGAAGACAATGTAAAATATCTCATTGGAAAAACCACTGAGCTGGAAAATAGATCCAGGAGAGATAATTTTAAAATTATTGGACTACCTGAAAGCCATGACCAAAAAAAGAGCCTAGATATCATCTTTCAAGAAATTATCAAGGAAAACTTCCCTGATATTCTAGAGCCAGGGGGTAAAACAGAAATTGAAAGAATCCACCAATCACCTCTTGAAAAAGATTCCAAAAAGAAAACTCCTAGGAATATTGTCACCAAATTCCAGAGCTCCCAGATCAAGAAGAAAATACTGCAAGCAGCCAGAAAGAAACAATTTGAGTATTGTGGAAACACAATCAGGATAACATAAGATCTAGCAGCTTCTACATTAAGGGATCAAAGGGCTTGGAATATGATATTCCATAGGTCAATGGAGCTAGGATTAAAACCAAGAATCACCTACCCAGCAAAACTGAGTATAATGCTCCAAGGCAAAATAATGGATTTTCAATAAAATAGAGGACTTTCAAGCTTTCTCAGTGAAAAGACCAGAGCTGAATAGAAAATTTGACTTTCAAACACAAGAATCAAGAGAAGCATGAAAAGGTAAACAAGAAAGAGAAATCATAAGGGACTTACTAAAGTTGAACTGCTTTGTTTACATTCCTACTTGGAAAGATGTTGTTTGTAATTCATGAGACTTTTCTCAGTATTAGGGTAGCTGAAGGGAATATGTGTGTGTGTGTGTGTGTGTGTGTGTGTGTATATATATATATATATATATATATATATATATATATATATACATACATACACACAGACAGAGGGCACAAGGTGAGTTGAATATGAAGGGATGATATCTAAAAAAATAAAATCACATTAAGGGATGAAAGAGGGAGAAAGGGAGAGATAGAATGGGGCAAATTATATCACATAAAAGTGGCAAGAAAAAGCATTTCTGTTGGGAGGGAAGAGGGGGCAGGTGAGGGGGAATGAGTGAATCTTGTTCTCATAGGATTTGAACTGAGGAGGGAATTACATACACACTCAATTGGGTATCTTACCCCACAGGAAAGAAAGGGGAAGGGGATAAAAAAAGTGGAATGACAGAAGGGAGGGCAGATAGGGGGAGGAGGTAACCAAAAGCAAACACTTTCGAAAACGGACAGGGTCAAGGGAGAAAACTGAATAAAGGGGGATAGGATAGGAGGGAGCACAATATAGTTAGTCTTTCACAACATGAGTATTGTGAAAGGGTTTTGCATAATGATACACATGTGGCCTATGTTGAATTACTTGCCTTCTTAGGGAGGGTGGGTGGGGAGGGAAGAGGGGAGAGAATCTGGAACTCAAAGTTTTAAAAGTAGATGCTCAAAAAAAAAAGTTGTTTTTGCACGCAACTGGAAAATAAGATATAGAGGCAATGGGGCACAGAAATCTATCTTTCCCTACAAGAAAGTAAAGGAAAAGGGGATGGGGGGGAGTGGGGTGACAGAAGGGAGGGCTGACTGGGGAACAGGGCAATCAGAATATATGCCATCTTGGAGTGGGGGGGAAGGTAGAAACAGGGAGAAAATTTGTAACTCAAAATCTTGTGGAAATCAATGCTGAAAACTAAAAATAATAAATAAATAATATATGTATACATATATATACACATATACATATATATATATGTATACATATAAAACAGAGGAGGAATTAGAACACTGCCTCTGACTACCAATTTGAGTTTAGAGTACTTAAATCATCCTTCCATCAAGTAAACCACACATTGATTGTAAGAGAACCAGTCATTCTTTGATGCCCAAGTGGGGATTCAACACTGAGAAGTATACTACCATCACAGCATATTAGCTTTTTGTCACCTCTGTTCCATGATACTCAGCCAGTACCCTACTATTACCTCCTTAGGACCGGTTTCTATTATTCTCATTTAACAAGTAGACTAATATTACCATCTTTTTCTATATTATCACAATCTTCCCGTGTCCCCTTACTATGTGATCCATGACACCTGATCTCACAAACATGTTTCGTCATTCCAATTCCTGTATTTCTACAGATCACTATCTCTTCTTGAGTCTAATCTTTGGGCTCATCTCTGAGTATTTCTTGCCAGCATCTAGGACAAGAGCTATATTACTGGCAATGTAAGGGGTTTCAACAAAAGTAATATCATAATGGACCAAGTCCAATGGTCCAATCAGTCCAAGATTCCATATCCAATCATGACAGCCAGGGAAGATCATGTGGCCCTCCAAAAGGTTACCTCAACAGGTTTGGGATCCCAATATTCCTAGTTAACCTTAATGAAACTCTAATCTATCTTCAATGAATTTATCTAATCACTTTTTGAACCTACGTAATTTCAATAGGCTTGAACATGCTTTCAGATTCATTGGAAATGAGTTTTCTTTTAACTACTCATAGGCCCTGTTCAATAGACTCTCTTTATTCAGTCCTCAAATTCATGAGGGCTAAACACAGATTCTACTACCAATTGGCAGGGGCCAACTTATTTTTAGTTAAGCAAGTTTTGGAATAGGGCTGGTCCAGGGAAGACATGAAATAATGGGATAGGTCTAGAAGGTAGGGCTCATTTCTGGTTCTAGAACCCAATTTGTTGATCTAGGTAAAAAGAACCCTCTGGTTTTGTTAAAAAATGTATTTTTCTTTTGCATCCACATTATAGAGAAATGAAATCCAGGAATCTTGTTTTTTAAATGGCTCATGAACTGGGAGAGATTGCCCCCTATACAACTTCCTATGATCATGAAGGTGCAGACCAAGCTATGTCCATGAAAAGCAGTGTGGTACAGTGGGTAGAGGCCTAGACTTGGAGCCAGGGAGACCAGAATTTAAATCTGTGTGACCCTGGGCAAGTAACTTAAGCACTCTAGGATTCAGTTTCCTCTTGTATAAAAGGAGGGGAGTAGACTTGATGAACTTTAAGGTCCTTTCTAGCTCTAAATCTATGGTTATTTGATCAATTTAATGATAAATTAGAAGTGGCCCTGCATACACTATTGCTACCCTCAAACAGGAAATATAATTCAATAAATATTTAGTAAGTACGTATTATGGCTAGGTATGGGGAAAGGAAGGGAAGACAGACAACTGCATGGAAGAATACCACCATTTCATATTTTTGTAATGGGGACTGGCTGGGGAGCTCAGGACTTAGGAGCATGAGCAGAGTGCTACTGACACAATTCCCCAGGTGAAAGACTCAGGGGAGCTTGCTTCCAGAAGAGTTGTGATGACATGTAAATGGAAGTGCCTTGGAGAGCTTTGGAGCATGGGCAAACATTCTATGCTTGGATCTGATCTGCTAACCATGAGGCAGACAAGAGCCTCTTTGACTGGCTAAAGTAGAATAGCTGGAAGTGCCATACATTGAAAAGACACCAATCAACCTCTCCCATCCATTCTTGGTTTGACTTCTTGCATGATGGCACTTGGGTGAAGAGCAACATGCTGTGAGAGGAGTGGCCTCTCATGAATATGGGGGCCCTAGCATTTGTTTTGTTTGTTTGTTTTCCATTTTAGGTGAAAGAGATTAGAGGCTACAACCTTGTGAGTGTCAGAAGGTCTGGAAGTACAGCCAGGAGAATGGGCCTCCAGGAAGTGATGGAGTCAAGTCCACAATGGGTTTCACAGCAAGCCCAGTTTTGAGGCCCTGAGGAGCAAGAACTGAACTTCAGGGCTTCAGTTCGGCTGGAGTTGATACAAATACTGAACTTGGTGGGGCCAAGGCTATGTAGAAGCTATCAAGTCACAGCCCACTCTCCAGGTTCTGAGGTGGCATAGGGGAAGGAGTACCCCTGAAGTGCTGGAATAAAATGCTTCTGCTTCTATTTTTGCTATATCTTCAAAGTAAATATCCATTTGTAACAATTAATTGACATTAATTGGTTAAATGGAACTGGGGGTCTAATCTGTGGCTAACAGTGAGGGAAACACAGCTGGTATGGGGGCATATAGCACTAAGGAGATATCTACAACCCCTTGAGAGCATCCCTGAGATCCTGAGAGGAAGATGTAGCTAGTTTTGCTCTGTCAGGAGTAAGGCCACAGAGGAACCCGCTCCATTTACACACTCTTTAAGGTTTACACAGCATATAAGTAGTGCTACTACTTCTGTCATCATTTTACAGAAGAAGAAACTGAGGCTCTAAGAGATTAAATGATGCACCCAGTGTGACAGATGCTACTTTAAGTCCAGCATTCTTTCCAACACAGAACATCTCAAGTTAATGACTCATCTGGTGCTGAATGATATTATCAAAGTACAAAAGAGCCAAGTGTCTGGCTTAAAGGAAGAGGACAGTTTTAGTCAGTTGTTCCACAAATCTAGGACCGCCCCCTCTTCTCGTTTCCAAATATTCCAGTAAGGTTTAAGTTAATTTGGGCAGTCCAGGGCAGCAGATGGAGCAGTAAGAGCCTCAAATCCCAATGTAAGTATAAATTCACTGGATTGACAAGTCAGTGGCTCATCCATGTCTCAGTTTCCATGTGTGCCTGTGGAAATAAAATTCAACGTCTACTAGCTTCTCAGGAGTGGGGAAAAGATGAAAGTTCCCTGACAAGTGATTTGAATGTCTTGGGAATAGGATTAATGAAACACAAAATATAATTGTATCTGACAGACAACTTTCCCTTCACCCCTTTCAACGCAGATTTAAAAAGAAATATAAAACAACGAAACACTGGCCTTCTCACACTGTTCCAGACCCCAGTCAAACTGGACTCTTAACCTGCCACTCTCCACATGGCCTATGCTTTCTCATCTCAATGCCTTTAATCATAGTGCAGTGGAAAGGATGGTGTCAGAATCCTAGCACTGCTATTTTCTGTGATCTAGAGAACGTCATTGAACCTCTTTATGGGCTTCAGTCTTCTCATCTGAAAAATAATGGTTATGGAATAGATAACGTCCGAGTGAGTCCACACTTGGAATGACTGTCTATTCCCAACCAAACCAGTCAGTGTGCATTTATTAAGTGTTTATTGCCAAGCAACTATGCTAGGCTTTGGAGGATACAGAGACAAATGGAAAAGTCCCTAATCTCAAGGAGGACATCCTCTAAACGGGGATGCAATATGTACACATGGTAGACACAAATATGTGCATTATAAATACAAGGAAATTTCTTGGGTTGAGGGGAGGATTAGGAAAAGGGATTAACAGCTCGGGGAATAAGGAAAGGCCTCATACAAGAGGCAGATAGAAATTTGGGATTTTAAGAGGCAGAGGAGAGGAGGGAGCAATCCTAGGCATTAGGCAATAGTCTATACAAAGTCACAGAGATGGAAGAGAAAATGTCACATGAGAGGAGCAACAGGAAGGCCAGTTGGACTAGACTTGAGCTCATAATGGGGAGTAATATAAAAGAAGGTTGGAAAGGCAAGTTAGAGCCAGATTGGAAAGGACTATTAAATGCCAAACAGAGGAGTTTGTATCTGATTCTAGTGATAATAGGGAATCACTGGAGTTCACTGAGTATAAGAATGACATGGTCTTCAGAAATATCACTCTGTCAGCTGTGGAGAAGAATGCTTGGAGGAGAGAGACATGAGGCAGGGAAAATAAGAGGCTATTGCAATAGTCTAGGCAAAAGGGTATGAGGGTCTGAACATGGGAGATGCAATGTTTATGTATGTGTCCTTTCTCCCCTATCCACTGTCCATCTCACGAGGCTGTGAGGAGAAAAACGTTTTTTAAACTTTACACCATTAAATATGTTAAAATGATAAATAACAATCATATAATGTGGAACTGTGATTTCATTGGTGCACTGGTATATGGGGAACTCCTGGTGTGGAAACTGTCTATAATTTAGAATATTTGGTGGGCGGAGGCAACCAGGGTTAAGTGACTTGCCCAGGGTCACACAGCTAGTAAGTGTCTGAGGCCAAATCTGAACTCGGGTCCTCCTGACTCCAGGGCTAGTGCTCTATCTACTGCACCTCCTCACTGCCCCAATTTAGAATCTTATAAAGAACTGCTTAGAGCACTGCAAGGTTAACTTGTCTATAGTTGCACAGCTAGTATGTGTCAGGGACAGAACCTGAACCCAGGTCTTCCTAACATCTAGGACTTCGGTCTATCCACTGTGATACACATACCTCTCTGGACCAAAAATAAGAATGAAAGATGATCAACTCTGGGAACTCTAAAAAAATTGCTATCTTGAAGCCATCGAGGTTGAACTGGAAAAGAATTTCTTATCATCATTATTACTGATATCTAGCATTTATATAGTGCCTACTGTGTGTCAGGCACTGTGCTTTACAAATGTTACTTATTCTAATTCTCACAATAAGCCTGGGAGGCAGGTGCTATTATTATCCCCACTTAGCAGCTGAAAGTGAGGTAAACAGAGGTTAAGTAACTTGCCCAAGGTCACACTGCTAGTAATTGTCTTAGGCTGGATTTGAACTCAGGTCCTCCAATCTCCAGGTCCAGCAGTCACTGCTGATAACAGCAGGCAGCATGACACTTCTGATTTACAGAACAGCTACAGATAGTTCAAGAGTTTGCACTGAGCTTACAAGGGAAAGGGACAAATTGGAAAGGAATATTTTTATAATAATCCTTAGTCACAGTGAGGAAACACTTCTCCAGAGGCTCCTCCCAACATATTACCCATTAGCACATACTGGAATAGATTTGAATTTGTGCCAACTGATCTAGTCAAGCAATAGGGCCCCCCTTGGGGAAACACTGGGTTGGTCAGATCACAGTGAGGAACCTACTCTAGTCACAGAAGGAGAACTTCTGGTTTGGATCAGTCCCAAAGGGATCCCTGTAAGCAGATCAGAACTCTAGAAGGAAATCTAGAACCAGAACCAAGCCAATTCATTTGTGCATGCTAGCCAAAGTGGGAAAGTTATGCCCCCTGCATGTCACTGGCTACTAGAGGTTTAACACATCACCGTTAACACTGTGCCATCACAAAGACTTAATCCCATGAACAGCAAAATCTTCTGACATTAAAAATACGTCCACTAAAAAAGCATCCCCCTGTATAACTGTGTGTACCTTTGGTGGCTGCAATCTTCTCTGTATTTGTATCCTAGGGCTTAGAAGAGTGTTTGACACATGGTAGGCACTTTGTAAATGATTGTTAACTGTTTCAGATCTCACTGGCTCAGCCAAAATCAATTTAATACAATAAATATTTAAATGCCTACCTTAGCTAAGATATTATATTTGGTTCTGAGGAGAAAAAGATACAAACTTTCAAGAAGTTTAAGTATTGACATACAGAAGAATAGGATAGGGGAGAGGAATAAATAAAAGTGTTTTAGAAAAGTCTGAGGAGAAATCCTCTTGAACTGGGAGAGGGGGGACATGTTAGAATCAGGAAAGGTTTCATGGAAAAATGAAGGAAAGGAAAGGAAACTGAAGGAAACAAAAGTTTATAGTCAGGAAGAAATGTTCCAGGACAAGCAAATAATGATAGTAATAAGCTGTTATAATTTTAAATATTATAATTGATGGTATCGTTTTAAGGTTTGCAAAGTATTTTACAAATATTATCTTATTTGATTCTCACAACAACCCTGCAAGTAAACGTTATTGTTGATTTTTACAGATAAGGAAACTGAGGTTGAGAGGTTAAGTGACTTGCCCAGGGTCACACATCTATTAAGTATCTGAGGCTAGATTTGAACTCAGATCCTCCTAATTCCAGGCCCAGTACTCTACCCACTACACTACCTCTCCACCCATGTGAATACATGGAGGCAAGAATTTAGGAAAAGGGTCTAGGCCAGGGATTTATAGTTGGTAGGGGAAGGCTCTACTTGACAAGACGAGAGTTGTTCTTTCCTTGTACACAAGATTCTTGCTAGGTCCAGCTGTTAATAGTACCTGGAAAAGCTAGTAAAATGGCAGAGGGGAAATCCTTTGGCCTTTTTAAGAGTTACCATCCTGACCTCACAAGAGCTGTCTGGGCTTTTCCCAAGACAAACGGCACTGATCATCATCTGCTGTTGGGTCAGCTCTGCTTAGAAAGGTGGTTGGATCAGGCCAATCCTAAGGCTCCAGAGACAAGGTTCGGCATCCAGTTCTAGAGCCTTTCTGGTGATTCTTGTTTGCTTGGGACAGGACTCGGAGCTTGTTCATTCACTGAAGTCTTCCCAGAGAGGTTGTATGACCACCTATCAGGGATGCTATCAAAGAGATTCATGTTCAGATAAAGGTTGGACTTGGGTGATTTCTAGGATCTTCTCTAAAGCACAGGAACTGAGGTAGGTACTGAGAGTCAAATTTTTTCTTACAATCAGAACTGTTCCAAAGTGGAATGGGCTGCCTACTGGAGGGAATGAGACCTCATCACACAAGGCCTTTAAATGATGGCTGTATTATCATAAGTCAAGGATGCTGTTGAAGGCATTCTTGTTCAAATACAAGTTTAATCTGATACCCTCTAATATACCTTCCAGCTTGGTGATTCTCTGTATAAAGGCTTCACCATTACTTTCAGGATTGAACTGACTTGAGCTGCCAGGAGTCCTCCAGACCTTTAAGGTCAGACTGACAGGATTCAATCTTTCAGGGTAACCAGACTTTTAAGAAGCAGTTTGTGAATGATGAGGGTCTAACATGTATATAAGGTACCCTACACCAGGAGCTCCCAAAATATGTTGTTAACGGAATCGGTAGAATGGGCACAGGCCTTGGGCTGAAGAATGAACTGCAAATAAATGAGTAATTACTAGTGAAAGAGAACTTGAATGGTACTTCTGGCCCTAAGACATGGGCAAGCAGCAAAGAAAAATGCCTCTGGCCCTTTTCATAGTAGACAGTCTTACCTGTTTCTTTCTCTATCAGGGCCACAGGGAATCCATATACAAATCCTAATAGTAGAAAAGTTCCATGTGGAAAGCAAAGGAGTCCTAGTCACTGCATAAGGCCACTAACAACACAGGGCTCAATATTCATTTTATATAAGGAAAAGAGATGGAATGCTTCACTATTCAGTCTTTCTATGGTAATAGTGAAAGGACTCATCTCTCCACCTCCTCCTGATGAGGATCAAGGGGAAAGAGGAAGAAAAAGGCTAGTTTTTGAACTTGGAAGGGGAATCTATGTCTGTTACTCCTTCACTCACTAACTTCCTCTTAAAAAATTAAGTTGCATTGCTGCCTTTTGTTACATCATAGTCATTTCTGGAAATAACCTGTCCTGGATAAATGAACCTTCTCTTATAACAAAGAAAAACATTTTAACAAACATCTGCCAGAGTGACTGGGACTGCTAATAAAGGTACAGCATTCTGTTTTCAAATTACCTTCTGATTCTATAGCATCCTCCCTACCTGGAGGTACAAAGGTCCTTAAAAACTGGGTCTACTTATTCATGCAGCAATTTTCCTTTCCCTCCTCTCCCCCGCCCCCGTTAGAACTATGAGTTGTCCTTCCTCTTCTGACACGCTAAATCCCATGTTTTCCAGGTTGGCACCATTTCTTCTGACTTACTGATAATCTTTACAAGCTGGGGTTATGTGAAAGCTTGTGAAAGGAACAGGTAAGTACAGGTTACAAGACTGAAAAAAGAAAGCAGAGAAATCTATTTCTCTATTTTTTTCCTAATTTGGGATATGAACATATTTATTAATTTTTTGTACACTGTGGTCCAAATAATATTTGCAATAAATTGAATTAAATATTTTATTTTACTTTTCCTAATCTTATGTACATGAGAGAAGCTGGTTCTTCCCTGTGCACGAAATATCCATATTCGAGGATTCTGCTTGTAATAGGTATTCTCCAACCCAATCTCTCATACCCATCTTGGTCATTCCTAGCTCTCCTCAGTCCTACCCAACTTGAGCCCTTACCACTCTCACTCATACTTTTCTGCTGTGGCAAACTCTCTTTTATCTGGACTTAGTTTACAAGTCTTTACTTTATGTCATTGAAATAATGAAAACCTGATACTCCTTCAAATGATGACTCTGCTCTTCTATCTTACTGATGTCCCCTCATCTCTAGACCATGGATCCACTACATGCTTTTAAATTCCCATTTCTGGATAGCAAGGACTTCAATCCTCATGTCTTTATTGCCACTGTCAATTTGCCTCAAGACCTCTTTCATGAAACCATAAAGAATCTTGGGCCTGGAACAGACTTTTGAGATCCGTTGGTGTGAGCCCCTCCCCCACTTGACAGCTGAGGAAACAAAGCCCTGAAGGAGTGAAGTGACTGCAGAGGGGGGACTAGGACCTAGGTGTCTTTCCATGATGTCACCCTGCTTCCCACTCATGCCTGCAGGTGTTCTAAATAGGGAACTAAAGGGAGTTCTGAACTACCTCCCCGCAGACCTCCTGGGAGAGAAAAATAATAGGAACAGAGGCAGGAGGTTTCTGTTTATTTGATTCTAGGTGTAAAGTGAGATCGCTCAGCTTTTGTCCCAGCCAGGAGTGAACCTGAATTATTTGATTTATTTGTCTAACCCTGGGAAAGCCAGGTGCAGACACATCATCCATTATCTTGTCCAGATTTGTTATTATGGAAATGACACATTTGTACAATATCACAGTAGGATTCAGGGTTGATCTGTGGCCACAGGAGAGAATGAAGGTCACTGGTCACCTTTTTCTACCTTCTGAGAAGCTGTCAGCACCTGGCTCACATTTTTCGTCTCTTCTGTCTCCTGCTATCATCCTCTGCAATGCTAATATCAGGCACTTCAACCTCTAAGGTCCCTGTGTCAGCACAGGCTCATGCGGGTGCAGCAAGAGGACAAGTGAGGGCAGGGCAGATAAGTATGGCCTTACAAACAAGGCACTGGTGCTGTAGGGGTGAGATGGCCCAACTAGGGTTCACTTAGTATGCTGGAAGAAGAATCATCAGGATTATCAGGACAAACTGAAGGAAAAAGGCCAGGTATGAACCTTAAAGCCTAGGTTAGCTAGAGGCTTAGACCAGGCAACAACACTGGAGTGGAACACAGTCTGAATATGCCCTGTTGGGGCCCAGCATTCTAACTGGACAGGAGGAGAGCTGGGCAGGGAACAGAGTCTTAACAGGGAGTCTGTAAAGAGGGTCTCAGGGTGTCATCTGGGGGATGCATTCCCCAAAAGGTATAACTGGGGACAAATAAAGGCTGGCAGGTGTGTAGCTCCTCTCCAGAATGAGAAAGAGAACCACATGTGCTTATGGCTGGTGACCAAACACAGGCAGAGGTCATATCCTTTGTGAGAATACTTACAATTCTAAAACCTTCCCAGTCTATACTCTACTAACCCCTATCACAGACCAATGTCATATTCCTCATCACCAAAAGGCACTACTCTACTTTCAGAATCTTTATTCAATATCCCCCCCACAAACTTTCAACCTTCTGTCTTCTTTTTATACTGAATTTTCTTTCTGTACTCACTGGGACTTATAATTGCTCAGTGCCTCTCATTTCTCTTGGACCATCAGCCCATCTTTCTGGATTCACTGGACTATTTATCCACCTCTGACAACATGATAAGCTAATTCAATGCTGCTGCTCTCTCTTTCACTTAAATTATCTTGAATAGACCTTCCACAGGGCTTTTTATCAAGCCTCCAACAATGAATCACCATCCCCACTTGCCTCCATACACACTACAGTCAGTTCTGCTATAACTCGTTCTAAAAAAGCCCTCACTACGCAAAATAGCATAATAAAAACCATAGGGTTTATGGGAAAAAACGGGGTTAGGGACACAATAATCAGAAACTTCAACAGTGACTTAAAAGTTCTAATTTTTAAGGTGGTAGCTTTTTACTAGTATTTAATCGTAGTTTTATACATGTTAATAGTTGAGAAATACATAAATACCATAATAAATAGTGGAAGCTTCTGCAGCCTTGGACTGTGGCTTGGCCTCACCAAGTTCTCATGGACAGGGCTGGCAAAATCTCCTGCAAGTTGGGCAGGCTATAACTCCGGAACTTGAGATTGGTGGTCACGTTGGAAAGTTGTAGTGGGGAGGGGATGGACCAGCCCCCTCTTCCCACAGCTCTGACTACATGAGAAGACAATACAATAAAGGGCACTTTACCTTAACAAAGACCTCAAGTTTGCTTGTGGAAGTATGTATCAGAAGGGTTGCAATTTGTGAATTATTGTGAAGTGGTACAATTTTCTGCATTCTCAGTGTTTCTCATGGAAGAAATTGTGTATCAGCACATTCGAAATTTAAGTTATACTCAAAATATTCTCTAATCAATTGTGTTGGAACAAATTTGAGTTTTCATCAAAGAGAAGCATTATGGAAGAACTGATTGTATTACTTCTGCTCCCTCGGCATTGAACAATGGTAGAAAGAAGATGCTGAACTATGCAGACTACCTCCATTACAAATTTATGCTGTCAAACATTAACTTGGACCTAACTCCTCTTCAACAATCCCTTTATTCCTCTTACACATTTTAAGACTCTCTGCAGGGTGACTATTTCTGATCTACTCAAGACTACAATCCTGTCTTTACTCACCGCTGGTTATTTCTTTACCACATTGATTGAGACCACACAGAATGAGCTCCCTTATCTTCATCTTAACATACCTGTCTTTACATCCTTTTCCTCTTCCTTGCAACTAGTCTTAGAGAAAGAGGTAGTCTTCTTCCGTTGGGAAGCTAACTCCTTAATCCATGTCCTATATGTCATCCCTTCCTGCTCCTTGGGGCACGGGAACTTGATTTCATGCTTATCTCTTCCCTCTAGCATCTTCAACCTCTTCAACTCATTTGACTTTTTCAATTCAAATAAGAAATATTTATTAACCGATTACTATGTGCAAAGTGCTAGGGATACAAAGAGGATACAATACACAGATCTTGCCCTCAAGAAGCTTATGATCTATTTTCAGGGATAAGACATATATACATATAACTGTGATATAAGGCAGAATATAATAGGTTCAAAATAAGTTGCCTGGACCTTTACAATGAGAAATCTGTAGAGGAAGAAATGTTCACCTGGGTCATAGAGGCACGGAAGAGGTGGACTTTGAAGGAAGGAAAAGCTCTCAAGAGGCAGATTTTGGCAGGGAGTTTGGGAGGAGAGAATTCACAGAGAATCTATTCTAGGAATGGGGAACAGCATGAACAAAGGCAAGAGGAGAGGACAGAATGAGTCTGAGTGGAACAGAATACACGAAGGGAAGTGTTAATACTTAAGTCTGGAAATGTAGCTGGGGCCTTGAATGATAGGAGACAGAATTCTCTTTTGCCTTCATATGTGCTATCTCCCAACCTTTAAAAAGAAAATCTATTTTGGGGCAGCGAGGTGGCACAGTGGATAGAGTACCAGTCCCGGAGTCAGGAGGACCTGAGTTTGGATCCAGCCTCAAACACTTGACACGTACTAGCTGTGTGACCCCAAGTGCCTCATCAAAAAAAGATTTGGTTCCTATATCTATCACTTCCAAGAGTAGAAAGGATCTGACCTATGACCTCCTTGTAGCCAAATCCAATGGCCTTTTCACAGGCTAAATCCTTTTGAGCTACTCCATAGCATCTGATGCTGCTTACCACTCTTTATTCAGGAAATTTTCTCTCTTGATTTCTGTGACACTGCACCATTCTGGTTCTGCTGTCATCCCCTCTACCATTTCCTCCCAGAAGCCTACTCTGATAATGCTGACTCTTCTCTAAACTATTTTGGTGATTAATTGTTTAGAGTGTAGAATTAACACCTTATATATTACCTTGTATCTATAATGTACAATTATAATTCAGCACTTTTATGCCAGTAAATACATATACACATAATACTATTTTGTTCACTAGCCATTTTATATCTCATTTCTCCAACTAAGTTCACTGTGGGAAGGGACTAGCATGCGTCTTCTGTACCCCATATTGCCCAGCACCATGCTAAGTTCAAAGCAGAGGTTCAATAAGTTTGTTGATACTGTGCTTTGTTTGAGAGCCCTAAAAACACAATATACAAATCTGAACGAATAACCCACAAATACGGGTATCTCTGGACTTCATGCAACAAATACCTATTAGCCCCACTACCTCCCTGCCTGCACCCAAAAACTGCACTCTGCTATTTCTGAGGATAGCACAGAATATCACATCAAAGGGCAGGAGACAGTGCCAAAAACTGAAAGGTATATCAAAGGAATGCCAAACTTAAATCAATTTCTATCTTGGGAACTTCCAACTCTGGACTATTCCCATCTAAAAATCAAGGCAACCAGATAATAAATCCAAATTGCTGATAACTTGCCGAGATCAACGGGGATTCAGTGGGCTGGCTGCCAAAAGTCAGGTACCTGAATAAAAGTCCGACTTTGCAGTACAGATAAAACCACAACAGACACGGATTCAGTGAAGAACTCCACACATGGGAAGGGCTATTCAGTTTCACCCAGCCTTCCAAGCCTTGCCCTTTTACATATACTCATTAACCTCACTGGTCTCACTGACTCAGGAGCTCCCATGATTTTATTTCTTGCCAGTCAGCAAACATATTTTAGATCACTCAGGAATAGGACAATAATTCCCCTGGGGCTGGGTGAATTCTGCCCCGTAATCACTCTACAGTAAGCTGACAACACAAACAAATCCACAAAGCTCCTCACTAATAAGCACATGTAGCAGAGGAGGCCTTTAAACCAGCCTAGACAAAAAGTGTTTGGGTAGTCAGAGCAGTTTAGAAGACAAGACAGATATTGCTTAGAAAACATTTACGGCAGCACAAGCAGAGCTGCACGACAGCCCATATGTTCTGTATGCTCCAAGCCCTGGATCCTGAAAATGATGCCAAAAACATATTCCCCTGTACTCTGGATTAACTATCCAAGTGGGCAATCAGACATATGTCCAGGAGGCTAGCCAATCAAGGTAATACACTGGGTAGTGGGGCTGGGGAGAAATTATTTAAGGGTAAATAGAATGATCTCTGCTACACCAGTGGGAGGAGGAATGGTGTTGGTCTTGTCCCTTAATGATGCTGTGGCTGCAAAGCTGGCATACTGGCATAGCCAGGAGGAACCTACCAGTCTAGCCCTTTGCAGATACCGTGGTTTTGGACAATGGGAATGATTTTTTACCTCCTCTTCAGCTGGTACAGAAGTGGGGCCGGTGGTCAGAAAGGATGTGGCAGGGCTCAACATTAGCAGGCAGTGCCAGAAATTCTAAGTAGATTAATACATGGCAAAAAGTTAGAGGCAGGCCAAGGCTGGACTTTTGGTTTGGATGGGAAAAATGTTAGTTATGGAATGTCTTTAAAAATTAAAAACAAAACCAAAAATGAAACCTTAAAATATTAAGGCAGAAGGAAGAGATTCATCACTAGGGTCCTTTCTCCTGAAATGCTTCTTTAAAATTCTAAATGGCAAAAGGTGGAAGGTACAGAAAGCACTCTAAGACCTACTTTTTTCTTTAAAAAAAATCTTATACCTATGTCTTACATCTCACAATCAGAAACTATTTCACTTAGTGGTATTCCTTCGCAACACTTTCAAGCCACAAAAGCACAAAGGGCCACAGCATGCCCTTTCTTAATCCATCAGTGATGACTCTGTGGTCATCTACAGAAGCAGCTTAGAGGAAAGTACTTGGTGTGGAACCCCCAGTCATCATGACAAGCATAGAGACTGTGAATTGAGTCTGGCAGAAGCCTAAATACCTTAGGCTCCCTTGGTGTAGATGTCCCATAGAGGCTACAACAATGAAGAATCACTGTGGACATCTGAAGCCATAACTGTTGCTCAGTTGGTTTTAAACAGAACAATGGTGGTTTTTATATCAAACTTACTTTAAAGTCCTGTACCTTCAGGAGATACTCTAAGCAAGTGGCACTGACATATGAATATATGTGCAAATATATATTTATATATGTCAAACATTATAGGTTTTTTTAATAGAGAAGTTTTTAAGAGAGCATAAGCCTTAATTTCACGGGCAAATGAAGCATTTAAAGCTCCAAATATTGCTTTATGAGATAGGAAGTTCCTCATAGCTATAAATGTTCAAGCACAGGCTGGATAACTATTTGTCAGGAATGTGGTAGAGGGGATTCATGCACTAGGTTATTAATTGGAGTGGATGACATTTAAGATCCTTTCCAACTCTATGAATCTATGATGCTATGCTGTAAAGTTGTGTTAGAAAGTCTGGGCTGTTTAGTTCAGCTGGTTAAGGCAAGGCAATTTAGCTAACAAAATCAAGACCATGGATTCAATCTAGTTTAAGATAGTTAGCTAAGTACAGAAAGAAATTTTTCCACGGTCACCCCAGCCTAGGTATTCTATCTTACAAATAGATCTCTGTGAACAAAAGGAGGGTTAGGATTAGGATTTGGTCAGTGGCAGTCAGTTTTGCTGAAGTGTTTTTCTGTATTACAAGAATAGGTTCTGAGGAGGATGGGAGAGAAGATTTTTAAAAAACTTTTTATGTTTCATTTGTAACTTAGCCCTCCCATTGTCCCTCTCCCATTGAACAACTACAAAAACAAACCAAAAAACTCTTATAAAAAGCATGCGTAGTCCTGCAAAACAAATTCTAAGGTAAGAAATTTTAAAAACCAAAATGCATCAACAGAATTTTTCTTAAAAAGACAGACCAGGTGACAATGTAAATCAGTAAGGTCAACTCATCATAACTACTAGAAAAGCAACTCAAACCAGAGGTTTTCTATCTCTCTGTCTCTGTCTCTCAAAAGACCTATGACTATTGCTGTGGGGAGTCCTCAGTAAGAAAACGATATAAAGCAATGCAGTTCACTGACTGATCTATAACTGATTGTCTAAGAGAGTTGCCAGTGGGCAGTGAGAGGTTAAGTGACTTCTACAGGGTCACACAGCTAGGCCATGTCAGAGGCAGGATCTGATCCCAGGGCTTCCTGCCTCAAAGGCGAATTCCCTTTCCTAATCTTTGATGCCACACTGCCATCATCCAGGTAAGCAGCCCTTGGCAAGATGAAACCTGGCAACTGAGGGCAGGAGTGGCTATAAAAGCTGCTGAAGACCTGGAAAAGAAAGATCTTGTCACCAAAGTCCTTGGTACTTTCCAGCGGTTCAATATCAGAGCTGTCCATGGTATTATCGAAAGAAATGACATTGAAGAAGATGCATTACTATCTGCTTTGCTGCTGCACTCGAAGGGTTACTGGCAGTTGCTCTCTGATGTGCAGTTGAGACTTCTTATATGTATCATTTCCCCCTTTTAGGTCATGAGCTCCTTGAGAAAAGAGACTGTCTTGTTATTCTCCAATGCTTTGCTCAAAGGAAGCATAATAGATGCTTTTTTCACTCATTCATTCACTAAGATCACTGATAAAAATGTTACTTTTATACAAGCCCCTGGGCCAAGGACCATCCTTAGAGCTCCACTTAAGATGGATTCATTAGTGATGATTGGGTCACCTGTTTAACTAGTTCTGAATTCACTAACTGTCCTATCATCTGGTTCACTTATCTCTACTGCAGCCTCCACGAGGCTGCCAGAATGAAATGACTAAAGCAGAGGTGGAACATGTCACTCCCTCGCTCAGGAATCTTTAGTAGCTCCAGTCCACCTTTCTATACTTATTATATACTAATCCCTTTCCCACACTATGGTTCCAACAAAACTACCTTACTTGGGGCTCCTTATACATAACATTGCATTTCATGTCTATGCCTTTACGCAAGTCTGTCCCCCAATTCCTGAAATGCTCTCTCTCCTCATTTACATCACTTAGAATCCTAGCTTCCTTCAAAGCTTGGCTCAAATGCCTCAACCTCCTAGACAAGGCCTTTCCCAGTGACCACAGCTACTAGTTTCTCACCCCTGAAATGACCTTGTACTTATCTTGTATATATTTGATATTAGCTTATCTGTGTACATGTTGTTTATCCTGTTAGAATGTAAGTTCCATGAGGGCAGGGGCTATTTCATTTTTGCCTTTGTATTCCCAACACCTACCACAGTGCCTAGCACATAACAGGCACCGAATAAATGCCCACTGATTACTTATTCTAAATGGCTTCAATGAAACATGATTGAAGCTAGCGGCCTATTTTTGACAAATATGAACCACTAGAAAGAGCACCTGCCTGGAAGCTGAGACACTAGTCCCAGCTCTGTCATGAACTAATTGTGTGACCTTGGATATGTCACTTTGTTATCTATGAGTTTCAGTTTCCTTCACAGGTCAAAGTCATATACCTGATTATAAAATATAATTGTTTTAGCACAGTGCTGGGCATTTCTGCTAGCTTCCTTTTGGAAAGAGAAATGCACAAAAAAGGTCCAAAAACATAATTTGGGTTCCTGTTCAACTATTTTTTTTAGCCGTGTGACCTTGAGCAAATGAAAATTTCTCTGAGTTTCAGTTTCTTCATCTGTAAAATGAAAGCAAAATTTGTATTACCTACTTCAGTGCTGAGAAGTTCAAATGAGAATGAATATAAGTAATTTTAAAATTTTAAATCTATGTAAATATAAGCTATTAGTAATTAACATTAATACTACTTTTTAATATTAAGCTAAAAGATTTTTCAGAGTTGGCATGTTAGTTATTCTAATACAGCAATTTTCAAACTTTTTGGTTTCAGGACCCCTTTATACTCTTAAAAATTGCTGAGAACCCCAAAGAGCTTTTGCTCATGTGGTTTTATAACTATCAATATTTACTATATTAGAAATTAAAATAGATAATTAAAATATTTATTTAATGCATTTTAAAATAATAATAAACCCACCATATTAGCATAAATAACATATTTTATGAAAGATAACTATATTTTCCAAAACAAAAAAATTAATGAGAAGAATGCTATTGTTTTACATATTTTTGCATCTCTTTAATGTCTGGCTTAAAAGAAGACAGCTGGATTTTCCTATCTGATTCTGCATTCAATCTGATACGATATGTTGTTTTAGGGTGAAGTGTTCAAAGGAACAGCTGAGGCAGCTAGATGGCTCAGTAGACTGTGTGCTGGGCCTGGAGTCAGAAAGACCTGAGTTCAAATGTGACCTCAAACATTTACTAGCTGTGTGACCCTAGGCAAGTCACTTAACCTCTATTTGCCTTAATCCATTGAAGAAGGAAATGGAGAACCACTCTAGAATCTTAACCAAGAAAACCCCATAATGGGATCATGAAGAATAGGACACGACAGAACAACAACAATTCAAAGAAAATCCAGACTCATATAGACATGAAATTGGAAAATAGGCAAATCACATCTTAGTATTTCTATAAAAACAGTTTTGACCTCTACAGACCACACTTTGAGAACTGGTGCCCTAATAACAGTAGTAAACTAAATAATAGAAGGTTACACTGTTTACCTTAACAGATTAATAAAACAGGAATAAATTCAAAAAAAGGGCATGAAATGACTGGAAAGAAATGGAATGGAAAAAGGTGCTGGCCCCTAGCGCTCTTTATCCAAGAAACATTAGATGCCCTGGATCGCCAGGTACACAGTCATCTTGAAAGATCTCTTTCTGGAAGCTCTATTCACCCCAAACTTCACCTATAGGCCTAGGACTACGGTCATCAGCCCAGATTTCTCTTGAGGAAGTAGTCCAGTTCTACCCACCCCGTGCTCTACTTTTAGCCTTTCTGGAAGTCTGCCCCCTGTAGTAGGATGCAACTCCACAAATAGATTTAAAGACAAGAAGGTAGTCTGATGTAACTGTGGCCTTTGCCAGTCCCTTTGCCCCTTTCCATCTGAGAAATCCAGCTATAGAGCTGAAGGCACAGGTCTGACCATGCCATTCCCCTGCTCAATAAACTCCGCTGGTTCCCTAGTCACCTTCAAGACAAATACAAACTCCACTGTTTAGCATTCAAAGCCCTTTCCAACCCATCTCCAACCTCCCTTTTCCAGTCTCATTACATATTACTCCCTTTCACACAATCTACTCACTCTCCAGTCAAACTGCCCTCCTTATTGCTTCTCATACATGATATTCCAGCTCCTACCTCTATGCTTGAAATGCACTCCCTTTTTATTAGCTCTGTCTTAGAATTTCTGGCTTCCCGAAATGCTTAGCTCATGCATCACCTTCCACAAGAGGACTTTCTTGATCTCCTCCGCTGCTAGTGCCTCCCCCAACACTTTACCTTGTTGTGTTCATGTATGTGCTGTCTTCTCGTATTTATGTAAGCTCCTTGAAGGCAGAGATGTTTTCATTTTTATCTTCGTATCTCCAGTGCCCGGCACATAGCAGGCCCCTAATAAATATCTGCTGATTGATCGATTGACTAGGGAAGTGGTATGATATGCATAAACTCTTCTGTTTAGCTTTTAGAGGCCTTCACAACCTGGTCCAAAGCCTGTCTTTCCAGTCTCATTATACAGTACTCCCCTTCCTGCACTCCACTGTCCAGGTCCACTTGGCTTTCTCTCATCCTCACACCTAGCATTCTGTTTTCTGTCTTCATGCCTGGGCACTGACCACCCCCCACACCTAGCATGCACTTCCTCCTTATCTCTGCCTTGTGGAATCCATCTCTGAGCTCCAGCACCACCTTTTGTACTAAGCCTTTTTGGCTCCCACAATTGCTCATGCCCTTCCTCCTTATCTTGTATTGATTTTGTATTTATTCTGTTTACTTGTAAATGTACATGTTGTCTCCAAGATCTTGAGAGCATGGATTTTAAAAAAATTGCACTGCTATTACTTAGCACAGTGCCTAGTACCTAGTAGACTCTGAATAAATAATATAATGCAATAAACATTTATTAAGCATCTGCTATGTGCCAGGCACTGTGCTAAGTGTGCTGGGGATACAACAGCTTGGGCATGATAATGGTGAAGTCTTAATTCACGCAGTGCAGCCAGTGGGAAATACACAGTTGTTTGAGCTTCTGAGACTTCTTTAAATGGGGGCTTTAGGAGAAGCTCTCTAATGAGAGGGGCAGAGGGTACTGATGAGGTTAGAGTACCAGGGCTGACGCAATCTCTGTGATGATGCATTTCTTGGATGTTTGTTGATTGATCCAATACAGTCTTTTATTTTACAGATGAGGAAAGTGAAGCCCAGAGAAATCGTATCTTTCCCAAGTGAACCTATGTCCTGAGTCCAAATCCAGCATTCTTTCCACTGGACCACAGTACCTTCCTAAATGAACAAGCTCCTTGGTGACTCTATAATCTGTTCTGGCTTCTTATGAAGGAGCTGTCAATCAGAATGACTTTAAAAAAGCCAACTTTTTCACCCTATTAAGGTTGTTATTATGCAAATTTTAGACTTGCCTTCTTTGCTTTCCCCCTTGATGCTCCTTGTTATTTCACAGATTTCTGAGTTGAAAGGAACTTCAGTGGTCAAGCAGGCCAACTCCTGCACCAAAGGAATCCCTACTAGATCCTGCCCCACAAGTGGTTATCCGACCTCTGATTGAAGACCTCCCCAGGAGGGGAGCCCACCAACCTCTCGAAGCAGCCCATCCCACTTTGGGACAGCCCTAATTGCTAGGGAGCTTTCCCCAATATCAAGCCTATTTTGCCTCTTTGCAATGTCTACCCATGGCTCCTGGTTCTGCCCTGTAGGGCCAAACAGAACAAGCTAATCCCTTCTCAACATGACAGTTCTTCAAGTACCTGAAGACAGTTATCATAATCCTCCTGTGTCTTCTCTTCTCCAAGCAACACATGCCCTGTTCACTCTGTGGGTGCATGAACTACAGCTGACCTGGGCAAGTTCCCATATTAAAATGTGTACCCACAGCTGGTGGAGGAGCCACATGGAGCCTTCCCTCTTGAAGCAAAAGTGATTAAAACTGCTTAAAACCTGGGCTGCTATTCCATTAGAAATGACAGGCACTAGCCAGACCAGCCTGAGCCTAACTGGAAGACTAGCTACCCCCACAAAATACAGAAACGCACTAAGCCTGTGCTCCAACAGCCAAATGCTGCACACACCAGCCTTTCAGATAACCAGGTCAGCTGAAAATCCAGAGACAAAGGGACATTTCATATATTCCAACTTTGGCAGTTCTAACAACATTTCATATGCCAGATCTTTACAGGATAAAATTCTCCCTGTATTCCTGACCAAACTTAACCTTGAGGGACTGAGAAACTACCTGAAAGTACAGTGTCTTACTCCTAGCATTTCAATATGGAATAAGGTCATTACAATAATGTTCAAAAGGCTGTTTTTCATTTTTTCCATTTGTATTAATGTAGGCTGGGGTTTAGAGGTTCCTTCTGGTTCCTGAGGGAAGGAAGATGGGCTACGTAGCAGGCATCCCTTTGCTTTAGAGGGCAGCAGTCAGAAACAAGTCTGAGAAGACCCCAAACACTCAACTCTTCATTTGATCTTTGTTAGTCTCATCCAAGCTCAAAAAAAGAAAAACTGATAACCATCTTCTGAAGTCAGAATGAATGAGAAGAATTCTCTCTTTTTGGTGGCAAGAATGAATGTCTAAGGAGAGGTTCATGCTAAAATGTTCCTGGCTCTGCAATATACCAAGAGATGAAACAATCCATATCTATAGGGATAATTATATAATAGCAAATTATTTTGTCAAAGCACCCTGGAATAGCAGGGATGAGGCAGCCTAATGCAGATGAAAGAATATTGGGTATTCATTCTGGGAATTAAGAGACCTGTCTCTAGCCTCATTTTATCACTGACCAGCTATATAACCCTGGACAAGTCACCTTACCTCTGTGGCTTCAGTTTCTCCATCTATAAAATGAAGGGTTTGGCATAGGGGCCTACATTAGGTCCTTGCCAGCTATAACATTATGTGATTAGAAAAGTATAAAGATATTTTAAGGGTTCTGGATATTAATTTCGTATGGGCATATCCTTAATCCCTACTCAAAGGAATCTAAACAAATTTGGGCAGGGGCCCATTTTCACTCAAAATATAATCTTATTATGTTTCCATCTAACATGATGTAGCCTATCTGGCTAAACTCAGGTATAGCAGATGCAAAATATTCTGCCAGCTGGTTAGGTCCGTTGGTTTGAATACCATGCTAACTGAGGCCAAGACCAAAGGTTCAATCCCACATTTTCTCTGCTCCATTGTCACAACATGGACCTCAACTCTGAGCAGCAATTATAAGGGAGACTGAGTGAGGGAGGGTGGACCAGTGCATATACATTACCATTACTAGAAAAACAGCTTCAAAGGGATCCTGTGCTAATGGTGCATCAGTTATAAAAGACAGTATACTTAATAAGGACGGGGACCAGACCCATAGTTCCACTGGTACAGGGAATTCCGAGCTGAGGAAATTTCTTCTACCAACGAAGACCAAAATCCTGCCTTAAACTTACAGGGTAAGAGACCTGCCTAGCATTTGAATCATGCGTTTCTGCCTCTGAGATTGGTTCTTTATCCATTTTACATGCTCAGTATGTATATTTAAAACAAACCTGTAAAGTAAATATATAGAACCTCATAACACAGCTCTTTACATCCAGAGGCAGCTAGGTAGTGCTGTGGACAGAATGCTGGGTCTGAAATCAAGAAGACCTGAGTTCAAATCCAGCCCAAAACATTTAATAGCTGTGTGACCTTGGGCAAGCTGCTTCATCTTTGTTTTTCTCAGTTCCCTCATCTGTAAAATGGGGATAATAATAGAACCCGCCTCCTAGGGTTGTTGTGAGGATAAAATAAGATAATGTCTGAAAAGTGCTTAGTGCCTGGCCCATAGAAGGTGATATATAAATGTTCGTTGTTGTTATTTTTATTATTACATGTCCCTCAAAGCACAATTAGATATACAAAAAGACTGACATAATTGGGTCAGCCCATAAGGTGCTAGTCCAGTCTTCCAACTTCAGTATCTTTATGATCTCAATTACTGTTAATATTCTCTCCGAGGATGCAGATAGAAGGGGTTCCACTGTAGTTCTTAAACTTTAGCACAGATTTAAAACTCTAATTAATCTATGTAAGTCCAGCCTGATGTACTGAACCACATTACCCCACAGAAAGCTAAAAGAAACATCTTTCTGACCTGTCATAATCATAATTAATTTCCTTTCTCCATCCCCAATTAACACTGATGATTCTTAAAATTCACTCAAGGAAAGAGGAACAGTTATTGGACCCAGGTGCTTTCTCTAGCCCTGCTCAGTCAAGCAATTTATCAAGGTGTCTGACACAGAAGTCAGAGAGGGAAAAACAAAAGAAATGAAACTCTCAGATTCCATGGTCACCATCACACCCAGAGGAAGATACCTGCCACCAAATACAATCTGTGACATTTGACACAGGATCCAGTGCTGTTCTGACACTTCGTATCTGAGTTTATACAAGAGTGGTAGTCATCTGTGCTATTTTAAATTAATCTGATGGGGATCAGGGAGATCTAAGAAAGCTGTTAGCAGGCTATGGCTGGGAAAAGTTAAAGAGTCAAATACACTATGATTTATTACTGTCTGCAATCAGGAAACCCAAATGAGTAGATAATTTACCATGTTTTTCCATCCCACTTGCTGCATAAACCCATAATCTCAAAGACCAACATCTAATACTGTGGAACTCAACTAGTGAAACTAGCTTATGTTTATACTTGCTTATTAGCCATGTAATGAAATTTATAAGCAAAAAAAGAAGAGAATCAAAGGAAATTGGCAAATATGAAAGTGGAATGGTTAGGGAGCTCTCATGTTGAAGCATATTAATTAAAAGGCTGCTCCTGGCTGAGTGCAGCCAATGTAGCTTTGACCTCAATGCAGATTTTGGCTCTGCTCAGAAAAATAAAGGTATTTGAGAATTAATTACCCCTACTCTGATGGGGAAGGAAAAAAATGAGACAGCATATGTAACATGATCAGGTCCCATGTTAGGAGCAAACAACATACACCCAAATGTACTGTAACTCCTATTAAGACAGTCCTCATGCAGAGTCATTGCTGAAGGCTGGGTGCTCCAGGCCCAGGACCTGCAGTTCAGGCTTTAGACATACATCTTACAGTCACTATATTTCTTCCATCTCCTTCTCCCTATGCAAATATGTTTAAAATCCTATGTAACACAGTTGCTTATGGATTGTTATGGTGCAGGTTAAATCAGACTTAGCATATCAGAGCTGAAAAGTAGTTTGGAGATTTTCTAATCTAACCCCTTCTTCATATCTATTCATAAATACAAACAGCAAAAAAAAAAAAAACAAAAAAAAAACCAGCCTAAAACACAGTCCTTCCAAGCATAAGTGTATTTTAAAGAAAACCGGCTTCACTAACTTACATCATCACATCCTCAAAAGGTCTTCACTATACCAACACCTTAATTGCCAAATGCAGACCTTCTCCCTCACCACCTCCACCAACTCTTAAGATTAGACTGAACAGGGCAACACGGGACATAGAGGCTGCCCCACCTAGAACAGCACCCTGTCTCTAGTGAGTGCCCCATATACACTGGTTGAGAATGATGAGTAGGAACCCCTTTCCTCACCTTCACTGAGCTACCCCCCCCATTCCCACCCCAAGCTGCTCTGAAATCACAGGATTCGACAGCCAGTTGGGATTGTCCAGACCTGTTTCCCCAAACCAGTCCAGGCAAGAGGGAGTGAGTGGGCAGGAGGTCCCTGCCATGGCCTTAGAATGATTACCAGCTAGTGGGATGGGGACCCTCCAGCTTTCTGCTCCCTCCCTCCCTCCCTCCCTCTCCATCTTTCCTGGCCCACAGTAGAAGAGAAAACCAGAGAACATAAAGGATGTCAGGTCCAGGAGAGGTGAGGGGAGTAGGGGTGGGGATGAGGATGGGCGGAGAGCGGGGAAGGAACTGATTCCCAGAAGACCGGAGGTGTGGAGGGGCCACACGTGGTGGGCGGGGAAGAAGGACCCCCAGAGGAGGGGGGAGGGCCGGAGCCTCCCTGACTCGCGGCGGCCTGGGGAGGGGGAGTGGCTGCTGAGAAGGCCTTCTGGGGGACGGAGAGGGGCCCCTGGGGGGCAGCAGCCCGCGGGTGGGGAGAGGACACCTGAGGGCCGGGGACGCCTGGGGGCCCGCCCCCCGCCCCGTCCCCTCCCCTCCCCCCGCCCGGGCCCGGGCCTCTCGCTGACTCAGCCCCACGGCGGCTCCTGTCGCCTCGGCCCCGACTCACAGTGCACGAGGCGATGGCTCCGGCGGAGGCGGCGGCGGGGAAAGGGGGCGGGCGGCGGACGGGGGAGGGGGGAGCGGGCGAGGCGGCTGTAGCAGAGGCTCCGGGCCGGCCGGCCGGGCGAGCTTGGGGCTCCCGAGCGGAGGGTCCTAAGCAAAGGCCGCCGCTGTCTCCGGCTCCAACGCACAGAGACTGCGGGGGAAGAGAGCACTGCGCAGGCGCGATGCGGCCGCCGCTGTCAGAGTCCGAGGGGGCGGGGCTAGGCCACCCGCCGTCTCCACGGCAACCCGGCGCAGGGAGAGAGGGACAGCCCATACCTCTATCTCTCCCTAGCAACGGAACAGGCCCCCTATGTTGCCATAGCAACAGGGAACTGCATCGGCCTCCTAAGTCACTTCGGGAACGAGGGAACACTCTTCCACATCACCATGGCAACTGGGAACAACCTTTTCGTCTTTTCCCCATAGCAACTGAATGACAACTCCCCCACCCTTTTTAACTAGTCGCCTGGAAGAAGGAAACAACACACCCCTAACCTATAAGAGCGAGGAGAGGATGAGCTCGGATTCGGTAGCAAAAGGAGGGAGCAGAGAGGGGCCTGCATTTCTACTCCGTGGTGTATGATGGGGTTCTCCATCATGGCCTAAGCTTATGATGCCTGAACTCTATTCCCTCTGCCTTCGATTAAAAAAAAATGTTTTATTCACACTCTTCGTAAAGGGGAAGGGAAAATTTGATTCCCCTCCAGCTGATGTAATCATAGAAAACAAAAGGCAGATAACGGTGGTATTAATTAATGTGCTGTTCAGTCACGTCCAACTCTTTGTGACCCCATTTGGGGTTTTCCTAGCAAAGATACTGGGGCAGTTTGCCATTTCCTTTTCCAGTTCATTTTACAGATGAAGAAACGGAGGCAAAGAGGATTATGTGACTTGCTCAGGGTCCCACAGCTAGTAAAGTGTCTGAGGCCAGATTTGACCTCACAAATACGAATCTTCCTGACTCTAGGTCTGGCACTCTATCCATTGTGCCACCTAGCTGCAGAAGTTTAGGTAGGACTCAACTTGGTCTTCCCTTTACAAAGGGTAAAGGAGTTTCCTGATTGAATTGGAAAGATGAGCCAGTCATTGGGTGCAAGTAAATATTTTAAAGGACCATGTTCTGGCTGCTCCTTTAATAAAAAAGACTGTTTACCCGCCCTCTGGGGAATGGAAAAGGAATCTAGCTCCTGGATATATTCATTGAAAACACATGAGCTGGAGGAGGGGAAGCCTGGAAAGCCAAAGTGGAGATTGGGCAGAGGCAACTGATGGAGTGGGTAAGGGCATCAGTCCCTTTCCTGCCCAAGAGTCCCCTACACAGTTCACGGTGATAATTTAAAAAAAAAATTTTGAGTCCCAAATTCTCTCCCTCCTTTCAACCTTTTTTCCACCCATTGAGAAAGCAAGCAATATGACACCTATATATAGTATATAATATGTTACATATATAGTCATGCAAAATATATTTCTACATTAGCCATGTTGTGAAAAAGCAAGAAAAATAAAGTGAAAAGCAATATGCTCCAATCTACATTCAGAGTTTATCAGTTCTCTCTCTGGAGGTGGGTAGCCTTTTTCATCATGAGTCCTTTGGCATTGTCTTGGATCATTGTATTGATCAGAATAGCTAAGTCTTTCACAGTTGATTATCCTTACAATATGTACAATGTTCTCTTGGTTCTGCTCACTTTACTTTGCATCAGTTCATAAAAGTCTTCCCAGGTTTTTCTGAAACCATCTCCCTTCTCATTTCTCATAGCACAATAGTGTTCCATCATAATCACATAAAACAGCTTGCTCGACCATTCCCCAGTTGTTGGATATCCCCTCGATGTTCAATTCTTTGCCAGGGTGGTAATTTTTAATTTCATTTTTCCTTTGGACTCCCTCATAAAAGGCTGCACCTTTGCCACTAGGCACAGGCAAGTCTGTTTCTTAAAACTGTGTTTACCTTTATTTGTTGGGTATACTCTTTAAGAATGTAGATGGGAATAGGTGATTGAGGAGAGTATTCCAGGAGAGAAAAAAACTACAACCATGATATTTTCCCAGTGTTGTCTCTGATTAAGGGCTCAGAGCTAAGAAAAGGCAAAAAAGAGAGAATTAAATATTCATTTGTTACAACTTCCCAGGGCAAAGAAAGAATGTTTATTTTGGGAAAATCATTTGGCAATAAGTTAATAGTGTAGGGGAGAAATAAAAGTCTCTGACCTTACACACTACCCCATTACAACTACATTTTCTTTTCTTTTTTTTCCATCACTGTTACTTTCCAATAAATCCCCCCTCTCCACAACAGAAGACTCCCTTGTAACAAGGAAGCATAGTAAAGCATGTCAACAAACTGGCCATATCTGAAAATGTATGCCTCATTCTGCATTATAGTAAACTACCTGTCTGCAGAGATCTAACTGCTTTCAACCCCTATCATCTCCTGCCACAAAGGCTCATCTCCAACCTTATTGCTAATCACTTCCTATATTCAAGTAGCTGTTTGTGTCTTTTCTGAAGCCCCTAATTGTACCTCCCCCTCAAAAGAGGCTTGGCTGCCTGGACTCCCCCTTTATTTATCACCTTTTCATTTCTATGCTTCTTGATCATCCTTGCATTTGTTTTTGACCCTTTTTCCTTTTAGTAAACTCCCTTTTGATCTGTTTAGTTTGGCTTCTGTGTGCTTGGCTGAAAATACCTTCCTCTTCTTACCTAGGTCTCTCAGCTATCTTTATAGTCACATACTAGCCTAAGAATGAATCTTTTCTCACCTCTGACTCCACTTCTCTTTTTGACAGAGCCCACCACCTCCTTCATCCTCTAAATATCTTCTGAGTTCCACTTCCAATGGCTTTAATAGTTCTTCTTCCTAGTGCTCAAAAGTTTCCCCCTATTCTTCCATCTCCCAGCTGCAAGTCCTTCAGGGTTGTCTTGGACATACTACAATACTACCTACCTTTCCTTCTTCAAAAATTTTATTACAACTCTGATGTACCACCTCATGCCCATCAAACTGGCTAATGTGACAAAAAAAGAAAATGTTGGATGTTGGAGGGGATGTGTGAAAACTGGGACACTAATGCACTGTTGGTGGAGTTGTGAACTGATTCAATCATTCTGGAGAACAATTTGAAACTATGCCCCAAGGGCTATAAAACTATAACACCCTTTAATCCACCAATACCACTGTCAAGTCTATATCCTAAAGGCATCCAAAAAAAGGAAAGGGACCCACTTGTACAAAAATATTTATAGCAGCTCTTTTTGTGGTGGCTAAGAATTGGAAATCAAAGGGATGCCCATAATGGGAGAATGGCTAAACAAGCTGTGGTATATGATTGTAGTTGAATATTATTTTGTTGTAAGAAATGACAACAGGATGATTTCAGAAAAAACCTGAAAAGGCTTGCGTGAACTGATCCATAGTGCAGTGAACAGAATCAGGAGAATGTTGTACACAGTGACAGCAATATTGTTCAATGAAGAACTGTGAATGACTTAGCTATTCTCAGCAATATAATGATCCGAGACAATCCCATAGGATCGATGATGAAGCATATTATCTGCCTCCAGAGAAAGAACTGATATTGTTTGAATAAAGACTGAAGCATGATATTTTTTACTTTCTCTCATTTTTTTCTTTTATTTGAGTCTTCTTGTACAAAATGACTAATATGGAAATACTTTACATAATTGCACATGTATAATCTATATCTGCTTATTGTCACGGTGGGGAGAGAGAGAATTTGGAACTCAAAACTTTAAATAAAAATGTTAAAAATTTAAAAAGGTTTATCAATACCTTTTGGAGTTTTTTTTTTGTACACCCCACTCATTTCCCAATATGCTTCCCTCTACATTGAGCCTTGCTTTAAAAAAAAAAAAGAAATACAGTTCAGCAAAGCCCACTGACAAAGTGACTGGCATCTGACACTACATGCAACATTCTATATCCGTAGAGCCCCATATCTTTACCAAGAAGAGAGAACTGTGTTCCCTTCAACTATTCTACAGGACCAAGAATATCAATTACATTTAATCTGAGTTTAGCTATCTCCTATTGACATTTTCATTTACGTTATTGTAATCATTGTACAAATTGTTCCCCTTGTGGATCTTTTCACTCTGTATCAGTTCATGCTAATTTTATCATCTTTCTCTGATTTCCCTCCACAGTAATATTCAATTACATTTATGTGTCATACCTTATCCAGCTGTTCCTCAAATTGACTGGCACCCACTTTGTTTCCACAAAAGTGCCACAGTGGTTTCAACCTTAATGAGCTAGAGAAATATCATTATTATTATTGTAAGTTATGACCTCTGCTGGCATTCATGCTGTCATGTCAAACTCTTATTCCCATATTATTTTTTAAAATCAATTTGCACGATATGAAGATAATTCTCGTTCTCTCAATCTCTCTCTCTCTCTCTCTGTCTCTGTCTCTCTCTGTCTCTCTCTGTCTCTCTCTTCTCTCTCTGTCTCTGTCTCTGTCTCTGTCTCTGTCTCTCTCTCTCTCTCTCTCTCTCTCTCTCTCCCTCTCTCTCTCCTAACCTCTCAATGACTTATCTGAATGCCTTGAGGCTACTTCAAACACAGCATGAGATCACAGCGTCCCAACTTTTCTCTAAAACTTTTTCATTGGTCTTTTTCTCCAAAGCTGCAATCTCTTTTGCTTTTTTCCTCTCAATAAGTCATAAGTAAAATCATAGATTTAGAGCTGGAAGAGACTTTAGAAGCCATCTAGCCCAATACTCTTATGTTCCAGATGAAGACCTGAGACCAAGAGAAGTTAAAAATGCACTAGGTTACACAGACAGTAAGCAGATATTAGATCCAAACCCAGGTCCTCTGATTCAAAGTCTTATACTCTTAATACTCCCCTTTCCTCTTGCTGTTCTATTTTCATATTGATTTTAATGAATTTCTATGGCAAAGTCTTTATGTGTATATGTTCAACCCTCTGTCCAGTTCACATGAAAGCAAAGTTCATTTGACACTCACCCCATCTCTTCCTCCATATTTGTCAAGAACAGGCTCTGATTGCTCCTATGTGCTTGGATTGGATAGTGAGCCCCTGTTCTACCACTGGCTCTGTCTTCCACTGGTATTTGTTAGACACAAAGTGCCGATAGGTCCCAGATCAGCCTGTATCCTGGGTACAGAGCATTAAGCTCTTCAAGGTGATTGGAGGGCTCATATCAGCTTTCTGCAAACCCTCAGAACCCTGGAGTGTGTCAACTGATAGCTGACCTCCTTGGAGGAGCTTTTCCTCACATCTGGGCCCAGAACTCCCTGAGTTTAACTTCTTGGGGCCTCTTCACGGGAGTACTCAGTATAGTCTTTGACTGCCTTGGGTTTCCTGGCTGGAGTACCCTGAGGTTGAGGGAGCTGAAAGGCCTCCAAATAACTACTGCTTGACTCTTCCCAGTTTCTCTAGCTGTGATTCTGATCTTAATGCCTGTAAGTTTTTGAGTATCCCCTTTTGTTGACCTAGGCTAGATGATGGGATTTCATTGTAATTTCTCTGTTTATTTCTTTTTTTTTTAATCTATTTTTTGTGGGGGGGGGGCGGGGAAAGGAAGGGCAATTGGGGTTAAGTGACTTGCCCACGGTCACACAGCTAGTAAATGTGTCATGTGTCTGAGGCCGGATTTGAACTCAGGTACTCTCACTGTGCCACCTAGCTGCCCCTTCTCTGTTTATTTCTTAATTATTATTTAGACTGACACTTTTTTGGTTTTGTCTTCTCTGGAGTTCATGTCTGGGATTTGGTCTGTTTTGCTCATACTTCACTGGGATTTCCCACCGATACCTTTTTCTTTCCTTTTTTTTCCCCAATCAATCAACAAAAATCTGTGCCCAATTATGGGGAACACAAAAACAAAAATGAAACCAGTCCCTGCCTTCAAGGAGCTTACATTCTTTTGGGGGAGACAACATGAACACCTATAAATATATGCAAAATATATTAAAAATAAATACAAGGTTTTTTGAGTGGGGAGGGGAAAGGCACAAGGAGGACTCATGCCTTTGGATGTCAGACAAATCTACCCAGAAATTTTCCCTCCTTTCCCCCACACCGAGCACAAATTTCCCCACTCCGTTCCTTCCATTTCACTTGTTCTCTTCGGGCTTTAGCCTCAGATCCCAGAGAACAGTAGAAATGGCTGCTGAAGACTTACTTTTTAGCCTGTGCTCCTCCTTCCTCAATCATAGCCCATTACTGCTGTAGTCCCATGTCTGCCATTAAGCTGGTGAGAGTCTAAACAGACTATGAGTAGGATAAGGATTCTTGATTTCTCCCTTCATTCTTCCTTGGGACCCCTGACTAGTTGATTCAGAAATAGGGGGTGAGAATCCTGAGAAACAAAGTTGATTAGGTATAATTCCTGCTTTTTAGCATGATATTTTCAGTCATGTTGTCTAATGCTTTTAATGAGGATGAATACCACATCAAAGTCAGCTACCACACTCATGGTAAACTCTTCAACTTGAAAAGGCTACAAGCCAAGACCAAGGTGGAGGGAGTGTTGGTGCATGATTTTTTGTTTGCAGATGATTGTGCTCTCAAAGCAGCCTCTGAAGCTGAGATGCAACAAAGTATAGATCACTTCTCTGCTGCTTGTGCTCTATCAGCCACCACCATACCATCCATATGTGGAACCATTGGTTACAGCAAATGGAGAAGTTTTGAATGCTATGGATAAGTTCACTTACCTTTGTAGTGTACTTTCTTTCCAAGGATGTACACATTGATAATGAAGTTGACACACTCATTGATAGCTCAGTGTTTGGGAGGCTCTGAAGGAAAGTATGGAAGAGAAGAGGTATCAGACTGATTACCAAGCTGAAGGTCTACAGAGCCATTGTGTTGACCATATTGTTGTATGCCTGTGAAACCTGGACAGTCTACTAGCATCATGCCAGGAAACCGAATAATTTCCATTTGAATTGTCTTAGGAAGATTCTGAAGATCACCTGGCAGGATAAGGTACCAGACACTGAGGTCTTTGCTCAAACTAAACTGCCAAGCATTCAAACTGCTTCAGAGAGCATAACTTCAGTGGGTTGGCCATGTTGTTTGAATGCAAAAGTATGCTTGCCAAAAACACTATTTTATGAGAACTCACACAGGGCAAGCTTTCACATGGTGGTCAGAAGAAGTAGTACAGGGACACTCTCAGGGTCTCTCTCAAGAACTTTGGAATTGTGTGACAGGGGAGACACTGGCATGGGACCACTCAGCATGGTATGCCCACATCAGAGAAGGTGCTGTGCTCTCTGAGCAAAGCAGAATTGAAACAGCTCAAAAGAAATGCAGGATGTGCACATTTAGAGTATCCATCCCAAATGTTCACACAGACTATTTGTGCCCAACCTGTGGTAAAGCATTCTGAGCTTGTATTGGTCTGATCAGCCATAGTCGGATACCTTGAATCTTGACTCTAGCATAGTGATGTCATTTTGGTCTTCTTCGAGAACAAAGGACAGCAACCGACCACATAGACATTTGTCCTGTTTCTTTCCCAACCTTGCAGCTTTGTCCCTCAGTGACCTTTTAGGTTTTGGGCCGATTCTTTCTTTCCAGGGGGCCTAGTCTCATTCCATTCCCCTTCTCAATGATTCCAATCCTTATCCCTCTAACAAAGAGCCAACTAGCCATTGTCCTTCAATCTCAGGATCTTTTCTATGCCATGGAATATTTGCCTAAGCTGGAAAAAAATCTCTTAGGTTCTGTCTCAACAACTGCCCTGTTCATTTCATCCGATTCTTTTCATGATCTGCTGGTATGAGTGGCTGGACTCTTTACCCTTTCACACCTGAAGATCTGGACAGGATCCGAGAGGAGGGCTAGGAGATGGTTGTAGACTAATAGACTAATGCCTCTATACAGAAATGTTTGGTATAGTTTGTTTTTTCAGGTTATTCTCTGCAGAATAAACAATGTGATTATAGCATGCTAAGTCTTTGAATCTCTGAATGCAATAGACAGTGATTTGAGAAGGTGCATCACAGACTGTATGGACAGCTGAGCCAGGTACCGATGACATCTTTCATATTTTTATGTTTTAAGTAATATTTTATTTCATCCCCTAGAGTAATTTTAGATCCAGCTAGGAAGGGATTAGTTCAAAAAGAGGGCCTGGGCTTGCCTATAGGAAAGTCTGGGTGTTTGTTGGCTGAGTGCCCTCTGGTGGCCAAAGGGGATATTGCATGGTTTTAGAAAAAGACCATCTTGTCGAGGTGCCTGAGAGAATACTGTAATTTTCAATGCTAAGCTAGAGACTCAAGTAAAGGACTAACTTGTAGACAATTCACACACTGTACGCTCTTTATGGATAATTAACCCTGTCTTTCTCTAGCCTAGTGACGTATGAGTCACTACCAAAGGGACGCAAGTGAGAGCCAGTGTCATTTATTAATAACAATTTAATAGCCTACTGTGCTGTTATGCCAGGTACTAGGAATACAAAGATGAAATGAGACTGTCCCAGTTCCTTTACCACCCCCCCATCCACCAAGAATTTGCAATTGTATAGAGGAGCTTATAGTCTACATTTTGGATCTTTATTTCTCTTCCTTCCAAAGCTTAATCTTAAGCATTCCAAAAGTCTATGTCAAAATAATTTACCTCACTAGCTATAGACTAGCTTACCTCCAAGGACCTGTACCTTCTCCAGACAAAGTATAAAATCCTAGAAGTCCCACACTTTGATCTCTCCTTGCTCTCCTTTTTGGTAATTACCATTGATTCTTTCCTCTTTACATCAGGAGATCTGGAAGAGACCCAGGAAAAGGGCTATGTCTCCTCCTACTACATTCTGAGTTCTTCCAGGAGTGGAGAACCTGCAGCCTCAAGGCCACATGTGGCCTTCCAGGTCCTCAAGTGCAGCCCTTTGACTGAATCCAAACTACAGAAAAGTTATTAATATTGTTCTCAGAGAGTGTGAACCCCAGGACCACTGTGGTTAAAGCATTCAGTTTAATTCAGAAACTTTTTAAGCCATGTACTAGGCATTGTAAAATTCAAAACCAAAAAAAAAGTTTCCGTCATTTAAAACAAAAAATAAAAGTCTCTTCCATTAAGGAGTATACATTTTATTGGAAGCCTAACAGGAAGATAAAAATTCTGAAAAGCTAGTGGAAGTGTGAATGGATTGCCTTCTTGGCAATGGAGGACAGCTAAGGAGAAGGCCTGGAGAAGCAGAAGATGGAAGACACAGTTTGGGGTAAAGGCCAATTTGGCTGGAACATAGAATGAGTGAAAAGGAATAATATGAAATATGTCTACAAAGGTAGGCTGGAGCCTCATTGTAGAGGAATCTCTATTTTATCCTAGAGACAATAGGAAGCCACTGACACTTCTTGAACAGGGGAGTGACAGGGAGTCACTTATGCCTTAGGAAGAGTATTTCGGTAGCTGTGCAGAGGATGGATTGGAAAGGGAAGAGACTGGAAGTAGGGAGATCAAATAGGAAGCTAAACCACAATAATCCATGTGAAAGGTGATGATGGCCTGAACTAAAGCTTATCCCTACTGAGGTAATTTGCTATGACAGAAGAAAAGCTCATGGTGAGGGAGGAAGTAGGGATCTGGGAGAGGTGAGGATCATTGCTTGTAGTACTGGAGGAGAAAAGGAAAGACCTAGGGGTTAGTGTGGAGGCTGAGCTTAGCACTCTGCAACCCTCTAAGCCAAAAAGCAAAGGGAGGACTTTGTTTCGTCTCACGTAGAATGGGACCTTCTTGAGGGAAATGCATCAGGGAGAACACGGAGATAAACACTCAACAATTCCCTAAGCTATGTTCCTTCCTGGTCAAGGAAAAGGTGGCATACAGACACCTGTAGGTTGTATCCCTTCCTGGGGTGTTCAGGGCCAGCCTCTGGTTCCATAACTGGGGTCTGATGAAGTACTGGATACATGAAGAATCCTTAGATAAGACATTTTTTTTTTAACGTACTCTACAGGCCTGCCAGTCCTAGCTCAGATCCAATGGTACAGGTTCAGACCTAGGTGACCCTAGAGGAAAAGTTATGATTTGGAGTAGCCTCAGAAAATCTAATCCAGCTTGGTCATCCTTGGTCATGCATGATCTCCAAATGGTTGGAATGATATAGAAATAAACAAGGCACATGTCCATTTTTTGTAATCTGCCCTAATGTGCAGATGATTTGTGGTTTTCATACTTTTCTGGGGAAGTTAAAAGTATGTAGAGGGATTCAGTGGTATTCTGTGACGCACTAGAAATTGAGAGAGTAAGATTTTAGTTTGGAATAATAAAGCCACATTCTACTTTAATGGTGGGCTTGGGTCTTAACTCTGCAACTAGCTAGTTACATGACTTTGGACAAACCTTTTCATCCCTCTAGGCCTTAGTTTCCTCATCCATAAAGTGAGGGAAGTAGGCTAAAAGAGATTCCTTTTAACTCTAAAATTCCAATATTCTGGGAATTTTAACATATTGTAAAGCTTCTAGAATGTCAGCAGTACTTGATGAGATTGAAATATTCATTTGATTCCTATCTTAGGGTAAAGTTAAAAATGGGAAAGGGCCTTGAAATTAAAATGGATCAATTCCATATGTATGGGATGTATGATCCCATATGTGTGGCATATTTGACAATTGTGTCCTAGAAGAAGAGGAATTTGCTTATTTAGTTTGGCTGAAGGAGTTCAGTGTAGAAAGCCAACTTGTTGAATGAATGGGTGTGCCAAGGATGGATATGCCATTGTGGTTTGGATTTACCCTTGCATGAACTGAGATGACCTTCAAACTCCCGGGCCAGATGACCCATGTTCTTATCCTCGAGTAGATCCACGTATTCAGGCTGGCCTTGGAAGTGACATAGTGTTCCAGGAAGGGGAGCTCTGTATGAGGAGGGATTATCTGAGGCTATTATAGCCCTACCTGACCTCACAAGGTTGGTCTATGGAGTGGAAGGTCAAGGTATTCTTGACACTGGCACATCTACCTTGTTCAAGGAGCAGCCTGTTCTCTCCTGAAAACAGAGCAGACCCAAGTGGGCTAAAGGGACCATCTGGAGGCCTCTACTGATAATGCTGCTGCCCAATAGGCTCCAAAGACTACAATCCTTGCCCCAAACAGAAAAGGAAACCTTGAGGAAGAGGAAAATAAGGGTAGGAGCTGTGTCCTGTGTCATATACAAAATAGGTATGGAAGAGGTGACTAGTTGAAGCTGAAATAGAAATAGGCAGGTCTTGAGTGTGGAAAAGAAATATTTCTTCTGGGCTTTTTCTTCATGCATTTAGTGCTTCATTGGATAGCATATGGACTGAAGGCCTTTCTGAGATATAGGCCGTTAGGAAGGGGCATTGTTAGGGCCTTCATTTCTAGTGGTCTGAGCTTCTTTTGACTCTTCCCATCTTATCTGCAAAATTATTGTTTCATGAGAGACTCCAGTATGGGAAGGGTGAGCACTAATGGCACTCAAAGTTGAATTTTAAGGATAGGTTCTAGCAATCCCTCTATTACCCTTTTAGCTACTATCTCGTGTGGACCCCCAAATCCTTGAATGAGATCAGCATCACAAGATCATAGATGTAGAGCTGGAAGAGATCTTAGAGATCATCGATTCAAATCCTGCACTTAATGAATGAGGAAATTGAGGTCAGTGATGGAATCTTAATTTCAACATATTCCCATTTGCCATCTATCTCCTTATTCTCCCACAAGGGTCAAGGAGATCCATGGTTAGACATTCTGGTTGCTTAAAATCCTTATGGTAAACTCTTGGAGCACCGAGGCTTTTATCCAGAAGAGAGAGGGAAAGGAAACAGATGTAATGATGTTTACCTCATCCCCACTTAAGGCTCTGGGTGGGAAGATTTTTTTAAACTTTTATTTTAAGTATTTGCATTTTTATTTTTTGCTTCATGAGGTGACAATGTGATGAATACTTCACAAATACATCAACAAATCTTGAAGGTTATTTATGAAGTTATAGATGGGCCATGATCTGTATTGGTGGGGAGAAAACACAGATTACCAAACTAACAAGTAATGACCTATTAAACATGATACATATCTATTCAGAGGGGCTTCTGTTTAAGTTTCCTCCCTCATCCCTCCAACCAGAGTGGACCAAGGAAGAGCAGGTCTTTCCTTTGTATATTCCTCTTCTTCTCCATGGTAGAGCAGGCCTGAGCCACTGTGGAAATACCGATACTTTTAGCTCACCTTTCGAACTGGTAGGTAACATCTAGCTTTTCAATGAACTATCCCCCCAAGCGGTCAGACTACTGGAAACCTCACCATCTTCGCTAGCCCCAGGAACGTAGGGCTGAAAGGTACTGTCTTTCATACCCTGGCTCTAGATAAATTCTTTGGGGATCATGGGGCCGTAGATTTAGAACAGAGAGGGAATGTGGGGTTGCTAAGGCAGGGGTGATGTCACAGCAAGACTCACCAAAAAACCTACTCAAAGTTGTTCTTAGAACAATATTGCTGTTACTGAATACGGCGTTCTCTTGGTTTTACTCATTTTGCTCTTCATTATTTCTTGGAAAGCTATCCATGTTTTTCTAAGATCATTGAGCTCATCATTTCTTATAGCACAGTAGTATTCCATTACATTCATATACCACACTTGTTATATAACCCAATTGATGGGCATCCCTTCAATTTCCGGTTCTTTGCCACCACAAAGAGAGCTGCTATAAGCATTTGAGAACATATAGGTTCTTTTCCTTTTCCTAACCATTTTTGGAAATAGACCTAGTAGTGGTATTGCTGGATCAAAGGGTGTATATAGGCAGTTTAATAATTCTTTGGGCATAATTCCAGATTGTTTTCCAAAATGGTTACAAATGAAAGGTCTTTCAAAGGAACAGTTGGTAAATGGATAGACCAGAAAACCAATCAAGACCAAAGAAGTTAGGGCAAAAAGCACTTGCTTTGGAGGGTTGGGGGATTAAGGCGTCTCACCCAGGTACCATGATTTCCCTACTCATTCTGCCTCCATTTCCATTCATGAAGCTAAGCTGTGAATAGAATTCTGAGATCCAGTTCTTTTCTACGGAAGGCTCCAGCCCAGGAGTCGGGGCTAATTGGCTCCTATAGGAATGATCCAAGATAATTTACCATCTACGGTAGCTGTAATTGTCCTACACTAAGAAGAGAGAAGAAGTCTGACTGTCAGTGTGAATAATTGTACATTTAAAATGAAAAAAAATTGGTGGTCAATTAACATCGAAAAAAAAAATGAATATTCCCAAATACAATGACCAGAAAAAGAGGATCGCATAAGAAACTGTGATTCTCTATTATGTACAGATTTTTTTTAAGTCCATGTTAAATTTAATATGATAGTATCAACATTTCCAGGCTTATCTGGGGCTCCTTCTGAACTTTATTTTGTCTTCTTCAGTATATTTTTTTAATGTTTAGTTGGATGTTCTTTTCCTCCTTTTCTTTGTTTCTTCCCATCATTATCATTACTATGGCATAGTAGATAGAGAGCCAGCCTTGGAATCAGGAAGACCTGGGTTCCCTACCTCTTACACATTTGGCTATGTGACCCTGGACAAATCACTATACATCTCAGTGTTCTAGGCCAGAGGTGTCAAACTGGAGGTCTGCATGCAGGGCAGCTGGGAACATGTTAAAATGAAATTGGGAAATGTTTAACAAGATAAATAAAAATACAATACAATATAGATAATGTCAATTTGTGGTTTTCTAAGTTAATATGTGGTTAGCAGGGATCTATTTTAATTTGAGTTTGACACTACCAATAGAAGATATTCTTTTATTAGGTGGAAGGTTGGGCCAAAAGACCTCTAAGTTCTCCCAACAAGACTATTCTGTGATTATTTTCCCTGTAAATACCCATAATTTTGTCTTAGCACAGGGCAACCCACAGCTAGTACTGTTTCTATCCATCCCTCCATTTCTGAGATTCTTTCTGTCCTCAGCTAAATATACACTGTCAGAAACAAATGGTGCTATCAAGAAGATGGTCTGTTCATTTGAAGGCTTTTGCCATTTATGGTAATTTCTGCTCAGAAGGAAATGCTTTAAACTTCTAGTATTGTTTTTTGTTTTTTTTTTTGTTTGTTTGTTTGTTTTGGAGGGGGAAGATGACAAATTCTTATCCATAGACTTACATTATTTAGACGTAGAAGAGTTCTTAGAAATCATTTAGTCTAGTCTTCATTTTACAGATGAAGAAAATGAAGGGCCTAAGTGCTTTCCAGAAAATGCCAAAGCTAGCAAGTGGTATACCTGGAACATGTACTCAGGTCTTCTGATTTGAAGTTCAATTTTATTTCATTATATTATTTTGACTTTGTATTTGCTTAGTTTCAGGGTACATTCCTCACTCTTAAAAGTAATATGTAGCATTAAAAAATGAAATAAACTGAACTGCTTGGGGAAATTTTTTTGAGAACTTCATGCTATTCAAATGAGAAGAGGAGACAAAAGACCAGCCTTGGTGCTAGTCAAAATATAAATCACTGGATTATTGTCAGTTAATACTTGAAACTGAGGAATCAGGACAACCTAGGTTCAATGCTTGCTTCGGACATATATTGGCTGTACGGCCACTGGCAAGTCACAACCTTTCAGTGTCCTAGGTAACTCTGTAAGGCTATTAATTGCAGAATGGTTGCTAGATTGATAGAGGACATTTCCTCTTTGGGAGCTCCGTATAATGGTGAAATCACAGATCTGGACAAAAATAAAATTGAGGACACCTTATAATATTGCAAAACCAGCTTTGGGAGTAACTGCCATAGAATATAGAAAGGAAGAGGTGTGTGTGAAAAGGAAACTGCTACTGTAGGCTGGTTTCTAGGTTAAGTTCCTAGGATCATAGATTTAGAGCTGTAAGGGACCTTAGAAGCTATATAATCCAATCCTCTCATTTTATAGATCAGGAAACTGAGACCCAAAGAGATGGAGTGCCCAAGGTCACATACATAGTAAGTGGAAATGCTGAGATTTGAACTTAATGTTCTGTGACTCCATGTTCAGTGTTCTTTATGTTGTATCATGGTGTTGGAAAAATAATAATAACTCATGCTTGTAAAGCACTTTAAATTTTATACTTTGCCTACATTATCTTATTTGATGTTCATAAGGACTCTGTTGGTACTATTATCATCTTCACTTTACAGATGAAGACACTGGGGATCACAAAAATTAAGCGACTTGACACAGCTAGATTTTTGAACCTGGGTCTTCTAAATTCCAAGTTCTGCACTCAATCCACTGTGTCATATTCTCTCCCTATGAATGTCTTGCTGGGCCAGACAGTAGTGCTCAAATGACAATTATCTTCCAGCAATTTTATGAAAGCACTCACAAAAGACATCTTTATAGCTACCACAAAAGCTAGGTCTCTATGTGCTGGGTAAGAAAGACAGTTCATATTGGAGCTGTGAATTTGAAGTTACCTGATCAAATCTTAAGTATTAGCTAGCACCATAGTTCTGGTACAGCTAGACCCAAGGAATAATTTTGGTGTTTCAACATCAATTAGGCTGAATTCTAGTCTGTTCAACATATGGTCAGAATATTGTAGTCTCTGGGTTGGGTCTACCTGGTCACTCTATAAATTCATTCCTTCTATGCAAAAGTTTATAAGAAGATAGAAAAAAATTGTGATCAAGAGCATTGAAGGCATATGGTATATATATATATATATATATATATATATATCCTTCACTTTAAGAGTGGGCTCAGAGGTTGAATTTAATGACAATCTGGTGCCTACAGAATGAAAGGAAAATTTGAAGAAGAAACTCAGTATTAGGACTCTTGTATTTTCACAGCATGAGTGAAATGTCCCCATGGAGTAATGGGAGGGGGAGAGAACAAAGCATTTGTTGTTTTTGTTCAGTTGTGTCTTACTTTTTATAACCACATTTGGGGTTTTCTTGACAAAGATACTGGAGTGGTTTGCCATTTCCTTCTCTAGCTCATTTTACAGAGGAGGAAACTGAGGCAAATAGGGTTGAGTGGTTTGCCCAGGGTCACACAGCTAGTAAGTGTCTGAGGCCAGATTTGAACTCAGGAAGATGAGTCTTCCTGACTTGAGGCCTGGTACTCTGTCCACTGAGCCACCTAGCTGCCCAAGCATTTGTTAAGCAACTACTATGTGCCAATTATCCCAGAGTCCACCTCAATGACTCCCACTCACGTCAAAAGTAGTTTCAGAAGATTTTCCTTTCAGAGATAAAAGACCTCATCTCTGAAGGAAAAACCCTGCAGTCCAAATGCTTTTCTCATAGTGATGGTATGGAAGATAATCTGGAAGATCTGGATTAAGATACACTAGTATTCTATTCCACAAAGTCAAGATGCCCTGCCTGGATTTTTTATGAGGTATGTAGTAGTTTTCAATGCAAAATCTCCACTGAAGAGGCTATCAGAATCTAAGTGTAGCAGAAGATAAAGAAAGGACAGCCTAGTAAACTTACAGGAACTGCCATGTTTCAATGACTTAGACAGAAAGGAGTTGGAGATATGAATAATCTTGGGGGTTGTTATACTTGAATGGTCTTGTTGTCTTTTGGAAAACACTGAAAGAACATTTAAAAAGACAAATGAAAGTGTTAGATCAGGTAGAAGACACTGGCCTGAAGTTGTTAATTGACAAATGCTGTATCTACAAAGGTTCTGTCAAATACTGTTACATTCTCAGTAGGAAGTGAAAACTGATTTAGAGAAGATGGTACTTGTTAACTGGTTACAACCAAATAACATTAAAGAACTAAGGGTTTTTCCTAGGATTTTGTGGCTGTTCTTAAGAAATAGGTGAGGAATTATACTACTATCACTTAGCCACTCAATTACCTCTCTCACTCATGAGTACATGGTTGGGAAGAACTGAAGGCAGAAGGGCAATAAAAGGCAATGTGAGCTGGTCCCTTTAATATCATTTCATGATCATTTGGATAAGAAATGCGAATGAGCTTTTAAGGACCCGACCAACTGTCTCACTCATGCATCAATATTAATCTCTGCAAACTGACACAAGTCCTTTCTACTACACTCTGAGTCTAGCCTGGAAGGCTTGAAAGTAGTCTTGTATCCAGACAGTAATGACCATTAGAAACTTATTACATTTTCCAGTAGAAAACTTACTGATAGTGAGTCTCATTTTCCCATACACAAATTAAAGTTCTTGAGTTTGTGGACTGTCACTAAGAAGTTCAAAGATTATGTATATAGAGCTCACTTTCAAATATGGACTGTCAACAATCCACTTCCATTTTGACTAACACTAAGTTGGATTCTGCTTTTGTAGAAATGGGAAAGGGCATTAACCAGTTATGAGTGAATGAGGCCAAGTAAGACTATGAGTACGGATGCTCTGTTCTGTAGTCTATGAGTCTAAAGTGATGCAAACAGTTATTGAAAGAATGAAGGTGACCTGTGACAAGAAGGGAGATAGGTCACCTGAAAGTATATTTGAAATTTTCGGTCCCTCAACTGCCTTAACCCCCAGTACCTACTCCTGGACTTTACCTCAGCCCCACCCAGGGAGGGGGACACATTTGATTTCACCATTACTCACAAGGGTCCCATTTCCATAATCATGAATTCTGAAATTCTTTTGTCTAATCCTAACTTGCTATCATTCCATCACTTCCTATTAATTACTCCTCCTAAACCTATTTTTCATACTCACAGTCACCTCCATTCCCTCATTACTTCACTGCTTTTCCTGTCTATCACCTCTGCTTTTGCCTCTCTTTCCTAGAGGGAAACATACAACCATCTTGACTGGATCCATCACAAATTTATGTTATCTAATCTCAACTGGTCCCTCACTGCAGCAAGGCAATCCTTTTACTCCTGCCCAACTGATTCTCAACTGATTGTCTATTGAACTCATAGAGGCTGGTACAAACTTTTTCTTCTCTCAGACTTCCAACAGCATGTCTCCCCCTACCCCTCAATTGACCATCTTGAAACTTCTACTAGAAAAATAAGAGGTCAGTTGCCATCAGGTTCCTCTTCTTCACTTCTCTATTCTCAAAATCTATTGATATCATCCTCCATTCTCAACTGTTCCTTTACTTCACCCTCTGATGAGGCAGTCCTTCAGGAAGCCAAGGTCAAGCCCTCTACATGAACCCCATTATCTCCAATCTCCTCAGGCAGTTTGCACCCAGAATCAATCCTCTGTCCCTCAATCTTTAATCTCACCTTATTTACTGATTCTTACCCTGTCTATCCCATCCTGTTAACACCTAATATACCCAGTCCTCAAGCCTTAAAAAAATCCCTCACTTGACTACCAATCCCCCAAGCTACCATCCCGTATTTTTTTTCTTTCATAGACAAATGTATTGGTAATTAAGGTGGGACTTTTTTGTTACTGTTTTAGAAATGCTAAAGTAATCAAATGCCTTTGCTTAAGCCTTACTAGGTACAAAGCCCCAGGCCCACACCCTTTTGCTGACTAGGTTTACCTCAGGCTCATGCCCTTTTGCTGATTGGGTGTGAATCCTTTGAGCCCTGAACAGAGATCATGGCATTCTGTCTGGGGCTTTCACTCCTGAAGGAGTGTTGATGTGGAGACTCTGGGCAAGCCGTAGTTAAGAGCTCCCCATCTTGTGAACCCAGATGTTGATGCTTTCCTGCTAACTATGAATTGTGATTTGGTTTGTTTCTAATGTATGTTTGCAATTTGTTTGTATTTGCTCTGAAGTTCAGGTTGCTGGCTTTTCCTCCTGAACTACACGTGAATGGTATTTGTATGTTGGATTAAAGTAAGATTGTTAACCTCTTAACGTTACTTTCCTTAGTAAAGCAGATCAAAACAACCTATGCTGGCAGCTGTTGTTGCTGGTCTTGTTGGGTCTTATACCCCACAACAGCTGCTAGCCGAACTGTTCCAACACCAAACTTCCAGAAAAAGCCATTTACTCTCACATCTCAATCCTTTGCAATCTGTCCTCCAACTTCATCACTCACCTGAAATTGCTCTCCAAAGTGACCAATAGTTTCTTCATCACCAAATCTGAGGGATTTTCATTAATTCTCATCCTTCTTCAGTTCTATGTAGCACTTGACAGTGTTGACTTCCCTCCTCTCCTGGATACTCTGGGTTTTTGTGATGCTCCTCTCTTGATTAATTTACTATATTTCTGACCATACCTTCTCAGTCTTCCTTGGTATATCATCATTTGTATCTGCCCCCTAACAATACCCCCAAGGCTGTGTCCTCTTTCTTGGTGACATTATCATCTCCCATGGGTTTAATTATCTTCCCCATGCAAATGACTCCCAGATCTAGATATCTAGCTCAAGTCTCTCCTGAATTCTGGTCTTGCATCACCAGTTGCTCATTAAACATTTTGAATTGGATGTTCTATGGGCATATTGAACTTGATGGGTCCAAAACAGAATTTATCTTCCTTACCCCCCAAATCCACTCTTCTTCTTAACTTTCAATAATTCTGTTCAGGATACCACCATCTTTCCAGTTATTCAGGCTTGTAACCTTGGAGGTATCCTCAGCATCTCATTCTCATTTATGCCACATATTCAATCAACTGGCAGTTTTACATCCACATCATTTTTGTCTATCCCATTCTGTATTCCAAAGACTACCACCCACTTTAATCCTTTATCATCTCTTATTTGGACTCTTGCAATAAACTCTTAATTGACCACTCTGCCTTGTCTTGGAGAAAGTTAGGTGGCACTGTGGATAAAACTCTGGACCTGGAGTCAAGAAGACCTGAGTTCAAATCCTGCCTTAAACACTTGCTAGCTGTGATGCTGGTTGTCACTTAATCTCTGTTGGTCCCAGTTTCCTTGTATGTTAAATGAGAATTATAGCAGCACCTACTTCCAGAGCTGTTGTAAGAATAAATGAGACATCTGCAAAGTGCTTTGTAAACCTGTATGTGCTACATAAATGCTAGTTTTATTGTAATCGTCTCTCCCTCTTCAAGCAATCCTTCCAACAGGAGCCAAGGTGATGTTCCTAAGGCACAGATTTGACCATGCCACTTTCCAATTCAATAATCTAGTGGCTGTTCTCTCTAGAATCAAACATACATCCTTCCTTCACAATTTGGCTCAAAGCTCTCTCTTCAGTCTCTAGCACCCTCCCCACATATGCCTCATTTCAACCAAACTGGCCACCTTGCAACAACAAGGTTATCCACAACAGCTCAGTTTCCATCTTTGGAAAGGTTGCCTCTAATGCCTTGAATGCACTCCTTCCTCACCTTCATCTCTTAGAAGCCCATCCCCTTCAAGGCTTGGTTTAAGTACTACTTTCTACCCGAGGCCTTTACTGATCCCTCTAGCTTCTAGTGCCTTTTCCACCCCCATAGAACCTTGTATTAATTTTGCATATACCTTACTTACATTACATACATGCTGTCTCCCCCAGTAAAATCTAAGTTTCCCAAAGGCAGGGAATTTTATTTTTGTCTTTCTATCCCCAGGGATTAGCACAGTGCCTGACACGCAGCAGATACTCAATGGTTATTAATGTTATTATTTTATTCACTACCTGCACCTATTAGATGTATGTAAGTCTAATGTATTACATAGTTGGGATGATCATCTGTGACTATTAAAATCAAGTTATATCACAACCTATGCAACCTGTCTGGGGTTGACATGTACCTCTTCCCAGGCTATCCAGCATGAGGAGGCTGGGCAAGGGGGTGGGGGGAGGGCTGGGCAGAACAAGGAGGGAGAACATGTCAGACTGAGCAAGAACATACACACTTTGGTGTAATAGAAGAGATAGGAAATTATGGTGGTAGCCTGATTTACAATCCTGATGATTTCTTAATTGTTGTTGTCATTTGGTCGTGTCCAACTCTTCATTATCCTATTTGGGGTTTTCTTGGCAAAGACACTGGAGTGGTTTTCCCTTTGCTTCTCCTGCTTATTTTACACATGAGGAAACTGAGGCAAACAGGGTTAAGTGACTTGCTCAGTCACACAGCTAGTGTCTGAAGACGGATTTGAACTCAGGTCCTGTGGACTCCAAGGCCAGTGCCCTATCCACTGTGCAACCTAACATATGACTTTTAGTATTGATGCCAGTGTACTCTTTGTAGACTAGAGCCAAATAAGAACTGAAGGCATGGCCAACCTGAGTGACTTGTAGCAGTGATGACAATGATCGAAGCAGGGACCAGAACACAGGCTGATGAGGAAGGATAGCATCCATGTGTGATCTAGCCAAATACCCTCAGTGACTAATTCTGCCATGGCTAGTTAATGCTGCTCCCTCCTTGTGGTGGAAGGAGAAAAGTTTGATTTCAAGCACTTGAATTGTTTCGTTTTCAGTGGGTTTTGGCTTGCCTGTGACAAAGTGGGGAAGTTTGAATTTGAGCTCCAAGGTTTTTGGCGGCCTCATCTAGGAAGGATTTGTAATTTGAAAGGCTGCTCATGCCTAGTGCCTTTGATTTTTTCCCCTTCTTAATGTTATATTTCAAGAACTGTGTGTATCTCTGTTACAGTTTTAGGAGTAAATTCCATTGAAACAGCGGGCACTGGAGGAGTGGCATTTTTGTCCCCTAGTGGGTGGGGGCATCAAGCCAAGATTCTGAGTGAATAAAACTACACTAAAACCTTAAAGATAAGCAAAGCCACCACAAAAGGGGAGAGGCTAGGGAAAAGAGGGAGCCAGCTTTCTGACAGCCCTAGCCCCATTTAGGGTTCAATGCAGTGCAAATCCCATGAAGATGAGCACTGGGTTGACAGCAAGGTCCTCATGATAATTATATGGGACCTGGTCAATGGCCCTCCTTGGTAATTAAAATTCTATAGTAGTGAAATATTCTGCCCTAACTATAGTATTCCACGTGGTTCTTTCAGTCAAGGCCTATCATGTCAGTCTCAGAGTTGTTTCCTTACTTTGTATGATATAGTAACACATGACATGTATGATATAAAATCCTAAGACCCCTTTAAATATTTTCCCCACATTCCTTGAATTTTTTCACTTCATCACGATTTTTAAAAATCTCACCATCAGAAGTTCTTTCTTTTAGGTTAACCCAGATTCTTCTAAAATTTACGAATGTGTTTTACCCTGGGAGGGTAATTCTGGAACTCGGGGTATTGTTAGGGAGGGCAGATGTAGGGCACTGAAGGGTGGGATTTTGGACAACCAGATGCAGTACTGAGAACCTGGTGGTGAGAAGAAAGAAAGGGGAACAGAAAGGAAGGTATGTGGGATTTAGGGACAAATTTTGTCTTTTCACACTTTTGACTAGAATCAATCCCACTTCTAGTCACTTAAGTGACCAATCTTTACCATAGGAACAGAGGTTTCTGTGAGTTTTATAAAAAAGGATGGGTAGAGGATTATCAGTTGGAGAACCAGCTTTTAAAAGTACAGACTAAGAATGGGAAAAGGTTCATGAGTCAAGGACTTCCAAATGGCTAAAAAAGCAAGGTTGATTAGGAGTGGGGGGGAGTGGGAGATAAATCAGCAGAGGACACCTTTGTTCTTTCCTAAAATGTCTTTGCATATTAAGCATCCCAAGTTCAGTAAGAGGTTCCATGCACATTTTTCCCTTGAAAAAATACAACTGAGACAAAGTGAGAAGTAGCTACAGTTTAATACAAACCTGCACCAGAACACAATGTGTTGGGGTGTTTTTTTTTGTGGTGGTGGTGGTGTTTTGTCTGAAACAGGTGGCTAAAGCATAGGAAAAGTGTGTCATTTTGGGACTGACACATTCTTAGCACCATAACATTTACGGAGGCATAAGGAAAGTCACTTGGGTGTCTGGGCTGTGGGGTGGTTCCATGCTGACCCCAGACCATGCCTGCCGCCTTTGCTGCTGCTGGAAGAAGGTTTTGGTTTCAGTTTGGTTCTGTTGGTTTCTGGGTCAGAGTCCAAAAAGCCCTCATCACGGTACAGACTTGACAGAGACCTACTGTGGATTCCTAGCACTACACACGCACACACACACACAGTAGTAGCACAATGTTCCCATAACACAACCCCACAAACCTAGAGAGCAGCTAAGGCAAGAAAAACAGCATTTATTCCAGCAAGTACAAGACCAGTTTGAGAGCTGCATTCAATGCAACCAGAGACCCTTTTACATTCCAACCATGAGAGACAAGTATGTCTTCCAGGTGGCTCTGGGCTCTGTAAAGGGGCAAGGAGAAGCGGGACTGGGGGAAGAGGAGACACTGGCTATTTCTTATGACATTTTGGACCACCTCCTGATTTTTCCAGCTAGAAGCTTTTTGGTGTGGGCAGGTCATGGATAGAGGTCAGGAGGGTTGGGGTGCGATGGGGGAAACAACAGCTTCTCAGACCTGCAATTTTGGTGAGAGAAGGAATGTGGTTCCACTGCTCCCCTTTCTCCCTCCTCCCTGTACTGGGCACTTTAATTCTAAAATTCTAGTATTGGGACCTGTATGGAAAAGCTCTGCCAGCAAAAATATGTGGTAGTTCTGGCCTGCCATGCTGGTCAGCTCTCTCCTATGCTCTTTGGCATCTGCCCAGTCCCACTGCATAGAAAGTGGGGAGAAAGGTAATAGCTGTCTTATTCAGGACCACAGAGAGACTAGAGACCAGAGCAGCCATAGTAGGCGTTTATAGCCTTATGGGGTTAAGTTGGAATTCACTCCCCACCTCAGCTGCAGTCATTACATGCTGGGTCCTGACCAACCTATTGCCTACTTGGCCGCCACATCTATAACCCCCTGTAATCTCCTTTGGCCCCACCAACTATTCCCCTTTCATCTTCTGGCTAGCTGTGACTCGCCCTCTCCAGTGTGCTAATGAGAGACTGAAATTGGGTTGGGAGTAGAGGCTGGGTGTAAAAATGCCACAGCAGGCTAGAGTTCAAAACACAAAACAAGCTTCTAATATCCTACTAGTCTTAGCTTAGACACAAAGGACTTAGTTTTAAGGATGTCTGCATTAGACTGAATGGCCATAAGAGGAAAAAAACAACCAAACAAACGCAGGTATGCCCTGCCAATATAATTCACTTGGGAGGCAAATTTTGCAAGTGATTTTGCAATTATTTGGTGAGGTTTGGCAACCAGAAGTTGTCTCATGCCTCCTCTCCACAGCAAGGGTGCAAGATCAAAGCTGTTGGGGGAATTCTGGCAACTTCTGGCCTGAAACTAACAAGGGGGCATTGCTGAGCTCCTATGAGAGCTTGGGAGCTATGGGGGATTGGCTTCCTGTGAGCTCTAGGAGATGGAAGACTGGTCTAAGCAAGAGCAGGGCTAAAACTAAGAAACTGGAATAGAGCCCAAGAAAAGAAGGGTATCTCCCGGCCTGGGTAACTCCTCTTATCCTTTCTTCTGTCAAGAGAGAATGTCACTCAGTAATAGATGGAGACTCCACCCTTATGTAGTTGAGGTCTCCAATGGGTCTGAAAAGCCCAGTTGGTCTTCAATGTTGGAAGGCAGACCGTCTCTAAGATTTCATTTCCTTTCAAGTAAAGAATCCCCTCAATGTTGGGGAAGGGCTTGACTGAGACATAAGGAATCTTGAGAAGAGGATGGCAGCAGGCAGGGATGGGGGTGAGGCTGGCTGGAGGCACAGGGGAGGGGGTGAGGCTGGCTGGAGGCACAGGGGTGGGGGTGAGGCTGGCTGGAGGCACAGGGGTGGGGGTGAGGCTGGCTGGAGGCACAGGGGTGGGGGTGAGGCTGGCTGGAGGCACAGGGGTGGGGGTGAGGCTGGCTGGAGGCACAGGGGTGGGGGTGAGGCTGGCTGGAGGCACAGGGGTGGGGGTGAGGCTGGCTGGAGGCACAGGGGTGGGGGTGAGGCTGGCTGGAGGCATAGGGGTGGGGGTGAGGCTGGCTGGAGGCATAGGGGTGGGGGTGAGGCTGGCTGGAGGCATGGCCACAGATGTCCTACATACAACCTTATAGGACCCCGTAGCTGCAGCCCTCCTGCCTAAACTCCCTCTCTTCTTATCGATACCCTTCTCCCTTCCTACTTCTCCTTTTCCCCCTCTCTTGAAAGGCAGGAGGGTTCTCACCAGTCACAAAGGAGGACAACCCAGGCCTCTGCCTGAATGCTCTGGCCAGCTCAGGGAGCTCAGCAAGAAGAGGGTAAGACCATACAAGTCTGAATTTTTTAAATAATAGATGCCCAGGCCATTCTTATAGGATCAGGTTCCTGATTTTGGTCCACGTGAGGATCTGGGAGCTGTGTCCTTATCTATCAGGCTTGGGGGAGGGTGGATCCAGGACTTTTTTTGCCCTTTAACCATCGGGAACACCCAATGTGGGGGACAGGAGGATGGGGGCTTTTCTATACCTGCCCTGCCTCTTGGGTTGGTGTTGACTGCAGCATCTCTTGAGGATCATGTCTATCCTCATTTCTATCCTAACGCTAAGTGACACAAAGCACTGTTTTTTTTTTCACATGATGCACTAACAAATCAAACCAAACCACTGCTCAAACCAAACGTGCAAAACAAAATCATTTACACGCGCATGGCACGAGGCCTCGCACCAGCTCCCAGCTCTTTCTTCTTGGCTGCTTGTTCTTTGTAAGTGTGGGAGGGTGACTGGAAGGAAGAGGGAGGGGAAGAGGGAGCTGGCAAAGGGTTCATTTGCTTCATCTGTATAAATGCCTTGGCTTGGAACAGGGACCACTGATGAACTCAGTAACTATGGGATGGGGCGGGAGTCTTAGACATGGCTGGGGAACAAAGACTCTAGCAGGATCGGGAAATATGGTTACCAAGGAGGGGGAAGTGACAGGAAGGAGCATGGGAAGGAAATAGGGAGGCCTTTTCTTTTGAAACACTTCTGCCAAAGTGCCCTGGACATTGGCTGGCCAGGCTAGGAAGAAGACCATTCAAGCTGGTGCTTTCTCACAAAGCAAACAGCCTGAGGCAAGTGTGAGAGTTGGGGCGAGGTTGCTGCCTATGCATTGCGGTCAGTGCATAGTGCCGGGTCCCCCCTGGCCCACAGATGCAGCCTGCTGAGGCCAGGAAAGGAAAGGACTACAGCAAGAGGAGCATCGTCCCAAAGTGCTTGTTAGGATTGGCTCAAAGCATAGTGAATGACGTTTCAGACATGTGAAGTGCTCCCAAGTGTCCTGTGTGCCCTTCCCTTCCCCCCCCTCCCGCCTTCTCGGGTGTTGGACTGTCTGGCCCAGCCTCCCCATGCAACCTGCAGTGGTGGCCAGAAGGTGGGTTGGCTGGCTGCTGCTGCATCCTTAGTTGGGAGGCTGGTCAGCGTCTTTACCAAATGCCGCTCGACCTGCCACCGGGGGGAGCGAGAATCCGAGCCGAGGCTCGCTTTGGAACATGGTCATCGATTTGAGAACCTGTAAGGGCAGAAGAGCAGAGGGTGAGATGCTGCTAACTCTCACTTAGATTGCTTTCATTAGATTGTAAACTCCCTGAGGGGAGGGATTGGTTTTTTTTTTTTGGCCTCTTTTTGTATTCCCAGCACTTAGCACAATGCCTGGCACATAGCAGGTACTTAATAAATGTTTACTTACTTATTTCTTATTGATTGATTCATTTGGACAGCCCATTCTATATTCTATAGATCTGCCCTGGGTACCCAGGGATTCTGGTGGTGTGTACCAAGTCAAAGGGTCTGAGCAGGCAGGGACCCCTCTCTTGGAAAGGGTCTGCTAACATATAAATCCACCTTACCAAACTTCAAAAGGTTGTTTTCATTTCAAAAATCTTTCACTGTACTGAGAAATTAAAGAGCCAGACCCCAAAGCCCCTGGATAAAGGGATACCAAAACTTAGTTATTAAAAGAGATTCACGAAACCCAGTAGAACCAGCTGATTTCTAGCTCTAGACTGCCAGCACAGGATTGATGTCCAGGTCATTGAGAGGGCCAGGGAACAGTTTTAATGTGGTGAGAAACACAAATATCTCAGAGCTAGACAGTTTCTCAGAAATATAACCCATATTCAATAATCCTGTCTACAATTTCCCTGATAAACGGTCATCCAGCCTTGGTTCCAGTGTTGGGGAACCCAGCCCATTCTACTTCCAGATAGCTCTAATTGTCAAGAAGCTTTTCCTGAAATCTAACCTATATCTGCCTCTCAATGACTTTCTCACACTGCTCCTAGTTCCACCTTCTATGGCCAAGTAAACAAGTGTAATCCCTCTTCCACATGATGGCCCTTTAGATACTTGAGAAACGCTCTCATGCCTTTCTTGAGTCTTCTACAAGCTAAACATCCCTGGTTCCTCCAACTACATCTTATAGGGCAATCTCTCTAGATCTCTCACCATTCTCATGGCTCTCTTCTCCTAACTGTCTATTCTATGACCTCCCCAACCTTGAGAACTCTCTAGCACATGTAAAAGCAATACTTTTTTTTTTTTAGTTCTGCCCAGAAAGCCGGGGATTGGTGGCTCAGACAACTAGGGTGAGGATAGAGGGTCTATTTCCTTCTGGGCAGAGAATGGAGAGGGCCATATATGATTCTGCATGGGGAAGGGTTTATTTTCTACAATTGTGGATGCATTAATTTAATGAAGCCCTGGGGTAGTTGGTGGTTCTGGTAGACCAGAGGGCAGGAGGAGATGGGTAATCAATACAACTTGCACCCTTTCAGTTAGGCTGCATGATGGTAACAAGAAACCATCAAATGTGTGGGCCAGTGGCAAACATTCTGAATCTCAAATAAAGTACCATCCCCCACTTTTTCCCACCACACACTACAGAGGGGTGGGCTTCCTCTTCTATTTTGTTTTCCACTCCTTATGACTGGTGGGAGCAATGACAGCAGTGGAAACTTTCTCCCCTGCCAGAGGGTTTGGATTCTTTTGCATACCTCTGACAAGGTAATATCATGACACTATATAGGCACTGAGAGAAGCAGGAAATTCTTAGAAAAGAGAGGTTAAAGACTCCTACTCCTGAGAACAAAATATACAATGATTACAAAAGAAAGCTGAATTCTGGGTAATGGAAAAACTAGTGAAGGTCCTGGAGGAGAGAGCTTGTAACAAACCTTTTCCTTCACAGCAGAGAAGTGGGGAGAAGTAGTCCCTCACTAAGACAGAATATTAGACCATATTAGACACTGTCAGACAAGGTTTCTAGATTGGATATTTTTCTTAATTTTTTTTTTTGGTCACAAAGAAGGGCTCAATATAGGTGGTAGGTGGTTGGGAAATAACTACGATAAGTCACTAAATGACCAGTCACTAAGCTGTGCATACCCCCTTTGGCCAGAGGTGGTCAGAAGGGAGAAAAAAAATATATTCTGGTTAAATGAAAAATAAAATTAAAATTTCTTAAAAAGGAAATGACTAGGATGTAAATACAGGGTCAGGTTCCTCATCTGTTAAGTTAGGGGTTGTACTACATGACCTCTGAGGTCCCTTTTAACTCTAAATATATTAAATTATTTCAATAAGCATCAATAGAAATACTTTTTTCAAAGGAGAAAAGACCCTTTCTACTCCTGGTTCAGTGTATCAGATCCTTTCTCAATCCAATTACCATGCTGCTACAGCTGGTGAGACTCTAGAAATGAAGTCAGATGAAGCATCCAATTATGGAGCGCCAGGAGAGCGGTCCTTTCTAGGGGAGAGATGACAGTGGATACAGTTCCTCCCAAGGCAGAGTAATTTGGAGGCCTCAGCACATTTTATAAACTTCAGAATCTCTGAGCTTGCTATCAAGAGGTAGCAGCTTATCCATACGTAGCTACTACATGTCAGAACATATGAAGACACCATCCTCGTCAAGAAGCAGCCCATGGCCCCAGGAAGTTGACTGGAGGAATTAGAGACGGGCTCCCAGAATCCACAGGGATGACAACCACCAGGGCACTGAGACAGTGCTACAGTAGACCTTGCTATATACAAGACCCTCAAAAAGATGGAAAAGAAGGAGACTTGCTGGGCTGGGAAACACTAGATGTTGGTCCAAACCTGGCAAAGTCTCAGGTGAGAAGGTCTTGGATATATCCAGAAGATCCCTCTCTTTCTTTCTCTCATCTCAGCATCCGTCTAATGTAATATCTATCTACATAAGAATTTTGAGGCAATGAGGTGTAGTGCTTAGAGAGCTGGCCTCACAGGCAGCAAGACCTGTGTTCAGGTACTGTTTTGGATTCACATTGGCTATATGAAGCTGGGCAAGTCACTTAATCTCTTAGGACCCTAAACAAGTCTAAGACTGTAAGTGGTAAAGAAGGCAGTGATCTACACTGACAAAGGGAATCAGCTCCTGGGGAGTTCTCTAGTCACAAATCAGATTGTGTCCTTGCCTGCTCCAAAAAACACTTCGCTATGCTATTCTAGCACTTGCTACTAGAGAGTGGGGGAAGGGATGAACAGGTACCTCAGGCAAAGTTTCCTACTACCTGATGTAGCTGTATCAGTTTCTTCTCTTCCCTCTGCCCTCCCTCCCACCCTGCCCCTCCCCGGGACCCAAGTGCTGATACCACACTGTGCTGCCCTTGCTCTTACCAGACAGGCTGAAGCTGGACTCGTGAAGGTCCCTCATGCCCCCATGTCGAGTGACTGGCCGAGTGGGAGTGTCTGCAAGTGGAGTTCCCATCTCTTTTTTCCCAGCATGCACAACCACAGCTACATCCCCCAGGTAGGGAGTGCGGTCCACTCCCTTAACCTTTAAGCTCTAATAAGGGGGGGGGGGGTGAGAAAAAAAAAAGACAACACCATCAGAGCCAAGTGGTTTGACTTGGGGCTTCTTCCAGGGATGTTCTTGGTGGCCTACAGAATACTGTATATAGCCACACTCACCTCATTTTTATGATAACTCTATGTAGCCAAAGATGTATACATTCTGATTTCTAAGGAAGAATTCTTTTTCTGTGTCCTTGAATTGTGTGTGAGTGTGTAGAAAAAGCCCCAGGCTCATCTCCAACAGTAGGGAGCCCCAAGGGTAGAGCAGAGGTACCTGCTGTCAATGGAGTATATAGCTCCTGGAGATATTAAAAATTAAGAAGCACTGCTAATATAGAATTAAAACCAAATAAACTGGGTGGTAGTTCATACACATTCCTATTGCCTAACATCTAAAAGGCAATGACACTTATTGTCATTGTAATTTCATTATGGAAACGGCTCTTATATAAATATTTCATCTCCTGGCATTGTCCCTTTGAAAAGGGAGGCATCTCTCATGTCTGGACTGCTCTCCCTTCTAGCTTTCTCCTCTTGAAATCTCTTGCTTTCTTCAAGGCCCAGCACAGGGGCTGTCCCTTACAAGAGGCCTTTTTTGATCTGAAATCCATCAGTTGTTAGTGACCCCCTCCCCATTACTTTGTATTTACTTATCTGTCTACATATTGTAATTCTTCAAACTTTTTCCCCCTCCCCATCATGCCCCACCAGCATGGCACCTGGCACCATGCCTCAAACATAGAAGGCACTGTATAAATGCTTAATGTATTGAATTGATTTCAACACTGATTTCGAGGATTGACCCAAAGAGATAAACAATTCTTTCAGAAAATTTGCCATGCTGCAGGTGGAGAGACACAACTTATGGGTGGGTACCTATTTCCACTACAGAGCACCAATGTTTAGAGGAAATTATTCATTCAGCATTTAAAATTTAGATTGTGGAAACAATATGCCAGGGTTGTATCTTACTAGCTGGTTAGGATGATTTGGCTGGTTCCCTTCTTTGCAAATTGTAAAACTGCTCTCAAGGGGATGACCGTCTTAATCAAAGGAATAAAGAGAAGCATTATGTAAGAGACCTCAGAGAAGACCATACTTAAAAATTGTTAATAAGTAGAGGAGAGAAAAATGAATGGCCTCATTAAAGAAATATGATGTTGTAAATTTTAGTTTTTTAAAATACTGGTGTATCAAATTTCCCCATAAGTCTTGGAAGTATCCACTATCACAGACAAGTGAAGCTGACCCTCTCTAATCCTACAGCAGCCAAAAGTCTATCATCTTTTCCTGTGCTCTCAATGAAATAGATTTCCTAGTGTAGGGGTAAAATTAGGCATATATCCTATGCAGATCCATGCTACTTTGCATTCTAAGGATAAGGCAGGGGAGGTGCCGTATTCACGTTCTACATAATTCAGTGATGAAGAGAAAGGCTCTTTTTCTTTCTTACCTTAATCTCAATTTCAGGTTATGGTTTTTTGGTCCCCAGTAAACACTGAGATTAGGTCACCTGTGTGATAATTTAAATTCTCTCTCTCCCTCTCTCATACACACAAACACATGTATATTTAGAACTGGAATGGACATTAGAGGTCACCTAGTCCAACCCGCTCATTTTACAGATGAGGAAACTGAGGCCCAGAAAAGGGATGTCTAAGGTTGTACAAGTAGGTCACACAGAGTCAGCCAGGGAGGCAGGCAACAAGCATTTATTAAGGGCTTATATGGGCCAGACACTTTGCAAAGCACCGAGGATACAAACACAAGCAAAAAGGGAAGACAGTCCTCTGCCCTCATGAAGCTTACATCCTCATGGGGGAAGGAAACACACAAATGGCTGCTAGAAAGCTGTGGGTAGGGGTGGGGGAAAGTATCTGTTTTTGAGGAGTAGGGGAAAAATGCTGGCAAAATCTGCAAAGTCAGAAGCAGAGGAATGAAGCATGGTTGGCCTAGGTGCCTCCCTTAAATGGAGGCCAAAGAGGGAACTCACAAATGGCAGAAAGGGGGCTGGAGGGAAAGAAGGACGTTTCAGGGTGAAAAGTCGTCTTCTGCTAAGCTGGAATTTGTCCTCGGGGCTTCTGGCTCTGAATCTAGGACTTTTCCATAGCATCATACTAGATACAGATGCTGGATGAGACCAGTGTAGCTATAAATATCAGTAATAAGCTAACTTGTCTCCTTGAAGAGTATTACATAGGAACAAGGCTCTGGAAGATGCTGGAAGCAGATATGGAACATGATAAGCTATCACATTCCTTTTATGTAGATCTCCATTGACTTCTAGAATGCTAAACTCCAAAGCTTGAGATAAGGGATGTCAGGGGAGAGAAGGAGGAGCAAAACAAGTTTCCTTTGGAAGAAAGTAGAACTTTCTGCCCCTCTGAGATCTTCCTTAATGGATGTAAAGACTCTTTGTAATTAAAAAAAAAATGCAGGTTTCCATTATTACCAACACCTTCAAAGAATAACTTAGTATAGTATATGCCTGCCCAAAGATTCCTTGGAATTCCTTAGAACATTTGGTTAGCTGTGATTTCTAAAATTGGTATTCAGCCAACAGAAAGCTCAGACAATGGCTTCCCACATTACTTTGCTTCCAGTAAGAAAAACCCTATAATTTAATAGTCTTATGCATGTACACACATTAAGAAATGACCTTTCTTCTCTCTCCTTTCTGTCTCTATAATCACTCACATGATGAGTATAAAACCCTTTAATAGTCCCTCAGTGATATAGATCAGTTATGATATATGTTGCTTTGGGCGGGATAACTGGTTAACCCTTTAGGAAGAAAACTTCACATCAATCTTTTAAACAGGAATTTTTCTAAAATGTATTTCGAATTTTCCAGCTCTAGTAAACAAGAATATATTGAATATATAATTTAACCGTTTTTTCAGGACCTCAAAGTTATCATTATCATTACTGTATTGTTCAATCATGCAGAGGTAATGGGGTATTTAGCTAATTCCACACTAATATAAATTCACCTTTACTTGTCTGCTTGAAGCAACTCCACCTAGCAGCTTGCTTTCTTGTCATTTGCCTTGTTCTCAGAGAAGTGGGGTATGGTATGTAGAGCTAATGATTGTTCTGGGCAGCATAACATAGCACCATTTTTTTTTAAACAAAATTTGTTCCTAACAGTATTCATCTTTTGCCCAAATTTTTTCTTGATCTCAATTAAAAAAACCCAATAACATTCGGTTTTTATCAGTATCCTCCTCGTATGGAGGTGATCTGGGCTCTGGAAGGCAATGCTAACGGAATGCAGCTATGGCTAGTTCTACCAAGCTGGGAAAATTTTAAGGTAATGGGCGACAATGTGTTTATCATCTGAAGACCAGTCTAACTTAGTTGAGAGAAACTCATGGTTGGATGTTGCCCACCAAGTACTAATACTTTTGATCACAGAAACTTGTGGAACTGCATACCTAGGCACAGAGGAGGTGCAATCTAAGTCTGTAGGGTGCATACTGAAACTGATGAAACACAGATCCTTGAAGTATTAGTGATCTTTGACTTTTTAACAGCATTCAACATGCTCTCCATTGTTTCAGCTTCGGTTGCTACCTTGAACCCATCAGCTTCAATTCACTATCTCACTCCTCTCTAGCGTTCACAAGGATAAGACATTCATGAGTTTATCCTTTTTCTTCATTTCTTACTTCTTGCTTTGGGAGGTGGGAAGGGTTGCATCTCATTTTGATTGCTACATTGTCTTCATTTTCAGCAACACTTCCACATCCTGTGGACTTTCTCCCCACCTTATTTCATTCTTCTCCCCTTTACACATTCCACGTTCCAAACCAGCTGGAGTACCAACTATTACACATTCTCAATTCTATCCTCTTCTGCCTTCATGCTCTCACATACACTGTGCTCCATGCCTGAAATACATTCTCTTCACATTTCCCAAGTGTTGTTTTTTTTTTCACATCCCAGCTCCAGTACCATGACTTCACTAAAGCCTCCTCAGCTAAAAATGATTCTCTAAATTTCTTGTCATGCTTTGCCTTAACTTCTTTTGCCTTTATCACATTCTCCCTTATAGCATACGTATTTTATAAGTGCCTTGACCCCATTATTAGACTATAAGCTTCATAAGGGCAGGAACTGTCCCATAGGTGTGCTAGAGCCAGCTCATACCAGCTCAAGAGAGTCAATCTTTAAATTTTCAGAATACTTATACCTCAGAAATTGAAAACTGACAAATCAGGGTTTGATTTATTGTTTTGTCGATTGTCTAGTCTTAAAGAAGTGGAGTAGAAAATGTTAATAATGCAGATTAAATTTAAAAGTGTAGCATCCATACCTTTTTTTGGGGGGAAGCCAGTTCTTAAACATTTACAAGCACACCCCTATCTTGTCTAAATCTTTTATCTCCTACACAGCCTAGCATAGAACTCTGCTCAAGAAAGCACTGAACATATCATCTAATCAATGAATGAATTATTCCTTGAGGAAAAAGAATGGGATGTTTTTTATCTTTGTAGCCCTAGTCCTTAGCATTGTGCTTTTGCACATAGTAGTTATTTAATAGATGTTTATGGAATTGAATTGAAGATTGCTTCTGAAGACCATTAAGATCAGACTGTGTTTTCTTAACCTACAGGTATAATGGGATTTTATGGTTCTTCTTAATGGTGTTAGCTCGTCAAGGTTTCTTCATTCCAGATACCTGAGGACACCAGACTTTGGGGGAACATAGGATTAGGGATAAACAACATTAAGTAGTCATATAGGACACATCATATAGGTTAAACTAGGGTACTTTGTAACGCTACTTTTTATAAATGCAAATTTAGTTTAAATTTTAATTTATTTATTTTTGTCAATGCTAAAGCTCAGAGGCAAATTTAGTTTTATGCAAGGTTGGTATCTCTTGAGAAAATTTCTTCCACTGTTTATTTACCATTTCAAAGGCTTTGGTGAACAAGAATTTTGATAGTTGACAAACACTTTGAGGGATTTTTGATCTCAGTGATGTGGGTCGTCTTTTCAACAGTACAGCTCACAACCCATCCATGTCTTCTCATCTTGTTTGATTCTTGTTTGTGTTTTCCCCTAGAATGCTGCAGAGGTATCCACTCAGCATTCTATTCATATAGATAAAAATGGAGCACGGTGGCTATCCACTGGCTATCTTTTACTATGATTATTATATGACCAGTCCTCTCTCTTTTAAGATATCCATCTCTCTGCTAACTTCCTGTATACTGCTTCTCCTATGCAGGTCTTCATTGGTAATATGTCATGACCTAGTAACATTCTCTATGTACCTCTCCATTGCCCTTTAAGTGATTTCTGACTTTAATTTTCTGGAGACTGTGATATATTGAGATACTCAGTTATACCAAATCATGAGAAGAATACTGATGTTATGGGAAAATGAAATTTGTAACTCATGAGACCTTTCTCAGTATTAGGGTAGTTGAAGGGAATCTATATATGTATATATATAGACAGAGGACACAGGGCGAGTTGAATATGAAGGGATGATATCTAAAAAATAAAATTAAGAGATGAGAGAGGAATATATTGGGAGGAGAAAGGAAAAGATAGAATACGGTAAATTATTTCACATAAAAGAGGCAAGAAAAAGCTGTTACAATGGAGGGGAAGAGGGGGAAGGTGAAAGGGAATGAGTCAATCTTACTCTCACTGGATTTGGCTTAAGGAGGGAATAACTTACACACTCAACTGGGTATATTACCCTACAGGAAAGTAGCAGGGAAGGGTTAAGGGGGGGATGACAGATGGGAGGGCAGATTGGGGGAGGGGGTAGTCAGAAGCAAACACTTTTGAAAAGGGGCAGGGTCAAAGGAGAAAATAGTGTAAATGGGGAGTGGGATAGGATGGAGGGAAATATAGTCTTTCACAATATGACTATTATGGAAATGTTTTGTATAACTACACATGTATAACCTATATTTAATTGTTTGCCTTCTCAATGAGTATTGGTGGGGCGGGAAGAAGGGAGAGAATTTGGAACTCAAAGTTCTAAAAACAAATGTTAAAAATTATTTTTACATGCAACTGGGAAATAAAATATACAGGCAATGGGGTATAGAAATCTATCTTGACCTACAAGAAAATAAGGAGGAAGGGGATGGGGTGGGGATGGGGTGATAGAAGGGAGGGCAGACCAGGGAAAGGGGCAATCAGAATACATGCCATCTTGGGGTAGGGGGAAGGGAGAGATGGGGAGAAAATTTGTAACTCAAAAGCTTGTGGAAATGAATGTTGAAAACTAAAAATAAATAAATTAATCTTAAACAAAAAGAAAAAAAAAGAAAAAAAGGGACAGGGTCAAAGAACAAAATAGAATAAATGGGGGTGGGATAGGATAGAGGGAAATAACAGTCTTTCACAACATGACTATTATGGAAATGCTTTGCATAACTACTCATGTATAACCTATATTGAATTATTTCCCTTTTCAATGAGTATTGGTGGAGAAGGAAGAAGGGAGAGAATCTGGAACTCAAAATTTTAAAAACAAATGTTAAAAATTGTTTTTATAGGCACCTGGGAAATAAACAGGCAATGGGGTATAGAAATCTCTCTTGCCCTACAAGAAAGGAGGAGGAAGGGGATGGGGGGGGGGTGATAGAAGGGAGGGCAGACTGGGGAAAGGGGTATGCATTTCATGAATGCATGCCATCTTGGGGTGGGGGTAGGGGAGAGATGGGGAGAAAATTTGGAACTCAAAATCTTATGGAAATGAATGTTGAAAGCTAAAAATAAATAAATTAAGAATTAAAAAAAAAAAGAATACTGATGTTAAAAAGATGGGCTTTCTTTCAGGGAGAAGCTTAGAGTCATGAAAAGCACCACACAGTTTCCTAAAAGCAATATAAATCTTGGCTCAATCCATTGTCCAGCCATAGAGCCTTGTCTAAGATACACACACACACACACACACACACACACACACACACACACACATATATGTATGTGTGTATACGTGTATATGTACATGTACACATATATATGTACATACATACATACATACATGTATGTATGTGTCTTATGGCCTTCAGTCTTTTGACCATGAGTTTTGTTTTTGCAAAAGATTCCTTTATATTGAGTTTCTATCCACGCAATCATCATCTATTGAGGTAATATTGGGAACTGAGCTTTCATTAACAAGAAATCCTATACAGTATCCTTAGATGTGAACTTGAATATTTTGGAAATATTTTTCCCACTTTTTTTCTCATACTGCTTGGTTAATATAGAGGGAAGGAAAGACCTACTATAGGAATTCACAGAATCACTGTCCAATGTTGATGAGATTATCATAAATCATATGTTATCATAAATGTAAATATCTTGCATTACCCTTCTGGCTCAATGTAAAATATTTCTTAGAGACTGTGTTGATGCCTTTTGTATTTGGTCCTTATTTCAGCATAGTATCATTTTGGATTTAATGTCTTCAATATTCAAACATATGCATTCCCAAGCAACCAAAATCTTCTTTTGTATAGATGATGCGGTATTGGATTTCTTCTCTTCATCTCTGCTGGCTCCTAAAAGAATGTTTAGGAACATTCTAAACCTTCAGGGTATAGGATTATAGAGAGCTTTGATATTTTGCTACAAGGAATTAGTTTCGCTTTTCTTTTTTGCCTTATTGAAGATCTGTAGAAATGAGGTAAGAAATTCATCCACTGAGATTAAGTAACATTCCTCACCTCATTAATAGCATGAGGGATCTAAGAAGCATCATGCAATGGTGGAAACCCAAAGAGAATACAATAAATTTGTAGATCAAGGAAGTTTCCTGGTAATAGAAAACGGAATTCTGCTATATAATAGACAATCCTAAATTCTCCTTCCTGCTCTCCTAGGAGCTTAAGCCTGTTTGGTGATTTTAGAAATATGGTTGGAGATCAAAAGAATAGGAAATAGCAGAAGCTTGAGAGCCAGTAACATTTCATTTTTGTTTTGTATCTCCAATGCCTAGCAGAATGCTTGATACCTAACAGGCACTTTGTAGATACCTGCTGAATAAAAGGAAACTATTCTCTAGGTATTAACAATCAAGTGTACTATTGTTACTAATATACTAACCTCTCAGCACAACAAAGCTAGGCATAGGTTAAAAAATACATTTATCATTTTTATGAAAAACTTTCTGCAGAAGAGAACTAAAAGACTGAATGTAGGTAAGACTAAAAGTCCTCATAGACATATGGTGAGAGGGGCTCTGAGACTGCAGATAGCCCATCCATCTCATCCCACAAAGGGGGCACGGGAAACCTTAACACCTCTCCTTTGTTCTATGGATCAAATCAGAACCAACATCCTTGCCCAAGGTAATAAAAGGTTTTGCCCCAGAGACTAGAACTAGAAGGACTGGGGTAAGTTGCAAAGAAGGCAGATTTAGCTTTTATGTCGGGAGAAACTTCCTACCAATTAGAGCTATCCAAAAGCAGAGTATGTGACGCATTCCTCCTTCTTACAGGTCTTCAGGCAGAGACTGGATGACTAGGGTGTTTTATAATGGGGATTTCTTTTGGGTATGAGTTGGCTAGTGTGGCAAATGAGGTCTTGTCCAAGTCTGGAATTCTGCGATTCTGTGCAAACAGGGGTTTCAATGGAAAAACTTAATGAGTAAGGGGAAAAGATGGCTGACTTTGAGGCAGATTCAAGCAGCCATCTGGGAAATCTTTGGGGCAGAATTAAGGATGGTCAAGTTCTAATGATTGCCTTAAACAGTCAGCAAACAAGTACTGCTATTGGTTTGACTATAAGCATTGTAACTGGGTATTAAAGGTTTGAAAAAATTAGAAAAGAAAATTTAGGGTAAATGTCAGAGAGGATGTGATCAGTTAGTTACATCTCTTCTCTAACCAAAGGCCTATCTGAAAATGCCTTATTCCTTGAAATGAGAATAAATCAAAGTGGTGATAATTATATCTTTTACTTTATTTTTTGTTTTGTTTTTGGCAATTGGGGTTAAGTGATTTGCCCAAGGTCACACAGCTAGTACATGTGTCCACCTAGCTGCCCCTATCTTTTAATTTATAAACAAACTTTTTGCTTTCTGGTGGAGAGGTTCTTATGACCATGGAGAATGTAGGAGTAGAGGCTAATACCAGAGGCCTAGGAGGGTTGGGAGTGAGAATCTGCCTCCCAACTCAAGCTTCTGGATAGTATCTGCAATCCAGAGCTGACTCAAGAGCTGGGGATGAAGGAATAATTTTGTCCTGGAGCAACTAGGGATTGCAATGGTGTAGATGCTCAGAAGGAGTCCCCCGGAAAACACCTCTGAGTCTGTCTTGAATAAAAACCTAGAAAGTAACCTCTTCCTGGGTATTCCTATTTAAATGGGCACCTGTACTTAAGAACTGCAGGCCTGAGGCCAGTACCAGATCCTTGAGCTGGTAAAATCTTCCTCTTACCTGGAAATTGTCTCTGGCATCACATACCCCGAGGAAGCCGGTGGTCCAAAAAAGCCCCCAAACCCTCAGCACCCATTATGCTCAGAGCACTGTACTAGTGGGAGAATAGTGGAGGGAAAAAACAATAACGAAGACATAAGTCCTGATCAAAATTTCAAGCAGAGACTAGAGGACTACTTATCCCACCTATGGGTGGGGTACCTTTCAGTCCAGGATGAGTATTAAAGTCCCTTCCAACTCTCAAATTCTGTGACTCTGGGTATAATCTAAAAGCAGATGAAGAAGTTGGGGTAAGAAGAAAGGATGGATTGTTTTTAAGGATTCCATGTTCCTGAAACAAGAGACTTCTCAATATTTGGGTGGGGAGAGGAGACCTCTTATACTTTTTGATGGATTGGGGGTTATGGGGATTGGGGCTTGAGGACTCTTGGGACAGAAGGTTGAGACAGGAGTAAGGGATCCTAAATGCCTGACAGGGACACCCCGCAGAATATGCAAGGAAGTACCAGGAAGAGGTCTGATTAGAAGCATTTTAATGTAACATTAGGTTGAACTTAAGAATTCACACTTTAGTACAGATTACTTAGGGAAGCCATGATAGGAACAGTGAGGGAAATAGCAAAGTGCCTTCAGGATGTATTTCTTTCACTGAATCTCTTCCAGTCCCTTGGGACCCTCACCCATGTGACAAGTCTGAAATAGGTGACAGATATGAAGTAACCAGGGCCCAGAGTTGTCCACTTGTATTAACATCAGGACACTCAGGGCTAAACTCAAAATGATGTTAAGCCTCTTCCTAATAAGAGCTAGCATTTACATAGCTCTTTAAGGTTTGCAAAGTGCCTTACAAATATTTTCTCATTGTATCTTCCTAACGACCCTGAGTATTATCTTTATTATCTACATTTTACAGATGAAGAACCTGAAGCAGATGGATGCTAAGAGATTTGCCCAGAGTCATACAACTAGTAAGTGTCTGAGGCTGGATTTAAACTCAGGTCTTCCTGACTCCAGATCTGGCACTCAGTTCACTGCACCACGTAGTTACCTATATATTTCTAAGCAATATAGAAGTGAGTAGTCTTCTCTGGATCACTGCCCATCTAAATGCCTGTTAGGATCCTTAGGGAAAAAGCTTGGGTGTCAAGGTTATGGTGAAAATGCGTAATGATCTATCCATGATTCAGATTTTCCGGGATAACTTTAGATGCTGTAGAAGCATAGATTTTTAGAAGAGCCCTATCTAATGCTTGTTTATTCACAGGTATATCCACAATCCATTAAGTATATCCATAACAGAGTTTTCAGGGAATAAAGTAACTCCTGGGCAATCAATCACCAGGATACAGGAGAAACTTATCTACATCAATTGAATCCTACTTGGAGGCTGGGATCAGCAATTTCCCACCATCCTGGTATCTGAGAATGGGTGCTGAGAATCTTTCATTTGCTTTCCTGTTAAAAAAATTAAAGAAGTGCTTTCTCCTGAATTCCATTTTGCCCCACTGACATTTTCTACTCTTTCTGTTTTTTGCCAAAGTGAGATGGGGCTGAAGAATGAAAGAGAAAAGGCTTTAAGCCATTCAAAGATTTGGCAGAAAGTTAGGGGTACCAGCATTTATGAGAAGCAGAACTTGCCTATGACATCCGTGTAAGCAGCCCAAGCACATACTCCTACTCCCCTCTCCAACTCTTACCTTCTCTCTCTGGACCATCTTCTTGTACACAGTATCTGGAAAGGATCGAAGCAGGCAGAACTTGCCTGTGCCCTCGGCACACATGAAGACTCCGTTCTCATACACAACTCGTCCTCGGCTGATAGTGACCAAAGGTACCCCGTGGCAGCGCATGTTTTCATATAAATTTATGTCTCCTCCTTGCACTTGAGTGCTAGCTGAAATGGTCCTGGGTGGGGAGGAGGGAGATGCTGTGTCACAGGTAAAATATAAGATGCTTTACAGATAGTGCTTATATCCAGAGGTGCGATTAAATTCTAGAAAAGTTACTATGGATTGCCATATTAATCTAAGAATACAGTAAAAGAACCACTAACAAGGGATGAATTTTAAGTAATCAGCTACTCAGGAAACAGCAGGGAATAGTAGAGAGCCCACCTCAGAGACAGGGAAGACTTGGATTCAAGTTTAAACTATGACACATCTTGGCTTTGTGACCCTGGCCAAGTCATGAACTTACAAAGAAGATACTAGTCTCCCTCTATAGAGAAAGTTCCCTATACTAAATGAAATCAGAGGTCCAATCCAATCCTGTTCTCCACCCCCAAAGTAATCCACCTAGATAAGCCTGAACACTCTTATTTAGCTTAAGAAGAGGTTTGAAATAATTTCCCTGGACTACTACTTTTTTAACACTGATCTTATTCTCTTCTTGTATCATAGGTATTTATGTGCATGTCATCAGATGGTGAGCTGCTCCTAGAAAGCTGGAACTGTTTTATATCTATCACTGTATCCCTGGCACCAGAACAGTGCCTTGAACATGGTGGGTTCTTAAAAATTTTTGTGGAATTGAAAGAACTCAATGCTTCAAACCCCTTCATCCTTCTAACCCCAGAGCTCTAGGGTCAGCAAACTAGGTCTGAGGGCCAAATCAAGGCTTACATTTTAAAATACAACAAAACTTTTTTTTAAATGTAAAAAACATTTTTGGCTCCAGTTATACAAAAATGAGTGAAGGTCCCATTTTGCTGACCCTTATTCTAGAATGCCAGCTCTCTCTCTCTTTTTTTTTTTTTGCCAGCTCTCTTAAGATCCCAAGTCCCTTAAAGCCTGGGGTCTAGTTTTACTTTGTAGCCTCTGGGTCCCACACAACCACATCAGCGTCAGCTCCAGGTATGATGCGGCCCTTTCGGGGATACAGGTTGTGAATCTTGGCTGCATTGGAACTAGTGACAGCCACAAAACGGTTTTCATCCATCTTTCCTCCCACCTGGAAAAAATGACAGAAGAAATAAAATAATAGTGTCATGAGATGCCTGTATAAAACCATGCAATCTCTATTGTTTCTCTTTATTCATTCCAGAGGCCTATTAACTTGGCTGGAGAGAGCATGGTCCTTATGAGACCAAGGCTGTATTAGTTTCTTTGCTTTATGTAAGCATTGAGTATATATCCTAACCCCATCCAGACATTTAAAAAAAATGCATACCAGTGCTTCAAAGGGCTGTGAGGTATAACTGTAATGAATAGAAAAGCATTGTAGTATAAATCTCCATTGTAACTAACAGAAATGTATAATCTGTTGATGGCAAACCAACAATGTGTCTGTATATGTATTCGGTGTGGCTGAAAATACAGTTGTCTTACTCTTTTGTAATTTCCATTTTAAACTCCCATCCTTGGGGCCTATTTCCTGAACAGGCCACTAAGGTAGAGAGGGATAACCTCACATTCCTCCATGTATTATGTTTTTGGCCAAGAATATAGACTTAAATATATCAAAGATCTGACTAATCATATGCCATTAAAACAAAGACGTAGCTAACATTTATAATGTAAATCATGCAAAATGGCAAAAATTCTGCTCCAAATCTTGTTAAATGGACATAAATATACACTTGGATTATACAAAGGTTCTCAATTAATATAGCTGCATATATGCAGCACAGAAAAATTACAGTTTTATGCTAATATGAATTTTACCTAAAGCTAATATGGCTAGTTACCATAAATTTAAATGAAATATTTAATTAACTTCAATTTTCCTTGCCCTCTGAGAAATGAGAAAGGCTTTTGATTTTTACATTAAAGACTTCCATCCTTTCCCTTGGCAGATGTCTTTGCTTTTGTTAACTTATACTATACTCTCTTTGGGCAGCTTATAGTCTAAATAATATAGCACTGAATTTTGGGCTTAATATACTAGGCAGTTCTTTTTCTGTGCCATATGAAAAACAAAAATATTCACCTAGATGGACAGGTCATGAGGCCTTCAAATTAGGTCTCAGTCTCATCACTGAAGCCTCTTTCAGTGGAGAAGAATTCTTGAGCATTCCTTTGTCCTTAAACTAGCCTCCCTCCCACAAGATTCCTAATGACTGAAGGATGTGGAAAGATGTAGATCAACACTTCCTCCCCTGACATCATGATCCAGATTGCTGCTGTGGGGCAAAGGTGACTTAAACCTTATGGGAAGCGGAGCAAAATGGTAGGAAAGAATGCTGGATTCAGTCTGAGGAGCTAGATTCGTTCTGCCTCTGCCACTGACTACCTGTGTGACCTTGGGCGGCTTAGTTTAACCTCTGTGGTCCTGAGGGTTGGGCTGTATGACCTCTAAAGGTCCCTTCCAGCTCTAAATCTATGATCCAGTGATACGTATCTGCCCTGCCTTTGTCTTCACTAATGGTGGTAATAAACGGCTAAAAAAAATCCTCCCAAACCCAAACCTCTCCTGTACTTTGGTGGTGGTAAGTGATAGCGGTGGCACAGGGATTACTGCAAAGCTTAGCCTACCTGTAGAACTATGCTTCTGGGTACTACTGTGCCTGCTGTACCCCTGTGTGTTAATCAATGCCTTTGGAAGATTCTTTGGATAAGAAGCTGCTACAATAAACTGATGGAGCCCTCCTAAAAACCTTCTTAGGCGACATAGCCAGGATGAAAACAATGTGAGGCAGGAAATACAGAAATTTAAATAAAAATCAGGAGACCCAGAAAACCTACCACGCCTCTCTCCCAGATGATACTCATACGGTCTTGTACACCACTCACTCCATGAGGGATCTTAGTGAAATCCTCCTTGCCCATTGCCTTCTGTTTTGTGGTAAAGGGCCGATGGTCAGAAGCTACAATGTTCAGAGTGTCACTGAAGGGACAGAAGGGACAGAAGGACATGATGAGTAACAGATTAAATTAGCTGCTACTTAGTTATTGGTTGGCCAAAGGGCCAAAAAGCAGCTCAAGGAATTAATCTGAAATAGAAATCTCAGCATCATCAACCAATTTTTAAATATTTTTAAAAATAAGCATAAGGAAAGAGAGGAATCTTATGTATGATGGAAAATTTCATAATATAGAAAATATACCCCTGGGGTGCCATTGGTACAACAAAATAGCTATTGGAAAGATCACAGTGTCTTCATCTTCTTGCATATCAAATATTGGACTATATTTTTTTTCCTTAGGAATGATAAAATAACTGAGAGGTGTATTTGCAAACAAGGACTGAGCAACAATTATATTATATATTTGGCCAATAATAAAGTAGAGGCACAAGAAGTAATCTGCAAATTAATTTAAATTAGCGAAAATTACTTTGCTTATGTAAGGAACCTCAATGAATGTATCTATATACATGACACACAAAAATTATAATTTTATTCTATAAACATTTTCTCTCTTTTAAAATACATTTTTTTAAAAAATAGAAAGGCACTATAGCACAGTGGTTAGGAGATTTAATTTGGAATCAGAAAAACCTGGGTTTAAGGCCTGCCTCTGACACATACTGGTTAGGTGACTCTGAGCAAGTCACCTACCCACTATGGGGCCCAGGCCACTGTCTAGGACTATAAATTGTAGTGCAGGTACCAATCTGCGTTGGTAGAGGGAATTTCCTCACTGGGAGTTCCCCATACCAGTGAAATCACAGGGACAATTCAAAAAACATTACAAACATTCTACTTATGTTTTTTATCTTTACACTGAAATTCCCCCCCCCCCAAAAAACCCTAACATTTACAGATTTTACAAATTTTCATCTAAAAATGTTTAATTGTCATAACTTAGTTTAAGTTTAATTTCCCCTATTATCTTAGAATTGAAAAGGGTTTTTAGGGTGGACTGGGGACAACCTGGATAACCCAGATTTCTTTAAAAAGCTGTGAAACTAAGTACGCCTTAACGCCTTCTTTACTTTCAGTAAGTTTCCCTGCAGCAAAGTGGGACATTCAAAATATTCCAGTGATGTTATAGCTACATTCAAAGCACTGTAGTTGATGCTCCATGAATGCTTATTGATGATTGATGGTTGTTTTTCTTCTTCTTCTTTTTAAACTGAAAAGCAGTTTTTAGAAGAAAAGGTTGACCTGACATTTTCCCTTCTTCATCTCTTCGGATTATTCAAAACTACAAAGTACAGTTATTCAGCATTGGACCAAAGCAATGCTAGCAGAAACACAACATGTCACTGGAGTCTGCCTTTCTCAGTTTTCAGTACATAGGCCTACTTGACACTTTCATGATAATGTGCAACAAGGACTTTATACTTCACCATAAAAAGCAATTAGCAGCTCATTGGTAGACTTCAAAAGATGCTTCAAAACAGCTCTCTGAGAATTTCTAAGGCAGGAGCCTGAATGCACACAGCTGTTACCTTTATTGGTGCCTTTGTTAGGAACAGTGATAGAAAATCTCAGAATGAATCATTAAAATTCCATTTTATGGCCAGTGAAGGGACAGAGACTAGGAGGAGACTGGGGAACAGGGGGTAGGAAAAGAAAAGGGAAAGGAAACACAGAGAAAAGAAAGGGACACAAAGAAACTCAATTGGAAGGGACCTCACATCCACGTCAGCTGGCCCAACTGTAGGTGAAGAAGAATTCTCTTTACCATATCTCCAAAACGTGGCTATTCCATCTCTGTCTCATGACCTCCAGTGATTAGGAGCCCACTCTCTTCTGAGGCATCTCATTCCACTTTTAGGCACCCCTGGTTGTAGGAGAAGTTTTTCCCCCTAGCATCTGGCAGAAATCTGCCTCTCTGAATCCTCTTAGCATTGTTCTAGTCCTGCTCCATGGGGCCAAGATATTTATTTCACTTGGCTTTAGGTCTATGGAAATGAGCTGCCTAATGTGCAAGTGAGGACAGATGTCTAGAAAGAAGGGGAGAGTGGTAACACAGCTGGGACAGTCTGTCCAAGGCATATCTACCAGCTAAGACACATACCTGTATGCAGCTGCTGTCTTTGCAACTCACAACCAGCCTCCCCAAATAATTATCATTCATGGACAACTTTATTCTACATTTCACAGGCTGTCAGCCCTTATAAAATATGCACAATGCTACATGACAGATGGATGGATGGAGAAATGGATAGATGAGTAGCAGGACAGAGACAAAGAGATAAGGAAAGGAGACACACACAAAAAAAAGAGAGAAAGAAGAATGCAGAAGTAGAGTGCTTAGGTAGTCTCTGAGGTATTCCCTTGGGCTGTGGGTTTCAGAATGACTTATTGATGCCCTCTGATATTCTAATTAATCCTTGATCACAAGTTGACAATTGCTTTTTTATCCTTAAACCTTCAGACACTTTTACCCTGAATGGGCTAGCTGTTTCATAGGTTATTCTGAACTTATTTTGGGGGTTCTATACATGATAGCCAGAGAAATCTTATCCCATGGGCTAGGTGAAATTAAACAGATGTTCAATGTGGCCTGTGGGTGGTAAATTCTTCATCCCTCGACAAAGTCTACTCAATAATCTATAAATTCCCATCCTGATACACACACACACACACGCACACGCACACGCACACGCACACGGACGCTGTAATTCATGCTGGTGATGATGACATCAAGAGAGCACAGTAAGTTCCTTACTTGGCTAGCAGACTCATGAGGTAGGTGGAAGTGTTGGTGTCCAGCCTCAGAGGGGGCACTGTGACATAAGCAGCTGCATGGGACCAGTCCTGGTGGTAGTAGTGTAAGCCTGTCAATGTGGCATGTGCAGTGGTAGTCTCTGCATAGACAACCTTACCTGAGAAAAGGGATAAAAGAACATTATTGATCATTGTAAATCCAAATTTATTTTGGAAAAGCAAAACATTTCATTGAATCAAATTTTTGTTGGCCATTCTTTATCAAACTATTTTTGAGAATTCAAGTGTATCTTTGCTTATGAGTACAGAAGCAAAAGACTTTACTAAGAAAAGGAAAGAACAGCCAAATACATGCTGCTATAAATTTTCTGCACCCAATATTGAAAGACAGAAATAATGATGATGGTTTTGCACTTGCATTTCATTGGTCTATAAAATAAACAGTGCATTGAGGGCTTTTACATGGAAAACGTACTTTCAAATGGAGAAGAGAGAGCATCTTTAGGTGTTTGGTCCAGGAATACAGTCTGGGATATCCTGTCATATAGCGAGGCCTTTGTAAGCCAAGGATATTCCCTATCTTGCCTGATTCAGATTCTACCATCTTCTGCAACATGTGGAACAAACAGGATGGGGTTTGGAAATGAACCAAATCAAAAAATAAATTAAACATGCAAAAACATTAAAGCTGTTTCGATTCAGTTAAGCTTTCAGAAGTACGTGAAGATGAGAGCTCGCCATTTTGAATCAGCTCATATTTCAATAGCAGTATGATTAAAGTACAAAGTAAAGTGCAGAGAGCAATGGCTCAAAAAATGAGACTGATCAAAGCTCCTCTGTGGGAGAACAGTTTCATTCGATGAGGCTTCTTTTTCCTGAGCATACTGAAAACCATTTTTTCTGTATTTTTATAATTTGTAGGCTACTAAGCTCAGAAAGCATGTTTTTATTTGTTTTACTATACTGTTAATAGTTTCTTCTCCTGGTTTGGTTTGTCTCCAATAGACTGGCCAAAACTAAGAGAGGCCAGTTGAGCAGGGCATAGTGTGGCGTGAGTGGCACTGGACTCTGAGTCAGGAAGACCTACATTCAAATCCAGATTCAGATATGTACTAGCTGTGTAACCCTGGCAAGTCATGTAATCGCTGTCAGCCTCAGTTTCTTCCATTGTAAACTGAGGGTAATTATAGCACCTACTACCCAAAGCTGTTGTGAGGATCAAATGAGGTAATATTTGTAAAGTGTTTTGTAAACCTTAAAGTGCTGTATAAATACTAGCTATTATTGTGATTCCATTTATAATTAATCAATAAACATTTAAAAGAAAATTCAGTTAGCAAAATTTTAATTATTACATGACTTAATGATACCTTTAAATTTATTGGACTAATATGATAGTTTTATGAGCACACCAAGCTATACTGGACACACAGTATCTTGTATGTTCCTAATGCCTACCATCTGTGTGTGATTTTGTAGAAGCCACTTATCCTACCTGGGCCTCAGTTTCTTCACTGAGGAGGTTGTACTAAATGACCTTTGAAGTCATTTCTAGTTCTATGATTTGAAGATGGAGAGAGGGAGGGAGGATGGGAGAAAAGAAAAGAAAACAAGGAAGGACTGAAGGAAAGGAGGAAGGAGAGGAGGAAGAAAGGAAAGGAGAAAGGAAGGAGGGGAGGAAGGAAAAAAGGAAGAAAGAAAAGAAAGAAGGATAGAAGGAAGAAAGGAAGGAAAGAAAGGGGGAGGGAAGGAAAGAAGGAAGGAGGGAGGGGAAAAAGGAAAGAACAAAGGAAGGAGGGAGGGAAGAAAGGATAGAAGGATGAAAGGAAGGATGGAAAGATGGCAAGAAATAAGGAAAGGAGGAGGGAAGGAAGGATGGAAAGGAAGAAAGGAAAAAAGGAGGTAAGAAAAGAAGGAAGGAAGGAAAAAGGAGGAAGAAAGGGAGAGAGAAGGCAGGCTGTATTCAAAGTCAGAAAACAAGGGTGAACTTTGCTTCTGTGCTTACTTATTACTTGTGTGGTCTCACTCCTTGACCATCACCTGTAAAATGAAGAACCTCTGAAGTCTCTTTCAGCTTTGAATCTATTATTATGTGATCCTAGGTGGTAAATGACTTAGGGTAATAACAGCTTCCTTTTCTTTGGTGTTCCTGACACTGATGAAATCAGAGGAGTGGTTCCAAGATCTTCCTTTTACAGACAGTGAAACTGAGTGTCTTATCAGTGTTCAAAAAGCAAAGAAAAGTCAAAATCCAGACTTAAACCCAGGTTTCCTCAATCCAGTACTCTTTTCAGTGAACCATATTGCCTCTCTAGCATGTGGTAAGTGCTTAAGAAAATGTTTCCAAAGCTCACAAGAGGGAGAGGTCACTGCTAGCTAACTAAGAGGGAGTTGAGAGATCCTGTGGTGGTAGAATCACTGAGATTTAGCAAACAATTGGATGTAGGGGGTGAGGGAGAGGAAAGAGGAAAAGAATTAAGAATGGATGACTCTTAAGGCCTGGAAGATGCTCTTACCCTTGACAGAAATAGACAAGTTTGGAAGAGCATAGCAATCAAAGTTGGGAGTAATGGTACAGATAATCAAATGATGCATAAGTTCATAATCTTGGTCTCAGCATCATTGTCTGAACTGACCTTCTTTTGGTAATACAAAAGACTACCTTCTACTCCTACTTTCGACTAGAAAACATTTCACCTTGGGTGCAGATAAGTTTGATAATCTAGGAAGTGTTTAATGAGTGGATCATTTACTTTAGCCTCAAGGCCTGCCTTTTCCCCATAATTTGATTAACTAGCTAATTAATAATGTAAACAAAGAGAAAAAAGGAAACAAAACAAAATGCTGTATAAAAATGACAAATCTAAACTCTGGAACAGAAATGAAGAAATGTACCCCCTTTCCCCAAGGCCTTTCTCTAGTAGGCACTCAAAAATGTTATGTAGAGAAGTAGTAAACCTCGCTTCCTTTTTCTTTTAACTTTGTTTCCCCCCAAACAGTTGGAAGCCTCTCTCTAATAACCCATCCACCACCACCCTACCCTCCATCATTTACAGGATTGTTTCTATGGAAAAAAAGGTGATCCAAATTTCAAACTGAGTTATAAATGAACTTTGGGGCACCTGGTATGGGGCAGGTGTGCCAGATGAGTAGAAATAAAATCCATTTTCAAATTGGAACTTGCCTAAATTCTGGCTATGAGCTAGCTGGTTATAGTACTTTTGCTAAAAGACAAGTCTGGCTCACTCAGCCCTGACGTTGTCCCTGACTTATCTGCCCTAAGAGATAGCAAAAACTCCCCCAGAATTTGCGTGTAGAATGGAAGGAATTCTTAATCTGAAGATAAATGGGATCGTTAATGTTATTAATTTGTAACTGCTCTCAGAACACATAAATTATCTTTGCCAGGAGAAGCAGTTCAGTGTAGTAGCTAGAAGAACAATCATGGAGTCAGGGAATCTGGGTTCGGGTCCTGCCACTTACAAATACTGTTTGTATGACCTTAAGTAACCTCTGGAGGCAGCTAGATGGCTCAGTGGATAGAGCACTGGAGCCAGGAGTACCTGAGTTCAAATCTGGCCTCAGACACTTACTAGCTGTGCAACCCTGGGAAAGTTACTTAACCCTGTTTGCCTTAGTTTCCTCATCTGCAAAATAAGCTGGAGCAGGAAGTGGCAACCCACTTCAGTATCTTTACCAAGAAAAGCCCAAATGGGGTCACAAAGACTCAGAAACAAGTGAACAACAATAACAACAAATCCAGTGGTCATATCCTGATTTAAAATTCTACAACTCTGATTCCATAGAACCATTATGGTGTAGTGGATAGAAAGCTGGACTCAGAGCCAGGAAGACGTGGGTTCTAATTCTGCTTCTGACGCTTGTTAGCCAGGGAACCCTGGGGAAGTCGTTTAACTTTGGTGCACTTCAGAATTCCTTAGGATTTATCTTTAGTAGAAAAAGCATCCCAGCTCTGCTATTTACTGCCTTAATGACCTCAGGCAACTCATTTAAACTCTACAGGCCTCAGTTTCTTCACCAGTCCAATGAAGGGATTGGACTAGATGGAAGAAAAGGGTCATTAGAAAAACAGGAGAGGAGTGCTCAACGTTCTGGGAAACCCCAGCAAGCCTGAGCTAGCCCCTCTGAAGTAAAAGAGAAGGCGGCAGCTGACCTCGACTCCAATCACTTTTTAAATCCTATGACCCAAGGTGAGTTTCATCGGCCTTACCTTCCATCCCTGCCTGCAGGCTTACCTTGCATCTTAGCGGCAGCAATGACATCTCCGGCAGAGATACTGGAAACGTTGACCAGGTAAACTGGACAATGAGTCTAAATGCAAGAAACACAGTTTTCACACGATGGGTGTTTCAACAAACATGGCCATAGGATGTAGGTAGCATCTTCACAGGAAAAATAACTTTCAATAAAAATAACTCCGTTCCCAAAAGAACTCAGGGAATCTAGTTTCCTCCCCCTGCCCCCCAAAGTGGACATGGCAGACCTGATAATTCTGTGCCCTGCCCATAGAGTTGACAAATTGTGGCTGAAGCATTTGTATATAAACAGGGAGGCTGATACACACCAACCAAGCATATTTAAACTCCATTCTCTGTCCTGTGCCATGGAGGTCATTCTGTATGGGTAGGTTAGTGAAAGACTGACCCTTGTCATTGTCAAGTACTTAAGCTGCCCATTTTCTACCCTTATATCAGAAATGGACTTTAAGGAAAAAAAGGAAATGGACTTTAAGAAAATTCCTATGGAAAATGGACATCAATAGTTTATCAAAAGAGAATGTTTTTGTCTGAATGTGACTTGAAATTTACTAATAAAACCTTAAGTGACTAAGCACACATAGAGCATCAGAAACCATGGGGGCTAACCTCTGATAGCTGACATTCTAAATAGGCAAAACATATCCTAAGTCAAACTCAAACAAATGGGGTTTAGCCCAAATAAGCCTGCTCTTGGATATAGAGATTTGGGTGCTAGGACAGTTCTGCCACTAACTAACTCATAGACTTAGTGCTAGGACCACAGAGATAACTGAGTCTGACTCCCATCCCCCTAGTGTCACAAAGGAGGAAACTGAGGTCCACAAAGTCACAGTTAAAAAGTGAAGAACCAGGTGAACCCCAGGTCCTATGACCCTAGATCCAGCACTTTCCTCCACTTTTCCAAACTGCTCTATTACCTCGGATGAGTCCCTTAACTTCTATAGGCCTCAGTTTCCTCATCTGTAAAATAAAGGCCTTTTCTTGACCGTCCAGAGCTTCCTTTCAACCAGGAATAAATTGTCATTGGGAGGGACCTTGTGATTAAAACTATAGTTATTAAAAGAAGAAATACCTAAGTGGACAGATAGGCTGGCTCTCCAAAATGTTGCTTTGATGCAGCCTTTTTTTTTTCCAGTCCACATAATAAATATGAAGTCCCCAATACCTCTAAGGTACAGAGAACATACAGATTTTGAAACAAGCTATAGGTCCTGCCCTCAAGGGGATTACATTCTAACAATGGAGCTAAAGGCAGTATGGTCTAGGGCTGGATCTAGAATCAGAAGAGCTTGCTTCTAATTCTGTCTCTGCCACTTATGCTGTGTGGTGTCGGGCAAGTCATTTAACCTAAATTGTCCTCAATTTCCTTATCTGTAAAATGAAGGGATTGGACTAGATGACCCTCAATGATCTCCAAGGACCTTTCTAGCTCTCTAACTGCTAATCTTTAATTCTACAAGTGCAATTAATTACAAAGGAGGGGTCCAAAGGGCTGTGAAAAATTTGAGGAAGGAACTGTAACTTTCAGCTGGGGCTTGGGGAAGGCATCATGGAAGAGATGGCATCTGAAATGAGTTTTAAAGAGGGGTTCTAATAGGTAGAGACGGGGATCGTGGAAGATAGCCACTGCCTGTACCAGAAGGGAACCTCCAAGTTTGTCCTTCCCCTACACTTTCTATTGTCCCTCCACCTTCTTTATAATGGAAGTATTAATAACCCCTTATAATGGAAGTATTGATTGGGAGCTATTTATACTTTGGTAGTGAATCAGTTTTTATCTTAGGTTCTGAGAGGAGGGGCTGTATTTTGGGAGGGGTAGCAGCAAAGGGACACAAGACAAAGTATCTGAGAATGATGAAGAATAAAGTACAAAATGCAGCTGTTATAACTTCTGCAAGCTGGAGTGGTTGGGTTCTGATTCCAGGAGGGAGGAGGAAATGCTGCTTACCCTGTTGGCAATGGTGATAACACGGTGGGTTGCTTCGGCTTCCAGCTGTTTGGGGAAAAAAAACAGGAAGGAAATAAGATTCCTCATATTCCTCAACCCACCCCCACCCCCCACCCAAATCAAGTGTTTTTGAACGTAAAGCATTGTAGGGCTGTATGTCTGCCTATGCTATACACATGTACAGAGATTATCCATCTTAAGGTTCCCTGTGTTGTCTGGGATCCCTTGCATATATTTTCAAAGGTAAGGGCTTTGGACTATGAGTCAGGAGATCTAGGTTTGATTCCTTCCTCCAATACTTACTAGCTATGTGATTTTTCAATAACAGCCCAGAAAGAGGAGGAAGAGCTCTGATATTTTTCAGTCTTTTCCCCTTCTTAATCCAATTTTGCCCAGACTACCCCTGAGTGCATAGCTTTGGTTTCTCAATGAAGGACAACACAGGCCTGTTCCAGTTCCCTCTGAGAGAGAGTTGTCATTAGCGTACGGTGACTGAAGCTTTGCTTCAAGGCCCCCAAATTTAAAGAGAGCAAAAATTTAACATGTACACTATAGAAACAATTAAGCTCAGCATGTAGCTTACTCAGTAGTATTCATGTGTGAGCCCCTACAATAATCATCAGCTCTATCCTCCAGCTCAAATGTCCCAGTCACTGCTTGCACTCTTTTCATATTATGGGTTATAAAGCTGATAGAGAGTGTGGCCTGAACTGCCCACCCAAGCACCAAAATTGCTAGTTATGGCTCTGCCCTGAAAATTTCTCTCAGGAAAGCTTTAGGCCATACTTGTCCTAAATTATCATTTAGGACACTAAGCTACCCTGAGAATATTTAAAAAATGATCTCTGTGAAGCAGCCAATTGGGATTTTCCCTCATGGAAAGAGGAAAATATATAAAATCTAATTTATATTTGTAGGTGTCTCTAACCCTCACAAGATTCTAAGTCCCTGTGTGAAGGCTGATGGAAAAAAAGCCACCACAAACTTTTATTACCTCCTCCGGACGGCTGATCTCTATTCCTTCAGGGCCTGTGATGCCCAAATCTAGTGCCTCTCTGGCACCCTGAATAAATAGCAAAGAAAAAGGAAGTTGGGAATTTTTTATAAGATAGATCCAAGATGAAAATAATGAACCTTAAATGGCACAACTGTACAAAAACCCCACAGTTTTTTCTTTTTTCTTCATCATTTTTCCTTGAAGAGAAAAGCCTTGGGGTTTAGATTTGGCAGTTTAGGTTTGGCTCATTTGGCAGTAAGTTTCCCCAATTCACATTTTAAAATGGCTGAAGATGTTTTTTCTTTTTCCAAATGTGTTCTAAGTGATCAGTAAGCATGTGAAATAATAAATCAAGGATCTAGGATTTCACCAATATGAGTCTTCCCTCTTTTATGATACAACCTCTCTTAAGATTGGTAGATGATTTTGAAGAATCATTGTGGTTGAAAAATCAATCTCTGGCCAATCCGGTGTAAGCCTTTCTGAACCTATAGCAAGGCTGATCCTTAGGGGACAAGAAAAACATACAGCCCAACACTAGGCTTATATTTGAAGTCTTTCCAACTGGGTAGGACCTGTCAGAGCCTGGAGGCATGGCACAGGGTGAACGCAGAGTCACCTCAAGGATACAAGGAGGTATTGGGGCAGGACTTTAGCCTAAGAAATAAATAAAAGGGGTTAAATATCACACAGTGATTTTAAACAGGCACCATGGGGGATATTTAAGAATTAGAAGAGAGGGTCTTTATCCTTGAAGAGCTTACAACCTAGGCTGGAACCAGAAGGCTGTAATTCAGAGCGCCAGCTGAGGAGCCCAACTACCAGATCTACCTTCACTGCCCACCCTTTTCTGAATTTTGTCTCTGTACTTGCCTCGGCCACAAGTTCTCCATTCTCAGCATGGACTCGGGCTATCGCACCAATATCTTTGCAAGCACAGAACACTTGATATAATTCGCTATCTCGAAGCATATATAAGTCTTTGTAGGTCATAAACATCTGGAATGAGTTGACACCTTTCTCTCTCACCAAAGTCTCCATTTCTACTTTCACCTGATGGAAGGAAAGGATCAACATTACATATTTGAGAGATTGATGGATGGGGCCCTGGATGACCAGCATTTCATTCCCTCCCTCCGTGTGTACCAACTGTGTGATCTTTGATGAGTCACTTAAGGAGCCTGAGACATAGAAAAGTTATCTGGAACAGGAAAATAATCCCCAAACTGCCTTCTGTGTGATGATCAAACCAGGGAATGAATGTAGAACACTTGCTGAAAACAGTAAAGTGTGGTTGTCATCTTCATTCTCATTATTAATGCCATCAATTGTTAATAATATTGGGGATGGGGCTTTACCTGGGATATATCTGCATCTTAAGTACTCTGGAGAGTACCTAAGTACTAATAGTCCCTCAGGGAAGGGAATGGAATGGAACAACAATTTTTTAAGCCCTTACTATGTGCCAATCACTGTGCCAAGCACTTTGCATGCCTCATTTGAGTTTCACGACAGCCATGTGAAGTAGATTCTATAGCTGTCCCCATTTTACAGCTGACGAAAGAGAGGCAGATGGAGATTAAGTGACACAGCTAATAAGCATCTGAGGCTAGATTTGAACTAAGGTCCTCCTGACTCCAAGTCTAGCACTCTATCTGCTGTGGCACCTAGCTGTCTCTAGTCCATCTAGGACTTTCTGTGGATGCCCAAGTATAGCAGGAATCTGTGGGAGATAAATTAATATGCTTTTTGTTTTCTTTTGTTTTAGATGGTAATTAACAGTCTTCTAATATGTTTTCTTTACAAGTTAGACTTGCTTTTTGAGAAGTTTTGTATGGCTGAATGCTTACACAGCAATATCTCTTATATTACTGTACCTATTGTGAGTAAGGAAAAGGATATAAAGAGTATGGATGATTATGTACCTAAAAAAATAGTGACTATCTATTCATCTAGTGATGGTGGGAATGTAGGAGATTGCCCATGTTCGTTTTTTCCCCTACTTTTAAGCAGATCTAGAAAGCTTGACTTACTGTGACTTGAGTCTACGTAGCCTGTCTGATATCTTTAGGGCTGTAGATCCACAGGATAGTGTTTGCCTGAAACTCTAAGTAACCTTGAGTAATCAACTCCTGAGTACTTAATCCCTGTCTGGAGCTCCATACCCTTTTGGGGCTTTGTTTTCCATTTAAATTATTAGCTTGCTTGTCTCAGATGAGGAGTAAGAGCAGACCTCCAATTGGATTCCCTAGGGAAGGATCCCTGGAGAAATTTGGGGGCCTTATGTGTGTCCAATTGCATCTATGATGGGTAATATCAACAAGAGGCCAAGGTTCTAGGCACTATGCTGGGCAACCAAATCTCTATCCACCTTAGGGAAAAGGCCCATCCCCTTTCTCCCTCTCTTCCCCCCATCACCACTTCTTGGAGCTAATTTTTCTTTTGTTTTGTGTAGCTGGCTTTTTAAGATCAGGTATACAGAAGTATTAAACAGCCAGGACAGCCACAGGCTAAAATGTTGATGCCAGCATACCCTGGAAGACAGCCACGATCAAACTAGAGAAACGGTTACCTTTGGAGACCACCAGGTGATTCCCATGTGGAGTGAGTAGTCACAGCACACTTTGGGGTCAGCCAGGTTCCTGCACTTCTCATAGGCATCCAGGAGGGATGTTTCTTTGTCAGGTAGAACATGTCCTATGATCATAGTTGTTCCTCCCACCAGTGCAGCCTGTGGGAAGAAAGAAGAGAGATAAGCATAGCTTTAGTCATGTCCTCAATGCACAATGACCAAGTGGAGGTTCTTAAACTGGGGGTTGAGACCCCATATGAGGTCATGAAAAATTTGGCAATAGTAAAAGGTTTCTGAACATGCAACAGTCAAAATATCAGTATCTAATACTCTGCCAAGATTTAATTCTTTATGTAAAAATAAACAAGCACATCCATCTCACTAGTAAGGAAAGCAAATTTGCTTTCTTCTTTAATAAATGGTAAAATTATATACATGCTAAATAATTGTTTTAAAATAAATTTCTTTGTGATTTATTATCACTAAATGTTTGACTCGCATACTTATTTTATATACCTATATGCCTGGGGTTGCATAAAAATTTCTTAGGCAAAAAAGGGTCATGAGTGGAAAAAGTTCAAGTCTGTACTTAGCCATCTGACCCATGCAAGCAGCTTCCTGTTCAGCAAGAGTTTCTTTTGTTTGTTTGTTTTTCAGGCAGGCAATGTGACACAATGGAAAGAATATTACCGTGTATATGCGTATTATATACACACATGTACACATGTACATACACACGTATATATATATACATATGTGTGTGGATGGATAGATAGACCTCTTTGGATATATGGTGAAGCCAGAAATTTGTCTTCAACATTTTACTGGCTATGCCTGTGTTTTTAATTATTTTAAATTCCATTTCAATTTGACAGAAAAAGTAGTATTCTACTTTTCTACAGTATTCAACAGTATATTACTGAATAGTCTATTTTAAGAATAGACTCAGTTAACCCAAAACTCAAATTGAAAAACAGAATTCTACATTTCTTAAGAGACTGAAGTAATACATGTAAGGAAGAGATGCCTAGAAGGGAAAAGTTTAAGTTTTAAAAGGCACGTGATATCACCAGAAGGGATTGAGAGAGAAATGAATGAAAGATAAATACAATTAAAAGTAAAATGTAAAGAAATACGGACTGGAGTTTGGAGGCAAGAGACCTGGATTCTTTACAATCTGACTAAGACCTATCTTTCCTGTCTTATACATTATTCTGCTTCCAAAACTGTATGGTCCAGCCAAATTGGCCTTCTCTCTGTTCGTCATACATGATACTCCATCTCCCATCCCCATAGGCCTGGCTACTTCCCTTCTCTCCTGCTGTGTACTCCTTCTCACCTCCAGTGTACTACCTTCTCACCAAGGCTTCATGGGATTCTTGACTTCTTTCAAGATGAAACTTAAGCATCACCTCTTACCCAAAGCCTTTCCTGATCCTCACAACTGCCACTGCCCATATTACCTTGTGTTTACTTTGTATTTGTTCCGTGTGTCCTTACATAAGGACAAATTGTCTCCCTTGACAGGATGTAAGCTCCTTGAGAGCTAGGATTGCTTCATTTTTTAAAAAATCACTGTATCCCCAAGTGCCTAGGAGAGTGTTTGGCACAGGCATAATAAAGGCTAGTTAATTAACTGACTGATTGATTGGCTCTGCTGCTATAACTATGTGACCTTGGCCTTATCATCATCAGCTATGAAATGAATTGCTTAGATCTAATGATGTCCAAGGTGCCTTACAGCTCTAATATTCTTTTTTTGGGGGGAGGGGGAGGGTTAACAATCTTATTTTAATTAAACATACATATATCATTCACTTAGTTCAGGGGGAAAAGATAAGCCCCCTGGACTTCAGGGCAAATACAAACAGAAATTACAAGCATATATTATAAACAGAGCAAATAACACAAACCAGTCTATCCATAGCAATACATAGTTACCAAAGAAGCACCAACATCTGGGTTATCAAAGCCGGGGGTGGGGGACTGCTTCAATGGCTTGCCCAGAGTCTCATCATTCTTTCAATGAGTGTACCCCCACCCCTGCTCTAACATTCCAGAAAGCAATATTTGCCCTAGTTTCTTATAAGCACAATTTGGTGAAAGATCAACTGAAAGTAAATAAGATAGAGTGAATACATGTTTATATTCAAGGCTAGACATTTACATACAGACATTTAAAGCTCAGAAAATTCCCTGGTATCATCAAGAAGCTAAGAGGAAAATCAAGACAAGCAGGTTAGACTTTGTGTAAATTGATGATGGTGATATATGTCTTCAGAATCACCAAGAGTTCTAAAACACTGATCTGTTGAGGTTTGGACTCTCAATTCATATCCTAGCAGGGTCTCCCAAAGTTCTTCATTCTAATGAGAAGATGTCAATGTTCTAACAGTGAGGTGGGGTGGGAGTAGGAACAGAGAGAAAAGCTCTTGCTATTTCAAGATCCTAATAAATGTGTCATGGATAAAACTCTAAGTTATAATAGTCACCTGGAGTCTTGGAATCTCAGAGCTGGAAGAAACCTTTGAGTTCCTTTAGTCTAGCCCCGATTTTACAGATGAAAGTGAGACCCAGAGGTGTTAAGTGATATATCCAAAGTTATATTCAATAAGCATTTATTAAGAACCTGCCATATGCCCACCTGCCATGATTCTCGGTACAGGATTTTTCCAATACATCATGATTTCTCACTTGTACTCTCCTTAGGGTCCCTTACAGTCCTGAAGAAGGGTAGCTCTATGGACTGTCATGGAGCTGGCTAACAGTTAATGGGGTATAGCTTCAGAAGTACCTGCATCTATAGAAATCAAGAGGACCTTTGCATTCCTGTGCTGTCAAGACCTAGAAAAGAATTTTTCTTAACTGAGGCAGCAAGATGGAGTAGGAGATGGGGTGCTCAACTTGGGGTCAGGGCGACCTGGGCCTGAATACTGCCTCAGACACTTGCTGGCCAAATCACTTCACTTTTCTCAGCCTCAATTTCTTCATCTGTAAGATGAGGGAGTTGCACTCAATAGCCCTAAATCCATGACTCTAGGATGCTATGACTTGCCCCTGCCCTTCTGGGCATCTTAGGCTAGCCTACATCTCTTATGAAGGTTTGAGTTGCCAACATTTTTCTTTTGCGCTTTACCAACCTCCTCTTTCTTTGCCTGGTCTGCATGGGCGTGTCCTCCCCTCATCCCAATCAAACTTGAGAGGCAGAGGTTCTGAAAGGTTTATTTTAGTTATACCACAAAGTTGGAATATTTTTAAATTAAAAGAATTCTTTTTTTGGCCGGCATATCACTGCTAGGCCAGAAAAGGACTCTCAGAAATAACTAGAAGGTCATCTGCTTCTATTTGGCACCTGTCTTGGAAAGCAGTCATCTTTCTTACACAAAAGGGGATTTTGCCTTTGATTGAAGAATTACTTTGAAGGGGAACAGGCAGTGAGAGTAGCCAGGTATGAAACGGAACTATATTTGTTCCAGCACTGCTCCTGACCTTGGCGGAGCCTCAAAACCTCCATCTAGAAGGGTACTTCTCAGTTCTAGCTCAGTTTTAATTATTTCATGAGGAGTCATGAAATTCTATTTTAAAAATTCACAGAATATTACAACTGGAAGGGACTTATAGAGGTCCACCTTCCACCTGATGCAGAAGTCTTTTCTATATATTCCTAACAGATAATTTGTCAGTCCCTGATTGAATGCTTCCAATGAAAGGGAGCCTAGCACTTGAGACCCAGCCTTCTCCACTGATGGCCAGCTCTAATTGTTAGAAAGCTCTTCCTTACATCGAACTGCAATTTATCTCCCTGTTACTTTCACTCACTGGTTTTCAATATGGCATATTCTAGGTCTAGTGCCTGTTCCAGATGATAGTCCTTTAAATACTGGAAGGCAGTCATCTTGTTGAGGGCTTTTATTTTCTAGACTAAACATCTTCAAATGCCTCAAACATTCTACATATGTTTATGATTTCCTGACCCTTTCTTTACCATCTTGATCACATTCTCCTGGACATAGGTAGCTAGGAGGTGGAGAAAAGAGTGCACAGACCTGAGTTCAAATTTGACTTTAGATACCAACTAGCCGTATGACCCTGGACAAGACACTTAACCTCTGTCTGCCTTTTTTCCCCCTCGTTTATAAGATGGAGATAATAGCACCCATCTCCTAGAGTTGTTGTGAGGATCAAATAAGATAATATTTGTAAAGCACTATATAAAGGGTAGGTATTATTATTAAAAATTATTAAAATGAGTGGTTAAACTCCCTTCTTTCATTATAGAGGTGGAGGATTATGGGATATATGTCAAACGATGTGTTAGTTTTGCTGAACTATTTCTTCTTTTTTTATTCTTTGTTATAAGGGATGGTTCCGTGAGGAGGATATATTTGGAAATGAAGGAGATGCAAAAAAAAAAGTCAATAAGATAATTTAAGAGTGGTGCTTAGAACAGAATACAATAGTCCAGATAAGGTCTGATCAGCATAAAGTACCCTTTAGTAGAAGGCTATTAAAGTAGGAGGCTATTATCCTCCTTGACCTGAAAGCCATATTTCTATTAATCCAATTTGAGACTACATTAATAATAATATTTTTTAAAACTTCAGCATTTATGTCACAAAATTGGCTTATGCTGAACTTGTCATCAGTTAAAACTCCAGCTTCTTTCACATAAGTTCATGACAAACCAGGTCTTCCCCATCCTGTAATGAGGAGTGTGGTGTTGTGGAAAGAACACTGAAGATTTGGGATTGAACTCTGTTTCTGATCTTTAGTAACTTAACTATGTGATCTGGACTTCTCGAGCCTCCCTCAGTTTCCTCATCTGTAAAATAAGGATAACGACTGTACTACATTGTGAGGACGATGCTTTATGTAAACCTTAAGGTGCTACAGAAATGACAGTTACTGTTATTAGGATCATGAGATTACAGGGCTGAGACCTACCTACCTTCTTTGGGCCCTCCTGGCTCAGAGTGAATGTAAACAGTAACTGTTTCTCTTTCTGCCAGAGACCCTGAGGGTCTTTTCCTCCCAGTTTGATTTTTTTTTTTTAATTAAAGGGGCCATCCCTTGACTCACTTCTTAAAAAGGCCCATTCACTGAATGGGTGTTGCCTTACTCAAAATGAGAACTTGAACAGACCTTAGTTTTAAAAGGCCAAGGTCTCCCACTGCATCCCGGGCCATCTCCAGTAGACCTGATTGGTATCTGGCCCTTGGACCCAGATGGCTCTGGAGGAGATCCTCCCTCACTCAAATCAAATTCAGTTACAAGTCACGTCATCATCTTCCTGATGTCAAGGACAAACCACACACAAAATGAGATCACAGATTTAGAAATGGAAGAAACCTTAGAGGTTATTTAGTCCAACCCCACTGTTTTATGGAAAATAAGAATAATAGCTAACACTTATGTTTTAAGGTTTACAAAGTACTCGACATGCATTATTTCATTAGATCCTCACACAATACTGTGAGGCGGATTATCCACATTTTACAGATAAGGAAACTGAGGCTCAGAGAGGCTAGGTGACTTGCCCAGGGTCACACAGCTAGTCAAATATCTGTAGGAGGACTCAAAGCAAGCCGGGTGTTCCTGACTCTAAGACCACTGTTCCTTATTACTGTTCTACACTGCTTCCCCTTCCTGAATGAGGAAACTGAGGACAGGAGAGGTTAAGTGACTCGCCCAAGGACATTCCAGAGGTCAAGTAATCGAGTTCTGAGCCTAAAAGTAGAAATTTACATTTATCTGTTAAGCTTAATCTACTTGGGATGAGCAGCCTGCTGAAGAACAGCAAGTAGCTCACATTTTATAGTGTTTTACAAGTTAAGGTGCTTTACTCATAATCCTATCAGGTGGTAGTAGTGTAAGTATCACTAATCCCATTCTACAGATGAGAAAACTGAAAAGCTAAGTGATTTGTCAGTCCCTGATTGAATGCTTAAGTGATTTGCCCAGAGTCATGCAGGTAGTAAATGGCAGAAGACAGGTCCAAGCAGTGTACTTTCCATTATACATTTTGAGGCTGCCTAGAAAGTCTTTTGATGCAAAAGTAGAAAATTAGAACGACAGAATTTAACAATTAATGCTTAATTGATTTTAGTTGTTCTAATAATAAATTATCACATTAGTGAGTCAAGGATAACCAATGGACAGCCGTGTTTCCCAGAGTTTGATACCCACAATTTTGAAAGAAAACACGGAAGCCATCCAGGACATTGGTTAACTCCCTTATGGTGAATGTATGGGAAGACAGATGAGAATCACACTGGGGAGGCAAGCACAGGACAGCATGTGGTTTGCATCATTGGAAAGAATGCCTACATCTGATGAGAACACACATCTATTGGAGTATTTGAGTATAAGGATATGAGGTATAAAATTCAAAGTTGTAGTTTGTCCTCCAAGACCTCATAAATTGTAGTGTCAGTGCCACCTAGTGTCAGTTTGGGGTAACTGCAGAAGAGGTGCTGAAAATACTGTTAATAAGCATCAAGCACCTAGGCCAGGTGCACTATTCTTGGTGCAACGGATACATAGACACAAGGAAAACAGCCGGCCCCCTCAAGGTGGGAAACAAATATGCACATACACAATATATACAAAATAGATAAAAAGGTATTTGGGATGAGAAGGCACTAGATGTTGAAGAGTAGGGGTGGGAGAGTCAGAAACTGTTCATGGAGATGATGACATTTATTAAGCACTTACTATGTACTACAAACTTGCTAAGCACTGGGGATACAAAGGACAAGTGGAGAGAATCAGTGCAAAACCACAGAGATGTGTGATGGTGGTAGCAATAATAATCCCTTACATTTAAATAGCCCTTGAATGTTTAAAAAGTGCTATATAGAAACATTGCCAGCTTAGTCAATAGAAAATTACTGAATTTAATACTGTGAATGTTTCATTACTTTCAATCAATCAATATTTATTAACTATTTACTATATGCCTGGCACCTGGCTATGTTCAGTTTACCAATTAAGCAATTTATTGATCTACAGAATAGCATTTAGAGCCAAATATAAAGACATTCAGGGACAAAATGATGGGAACTTATAAGTGTGTCTCTCCCATGGCATGGCCTTGAAAGACAGAGTGCCTCCTTCGACAGAAGAAATTCCGGGGTGGGGGAAGAGTTTCATATCTGTAAAGTTCTGTCTGTGCTTTAAAAATCCTGGGAAAGGACAGACTGTTTACTTTTTATATAAGGAAATATAAAACACATGCCTAAGCTTGTTATTAGTAATTGGCTAGTTTGAAAGAAAGATTGGGGTAGACCTGAGTATGACACGATTCTAAAAAGTAAAGCCGTTTAAGGAGAAGTTAAAATGAGTAATTATCTCATACAAATGAGGGGTGAGAAAAAGAACCTACACAGAGGAATTAGATAGGGGAGGAAGACTGGCAGTTCTGGAACCCTACTCTCATCAGGAATGAATTAAAGAGGGAACTATATCCAGAAGGGTATAAAAGTCTTCTAAATTCAGAAAAAAATAAAAAGCTTAGGGGATAGGGATGGGGGAGAGGATAAAGGAGTGATTTTTAGAGGGAACCCTACTCACATCAGATCTGGGTTAAGAGAACAATATATACATTTAGAAGGGAATAAAAGCCTTCTAAATTTATAGAGAAATAAGAGAGTAAGGGAATACGATAATGCGGGGTATAGAAGGGTGTCTAGATTAACGACAACAAGATAAAGAGGGAATAACATATTTGGAAAGTTATAAAAGTATTCTAAATTCAGAGAGAAACAAGAAGGAAGGGGAAAGGGTAGGAGGGAAGAGGATAAGGGAGGAATCTTTGGCAGGGCAGGTTAAGTAACAGGAGGGCAAGGTAGTGGGTAGAAGTAAAGTAGAGGAGTCAGAAGGGATAGGAAATAAGAGATACACACAAACATAAAATAAAGATCAGGAGTAGAATTTATTAGGCAAAAAGCAGGTGCAGTAATCATGATCTCAGAAAAAGTTAAAGCTAGAATAGATTTAACTGAAAGAGAAAAATGGGAAAACTACATTATATGACAGCCATATTAATCAATATTGTTTTAGGCTGTATAAAATAACTAGACAGTGTAAGGCTGGAATATTGCTGTGATGTAGGAAATGATGAAGTAGGAGATTTAGAAAAATATGGAAAGACTTCTACTTATGAAGGAAGATGTTATCCACCCTCAGAGAAACAGAGGACAAACAAGTATAGTATGGTCTTACATAGATGCATATGAATGTATACGTCTATATGAGTATGATTATAGATATCTAAGTATATGTACATGTATGTAAGTGTATGTATGGGTATATGTATGCATATATGTTTTGTGTGTATGTATATATGTATACATATATGCATATATGTACCCACATATCTGCAGTTAATTGTGGCCTTCATAGGTAGGTGGAGGGAAGGAAGGGGAAAAAAAAGAACAAAGTTGAAAGTGCACAGCAGAGAACAAAAGAAAACTTACAAGGAAGCAAAGAAAAGATGGACAGCTCTGAACACAACGTGTAGTATTTATCATATAGGCTTTTTAGAAATGGAAATTTATTGCTGTATATCTTGAATCCTCTCTTAAGTTCTGCTGTGCACATAGCAATGATTTTTTCTCTTTTTTTCTTTTCTATTTAAGTTTAAAAATAAATTTTAAAAAATCTCGGGAAGCATTTCAGCAGGGTAGGAGCTGAAAGGACTATGTATGCTTGCAGAAGGTAGGACAGTCTGATTGGCAGTGACCATGACTGGCTACCCCTGGGGCTTTTGGACATAAGGCACCTAAGACATTAGTCCAGGGAACAGTAGAAGATGCTTTTTCCTTTTCATCACAAAAATTGTCAAGAACTTTTTTTAACTGCTATGGAGCTGGTATAAAGGGACACATACACAAAGTAAAAGGACTTGAATACCACCTTCCCCCTTAATGTAGGTTTCCTTCAAGGTTTTGTTCTTTTCCCTCTTCAATCCCTGGACTCTTTCCTTTTGGAGATCTCCATGCCTACAGTTTCCACCATCATCTCAGTATGGATGAACCCCAAATCTGTATCTCCAGCCCTGACAAAGATATCTTCTAAATTACTGATCCACATTTCTGGTTGCCTAGCAAAATACCTAGATGTTTCCCTGGTCAATTTAGATCAAAAACTTAGTGCCATCTTTGATGCTTTCTTTACCCTTACTTGCTGTACCTAAGAAGTTGCTAAGTCCTGTCAATTTTCTTTGGGAAATTTTACTATCTGTCCATTCCCACTGCTACCACCTTAGACCAGGCCCTCATTGCCTCCTACTTGGATCACTGAAATAGTTTCTGTGGTATGAGCAATATATACCCAATGCAGTCTAGGGCTAGGTTTCCTCCCCCCACCCCATAAGACAATGAAACTCTCATTGAGACTTAACTGGTTCTAGAGACTAAGGCTTAAACCATTAATATAGCTTCCGAGTTAACTGCAAGGCTTCTCAGGGTTTGATGAACTAAAGTCTTGTTGCTGCAGGAGTTAGCACATCCTCCTCGTCATGTCTATCTCCTTATGGAGACAAAGGTAGCTGTATCCATCAGAACCCATATTGTATCCTCACTGCACAGATTTCCACACAATTATTAAATTAACTCTTTTAATTAAGCATGTAAATGTCTCATTTCATTCCAATATCAAAACTGAGCCACCAGACCAGCCTGAGTCAAGCCTGGCCCAGAACAACTCGACTAGTTCCTTTCTACCTCCAATCCATTCTTTACACTTCAGGATTAATTGTTATTCACTGATTTTATAAAATCACCCCAGTATTCAAAAACTTTCAAGGGCTCTCTGTCACTTACTAATAAACCCCAAACTCCTTAAAGGCCTGGCATTCAAAGCCGTCCACAATCTGGCATCTTCCATACTCTGAGCTCCAGCCAAACTGGACTGTTCTCAACTATTTGTGATCTGGCTTCTGATCACATCCCTCAAGCAGAACTGCTCTCTCCAAGGTTAATAACAGTCTTTTAACTGCTAAATCCACTAGCCTTTTTCTCAGTCTTTATTCTACTTGACCTTGGCACATTTTGACAAGGTCATACTGGATGCACCTTCTCCTGTTGGTTTCTTGGTTCTCTTACTACCTGTCTGACAACTCCTTAGTTACCTTCACCGAAGTTTCATCTTCCTCCTGTCCATTAAGCATGGATGTTCCTTATGTTCCCCAATGCTCTTTTATAGACCCTTTTTCTCTCTCTCCCTTGATTATCTCATCATTTCTAATGAATTCAATTAATTCTGTGCAGATGACTCCTATTCAGTCTTATTTTTGGCTCTGAATTCCCTCCCGTCCTCCTCCCCCATCCATTCAGAAGGCGAGAAAAACAAAATTCATTAGAAATATGTATAGTCATGCAAAACAAAATCTTGCATTAGTCATGTCCAAAAAGAAAAGAAAAGAAAAGAAAAGAACGCTTCATCCCAATACTCTACGAGTGCATTAATTCACTGTTTGGAGGTGGATAACATGTTTCATCATGAGTCCTTTGGAGTTGTGGTTGGTCACTGGGTTGATCAGAGTTCCTAAGTCTTTCAAAGTTGATTATCCTTACAATATTATTGTTACTGTATAAATTGTTCTTCTGGTTCTGCTCACTTTACTTTGCATGAGTTGATAACAAGTCTTCCCAGGTTTTTCTGAAACCATTTCTTATAGCACAACAGTATTCATACGCCATTCATATGCCATAACTTGCTCAACCATTCTGCAGCTGTTAGACATCCCTCTCAGTTTCTAATTCTTTGCTACCACAAAAAGAGCTGCTATAGATATTTTTGTTCACACGGGTCCTGTTCCTTATTTATTTTCTTTGGAGAACAGACCTAGTAGTGGTATCACAGGGTCAAAGGTTATGCATAGTTGAATAGTCTTTTTGGCATGGTTCCAAAATGACTGGATCAGTTCATAACTTTATCAACTGCGAATTAAAGTACACGTTTTCCCACAGTCCCTTCAGGATTTGTTATTTTTCTTTTTTGTCATCTTAGTCAATCTGATGGATCTAAGGTATATTACAAGTTGTTTTAATTTTCATTCCCCTAACTTTTTTTAGTGATTTAGAGCATTTTTTATATGGCTATTTGATAGCTTTGGATTTCTTCTGCTGAAAGCTGTCTATTCATATCCTTTGACCATTTACTGATTGGGGAATGGTTTTTACTCTTACATATTTGACTATTCCCTATATACCTTAGAAATGAGACCTTTATCAGAGAAACTTATTCAAGATGACTCTTACATCTATACATCCAGCCCTAATCTCTAACCTGAACTTCAGTCCCATGTGACTAACTGCCTGTTGGAACATCTACCTGAATGCACCATTGGCATCCTAAATTCAACATACCCAAAATTGAGCTCATTGCCTTTCTGTCCTAACACATCCCTCCTCTAAACACTCCCATTGCTGTCAAAGGGCACCTCCATTCTTCTAGTCGTCCAGGCTCATAACCTTGGAATTATCCTTGATTCTTGCCTCTCTCCCACTCTCCCACTCCTCCATATAATCATCCAAATCTCAATTCTACTTTCACATCTTTTTCATCTAGTCCAGGGCCCTTGCTGCCTCTCACATGGACTATTTCAGTAGCTTCTTGATTGGTTTCCCTGCTTCCAGTACTTCATTCTCACAAGCAACCTATCAAAAAAGATGCCAAATTCATATTCTTAAGACACAGTTTTGATCATTTCATTCTCTGCTCAGAAAAATTCAGTTATTTCCTATTGCTGCTAAGATTGAATACAAACTCCCCAGCTTGACACTTAAAGCCCTCTAATGACATATCTCTAACCTACCTTCTCATCCTTATTTCACATTAATTCTCCTTTGTGAATTCTATGTTCTAGCCACAAAATCTATTTCCCAAACTGTATGTTCCATGTCCTGTCTCCCTATCTTGGCACTGGCTGCATCTCCCATGCCTGGAAGACTCTCCTTTCTCACCCCTGTCTCTTAGAATTGCTAGCTTTCTTTTGGACAGCTAGTGGATAGAGTGCCAGACCTCGAGTCCAGAAAACCTGAGTTCAAATTCAGCCTCAGACACATGCTAGCTGTGTGACCCTGGGCAAGTCACTTACCCATGTTTGCCTCAGTTTCCTCATCTGTCAAATGAGCTGAAGAAAGACATGGTAAACCACTCCAGTATCCTTGCCAAGAAAATGCCAAATGGGGTCATGAAGAGTTGAAAACAACTGAAATAACCGATCATCATTGTCCTTCAAGGCATTCTCAAAGATTAGCTTAGGTATCATCTCCTTCATGGAACATTTCCTAAATCCTCCAATTGTTAATGTTCTCTCCCTCCTGAAATTAAATTGCACTTACAGTTACCTGATATGGATAGTGATTATGAGGATCCTAGTGGATCCTGGTGGATAGGAAGTTCCATGACAAATATCCCAAACGTACCCAAACCTGGGAACTCCAGGATGAAGAATCTTTTTCTACCCAGGCAAGGTCTCTGCAATTTATAGCCTTAGAGAGTGTCTTTGATCACAGGTGGCAGTAGGACCAAACCAGATTAAAGCGTAATTGGGTTATGTTTAATAAAACAAATAAAAACAAAATGAAATATAGGTAGTTACTATGTTGTTTTCTAAGTCAATGTGCTCCCGTTTGTATGTGAGTTTGACACCCCTGGCCTAGATCACTAGGAGGTTAATTGACTTGCCAAAGGTCACACAGCCAGTATATGTCAGATAGGAGGCCTGAAAGCTGGGTTTTCCTGTTTCTGAAGCCAACTCTCTATCCACTAGCCCAGACTGCTTCCAACCTATTTTTCCACACTAATTCCCTATCATTGATCCTTACTAATCTAGACCTAGCCACCCTATACAGGTGATTCCATGCCTATTCTCCCTCCTCAAGCCTCTTAGAATCTGCAGCTCTATTTTGGGTTCAGTCAATGTGCCACCTCCAAGGCTTTCCCTAAACCCTCTTCTAAATTGTTACATCTCCCCCTCTTATAATTGCTTTGTATAAATAAAAAAATTATCTGTGTATCTATTCTTTCCCCCCAATAGAAGGTAAGCTCCTCATGGGCAAGAAATACATTTTTTTCCTTTGCTTTCCTGGTGCTAGGCATATAATAGACACTTTAAAAGAGCTTCTTGAAAGGAGGATGTGGGCAGTTCCTGTTTATCAGTGTATTATATTTCTCTTCTTCACTCATTCTACACTGCTTAATTAAGATACATCCCTTACTTCTTAGGAAGATGGAAAAAATATGTGGGCAGTTTATCCTATCTGACTTAGTACTTTTTTATTGCCTTTTAAGGGTCAGATTCCATGATGATTTGAAATATTTGTGAGAAATACTTGTGAGAATTATTTCTATCTTTCAATTCCCAGATGCATTAAAAAATGAATTGTGGAAAACATTAAAAACAATTTTTATTGGGTTAAAATCAGTCTTACTGAGTTTTATTTTGTAGGGAAAGCTGCAGAACAAGGGAGAGAAGAGATGGAATAATAGGATTTGGGGGAAGGAGAATGGAGATGAGAAAACTAAAACACAGAAAGGTGAGGTCCACTTACTTTAACACTGCACAGCAAATGAGTACCAGAGCCAGGACTCAAGTCTCATTCTCTCTCATGCCCAGTTACTTCAAGCGCCAGGGATTTTTTGCAAAGAATGGGATAGAAGAAGGGGGCGGGGGAAGGGAGGCACCTACCAAAATCTCCTTCAGCTAAGACACCAGCACGAGGGACACAGATTGGCAGAGCTAGTTATGACAGAGAAGGATGAGAGTGACTGACTTCTGGAGACACAGCTTTGATCTGATAAGGAACATCTGCATTTATAGCTTTAAATATGCTGAAAAGGGTAGGAGAGGAGCAATATTGGGTTAGCTATAGGTTTTGAAAAATGCTTTTCCAGTGGACAAAAACCACCTTCACTATCCTTATCAAATCCAACAACAAAGATTTATTGAATACTTACTACTTTGGATGATGCTCTAGAATTGATGTAAGTATTCTGAATTGTTCTGCTTCTGGCAGGGAATATTTTTTAAAAAGTTTTTAGTCCTTGGGGAATGGCTAAAAAAATTGGGATAGAGTATTGCTGTGCCATAAGAAGCATGAGCATGAAGCATTCTAAGATATACAGAAAGACATGTGAAATGATGCACAAGCAGATTCAGGAAAATAATACACACAATGACTATAACAACGTAAAGAGAAACAATAACAACAAAATGAAACTGAATGCTGTGTAACTGTATCGAGATGAAAAAATGTACCTCACTTTTTCCTTTGTAGAGGTGGGGACCCATGGGTGTGGAACACTGGATATACTATAGCACTTGAGTGACAGGCTGGTTACTTCTCCTGAACTGCTTTTATTTCTCTGTATTTTGTATTCCTTAGTACAAGAGATGGCTTGCTGGGTAGTATAGTGGAGAGGGGGAAATGTTCAGAAAGGAAAGTGATGGATAAATATCAATAAATATTAAAACTGAAAAAAGGACATCAGTTCAAACTTAGGATGATAGGATCAAGAGCTGGAAAGGACTTTAGAGATGACCTAGTCCAACGCCCCCCTCATTATTCATTTGAAGAAACTGAGCCCTGGAGAGATTAAATGAAATCAGAAGTCAGGAAGGGGCAGAGCTTGGATTAGAAGCAGGGATGGGTTTGACCCGGCTCCTCCCAGATAGCCAATTATTAATTTTCAACGAGAGCATTTACCCCCCGGAAATCTGCAAACTCTATAGATCAGGGCTTCATTTATTCTTTTGTTGACTGTCTATAATTAAGAAAGTCACAGAGAAAATGTAAATACTACAGATTAAACTTAAAATGTGCCCTGCATCCATTTTTTTGGAGAGCTAGTTGTTAAATATTTACAAGCACATCTTTGATCAGAAGCCAGGTCCCCTAATTTCAAATCTAGTGCTCTTTATACTATATACTCCTTGGACAGTTTTTAAATAAAGAGTATTGACCCATTCAGATCATTCTCTTTTTTCTAAATTCTGTGTGATATATGTTATCATCTGTATTGGCAATTAAGGAGGGCTTTTAGCACTTATTCAACCAAGAGCCCTTGAAGAGTTTGGCCTTTGTTTCCTTGATTAAATTAGGAGTCCTTGATGACCTCCTGGCCCCAAGGGAAAGCCTAGTTTACATGGATTTGAGTGACATGTTTGTGACATCAGAGGCTTTTAGACCACGTGGGTTTAAGTCACATTTTTGTGACGCTTTTAGGTCACGTGGGTGAGTCGCATGTATGACTCATCGTTGACCCTAAACAAGATACATAAACCCAGAGGTTGGCATTCTCCCTGGGGGCTCTCACTCTTGGAAGAGTGTTGATGTGGAGACTCTGGGCAGCTGTAGTTAGGAGCCCTCCAGCTTGTGAACTCAGATGCTGATGCCTTCTTGGAGACCATGAATTGTATTTGATCTGTTTATAATGTATCTTTGTAATTTGTTTGTATTTGCTCTGAAGTTCAGGGTGCTGGCTTTTCCCCCTGAACTAAGTGAATGATATTTGTATGTTGGATTGAAATAAGATTGTTAACCCCTTAACATTGCTTTCCTTAGTAAAGCAGATCAAAAGAACCTGTGCTGGCAGCGTTCTTGTTGTTGGGCTTGTGTTGGTCTTTCACCCCACAGCAGCTGCTGGCTGAATTGTTGCAACACCATCTAGATCACTCCAATGGCTTCCCAATTGGGGAATAAATACCTCTTAAAGAATAAGGAGGATCCTCTGTGTCCCCTATAACAGGAGGAACAGAAGGGACTTAAAGTTGCCATTTGGAGGAGAGGAATGCCTGTATTTTGCTTTCTGATTATTACCCTGAGTTATTTGAACAGTGCAGGCCTGATGGGAAGGTGGTTGTCTTATCTGATAGCCCCAAAGTATGTCTGCCTTCTAAGGGAATCCAAATAATAGAGTGGCACTATGAGTCTGGGAGGGACTGCATAAGAACCTGTTGAGAGAGGAGAATTTACTGGAATGTCAAAATGTTGTCCCCATGGCAAACCCAAGTTCAATTCCCTTCCAAAGGGAGTTCCTGGGCTACTGTGAGGGCTGCCTTTGTTTTCTCTGTTTATGAGGTTCTGTGAGTCCACGGCAACTTCTGCATTTTATATAGGATGAAATAAGACTGTCCTCTATCTGATATGCATTTATTACCTTTAGTATTTATAAGGAAGCTTAAGACCAAGTTATCCACATTTGTGGGAACCCTTATATTAACTATTTCTGGAAATTTTCTAAGAGTAAACCCTTCATAGGAGCAGTAAACTAAGGAAGAGTGATAATTTTGGGAGCCTCCAAGACTAAACCTGGACAGTGGGAGCCATGGGCTATACTCAGATTCTCTGGGTTTCCATTTTTTTTGCTCCATTCCATTCTTTACAAAAGATGAGGAACTTTTCATAAAATGAAAGTTTAGATTAGATAATTTCTAAGGTCCCTCCGCTCCCAGCTCATGAACTACTCTTTGGGGTATTCTGTGGTTAGACATGTGGAGAAGTCCTCTGTAATAGTTTTTAGAAATTCAATTCAACTGCATGAACTCCAGAACCAATTGAGTTTTTTTTTAATGCTTTCCCCAAACTCTCGCATTTCTTAAGCTCATTTACTCTAATAGAGGCTGCCAGCTATCCTTAGAGCAGAATATCTATTCTTTAAAGCTCCAATTCCACTGAAGCACTATTGTCTTCTAACTGTATGACATAGGGAAAATTATTAACCTCTTTAAGCCTAATTTCTCTCATCTGTAAAATAGGGATAGTACAGCAATAATAACTATTTTAAGAGGTGGCATGGGATAGTGACCAGAGAGCTGGCCTCGGAGTCACAAAGACCTGATTTTCAAGGCCAGCCTCTGACACATGGAATCAGTGTGACCCTGGGCAACTCTCAGTGTCCATGGCATCTCTCTAAGACTACAGGCTTCAGAGAAGGTGTTGATCTGCCTGGGTAGAGGATTTCCCTTCACAGGGAGTTACCTACACAGATAAAATTACAGGTCTATGCAAAAATAAAAACCCAATACCTATTTCACAGTAGAATTGTTATGAAACACAAATATAATGATATATGATAGCATTTTTGTAAGCCTTAAAGTACCATATAAATAACAGGTAGCATAATTTCTAATGCACAGGTCTGACCATGTCATGTGAACACTTAAATTTTCAGTGATTGACCATTGCATGATCAATGAACAAGATATACTCCATTTGGCCCTGAAGGCCTTTCACAGTCTAAATTCCATTGACCTTTCCCAGTCTTATTTCACATTACTCCTTTCTATGTGGCTGACCATGTGGGAGGAAGTTTTGGGGCCTGCTTCCAGCCTTGTGGTGAAATAACACAGGAAAGACTTTGGTGTTTTGTTATGGCACAGCAAACCCCAAATGGCCTCTTGGTTCTCTTGATCCACTATGACCTTTTTCAAGGCTGTGGGATGCTGTGTCGGTCTACAGAAAAGACAGCTTCTGGCTCCATCTCTCTTGTCAACTCTTCAAGGTGATATCATATAAGTGGGATTTCTTCTGAGGGGTGGGGAAAGGCTGGCCTTTTTCTATCCCAGAATAACAGAAACTTTATGTGGCAGCTTCTTTAGCAGGCCTTAACTGGGCACACTGGCACTTGGGCCTCTGGCTACCTTTTCTATTTTTGTTCTTCCCTAATATTTGGTGAATGATGATCTATCTATGGATGTGTCCAGACTTTGGAGTGACCTTAGGAATGAAGCCCTAAAATCCCATCAAGTATAAGCTGAATAGCTGCAAGGAAGGAATCCTTGGCAACTACCCTAGTGCTCTTGACCAACAAGTGGATTAATCCAAGCCTGCCCAGCAGACATAACAGAAGTTGTTTGGGCAGTGCAATGCCAAGGTGAAATATAAAATGCCTAATTATCAAATCCTGCAAACTGCTTTATGTTCTGATGTGGTTTTAGTCTCAACTTCCCAGAAGAATATATTGGTAGTTATGAGTTGTTAATGAATCCTATTTTAAGTTGTTTTGTTAATGCTCTGAGTCTTTTATTTTTAACATTTCTTTTGTGTACAATGAAAAATTACCTGTCCCATACCTGATTTATATTGTACATTTTAGTACCTTTTAAAACTCTTTTGGGGGAAACTCCAGATGCCATCAGCTAAAAGCTATGAGTAAGTTTGTTCCCAGGACACTGGGGTGGGGGTTTAATGAACCTAACATCATAAGAACATGGAGCCTAAGCCCCTTTCCAGTAAAGACTACATTCCCGGGAAAGCAGGAACTTGCTTAAGCTCTCCCCTAGGTCCCTCCAAACACCTATAAAAATGGCTCTGAACAAATTCGAGAGCTGCAGAACCCAAGAGATAGCAGAGGGAATCAGGGCTCCAGCCCAGGAAAGCCTGGATGGTTGCTGGGAAGGGTCTATCACATGGAGCTGGGAACAGAGTGCAGCAGAGCCCAGCATGGGCCGTGCCAGGACCAACCAGACCAGGAGCCAGGCAGAACAGGCCATAGGGCACAGAATCATTGAGTTGTGGCAGTTACCAGACTTCTTACCCCACAAATGCCAAAGACAGCAGAGAAGGTTAGTGGGAAAAGCTGCTGGGACAGAGTGAAAGGAGTTCTTGGTCGGCCACTGCCCGGGGATGGCAGAGGTGGTGCAGCACAGAGGCTGCTTCCAGAGCTACAGCAGCAGTTGTTTCTGGCCCCAAGCCCACCTAGTGGGAGGAATTAGGCAGTGCATTAGAGCAGGAGTGCAAAGCCTGTTTTGCCCTGCCTGGATCTGGGCTGCAATCTTGGTTGGCGGTTCTCGGGGGAGAAGGAGTGCTGGTGTGGCAGAGCTTGCTGTGTAGAAGTAGCTCTGAAAACAGCAGTGCTTGGACCCTAAAGCTTGGGACAAAGTACTCTCTACAAGCAGTTATATCCTGACAAAAAGTTCAAGGGTCAAGTAGTTGGCTGGGAACATGAACAGGCAGAGAAAATGGTCTCACATTCAGACTCAGACTTTGGAATCTTTCTTTGGTGACAAAGAAGACCAAAACATACAGCCAGAAGAAATCAACAAAGTCAAAGAGCCTACATCAAAAGCCTCCAAGAAAAATATGAATTGGGCTCAGGCCATGGAAGAGCTCAAAAAGGAGTTGGAAAAGCAAGTTAGAGAAGTAGAGGAAAAATTTGGAAGAGAAATGAGAGTGATGCGAGAAAACCATGAAAAACAAGTCAATGACTTGCTAAAGGAGACTCAAAAAAATACTGAAGAAAACAACACCTTAAAAAACAGACTAACTCTAATGGCAAAAGAGCTCCAAAAAGCCAATGAGGAGAAGAATGCCTTGAAAGGCAGAATTAGCCAAATGGAAAAGGAGGTCCAAAAGACCACTAAAGAAAATACTACCTTAAAAATTAGATTGGAGCAAGTGGAAGCTAGTGACTTTATGAGAAATCAAGATATTATAAAACAGAACCAAAGGAATGAAAAAATGGAAGACAATGTGAAATATCTAATTGGAAAAACCACTGACCTGGAAAATAGATCCAGGAGAGAGAATTTAAAAATTACTGGACTACCTGAAAGCCATGATCAAAAAAAGAGCCTAGCTATCATCTTTCAAGAAATTATCAAGAAGAACTGCCCTGATATTCTAGAACCAGAAGGTAAAATAGAAATTGAAAGAATCCACTGATAACCTCCTGAAAAAGATCCCCAAAAGAAAACTCCTAGGAATATTGTCACCAAATTCCAGAGCTCCCAGATCAAGGAGAAAATACTGCAAGCAGCCAGAAAGAAACAATTTGAGTATTGTGGAAACACAATCAGAATAATACAAGATCTAGCAGCTTCTACATTAAGGGACTGAAGGACTTGGAATATGATATTCCAGAGATCAATGGAGCTACGATTAAAACCAAGAATAACCTACCCAGCAACACTGAGTATAATGCTCCAAGGCAAAATATGGACTTTATTTTCTTTTAAAGTTTTTTTTGGCAGGGCAATTGGGGTTAAGTGACTTGCCCAAGGTCACACAGCTATGCGTCAAGTGTCTGAGGCTGGATTTGAACTCAAGTCTTCCTGACTCCAGGGCTGGTGCTCTACTCACTGAGCCACCTAGCAAAATATGGACTTTCAATAAAATAGAGGACTTTCAAACTTTCTCAGTGAAAAGACCAAAGCTGAATAGAAAATATGACTTTCAAACACAAGAATCGAGAGAAGCATGAAAAGGTAAACAAGAAAGAGAAATCATAAGGGACTTACTAAAGTTGAACTGTTTTGTTTACATTCCTACTTGGAAAGATGATGTGTGGAATTCATGAGACCTTTCTCAATATTAGAGTAGCTGAAGGGAATATATATATATATATATATATATATATATATATATATATATATATATATATATATATATATAGACAGAGGGCACAGGGTGAGTTGAATATGAAGGGATGAGAGAGGAATATACTGAGAGAGGAAGAAAGGGAGAGATAGAATGGGATAAATTATATCACATAAAAGTGGCAAGAAAAAGCAGTTCATTGGAAGGGAAGAGGGGGCAGGTGAGAGGGAATGAGTGAATCTTGCTCTCATTGGATTTGACCTGAGGAGGGAATAACATACACACTCAATTGGGTATCTTACCCCACAGGAAAGAGGAGGAAGGACATAAAAAGGGGGGACGATAGAAGGGAGGGCAGATAGAGGGAGGAGGTAATCAAAAGCAAAATCTTTCAAAAAGGGACAGGGTCAAGGGAGAAAATTGAATAAATGGGTATCTTACCCCACAGGAAAGAGGAGGAAGGACATAAAAAGGGGGGACGATAGAAGGGAGGGCAGATAGGGGGAGGAGGTAATCAAAAGCAAACACTTTCAAAAAGGGACAGGGTCAAGGGAGAAAATTGAATAAATGGGGACAAGATAGGAGGGAGCAACATATAGTTGGTCTTTCACAACATGAGTGTTGTGGAAGGGTTTTGCATAATGATACACATGTGACCTATGTTGAATTGCTTGCCTTCTTAGGGAGGGTGGGTGGGGAGGGAAGAGGTGAGAGAAGTTGGAACTCAAAGTTTTAAAAGCAGATGTTCAAAAAAAAAAGTTGTTTTTGCATGCAACTGGGAAATAAGATATACAGGCAATGGGGCATAGAAATCTATCCTGCTCTACAAGAAAGTAAGGGAAAAGGGGATTGGGGGGGAGTGGGGTGACAGAAGAAAGGGCTGACTGGGGAATGGGGCAATCAGGATATATGCCATCTTGGAGTGGGGGGGAGGGAAGAAATGGGGAGAAAATTTGTAATTCAAAATCTTGTGGAAATCAATGCTGAAAACTAAAAATATTAAATAAATAATAAAATATAAATGAAAAAAAAAAAAGACTAGACTCCCTAGAACTGAAGGCAGCTCAAACAACATGCCTGGGCACAGAAGAGGGAATGGGCATAGCCTCCCAGACCCTGTGGGCCCAGTAGTAGTCCCTCGATGTCAACCCACTCTATCTCCTGGCCAGAGGACTACTTACTGTTTCCTATCCCTGTTCTTCCCTCCCCTGTTTCTGGGCATTTGAGTACTTGGTCTCGCTCCTACTTCTAGCCTCCCATCAGCTCTGCTTGCTGAGTTTCTTATATCTTTTCAGACGTGATGTTTTCCATGAAGCTTTCCCTGATTCTCCCTCCCCAACCCCTAGAAGCAATTCCTATCCTCTTCCAGTGTCTGTCTTCCCTCTTCAATGCACTTAACTCTTAACTTGTGGTGTAGGGCTATATGAAAGCATGATTAAGGTGTTCCCTTGATGAAATCAATTTGATGAGCTTATTACCTAAACCTTGGCTTAAGCCTTTGACAGTCAGGAGGAACAGTGGATAGAGGTGCTGGACCTTTAAGAAGTCAGGAAGACTCACCTTTGTGAGTTCAACTCTGGCCTCAGACACTAGCTGTGTGACCCCAGGCAAGTCACTTAACCCTGTTTGCCTCAGTTTCCTCATCTGTCAACTGAGCTGGCGAAGGAAATGGCAAACCATTCCAGTATCTCTGCCAAGAAAACGCCCTAAACCATGAAAAACTACTGAACACCACCACCTCCTCTCTCCCTAGAGTGTCTGGATATGTCTACTGGCACCTTTAAGAGGCCAAAGACAACTCTCTATTAGGTCTCGGAGACTAAGGCTGCTCCAAGATGAAGTGGTTGGTTTGGAGCAACAGCTTGGTGTCTCCTAGGAGATGGGTTTAAGTGCCTGGAAGCTGTCCTCCAGATGATCTGGTTGGCTAAGACTCTTGAAAAGAACAGCCCCTCTTTACTGCCCTTTTGCATTTTTTCCTTTTCCCTTTTCTTCTTGGGGGCAACAGAGGTTGGGCCTAAGGGAGGAAATATTTCCCTTCCCATTCTCCCTTCCATAAGCCTTTAATGGCTTCCCTGGGGAAGGAGCAAGGAGCTCACCCACAGGCCACAATGTTATTGGACAATGTTCCCAAAACCCAAAATCCTACCTTTAGGGAGGGCCTCAAGAGTGATCCCAAGTTCAAGAGTTCAGAGATCTGGCCTTGAACTTCTGAGGAAAAGCAGTTCTTGAGAAGTTCATTCAGGGCCTAAGGCCATCTGTCTTATGATGGTACAGTTAATAGTTTCAGGATTGATGATGCCCTACAGTAATATGGAGTATAAACATTCCCTATCACCAATGAAATGAAATACGGTTGTACAAGAATGCAAACTTATTCCATTTTTTTGCCCTTTCCGGAGCCCAAGGAAGCAGCAAGGCAATTTGATTCTGATATTAAAATGCTTTTCTGATTACCTAGAAAACTCTTTTAATTCAAAAGCCCACACATGTCATCTAAAGTGCTTGAGATATTCAATCAGGAGCTGATGAAGGGTTGATGGCTGTACTTCCAAAGTGGGAGACATGTGGGTCATTATAAACCATTGTCAGAGTCCACAGAGTACTCGTGATGATAATTAAGACAAAAACCATGTACTAGGGAACACTACCATTTTGTGGTACAGAATACAGAATTTTTGATATAGAATAGTAACTGACATTTTTATAGCCTTAAAGTTTGCGAAGCACTTTATACCTAGTATTTATTTCACTTGATCCTCATCGCAACCCTATAAGGTAGGTACTAAAGGCATTATTATCCCTGGTTTACAAAAGAGCAAACTGAATCTCAGAGATAGTGCCCAAGATCACACTGCTAGATGAGTGAAACCTGGCCCTTCCAGACTCCAAGTCTGGTAGCATTGCATTCCCTATGCCATAACCCATCTTTATAAGCCCAAAAGCAGGACTGCCCAAGGATGCGCTGACTGGCAGGTGAATTAACTTATCCAAAGTCCTAGTTCTCAGGGATTGGAGATTTGACAGATCTCGAAACAGACATGACACAGCAGAACCTCCTTAAGAAGTTTAATTTCTTCCCCTTCCATTTATCTCAAAAGCCAATCAAAAAATAAGGAAATCCTTGCAAAAGAGATTAAATATCATTCCAGAGGTCAAGTGTCATTGTACTGAAATTATGGCAATTCTTAGAAAAGCAGCTATCATTCTCCATCAGCATAAGGTTAATACAAATACCATTTTAATCTGCCTATGAGTTCTACTGCCATTTTATGACTATTTTATTCCATGTATGAAAATTCTCATGTGAAGAATTCTCACTTTGACATTCATCATAGCTGCCCTTTTAAGTTAGCTCTTTTGGTATACTGATGTCTCTTATCTGTAAACAAAGGGCACTGAAAATCACTAAGCCACTAAAGGACATCATGATTTAAATGTAGGGGGCCCATAACTTTATAAAGTCAATGGGAAATTTAAATTCTATATTCAATTTCCAGAATCCATTTATATGCATTACATGGTCATGTACCAAGGCTGAAGAAGAGCTAAGAGAGGTGTACACACAGCTGTCAGAGGGAGAAGATTTAGGGTGGGCTGCCTCAGTGTGCAGAGTAGCAGGATTTTAGGGGCAACAGCAAATTTTTCAAGGCCAGTTAGATGATGCCTGAAATTCTGAAGTTAAAGATTCATGTCTTTGGAGAAGGCAGGGATGGTTACAATCTGCTTTGGGATTAAGATACCGGCATTACTTTCTCTTTTTAAGTAAATAAATCAAAATACTCTAAACTTTGTCCCTTTGCTTTTACTTTGCAATAGAATTGTGTCTTTTGTTTTAGGATACTATAAAATGTTATTGGAATTGCTTGAGAGAGAATTCCAATTAGCAGGGAAAACACGGCCAGTTTGGGCCCTTCTCCAAGTGAATGTTTGTATGTTAATGAATTGTCTCTGACAGGCTCCGAAGAGTGCTGAGTTTTTCTTTCACTCTAATAAAGGGGAGAACCAGAATTTGATCTCAGATCTTTTGACTCCAGAGTCAATGTTCTATTACACCATGCCGTCCCTCTGAGATCAAGAGGCAGCAGTATAAGAGACCACAGGCTCATCTACCCCTTAGATAACTCTATGAATTGTCAAGGCCAAAAAACATGTCTTCATTTAGTAGTCACCCCTTTGCTGAACCTCACTTCCCGAGGTGGCCTGGTCCTCGAATGACACACGCACGGTCCATTGCCATGGTTACAGACAACACCTCTGCAGCCTGGTAGGACCTGTCAAAGCCAGCACTCCACAGACAGCCTTGGAGAGCCCAAGGTCCCTCTTGCACAGTGTTGTAGGAGGAAGACATGACAATTTTGCCTCTAGCTGGCAATAAACACAATTCAGTTTGGGCTACGTGATAAGGAAAGTAATATAACATGGTGCCAAGAATACATCTAATTACTTTGTCAGGGGAATAACCTGGCTTTGTCTTTGTCAAGGGAGGTAAACCATTTTTACAGGTAAAGCTTTCCAGTCCAAACAAAGAGATGGTAATAAGAGGCAAAATTCTCTTCTCTCTCTTTTCCCTCCCTACCCCCATTAAAATATGCAGAGTTACTGGCAAGAGGCAATTTACTGTTGAAATAAACAAGCTGTTTAATTGAAATCCTGCAGAAGATGGTCAGGAAGCCGTTATTTAAGTCTGCCCTAGGCAGCCAGTGGGGCTATAGCATCAGATAGCATTGGTGAAGGGCAGCATCCATTATCCAAGAGCCCCGGCTATATGGTGTCCAGGGGCTTTCAGACAGTTCACTGATTTAAGAGCAACACAATTAGAGGCTAACTGCTTTCAGATAAGTTATGTGAACTAGTAAAATCCAAGCACACACAAAATAGCCTACATAGGAAGTAAAGAAGAGTAGAATGAATCGATGAACTGCCACACTGAATAGGGCTCCTCCTCACCGAGAGTTTTTCATCTCTCCCCCCAACCCCTGACCCCCAAATCCACAATGATGACCTAGATTGGCCTGGTAGATTGTTGGGTGGGGATAGATAATACAAAGGTGCGGAACACACTCAATTCAATTTAATAAAGCATTTATTAAGCACAGTACTGAGCATTGTGGTTGGTGGGCACTGTAGATACAAAGTCACAAATGAAACAATCCCTGCCCTCAAGGAGCATACATTCAATGGGGGAAACAATAAGTACGAACACAAGTAAATACAAAAACCATAAAAAGTAGTTACATCTCTTCTTCCTTTTTAAAAATTCTTTGTTATAGGGAATGACTCTTTGGGAGGTGGAAGGGGAGGGAGAAGGAAATGGGGAAAGGTAGACAGTGCAAAACCAAGAGATATCAATGAAAATCTATTTAAAAACACACACAAACTAATATAAGGAGAGGTGGGCCCTAACATTTGGGGGACGATACTGAAAGGCCTCTTGTAGGACGTAGTAACTGAGTTTAGCTTTGAAAAGAGCTGGGATGCTAAAAGTAGATGAGAAAGAAGTGAATTCCAGGCATTGAGGCTTGGAAACAGGAGATGAAACAGAAAATAACAAGCAAGCCATTTCTTTAGTCTCTCTTCTCCCCACACACATTTTCTCTCTTGCAACATTATTTCTAAGGATTAGGGAGACATCTGCTATTTCTAAATTTCTATTCCAGGGATGCTGGTAGTAGGTCCTCCTGTACCTGAAATCTCAGCAAATCATCTCTGGGCCCAGGTGAATGTGTTAGAAGACCCCGAAGGGGAGGAAGGCTACCACTTCCTCCTTTCTCCTCAGTCATCTTTATACACTCTGGCAGAGAGGGAAGAGGTAAGAATGTGGGTGTCTGAGTCCCCCAGAAGAGAGGACTCATCATTTCCCTATTCTCCCAGGAATCCTCTGAACTTTGAGGAAGATTTCGGATACAGAGAAAATCCTTAAGGGATGCCAGCAAACTGGAATAAGTGCCCTGGGACCAAGAGGGCATCCCTTAAAACTGCTCTACAGTATAGGCGACAGGAACCCATATCTCAAAACTGCTGGAAATGCAGTGACTCACTATCCCATGAAGAGGAATGTTTAATACTCCCTTAAAAAATGGGGTGGATCTACTCTCCCTGGGATTCTCCTGCCTTTCAGTTCTAGAGTCCCCATACCGCGTTTCCTGGGAGAAATAATGAAATAAATATAAATGGTATTTCCCAGACTACGCACATTTCTGTGACCATGTATAACGTTTCCCCTACACCCTGAAAGTAGTACTCTTAGCATCTAAGAGATGGAAGAACAGTGTTCTCCCAGACACACAGAACCAGCTGGTTTATAGAAATGACATCTTGTGTGAAGTCATCAGATCAGCCTAGCACTTGAATTTGCCCCCTCCCCCCCAAAAGAAAGAAAGAAAGAAAGAAAATTACTATGCCTCATTTACTTTCAGCATCCCTTCCATCTGGGCCTTGCATGGGGCCTGTGCTATTCAGTACTGATCTCCATCCGAAGCAAGGACAGAGTTCAAAGACAGAAGGGCACCCAAGTACCCACAGCTCAGGAACAGAGGGCTGGGTACAGTGTGAGCTTTTCATCACAAAGCTAAAATCAAGAATTTGGCTGAGGTTTGTAAAAAATCTTGGGATAAAGAGTTCTGGGCCTTTTCTCCAATCGAGAATGATTATCTCTGCTGCTGAGAATCCAATTTAAATTCATTGTATTTAATACAAAGCCAGAGTATAGAAGAAGCCGTCTCTTGACACGCAGTTACTATGGAAACAGGATATGATCCTCAAAGGTAGCCATGCAGCCAGGAAGAAAAAAATGGCTGACTGTCTGAGAAACAAATGGGTCTGTGGAAGTTGTTTAAAAATAAAGCCTCACAGAAAGGTCCTTTGTCATGATGCCTCCCTTAGCCAAGTTCCTTTCATAAAAAGGAAGGAAAAGTCAAAAACCAAAAGGTACCTATAGGAGGATTTCTAACAAAGTCCCAAGCTAATTGATATTCCTAGAAAGAGGATGATTTATCCACAAGCTGCTGGGATAGGACTTGAGTAGTCACACTTTGAATGGAAGCAACTGGACCTCAGAAAAGACGCAAGGGCAAGGTATAGAGATTTGGGAGTTACCTGCCTAGAGATGACAACTAAACCCATGGGAGCCAATGAGGTCACCAAATGAGAAAATGCAGAGATGAAAGGACCAGGGCCCAGGGTACCCATGGAAGATGAATCAGCAAAGGAGACAGAAAGGATTTTCTTTTGGGAAGGAAGGGAGATAACCAGGAGAGAGCATCATCATGAAAACCTAGGGAAGAGAGGGCATCCAAGAGGAAAGAGTGGTCAAGTGTCAAGTATAGAAAAGAGGTCAAGAAAAAAAATTGTTTAGGCTGATTCCAGCTTTTCCTGTCTCATGCTATCCAGAGAGCTGTGAGGTTCAAATGAGATAATGGACATAAAGCACTTACCAAGCTTTAAAGTGCTGTATAAATGCCGGTTATCATTATTAACTGGCAGTCACCAGGCTTCTAGTCTGGTGATGACTTTGTCTGAACTCCTGCTGAGCTCCAGGGAGGTTTATAAAACAATAAAAGGGCCTGCTGATAAATGTTTTAACAATCAGGCTATTTGGTCGTGGTGGTAGTGGGGATGTATGCATGCATTTTAAAATTTAATCTGCATTATTAACACTTTCTTAAATCTAGACAGTCAACAAAACAATAAATCGAGCCGTGAATAGATTTCTGAGGTGTAGATGCTCACTCTGAAAATTCAACAATTGGCTGAGAGCCCCTCAGACCTGGCTCCAACACACCCCTCTGTACTATTCATCCAAACCCCTTTCTCCTTCATTAAGCTTGACTTTATCCCTGGAAGGTCTTATGTTCTTTTTCCAAGGTGGCATAAAGAAAACAAAGGTCTAATTAACCTTGCCTGCTATCCCCACTCCTACCTACCCTGCCCCACCTTTAATTTTTTCTGTAGAGCTGTGAGTTATCCCCTTTGTCCTAAAAGCTCTGACCTTGAACCCATTTACCTCTGGATTCACTTATGGGAGAATGTACCCCCTGGTTTGGAGATTTTTATCAACTATTCTTACCATACCACCTCGGTAAATATCCATTTCTAAAAATTAATTAAGTTTGGATGGCTAATTAGTATTAACTAATAATCACTGGGGGAAGTATACTGGTAAGAGTTCATGAGATACAGAATTAGAAAATGATACCTAAACCTTCTGGGTAATCCCTGGAACCCAGAGCGGGAAAATAGCTAGCCTATCTCTGAGGAGCTAATTTCCCAGTTTGAGGGGGGATTGAGAGGGTAAGCCCAGAGCCTACACTACACTTAAATCTCCCATGCATTACTCATTTTTATAGGCAGGGCCTGAGCATGGAAGAGAGAAAAGGCATGTTTCCCTGACAGTGTGGTATTGTAGAAAGGCACTGGACCAACAAGACAGAAAAAATGGACTCTAGCCCCAACCTGACCACCTATTAGACATTGGAACTATATAAATAAAAGAATTTTCTAGAGCTAGAATTACCTCAGAGATCATCTAAGACAAAAAAACATTAATTGCACCGCTTTCCAGCCGCGAGCTCCAAACCATGCCCCTGTGCTCTAGCCTTCCTTCTCATCCTCTTCCATCTCTCTCCCATGACAGCCTTAGACTCTGCCCCTGGAGGTATCCTAGGCTGACTTCCTGGCCCCCATTTCTGAACCATGCTGCCTGCATCCTGGCCTGGCCATCATCCTCATCCTCTTTATCCCTATTCCTGGATAACCTTGGACTCTGTCCCTGGAAGCACTCTGGCTTCAAAAGATAAGCTTTTACCTTATCTTGCCCTAAACCAGGCCTCCCTGTCACTTCTTGGCCACCCCCTTCCCTAACTCCCTACCACTTTATTATAAAATAATTTAATAAATATTTTCTTTTTCATCCATCATTCATTATGAGCTGACTATGTGCCAGATGCAGGTGATACAAAGGCAAAATGCAAAATAATTTGTGCCCCCAAGGAGCTTACATTCCCCTGGGAAGACATAGCATATACCTAGTCCAACCCACTTATTTTGCAGGGGAGTTGAAGGAGGCTCAGGGAAATTAAATAATGTGCCCAAGGTCATAAAGCTAGTTAGTCTGGACTAGAGCAATCAGTCAATCGACAAGCAGGTATCAAGCTCTTTCTATGTACTGGGCTTTGTGCTAAGTGCTAGGGTAGTAAAGAAAGTAACAAATATATATAGTCCCTGCCCTCAAGGAGCTTATATTGTGATGGAGCTCACATGCAAACACCTACTTAAGTATAAGATATATACAGTGTAAATGAGAGATAATCCTAAAAGGGAAAGCACTAGCAGTGGTCGGAGGAACTTGGATTCTAGATGTCTTGGCTCCCAAGCCTGAACACTTTGCCCTATCTTTTTGTATTCCATGATGAAGAGACAGCATGGTGGAGTGGATACAGGCTTTGAAGCTAGGAAGAACAGTTCCAAGTCCATCTCTTAGGCGTACCATCTGTGTGACTGGGCACGTGTCCTCCAGGACTATAAATGGTAGAGGAGGTGCTGACCTGCATTGGTACACAGACTCTCCTCAACTAGGAGTTCCCTATATCAATGAAATAATGGGTCTAGTCCTTATCCCTATTCTTCTCTCTATCTCATGATGACTAGAAAGAATGTGTTTAAGCTAGAGATTTGATGATCTAATCAAGAAAGTTTTAAACTGAAAATGGCAAGGGAGAGAAAAATGCCCAGATGAAGCTATTAAACTGGAGACCATGTAAGACAATAAGTATGATATTTTTATCAGTCAATCGACAAGCATTTACAAAACACCAACATATGCCAGGTACAATGTTAGAAAAAAGGGATACAAAGACAGAAGTAGAAATGGTCTTCTGCCATCAGAGAGGCATGTACAGACACATACATACATAATATATATGCAATATGTACACGTATACATACCACATAAACACACATCTATATTACACACATGTAAATAGGTACATGCATGCATTTACACACAAGAAGGTATACATACATGCATGTATCTCTATCTACACTAGATACAAGGTGATTTGGCAGGGAGAAGGGCACCAACAACTGGAGGGATAAGGAAAGGCTTGATGTAGAAGAAATAAAACAAAAGAAGTACCTTAAAATTTACAAGAGAAAGCAACTAAGAAAAAGGAAAGTGAATTAATATTTCTACATATCTAAATAACAGATAGAACTTGACATTTTAAAACAAAGAGGTAAATGTGGACTTACAAGGATCACTGCAAATTGGGATGGAATTTGTGACTAGAATAGGGTGTGGTATCCCATCTGGCCCACTCCGGGGGAAGAAGAAACAAGGACCTGGGATGGACCAAGACTAGCAAAGCCATTCATTCACAGGTACTTAGTAGGTATCCTTGTCAGGGATAAAGCAGAGGAAGAAAACTGAAGAACAAAGCCAGTGTATGGGCATGACTTGGCCAAGGATAGAGAGGAGGCAGAAAGACAAGAACAAAGCCAATGAATCAGAGCAGGATGGTGAAATGTCATCAGGAATCCGACACAACAGGCTGCTGAGAAGTGAGAAGCAGGATAGGATAATGGGTAGAGCAATGAACTCACAGTCAGAAAGATGGACATTCAATCCTGCCTCAGATGCTTACAAGCTGTATGACCCTAGGAAAGTAACCTCACTGCATCCTAGTTTTCTCACCTGTAAAATTAGGATAATGATATCAACTACCTCATAGGGTGGTTGTGAAGATCAAATGAGATAATGAAGAGAAAGTGCTATATAAATGTGAGCTATTATTATCAGGAGATGAATAATTGATTTATGCCATGATGGCATACTGAGTGTATCCATGCTGAGTGCCATACTGGCTACTTTAATTACTATACTCACTGTTTTGACACTGATGGCTTGAATGTTTTCTGAAATAAAACACAGCTTACACTGTCTGACAAAAAACATATTTCTTTTGCAAAACCTTGTCAAAATGTGCTTTCTTAAGTTGAACTCTGAGTAATGGAAAAACCAGTAACATTTCCTAGATACATGAGGAATTGATTCCATAAGAGCTGCTCCCCATTTGACATGTGGTAAAAGGCTGTGAACAGGCAGTTCTCAAAAGAAGAATGTAAGCTATCAATAGCCATATGAAGAAATGAAAATTTAATCAACTCTGAGGTTCCCCATCACCCCCTATCAGAGAGGCAAAGATGACAAAAAAGAAAACAGATAAATGCTGGAGGGGCTGCAGAAAAATGGGTACATTAGCGGTACCGGTAGAAGTGTACAACCATTCTGGAAATCATCTTGGAACTATGCTCAAAAAGTCACTTAACTGTTCAAACTGCTTAATCCAGAAATATCACTATACTAGGTCACTTTCCCAAGGAGATTAAAGGAAGAGGAAAAAGATCCATATATCTAAAAATATTTATAGTACCAAGTTTAGTAGTAGTGAAGAGCTTGAAACTTAAGGGGTGTTAGTTAACTGGGAACGGCTAAATAAATTATGGCATGTGAATGTAATGAAATGCTATTGTGTCATAGGAAATCACAAAAGGGATGCTTCAGAGAAACTTGGGAAGACCCGTCTGAACTGATGCAGAGTGAAGTGAGCAGAACCAGAACAACATTACCTTCTCAATGATGAGGGGAGAAGAAGGAAGGAAGGAGGGAGAGAATTCAGAACTCCAATTTTAAAAAAAGAATGTTTAAATTGTTTTTAAATATAATTGCAAAAAAATAAAATATTTTAAATTAAGTGTAAAAAAAATAAAGAAGAAAGTGCCTTGTAAATCTCCAAATGCTATACAATATGAGGTATTACTGTATTTTAGAGGCAGTATGGCATACTAGATAGAGAATCAGTCTCAAAGCCAAGAAAACCTAAGTTGTAGTCCCATCTTTGGTACATATCAGCTCTATGACAATAAGCAAGTCCCTTAACAATGCTTAATAAATGCTTGTTGACTGGCAAATTAAGTGACAATCTCTCAGTGCACTAGACAACCCACTTTAAGTTGTAGAAAAGGTGCATTGGTAAAAGGGAGTTCATGATACTAGCGAAATCACAGGTATTTATTCCCTGCCCCTTATTACTGTTTTAGTATTTACTAAAGAAAAACCACTAGGTTTTAGGCCCAAAACCACTTAAGTCTTTGCATTCCATCACCTCTCCGGGCCCCAATTCTACAGCCTCCCTCTGCCTATCACGCCTCACACCCAAGAAGCTCTTCCCGGTGTCTTCCTAGGAGCAGTGTGGAATACTAGAAAGAGTGCTAGGTATGGAGGCAGAGGATTTGGGTTCAAATTCTGGCTCTGCCTTTTACTACCTGTGTGACCTGAGTAAATCACTTCACTGTTCTAGGCTTCCATCTCGCCATCTGTAAAATGAAAGGGTTGGCCTTAAAGGCTCCTGAGGTCCCATCCAGCTCTCAATCAATCCAGGCAATAGTAATCTAAACCCTTCATTAGCAGAGGCAGATGAAACCCATTTCTTCTGGTTCTGTCCTTAGCAAATGAAAAAAAGTTCCCAGTAAAGTTTAACACACAGATAAAGCATCTATGTAACATAATTGCATCACAGACTGTGATATACTGGTGTGATCTGTACAATGCTAAGGGCAGCCTGTGTTAGGCAAGAAGTAATGAATCACACGGTTCTGAATAGATATCGTGGTTATTAACTAGGGATCCTGACCTGGAGAGGGCTGGGCTCATTCATCCAAGAATTCTTTTGGTTATCAAACTGTCCCTATTACTTAGCCTCTCTTTTCACCCTCACTGTTTGTCTCTCAAGGATGTGCAGCTGTTACCACATAAAGTTACTTGTGCCCATTCAACTGAAAAGTTGTGGGTTGAATGAAAGGGTAACAAGCCCACCATGTGTGGCCCTGTGACTTAAAGGGGGAGAAGAGTTATTTATGGGAGTGAAGAAAAAAGCCAAATGGGAAACAAGAGTGACAGGCAGGGCCCTTCCTGCCTCCATCTCAGAAGAGAGAAAGAAGTTAGCTGGGAATTTAAAAAACAGAGGGAAACCTTGGCAAGGCATCATAAACTTGGGAATTTTGAATGCCAAGAAAAGAAAGGCAGGAAACAATGAAATAAAGAAAAGGAATTCTGAAAGAGCAAATTGTCTTTGGGAAGTCCCTCTTCTAAAGGAAACTTTTTGTAACCCCTCTTAATTCATGTGCCTGCCCTCTCTTCTTTATTTCCTACTTATCCTGTATAGAGCTTGTCTGTATACATTTATTGGTTTGTTGTTCCCCTTATGAGACTGTAAGCTCCTTGAGGGCTGGTACTATCTTTTGCCTCTTTGTGAATTCTCAGTGATTAGCACAGAGCCTGGCACATAGTAGGTGCTTAGTAAATATTTAATGACTGACCAACTGGCATAGGAAATGGTGGAAACAGCCTGTTCTAAGAATAAGTGAAGTTCCTAATGGGGATATTATGCAGAACTGATACAAAGGACCATGAGATCACAAATCTAGAGCTGGATAGGACTTTAGAGGTCATCTATGCCAAACTCCTCTTTTTTACAGATGAGGAAATAAACTGAAGCCTAGACGGGCTAAATAACTTGTCCTAGGTTAGGTAAGTTGCTGAACCATCGATTTTTTTTAACCTAAATGCAGAACTTGATATTTACCTGTTAAGCTAATTAAAGTAGGATGAATAAAGTTTTTGTTGTTATAAAGGGAAGTAATCTGTGGCAGCAACTGAGGAGTAGCAGCTCCCATTTTTATAGTTCTTTATAGTGAAATAATGATCACAATGCCTGGCACGTAGTAGGTGCTTAATAAATGCTTGTTGGTTAAGTGACTGATTGATTCAAGTGCTTTCCTCACTCCCCTATGAGTTAAGAGAGTGTAAACACTATTATTCTTAAGATGAGAAAATTGACATTCAGATAATCTAAAGGACTTGCCTGAAGTCACAGCTAATAAGGGGCTACAGCCTGAGGCCTGATCTGCTGCCTCTGAGACCAGTACCCTCCCCACAATCAATCATTCAATCAGAGATTTAGAGCACGAAGGGACTTTCAAGGTCGTGTATTCCAACCTCCTTATCTCTACCATGCTGCTGCCTACAATGCCTTTTTATGTTATAGTAGGTAAATAGAATGATAAAATTTATTATTTTCTATTTATTTCAACTCTTCTAATAATGAATTGGACATACATACATTTGTTTATATATGTATATACATATATATATATATAATTTTAAAGGAAAATAACAATAGCTAAAATTGACATGGTACTTTAAGGTTTGTAAATGCTTTACAGATATCTCATTTGCTCCTTCACGAACACCTTGGGAGGTAGGTGCTATTAACTCTACTTTACAGATGGGAAACAGACAGGTTACTCAGCTTGTAAATATCCGAGGCTGGATTTCATTTCTGACAACAACAGACTCAGAACTCTGTCCACTGAGTCTCCTAGCTGCCTTCAGGCTGGTGTCAGACTAGGACATGAAGAAAGGATGGTGAATACCTTGTGAAAGGCAACATGTTCAAGAGAAATCTCTGAAGAGGAGATACAGTTAAAGACTCATGCAGATTCCGAGAAGGGGGCTTCCAGCTAGTTTTCTTGCAGCTTGGCTAGCGGATGCCAGATTGATAAGTAAAGAGCAATCCAGGGACTACAGAGTTCAAAACTCCGCTGATCCTTCTGTCAAAGACAAAAAAAAAAAACCCACACAAACCATAATGGAACTTGATCTCTCTTTCTCAGCTAATCAGCCAAGTGAGCTTTCCTTGGGATTATCATTCTATTCTAAAGAGATGCAGAAAAATGAGCCAACACCTTAACTTTGGGAGAGGTACAAAATAGGTCACTGGTAGAAGTATCAGGTTGCCAACGGCCCCGTAAATATTTCATTTGGCAAGTACTTGGCATCGACATTTCAGGGAAAGCTTGCAATGAATTAGTCCAAGAATAAAGGATACAGCAATCCCTTTTCTCTCTCCCCATGGCCACTTTGAGCAGGCTAACATGAAAATTTCTACTGAAAAAAAATTATCAAAACAATGAGAAATAATAAATTCAATGAGTTATGGGGGAGCTGGTCTGCCACTGTCTGATAAAGGTCAACGACCATCAAAGACATTAATAAGTCATTCATATTTCAATAGTTCTATCAGGTTTGCAAAGAACTTTCTTTATGACAACCTTGTAAGTTGCAAGCAGTTATCATTTCCATTTTATAAATAAAGAAACTGAAGCTCAAACAGACTGTGACTTGCCCAGGATCACACAGCTAGTAAAGTGTCTGAGTAAGGACTGGAACCCAGATCTGCCTTGGCTCCATTATGCCACATTAACATTTCAGATCACAAATTCACTCATGTGGGACCATTCCTCCTTAGTACATAAGCAAATCTTGTAAACCCATACAATTGCAAGTTAGGGACTGAAAGTACTGAATAAACAAAATTCATGTTTATGATAATCCCCATGGTCCATAATATCCATAACATCAATCTCTTCCTTCAGTAAATGTTTTACATGTTGAGAAGGAATACCAAGATATGGGAAATATAGGTGATGTGGAAACAAAAGATATCAATGCCAATTTTTTTTACTTTTACAGCATTATCAATTCTGCATTCTCTAAATTGCAATGTGAGACAAGTATATGGTGCCACAGAGATGATCATACAAAAAAGACCAGTGAGTGGAGAAACAGCAGCAAGATTCCTGTAGTTACTCTGTTACCTCCACCCCCACCCCAAATGTATTTAATACTAATATCAGGACTTGACTGGCAGCTACCAAGCAAGGTTTACTGTTCTGAAAATCTTCCTGAAGTTCTGAGACTTGATAGTTTGGATTTATGATAGAGTTGTTGGTAAGATGTCAAGCACAAAAGGAATAAAGAAGCATTCATGTTTGTTTGTTTTTCCAACTTAATATAACTATATCTGAGCATGTAAGACTCCTATTGAATGAAATGGGGCAGCTAGATGGCTCAGTGGATAGAGTGCCAGGCCTGGAGTCAGGAAGACTCACCTTCCTTAGTCAAAATTTGGCTTCAGACACTTACTGGCTGTGTGACCCTGGCCAAGTCACTTAATCCCTTCTGCCTCAGTTTCCTCATCTGTAAAATGATCTGAAGAAAGGAAATGGCAAACCACTTCAGTATCTTTACCAAGAAAACCCCAAATGGGGTCACAGAGTCGGACACAAGTGAAAAAACAACTGAACAAAGACAACGTTGAATGAACTATCATTTTAGTTCAAAGAATGTTTGGCTCTCCTAATTTTGTTCTGATGAAGTGGTTTTTAAAAATATACAGGATTTGTTCTAGTTCAAAGTGATACTTCCTAGCTTATTTAAAACAATACTTTGGTTCAATAATTACCCAGTGTTTGATAAAGTCAAGAAAATAAATTATTGGGAAACCTTCCTAACCAACAAAAACTGCTAGAAAACTAGAAATCATTATGTCAGAGAATAGGTTTAGATTAGCCTCTTACACTATATGCCACATACCTAAGTGTACATGAGACCTAAATAAAAAGGTCAACTCATTAAAACAACAACAACATTCAAAGAGAAGGTACCACCTCCAAGTTCAAGTATAAAATCTCCCTTCTTTGGTATTCAAATTGCTTCATAACTTCCCTTCTCCTGACTCCTAGCTCAGGGATGAGGAACATCCTTTTACTAAGGGGATTTTGTGAAATTTGGATTCAGTCAAAGGGCTGCACTTGAGCACCTAGAGGGCCACATGTGGTCTCGAGGCTTCAGGTTCCCCACCCCTGCCCTAGCCTTTCTGAGTGTTTTCAAATGTTCTTACACCCTACACTCTTGCCCTCCCCATATACTCAGCAATCCAGTGACACTGGTCTCTTTGCCATTCTGCAAACAAGACACTCAACCTCCCAACTCTGGGCATTTTCCATTCCTGGAATGTTCTCTCTGCTCATCTCTGTCTCTTGGCTTCCATCAAGTCTCAGCTGAAATCCCACCTTCTAGAAGAAGCCTTTCCAATGCCCCTTAACTTGAGTGCCTTCTCTCTGTTAATTATTTCCAATCTATTCTATACTGCACAGTCTTCCCTATCAGACTGTGAGTTTCTTGAGGGCAGAGACTGGGTTGTTTTGTTTTTTTTGCCTTTCTTTGTATTGTTGTTGTTGTTAAGTCATATTGTTGTTGTTGTTAAGTCGTATTAGTTGTGTCTGACTCTTCATGACCCCATTTTTATGAGGTTTTCTTGGTAAAGATAGTGAATTCATTTGCCATTTCCTTCTCCAGAGTCCCCCATTTCACAGTTGTGGAAACTGAGGCAAAGAGACTTGCCCTGGGTCACACAGCTAGCAAGTGTCAGAGGCTGGATTTGAACTCAGGTCCTCCTGATTCCAGATCCAGCACTCTATCTACTGAGCCTCCTAGCTACCCATGTTTGCAACACAGTAGGCACTTAATAAATGTTTATTGACTGCCTGGCTTTTCACAACTATGACTAGGGGGAGAATTCTTAAAAACAAGGAATGGAGCAGATCATAAAAGAGAAAACAGAAAATTCAACTACATAAAATATGAAAGCTTTTGCACAAACAAATCAATAATGGTAGAATAAGAGGGGAAATGATCAAATGGGAAAAATCTTTGCATTAAACTCTGGTTCAGTTTTTGATTCAATAGAAATATAACATTTAGGTTTGGTTTAGGGTTCAACAAATAAATGCTATCCATCCTGGCTATTAGTTTAAAGTGTAATTTATTTCATTCCCGTGGGTAGAATTTACTTTTGAACATTTTGGAAACTGGTGGGTGGGTAAAGGTTTGCTTATATGTTCTAATTCCCCTGCCAAAACTTTAAATATTAAGCTCCAAACATGATCAAAAGTCAAGGAAATAGTCAGCTTTGCCCTGAATACCATGATCTTGAGCACAAATGTGTGTAAATGATTTTACATGAATAAAAAATGCTTGGGAGTCTACCTGCCAAGACAAAGCCAGGAACCATATGAATACAATTACAAAACAGTTTTCACACAAATTAAGTCAGATCTAAACAACTGGAAAAACATTAATTGCTTGTGGATAGGCAGAGCCCATATAATAAAAATACAATTCTACCTAAATTAATCTATTTATCCACTGCCATACCAATCAAACTACCAAAAAATTATTTTATAGAGCTAGGAAAAATACTAACAAAATTCATCTGGAAAAACAAAATCAATGAAAAAAATGTGAAGGAAGATAGCCTAGCCAAACCAGATCTCAAATCATATCATATAGCGGGAATCATCAAAACAATCTGGTACTGGCTAAGAAACTGAGTGGTAGATGAGTAGAAAAGATTAGGCACACAATACACAGTAATAAATGCCCATGATAATCTAGTGTTTGATAAACTCAAAGACACAAAAGCTTTTGGGGCAAGAACTCTCTGACAAACCCTGCTGGGAGAACTGAAAAGCAGTTTGGAAGAAATTAGGTATAGATCAACATCTCACACCCTGTACCAAGATAAGGTCAAGATGGGTACATGATTGAGACATAAAGGGTGATACCATAAGCAAATTAGGGGAGCATGGAATAGTTCACCTGTCATATCTATGGAAAAGGCAAGAATTTATTACCAAACAAGAGATAGAGAGCATTACAGGAAATAAAGTAGATAATTATCATTACATTAAATTTTAAAAGTTTTTGCATAAACAAAACCAATGCAGCCAACATTAGAAGGAAATCAGAAAAAAAAATCTTTTTACGGTAAGTTTCTCTGATAATCGCTTCATTTCTCAAATATGTAGAGAACTGAGTCAAATTTATAAGAATATAAGTCATTCCCCAATTGATAAGTAGTTAAAGGATGTGAGCAGGCAGTTTTCAGATGGAGAAATAAAATCTGTACTATCTATACTCACATTTTTAAAAAATGCTTTAAATCACTATTGATTAGGAAAATCCAAATTAAAACAACTCTTAGGTACCACCTCACACCTATCAGATTGGTTAATATGACAAAAAAGGAAAATGGCAAATGTTAGAGGGGATGTCGGAAAATTAGGACACTAATGCACTGTTGGTAGAATTGTGAACTGATCCAACCATTCTGAAGAATAATTTGGAACAAACACTGTGTATAACCTTTGACTCAGCAATATCACTGCTAGGTCTGAATCTCAAAGAGATTTTTTTAAAAAAGGAAAGGAAAGGGATCTATACGTACAAAATTATTTATAGCAGCTCTTTTGTGGCGGCAAAGAATTGAAAACTGAGGGCATGTCCATCAACTGAGGAATGGTTAAACAAGTTGTAGTATATGATTGTGATGGATTACTATTGTGCAATAAGGAATGATGAGCAGGATGCTTTCAGAAAAACCTTGGAAGATTTATGTAACTGACGCAAAGTGAAATGAGCAGCAAGAAAACACTGTACCCAGTAACAACAATACTGTATGATGATCAACTGTGAATGACTTAGCTGTTCTCAGCAATACAATGATTTAAGAAATTTGGAAGGACTCATGATGAAAAATGCTATCCACCTCCAGAGAAAGAACTGATGGAGTCTGAATGCATATCAAAGAATATTTTTTAACTTTATTTTTCTTGGTGTTTTCAGGGGTGGGAATTTATATTTTCTTTCCTAAAATGATTAATATAGAGATATGTTTTGCATGACTGCAAATTGCTTGCCTTCTCAATGAGGGTAGGACAAAATTTGAAACTCAAAATTAAAAAAAAAAGTCAAAATTGTTTTTACATGTAATTGGAAAAAATAAAAGATAAAACAAAAAGACTTTGTATGGGTAGTAGCAGCCCTACATGGAGTGAGAAGCCCAATAAAATTAAGGTTATATTTCAATAAATGTGTGTATGGAAGCCCCATACAAAGCCAAAGACGGTCAATGGCAATACAAAGTTGAACATTTTCCATGGCATCTTACTATCAGGGTAGCTAATGGCCAGTGATGTGCTGGTTAATGAAAAAATGGAAAATGAAAATGTAAAAGGCCAGTATATCTTTTGAAAAACTGGCAGACGTGATACTAGTGTGGTATGAAGCTGTAGACTAAATTAAATGTCCATAAGGTAATGATATATCTACAAATATATATGTGTATATGTGTATTGTGCATATATGTATATATGTATATATATTGTGTGTGTATATATGTATATATATGTATATGTGTGTATATGTACATATACATACATACATATATATACATATATACATACATATATACATATACATACACACACACACACACACACAAATATGTATGCACACATGGACAATGAGCTGGGCCAAGAACTGAATAGGAGGAAGGCAGGCAAACTGAATTGCATTTGGGAATCTGCTAGCATTTTCAGTGATCCCTTGAGAGAGTCTTACTTTTCTATTTGCATTTCCAGGGTTTAGCACAGTGCTTTGCACACAGTAAGCACTTAGTGAATACTTTTTCATTCATTCATCCATTTCCAAGTTGTTTCCTGACACAAAAGCCCATCTTTTCAACATCACTCTTCTCCTAAGGATGCTATAGAGATGCAAATTATTGAACATCATGATCTCAGAGAATCTAAGTTGTGGGTTACCAAAAGTGTCATGGAGAAACATATCATGAATGTAAGTAAATTAAAGCATATTACCAATGAGGGCTTACATGCAAGATGTGGTATAAAAGACATCAACGAATGGAAAAGGAAGTGGACCAGTTGTGTGAGTCAAATGAGAATATGAATATATACGTAAATTTTTACACACACACATATATAATATATTTATATATAGTGTTTTACAAATCTTACAGTGCTCTATGAAAATCGTTATCATTATCATTATTCAGTAAGAGAGGATGATAGGGGCACAGCCTGAGTATTGCACTGAGTATATCAACTGCTACTGAAAGAACTAAAGGCAGACTTTTGATATTTTGTTTGAATTTCTGCAAGGACACAAATAAGAATTACACTGAATAAAGAAGGGGTTCCGGTCTGGGGCCCCCATACCAATGAAATCATAGGCCCCTTGAAGTGCCAAGCTATTATAGCACTTAGCATTCTTAAGTATTTGTTGGTTAAAATCTTGACTTGCAGATGAAGTACATCCATCTTCTTCAGGATTCATTTTTCCTGATGAGCGTGATGTTAGTTCCTACACCACTGAAATCACATATCCAGTCAAATTATTAAAAAATAAGGTACATGCATACCCCTAACATATTATAAGTCAGGATGCATCTATATTCAGGAATTAATTACTTATGACGTGACAGCAACAGCAATTCAGATCCAGTTCAGTAAATGTTAAATGTTGTCAAAACTACAATCCATCTAAACAAAAAAATACAACTTAACAGCATCATGGCAAGACTGTTGTTTTAAATAAAGGACAGTGATGAATAACAATGAGAAACAAGTGATCAAAATTCCAATTTCTAATCTCTAAAAGAGGTACAGATATTTCAGTAAAAAGGAGAATTAAAATGTAGCCTTCTATGAATACAAAAAATGTATTGGTCTATACCTTAAAAAGCAAAGATACCTTCCCTCTTCCCAACCCAACCCTTTCAAGGTTGTATTGTCTTCCAGCTTTCTATCACATATGAAAATTATTTTGGGGACACAGCCAAGCACCCAACCTGAAAAACTAGTTTACATTGCTCCCTTTCCATAATTTCTTCCAAGGCTAAAAAGATACTGACTGAAGTAACTTCAAGGTCATGCTGAGAAGTAAATTCCTCAAAATAGATATTACTATTCTCCCCTCCCCGGGGCACAGTCAATGAGGTGCTTAAATTCCAAGTGCCCTCACAGATTTACTAATAACACTGGGAAATCACCGTGTTTCCTTGGTCCTAACACGCTGCTTTCTCCACCAGCAGAATGAACCAAAAGAGTCAACCACAAGCAATGCCAACATTACCTTTGTTCCATGATAAAAATCATCCACGCATGTGGCATTCATGAAGGTCTGATGGAAATGAGTGCTGGTATCTATGCCCCCAGGAATCACCAACTTTCCAGTTGCATCGATCACCTTGGCTCCTCCTGGGATCATGAGTTCTCTTCCCACTTGCTGAATGATGCCATTTTCGATATAAACATCAGCCTCGTGGGTGCAGTCGTCATTTACCACCTTACCCCCTTTTATGAGAATCCTCACACTGGCTGAATTGGCAAGCATTTTCCTAAGGAGAGAACACATCACGTGTTAAAGCTCTTTCTCAGGGACAATCAGATCACTCCATTCCCCACCATGGCCAAAATAATGTTCCCAAGTCCTGGGCAGATAAGTCTATTGATCTAGCAAATTATGAAAAAGGAGCAAGACTTGCTTGCTTGAGAATCCTGACATAACCACATAAAGTATGTTGTGCTATAAGAGGGCCATATGGATTAAGTCAAACAGCTGTCAGACTCATTGCATTTCAGCCGAACCCTGTCGTTTCCAGTCAAGACTGGTTATGGGAGCTGGGGCTCCCAGAAAGGTCCTGTCTCATTATTAGCTCGGGGGCCTTGAGCTGATGCTGAAAGATTCCTACTACGAGCAGCCTGAAGATACTAAGTGAGTTCTCCATTCCACCCAGGAGTAGAGTTATGGTTTGGTAAGCTTATGATCCTGACATAAACTGCAATGCCGCCTTCGTTTCTATTCATGTCAATCTCACAGGTCACTTTGCAATCATTCCCTTTCCTCAGATCCATTTTTCTGCCCCACTAGTAACAGAGCCACCTCATCATAAATTGCTTCCCACTGTGCAGTCTTTCTTTAGCCATTTCCTTTTTAAAGACTTTACTGATGTTTTTTGTTTTTACATAAACCATTTTCTAAGTTAACACAGAGAGGAAGCTATGAAGTAATACACTTCAGAGCCAGAAGACCATGAGCTCAAGAATGGCCTTTGACATGTACTGGTTGTGTGACTATGGGTACGTGAATTAACCTCTTTCTGTAACTCTCTAAGAAACAGCTGCAGACGAGGCTGACCTGCACTGACAGAAGGATTTTCTCATCTAGGTGCTCCCTAGATCAGTGAAATTAGATGGTTCGGTGGATAGAGCCCCACACCTGGAGTTAGGAAGACCTGAGTTCAAATCCATACACTTACTAGCTATGTGACCCTGCTCAAGTCACTTAACCCTGTTTGCCTCAAATTCCTCATCTATAAAATGAGCTAGTACTACTCCAGTACCTTTGCCAAGAAAACACCAATTGGAGTCATGAAGAGTTAGACACAACTGAACAATAACAATAACAATTTATCTCTATTATTCATCATCAGCTATTCCTCTCCTTTCATATATAGTGAGTTTTAGAAGGTGAGTTATATAGTATATGTAACACAGAAAATCAGTGAAGTAAAATCAACCAATAGAAAGAGCTGGGGTGTCTGGTCATATTTGCATTTTCCATTCACATAGCCCTTCACCTTTCCAACAAAAAAAGTGAGCATTTCCCTGGCTTTTCTAGGGCCAAGATGGAATCTTATAATTCCATTGTATATGGCTGCATTTTATTGTTCTTTCCATTACATTTCTGTAGTCACTGTTTATATTGTTTTCTTGGTTCTGCACCATTTCCTATGTTTTCCCATGTGTCTCTGAATTTCTTATATTCCTTATTTTTTGTAAACAAGTATGCTACTGTTTCACACATTTGTATATCACAATTTGCATAGCCTTTCTCCCCACTTTGTTTCTAGTTTTTTGCTATTGCAAAACGTATTGCTATGAATACTGATATACGTATATGGGATTTTTCTTTTTGTCTTTTACATCCTTGACTTAGAAATGTGATTCCTGGGTCAGTAATAGGAACAATTTACTTTTTTTTTCCTGCAAACTCTTTTCCAGAATGGTTAGAACAATTCACAATTCCTCTAACAGTATGCCTATCTTTCTAGTCTCTTCCAAAATGGATTATTCCTATCATTTGACATTTTTCCAATTTGAAGGATGAGATTAAAAGTTATCACTGCTTTAATCTGCATTTCTCTTATAGATTTAAAGCATGTTTTGATATGGTTCTTTTTTTCCCTTTTCTTTTTTGCCTCTAGTGAGATTTCATCAGTGTGGGAAGTTTTAAGCAGGGAAATCCTAACCAAAGCAGATCACCAACTCCTCTGCAATTTAGGCTTAGAGACTTGTCTAAAGACACTAAGAGCTTATGTGCCTTGACCAAAGACACACAGCCAATGATGAACGAGATTTAGGACTTGAACCTTTTGTGACTCCCTAAACTGTCTGTCTACTACAACCATCTCATAAGGTTCCTATACAGCTTAGAAATCAGTGGTAACCTAACCTAAGCCTCAGCCTTTAGTCAGAATGTTGTTTTGCTATATGTGTTTGGGAATTTTGACTTGTCAAGAGTCTTTCCTTCAGTGCTATTGCTTTTCTTTCTAGAAAATGCTATTCAGGAGAAGTAAGTTCTAAGAAAATTCCCCAGCATGGTCAACTCTATCTTCTCTCCACTGCTTTTTTCTTAACCCCTAACCCACAACAGATTGCTCAAGAATCCTGTGGGTGAGCACAACTGAATCAACTGAGTAACATTCATTAATAGTTAAGGTGCTACCCTCAATAGGAAAATAATTGAAGCTATGATTTCTTACAAACAACATATACTACTTCTCTTCATAGAGCAACTAAATAGAAAGCAAGCCTAGACAGTGTTATCCAAAGATGAATGAGATCCTTGCTCTATATATTTATCACAATGAATCTTCTTGTCTGTATTGTATAACTATAATATTAAGATGCTTTACTTGAGAGGTTCCTCCTGAAGGCATTTTAGAAGTTACAACTGTTTCACTGTGTGGCAGTTTAAACATTTAGGGCGAGGATGGGGACCTCTGGGCTGTGGGCCAGAGAGAACTTTAACCTGACTTTGGCTCAGAGTGTGTTGTGGGGCAATAAGTTCTAGTCACCACTGCTACAGTCTACAAAATGATTTCCCTCTTGGTGGATGGCTACAACCCACATACAGAACAGAGCCTCTAATGGAGTAACTATGCAAATGTGTCCTTATGGAGTAATCTGTGTTGCGAATTTACTCATCCAATGTGAATCACAGACCTTCAATAACTTAGCAGATAAATCTTAGGGTGCTGATTGAGGCTCTGACTTGTCCATGATCATACATCTAGCAAATGTCAGAGGTAGGATTTGAACCCAAGGACTTCTAACTCCAATATGAATTATTCTGAGAGGCAGTGTGACATAGTGGATAGAGTGGTAGACCTGGAGCGAAGGAGGCTTGAGTTCAAATCCCACTTGTGACATCTGCTAGCTCTGTGACCCTGGGCAAGTCATGTAACCTTTCTGAGACTCAGGCAACTTTCTCTGACTTACCTACTAAGTTAAATGTAGGCTACAATCTGTCTTAGAGGAATGAGTTCTCACAGGAAAACAGACTATTTCTGCAATTTACTCTGAAGCTTATAACCTAAGATACCATCACAAAAGCAGTTTATTTTCTACTAAACATTCACTTCAGAAGGTATTTCAACCTCTTCTCTCCCTTGCTTCTCAATCTATCTTCCCTCTCCCTTCTCTGTCTCTTCTCCCTTTCTATCTCCCTCTCCCTCCTTGCCTATTCTTTCTTCTTCCCTCTCCATCCTTCCCCTTCCTCCTTTCTGCCTTCCATCCTCAGGTATCCTTCTTAACTGACTATAATATGAAATGGAAGTAAGTTTTTAAAGTATTTGTTTTAACTACTGCTTTGTTTTCTGTTCTTAGTTTTAAAAGCAGTTGAGCTGAACCTTTTCTCTCTAAGGAAAGGAGAACAGATTAGGCTGCCTTTTGCTGTATGTAGGTCAATGGCTCTTCAGGGGATAAAAAGGCTCATCCTTACGCATAAGTAGCAAACCACTGCAGCTCCATGGAGTCCACATGAGTTTTTTTCTATTCCAGAAATAAAACTGAAATGTTGCTTCCACAGAATCTAGTGTTATGGAATCTTAGAGTTGGAAGAAGCCTTAGAGGTAATTGAGTCAACAGTATCCCTGACAGCTGGTCAGTCAGCCAGCCTCTGATTCTAGTGATGGGAGGGGTCTCCCAAAGCTTCCCCACTCCAATGTTGAATAGTTAATAAAATAAATTTTAAAAAATTTTGTCTTTGACCTATGATTCCATCAGTGTAGGTTATTAATATAGTTTGGATGTACAGTTGCCTGGGGGCACTGAGAGTTTAAGTGACTTGCTCAGAATTGCATAGCCAGTATGTATTCAAGCCAGGACTTGAACCCAGGCCTTCCTAATTCCATAGTAAACCTTCTATCCACCATGTGACACTGCCTCTCTTCCTGATACTGACCTGAAACCTGCCTCCCTATACTATCCACCAATTAAATCATAGTGCCTGGCACATATTAGGGACTTGTTGATTTTGTACTCATTCTCCCTTTTGGAACAAGGCAAAAGAAGTCTTATTCTCTCTTACACATACCAGCCCTTCAAGAATCCGAAGATAACTACCATGTTTTCCCTCAATCATCTTTTCTTCTGTCTCCAATTATCCTCATCAGACAGTTTCTGGGCCCTTCACCAGTCAATGACATCTATTATGTGCCAGGAACTGTGCCAAATTCTAGGGATACTAAGAAAGGTAAACGACAGCCCCTGTTCTCAAGTTACTTACAATCTAATCCTATTTGCTCAACCTCTACTGCCTAAAATCTAGTTTTTCAATGTCTCTGTTATAGTATAGTGTCTACAACTGGGTTTAACACTCCAGATGTGGTCTGGCCACTGTAGAATTCAACTGGATTATTCTACTTCTTGCTTCTTATGTAAAATGAGCTTTTTAGAAGAAAAATTTCAAGGCATTTGTGTTATAATTTTAATGTCTAGAGCCAGATTTAATGTGTAAATCCAGAACCAGAAAGTCCATCAAACTGTCTTTCACTATATACAATTCCTGACCATTAAGATCATTGAGGTTACTGCCACTAATTATTTTCATTTTAGGATTTTAAGGAATCAGGGCCAGTTCATTTCCCCAAGATGGCACTTTCCTTCTTTAGGTCTGATATCAACGAAGAATGACCTAATGATGAAAACTAACTGATAATGTGACTCGAGAGGTGGAGGGCCTCTTTTCCATGGAAATTGTCAGGCAGACTCTTGATGGCCACTCAATGGGTGTACTATAGTGGATATCTGTTTAGGTTTCTCAGTTTTCTGTGGGACAGTAGAGGAAGGCAAGATGTTATATATAGTGGATAGAACGTGGACACAGCTCTCTGGAAGACCTGGCTTTGAATTCCACTTCTGGCACTTTTACCATGGACAAGTTACTTAAATTCCTGAACCTCAGTTTCTTTATCTTCAAAATGAAGACAATAATAGCTGTAATACCAAGCTCCCAGGGTTGTTGTGAGACTCAAAAGAAATAAAGGATATTAAAAAGAAAAATCAATATCTTCCCTGAGCTTCAGTCTCCTTATCTGCAAAGTAAGATAATTTTTGAAGTACCTAGCTCAGAGGATTGTTGGGAAGCTCAAGAGAGACAATAGGTATTTCAAAACTAAGCAATTATCACTTAAAAAAGTCAGATATTATAATTTCAGCAGAATGTAAGCACCTGGAGGGGAGGGACTGTTTTGTTTTTTGTCTTTTTAGCCCCACCACAAGTAGATGCTTAATAAATGTTTGAACTGAATTCCATCTTTGATATTTGGGATCAATCAACAAGCATTTATTTAGTGCCTACTATGTTCTAGGCCAGGGGTGGGGAACATGTGGCCCTCCAGGTCCTCAGGTGTGGCCCTCTGACTGAATCCAGTTTGGAGTCAATCAAAGGGCCACACTTGAGGACCTACAGGGCCACATGTGGCCTCGGGGCTGCAGATTCCCCATCTGTCTTAGACATTGGGCCAATCACCAGCATTAGTTATTCAGACAAATATAAAACAACCTCCCTTCCCTTAAGGAATTTAATAATAGCTAATAAACCTTTTTCCCTGAACACTGTAGAAAAGTTTTGGTTTCCAGGTCACACAGGTAGAGGCCACTGTATTTGGACATTAGATTAGATAACTCCTACGTAGTTTCAATCCTTCAAGCTTCTCAACTGGAGCTAATGATGAGGATGTAAAGGACAACTCACATTTATAGAAAGCTTTCTAATTTGCAAAGCACCTTTGCTCATCACGCTCCTGTAAAGCAGAGAGATTAAGAAAAGCACCGTCCGCTGGCAGGCAGCAGGCTGATAGCTCCCACGAAAGCTGATAGCAAACCCAGCTCTCCTTACATCTAGATAATACAATCCTATGGACTTTGCTCCTCAGTATCATTCTACCCTACAGGAGAAGAGGAAGGAAGCTAACCTACTGTGCATGTCAATTTGGCAGAAAGGCTTGGGGACTGGCAAGGAGGGGGATCCCTAACTCGAGAGACTCGGGAAGGAAGACAGCGGACAGGAGACAAAAGAAAGGAGACTAACAGCCACAGCAATGGAAATTTCCACAGAATGATACAAAAAAACTGTGGAATGTGGTTAAACCAATTTGCTAAATTTGTGCCAGTAAAATAAAAACTGAGGAATCTAATTTTACTTTTTTAAATGGACAAAGATCAGAAAACTAATTTATGCTTCAAGCTTCAGTTCACTAAGTAAGTCAGGGTTGTGATCCAGGTAAAACTCAGCCACCTCAGCCAAACAGATCTTATAAGTTTTTACAGGCAGTCTCAATTCCCACTGTATAATAAAAGTAATGCCCCACAGTGAGTTGGGTGAAAGGATAGAATCCATGGAAAAAGAAGGAAAATGGTAAGAGTGGATGGGTGGGGAGAGGAGAGGGGTTGAAGTTATGCCTAGAATCCAGGACACCTAAAAGCACACAGAACATGATCTATATCTACTTTAAGTGATAGTTCAAAATCTTGTGGAAAAACTACAATGTTTGTTCTGGAGGACTGCTCAAGATTGGAGAGACTATATTATTAAAGATACTATTGTTTTGTTTATGAACTATGTTTTTGTTTAGAACCTAGGTTTTAGATTGGAGGTCATAAAACCTGACTTCTAGCGATATATTCGATACCATGATCTTAATCCAAAGAAAATTCCAAAGACTAACATGTCAAGAGGAATCTCAGGAAATGGATTACTGGAACTAAAATATACCAAGACTGCCCATTGTAATCACTTTGCGGGGCAAAGAGAAGAGAGATGACTCGCGTCGATCTGAACACTAAGCCACATGACTGTGGTCTTCCACAAAGCTCCATGGGCCCTACTACCTAAATTACCATTATTAATGTCTCTCTACTGAAGGGGTGACTTGGAGGAAGGGAGGAGAAGCCAAAGGTCCTATAATTGTACATATCCCAGCTCTTTTCCATAGTAGTAAAATAAAAAAATTGTGAGCAGGATGGGACCTCAGTGGCCATCTAGCCCAACCCATTATCAGAGAGGAATTCTCATGCTAACATACTCAGAAAGTGCTCATGCAGCCTTTGCTCGAAGATTACCAAGGCAAGCAAACGCATGACCTCTGGAAGCATCGTAGAGAAGAGAAGACTAGGGGTTGGGCGGAGAGAGGGTGAGGGGGAAATGGTATGACGGCTATCTTCAAGAATTTGAAGGGCCATGGTGTGGAAAAGGGATGGAGCTTTTTGTGCTTGGCCCAGAGGACAAAAGTAGGAAAGCAATGAGTGGAAATAGCAGAGAAACAGGTCTCAGCTTGATGATGGAAAAACTTTTTAACAATTAGAATTCTCCCAAAATGGAATAAGCTCCCTCAGGAGGTAGGGCATGCTTCCTCACTGGAGGTCTTTGAGCAAAAGTTGGATATGCATTGTTCAGTAGGTTACACAGGTGATGCTTATTCAGGTATGGGTTGGTCTAGCTGGCTTCTGAAGCTCCTTCCAATTTTCAGATTCTTGAATTTTATGATTTTGTATGTTACTATGAAACCCCACCATGACCTTTCAAACCAAAAATAAAATTTCCAATTTGAAGCTAGAGAACTGACTGCTCACCGTCATACCTGTCCTCACGGTACTTCAAAATTCAGTTGAGCAACAAAATTTCAGAATATCATGGATCCCTTAGAGATACATAAAAGCTGTGAAACCCCCAAAGTCTGAAACTGTTACTTTCAGGTCAACATGGAAAGGCAGCAATGTTTTCTAATGTATTATTTGCCAGTGTTCCTTTTGGGGACATGCCTTTGCTTAGTTTGGTACTTTTGCATAAATTTTTATAAAACATGACATAAAGATGATGTTTTAAAAACTACCAACAACTTAAACAAGAGAGTTCTGAAAAATGAACAAAGAGCTAAGTTACGTGGCTGTGATAAGAGTGGTGAATATAAGGCCCTCAGAAATTCCTTTCTCTATACCAAGATGTATAGTCTTGCCAGCCCTCTTCTTGTTGGTGACTGTTGATAATGATCTTTCCTTGGAAGATTTGTATGAATTGATGCAGGGTGAAGTTAGCAGAACCAGAAGAACCATGAATTACAGTAATAGCAACACTGTAAAGACAAGCAACTTCAAAAGATTTAAGAACTCTGATCGATGCAATGACCAATTCCAGTTCCTGAGGATGGATGATGAATGATGTCATCCACCTACTGAGAAGTGATAAACTCAGTGTGCAGAAAGGAATGCAATTTTTTGGATATCACCAGTATGAGAATTTGTTTTCCTTGACTATGCATATTTGTTATAAAGGTTTTCTTCTTTGCAATATGAGTATGAGAGAAAATAAATGCTTGTTAGTTGAAAATAAAATAAAAACTTAAAAAAGATAATGATCTTCACCTAATTATCTTAGTACTTCCCCTTAGACTTTCCTGAATTCCACAAAGGGAAAAAATGTTCCTAGCACGCATGGCTGACTGTGTGTATAGTGATGTTTTGTATAGCAAGATCCTGAGATCTCTCAGAGTTATCGGGATCTCTCAAGAATTTAAAAAGTTTCAGAAGCACTGCCCCAAAATAAAGCCTTAAACAACAAAATGTGAATTATCTTGCTTAACTCAATTACTAAAGATTTTCCCAGAATAACAGAATTTTAGGATAGAAGGGGCTTTAGTGGCCTAGTCCAGTCAGTCAGTCAATAAACATTTATTAAAATCTTGCTATGCTATCAGACACTGTGCTAAGCTCTGGAGATACAAAGAAAGGCAAAAACATGGTTCTTGCCCTCAGGGAGCTCACATTCTATAATTTAGAGACAGTATTAAAAAAACTATATGTAAAAGATAGATACAGTGTGGATAGAAGTTAAGCTTAGCAATGGGAAGGAGATTAGGAAAAGCTTCCTTACAGAAGGTGGGATTCAACGTGAGTCTTGAAGGAAACTAGGGAAGCCACAGAACATTCCAGGCATGGAGGATAGCCAGGGAAAAGGTAGAGTCAAGAATTGGAGGTTCACTTGTGAAGAAGAGAGAGAAGGCCAGGGTTACTGGTGCTTTAGCAAACATGGAGGCAGCAAAGTAAGGCCATGAACCCATACTCAAAAAAGGAATCCTACTTTAACATACCTACAAGTCATCAGTGAGCCTCTGCTTCTGTGCTTGAAGAGAGGGAACCCAACACCTCCTGAGGCACCCCATATTCCCCACTTTTGGACAAGATGTTTTTCCTCACTTCAAACCTAAAACGCAAACCTAAAATCGCCTCTTTTCAATTTCTACCCGTTGCTCCTGGTTCTACTTTCTGGGGCCAGATAAGGGCAAGTTTAATCTCTCTTCCACATTACAGCCCTTCAAAGTCTTAGGAGACAGCTATTAGTTCTCTGCTTCATATCCCCTACTCCCTCCCCCACCCAAAGTCTTGCTAAGTGTCACTTTATTTCAATCGATCCTTCTAGAACATTAACAACCCTCCTGGTTGTCTTCTTCTGGACACTCTCCAGACTAATGTCCTTCCTAAACTGCAGCACTCCAGATATGGTCTGACAAGGCCAGAGTATGAAGGAATTATCATCTCCTTATTCTGGAGGCCATGCCTCTCTTCATTCAATCTAAGATCATTTTAGCTCTTCTGGCTGCCAATCACATTGATGATATATATATATATATATATAAAATGTATGTATGTATGTATGTGTATATATATATATACACACATATACATATATATATATAGAAGCTTTCTATCCATTAAAGCCTCCAGATATTTTTTCACACAAACTGCTGACAATTCAGACAAAACTTTTCAGAGAAAAATGCTAACTTTCAGACAAAGCATGCCTCTCCCATTTTATACTTTTGATATTTACTTTTTCAATCCAGGCATAAGACTTTACATTTATTCCTATTAAATTTCATCTTATAAGATTTAGCCTAGCATTCTAGATCAGGAGTCAGCATAGTACTGCTGGAGATGCAAGTCAAGGCTGCAGCCTGTTTTTGTACAGTCCATGAGCTAAGAATGGGAAACTCACAGATCATACAAAAACAGGGGCCAGATTTAGCCCTTGCTCTAACTGTCAAGAGACTTTTAGATCCTAACTCTGTCACTGAATGTACTCTTATGCTAAAACATCATCTTTGTAAAGTTATGGGCACACAGAAATACAGAATTTTCAGAAATTTAGTATTTAAATAAAAAAGGCAGCAAAGGAATTAGGCAGGCATGCTGGAAATCACATATATAATTCGATTATATCATAAAAAATAATTGTTCCTGTTGAGCTAATGACAACTAGCATTTACATAACATTTTAATGCTTGCAAAGCATTAAATTTATAAATATTATCTCATTTGATCCTTACAACTATCCCAGGAGGCAGGTACAATTACTATCTCCATTTTATAGACAAGGAAACAGACTTTAAATGAGTTACTCAGGGTCATACAGCTAACAAGCGTCTGAGGCTGGGTTTGAAATCAGGTCTTACTCAATCTAGGCCCACTGCTTCATGCACTATGGTTCCACTTAGCTGCCTTTCCTAGAAGTTCACAGGATTAGACAAATGAATATTAAAATTAAGACATCACTTAAGCTGCAATTGAATTTCAGAATAAATATTCACTTTCGTTCAACACTTCTGGGATCTTTCCCCACTGTTCCTATGATTAACCGAAAGGTTTGAGCACATAGCTTTTTCTTCTTTGTAAATGTCCTAAGTCACAGAATCTGTCTGACCACCAGCAGAAATGGGGAAAATGCAAAATATTTCAATGCTAACAGAAAGGATAGATCATTACAATAGAATCCTGGAACTGGAAAGAATCTGAGAAGTTACCTCATCAGGCCTCTGATGCTAGGCAGTCCTACAGAGAAGCTATCTAAAACAGTTACCGCCTATGAGGGTTTTAAGCATCTCTTGGGATAGATGTTTCACATCCTCTTTTATCTACTACAACTTCTTATTACCATTAACATCAGGCATTTCTTCTCTATGTAATATAATCTAAATCTTGCCTGCTGTGATTTATACCCATTCCTTTTAGTCCTTGTTTCTATAGAGATGGGAGATTTGACCAACCCCGTGCTCCCATTCAAATCTCTCTGAAATTTCTTAGTAACTCCTCCTTTAGCCTTTTCTCATAACTAAATACTTCCTTATTTCCTTTTACTAAAAAGTTTTGCTGTGTAGCTTCCTACTAGGTCTCTTTTTTTTGGTGACTTTCTCTGAACTCTCTCTAATTTTTCCAAATTGTTGTCGTTGTTCAGTCATTTCAGTTGTGTCTGACTCTTCATATCCCCATTTGGGTTTTTCTTGGCAAAGAATTGGAATGGTTTTCCATTTCCTTCTCCAGCTCATTTTATAGAAGAGGAACTGAGGCAAACACGGTTAAGTGACTTGCCCGACATCACAAAGCTAGTGAATGTCTGAGGCCAGATTTGAACTCAAGAAGATGAGTCTTCCTGACTTCAGGCACAGCACTCTATCTAACCTAGCAAGCCCTCAGTGATAGAGCAGAGAGTCAAACTTAGGTCCTGTGACTTCCAAGTGATGAGCTCTTTCCACCAGACTATGATGCCTTCTACCTTCTGATAAGATAAGATAGGATAAGATAGGATACCATTGATTGATAAATCACTAGCATTTATTATAAAGTGTCTTCAAAAGTTTCCCTTGAAAGTCCCTTCTAGCTCAAGATCTACGAATCTACAAGCCTTTGAAAGAGAAAATACTTAGGGGTTTCCTTGGGAGTGTCTGTCTTTGTCTTTTCATCCAGCGTTACCTTGCACACAGCAGGCACTTAATAAATCCTTAGATTTGGAGGGAGTCATCAAAAGACATTTAGAAGAGGACCTAGGTGGTACATGAATGTAATGGAATACTATGGTGCAATAAGAAATGATGAGCAGGCAGATTTCAGAAAAACCTGGAAAAACTTGAACAAACTGATACAAAGTGAAATAAGCAGAACCAGAAAAACATTGCACACAGCTATCAGCAATAAATTGTGATGACCAGCTATGAATGACTTAGCTCTTCTCAGCAACATAATGATTCAAGACAAGTACAAAGGACTCCTGAAGGAAAATGCTATCCACATCCAGAAAAAGAACTGACAGACTCTGAATGAAGATAGTAGCATATTTGTTTCACTTACTTCATTCTTTTTTGTATTTTTTTTCCTTTTGATCTGTTTTTTCTTTCACAACTATAACTAATATGGAAATGTTTTACATGATAGCACATATATAACCTACATCAAATTGCCTACCATTTTAGAGAGAGGGGAGCTGGGAGGAAGGGAGAAAAATTTGGAACTCAAAATCTTGTAAAAGTGAATGTTAAAAATTGTCTTGACATGTAACTGGGGAAAAAATTAAATACTATTAAAAAAAAAAAAGAAGAGGACCTAGGGAAGAAAGCCAGAGAATAGCAGAAGCACTAGAGAGGAGGAGGACAGCAAAAAGGGTGGTGGGTTGGAAGGCAGCAGGGTACAATGGGAAAAAAAACACTATCCTTAGAGTCAAGAGGACTGAGGTTCAAATCCCACCTCTGACCTTTAATCTCTGTGTGACCTTAGGCAAGTTACATCACCACCCTAGGCCTCAGTGTTGTCATCTGTAAAAGGAGAGGATCAGACGATATAATTTTTGTGCTTCCTTCCAGTTCTGTGTCTATAATCCTATGCAAAGGGGAAATGTGAAGAGCATAGGAGAAAGAAACCAGAGGATGGAAGCACAAAATGACAAATGCCAGCATTTGAAATACAAGTAGCTCTCCAAATTCACATCCTTCCCTCTTTAACCCTTGAGTTACATAGCTTCTCCTTTTTCCCCCCTCCCAAATCAGGACTGTGTGCTGATTTTAAGAGGGGGTTATGAATGAGTTGGAAGGGCTCCAGAAACATATGGGTCCTTCACAGCACTAAATCCCCACCTTAGATCTCAGCCCAACCATCTGTCTCATTTCGCTGATAACTTTCTTTCATTTTGTTGGTTTCTGTGCCATGAACCATGAAGACACAAAAATCCTGAAATCCTCTCCTCTAGAAGTGTGGATAAGACCCTATTTTTTTTCCCTTTTGGTAAGGATTAGGGCCCAGGCCTTCTCTCAGTTCTTTAGGGGTAGGGATCTTCTGATAGTTGCCACCGTGGCTCTAGAGTGAATCCCTTTTTCACAAAGCATACACTAGCGAAAAGAACCATTTTAGAGAGTCTTGAAAGAACAGAAAGATGGAGTAGTATGATAGAAAGAGCGCTGTACTTGGAATCCGGTGGCCTGCTTTTAAACTCTATTTGGGTCACTATGTGATCTTGGGCATGTTAACTAACCTCTCTGGGCCTCACACCCTCATTTGTAAAATGAGAGGCTTTGGACAAGATGGCTTCTAAGGCACCTCCCAGCTCCAAATCTATGATCTTGTCAGAATGGAAAGCACAAGCTTAGGCATGGAGAGTGAATTGTTCAGTGCTAATAATAAAAAAGTCAGTGATCAATTTTCATTCTAATTTGTGTATTAATTATATATTATACAAAATGGAATTTTAAAAATTCATTTCCATCACCTTCTAAAAATAGCCCAACTTTGGTTTCAAATCATCTCAAAGGTTCATTGTAGGTCTTACTAGTTCCAAGGTTTGGTAATTGATTAATAAGAGTCACGAACACTTAACTAACTATGTGCTTGAGGCTGGTTTAGTTCTGGCCAAGTGCTTTGGGTTTCAACAAAGACTAGCTCTGACAAGAGCAGGTCCAAAGGGTCCTTTCACATCCGGTAATGGTGTCTGAGAAGGCTGCACTGTCTCCTTCCCTACTGTCATTTCAAGGTTAGAATCATGTAGCGAGACAGGTTAAGTTCCAAGTTTTTCCAAGAAACTAGAGTGATCTTGGTTCGAGTATGAAAGTTTTGGATCAGTCAGCTGCCCCTGGGGTCTTTCCTAGGCTATCTCAGTTGAGCCTGTGCCCTTGAAGAGGTTCCAGAACTGATCTAGTCTTAACAGGACCCTGGAAAGGAAGACTCAGAAAAAGCAAAGTACTCTAACGAATAGTACAGTCCACTTAAGCTCATTCTGACTGACATGGGTATAGCTGTACCTCTACACACACAACTGATATAAAGTATTTAGTATCTGGGAAAAATGGGAAAGGCCTCCTGCAGAAGGTGGTGCTTGAGTTGAATCTTGAAGGAAACCAAGGATTCCAACAGATGGACGTGGGGGTAGAATACCTTCTAAATATGGGGAATATTCAGGACAAAGTCATGGGATGGGAGATAGGAGGATTGAGTATGAACCAAATCAAGAAATCAGCTTGGCTGGACCAAAGTGTGTGTGGAAAGGAGAAATATGTAATATGAGGCTCAAAAGGTAGGATGGGACAAGGTTGTAGAGAACTTTAAATGCTGAACAGAGCAGTTCATATTCAATACTAGAGGGAATGGGAAGCTAGGAAGTTTGCTGAACAGGGAGCTGTCATGGTCAAAGTTGTGCTTTAGAAACATCTCTGACAACAGTGTTGAGAACGGAATGGGGTGGGGAGAGAGCTGAGTTAGGAAGACCAACTAGGTAGGTACTACCAGGACAGAAGTGAGGAGGGCTTGAACTAGGGTGCTGCTATTTGAGTAGAGAAAAGGGTGATACATAGGAGAGATTGAAACAGTAAGATTTGGCAAATGAATGGATATGTTGGGGAAGTGAGAGTGAGGAGTGATGGATGACATCAAGGTTAGGAATCTGGGGGACTGGGTAGTGGTGCTCTCAACAGAATGAGGGAAGTTTAGAAGAAGGATGTGTTTGGGGCAAAGGTAACGGGCTCCGTTTTGAACATGCCAAGTTTGAGATTCCTCCAGAACATCCAGTCCAAAAGGTCCAAAAGGCAACTGGTGATGTGGAACTGGAGCTGGAGAGGGAGACTATGACTGAATATATGTATCTGTGAGTTAGCTGCACAAAAAAGTAATTAAACTCATAACTCTCAGACTGCCTCATAAGGTAGAAAGAAATAATGAAGGTTTTAAAAAAACCAAACAGCTCAAAGATACTATGACAAGAAATCTAGTACAGCAAAGTTATCCCTAGGTCATTTAGAAATGAAAATGGAAGGAAAACTACAGACAAGATGAAGATTAAAAAGGTTTTCAAAAACAACTTAAAAAAAACTGTTTCTTTTTCATCAAGTACAGTGGAACCACCACCTTGGACCCTAATGTTCAAGTCTTGGATGTGCTTCTTTGAAGGGGTAGAAATGGCATTAGTAGATGCCTAATAAATGTCTGCTGATTCAAACAACTCCTTGTTAACAAAACAAAAACTTCATTAGCTGGAACATTTCTTTTCCCAACTCTGAAAAATGTGATACGTTTGTATCTCTCCTACACCTAGGTCATAGTGGGTACCTAAAAATGTTTTTTGAACTGAACTCAATAACATAGAATGTACTGTATTGTTATTATTGAACTATTCTTATATAGAAATTTCATAGGAAATGTTTCTCTGAATGAACATTCAAAGTTATATTAGTCATTTTTATTATTTCAGGAGATTCATAGGCTACTCTTAGAAGTATCCAGGCAAAATGGCAAATGTTGGAAAGGATGTGGAAAAACAGGGACACTAGTGCACTATTGGTGAAACTCTGAACTGGCCCAACCATTCTGGAGAACAATCTGGAACTATGCTGAAAGAAGCTACAAAACTGCGCATACCCATTGACCCAGCAATACCACTATTAGGTCTGCATCCCAAAGAGATTTTTTTTAAAAAAGAAAAAGAACGTATATGTGCAAAACCATAGCAGCTCCTTTTATGGTGCCAAAGAATTGGAAATTGAGGGGATATCTATCAGTTGGGTAATTGTAAGGGGCTCTTGAGAGCCTGATAAGCTTGGGAGTTGAGGCCCACGGACAGTCCCGTGGGAAAAAGGAATTATCTGGGGCTACACAGTCCGGCTCGAGTCCTCCTCCTCTGATAAGGCAGGCTGTGAACAGTACATGCCCCCTTCCAAATAAGGACTGGACATGAGTTGTCCACAAGCTGTGATGCATGGCCCTGGGGCTCCTGATAGGCTTAGAGGATCGTGCATGAGCTTGCTTTCACTCAGTAACAAAGGCTAGTACTGCATAAAAATCCTGCTTGCTGAAACAATAAACGGAGTTCCTTCCATCCTTGACTCCTGCCTCAATCATTGCGTACCAAGACAGGTCCTTGCTGGTCAAGGACTACCAGGGGTGAGAGGACCCCAACAGGTAATGGCTAAACAAGTTGTGGTATATGAATGTAATGGAATATTATTGAGCTATGAGAAATGACAAGCAGGATGGTTTCAGAAAAACCTGGGAAGACTTGTATGGACTGATGCAAATTGAAGCAGAACCAGAAAAGCACTGTACACAGTAATACCAATATTGTGCAATACTGTACAATGATCAGATGTGAATGATTTAGCGATTCTGATCAATACAACTGTGAAGGACTTATGATGAAAAATGCTATCAACCTCTAGTGAGAAAACTGATGAAGTCTGAATGCAGATTGATGCATAATTTTTTCACTTTATTTTTACTGCTTTTTTTGCAACATGGCTAATATGGTAATATTTCATATGATTTCACTTGTATAACTGATATCACATTATTTGCCTTCTCAATGAGTGGGAGAGGTAAGTGGGAGGTAGAGAATTTGGAACCCAAAATTTTTTCCAAAAAAATGAATGTTAAAAATAAATAAATCTCTCTCTCATACACACACATATACGTTTGCAGGCAGTCCATCAGGGAAGCAGCAACAACACAATGTGTTTTGTCTGCCTCTCTTAATACTCTCTGCACATGCTTCTTTTGGGAGGGGCACGATTAGAAAAGCCACACAATTCCATATGGCTGCTAGCTGACATCAGCTTAGTTGACAGACTTTGGCTTGGTAAAAGGTGTTGATGGACACTGTGTCATGAATGGTGCTAACGTAGTCAATATTTTTGCCACATGCAAAGAAAAGGATGTGTGCACTTTTCAAATACCCATATGGACACATGCAGAATCAAGAGAAAAATTTAAAAACCTCTTTGATGTGATGGGCTTGATGTGAAAGGAAGGCTCTACGCTTGCAGTCCCAAGATATTAAAATAACCAGAGGAGGGCCACTAGTGCACTGGGGACATTCTCTGTGTAGGATTTATGGAAAGACATGAATGAGAATCATGTAGGATGAAGAGAGGTAAAGGCACATCTATTCCACTGAAGTCAAGAATCCGTCAAATAATGAAGTGTCTGGGGGTACCGGTTGTTCTGCTATGCAGAACAACTGCCAAGGAATGAAAGAAACCAACTTCTGTCATTAGCAGCACACATTCTGTAACATGTTATGTGCTCTGAGCACATAACCATAACCACGCCCTAGTCTGCTTTACTGGATTATCATCCACTTCCTATTCCCTCCAATTAACTTTTTGCTTCTAATACCAGTCTGTCAAAGGTTCTGACCTTGAGGTTTACTTACTTTTCCCCATTTTCTCTTCTTTTCTGGTAGTACCCCTTTTCAGTTATCGCCCCAGTGAGACCCAATAGGTCCCCATTTAGAAATAAATGTATTACAGTGCCAGAGAATGTTGGGATATAAACTCTATACAGTTGATAAATGGAAGAGTATAAATATATCCAGCTCCCTGTCAGTGTCCCCTGAGATTCCGCCCCAGTCCTTTGATTCTCTTCCCTTTATATTTCGGTAACCTCATCAATTCCAGTGGATTGAATTACCCTCTCCAACGCAGATGACTCTCAGATCAATCTATCCAGCCTTAATTTCTTTTCCTGAGCTCCAATTCCATTTCACCAGCTGCCAATTTGGACAGCTCCACAGGCATTTTAAACTCAGCATGTCCAAAATAGGACTCATTATCTATGCCTCCAAAACATCCTTATTTTTGTAGGAGGCACCACTATCCTCCCAGGCACAGAGATTCATGACTTCAGAAACATCCTCAGTTCTTCTCTCCTCTTTACCCCTCCCCTCACAAATATCCAATCAGCTGCCAAGACTTTGTCAATTCTAACTCCACAACATCTCTCACATCTGGCCCTTTTTCTCTACTGACATGACTACAAGTTTGTACCACTTCTTATCTAGACTATAGTGCAACAGAACGACTGGGTATCCCTATTTCTAATCTCTTCCCCTCTCTAACTCATCCTTCACATAGCTGTCAAAGTAATCTTCCTAAAAGCATACTCCTGACAAGGTTATTTTCATACTCAGGTAACTTCAGTAGCTTCCTATTGCCTCTGGGACTCCAAATAAACTCTATGGCTTGGCTTTTGGAGCCCTTCACAGTTTAGCTCCTGGCTACATTTTTTTAAGGCAATGGGGTTAAGTGACTTGCTCAGGGTCACACAGCTAGTAAGCACCTGAGGCCAGACTTGAACTCCAGTCTTCTGGACTTCAGACCCGATGCTGTATGCACTGAGCCACTTAGCTGCACTAAGGCTATATTTCTAGACTTATTCATAGTATTACCTATCATGCATTTGATATTCCAGCTAAACCAAACTGACTCCCCCAAAAATCTGACATTCCAAAATGGAAAATAAAGACAATGATTGAAGTACCTGGGCCTCAGAAGCACTTTTTGCTGAGGTATATGAGTAATTCTGCCAAAACTGTTTTACTAGACAAACAACTTTGAAAGACAGGAACTCAATGATCACCCATGATTCCAGAGGCCCAATGATAAAGACCTTCCTGACAGAGAGGTAATGGGGCTCGGGGTACAGAACGAGACAATTTTTTTTCTTCAAATGGTCAATGTGGGAATTTATTATTCCTGACTATGCGTATGTTTCAAGGGGTTTTTTTTTCCTACTGGGCAGGGGAGGGAGAGAAAATAAATTTTTGTTCATTAGAAAAAAAATTTTAAGTGTTTTACCAAAATGGTCTTATAATCAAAGGGGCTCAGTTTGAGCCTTGGCTCTGATACAACTTACTGTGTGACAATGAAGACGTAATTTACCATCTGAGCCTGTTTCTTCATCTATAAGATACAGATAATCAAATTCACACCATCTGCCTCTTAAGGCTGTGGTGAGGAAAGTGCTTTGTAAACCTTAAAGCACTATATTAAGGTAAGCTGCTGCTGTTGTTGTTTATCCAACTCACCAGAGAGTTGGATAAAGTGTTAAACTGATAAAATTTGCATTGGGACCACTCCTAATTCCCTCCCCTTCTATCTCTAATAGTCTAAGTCTCCACACTAGAAGGGCTGGGCAAGGGGGTGCCCCCAAAACAGAAGAGGCAGTAGGAAAGATTGTTAAGTCCTGGGACATGGCCTCTGAAAGAAAAATCTCCATCCCTTTTACCACCAGGTAGTGGTGACAGAAAGCTAACCTGAGAGGGGCAGAAACAGAGCACTGGCTGGGAGCGCATAACAGGTATTCTGCATGAGAACTTAGTTTAAAATCTAGCAACCAGCAGATTGCTGGATCTCCTGTACAAACTGAGTACGTATTTTCTGGTCTCCGTCCCTTCCTTCTACCAGACCAAATAGTTTTAAATCTGCAGTATAGGCACTATATACAAGAAACCTAACAACCTTACATAGCACCTAACATGAAGTCTTATACAGAACAGGCATGATAAATGAATGAATGAATGAATGCTCTATTTCCAATCCAAACTACACAAAGAAATGGAATGACCAACATGCTAACTGGCCACCCTTAGGTCATTCAGCCAAAATGATTTCTATATACTACACTCAAGTTTCATTACCAGAGCACCTAAGTTTTTTGAGGAATTGGATTATCTCCTTTTGTTGGAGGGGCATCACTGGGACGCGATAAATGGCAGCCATTCCCTCCATATACTGCCAAACTGACCTCCCCAAAACATAGGTCAGACCACTTCACTCCCATCTCAACAAGCTTTAGTGGCTTTCAGATAAAATGCAAACTCCTCTTTTTGCCACTTAAAGTCCTCCAGAGTTTGGCTCCAGCCTGTCTTCCCAGGCTGGTTATATGCTGCTTCCCCTCAGGCACTCCATGCTCCTGCCAAACTGGCACCCTTGTTGTTCCTTGCAAATGACATTACATCTTTTGTCTTCGTGCCTCTGTGCCGGCTTTCTTGCCCTCCTAGAATTCTTTCTCTTTCCCTGTACCTCTGAGAACCCACCGCTCCATTTAAAACTCAGTTCACATGATTCCTCCTTCCAGAGCCCTTGTCTGATTTCCTAGATGATAGGGCTTCCCCATGACAGAGTTGATAGAGCTGCCCACGAACATGCCACATTCCCACAACAGAATGTAAGATCCTTAAGGGCAGGGACTTTTTCATTTTTGTGCATATATATGTATGTATGTATGTATGTATGTATGTATATGTGTGTGTGTGTGTGTATTTAGTGCCTAGGCAGCTAGGTGGCACAGTGGATTGAGTGCTGGGTCTGGAATCAGGAAGAACTGAGTTCAAATCCAGCCTCAGATACATACTAAGTGTGTGACCCTGAGGCAAATCACTTAACCCTCCTTACCTCAGTTTCCTCAACTGTAAAATGAGCTGGAGAAGGAAATGGCAAACTATCCCAGTATCTTTGCCAAGAAAACCCCAAATGGGGTCACAAAAAATTGGACACAACTGAACAACTACCTGGTGCCTAGCACAATGCCTGGTACATAGCAAGAGCTTAATAAATGCTAATTATCATTGTTTTTTATTGATTGTTGATTGACAACTGTAAATGAGGTTAGAAGCAGAATCAACTTCTTTCCCCCAAATAACACTCCTTTTCTCAATTTGTTGATTTCTATCATTTGTACCCACCATTTTCCAAATCATTCAAATTAAAATTTGTCATCTCTGATTCTTTTGTCCTTCACCACCTATGCCAAGTCAGTCACTAAGTCCTATTGATTAGTTCTTTAAAACACTTCTTCCAAGTATGCTTCTTCCACTTTCACTACTACTTCCCTAGGCCATGGGGCCTAACCTTGTTTCACAGCATTCCGTGCCTCCCCAATCCAGTCCTTTGTCCCTTATGTCCATCCTGCCTGCCATTAGGAGAATCTTGCTTTCACTGAACCTGCTCAGAAATTGTTTATACCTCCCCAAGGCATACAAGATAAAATTTAAATTCTTTGGCTTGTCCAAGGGTTTTTTTTTTCATAATCTACTTCAAACAAACTTATTTTCCATTGCTCCATTAATACAAACCTGTTAGGTCCTAGAAGTAGAGACCACACAATGAAGAGCAGATGCTTCCTATCCTTTCTCTGGGTTCGCAGTACCCTAAGTGAAATTCTGAAATAAGCAATTTTCACCTTTGGCAGCCTCTCACCTTCCTTTCAGTATACCTCTCTGACCTCACAGAATCCCCCTTTTTCCAGGTCCTCAAGCACCTTGTGCCAGATTTGAACTCAGAAGATGAGTCTTCCTGACTCTAGGGCCTGGTGCACTATCCACTGTGCCACCTAGCTGCCCTCCTCACACATAGCACTCCTTTAAAATGCTTCTTCCATATATGCCTTCTCCATTTTCACTACTAGCTTCCCTAGTTCAGGCATTTCTCCATGAGGACTGAACTTGTTTCTCAGCCTTCAATGCCACATGCTACATTAAATCTCTCACGGCAGGTTGCCTCCATCTTATAAAGTACTCCATAATCCAAAATTACCTACTTCTCCCCGCTAATCAAAGATCCTAACTGATATTTGGAGTGGATTGTCATCCTAGCTTACTGAACTAATTCATACTGATGTGTGAATGACTATTATCCCTTTCATAGTAAGAGATTCCTTAACATCCTCAGAGGTGTTAAGCCTCTTAAATGAGGCTTCTTAGCCGGACGGAATTTCAGACAATTAATAAAGCAAGGTAAACAATTTCAGGTAGATATTTTGGGGGTAGAAATCCTATCAGTGGCAAACCAGGACTACCTAGGACACTGTCTAGTCTGTAGAGACTCTTCTCCTAAAGTGGTCCTTGCTTCCTCCAACTTTCTTCTTCCTCTGCTGAAACAACCGATTCTCTAAAAGCTCCAGGTCTGGACATATCAGGCCTCTTGGAAGAAGCAGCAGGGATTCTCAAAGTCTGTTTGTGTGTATACAGGGGAAGCATCCTTTCCCCAACCCCACAGTGTAGGTATTACTTAAGGATTTATCTTTGCCCCTCGTCTCTTTTTATACTTTCTCCACTTGGCAATCACATTTGTTCCCACGGTTTTGATGACCATCTCTATGCCAAATGATGATAAATGAGAGGTGAAAGTAGAGTCCCCCCAGTCTTTATCTCTAGGCCTGGCATCTTTTATGAGCTCCAGACTAACATTTACAGCTTGGCTACCCCATCACACAACCCCACGAACTCAACATGTCCAAAACCAAGCTTCATGTGTCTTTTCTTCTTCACAATCTGGCCCAGACCTATCTTTCCGCCTTCCTTCTTCGTGATTCTTCCTCCACTCTACAGCCTAGCCCAGGCATGGGGAACCTGCAGCCTCGAGGCCACATGTGGCCCTCTAAGTCCTCAAGTGCAGCCCTTTGACTGAATCCAAACTTCATAGAACAAATCCTTTTATTAAGGAAATTTGTTGGCTAGACTCTAGACAATCCTACCTTTGTTATGGTTCCTCACACACTTGTTATTTCTAAATTCTCTGTCCTGACACGGAAGCTGTGTTCTTCAGAATCTGCTCTACTCAATCTAAACTGCTTCCACCACTCTCCTACTTTGTTCCCTGGACCTTTGCATGAGGAGTTCCCCAGCCTAGAATGCCCTCCCCTCTCCTTTGTGTCTCGTAGAATCCCTTCTTTCAAAACTCAGCTCAAGTGTCACCTTCTATATAAAGCTTTTCCTGACCCCACCAATAGTTAGTACCCTTCATAACTACTTCATATTTATTTTTTATATACCTACATGTGCACATTCTGTCCCCCACCCCTCCTCATCAAGAATGCAATTGCCCCTAAAACACATAAAGAACACTGACTCTTGAGTCAGAGGATCTGGGTTCAAATCCTGTGCTTGATAATCTAGTACTTGCGTAACCCCTCAGCAAGTCCCTTGAACTCTGGACCTCATTTTTTTCTCATTTTGAAAACAGGAGACTGGACTCAATGGCTTTGATGCTTTGATCCCCGGTGCCTGGTACAATGGTAGGCACTCAAAAAATGCTTCTAGACTGCTTCACTATTTCTGTCTGTGGCACTACCACTGATCCAACACCACCATTTTCATAACCTGGGGATTAGCTTTTGACGTGTCCTTCTCACTCAACTTTGTATTTTCAATTGGTTACAAACTCCTTTTGAGCGTACCTGCACAGCATCTCAAAAATTTCCCCCCAACTTCCTCTCTATCCCCACTGCTGCCACCTCTATTACAGATGCTCATTGCCACCCATCTTCATTACTGTAATACAAAATTCTCCTCTCCACCTCCCACACTGGAACTGCTTTTGAGTCACCAATGACGTCATCCTCTTTAAGAATACAAAGAATTGTGATACTAAGTCAGATCGATTGTCCATCAAGCCCCCTGCCTCTGATGGCACCAAGAACTGCAAACATCCTAATTTTCCTGAAAAACTCCTTTACAGGGCCTAGCTGGCACTGCATCCCAAGGCTGTAGTTCAGAGGGAACATACCTTAGCCAGACAAAGGAAACCCTAGAGGCCCTCCCCTCTGTGGGGGCAAAGAGCAGGCTCTACAACGCAGGCAATGAGTATTAAGCACGGAGAAAGTGGAAGTATAGGTGACCATTCATTCAAAAAGTTTAGCCATGAAAAAGAGGAGAATAATTGAGCAGTAGCTGGAAGGGAAAGCGGGGTCAAAAGAAGGATGGGTGCTTTAGGATTGGGGAGTCCTAAATGTACAAGAGGACTAAGTGGTGAAAATTGGCCTCTCATTGCTGATCAGAACCAACGCTATGACTCTGGTATCTTAGATGATGATTAGCTCATTGGAAGCACTTGGAGAGGAATTCACAATGGTGATGAGATGTGCAAGACTGAAACAAGAGACCGCTGCCGGCCCGCCCCGCACCGCGCCCCCCCCCCCCCCCGAAAAAAATGCACGAGGTGCTGAACTTCAAATCCAGAAAGGGCCAAACATTTTGGAGATGGCCAATGTGGAAATGTTTTGCCAGACTTGCAGCTATGTATTGAGGGTTTTATTTTGTTGAATTTAAGTAATTTTATTCCTCAGTAGGAGGAATAGACTGATTTAAAAAAAAAACAACAACAAAGGGGAAAAAAAGACTATAGGTAACTGAATATCAAAGTAAACTGGTTATGAGATAAATAAGCAAAATAAAAATCGTTTTTACTTACATTCTTATTCCCTTGCTTTATGATTTAGAAGGTGGGGAGTGATTTTTTTGGTAATGTTTTTGTAATTTTTTTTGATGTTTTTTAAAAACAAAAAAAATTCAAATAATTTTTCAGAAGTGCATGTAGCCAGGCATAGTGGTATACATCCATGCTCATAGCTACTGGGGAGCCTGAGACTGCAGGCTTTCTCGCACTCCAGAATTGCAATGGACCATGCTGATCAGGTTTAACATTAACATGGTCAGCCCTGGGGTTGGTTGGGGCAAGGGACTACTGGGAAGCCTATGAGGAGAGAACTGTCCAGGGGACAGAGATGGATTGGTGTCAGAGGTGGATTGGATCAGAATCAAGGCTCTTGCCAATGGGTGGCGAAACTGGGTCCACGAATGGCCCCTGTACTTTCTAGCCTAGGTGAGATGGGGAAATCCAGTCACGTATTTTCTCTAAAAAAAAATGTATTTTCCAAAATTATGTGTAAGTTCTGCTTCACTGATTCTCAAGAGTCTTTGAAGAAAGGCAAAAATTAGAATGTGTATATATTAAAGAGCAAAAATCTCTCATACCTCTTCAGTGAGGATTTCACAAGGAGAATTAAAGGACTCTTGATGACATGTGTAATAACCCCGCAGAACAGCTGGATCTCAGGCATATTCCTTTGCCCTACCCTTCTTGGCCTATGTCATACCAGCTTCCTTTGACCCATATAAGTAATTCCTTAAGATCTTTAAAAGAGATTGCAGCTGCTCCCTAACAACCTCCATCAGGCCAACAGATTTGACCCAAGGACTTGGAAAAGCCAAAGAAAAGAGGAAGGATTAGGACCCTTTTGACAAAAGGAAAAAGGTAGTGAGCATTCTTCTGAGTCTGTGGTTTTTCTCTTAAGAGTCTTGTTAGTTTTAAAAAAAAAAGGTGAGGAAAATGGCCACGATGAGAGAGCATCACTCATGTGGGTTCCCTGATTAAGACGGTTTAAGATGCATATTTTTTCAGGAAGATAAATTGAGTGAGAAGACCTGGGTCTAGTCTTGGAAAGGAGCTTAGAGATCATTTGCTTTAATCTCCCTCATTTTACAAACAGGGAAACTGAGGTCTGGAGAAATCAAGCAACTTGCTTAACATTAATCACCCAGGTAAGTATGGAAAAAGTAAAATTTTTTTCGATTTTTAAAATTTAGAAGCATAGATTCAATTCTTAGAAAGGGGTGAGATGAGGTGAGATGCAATCCCACTTCTTTTTCAGGAGGCCCTGAAACCATTCTACTTCTTTCTTCAAAAAATTGATCTAACACAAATCCCCCGTACACAACAAATTATTTATAGTAGTATGTTTTGTGGCAGCAAAGACATGGAAACAGAGTAGATGCCAATGGATTGAGAAAATGGCTAAACAAATTGTGGTACGTGGATTATTACCAGGTTGTACAAAATGATGAATTCCAAGAAGCATGGAAAGACATGAACTGATGCAGAATGGAGTAAGCAGAGCCAATAACACAATGTGCAGAATTATTATAATATCCTAAATAGCAAGACCAACTACCACACAGAAATCAAAAATGAATTTCACAAAATCACAAACAACAAGCTTGGATGCAAAGAGAGATGAGGAGACACCTCTCCCAATTCCTTTGCAGAAATAGGGGTCTGTGAGTGTGAAACTGCATATAACATTAAATTTTTTTTCAATGAATTCATTAGTTTTGCTGAATTTTTCTTCCTTTTTTTCTTAAAATTTTTTTTGTTTGTTTGTTTTTGACAGGGCAATTGGGGTTAAGTGACTTGCCCAAGGTCACACAGCTAGTACATGTGTCAAGCATCTGAGGTCAGATTTGAACTCAGGTCCTCCCAACTCCAGGGCCAGTATTCTACTCACTGTGCCACCTAGCTGCTGGTAATTTTTTTTTTAATAAGTAATGGCTCTCTGGGATGGGTGGGGTGGGGAGTACGCAGAAATTCAGGTAATACAAAAACAAAAATCTACTTTATAAAAAAATTAAAATAGGATTGTGCCTTTTGGGTAAACCATCCCATTTTGTATTTCACCCACTGGAATGATCCATAAGCCATCCCACTTCCTTTTTCTCTCATATCATAAAGAACTGCCAAAAACTCATTTAGAATAAAAACCTTGTCGGAGCAGCTAGGTGGCGCAGTGAGTAGAGCATTGGCCCTGGAGTCAGGAGGACCTGAGTTCAAATGCAGCCTCAGACACTTGACACCTGTACTAGCTGTGTGACCTTGGGCAAGTCATTTAACCCCAACTGCCCTGCCCCCCCAAAAACAATAAAAGCTTTGAACGTAGTCTTAGACTAGTACATAGATGACTTTCAGATTCTTGATATCTCACTTAAAACCTGCTCCTCCCCACTTCCAGATGAGACTGCTTCCATACGCCTTGGATTTCTAAACAATATTTCATTTCCCTAAGAGCTGCCAGACTAACATCTTCACATATTCCATCTTATAGACTGCTGCCTCCTCCCAGATGTTAACACAGTCAGTCTCCTGAACTGAAAATTTCACTCCTGAAAAATCAATCTTATGATATATTTCTACTTTACCTTTATTTGGAACTACTGGAACTCGAGTGGCAAGGATTGACAACGCAAATGGAAACTTCCTTCAGCTCATCTTCTGCTTGGTATTTAAGACTCTTGGGCAACAGACTTGAAGAATACAACTCCTTGGGATGCCCAGCATTAACCAGGAGTACTTATTGGTCCTTATCACTTCATTGTCCTTAAGGTCTCCGTGAGATCAGTTTTTAAGGGGATTCACTAAGTGTACAGAACTTCCAGTTCTATAACTTTCCTCTTTATTCATTATTTATAATGAGGGACGGACACATGCTGGCTGTGTGACTCTAAGCTACACTTGACCTCTGTGTCCTAGGAAATAAAGACTATAAATCACAAAGCAATTGTCTGTTTCCTCACTGGAAATTCCCTACCAATGAAATCATAGATCCGGACCTTTTCCCTACCTCCCGAAATTATGGCATTCAGGCATTTTTCAGTTGTGTATAACTCTTTGTGACCACATCTGGGGTTTTCTTGGCAAAGATACTGGAGTGGTTTGCCATTTCCTTCTCCAGCTCATTTCAGAGAGGAAGCGCTAAGTGACTCGCCCAGGGTCACACAGCTAGTAAATGTGTGAGGCCAAATTTGAACTCAAGATGAGGAGTCTTCCTGACAGCAGGCCCAGCCCTCTATCCACTGTACCCCCTAGCTGCTCTAATATACTAGACAATAGGCTTTCAGGAGTTCTTACTGTGAACAGGCACAGAAGGGTGCCTATAAAAGGAAACAGAAGAGGTCTAATACTCAGTATCCAGCAGTTCAAGTACATAATAAATACTTGTTGACTGACAGGTGGTCCTTCTTCCCGAGATACAAAGATACAAGTGTTCAGTATGGTCATTTCTTCAACCAATGATCACATCCCTCTGTAATTTGGCACATAACTTACAGAGTTGCTACGGCTAAAAAATTCATCACTTGAATTCAAGCTTGTGATTTATGCCTTCGTGGCCAGCTTCTCCAAACTTAAGCAGGCTCAGCTGACAGACATCCTTTCCACTGCTGGGCCCGTGTTTGAAGTCTTTCCAGTTTAGTCAAACCTGGCAGACCTTGTGATCCTCTCAGCTAGGCTTCCCACCTCCATATAATAATGAGGCATCCATCGGAAGAGGACTTTTGTTGAGGTGAGGGGATGTGGAGAAGCAAGATGTAAAAGATGGAGCCAACTTAAGAAAACTTGCCCACAATATGTTAACAAATACAAGTTAATATAGTACAAGTGCTGAAGGTATCAGAAGTAGATGGTTGGTATTACTTAGCTAAGACTTCCTAAAGGAAATATATTTCAAGCTGGATTTTGAAAAAGTTAGTTGGGACCATAGATTGGTGGAGAGGAACAAGAGGGAGAATGGCACATGCAATGAGCAAGCTGGTGTGCAGGATGGCAAACAGATTGGTTTGAGTAAGGATAAAATAACATGTAAACTCAAGTAAGAGAAGAATCAGCTATCCTCTCTGGTCTAAAATGCATTCTCTCCTTATCTCTAAATTAGTAGCTTGCCTCAAAGCCCAGCGCAGGCTCTACTTCCTACCCAAGGCCCTTCTCGATGCCCCCAGTTATTAGCTCCTTTTCCCTTTTAAAATTATCTTATATATATTCTGTGTTTGTTTAGCTGCATACATATTATTCCTACCCCACTATGCCAGTAAAACACAAGCTTCTTGAGGGCAGGGACTATTTTATCATCATTGTATCCCCAGTGTCTTGTATATAGTAGACACTTAATAAAAGGTTACTGAATTAAGTTGAAAATGAGATTAATAATGGGGCAGCTAGGTGCACAGCGAGTAGAACACCAGCCCTGGAGTCAGGAGGACCCTGAGTTCAAATCCAACCTCAGACACTTGACACACTAGCTGTGTGACCTCAGGCAAGTCACTTAACCCCAATTGCCCTGCCTTCCCCCCTCCAAAAAAAATGAGGTTGATAAGATGGAGTAGGTTGATTGGTAAATAGGCTTTCAAGGCCAAACTGAGGAGTTGGTATTTTATATAGAGATCCTTGGCAGCTATTGTAGGTTCTGAAGCAGGGTTAATAATTGATTATAATATTACCTGAAGAGGATTACAGGTGCTGTGCGTAAAAGATAATGTAAAGGATTGCTTCATTTATTGTGTGTTTCCCCAGTGCCTGGCCTACAGTAGGCACTTGATAACTGCTTGTTAATTGTTTAATTGAAGGCAAGGAGACCAACTAGCAGCCAGCTACTGTAATCCAGGCATGAAGTGATAAGGGACTACAAGTACAGTTGGCTGTGGAAATAGAAAGGAAGGTTAAAGCTACGGGATGCTATAGAGCGAGAATTGGCAGGACATGACGGTTTACTGGATATGAGTAGGGTAGGATATGATAAGGGTAGGAGGCAAAAGGTTTGGCAAAAGAGAGATGGAAACTGAAAATGATGCCAAGGTTTTGAGTCTAGGAGACCGTGGGGTCACTGGCAGTGATGGGAAAATTGAGAATAGTTTGACTAGGTGAAAAGATAGCATCCTTTGATATTTTAGGGCCCCTGGAGAATACCTGTATCCTAGTTGTCAAATGCTTACAACCTAGGAACACTCCACATCAGCTCTATGTTTCCAATTAATCATTTAAATCAGTGAGGAAAATAATACTATCAACTCAGTCACCTACCAGGACTGGGAAGTAACACAATATCAAAGGCTCTGGAATTCACTCCCTGTTGATATGCTAATTCTGGATATGTTCAAGTTCTAGGAGCCTAGGGTCTGAAAAAAATAGATTTACAACATAACGTCCAACACCAGAGCTGGCTTGAAAAGCACCCAGATTCTCTATCCTAGACCTTTGACCAGCTCCCTGCTCCCCATCCCAGGCTGGAGCTATGTGGTATCATTTTCCAGGCTGACTGCTTCAAACTGTCAGTGCCCTTCCTCCATAACTACCTTAAATTTAAACTTGTATTTATTGACTCCCTTGAATTTATTAATATTTGTTATTTGTAACTTATTTATATTAATTCTTTGTGTACTTATGTCCTTACTATCTACCCCGGGGTAGGGAATCTGTAGCCTTGAAGCCACATGTGGCCCTCTAGGTCCTCAAGTGCAGCCTTTTAACTGAATCCAAGTTTTATAGAACAAATCCTTTGTTCTGTGAAGTTTGGATTCAGTCAAAGGGCCGTACTTGAGGATCTAGAGGGTCACATGTGGCCTTGAGGTCACAGGTTCCCCACCCCTGCATGCCCCATTAAAATCTAAACACCTCCGTATTTGTACCTAGCACAGTGCCTAGAATATGGTAGATACTTGATAAGTGTTGACTGATTGCTGCAAAGCCCAAGCTTGTCCTCCAAACCACCTGGCCTCGTCAACACATTCTACAAGGGTTGGGTGAGAAAGACTGCAGTACTCCAACAATGGGGGTTTAAAAGGCCTTTCCTTGGCCGCTGAGTCCCAGTTGAGAAAGGGGAGACATATTCAGTCCCTGTGAAGAATCTGTCCTTTCAGCTCCTGCAGGACTGAAAGGCACCCATGGAGTAACTAACTGCCTTAACAAGAGAGGATACAGGGAGGACCTGAAAGCAGGGCTGCTTGGCCATATATATGCCTATCAAGCTTAGCTATGTAAACAATAGTAAACAAAAGAACCCAATCATTTATCCTTTGATTATTCACAAGTTGCCTCTGCCTCTTGAAGTGATGCTGAGGTCGCTGAGCACAAGCATATATGGGATTGACACCGATAATGGTAGGGATGATGATGGGCCCAAGTATTATTTGAAGTACTAAGTTAGTTCACCGCCCCCTCAGCCATTGTATCCAGAGCCCCAGAGTCCACATCCTGTCCAAACGGAGCCCCTGCAACCCAAGGGGGCTTACAAGACTTTTCCTCTGACTTCTCACTTTCTGCCTTGAATTATTTTTATTTGTGTCTATCCTCACTGTAAGAGTGCAAGCTTCTTGAGGGTAGGAATATGTCATCCTTTACCTTTTAACACAACCTAGCTCGCAGTATACACAGTGAGCACTTAATGAGTTTGTTGAATTGAGTTGAAATGTGAAAAGAAATGCTGGCTCCAAGTTCAGTTAAGGTTGACTCCCTTGGCTAATTTGATGTTGTATTCTAGGGGATAATGAGGGGATGGCTCATATACAAATAACTATGGTACAATATAATCCATGATTTAAAAAAAAAACCATCTAAGAGGTACATGAAAAGAACTAGATGAGTTCTGAGGAAGGAAAGGGGGAGAAGGAGGATGGTGGAGGGGGAGGGACTTATTCACGACTTGTTCAGACATTAATCTATTCATTCACAGGTATTATTACCAGCTAGAACTCATCACCTAATACGATGGACCCCAATATGTCCCACTAGTGGCTCTACCACCTTTAGGACACAACTGACCTAAAGGTGCCCCCACTTTGGAAAAAAAGAGTGAAACTGCACTTTTCTGGAGGAATGAGAAGAGAATAGTAATAACCAGCCACCTTTGGAATAGCTGCCTAGTGACCAGGCATCATGGGAATTCTCTTAGACTGTTTTGTAGTCTGTAGTCCAATCAATTTTTAATCCCTCATCCTCTGACACCAAGGTGGTGTTCTGGTTTCTGGTCCACCCCTTCCTGAGCCAAGTGTTACATGCAGAGGAATGAAAAGACTTTTCAGTCTTGCCCCTGTAAGAATGTGGAGCATCAGCAACTTTTGCCTGGGGATTAAACGGAGATCCCTTCTCTGACAGTGTAAATGAGAGATGTACAACAGGGTCCTCTGTGTCAGGTACAGCTCTGATAAAGGGCACACAGCTAACTGCATGACTCAAGCCCACTTCCTCTCTGGGACCACAGCCCTCAAGTATGCTCCTCTTCCAGCTCTGAGAACCAGATACAGACCTACCATTAAGCAAGTAATTGCTTGTTGCTGTAGGGACCCATGAAGGAAATAACTCCTTCGAGTACAAGACAAAGGTACTGGTGGGCCAAAGGGAACTAGCTTGCAAGACGGTGCTTGCCTGACCGAGTTACCCTTATGTTACTGGTCAAAATCACGTAGTATTCTGCTTCTCTATTCCTCTCATTATCTTTGTTTTAAACCAGACCTGTGATTTCATTTATATGGGGACCTCCCAATGAAGAAATTCTTCCAACAGTGCAGATCAACAGCTGCTCTTCAACTTAGGAAGTTAAGTGGCACAGTGACTAGGACACTAGCCTCAGAATCAAGTAGATTTGAGTTCAAATTCTGCTTCACACCCTTCTTAGCTACGTGACTCAGGATAAGTCGGAACTTCTCTGAGCCTCAGTTTCCTCATCTGTAAAATGGAGACAGTAATAGCATCTACTGCATAGGGTTGTTGTGAAGAGCAAATCAGATAACATATGTAAAGTGTTTTGCTTATCCCTGAGAATGAGATAAATTAAGTATCTCCTAGCCTCCTGGCAGATGGACTGTGAAAAACACTCCTGGCTCCCAGAAGGAACCAGGTGGGCACAGTCATTGCAAAACAGGGGCTAGCTGACTATGTCTACTAATAGAATCTGATCACTTCTTAGGGCCTTCTTTGCCTTCTGGTATAATTTGCCTAGTTTCTAGTAACAGCCGGTGACTTTAGGAACAGCATGTTTCAGCTACTTCTGCGTGCTAGCAAAATCAGTGTTGAAGAAAAACATACCACACAACAGGTCAAATATAGTTACTAAAATGCCCTTATAATGAATGGTTTACCCTAATTAAAGCATTTCTAAGCCTGAGCCAATGTTTAGTCACAATACTTAATTTATCAGATTATGAAATTCACTGCTACAAATGGTCCAACCAATCTTCTTTCCCAATTCTTGTTCCTATAATCATTTGACTGTTCTGCTTGGCTAGACCTAGGAGCAATGGGTGGAGGTTGCTTACACTGTACAGCCACAGTCTAAACCTGATGCCTTGTAGTGGGTGGTAGTAAGGCCAGGTTCTCATAGAATCTGAGTTAGAAAGACCTCATTGGGGCAGGTAGGTGGTGCACTGGATAGAGCACTGGCCCTAGAGACAGGAGGAAGTGAGCTGAAATCCAGCCTCAGATACTAGCTGTATGACCCTGGGCAAGTCACTTAACCCTGATTGCCTCTGGAAAAAAAGGCCTCAGAAGTCATTTAGTCCAAACTATACCCAAACAAGAATCTCACCTACAAGACGTAATCATACGTAAGACCACTCAGCCTTTCAATCTACTGTACTTTTGCATAGCTCTAATTTCTTAAGTTTCCTCTTATATCAAGTGTAATTTGCCTTTTCCCAACATTCATCCAATTCCTAGTTTGTCCTCTGGGACCAAGCAGAAGAAGTTTAACCCTCTTTCATATGAAAGCCCATCAAATAGTTAAAGCTCTTCAATTAATAAGCATTTATTAAATGCCTACTATGTGCAATGCACTATTATGTTCCCTATAAATCTTCTCTAGGCTAAGCACCCCCAGTTCCTTTGGTCACCATTCCATAATCTGTCATAGTTGTCCTCCTCTAAATGCTCTCCAGCTTTATCAACATCTCATACTGTGGCACACAGAACTGAAGACAATACTACAGAAATAATATAACCAGGGCAGAGTACAGTGGAGCTCTTAACTCCCTAGTTCTGGACACCATACATCTTGTAATCCAACCTAAGACTGCATTAGCTTTTTTGGGATACTAAATCACATAACTAACTTATAACTGACTAAAACCCCTGTACCTTTTTCAAATTGCATATGTAGCCACGCCGTCTTTGTATAGTTGTTTTTTGGAACTCAACTGCAAAGTCAAGAAAACAATACATACAATCAAAATGCTGATATTTCGAACAGCCTGTGATATTTGTGTGAAGATGATTTTTTGGAATCCAACTGTGAGACTATCTTTACTACATCTAATCATAATAGATTTAGCCCAATATGCTAGCCTGTTGAAATCTTTTGGGATCTTGATTTTGCTATCTAACACGTCGGCTACCCCTTCTAACCCTGCGTCAGATGTGAATTTGAGAATACTGCTCTTGTGCCTTTATCCAAGTCACCAATAAAGATCTTAATTGGTGCTTGCAGTCTTGGGGAGGAGAGAGGGGAGGGAGAAAAAAAAATTTGGAACTCAAAATCTTATAAAAGTGAATGCTGAAAACTATCTTTACATGTAATCAGAAAAATAAAACATTATTGAATGGGGAAAAAAGATCTTAATCAGAATGAGAGAGAGCATGGACCATGGGACATTACACTAGGGTTGTGATCCCACAGACACTAAGTTTTTAATATTTCTTTGGACTTTCAACCAGTTACAGCTTTCACATACTTCCTCCAACAAAATATCTCCTATTCATAAGTTTAGACCATATAATATTCCTTGACAGACACAGAGATAATTTTGCTCAATTAGTAATGATGATGATGATAGCATTTATGTAGTGCTATATAAATATTTTATATTTTTATCCCCTTTGAGCAAAACATAAAACAGGGAGAACTATGCTTATGGAAGACATAATGAAAGATGTCCTGAAGTTCAAATTGAAGAAGGATTATTCTCTATATGGTAAAGTTCACCAGATATTCCCACACGTGGATGCCATTTCATGGATTTCTTCAAGCCCTATAATACTATCAAGCCCCCTCAATTAAATCCATGACTACTCTAAAGAGATATCCCTAGTCATCCATACAAGAAAAAACAAGTGGATGAAGAATTAATATTACTTAAATTGTGACATGCAGTTGGATTGGCAGTCAGTCCACTGAATTAGTCTTGGGGACTGTAAATATATCTTGTAAAGGCACTGTGGAAAGATAATGAGCTAGGACAAGGACTGAAATGGGCTGGGAGGGAAAAGGGCTGAATCATACTTAGGAAATTGCATGGTACTTCCAATTATCTCATTTCTCTCTGTGACCAAAGTCCATCTATTTTTTTTAACATGAATATGTTTCCAAGCAACGCTATATGGTTGTGACTAATCAACCATCATGCTCTCTGAAGAAATAAAATTACATGAGTCTCAAAGAACATTTTAAGATGATAGAGGATTTAAGTAAACTGCAGCATATTACCAAGGGGGGCTTGAAGTATGAAAAGTGGTGTAAGGGATATCATCCAGGAAATGCATGATCAGAAAAGGAGTTGGGCCAGTGATTTAGCAAAGCAACAGATAGCAAGTAGATAGACAGCCCAAGGGATGTGTTGATATCCAGAGCCAAAAGAGGGACATCAGCATATGGGGTTGATCCTCTGGGTTAGGGTGAGGTAGTAAGGTTTAACAGAAAGACACGGATGAGAACTGCACAAAATAAGAGCAACAAAAATGGATCCACCAAAGCAACAAAATAGTGTTTACTATCTTTTATTTACTGCCACTATTAGACTATAAAAGCTCCTTGAGAGGACGGCATTATGTTACACTGCTCTCTATCTCCCAAAGCACCAAATTCAGTGTCCTCACCTATAGAACATCTCTCATTCACTTCAGATATTGTACTGGGAAGAGAATAAAGGAAGGAAAGGCACCTGACTCTTCTTTTCCTCTTCCCTGTCACCAAGGTGGGTGTTCCAGTCCTCCTTTTGCCTAGAGAACATTCCTGATAATAAAACTTCTAGGTAGAAATTTAATTTTTATTCCTAGGAGTTTGTTGTGATAGAACTTGATCCATACCACTTTTTAAAAAGACATCCGAATAATGCCTTAAATAGTAAGAATAGTGTTATTCTAAAATCGTTAAGAGAAAGGGCAGGTCTCTGAGATGTAGGGAAAGAGAGTGGGGAAGGTGAGAAAATAAATACTTATTAATTGAAAAAAAAAGTGAAAGTTAAAAAAACCAAACCTAATTATGTAGCCCGTCTTCCAGGACATACTCAGTTCTCCCACATGAAAGCTACTAAACAAGACAGTTCTCATTAATGGCCTGCTCATTTATCTCAATGAGAGAAGACAATCTCTACCATGAAGCCTCATCCTACTTCATAAGTCATTTCTGTACCTTCACTTTCACTCTCTCCTCTTTATTTCCTCTCTCAAGAGAAGTAGTATCTCGCCTAGTAAAGCTCAAGCTTTAAAGCTCCACTTGTACTCTTGGTCCTATCATGTCACATTCTCCATTATTTTTCTTGCAACCTTAATCTTCAACTGACAAAGTATGTGTTCAGAGGAGGGTCACCATGATGCTTGAGGAACTTAAGGTCCAACAGGGGATACTCGGTCACAAAGACACCTAGGAGAACATGGTAACTGAGAAAAGAGAGATTCTATAATCATAGATTCTAGGACAGGAAGGGACTCGAGAGGTCTCTAGGCCAATCCTTTTATTTTATATGTGAAGAAATTAAGTTAAACAGGTAATAAGTGGCAGAACCAGGATTCAATCCCAAGGTCTTCTGATTATAAATCTAACATTTTCCCCACTGTCTTCCCTGATTAATTAAACTTTTTCTGCTTAGTGCCTATAGGGCAAAACTAGAAGCAACAGATGGAAGCTCAAGATAGGGTTTGTCCGGGTACAAGAAAAATATTCCTCACAATTAGAGCTATCTGAAAAGAGAATGTTCTGCCTCAGGAGGAAGCAGGTACCCCATTACCAGAGTTCTTCAAAGAAGCTGGATTCACTGCTTGTCAGGGACATTGCAGAGAGGATTTTTATTTAGGTTTCAGTTAGATTTTACCTGGTCTTTGACTTTTTTAAAGCAAAAAAGAAAAGATAGGCTAGAATTGGATTGTGAAGAGGTTTTAGTGCCCAAAAGAAGGGTTTGCATTGTCTCCTATCAAGAGACACTGGGACTTGCTAAACAAGAGAGTGACACAGTCCATATCTTATCTTCTTCAGTACATTATAAGCTTCTTATTGCACCCAAGCATGCCTTCAAAACTGAGGAAGGGTTTCTTACTCATCTCTATGTCATCTAATGAACCTACCACAGTATTTTGCAAATTGAAGGCACTTCATGAATATCTGTGGCATTACATTAGCTATGATAAGGGCCTTACCCAAAAGCTGTTTCTTTGTCTTTCTGATGAAGTAACTGACAAAAGCTGTGGTTAGATACAGAAATCAGAAGGTGAAAGTCAAAGCTTGGAGATGAATGCTAAGGAATGGACCATCATCGATCATCATCATCATCACCATCATCTTCATCATATCATTACTCACATTTCTAACGAACTTTAAGGTTTTAAAAACACCTTTCTCCCCATAACCCTGTAAAACAGATAGTGCCAATAATACTTATATCTGGACTAGGATGGGCACAAAGCACAGGTCTGGATAACAGATTTAGTGTTGGAAAGGTCATCTAAGGTAGCCCTATTGTTTTATAGATGAGAACAGTGATACCCTCAGGGGTTAAGTGACTTGCCCAAGGTCACATGGGTAATAAGTGAGAGAATCAACATTTGAACCAAGGTCCTTTGACTCCAAATCCAACCCTCTTTCCACTGTACAATGAGGTAAGGGAGGGAGCAAAGTACCATGGTACAGCTCAGGTTCACAGGACGGAACCTGGGGTTGGCTCAGGCATATAAAGATCAAGCTGCCTTTGTGTCTTTCAGGAAGGTCAGACAGTTGAAGGAACAAGAGACCCAGTTTTCCCTTCTATTCCTCCCTCTCTAGGAGGAAATGTGGTCCAGGGGAAGGAGGGTTGGGTTTTAGAGTCAGAAGAGCTAGGTTTGAATCCTGGTTCTGCCACTTACCACCTGTGTGACCTTGGCCAAGTCACTTAACCTCTGGCCTTTGGTGTCCTCATCTGTAAAATAAGGGAATGGTCCTACCTGAGATGACCTCTGAGGTCTCTTTCAACTTTACGATCCTACGGTCCCTTCCTCTCTCTACCAGGGATTAACTACCACAGTAAAAGACTGTCTCAAGCTACAACCTGGAAAAAGAAATACAAGGATCAGATTGAGGGGTGCAGGAGGAACCCACAGAGCCAGCATATAACATGCCAGAAGCAGCTCAGAAACTAAAGATGAGTAAGTGGACATATGAACTACAACATCATCCACTTCTGAGTTCTCTTAAGTACTTGCAGCAAAAAATCCCGAAATACATCATCTCCCTCCCCGGTTTTCCTCCCTGCCGACTCTTTAAAACTCCTTCCCTCTTTGGTTCTTCAGAAAACTGGTCAAAAAAAACCAGGCCTTTTCTAAGTTGTGATGTAGAGCCAGGGACAATGGTCCTAGAGTATATCAGCTAACCCTAGCCCCATCCAAGCAAAAACCCAGAGAAGGAGGGAATGTGGAAGGAAGGACAAAGGAAGATTCTCTTCTCCCCTCTTCCCCCTACCCCACACCCTGTACCCATAGGGTGTCAGCTCTCAGTCACTGAGAAGATCAAACAGTGATTAATAGGGGGAAGATGGACAAAAAAAAATCTGAACTAGGTCCTGGAAAAAGTGTCATCACTTTTATATTTATTAGACTAGAAATAGTCTTGGAAAGGAAGTGATTAAAAATGCCATCATGCTTTTGACCAGATGGGTCGAACATTGGCAGGGATTCATTAATGACTTTCTGCATTCAGAGTTGGGAGGGTAATATTAGATTGCCCAGTCAGTCCTTTCCATTTTCCCAAGTTTCCCACTGGGATTTTTTTTTCTTTTTTTTTAATCCAAACAAAAACAAAAATTAGTGAAATAAAGAAAAGGAAAACAAGGCCTGCAAGCTCAGAAAAAAAATTCTTCTTCTTCCATTCTCCTACCTCAATGGTTTTTTCTTAAGCTATGGCTCATTCAGTCATTTTTCATTTGACCCAAAGGCCCCAGGATGTTGATGTGTATCTTATTAAATTCCGTTCCTTTCAGTGTGTGTGAATTTAGGAAGAGAAACAAACTAAACAGCAGCAAAGTATGTCAGCGTTCCTAAGCAGCAATCATCGTTCCACAGTCACAGTCTGGGGCTACCAATATCATCCATGACAAATCTCTGTAGCGATCACAGCTTCTGAATCCTATCTTCTACCATGCCTGGGGGATGACTGGACATACTATACAGAGACAAAGCAAATAGGGGCCAACCTTCCAGTGCCTTCCAACGCCTCAAGAGAGCCAGAGATTGATCACTGATATTGTAGTTCCATTTCAATCCTGCCTTCCACAAAACCCTTTTGATAACCATTAACCTTGCATGTTCTAATTGACTGGAAAGCATTTAGGGCTCAGATAATGAGGGTTCAGCCTCACTACACCTGTGTCACTTTGGGTAAGTCACTTAACCTCCTTGACCCTCAGTTTCCTCATCTGTAAAATAAGGGATTTGGATTTAGAAGACCCCCAGAAGGTCCCTTTCAGCTGTGGATTTAAGTCTCGGTTCTATCACAGAGCACAAGGCATCTGGTCCTTTAGTGATACTGTGATAGCTCCTCCAGTCAGTCAATCAGTAAGCATTTGCAGAGTACTTACTTATAGCCTAGGCGTTATGGTGGTCGGAGAGCAACAAAAGCAATAAAACCTGAGATCTAGTTGGGGAAAACAGAATCATACATGTAAGAAATGTTATAATAGTTACAAAGTAACTGTGCACTTGTGAGCCTATGTCAGAAGTACAAAAGCCCGTAGCATGGTGCCTGGTAAATAGTACACACTTAATAAATGCTAATTGACTGACTACAAAATGATATATCCTTTTTTTTTTTTTTTGGCCCACATTTGGGATTTCATCAGTGTGAGAACTCACATCGGAGAAGTTCCCTCCACCCATCAATCAACAAGAGTTCCACTAGTGCCAGGCATTGGGGATGCAAAGATAAAACTGAAACAATTCTTGCCCTTGAGTTCATATTTCATGTAGGGAGACATGTGTGCATAAGGCTATACAAAACACAGGAAAAATAAACACAAGGTAATTTTTTGGGAGAAAGGCATTAGCAGCTGGGAGGGTATTAATTAGGTAGAAGGCAGCATTTAAACTAATCCTGAATGAAACTGGGCAGCTAGGTGGTGCAGTGGTAGAGTGCTAGGCGTGGAGCCAGGAAGACTCATCTTCCTGAGTTCAAATCCGGTCTCGGACAGTTAGTAGCTGGGTGACCCTGAACAAGTCACTTAATCCTTTCTGCCTCAGTTTCCTCATCTGTAAAATGAGCTGGAGAAGGAAATGGCAAACAACTCCAGTATCTTTGCCAAGAAAACCCCAAATGGGGTCATGAAGAGTCATGATTCAACAACAACTAAACAAAACCAGTGATTCTAAGAGGGAAGGTGAGGAAGGGGATACAGTGTAGACTTTGCCGTTTGCAAAGATGTGGTGACATAAGCTGGTTGTAATGTGTGTGAAGTCTGGCTGCAGTGTAAAGTTGCTAGGGTTAGAATTAGGGTTCTAGGTGAGAAATGGAATTTGGGGACACCACTGCATAGAACATTGGGCCTGGATCCAGGAGGACCTGAGTCTAGTTTCAATTTCAGATCCTTCTTAGCTGTGTGACCTTGGGCAAGTCACTTAATCTGTTTGCTTCTGCTTTCTCATCTCTAAAATGGGGATAATACCAGCACTTAGTTCCTAGGGTGGTTGTGAGGATCAGATGAGGTAAGGATAAAGTGTTTAGCAATCTGCCTGGCAAATAAGTGCCACATTAAATGTTAGCTGTTGTTGTTGTTAATATTAATGTCATCCTTGTTATTATGCAGCATGCAAAAGAAGGAATAACAGGTAGTGAGTCTGAGAAAGCAGTCTGGACTCAGGGTTATAAAGGACTCTAAATAACAAACAGAGGAGTTTGTATCTGATCCTAAAGCCTGTAGATCAATGAGATCCCCAGCACAGTGGAAGCTCAAGTGATTTGTCTTAAGTGATTTGCTCACACAGCCAATAGATGTCAGGGGCAGAATATGAACCCAAGTCTTTCTGATTCCAAAGCTGGCCCTCTATCTAACATGCCATGCTGCCCTTCTCTCTCTCTCTCTCTCTCTCTCTATTATATATACATATGTATATGTGTGTACATATATATAAACTATGAATGTGTACATGCTATATATTATATATATATATACGTACATACATTTTACATCTATGTCTATACCATATCATGCTCTGCTGTGCTGTTCTAAATTATGCTAAACTATTCACCACCTGTTTGGCTAAATGTTGAGAATACTAAATACTCAAGTAGCAAAAATCTACATCCAAAAGCAACATTAAGCATGCATCTTACCCACTTAGGTATGTGGGGACAGATGTAAAAGATGGCAAGTAACCATGTTACTGAGGAAACAAAAAATATTCTTCTTATGGACTATTAGTACTGCATGTAGGCCATATTCAAATCAACAGAAATTGATTAAGCACTTACAATGTCCCAGGAAATGTGCTAAGCTGTGTACACCGGGGAGACCAAGAAAAAAAGAATTAAACTGTTGGCCTTCAAACAACTCACATTTTATTGTAAGAACAAGCATCTAATCCAGGAGGTTTAGACCTCTTTCCTGTGCCTAATGAACCTCAAATGGCTAACAATCATGGTCCTAAATCACCATACTATACTGTCTCCTGCACACAGTTATAATGATAACAACAAATTCAACACTTTAAAGAGATAGACTGGCCACAAGCCCATAATCTTGTGGCTGGATCACACGATCTTAATACTTTATCACTTTTTTTTCTTTTTTTAGTAATGGAAGTTCTTTTGGGATCAAATCTCAAAGGTTTTTGGAGTTTTAGAATAACGTAAAAAAAACCAATAGTGCTATTATTGTAAACTAAAAAATAAAGTAGTATTTTAAAGCATACAATTCTTTTTTATTTTAAGCCCACTTTGAAATCTCCTCCCACCCCCCACCCCCCCAAAAAGGTGCAATATCTATTGTAGTTTTGGATATGGGGAAGAGAGCATTTGGACCTCTGATTTTTTCTGTGTGTGAACTCTTTGCCCAGGGGTGGGGGTGGAGGTGAGGAGAGTTGGTAATTCCCTTCCACCATTTTCAATCTTGACAGCTATGCTACAACTTAGAGTCATATGTAATTTATAAGAATTGCCTGGGCCACTGAGAGGTTGGTGGCCTACCCATGGTCACACAGCATGCATATTAGAGGTATATTTGAACCCAAGACTCTCTGACTCCAAGACCAGCCTTCTATTGACTTCCCCATGTTGACTCTCATCTTGTAATCATACCTTCACAATAAAGAAGTTTGATTCTGTTATTCCAAACGGACACTTTTTAAAATTGGGCAATATATAAGCCAAAAAGTACAATTAAAACTCAAAACGCCATTCTGTCTGTCCAAAGGAAATACAAAAATAATTTACAGAATGAAAATCACTTGCCAATCTTTTCCAAGGCCACCAGGAGGTCGCTAGAATGATCTTCTGCCTCATGTACCAGGAATTACAATGCCTTATCTTCTTTTCTTTCAAAACAAAGGGTCAGAAAGAGCTCCAGCAAGAGACAGAAGGCAGAACAATTCAGTAACAACTGGACATTTTCAGCCAATCAATCTGTTGTTTTGTTAACTCCAACCCTGCACAACTAACTTTACAATTTTTTTTCCCCACTGAACTGATAGGCTACTGTGGGCTTGTATAGAAACAGCCTAAATTAACACTTTTTTTTTTTTTTGCTAAGGCATTAACTGGGTTGAAAGCAATCTCTGATCAGTCCCTAGCAAGTATATTTCAGCCTTTAGGGACTTAGAAAATAGACATGTAATCACCATATTGCATACTTCTGCATCCATGTTCTTAACAGCCTTTTATATCTACATGTCAAAAATAGCGAACTAATTTGAATAAATCTGAAGAGACTTTAAAGAGGCAGTGAAACAAGGAAGAAAAGGAAATTGGATGGAAAAATTCAAGCTTCCAAAGGAATTTTAAACCTGAAAGACCTAGCTCAGATCAGTGATGGAAGAATACGGTTACAAATGGTTCAATAAGGCAGGAGGCTTCAGCACCAACAGTGTGCCTTCACCATGCAGAGAGACAAAGAGAAGGCCTGTAGCAGACAATGGAGGGAGTACAGAGAGTCAAGGTTTAAAAGGCTGGAGCAAGCCCATAGAGGGTCTGAAGTTAAACAAAGAGGCTGTTTGGGAAATGGAAACTGAGGTGAACACAAAGATAGCGGGATTGTCTCTTGGTGCACAGAGAATGTTTATGAAACAAGCATTCATGAAAAGTCAAGGCAGTGACAGTCACAGGAAACTTTCTGGTGAAAAAGGGTGGATGGAAGGAAAAAACAAACAAACCAGTCACAATGCTGGATTGAAAATACAGAAATTCTTATGCCTGCCCTCCCCCAATAGCATTCAGTCTTTCTTAAACCTAAGTTGGGCTAACTGCTTTTAATTTTAAACAGTGAACCAAAGGTCTGAGCAGTAGGAAGATTGTACAATACAAATTTAAACAATTCCTAAATTATTCATTCAACAAGTTATTTACTGAGTAGGTACTGTACTTGAAGTTGGCATGGGGAGGATTTCCATGTTACATTTTAGACAACTGAGGTGCATCATTTTTTGTAATAATGGCTAGCATTTATATAGGATTTTAAGGTTTGCAAAGCACTTTAACATATTAACTCATTTGAGTTAATCACATCCTTGTGAGGTGGGTACTATTATTCTCCTCATTTTACATTTGAGAAAATAGAGGCTGAGAAAGGTTAATTGACTTGCCCAGGGTCACACAGCTAATGTATCTGAGGCAGGATTCGAATTCAAGTCATCTTCTGATACCAAGTCCAGCATTCTATCCAGTAGGCCACCCAGGTGCCAGGAAACGCCTTCTAAAAAACCTTGAATGTACATGTTAGGCTTAAACCTGAGAGGCACATCCACTTCTAGTTTCTCATATTATTGTACTGTTAAAAGCTACCATATTATTTAAATGGAGAAAGTCAGAACATTTGCATTCATTGCAATTTTCCACTAGTAAAATAAAAAGTCTTTTTCTGTTTGATCCTGGAGACAGAAGAACCGTGGAAATAACAGTTAGCAGAGGTAGCATGACGTAGAGAGAGAGCCAGTCTCAATGTCTGGAAGATCTGGGTTCCAGTCCCACCTTTGATAAAAACTGTCTATGTGACCCTGGGCAGTATCCCAGGCAACTCTCTCAGAACAGAAATTGAAGAGACGAAGGGCTATCTGTACTGATGGAGGGAGTTTCCTCAAAGGGAAGACTTTATATCAATGAAATCACTGTTATGGTCCCCTAAAATAATAATAAGTAATAATGCCACCATTACTGTGAATGACCTATAGTCATATAGATGAGTTGGGGAAGGTGGAGTACCATTCTATGTCCAAAGGGCCAACTTTGGCTTTACAAAGATGATCCCTTGAGTCAACATAGCCAAATTCTCAGAGGCAAAAGATACTGAGAGTGCTGACTAGTATACAGCATTCTAATAGCAGTGTCTAAAGAATAGGATGGGGAATGGAACACTTGACCACCATACTACTTTCTGATGTTCTTCCAAAGTCTTTCAAGAGTGGGTGATTGAGGGAGCAGCTAGAGGGTTCAGCGGAGAGAGGAACAGGTGTGGAGTCAAGAGGACCTGAGTTCAAATGTGGCCTCAGACACTTATTTACTAGCTGCGTGACTCTGGGCAAGTCAATTAACCCCCACTGCCTCACAAAAAGAAAAAAACAGTGGGTACTAGAGGGAATAGGGAAGCATAAATAGAAGGAGGAGAATGTTGACATCAGAGTCAGGAGCCCTGGGTTTGAGGCTGGGTCTGTCACTTATAAGTTGTGTAACCTTGGACAAATCACCTCACCTTGCAAGACTCAGAGGTTCATAGTGGAAGGGACTTTAGGAGGGGTATACTAAAGCCACATTATCTGGGCTCACGAAAGCTGGTTGTTAAATGTTCAAATCGGGCATTTACATCTCAGAAATAGGCAAACATTACAAATCAGGGCTTGATTTATTGTTTTGTTGATTGTCTAGACTTAAAAAAGTAATGGAGAAAATGTTAATGATCCATATTAAACTTAAAACCGTGTCATGCACACATTTTTTTTCTTCTGGAGAGCTACTTAACAATCATTTACCAGCACACCACCACTGCACCTTAGGGATCATTGACTCTAAACCCCTATTATAAAGTTAAAGAAAATAAGTTTCAGAAAGTGATGAGACTTGCCCAAGATTACAAATTGCAGAGGTAGTGTTTGTATTTAAATCCAAACGCAGTGCACCCATAAACTTCCTCCTTAGGAAAACAGTGACCATTAGTTATCTGCACCAAATGAAACAATGTATGTGGGTAAAAGAGCTTTGCTACTAGACTACATAACTGCAAGCTATTACCACCATTATTACTGTTTCTGCTTTCACCCGGGGCTTCCTCATTGCTTCCAACCAGTTCTAATCAGGATTAATTGAGGAATGGAGGAACTATTTTTGTACTTTTGTGGCCATATGTTGGAGGCTGGATTCACATCTATTTGATGAGAGGGTTCATGTTATATGGATATTTAGATTGAGGGACTGAGATGACACATAGACAATTGAGTTGTGTGGGATAGGGAATTATGACACACAAAGTACTTTGCGGCTGAGTCAACTTTTCAAAAAAATTGCCAGGTATGAAATAAATTGTTTTTATGCTATAAACAGGAGTTCTGATGAATTTCATACTAAAATACTAAGTACTATGTGACAGTAATAACAGTTCACATTTATATAGCACTTAAATCTTGCTCTGAATATCACATATTATTTCATTTGATTCTCCTAACAGCCTTGTAAGTTGGGTGCTAGTTTTCTAACCCCCCCTATTGTCCGCTCCATTTTACAGGTGAGAAAACTGCTAAGAAAAACAGATGAGAAAATTCAGCAAGATTGACTTGCCAAGGGGACACAGAGCTAGTAACTATCAGAGGCCAGATTTGAATCTAGGTCACAAGATCACCAATTTAGAGTTGGAAAGGATGTCGGAGGCCATCTTGTTCAACCTTTCATTTTACAAAGGAGGAAACTGAAATTAGAGAAGTTAAGTGACATGCCTAGAGTCACACAGCTCTAGCACTAAGGCAGGATTTGAATCTTGGTCTTTCTGACTCCAAGTCCAGTGTTCTATCTACTATAACACTACTAAGTCATAAAACTCGAAACTTCTATCTCCACAAAAAATATATTTTCTAGAGTAAAGCATCCTGATTTATAGTCATCTTATTTACTCATTAATTATTGAAATTTCCTTATAATAAAATTAAGACCACCTTATTTTTTAACTTGGAAAAATTCCAAAAGAACAAGTTTGTTTCCATGGGAACAGTCTATAGACTCTATAGACTCTTACCTTACTGAATCACACATTTAAATTAATTATTCTTCTGTTACCATTCTCTTATAGACACCTAGCTACTAAATCTCAAATGACAAAAACAAATTTGGGGTGTCTCAGAGCATACATCAAAAAAGGTAAAAATAGATTCAATCAGAAATAATTGTTTGCTAAGTCTTAGAAAGTTCAGTATTTCCCTGACCCAAGACATATATTTAATTGTGCCCTAAATTTACAAAGAAAAAGAAGAAAGAAATCTGCATCCATATTATTTCCTATTAGTCGATCATAAATGAGAGCCAAAAGTGATATCAGAGACCAGCTAGTCAAACATTCTCACTTTACCGATGAGGAAAATGAGGCCCTGTGAGGTTAAGTGAACTGTTCAAAATCACACAAGGATTACATGTCAGAGGCAGGATTTGAACCTAGGTCCTCTGACCCCAGAACCAGTCAGTGTTCCTTCCACTGTATTGCTGATTTACTTAAAGATTATCCAAAGATGATGTTCACAACTAGAAACTTCTCCTTTATGTTCTAGTCTGCCCTTATTTATGAGGATATTAACAAAACTCTCTCCTCAAGGCTTCAGGTGTGAAGTTGGAGGAAAAAAAAAACAAACAAAAAAATTAATTACAAAAAAGAGGAAAGGACTTATTCTACGTGTAATTAGAGGAAAAGAGGCGATTTTCTTAAAAGTTGTCTTTCTTTGGAGGGAGAGGTGGTGTCCAGCCTATTGATTTCTTTGGTGTAGGTATCTCCATGTATGAGAACCTCTTCCACAGATACATATCAACAACTCCTCAGTAATTTAGAAAAGTGGCTGGGGCACTGAGAGATTATGAAATTTGCCATTTTGCAGTAGCCAGGAACATTTCATTTTATGGTCTTTCTTCCTTTCCAACTCTGGTTGAGGTACTATTCGTAAGAGGAAAAATGATCAAGAAGCAGGCAACAAAAGAAAGAGGATGCAAGACATACCTTGGATAATAATCCACTGTGGGATAGGAAAAATTAGAACTGCCTGAAAAAAGAAATAGATAGATGCCTAAAGGGAGGAAATACACCCAAGTGTGCCTGAGTAGGAGCAAAATTATACCTAAGAGGCAAGTTGAAAGCAAATTCTAAAGTATTTTCTTCATCTTAGCAAAAATGAATTACTGCATTTTAATATTATGCATATTAAGCTTGTTTTCCTTGGCTCTGGCAGGGGGCGGGGGGGAGGGGGGGGAGGGGGGGGCAGAACCAGGAGCCCTGGGAGGAAATTGCGGAGAAGCAGCCATGAGCAGTTTCCTTTGTTGCTGTTAGATGCTAGACTTGTGCCTCACGAGGAACTCAGGAATCTACTGTGTCTAGATAGAGTGTGATTACAAAGTGAATGTTAAAGTTGGGGCCCACACTCCTGGGTTTGCTGAGGGTGCAATACACTTGCTGGCTCTTTATGGTTTTTGCAGAAGGCTTTCTGGGAAGGAATAGGTAACTTTTACCTCTGGAGCCAAAAAAGTATTTTCAGCAACTGTTTATGGTGACAGTATCTTTTTAATTCCTTATCTTTCCACATTTTGAGACAGTCCAAGGGATGGCCTCAGAACCCCAGGTCTAGAGGGCTCCATGTAGGACTAAGCCTAAGTCATGAGGAGTTTCCTAACCATCGTAGCTATCAGGTAGTAGATCTATGCCTCAGGAGGCAGGTGAGTTAGTTCCCTTTCCTGGAGTTCTCTGGGATCCTTCCCTAGCCATGATGTTTTATGGAAGGGGTGCTCAAGCAAAGGTTGGGCTGGAAGACAGATCTCTGAAATCTCTTGAGCTTGCAATTCTCGGCTTCTATGAATTCATGCTAAGACCTTACTCCATTCCCCTACTTAGATTCTCTCCTCTTTAGCTCAACTTACAGGGTTAAAAAAGAAGCAGATCTACAACTCAGAACCCTTAACATATACATCCTGCTGCTCCTGGCTTTGTAACGACTGATTTTTTTTGTTTCCCTCAAACATTTTAAATTCATTTTTTTCCAATTATCAGACATTCATTTTTCTCCTCCCATCTCCTGTCCCCTTTCCCATGTCCCCCCACCAAAGAAAAAAAAAAAGAAAGAAAAATAAAGCCTTTGTAACAAGTAAGTATTGTCAGGCAAAGCAAATTCCCTTATTGACCAAGCCCAAAATTATGTCTCATTCTGCTTGTTAGTCTACCACTCTCAACATTTAAATATGTAATTCAGTGGATGGGGAGATTGCTACCCAGGCTCCTCACTGATCATATCAATCAACAAATATTTATTCCACACCTACTATGTGCCAGGCATTGATACTGGGGACACATCGGTGAAAAGGAAACAGACCCTGCCCTTCAGGAGCTTACATTCCATATAGGCTGCAGCCATCCTTCTAATGAGGTTATTCCACAAGCATGGCATGACTGGCTCAATGAATGGGTCTAGTACCAGTACCACATCTGTTAGGCCAGGTGCTGCCTCACAGCCACTTGGAGTACTTAGTTCCACAATAGCCAGTTAAGCTGTTTCTCTGTTGAATTTTACTGTTTTGGTCCTTGGCCCGGGAGGCATCTGGTCTTGAAACTCAACCTCTAGAAACTGTCAGACTGAAGTCCAGAATTGGTATAGGAATCCCAGCTGAAGACTCTTAGAAGTACCATAAACCCAACTCACAAATGTCACCTGATCAAAATATCTTTCCAATATTATGTGAGCTTTTCAAAATAGCATGAATGGCTTTTATAACAACAACAATAATGGTAGCATTCATAAAATTATTAATTACTAAATTAGCAAAGCACTTTTCAGCTGTTATCTCATTTCCAATAGAATGTACATGCCTTAAGGGCAAGAAGGCACCTAGCCAGAGGTATGCTGGTAAATGTTTAATGAGTAGCTAGGGGGAACATGTACTCATGACACATTTTTAAGTTTATCTGCATTAACGCTGCTCCATTACTTTCTTAGGTCTAATCAACAAAACAATAGATCAAGCCCTGATCTGTAGCATTTATAACAAATTTCTGAAATGCTCCTACTAAAAATTTAATAAATCAGGCTCTTGAGAGCCAGTATGAACCGGCTCTCGAGCACTGATGCATCTAACATAGCACCTAGTACATAGTTTTATTCCAACAGCCCACCCTATGCATCAGTGATTTTGTCATTACAGAACTTCATGACGTGAGAACTCTCTTCACCAATACAGATTGCAACCTGTTTATACTTAGAAACTAAATTTGAAGGAGTTGCCTAAATCAAGATTACATGACTTGTTTAGGATCACACAGCCTGTTATGTGTCCAGGTAGGATTAGAGTCCAGGTCTTTCTGAGGCAATATGGAACACTCTCCCACAACAACTTGCTCCCTCTCCATACAAATCACATAGCACCACAGATTTAGGGCTAGAAGAGACCTTAGAGACTAATCCAACTCACCCCATTTTACAGACAAGGAAACTGATAACCAGAGCAATGAAGTGATTTGCCCAAGTTCACACAGGTACTAAGTGTAGGATGTAGAATTTGAACTCAGGTCCCAACTCCAAATTCATTGTTTTTTCTAATGTAACATGCTGCCTTTCCAATCAATTCAGTAAGTATAAACATGAACCTATCTTCTCAGTTTCCTAATAAATGCCTTTAGAATGTGGACTCGATTGTTGTTACTTTTGATACCAGAAATCTAAACAAAAGTTAAGAAACTGAAATCCAGCAAAGGAGAGAGTGAGGTGGCTACTTGCAAGAGCTATGTCAGGAGGCTGCAGAAGGGTTCTACCCATGTCCCTAACAAGATGTGTACATAGCATTATTCCCTGTACATGTGCAGGAGGAGCTAACATAATTGCTTTGTTCTGTAAACTTTTATTTCTCACCTTTTTGGGTTAAGAACACCTGGAGCTGGGTGGACATGCAGCTGACCCAAGTAGCTACCACATTTATGCATAGTGTGGACTGGCTGGGAGGGAATCACTACTCTCTAACTGCGCTTATCAACATGCCAGTATGGTCTGGATAACACCAGCTCACCTACCTTACCACCATTAATCTGCCACCACAGAGGGAAGAATCACAGTATCCCATCATGGAAAGTGACCTAGACACTATCTAGTCCAACCTGTTCCTGATGAAGAATCCTGTCTACGCCATCCCCAGCAAATGGGCAAAAACCAGTGCTTGAAGATTTCTAGTGATGGGAAGGGAACCCACTAGTTCCCAAGGTTGTTCATTCCACTTTGGGTACACCTCTGATTTTTAGGAAGTTTTCCCAAGCCTAAATATAGCTCTTTGAAATTTCTGCATATGGCTCCCAGTTCTTCCCTCTGATATCAAGAAAACCAAGTGAAAGCCCTTCCACATGACAGCAACTACACCCTCCCCCGTTTCTTCCTGTCTTCCCCTACCTCTCCCAGTCTCCTCTCCTCTAGACTAAATTATCTTTAACTCCCTCAACCAGCTCTCAAACTGCATCAGACTTGAGAATCAGGGAGATGTTTGTGAAGCGTACCAAATCAGTGGAAGAATTAAGAGTTGTAAAAAAATCCCTAAAAAGTCATACAGATTGTAAAAATGATCCTATTCTAAAACACAAACTCATTACAACACTCTTCCATGTAATAGCCTGAAAACCTCTCCATCTATAAAATAAGATAAAGAAATTTCAATGTCAAGAGTTTTTATTTGTGTCTATGATTGGGCTTCCTATTATTTCCCCCCAACTTTTGCCTTATGGTTTGTTGTGTATTTAAATGCTACTCCGGCTGCCCCCTTTGGTTAAAAAGCTCAGAAGACTAATACTATTCATAGCCAGTTCTAAAACAAGATTCTGAAATTAGGAGATTAAAAGTCAAATCCTGGAGTATTTTTCAAATGCTTAAAAACTCAAAAAATCTCTTGCTGCTTTTTCAGGTAACACACTTTGGACCAGTCAAAAGCTGCCTGGAGAAGGAGTTAAGTTCTCCAGCATTTATTTGTTTCTTTATTATAATGTGGTAACTAAGTAAAAATCTTATGAAACTCATGCTCAAAAGAAGGTCACTGAGACATCTTCTTTCAAAATACTGAGAAGAGAATAGAAGAAAGGCCAGAAAGCAGCACAAACAGGACAGCATTAAAAGCTACAGGTGGCACTTAATATATAATTTTTTTTAAAAGGGAGCTGTGCATAATAGACCCGCAGCTTCATGCACAATTATATTTCTGTTCTACTATATTTTACTTGTTCATTAAAATCAGAATTTAAAAAATTAAAAGGGAAATTCATGCTCTGAATGATGGCCTGGGAAAAGGGAGAAGAAAATCTCATTAATTAATGGAAGGACAAACTTAAAACTAATTAGTGTTTTCTTTTGGAGCATGATTAGATCACATTATTTGTACTGTCTCTATCACAGCTCTAGTTCTGGGCTGTTTTTCTCTTAAAGATATCCTGGCACCAAATTGGTTTTCATTTATTAAAGAAATAAATAAATGCTTGCAACCAAATAGATGCTTAATAAATACTTATTGGTTTTAAATAAGTATCATTTCTAACTTTGTTATTATCTAAACAGCTTTCAAAAAAAAAACAGACGTTGGCACATCTGGCATCACTGTATTTGGAGTCAAAGGACATGGATTCAAACCCTAGCTTTGTCACTTACTACTTGTGTGACCTTCGGCAAGTCGCTTAAACTTCCTGGGCCTTAGTTTCCTCATGTGTAAAATAAGGAATTTTGACTAAATGGTCTCTTTAATAGCCTCTATATCCAAGATTCTACGTCAAGTTACAGCTAAGACATGAATTTCAATTGCAGCTCTGAAAACATCGACGTCTATGGAGCAAACTAAGAGGAAAGACTACAGAGGACTCTGCCAAATTACTGATTATTTTATGCTTCGATTAAAAAAAAAAATCTCCTTTTCCCTACCCAGGGCATCCTCGTCCTAATTTAGGTCGGGAGACAATACGTGAGATCGGAACCGACAGACTGGGTGTGGTCATTTGGCAAACGACCCGAGGCCCATCCCTCTTCCCCGTTGTGCCACTAAGAAATGAGAATCAGCCCTACTCCTGGGCTGATTTTCACAGCAGCCTTGTTCCAAATTTCACCAGAAGCATCCCTAACCATGACGACTTCCTTTTACACACGCACATGTAACCAGTCTTACCAGACTCCTCGGGAGACAAAGCCCCGTCTTTTAAGCAAAAGCGACCCTAAGAATATTTCGTTTTTGCACTAAGATTTAGCACAGAAGAGGCTCCCAAAGAAGGCGGACGCCGCTATGACTAGAATGCCCGATGTCGACCTCACCACATTTCTAATGCTAACTCCACAGAGCAAGGTAGATTGCCCACAGGCAGAAGGCACCAGAAGCACCAGGGGGTGGGGACAGCGCAAGGAGCCGAGGTCTGTAATTCAGGAAGGCTGGAGCAGCGCATACAATTCGCCACACCAGACCGGATTCAACAATGTGTCTGAAGGGAGAGGACAAGGTCTGGATGAAACTGGCAAAAACACTGGCAAAATAGAGCCATATTTTAGTATGTGCCCTTACCGTTTACTACGTATCTTAAATAAAAATTTCCTTTAACAAGAAGGTGGAATTAGAACCTTTTTTTTTTTCGGGGCGTAAGATTGGGCGGGGAAGGGGGAGAAGTAGGGATATTCTTTCCCAAACACAATTAGCCGAAAGATTTCAGGACCTGTTTTTTACATTTTACAAACTATAAAGACAAAAACACTCCTTAGGGCCGTTTTCAAGCAGCAGGTCTGCTGCTCTGAGACCCTCCGAGCTTCTAAGAGGAAAAGGTGGGTGGGTTTAGGATCCGCTGGATTTCCCCCAAATGTGTGGACAATCTCCCTCCCTCAATCTCAAGCTTGGAAACAAAGCTCCATCTGGCTCAGATTTTACTCTTACCTTTCTCTAGCCCCCAGCGTCTCTCTTAAAACCATGCTAGTCAACGCCCTGCTCAGAGACCTATTCCCAGCCTCCAGATTTTGCATACCCACCCATCCTTGGTTTTGCACATCAAGTCTTTCACCCTAACTCCCACTTCAGAGCTTTTTTCCTTCCCCAGAATCCCATAGCACTACTCACCCCACCCAGTCTCTTGCCTCCACCCTTTCTCTCTCTCCTGAAATCCAGGCTCCTGCCTCTTTCAACAACATCCCCCCCCGCCCCCCTGTCTCCCCCCCCCCCCCCGTCCTTCCACCCCCAGCCTCATCAAGAACCCAGCCCTAAAGGATCCATCCCATCTCGTTCCTTCCAAAGCTTGCAAGGTGGAGCTTTCGCCTTTTTCAGAGCAGGTTGCCCGAAAGGCTCGGGGAGCTTAATATTAAGCCCAGGCATCTTTCGTGCCCTTAGAGCTACGCTGTGGCGAGTGGTCTCTTTGTGGCCCTGGGCAGGTGGCAGAGACATGCGGTGGTGCCGCGCCCTCTCCCCGACGCAGCGCGGGTACTGGGTTGGAAAAGAATAGCAGTCAGCCTGTAGCTGAAATCCCGACTCTTGGGGGCCACAACCAGGGCGAGGGGCATGGGGGCTGTGGGGGAGGAGAGAGCGTGCAACCAGAGACCTCGAAGCTCCTGGAAGGAGAAGAGACTGGGGGGAAGGGGAGGGGGACGGGTTCGTGCATTCCCGTGCCGGGCCAGCTCAGCCTGCAGCAACCCACCATCAGCATCTCAACACAAACTGCTCTCCTTCATCCCATTCTTCACCCCCTCCCCCGACCCCTAGAGCAACAACAATTCCCAATGCACCCGTCTCCTCCTGCACCACCCCTCTCATCTTCAGGAGCCCTGACCAGAGGTCACCCCATACCAGGCCCTCTGACCTCCGGTCTCCCGCCTCTAGTGCGTGTGTGTGAGGGTGGCGGCGGTGCTGGGATGGGGTGGGGGGGGGGATACACACTCCCACCCTACCTCCTCCGCCCCTTTTTAGGAATCTGGGTGGGGGGAATTACCTCCCTCCTGGTGTGTTCGGGGATTATTTCCTCCCCATCCCTCCCACGCCCTTTTGTAAGGCTTCACCGAGGTAATAAGGGGGCAGATGACGCTGCTGCTGTCACTCGGGGAGAAGCCCACTGCCCACTATGCCATCACCCACTCTGCCTGGCTGCCGCCGCTGCAAACTCCTGCGTCCTCCACGGTCCTCCTGTCGCTGCGACCTCCCTCAGTGCGGCCGCCCGGTTGGGGCCGTGGATGCTCTGAACCGGGAAGGCGGCTGCTGCCGCTACTGCTACCGCTGCCGCCGCGATCCTGCTCCGCCGTGGCCGCGCTCTGCGCTCGGTAACCCCCAGCACACTAAGCGAGAGCTCGGGGATGGGAGACCGAGTGGGGCGGGGGGGAGAGGGAGGAGCAGCTAGGGGTGGGGGGAGAGTAATGCGAGAGAGGGAACAGAGATGGGGGCGGGGGAGAGGGCGCAGAGGGATCAGTCTCCACCAATCACTGAGCGTTGGCTCCGCCTCCCCTCCCCCTGTACACCTCGCAGCCGAGGCTCCTAGCTTAGGTCTTGAAGGCTGATAGGGACCATCGGTCTTCCAATCCTATAGTCCTCAAGGCCAGGAGGCTTCGGACTACGACTCCCGTCAGGCCTTGCTACAGAGCCGGGAAAGGAGATAAGTGAGAGCCACAGCAGGAACCGACTGCACAGCCCACGCCCCTCTTCCCTAGTTCCCTTTTGGTTTCCATAGTGACCGAAGACACTTCACAAAGCCCTGGGCAGGCGGATCTCCCAGGAGAACTCCGAGAGAAGAGGGGCGGGGACCCCAAAGGAGGCCCACCGCGTCCCCTCCCTCCCCTGCTCCCGCTCCGGAGCCCGCCGAGAGCCCCAGTGGAAGTTGAAACAATGGCACGAACGAGCTACCGTCGTGCTGCATGGGGGATCTCCGGGCTGCTCAGACCCAGACCCTGGCGAGGCTGGCTATTGCCGGGCTGAACTCCCCAGTGCTGCCTTCCGGTCTGGTTCCCTAGCTGTTTCCAGGGCCCTCTCCTCTCTGGGGCGGGCAGTTTTCAGGATTTTAGTGGATCAGGTGGAGCGCGCACACAAACTTTCTCTACTACCATGCACACAAAGTAGAAATCCCCTGGTGTGGTCCTGTGATCCCTAGGAAACCTTTAATTTGGCAGCGCTTTCTCCTGGGCACAGTCTAAGTTTGAAAATGGCGCCCCCTGGGTTGCTGTCCACCAGAATATGTATCGCCCATTTAACTGCACAAAATAAAGACTTGCGTGCATCAAGCATGTGTACATTTATTTTCCTTAAAGTTATGGTGTTTAAAAAAAAAGTCGATTCTTGGGGATGGGGGAGGGGTAGGGGAGGGGCGGGGGAGCGGCTCAACCACACTCCTGCCCAGAGCTTAGTGTTTCCATAGTATATATTACTGCGGATATCAATCTTCCATTTGTTATCTGTATGTATTACTGAATGGCTTCTCGTTGCATAAAGCACAATCCTCGCAATCCAGAGCTCTCCTTTCTAAAAATACAAATATTGATAGCTTTTGCTTGCACATCACTTTCCTTTCTAAACATATCCCTTCCTTGCCCAGAGACCTATAATTTGTAACAAAGAATTTTAAAAACGACAAAAACAAAGAAAGAAGTGCGGGGCTGGGGGGGGGGGGTGGGGTAGGGAGCAAGCCCCACGCCCAAAGTTTCTGAAAAGTGAATTGCAAAGAGAAAATTTCTTCTTTTAGGTCAAACTTGGTCATCATAATTCCACAATTTCGATTTGCTTTTTTGTTGTTTGTTTTGCTTTTCTGAACCCAGACCTTTGTGACAAAGTTGCCTATCCTTCTTCTGGAACCTCTTATGTTACAGTCCTGGGGTGGCCTCTCTCTGTATAGTCCGCTTGCCTACCGTATCACTTTCAAATTCTAAACGCTTTAAGGAAGAAAATGGCCTTAGGCTCCAGAAATACGAGTAAACTTCTGAGGATCATCTTCACCACCATCCAGTGGATCTCTGGGAGTATTGCAAGGGATGCAAATGAGATTCCCTGCCTTAAAACCAAACCTCCCCAGGTGGATCCTCAGGGCAAAGCTGTAACACTAGAACAGTTAGGTGAAGAATGCCTCCGGGGATATTTCGAAGCAAAGTTGCAACGCACTCACTTCTCCAGCCCGGAGTGAATCACGAGAGGGACCCCTCCCCTCAACTGCAAAAAAACCACAACGATAAGCAGAATAGCTACGGAGGCTGCGTGAAGAGAGGGCTAATCAAAGCTAGGCAAAATTATCCGTACTTCCGCCCCCACGTCCTTTGGTTCCTCCAGGCGTCCTGTGCTTTGCACCGCTGGGTCAGCACCTGGCTGGTCCTGGGCTTCTTTAGTAGGGGTAACACTAGTGGAAGAAGCAATAGTTTTGGAGGCAGAGCACACTAGGTTTCAGTCCCAGCTCTGCTACTTGCTAATTAGGATTAAGGTACATTGGCCTATTTGCAGTTCTTTCAACGTTCCATCTGTTTTGCTTGGGCTGTTTCACATGCCTGTAATACTTCGACTACCCACCTCTGGCTCTTCATTTTCCTGACTTCAGGATTCCGCTCAAATACCACCTTTTTAGCCTTTCCCAACTTTACCTCCACCCCAGCCTTCCCCTTTAACATTACTGTCACCCACTATAATAGAAGGGTAGCTAGCTGGCAAAAGCAGGTAAGAGTCAGGAAGATTCATCATCTTTCTGAGTTCAAATCTGACCTCAGACACTAGCTGTGTGACCCTGGGCAAGTCACTTAACCCTGTTTGCCTCAGTTTCCTCATCTGTAAAATGAGCTGGAGAAGGAAATGACAAACCACTGTAATATCTTTGCCAAAGAAAACCTCAGATGGGGCCACAAAGAGTGAGATACAACTCGACAACAGTTATGTACATATGTGTATTGCCTAGTTATTTACACGTTATGTCCCTTATTAAAATGCAGAGACTAGGGGTTTTTGTTTTGGGTTTTTTTTGCCTTTCTTTGTATCTCTAGTGCACGGCACAGTCCTTGGCACATTCTAAGCGCTCAATAAATGCTTGTTGGATTGTCACCTATGTGATCTTGGAGAAGTTGCTTTACCAACTCTGTGTGGTGGAATACGTGTGCTTGGACCCTAATTCTAACATTTCTCCTTAGTCTCTGCTTGGATGCCTGTGTCTGGACCCCAATTCCAAAATCACATCCAGTTCTAAAATCACATCTCTCCTTAGTTTCAAAGCATTGGCCCTAGCAGTTCCTTTCCAGTTCAAGGGCAGCATACCTTAGCAAAACACTTATCTCTCCTCCTGATATTGCGGCCAGCTGCACCTATAGAATTTGTTAGTTTGAACTCCCTGTATATTGCTAATTGGCTGTGCACTGGGACATAACAATATTTACTACTTACTGACCTTCCTGATATGTATCCTAGACATAGTCAAATGTATACTCCCTTACATTCATCTTGTCTAACAAGACATTTGATGGAAGCCACATGGATATTTCTAGTCAGTCCTGACCAATGGTTGACTTAGTGACATTTCATAGTCAAAACCACACCCCCAGGTAGCCCCACCTTGGGGTATTTCCCAGTGAACTCTGGGTAAGATACCTTCGCAGTAGATACAAAAAGTGCATGTTCCTTTAAGAACTGATCACATCTTAACCACTCCCTAATCCTACGACAAAACACCTAATTGACATGTTACACCCCTAAATCTTGTATTTTAAACTTTCCATGTGCCTTGTACGATTACAGGTTCCCTAAGAACTCTTGCTCGTTGTAAAAGCCTTTGCCACCTTGACTTAAAGAATGTTTGAGATCGTGAATTCATTCTGAATGGCCCCAACCCTCTCCAGTACTTGGATCTTTGAGGGGCAACCCCTCTCAATGACCTAGTCTGGGAAGTCCAGTCTTGGGGTTCCTGGACCTCGTCTCCCTCAACCCTCAACATGTGGGTCTCAGATTCCTCCTCTGTAAATTGAGGGGATTGGACTAAGTGAACTCTGAGTTCCCTTCCAGCTTGAAATAGATGATAGATCTAGCAGTGACTGGGACAATTTTATCAGTTAGGTGTTATCTGCACTGAATCAACCAAACTCCAGGGAGATGGTATCTATTCTATGCCTCTTAAAAGTACCAATAGACATTCAGAGTGCCTCTACTGTACCCCTCCATGTAACCATGCAACAGCATTATGAAATCTAGGTACTCAACAATCTAACAGATATGGAGTGTGATTACAAAGTGTGTGTTGAGAAGGTTGGCACCCACACTCCTGGATTTCCTACAAGTGCAGTACACCTGGGGGAAATCCCTAAATCAGCATGGCATGGACCCAGAACTGAACCAGGCTGGATAATGCATTGAAGTGAACCAACATTGCCAGCTTTAGCTGACTTTTTAAAGTTTTTGCTGAAGGGCATGCTAGGAAGGCACAGACAGCCTGTGGGGGACAGAAAGCATTTTCAGCAGTGGCTTATAATCACAGGCAGTATCTTTTTAGTTTCTTATGTTTCCAAATTTTGAGTTTTCTTCCTGTTTTCTCTCTAGGTCCATTTCTTAGACCCAATACTCACATCTAGACAGTACAAGGGATGGCTACAGGACCCTGCATCTACAGGGCACCATATGTGGGACTGAGAAGAGTAGCCCATATCTCTTCTAATATGGGGCCCTGAAAGTTACGCTGAGGTTCAAAGCATGATATGGATCAGCATCCACAGAAAACATAGCTCATGAGCCCCCCACTGATAGTTCACTTTTAGCAGACCAAACCAGAGAACACATTAATTCAAAGTAAAAGGAATAGTTAATTAAAATATAATAGCAAGGAAAATAATAATTAACCATAAACGCATAGCATTTAAATAGCACCTACTATGTGCTATTTACAGACTCTGTGCTAAACACTTTACAGACACTATTTACTATGTGCTATTACACAGACACTGTGCTAAACACTTTAAAAATATCTCATTTAATCCTCACAACAATCCTGGGAGGTAGGTGCTATTATTTTTTTCATTTTACAGTTGAGGAAATCGGGGCAAATAGTGGTTAAGTGACTTGCCCAAGGTTACACAGCTAGTAAGTTTCTGAGGCTAGATTTGAACTCATGCCCTCCTGACTCCAGTCCACTATTGATTCTATTCACTGTGCCACCTAGGACAGGCTAGGCAACTTTTCTGACTCTGAATCTGCCATGAAATCATCTCGTTTGGTATTATCTTCTACTGTTCTGAAGAAGTCATCTATTAGATTTCTGCTAAATCGTGTATGAGGGTGTGTGGTCATCAGTGGAGCTGTTTTCTCTGTTGTGCTGCCACCTGCTGGTTCTTCACTGAATTGCATCTGCTTCTCATATTTTTTCTGCGGGGAAGCAGTCAGGCTCTTTTGCAAGACAACTCTATAGCCAAAGGCAATTTCCATTCTTTTTTTTTTTTTTAAGTGGGTTGGATTCACAACACAGAACATGGTCCTGCTGACTTATCTCATAAAAGCTATTTTGTTTCTCATTTTTAAAGTCTGTATTTTTAAAGTAAGTTCGGTTTTAATTTCTTTAGTTTCATGAATAAAAATGTCCATTATGATTTGGTATTCAAAAAACAAAATTAAATTCCCTATTTGCATACCGTAATGAACCAGTCTATGCTTCCCCAGCTGAACCCCACCAGCCAGCCAGCCAACCATCTGGCAAAATCATTTAGGTCAAGACTTTCTTTTGAATTGCTTAGCTTCTGCCTCAGTGACTACTTTCCAAGGCCTCCTATTTGAGTTGGAATGAGAAAATGGCTTACAACTCCCATGCCCCTGGCATGAAATAGAGGTAAGCTTCATTACTCTGGATCAATCAATCAACACTTATTAAGTGCCTACTATTTGCCAGGCACAGTGCTGGATTTTCACTTTAGCATGCCTAAGGGGTGAGGGGGGGGGGAGGGGGCAGGTAACTTTTAGCCTACATCTTTGAAGTTGTACCTCTGTTTTCCCTACCTAAGAATGGAAAAACAACCCTTCAGTATTGATGTTTACTTATCCATTCATATCCATCCATCCATGTATTCATTCATTCGCTAAACAACTATTTATTAAACAAGTATTAATTAAACAACTTTATTGTTGTTCAGTTGTGTCTGACTCTTCATGACCCAACTTGAGGTTTTCTTAGTAAAGATACTAGAGTGGCTCACCATTTCCTATAGACACTATAAATATAAATAAATAAACAACATTAATAATTATCTTACCAGTAACATTCCTTCTCAACTACTTTCCCCATTTGTTAAACTTGTTGGTTGCACATATGCTTTCCCCAAGTAATCCTCAAGTTCAAAAAGGTATAGTTTGTGTGTGTGGGATCCTATATGATTAATTCAAACCAAAGGCATTTCCTAAGACCACATATTAAGAACAAGAGCTACAAACCATTCTCTCATGTAAACCTAGGGCATTTTTTATTGTTGAGTTGTCTCAGTTGGGTCAGACTCTTTGTGACCCTATTTAGGGTTTTCTTGGCAAAGGTACTAGAGTGGTTTGCTATTTCCTTCTCCAGCTCATTTTATAGATGAGGAAACTGAGGCAAACAGGATTAAGTGACTTGCCCAGGGTCACACAGCTAGTAAGTGTCTGAGATTGGATTTGAATTGAATTCTGACTTCAGGCCCAGTACTCTATCCACTGAGCCACCTAGGTGTACTCTCCTAGAAATACACAGAGGGGCAGCTAGGTGGCGCAATGAGTAGCTCACTGGCCCTGGAGTCAGGAGGACCTGAGTTCGAATGTGACCTCAGACACTTGACACACTGGCTGTGCGAGCCTGGGCAAGTCACTTAACCCCAATTGCCCTGCCTTCTCCCCTCCAAAGACAAAAAAAAAAAAAGAAATACACACAGAATCTGCAAGAAGAGTGTGCACAAACAAGTATAACTGTAGTGGAACCCAAGAAAAGGAAACCCATGTGGTTAAGGCAACTCACACTTCAGTACTGTAGGGTTTTGGTGTCTTTTTTTTCTCCTCATGGAGTCCTCATAATGGTTATCTCTTGATTTTCAGGCTTATTCTGCTTTGAATGCACACTAGTCTCTCTCTTCTGCTCAAAGGGATCATCATATTCCTTGACATTTCTACAGCCCTTACTTGACTGTGTCTGTGTCTGTCTGAATATGTATTTCTGTTCCCTGCTGGATTCATCTAAACTGTACCATAATTTCTCAAGCTGCTGGATAGGCTGTCTCCTTCTGGGTGAGTAGCTCTGGTGCTTAATATCAGAGCCTATGGTAGGGAAAGGAGAGAAAATCCCCTCCAACCCCACCGCCTTCTGGCATGGGCATAGGAGTCTCCTTTGCAGAGTAGCTCCCAGCTTGGAGGAACAACAGGTGACGTTTCAGTCTTTTCAGTGCTGTCCTTCCGGTTAGCCCACCTTTTGCCTCTCCCCTAGAAGGGGAGGCCAGGTTCTCCTAATTCAGTTAAAGAGTTTGTTCATAAAGGGATCAACAAGCATGGTCACCACTTTTATGCTTGGTTTAACATCTTGTTATCTTACTTTTTGTTTTCTGTGATTGCATTCTGGAAATTCTGGACTGGTTGGATGCTCGAAAACCAATGTCTGTGAACTCTCTCCCAAGTTAAACATTTGCTTTCCCAAGCAAATCAACCAGAGTACTTTTAGTCCCATTAATCCATAGTCCCAAAGCCTGTATAGCTCTAGTGACTTGAGGAGGCTTTGAGCCACTGTTCTTTCAAGTGTGTTCCCTAGTACTTTGTACTAAGTAAAGAATCTCAGCAAAGTTCATGTGACATAGTTCTTAGTCCAGAGATTAGCCTTCTTCCAGGAAGGTCTAGGCTTTTGACAGCTAGTGGGTCTAGGAATTACACTTAACTTCAAATTCAACAAATCGCCATCATTTTACAAACTCTCAGAGGTTACTGCTTGTCCTGGTGTTTGTGTGACAACACAGAGTTATTAGACCTGGTAAGGATGTGTAATATTCATTAAGGTGGGACTTTTTTTTTTACTGTTTTCTCTTTTAGCACTTATTTAATCAAGTGCCTTTGAAGAGTTTGGCCTTTGTTTCTTTGATTAAATTAGGAATCTTTGATGACCTCCTTGCCTCAAGGGAAAGCCTGGTTTGCATGGGTTTGAGTGACATGTTTGTGATGCAAGAGGCTTTTAGGTCATGTGGGTTTGAGTTGCACATTGTAGCACCCTTTGACCCTGAACAGGATATGTAAGCCCAGAGGTTGGCATTCTCCCTTAGGGCTCTCAGTCACTGGAAGAGTGGCGTGGGACTCTGGGCAGCCATTTTAAGAGCCCCCGGCTTATAAACCCAGATGTTGGTGCTTTCCTGGTAACTATGAATTGTAATTTTGTCTGTTTATATTGTGTATGTTTGTAATTTGTTTGTATTTGCTGTGAAGTTCAGGTTGCTGGCTTTTCCTCCTGAACTAAGTGATTTTATATTTGTATGTTGAATTAAAGTAAGATTGTTAACCCCTTAATGTTACTTTCCTTAGTAAAGCAGATCAAAGAACCTGTGTTAGTGGCCTTCTGTGTGCTGGTTGTTGTTGGTTTTACACAACCACAGTAGCTGCTAGCAGAACTGTTGCTACAGTATGGTGCTTGGGCATTCTCCCCTTTCTATTTTCCACCAAGTGGGATCAAGTCTACCTGGGCTCAGGCCAGTAGCAAGTATCATTTGTGCTAGTCCCAAATGGATTGGAGTGGTCAGACCCTACCTCTAAAACTAACTATTCCAAGTTTGTAGGTTCTAGTTTAGTTGTGGCTAGTAGGTTCCTCCTACTATAGTCCATGAGCTACCACAGAGTAGTGATTCTTTTGGGGTACTTCCCTGTCTAGCTCAATGCATCTTCCACATGTTGGGAGCTACATTCTTCCCAGGTCTGGACTCATTTGAGCAGAATGAATCTGTCTTTTGATGGCCACCTAGGGATTTGGATAATCCTTTCTCAGTCAACAGTCAAGGTCCCTTTCTAATTCAGTCAAAGAACTTGTTCCGACTTCATAAAGATTATCACCAGGACAGAGGGCCCCTATACTCTGAACCCACCCATAGAAACTGGGTTTAGTAAAAAAAAAAATCCTTTGAATCCTTACAATATATGGGACACAAAAATTTGCTCTAGAGAGTATTACAATACACTGGCAATTCCAGCTGAAGGCCTAGACAAAAAATTTCCAATCAGACTTTGCACACATAAAGTGCCTGAAATTTCTCTAGTGAACTCCATCAAACACACAGAACAATCCAAATGGAGGTCATGACATCTTGCACAAACTAATTTAAAAAGAAAGCAAATGAATTCAGACAGGCCTAAACTGTGACATAAATTCTCAAATTGCTGGATAGGGTATCTCCTACTGGGTAAGTAACTCTGGTGCTAGACCTCATAGTCTATGGTAGGGAGAAGAAATAAAATCCCTTCCTACCCTTCTACCATCTGGCATAGACACAGGAGTGTAGGGCTACCCAAAAGGGACTGCACTTCCAAGTTTATAGGCCATTAGATAAACTTTATTCTATGAACTTGAAATCTATTACAATCTCAGGCTGTCTGAACTCATTCCACAATTAGGAAGAAGAAGAAGAAGAAGAAGAAGAAGAAGAAGAAGAAGAAGAAGAAGAAGAAGAAGAAGAAGAAGAAGAAGAAGAAGAAGAAGAAGAAGAAGAAGAAGAAGAAGAAGAAGAAGAAGAAGAAGAAGAAGAAGAAGAAGAAGAAGAAGAAGAAGGAGGAGGAGGAGGAGGAGAAGGAGGAGGAGGAAGAAGGGGAGAAGGAGGAGGATGAGGAGGAGGAGGAGGAGAAGAAGAAGGTGGTGAAGAAGAAGGTGGTGAAGAAGGAGAAGAGGAAGAAGAAGAAGAGCAAGAAGAAAAGGAGCATGAATGAGCTCTGACAATGTGCTCTAAATAAATCACTAGGCACCAGTATCTAGAGTTGTACTTTCCATACTGCTCTGACTTTGAGTTGTGGCTTCATTCCCTTATGGGCCATCACTTTCATCAGGGAGCACAGATGTCTGAGCAATCTGTAAGTCCTGTTCATCCTGCATTACCAGTGCTGGGGACATGACAACCACTGCGGGTGCAAGAGAAGACATGACAACCAACTCTGAATTAAGGTCTCCAATAAATTTTCTAGGAAACTCAAGGAAGGGCTTCTCAACATTGGAGTTACTTTTGGCTGAAATGTCACAGTGCTGGAGATGCTTTTTCCTGTGGTAGGATTTCACCTTGATTTTTCTCTCCTTAGTATCCGCTTTGCTGCTATACAATGCTTTTGGATTATTTTCACATACTTACATCAGACCTCTATGCCAGTTAGGTACATTCTTGTAAATAACTCTTAATGTTATGTCAAATATTGTAATGGCACACTGGGCTTAGGCACACTGAGAGAGGGCACATCTCTAAGACCACCAAATTTTTCTCAACCAGCTGTATCCCATATTTTGAATTTAATAAACTCTTGCTAGTATAGAACACAAGAGGATGGACCTCAACCCCCAATGTGGCCATGTTGTTTACTCGTTTCAATCATGACCCCATTTGGAGTTTTCTTGGCAAAAATACTGGAGTGGTTTACCATTTCCTTCTCCAGCTCGTTTTACAGATGAGGTGAAGTGACTTGGCCAGGTCACATAGCTAGTAAGTGTCTGAAGTCAGGATTGAATTCATGAAGATGAGTCTTTCTGACTTCAGGCCTAGTACTCTATCCAATATGCCATATACTTGCATATACTATATGTAGTATATATGGTTATATACTTCTCAAATTTACTAGTCAAGTGAAGTTTTGCAAATGTGGTTTGTGGTTTTTCCGGTACTTCCATCACCAACTAAGACAAGTTTGAACTGAACTTGGGGTTCTTCTTGAGTAGTCATCATGGTGGTTTTTTTTTTTTGAGAATTTTCTACATCTCTGCCTTAGAACAGTGTTTTAAGAAGACTATTTTGGTAGCTATATGGAGGATGGATTAGTGAATGGGGAGACTAAAGGCCAAGAGTACAATTAGGGTGCTATTGTAATTGTCTGGGGAAGAGGTGATTAAGGCATGAACTCAGATGTTGGCCATTTGAGTGAAAAGAAGGGACATATGTAAGATGTGTTGTAAAAGTAGGCTCAACAAGACATAGTATTGATTAGATATATAGGGGTGAGGCAAAGGGAAGACTTGAGGGTAATATAAAGGTTGCAGACTTGCATAACTGTAAAGAATGGTAGTGTCATCAAAAGAAATTTGGAGGAAGATAGTGAGTTTTTGAAATCATATTGAGTTTGAGGTGGCAATGGAATGCAGTTAGTGATGTAGTACTGAAGCTCTGGAGAGAGATATGGCTGGATGTATAGATGTGGGAGTCACTTATAAAGAGATAATAATTGAGCTTCTGAAAACTAGACAGATGAGTCAGTCACTAGGTCAATAAACATTTATTAAACTCTTACTGTGTGCTAGGTACAGTACTAAGTTCTGGGGATACAAAAAAGAGGCAAAAGACAGTCCCTGCCCTCAAGGAGCTTACAATCTAATGAGGATCTAGTGAGCTATGGAGACAAAAGAGAAAAGGGATCAGAAAAGGCCTTGAGGGATATTGTGGCAGGGGTGAAAGATAAATTGAGGAAACAAATTGAGGAAACATCTATTTATTAAGCAATGCATGCCAACTGCTCAACAAATTAGGACCAGTCACCTTCCTCAGCTTTGGTACTAGACCCCAAATATGGGGGGATACAGGGGAGATAGATTTTTATACATTAAAAACAATTAATTAAATATGACCAATTAGTTAAAAGGAATCAATTAACCAGGATACAACATTAGGTAAGCTGATTTCTAACTGAAGGAAAGATTAGGGACTTTCTAAGGTGGGAGGGGGAGAGTAAACAGGTCCAAGTTCCTGAATTCCTTAAAAGAGTTATCTGTAAACAATCAAAGGAACATGGACACAATAACTGATTTATTAATATGGGGCCAGTTTTCAGATAAGACATGTTATGGTTGTTTGTTCATTATTCTCAAGGAGGACCATGACACCAGGAAGGTGACTTGTAAGTGAATTGGATTTAAGCCAGGGAGGGCTGTGTCAAGTCATTAGTCTCACTTTCTCCTCCAAAGCCATTAGGGTCCAGTGGCAAGATATAGGTCAGGAAAACTAGAGATGGCCCCCACTTGAAATGTACAATTGTGAGAAAACGGCTTGCATTAATCTTTGGATCTGACTGGGTTTCTGGCCAGCATAACCTAGGTCCTTAGTTAAGGGTCTCTGAACAGCAGGTAGAGGTGGCCCAGCTTCCCAGACACACAGGGTTAGTTAGGTTCAAGCAATGCAACAAAATTATCTCACAATACCTACAATTGAATAGTTTTCTCACAGGATAGAAATTGGACTAGTCTCATAATTGAACAGTGAGGAAATTTAATACCATTTTATAACATTTTTGTAATTTCATTTTTTAAAAATTTAATTTATTTAGTATATTTAGTTTTCAGCATTGATTTTCACAAGAATTTGAATTACGAATTTTCTCCCCATTTCTACCCTCCCGCCTACTCCAAGATGGTGTATATTCTGGTTGCCCCGTTTCCCACTCAGCCCTCCCTTCTGTCACCCCACTCCCCTCCCATCCCCCTTTCCCTTCTTCTCTTGTAGGGCAAGATAAATTTCTACACCCCATTGCCTGTGTATCTTATTTCCTAGTTGCACGCAAAAACTTTTTTTTTTTGTTTTTGAACGTCTGTTCTTAAAACTTTGAGTTCCAAGTTCTCTCCCCTCTTCCCTCCACACCCATGCTCCCTAAGAAGGCAAGCAATTCAACATAGGCCACATGTGTATCATTATATAAAACCCTTCCACAATACTCATGTTGTGAAAGATTAACTGTGTTTTGCTCCTTCCTAACCTATCCCCCTTTATTGAATTTTCTCCCTTGACCCTGTCCCTTTTCGAAAGGGTTTGTTTTTGATTACCTCCTCCACCTCCCTTCTATTGTCCCCCCCTTTTTATCTTCTTCTTCCTTCTTTCCTGTGGGTAAGATACCCAATTGAGTGTGTATGGTATTCCCTCCTTAGGTCAAATCTGATGAGAGCAAGATTTACTCATTCTTTCTCACCTGCCCCCTCTTCCCTTCCTACAGAACTTCTTTTTCTTGCCACTTTTATGTGAGATAATTTACCCCATTCTATCTCTCTCTTTCTCCCTCTCTCAATATATTCCTCTCTTATCCCTTAATTTGATTTTTTTTTTTAGGTATCATCTGTTCATATTCAACTCATCCTGTGCCTTCTGTCCATACACACACACACACACACACACACACATATACCTACATAGACACACATATGTATACATATACATACATATATATATATACATATGCATCTTCTTTTCAGCTACTATTACTGAGGTCTCACGAATCATACACATCATCTTTCCATGTAGGAATATAAGCAAAACAGTTCAACTTTAGTAAGTCCCTTATGATTTCTCTTTCTTGTTTACCTTTTCATGCTTCTCTTGATTCTTGTGTTTGAAAGTAAAATTTTCTATTCAGCTCTGGTCTTTTCACTGAGAAAGCTTGAAAGTCCTCTATTTTGTTGAAAATCCATATTTTGCCTTGGAGCATGATATTCAGTTTTGCTGGGCAGGTGATTCTTGGTTTTAATCCTAGCTCCATTGACCTCCAGAATATCGTATTCCAAGCCCTTCAATCCCTTAATGTGGAAGCTGCTAGATCCTGTGTTATCCTGATTATTTTTCCACAATACTCAAATTGTTTCTTTCTGGCTGCTTGCAGTATTTTCTCCTTGATCTGGGAGCTCTGGAATTTGGCAACAATATTCCTAGGAGTTTTCTTTTTGGGATCTTTTTGAGGAGGCGATTGGTGGATTCTTTCAATTTCTATTTTGGCTCTAGAATATCAGGACAGTTCTCCTTGATAATTTCTTGAAAGATGATAGCTAGGCTCTTTTTTTGATCATGGCTTTCAGGTAGTCCAATAATTTTAAAATTATCTCTCCTGGATCTATTTTCCAGGTCAGTGGTTTTTCCAAGGAGATATTTCACATTGTCTTCCACTTTTTCATTCCTTTGGTTCTGTTTTATAATATCTTGATTTCTCATAAAGTCACTAGCTTCCACTTGCTCCAATGTAACTTTTAAGGTAGTATTTTCTTCAGTGGTCTTTTGAACCTCCTTTTCCATTTGGCTAATTCTGCCTTTCAAGGCATTCTTCTCCTCATAGGCTTTTTGGAGCTCTTTTGCCATTTGAGTTAGTCTATTTTTTAAGGTGTTGTTTTCTTCAATATTTTTTTTTTCAGTATTTTTTTGGGTCTCCTTTAGCAATTCATTGATTTGTTTTTCATGGTTTTCTCGAATCATTCTCATTTCTCTTCCCAATTTTTCCTCTACTTCTCTAACTTGCTTTTCCAAATCCTTTTTGAGCTCTTCCATGGCCTGAGACCAGTTCATGTTTTTCTTGGAGGCTTTTGATGTAGGCTTTTTGACTTTGTTGACTTCTTCTGGCTGTATGTTTTGGTCTTCTTTGTCACCAAAGAAAGATTCCAAAGTCTGAGACTGAATCTGAGTCCATTTTCGCTGCCTGGCCATGTTCCCAGCCAAGTTACCTGACCCTTGAGTTTTTCAGCAGGGTATGACTGCTTGTAAAGAGTACTTTGTTCTAAGCTTGAGGGGATGCTCTATTGATTTCAGAGCTATTTCTATACAGCTAGCTCTGCCACACCAGCACTCCTCCTTCTCCAAGGACCCCCAACCCGGACCTTACGCAAATCTTAAGCAGGCTCTGCACTCCTGCTCTGATCCGCCACTTAATTCCTGTCGCCAGGTGGGCCTGGGGCTGGAAGAAACTGCAGCTGTAGTTCTGTAGCTGCACCACCCCTGCTGCCCCGGGGCGGTGGCCTAACTGCGAACTCTTTTCACTCTGTCCCAGCAGCTTTTTCCACTAACCTTCTCTGTTGTCTTTGGTGTTTGTGGGTTGAGAAGTCTGGTAACTGCCACAGTTCACTGATTCAGGGCACTAGGGCCTGTTTCACCCAGCTCCTGGTCTGGCTGGTCCTGCCGCTGCCCACGCTGGGCTCCGCTCCCCTCTGCTCTGTGTGCAATAGACCTCATCCAGTGACCATCCAGGCTGTCCTGGGCTGGATCCCTGCTTCCCTCTGCTATTTTGTGGGTTCTGCAGTTCTAGAATTTGTTCAGAGCCATTTTTTATAGGTTTTTGGGGGGACCCGGCAGGGAGCTCATGCAAGTCCCTGCTTTCCAGCTGCCATCTTGGCTCCACCCCGAAAAGAAGCCATTTTTGTAATTTCAGTAAGACCCAGAGCCTGAATTAATGATCAGCTGAAAGAAGAGCCTGGACCTGGGCTTCTTTGTTCTTTGAAGTTTGCTCAGAGAATACCTTTTTCCTCTGTCAACAAGGCCAGATCGGGTTGACCTAAGAACATTCTTTCCCCTGTTAACCATTAAAGGATGAGACCCTCATCCTGAGGAACTACCTTGATTAATATTTTATGGGCATATACTATGTTATGGAATGTTAATGGTAAATTAAACACAGAAACGCTGGGTTGTAGTTTTAACTGACACTTGTCAACACTCTTATCTTATTGTATTTACAACCTATTCCGTTAAGGAAAATCCTTGTCTTGTATCATGGTTAAACATACATGGGGATCATAAAATTGAGTAACACAAAAACATGCTGAATTGTGACTGTTCTAAAAATATAAAAACCTGTTCATTCTTCTGTATAAGTCATTCAGGCTTTTTGATCATGTCTGTCTGCTATGCTTAAGGGGAGAAATGAATAAGTAATATAAATTTTTATATCACTTAGGTCTGTCTGCCTCCTTTAACCAAACTTTCAGGTCTACAATAGAAAGGGAACTGTGCTTGCTCCAGAATTGAGTCACAAGAGGGAGTCAGTGTCTTTCACTCTATTCTCACCATCACTTGCTGCTCCAATTCCCCCAATACCCTGAACTCCTAGGGGTGGTGGAAGACAGGTAATGATTCATTCAGGCAGGCTGAGGTGTGGCCAGACTGGTAAGAAGAGAACCAGGACCAAGCTAAGTCGTGAAAACTCAAGAGGAGAGAATATTCAAAAGGAAGGAGTGGTCAGCTGGGTTATTATAGCCAAGGTCAGGAACCTCCTGGAGATCGAAAAAGGCCATTGTATTTAGCAATTAAGAGATAATTGGTAAGAGATGAGAAAATAAACTGCTCCCTTCCCTTCTTTGGGAGAGAGGGGGGGGGAGGGGGGGGAGGACTATCGATGTGGAACATTTCATTTACTGTCACTTTCAATTGATGTGTTGGTTAATTTTGCCAAACTTTTTATTCTTTGTTGCAAGGGATTTTTTTTTTTTAGGTAGAGAAGGTTAAGGAATATAGTTGCAAATGAAGGTAAAATAAAAGTAAAATCTAGCAAAAAGTTTGAAAAGATAGTGACAACCTTGAAGAGAACTGTTTCCTATATGTGGTGGGTTTGGAAGCCAAGATTGCAAAGGGTTGAGAAGTGAGGTGGAGAAGAGGAAATGGAGGCAGCAAATGTAGGTGGCTTTTTTGGGGAGTGGGAAAGGGGTGAACTTAGCTATGGAATTGAGGCAATATATAGGATGGTGACTTGAAAAGATAATGAGATATTGGCAATTAGGTGGAAATAGTAGAGTACTGGACAGGAAGATCTGAGTTTGAATCCTGTCTCAGAAATTTATTAGCTCGAAACCCTGGACAAATCACTTACTTCTCCCCACCAAAGTTTCTTCATCCGTCAAAGGGGGATAACAATAGCACCTATCTCCCAGTGTTGTGAGGATTAAATGAAGTAATATTTGTAAAGTGCTTTGCAAACCTTTCAGCATTTATGTAAATGCTAGTGGTGGTGGTGAGGATGATGATATTTGTAGGTAGTAGAAGAGTCCTGCCAAGGGGAAAATGCAAAGGAAATAGAAAACAGCCTTTCTCTCAAGGACATTATAATCGAAGGGGAGAGTTAGAACATGACTGAGTATAAAAGACACAGAAATGTACGTATGCTAAGGAAAGGAAACAAAACAAAGCAAAGGGATGTAAGACAATTTTCCTTTATCAAATCGTAATCTTTTATTATTCTATCTTTCCCTCTGCCTTACAATCACACACCTGTTCTTCATCCTCAACGGGACTTCCAATCCTTCCACCCCTCAGTTCTTTCCCAGGCCATCACCCATAAAAGAGCTATACTCTTTCCCTATCTCAACCCGATGCCCTTCATCTCTCAAGTCCCTTGCCCCCTAATCCTATGGCCAATATTGTCCTGCTAAGTCTCAGCCTTGGATTACCGTCACTATCTATTATCTTCGCTCCTACTCACCTGCTGATGATGAAGCTGGAGAATCTTGAAATCATGCCGAGTCCACTACACATTTATATCATATAACCTCAGCTGGTCTCTCATTGGGGCAAAGTGACCTTTTTACATCTCTCTATTTGATTTACTTGGGGGAGGGGGCAGCTAGGTGGTGCAGAGGATAGAGAGCCTGGAGTCAGGGGGCCTTGAGTGCAAATCTGGACTCAGACACTTACTAGCTGTGCAACCCTGGGAAAGTTACTTAACCCTGTTTGCCTCAGTTTCCTCATCTGTAAAATGAGCTGGAGAAGGAAATGGTAAACCACTCCAGTATCTTTCCCAAGAAAACCCCAAATGGGATGGTGAAGAGTCAGACAGCACTGAAACAACTGAACAATAACAACAAATTTAAATTCTTCTAACAACAACAGTAGGATGAGGGACAGAACCAGTGATTTCACCGACATTTCATTGTAAACAGCTGGGCAGCACAGTGGATAGAGCACGGGGCTTGGAATACAGAGAAATTGAAATTAGAATCATGCGCCAGATATTTGCCAGCCATGTGACCCTGGGAAAGTCACTTAACCCTGTTTGCCTCAGTTTCCTCATCCATAAAGTGAGCTGGAGAAGGGAATGGCAAACCGCTCCAGCGTCTTTGCCAAGAAATGACTGAACAACAACAAAAGAGAAAGGGTCAGGAGAAAGGGAAAGGATGAAGACTAGAGAGAAAGGGGCATAATTAAAAGGGCCAACTCCTAGGGGAGACAGGAGGGGATGGGATCAAAGGTAGCTATAAGAGTTGTCCTTGGTGTGGAGAAGAGCCACATCTTCAGCAGAGACTAGAATGAAGGAAGAGATAAAGCAGTATGCTGGAGATAATGGAGCATTAGGAGTAGGAGAGGGGGAAGAAGAAATTCATAATTATAAATGGCCTTCTCAGGGAATGCCTGGTTCCCCTGTATCCATTCCACATGGGTGGGGGTGCCCTCCTCTGATTGGCTGCCTGTGTCTTTCCTTTTCGTCTGGGCTATCCACTTCACCCAGCATGGATGCCATGAACTGAATGGGTGGGAGCAGGAGGACTTGCCTTCTTCCTGCTCCTTCTTTTACCCCAGCTCTGAGAAATGGGTGTGGTGGGGTTTGTTTCTGTTCTGTGTTGTTTGTCCTCAGTTTCAGGTGTAGAAAGTGATCCCCAGGGGGCCAGGAGTTGGAGCCATGGAGACCTTTGAGCCAGGATTGCAGGCAGGGTGGAGCAGGCAGGCTGGCATGGGAGCCCTATTAAGGCTTGAGCCTGAGGTGGGGTTTTGGACTTGAAATTGGGACTATATGGGAATTGAGCTAAACTATGAATCTAATCCCCTTCCCCTCTCCAGAGACTGAGGTGGTTGAGGAGGGGAGCAGGATTATACTTCCAGCATGTTGGGGGAATGTTTGTTGTTATACCTTTGGAAGTTAATATTATTTTGTAAAAGCTAATCTGTTAGTACCTAATAGAACTGGAGTGCAGACCCACCCCCTACAAAGGGTGGGGGAACACCATAGGTGAGGGCTGATGTCATTTGAAGAGAGCAAACCCCCATAAGGATCCTGGAAGACCTGGGGAGGAGGAGCGGTGAAATCTAACCTTTCTGGCCTTCAGTCAGTGAGGGCCAGCATGGTCTGTTACAATTAGAAATGACATCTCTTTGCTCAGTGTGGGTCTGGAAATGCTAATGTGTTAAATGAAGTGTAAAGGTGTGTTTATGACCTCTTATACCTTTAGGAAGTGGTGCCCGGGAGACCTGAAAAGGCCATCTAGGCAGTAAAGGAAGGAAGCAGCTTTGTGGACTGTGTCCCCTGCCCCTCTCTCAGAGCCCAGGAGGACAATGGACAACAGTCCACCCTGGAGTTGGAGGGAGATTCAGGTCAGGAAGTGGCTTCCAGGAGTGTGACCCTTCCAATCACAGAGAAGGGAAGGAACTGTAGATTCAAAGGAGAACTGGACCTGGAAGGCAGTTAATAAATGCTTGTTGCCTGATGAATTTATTGCCTGGAAAAGTGTGCCTCTTGGTTTCTACCTTAAGGCCATCTACCATGGTAGAATACAGGCTATGGTGTAATAGTGCCACCTAGTGACAACATACTTTGACTTAAAAGCATGCCTATCCATTGCTACTTTGCCACCAGACCGGACCGCCTGCTATTTCCCAGCGCCACAGTGGCTGTTGCTGGAAACCTGGTCCGACCCCAACTTCTTTTTCCACAGTTGCTGGACATGAAAAGACTCATCCTCTCATCCGACCCCACCTAGGCCCCCTAATCCTTTATTTTTCTGCTGTAGAAATGTTATTCCTCCCCAGGTCTCCCTATGAGTTTGGGGAGTTCAGAGTTTATTTAGAAGTTGAATCTGTAAAACCAAAGACATGAACTGAGAGCCAATGCCAGGCTCTCCAGGGAGATTCAACCGCCTTCCAAAACAAACTATTTCCAGCGTCTATTATAGACAGGAAGTTTTTATTGCCACAGCTTATACCTATCTCTTTTGCTCCTGCTTTCTGAGGAAGGGAGCTGTTCACCAGTGTCCTTCTAGAGACTGTGATCAAATTCCCTCCCCAGGCTCCCTAGGTTAAATAACGCAGATGTCTTTTCTTTTTCTTTCACCATCCCCTTTTCCCTTTTTTTCACCACTAGGCCCCTAAAGCACAAACTACTTAAATCCTGGGAGAAGAAACTTCTATGATAAGAAGATAGATTTACTAGTCCTGGAAGGCCTTTTGACTTGCATAAAATGCCAGGCTGCCTTCTTTTTAGTTTTTGAGAGATTAGAGATTAGGACTACCTCTTTACATCATATTTGAAAGGTACCATATGACACTTCCAATTACATCATTATTTGGTACCTACCTCCTGCTCCAATCCCCTGTATTAAATCTAGCTTTGGTTTAGGTTGGATCCAGATGAGAATAAAGGTGGGTAGGAGGGGAGGAAACAACTCAATAGAAAAAAAAAATGCCCTAAATTACAAATGGCAGAAACCTAGGCTAGCTCTTTAGTCATTTTCATTGTTTCATGTCTCAAACTCTTCACGGTAGTTTCTCAAACTTTCTGGTCTCAGGACCTTTTTACACTATTAGAAATTATTAAGGACCTCGCCAAAGAGTTTTCATGTGGGTTCAGGGGTATAGTGGAAAAATGGTTAACAACCAGCTCCCCGAAAAAAATGTATGAACGGCACAATTTTAAAGTTTAATCTGCATTATTACCATTTTATCTATCACTTTCTTAAGTCTAGACAATTAAAACAATTAACTCAAGCCTTGGGCTTCTGAGGTATATATGCTCACACTACATATTTAACAATTGCTCTTTAAGCTAACTTCCAGACATTCCTGACAGTGATATTTCTTGTGTAAGAAAGAGAAATGTCCTAGTATTACTATTAACAAAATAATTTTGACCTCACAAAACCCCTGAAAAATCCTGAGGACTGCTGGAGGTCCCTGCATCACACTTTGAGAACACCTGCTCTTTAAGGGGCTATGTCCCAAAGTGATTTAGAGCTGACTAATGCTGAGTAGCTAAGGATAGTGGGAAAGCTGCTCCATAGTTTCTACATGCTATGCTCCTATATAAAATGTATTTTCAATTTAATATTTTATTTTCCCCCTACATGTAAAAACAATTTTTAACATTTTTAAAAATTTTGAGTTCCAAACTTTCCCCCTCCCTCTCCTCTCCCCTCATTGAGAAGGCAAGCAATTTGATACAGGTTATACATGTGCAGTTATGCAAAACATGTTTCCATATTAGTTATGGAAATGTTATGAAAGAAGACACAGATCACAAAAAAAAGCCCCAAGAAAAATAAAGAAAGCTTAAAAAAAGTATGCTTCAGTCTGCATTCAGACTCCACAAGTTCTTTCTCTGGAGATGGAGAACATTTTTTATCATTAATCTTTTGGAATTGTCTTGGATCATTGTATTGCTAAGAATAGCTAAGTCATTCACAGTTGATCAGCATACAATATTGCTGTTACTGTGTACACTGTTTTCCTGATTCTGCTCACTTTACTTTGCATCAGTTCATGTAATTCTTTCCAGGTTTTTCTGAATGCATCCTGCTCATCATTTCTTATAATAGCACAATAGTATTCCATCACAATCATATACTATAACTTGGTCAGCCATTCCCCAAGTAACTACAAAATGCATAAAATATCTAGGGATCAAGTTATCAAAGACAAGAAAAAAGACTTGTACAGATTCAATTCCAAAGTACTCCTTAAAAAAATAAAGAACAACCTGAATGGCTGAATATTCAGTACTCACGGCTGGGTCATGCCAATATAATAAAAATTGCAATACCACCAAAGTTAATTTATAGTTTTAATATTATGCCAAATACTAAATCAAATTATCAAAGGGATTTTATAGAAAAATAATAAATTTCACTTGGGGAAACAAAAGATATAGAATATTGAATGAAATAATGTAAAGAGGTGGGGATGAAGGGAAAATAGCATTTCTAGACTTCAAACTATATTGGAAACAACAATCATTAAAACTATTTGGTACTTGTTTAAAAAGAGATAAGGTGATCAATGTAACAGATTAGCCAGGGGACAAACAATGAAATTCAGTAACAGAAAACATAATGATTTAGGAAAGAACTCTTTATTTGATAAAAACTGCAGGGAAAACTATAGAGCACTGTCACAGAAATTTGGTTTAGATCGGCACTTCTTAAACGGTGGGTTGCGACCCCATACGGGGGTCATGAAAAATTTGGCAACGGTAAAAATTTTCTGAACCGCAACGATCAAAAATTAATTAAAAATCAAACACGTAATGAATCTGAGGTGTTTCTGGCAGTGGTTGCCCATGGTGCATCGGGCAACTTCACTGCAGCCTTGGTTCTGAATGCAAAGCATGTGTACTTTGCACTGTGCATGCCCTCAGGCTGTGCAACGCCAACAACACTGTCAAAGCTTGAAAAGGGGTCATGAGTGGAAAAAATTTAAGAAGCCCTGGTTTAGATTAACACCTTACTTGCACTGTATTGCACAATAAATTCTAAGTGGATATGTGACCTTAATAGTAAAACTCTTGCCATAAGAAAAATTAAAAGAGAAGCAGATATATATACATTCCTTACAGCCATGCTGATGATTGTCAGATTTACTGAGCCCTAACCTCAGTTCTAACCTCTTCTCACCTCTCCAACTGCATGCTGTCCAGTAACCATCTTAAACCGAACCTGCCCAACATGTCCATTATCCTTCCTCTCTAACCCTCTTTCCACTTTCTGAACTGCCGTATTACCGTTGAGGGCACCCCCTACCTCTTAGTCACCCAGGCTCACAACCTAGGTGTCATCGACTCCTCACTCTCATCTCCCAATACCCAGTATGCCCTGTCAATTTTATCTTCATAACACCTCTCCTACACACCCCCTTCTCTCCTCTGACACTGTTTGCCACCTGTTTCAGGTCCTCATCACCTCACCCTTGGACTATTACAACAGCTTACTGGGTAGTCTCCCCACTCCAGACCATCCTCCATTCATTCAACCGGCACACTGATTTTCCTAAAGTGCAGATCTGACTACGCTGCCTTACCTATTTAGTAAACCCCAATGGCTTCCCATCACCATTAGGATGTTTGTCATTCGGTGTCTTTCATAACCTGGGCCCTCCTACCTTTCCATTCTTCTTATACCTTATTCCCCCACAGGTACTCTGCGGTCCAATAACTCTGCTTCCTTGCTGTTCCTTGCACGAACCACTTCATCTCCGGGCTCCAGGTATTTTCACTGGCTGTTTCCCATGCTTGGAATACTCTCCCTCCTCATCTCCTCTTTCTGGCTTCCCTGACTTCCTTCAAGTTTCAGCTAAAATTCACCTTCTACAAGAAGCCTTTCTTGATCCCCTTCAGTGCCAGTGCCTTCCCTTTACTGATTATCTCCCATTTATTCTTGCTTGTACATAGTTTTTAATGCTGTCTTCCTCCTTAGACCGTGAGCTCCTTGAGACAGGGATTGATTTTGCCTTTCTTTGTATCCCCACTTAGCACATTACTTGATACGTAGTAGGAGCTTAATAAATGCTTATTGACTAACTATAGAGATGTATAAACAATTATAAAAGATAAAATGGGTAACTTTGGTTATATGAAAATGAAAAGCTTCTGTGAAAATATTAATAGACCTAGGATAAGAAAGGAAGTGGTTGAATAGGAAAAAAAATCTGTTATTAAATTTCTCAGAAAAGGGTTATCCAAGATATATAAACAACATATATGTACATATACACATATATATACATATGTGAACAAATTAAGATTTTTTTCACCATATACATATTAACACACATACACATAGAGAGAGAGAGAGAGAATGAAAAGCCCCTAATTCTTGCAACTGATGCCTGTATGATATGATTTCAAGGTCTCTCACCATCCTGATAACCTTTCAGCTTTTTAACGTGCTTCCTTAAATGTGGCACCAAAAATGAACACAAAACACTAAGAGTGGCTAGGGTCCTCCCAGATCCTAGACGCTGTGCCTTAACGTAGCGTTAGCTTTTTTGCCTTGTCATATCACACTATTAATATTCAGCTTGAAGTCCACTAAAACTCCCGAATCTTTTTCAGACAAACTGCTCTCTAGACATACCTTTCCAACCTTGACTCTTGCCAACAGACTCAGGTGACGATGGAGGAGAGAGTGAGGTTGATGACTTTGCACAGTCCTGCTGCACTGAAATCCAGTTCATTTGCAAGTCAAGACATCACCCTCCTGATGTCATTAGACAAACAACAGCCTTCTAGAACCTAGGTAATGGGGAAGGAGGGCTAGGTGCTACAATTACATTCTATTACCTCCTTAAAACATACAATCTGTTTTGAGAAGGGGGTAATTTTTGTTTAATGGAGGAATTGGAATGTATCTTTACAACCCCCATCCTTTTCTAGTAAAGAGTATAGTACTTGGAAGCTAATGGAGACTAGGTTAGGAAGGGTGGAATTGAAAACTATTCAATTTATTGAGAAAGCCTAGGAGTGAGGCAAGAGAACTCAGACTCACAGAGTCTCAGAGCTGGATGAGGTCTCAGATATGATCTACTGTAACCTCTACCTGAACAGTAATTCCCTTTATAATACTAGAACCCAGTGGTCCTCCAGCCTCTGCTTGAAAACTTCCAGTGATGGAAACTCACTATATATTGAGACAACCTATTACACTTTTGGAATTGTTAGGCAATTTTTCTTTATATAACCCTTGTTTCAGAGGCTCATTCGTGACACAAGGGCACAGGTACATTCTGGACACCTCTTACTTCCCTGGGCCTGTCACCCTAATCAAACGACTTGGGAATTTTAGTATCTGGCACTATCCAAAGGTAATCACTTACCTCTTACAAACACACAGGCTCAAAAGGTTCAAAACAGAACAGTTTTATTTAAAAATTAATGGAAAAAGATGAGATTTGCAACTGAGCCCCTAGAAAAGAATTCTTCTCCGGTGACCACTCCATCCCCCAGGGACCTGCAGAGCCTCTGTGACACCCATTAGTAACCTGCATAGGGCTCCCCTCAGTGCTACCTTTCATGGCTGTTTCATCACCATGCTTATCTTCTGCAGCAATCCTGCAGACATCCAGGTGTCACCTGTCACTACTGCCCGTCAGTGCCTCTGTCTGTTATATCTTCCACTGCTCCATGACAGCTCTCCTCCCCTCCCAGTAGGTGTTTCTACTTCTTGCCACTCAGATTTCATTCTGCTTCCCAGGAGATCTTGGACAGAATTCTGTTAGGAAGCTAAAGAAGGAAAAAGAATCCAGGAGAAAGGGATGTTTAGTGGTGTTAAAAGCTGCAAAGAGGTCAAGTAGGATAAAGATGGAGAAAAGGAATTGATTTAGCAGGTGAAATCATTGCTAATGTGGTTGGAAGCAGTTTCAGTTAAGTGGTGGGGGCCAGAAACCAGAATGCACAGGGTTAAAGAGCAGGCAGTGAGACAGTGGAGGATGAATGACTTGTTCCTAGTTTAGCTTGCTGTGTCCCCAGATCAGCATTCCATTGTCTACCCTAGATTCCCATTATCCTCCAAGCCTAGAATGCAATTCCTTCTCAGCTGCCCTAAGCCCAGGAATGTCCTGGACCTTTTCTTTCTCTCTCTATGCTCCGCATCATAACCATCTAGTTCAATCTTATAGGTTCAAGTATCACCTCTACTCAGATGATGACCAAATCTGTATACTGACTCTTCCCCTTTAACTCTAGTTTCACATTATCAACTGCCTGCTAGATACCTCCACCCAAATATCCTAAAGGGATGTTAAATTCAATATATCCCACTTGGCACTTCAACTCCTGCCCTGGGTGAGAGTTCTCCATAGTCAGCTCAGACCAGATATACCAGGCTGCTCTCTGGCCTTGGTGCCAAGCTGTTTCCTGTCTGCTTTAATCAAATCAACACTGACATTCCTGGAAAGAACCAGGTAATTAATTGTCCTGTGGCTCGACTCACCACCCCCTTGACTTTCCAGATAAAAACATTCCTCCCTCACCACCATTCACCCCTATGCATTGTTTTCCCCCCATCGGAATATAGGCTCCCTAAAGGAACATCTTAGCACAATGCCTGGCACATAGTAAGACTTCAATACAAGTAGTTTCATGCATTCATTTATATCCCAAAATAGAACTCTTTATTTTTGGCATTAAAATTGTCAAAGGATTCGCTGATAGGTACTGCTGCCAATCATATTAATCAACATGCAGACACATTTAATAACCAGTTTATATTGTAATGCTGAGTATAGATCCATGACATACAAAAAAATGGCCCCAAGTAGCTGTTTCAGCAAATTTATATAGGTTTTAATGACAAGGCAGGTGGGATACAGGGTATCCCCGTAGAGGATGAAAGATAGAAGACAGAAGGGGAAGATCTGTCAGGTAAAATAATAAACTAGTCAGCATACTCTAGGGATAAAGCTGGAATTTGCAGACTAACCATTAATAGTAGCTATACCTAGCTACTTGAAATGCTCCTCTTCAATAGAGGTAAATAAATTCTTTTTTTCATTTATCACTAACCAATTAATCACTGGAGCTAAATCTGATGTTAGCTAAGTCCTGCAAGTTCCAGCTAGTCATGTGACTACCTGTCTTAATAATACAGAAAAATTACCTTGTCACATCTTCCTTCTTAAACTTGCTCCTTCAAATTTTCCTGTTTCTGTTTAGGGGACCACCATCTTTCCATTTATTTAGGTTCAGAACCTTGCAGTTAGCCTTGACTCTTCCCATTCCTACCTTACCTAAACATTAAAATATCCTTGAAATTTTATTTTTAAAAAAAATTTTCAATTAAGTATTTTTTTTTCTTCCTCTTCCCCTCCCCCTGGAAAAATATAAAACTAATTTGATAACAAATAGGCATCATCAAGGCTTTAAACATATTCCTACATTAGCCAAGTCTAAAAATTTATGCCTCCTTCTGCATCTTGATATTGATATCGGGAGATGGGTAGCATGCTCCTTAATTGGTCAGAATTCTAGTCTTTCAAAGTTATTCATCTTTACAGTGTTATTTAGGTATAAACTGTTTTCCTGGTTCTGCTCAGTATTAGCTCTCAAGTCTTTTGTTTTCCTGAAACTTTACCTTTTATAATATCTTAGGTTCAATAATATTCCATTGTATTCAAATACCATGATTTTTCTATCCATTCCCTCCTAGTTTCTAGTCCTTTGTCACTACAAAGAGTTGCTATAAATAAATGTGTACATATGGTTGTTTTAGGAATGTACTTCGTTAGGGTTTTCGGGGAGGGGGGCGCCAAAGCAAAATGCAGCAATATTTAAGTGCCCGTATTTTTCTTTGTTCTAATATGTATTACATGTTCTGGATACCAGACTGAAATGAGTAAGATTATGAGTACTGATGCCTTTTGTTTTTAATTCAGTCACTTTTGGATGTATCCCATACCCTTCCCGCCTCTTGGAATTGAACTCTCCCTTTTAAAGTAAAAACAGCTAGTAAATGACTGTACCTAACAATATATGTAACCCTTTGCTCTACTGGTTCCTCACCTCTTAGCTGAGGAAGGAGGTATGTATTTCATTCTGTTTTGCAGCATCAACATAGGTTTTTGCAAATACTCAGCATTCACCTTCCTTTTAATGTTTTCATTTAAATTATTACAGTCATTGTACCTGGCAGATAGTAGGTCCTTAACAAACGCTTGTGGAGTGACAGTTTAGCAATTTTATTTGCTGCCTAAGACTTGATGTTCTTTTTCTCACTCTCTTCTCAAGATCAAAGAATCTTCAATTCAGGACTCTCTGCGTATAGGGGAAGACTTCCTAGTGAGACTCTTGTCATAGACATGCGCTTCTCTACATTTACTCCAACAACCTGTTGAATTTAGGATTTTTATTCCACTTTGGCAGATTATATTTAAAAACTCTTCTTAGCTTTTTTTTAAAGTTAAGATTGTAAACATAATGGGGTAGCTAGGTGGTGCAGTGGGTAGAGCACCAGCTCTGGAGTCAGGAAGACCTGAGTTCAAATCCGGCCTCAGACATTTGACACACTTGCTAGCTGTGTGATCTTGGGCAAGTCACTTAACCCCAAGTGCCCTGCCTTCTCCCCTTCAAAAAAAAAAAGCACCAATAAAAAAATGAAAAAAAAAAGATTGTAAACATAAGCATACAGAATTAAAATACATATTGGTGAAATTTTAACTCAAAGATGAATATGCCAAACATTATTCATTAAGATGAAGATCAGCTTAATCATCTAACAATTTGCATTTGAATTTAGGGTTTTTTGAGGGGGGAATCATAACTTTGATTTCATTGGTGTCAAAAAGTTTTGATTAGAGATTTCCTCTGCTACCCTAGATAGGCACTAGTTCTGAAACTTACGTCTTATAAGATTTGCTTAGAGTACTGAGAGGTTAAGCGACTAATTCAGACTCACTCTGCTATTATGTGTCAGGGGCAGGATTTGAACCCAGATCATCCTGATTTCAAATGACAACCACCCCAACATCTCTTAGAGTTTTAAGGCTTAGATCTCCCTGCTTTTCAAGAAATAGCAGAGGATCAACTGGTAGTGAAAGGACCCCCAGGAAGACAGATTTCAAAATAGACAAGTCCTACAATGTTATTATTCAAGGGGTAAGATGGCCAAAACTATGGTCAACCAGGCAAGTACTGCCCCTTGCAACAGAGGAAAGGGGAATGAGAAAAATTCTGTACTACCTTAAAGGCCACTTCTCTAATTCTTCCCATTGTTCCCACCAGGGGCAAATTTGAGAGGCCGAGTATTAAGGCGCCTAGAGTGCCAGCCTCAAAACCTGGGTTCAAGTTTTACTTCTAAAACATAGAATCTCTTGACACTAGACAAGTCACTTAACCCAGCTCTTAAAGCTGCAGAGGCACCACTGCTTCAGTAGAGGGAGTTTCCTCACCTATGCCAATAAAATCATAGGTCCAGTTCCTATCTCTATATTTTTAATGAACCCACCACTAAGGAATCTTGATAACAGACTCCAGAGGACATTTCTCTAGGTAATCCCTGCTCTTATCTTTTCCTACACACACAGCTCTCCCCCCACCAAAGAGAGGGCAATTCTGGCCGATCCTTAATTAAAAACATTTTATTTGAATTTTGTATAAAGGAACAATCCAAGGTTATCCAGAGAACTGTGCCCAAGAGATGGGTATGATGACAAGGTGATGAAGATGGGAAGTGGCAACTCCAGACTAGGAACTCAAATGGTTGGAGAAATAGAAAGGAATTAGATTTTTAACTCCCGGGTTTAAGGGTCCATGGGTACTCAAGTATTTAGCCTAGTCCTTCCTGCAAACCTCGGATCCTTCTGGCCAGTTGAATATCTTTGGGATACAGGGTTACCCTCCGGGCATGTATGGAGAGGAGGTAGGCATCTTCAAACAAATGAGTTATAAATGCTTCTGCTGCCTGGGTACAGGGAAAGAGATAGAGGAATTGAAGTAGTCTAAAAAAATTGGGGGAATTTTTCTTAGTGTTTTCTACTTTTAGCATACCAAATTCAGCTGCCTCTGAAAGGCAGGTTCCACTGAACTCATACAGAAGAATGATTGAGGTACAATACCATTTTTCATTCCTGAACCTCAGTCTCTGGGAGGGGCTCAATACTATGTAAGAGATGGAACCTAATGACACTGAGGGCATAGTATTAGACTGGCACTGTCTAGATCTTTGGGCTCCCACATACTTTAGTTATCTAGCCCTCAAACCCTCAGCTATTTCTGGTATTGGCCTCAGGCATTCTACCTCATAATTCAAATATGCTTCTTCCTGATATTCCATTTTCCAATCAGTTGCTGTTTGGAAAACATGTAGTATTTTGTGACAGTCCTTTCTCCCAACAACCACCCCACTCCTTTGCCCCTCTCCTCACCTCCTGTAGGGCCAGTAGGGCCTGAGATTGCCAATAAAAGTCCACTCCTCGAGTATATCGGAGGCATATTTCTCTAACCTGTAGTTTGAGGAGGGCAGAAAAAAAAAGATAAAGGCTAAAACATATTCTTGCCAGGAAAGGGAATCTTTCTCACCGCCCCCCCCCACCCCTTTTCTGGACTTTATTCTTGGGGATGGTTTCAATACGAACCAGGAGATGGACACATCACTAAGTAGGTACTTAATAGGTAGTATTTTGACAAAATAAGTTAAGTTAGGGGTAGTGAGAAAATTAAAACCATGGGGGTGGAAGGTATCATTGGAAATACTAGGGCTTGGGAGGAAGTTCCTAAACCTCAGGAGAAAGTTTAAAACGCGTTGTTAAGGGTAGGCGGAGACCTGGGCAAGCTCACAAACAAGAAATCTTATAGGTTAGGACTGGGGTTCTCCCTGATGCTCACGAGTCGACCAAAAGGTGCCCTCCTGATCAGCAGGTCTGTGCTCTTCTGTAGCTTGCGGATCTCCCTGAGAATTCGAGCGCTCGCTCCACCCGGATACCTGCGGCGGCGAAAAGCGCCTAAGACAAATAATGGTCATTAGCTGAAAGAGAACGGAGCTGGAGGAGCGAAGGGAAGGAAAGACGAAGCAGGGCGGGGGAAGGGGGCCCGAGACTGGGGGGCGGGGCAGGGTAATGGTTACCTGCAGGGGGTGCGGCGGAGGTGGAGGCGCGAGGCTGAGAAGGGATCCCGGGGCGCTTCTTTGGGGTGGATTTGCGGCGACCTGGTCTCATGGTCCTGCCTGGCGGGGGCACAGTGTAGATGCCTACATCGACGGCCGAGGGGCCCGGGAACCTATAACTCCCTCCTTCCTTCCTTCCTCCTCCCCTCCCTCCTCCGGGTGGCTCGCACTGGGATCGGGGGACCGCTCGGACTGACTGACCTGCGGTCTGGAGGGCACGGGGCAGTCCGGGGGAAGGGAGGTCAGATGAGGGAGCCGAGCCGGGGAAGGCCGAAGGAGGGCAGGGAGGGGTGTGCTTGGACTCAGTGCCTGAGACCCGGAGTCACTGGCTGCATGCCTCTTAACCGCTGCTCTTAAGCTTACAATTCAAATTTCGCGCAGCGGGCTACATCACTTCCGGCTTCAGCCTTTGCTAGTTTCAGAATTCGGGTTGGGGAGGTGGGGTGTGTGTGGGAGGAGCCTACCTCCGAAGACCAATAACAGCGAGAGAAAAGCAAGCGGGGTGGGGGAGGATTGAGGAGAGGGGCGGAATTATCACTTGATTGAAGGCAAAGATAGCCAACGGGAGCTCAGGATTAATCCACGGAAGGCAGGGATGCCTCATCTGGGTGTGGACTTCCGCGTCAGCAGACAAATTGGAGCCTGAGGCAGTAGAATAGCTTAGACTTTATTGACACCTGTACGAGTTAGGAGGCTAGCCTGGCCCAAGTGGGTACGCCCCCTGGCGGAGATGCGGGTTTCTGCTCGTCTGGCCCTCGCCACTGGGTCTTCACCAGGGTGGATTTGGCTCGAATTTGATGACTCCCAGGTCCCACTGCGTATTGTTCTGTGCCTCATCATCTATCCCTCCGCTGATGTCGTCATGTGGCTGGTCTTTTTCCACGTAGGCATAACGGAGGCCGCCTTAGCCTTGTCCTGGGGAGAGAGAAGATGCTAGTAGAGTCTCGAGCTCTAGGGGTACTCCTTCCCTCCCTCCAAAAAATCCAAAAAAATCATCAGACTTTGTATATAGCAATTAACAAAACCTTGGAGGACATGGCGGAAAGACAGGCCCCATCGAAGTGATTTCAAAATGCTTATGATATGTAGAAGTCAATCTATCAAGAGACAATGCAATTATAAAATATTCTTTATAGAAAGACAAAAATTTGTTTTTACAAAAACACAAATGATGGCAGAGATATTCATTGCCCATGGTCTGGCTGAGCGAATGTAATGAAAAATGACAAGACTGCCATTTTTTTCTGGACCTATGCTTTCATTGATTAAAAATAGTGGTTCACATTTGAAGATGCCATTTTGATGAGGTTTAGACTGTGGGAACCCCTTTGAACCGCACCTTGAATCTTCCCATTTGATCTGGCTTTTCATGCCCAAACAGCTTAGCCTAGCCTTCCATTGTCTGGCTACCTCTGGATTGCCTTCTGGCTGTTTCCCACCCTTGATCCTGATAAAAATATCTATACCTAGTTGGTAGCTCTCTTATTATCTGTCATCTCCAGGTAGCCTTCAGCTATTTCCCACCCAGTCACCCCAGTCTGCTCTAAACCCCTCCTCTAGTCATCCCAGACTACTAGAGACTACCCCTCAATCCCTCCCATAATCTTTCCGTATATAAGTCTCATCTTGCCTCCTTGAAGGCGCTCAGATTCAGTCTAGCTCAGTAGATTGAAACTAGTCCGCTTGAGCGTCACCAAGGGTAAGATTTCTTAACCCAACCCATTATGGTGAATCTTTAATAAACTTTGTCTTTTTCCTTAGCTGAGAAGGCTTGAGTTGAATTCATTTGGCAGGACCTGGAGTGTCGGTATCTTGGGGTCTGGAGCACCACTCAACTCCAAACCTCATCAATTTTAGGTAAAAAAAAAAAGCTAGCATTTATATAGCACTTCAAGGTTTGGAAAGAGCCTTACACATATTATCTTATTTCATATTCCCATTTTACAGGGAGGAGGCTGAAGCAGACTAGTTAAGTGATTTCCCTAGAATAGGGAACCAAACTTCACATTACAAATCCCTTAAATAAGAGGATTTGTTCTTTAAAACATGGACTCAGTCAAAACGCCACATCCAAGTACCTAGAGGGCCACTTATGGCCTTGAGGCCACAGGTTTCCCACCCCTGGCCTAGAGTCTCAAAGCTAGTTGGTATCTGAGGTTGACCAGGTCCAGGGCTTTATCCAATGTACCACTTAGCCTACTTGCAAGTCTTCAGTATCTTCAATTAGGAATGTGAAATTACAATCAATCCAGTCACTGTTCCAGCATCTATAGGTTATGATAAATATACCTTTCATTTGGCCATGGGGAGCCACTGAATACAAGGAGGGCTCCCCAAGGCTGGAACAAACTGCTTGCTAAATTCCTGGGCTGAAGAGTCTCTCCTGACCCTTTAAGGTTTTGAAAAGCACTTTAATACATTATCTTATTTGATTCTCACAACAACCCTGTCAGCTGCTATTATTACCCTTACAGATGAGGAAACAGGTTCAGTTACTAAAGGTCCCAAAGTTAGTAAATGTCTGGATTCAAAATCAGTCCAAATCTAGATCCAAAAAGCCAGATTCAAATCCAATCTTCTATCCACTATACTCAATGAACTCAGAAGGAAACCTTTGGATATGAGACATGTCAACCCACATTCATGGCTGATCTGCAATTTAAATTCTAAGAAGTTATTTAGTGGGGATACTAAGTAGGCAATTTGGAGGCTCTTTGAACTTTGAATTTTCTGACAAAGGATGCCTTGACATCTACTTCTTTAAGGAAGACATGCATATTGATTTAGGGCCACTAGGTGGTAGAGTGGATAGAGTGCTGGGCCTGGAGTCAGGAACACTTGAGTTCAAATCCAGCCTCAGATACTTACTAGCTGTGTGACCCTGGGAAAGTCACTTAACCCTATTTGACTTAGTTTTCTCATCTGTAAAATGAGCTAGAGAAGGAAGTGGCAAACTGCTCCAGTATCTGGCCCAAGAAAACCCCAAATGGAGTGACAAAGACATGACTGATAACAATTAACAAAAATGCACATTGATTTACAGATTTAATGCAATAGCAATCGCTCTACCAACAAAAATAATAAAATTAATTTGGAGGAGCAACAAAACCTAGGTGATCCCCTGGATCAAACGTAGGATTCATGGGACAGGAACAATTCCATTTTTGCCTTTCTATTGCTAGAGCAGGAGAGCCAGAGTAGTGTGGTGGATAGAGAGCTGACTTCAGATCCACGAAGACCTGGGTTTAAGCCTCATGATTTCACTGGAACACAGAATTCCCAGGTGAAGAAATTGTTTCTATTGATTTAGGTCCGCACCTTCTCTGCAAACTTATAGTCTTACATAAGAGTTTCCTAGTGTTGTACACGCCACAGAGTATAAGTTTTAAATGGAGAATTTATTAGCCAGCGACCATTCACCCAAATCAGAATGGCCCTGAATTGGGGAGAAGGAGTAGTTTATATAGAAAATACAGGGTATGTGTTTATATAGAAAATACAGAGTACATTGGAATTTACAGGCCAGGTCACAGGGTGGGGGGGAACAGGAACAAAGGTCCTGACAGATCAAAAGATTCTGATAGGTTATCATTAAGTGGGATAATCTTATTGATATTCCTTGGTGGAGTCACAGAGCCCCAGGGACATTTGCTAAATGCGAAAAGGTCTGAGTCCATTCTTTATTATGCAAACTGGGGTTTTCTCAGGGGTCTCCTTAGCAATAACTGATTTTTCCAGTACCACATTCCCTACTTCTCTTTATGGAGCTATTCAAACCTTTGAAAGAGGAACGACCTGATGGGGCATAGCAATAAAATGAGGGGGCCAACCAAAACGCTAAGCAGGGTGGTGAGCCTGGGGAAGGCATGCATTTTGATTTTGATAGTAACAATAAAAGAGCAAGGCTCAGGCAGAGATTCTGGCCCAATGATAATTCAAGGCCCGTGGCCCCAGGGGAAGGCCAGATTCAGTTGGAAGACTCAAGGAGAGCTCAAGGAGCCCCCCGGAGACTGCACTCCAGATTCAAGGGGGTTCCCAGAGACTGTGCCCTCATCATATTCCCTCAAACAAATAGGACCCAAATTCTTTTGGGGTCAGGGACGAAGGTCTCAGCTTCTGAAACTGCTTCCTGCTGGCAAGGGGCGTAGAGCTGTCCCTGCCTTGATGGGTTCAGTTTAGGGGCTACACGGTCTGAGCAAAGTTTAGAGAACAAAGAAGCCCAGGTCCTGGATATTCTTCCAGTTATTCATTAACTCAGGGTCTGGGTCTGGTTGAAATTAAAAATGATATAAAACATTCCACATTTCCCCCTTTTGGTCAAAGGCAAACTGAAGGTTTCACCTGAAGACCAATTGAGGTATGGAAAAACCTCTATCTTCCGCAGGGGTGAAGTTCTAAAAATCCTTATCTAGGTGGAGTCAGGTTTTTTCCCTTTTCTGTGTTTGGACATCCCCAGGGATGGGCAGAAATTGTAAACTATTTGTAAACAAGCAAAGGGAGCATAATGGCTAAAAAATACTAAAAATTCAGGAAAACAGTCTTGGGAATGCAAGGACTCAGAAAGGGAAAAAGCAGGTCCTTGCTCAGGTTCTGGTCTGGATCCTGCGAGAAAGCCATCTGAGTCTGATGCTGTCCCTTTCAGGCTCTTTGGAACTGCAGGGCAAGGTCTCCTATAGGCTCAGATGTCCACTCGGGAGCAGGGGCAGTCATCAGACGCGACACACATATGATTTGATGATTGAGAGAAAAAAACAGTACAACATAGGTCCCAGCCATGCAGGGCTAAGTTCAAACAAATACAATAAATGGTTCAGTATCCCAGCCACACAGGGCTGCGTTCAAACAATTACAATAAAGTTTTTTTTTCCAAAATTCACAAAACTGCACAATTACATTGAGTCAGGTACAGACCAAACCACTTAGATGGTTCACAATAGAAGGGGAAATTTGCGTGTCACGTCTCTTACATTTACACCTTAGATAACCAAGAAAACTTAAACATGAACCATACAAAGTAATGCAATCATTACTAACAATGTTGACTAGCATTAAATTCCTCATATCCCAGTAGCACAGTACATATAACATCATAAACTTTTTGTCATGCCATGTCTCTTTGATGGCATTTACAAAATAATCCACAAACCATTCTTAACAAAGCTAAAAATGTTTCTAATTTAACTCCAGGAATTAATTGCACAATTTGTATACAAAGTAACTTTAAATCACAGTTACATATTCCCAATGCTCATTTAAAGCAGTACTTTTGAATCCTAGATGCCTGATTGTAGTTATCTGGTCCTTAGAACATAGGTTAAAATTGTAAGCTACTCATTCCTGCATCCTATTATAATAACTCAGAGATATTCCAATATTCATCTATCACCTAACAGGTTTAGCATTGTGCTTACAAAACTTCTTGATAATATAAATTTGCTATGAAAGAAAAGAGGGACAATGTCATATATCTTAATAGAAGGAAAGAACTTCCTTAGCTCTGTTTGATTCCAGGCACGAGTCATGTCTGATAGCCAATCATATAGTCACTAGGTGCTGAAAGCAGGGCTTAGGAGTAATCAGGTGGGGATTTTCCTTTTCAGAAAGGAAATAGCAGATTTGGGAAATAGAGTCAGGAAGATCCTACCTAGGCCGTGTCCAAGGTCGTCTTCAAAACTGTTTCCCAGGCACAGACACCCACATTTCAAGTTCTCAGCTTGTAATGCCTGCCATACTACTACTGGCTTCATGTGACCTATTCCTGTAATCAGAGCTTAAAACAATATTAAATTGTAGTCCCATAAAATCTTAAATAGAAAATAAATATCCTTCAGATAAGACTGTCCAAATTTTATTGAGCTAATAATTATCAAATCAAGTTACATAACTTTTCCATCTTCTAAATACTTCCTCACACTCTTTCCCAACTTACTTAAACCATCTAAAACTATCATTCTCAGGACAGGGGAGGCTTAGCTAACTCCCATTTGTCCCCAAACTTTCTTATCTGCCTTTCGTATTTTCCCTCAAACCTTTATTTACCTTTCCAAATCTTTCAAACCCATTACTCAGTCTTCCTTTACATTTCAACCATAAGACAAAACAACTCATAAGTTAATACTTTTTACTGTCATATCTGTGTATACTGGAATCCCATTCCAGCTTCTTAAACAAACAAAAGAGGTTGATGGATTTATGTCCATGTTAACTCATTCTAGAGGAAAGGGACACTTCAGGAATTAAGTCTTATACACATTGATAAGCTCTAACTCTCACTTAAAATCACAAAACATTTTTCAAAACATTTCTAGAATTGTTTCCCTAAACTGAAGACGTCTCTGATTTAGTCGTGGTAATTAATTACACTATTCGTATTAATACCTAATTGCTCATATCACTTTAAAACATCTAAAAACTCTATCTCACAATATAACTTTAAGTCCCAGACTTAGTCTATGGGATAATGATTCAACCTTACATTTGTAAATGATATTATCTCATAAAACTTCTTTCCCCCCCCCTTTTTTTTCAAATTATTCCCATTAACACTTTAGAAACCATATTATCTTTCATTTGGCTATACAAGAGTAGCAGTACAACCAGTCATTTGATTAAAAACAACAAGATTTCACATTTTAGCATTTATCCAATTTTCCATTTTCTCCATAAAGCCAACTTCCTTCACAATGGCAACAGATTCTGGCAGATAACTTCCCTTTGTCACTACCTGCTTATTTCTGATTAAAGAGATCTGCCATCTCATCTCCCCCTGAGGGTGGGTTCTTTTCCATCAGATGGCAGACTTCACTGATAAAAACTACCAAGCCAAACCCATCTCAAGTCTAGTCTAATCTTATCAGTTCTGTTGACTTTAAGAAGCCAGGTTTGGAGGCTTCTGACCCCTACCGTTTTCTTATTTTCAGTAAAACTCAAATCCCAGTAATTGCTGCTCCTCCCCCTTCCTTCCCTTCTGACAGGTAGGCTAGGGTAAAATTCTTCCTTCTTATCTAAACTAAGGGCGGGGAGGAGTAAGGAATGCAGACTGCCATTTCGAACCTCCTTACAAGATTTTACAGAACATTTTTCAAAAGTATTTTCCCTTCTTTAAAACAGTTTAAAATTTTATTCCTGATGTTAAAAGGAATACTCACTAAACCTTTCTGATGAGAATTATTTAGAAGGTTTTGAAATGATAGACATCTCCTCTTTCCTTAAAGCAAAGTAACCCTTAAACACTGGAATTCATTAACTAAGTTGGTGGAAAATGTCCTCATTGTCAAATATTGCACAGAATTCCTAGATATTACAAAGTTCCCTAGTCAAAAGGTGTTGTAATGTAGAGGACACTTAATTTCTATAATTACATACCCAATTATATTTACCTTATCACTATAACAAAGTTTACCAGGACTTAAAAAACTTTTCATAGGAATTCCTCTACACAGAAAGCTTTACACAAGATTGATAAGAATTTGTGACTAGATGGTTAACAACCTCAATTTCTTAATTAAGTACAATTCTTAATCTAACAACATCCAGATTATAAGAGGAATTATTTTTCTAACAGCATAGGTAATGCAACGTTAACCAATTTGCATAATATAACAAATTTAGAAATATAAGTACACCACAAGCAATTATCATGTATTTAAAACTTGAAACAGAATCTAATTAATTATCAATCTAGTGATCATAACTGAGTTGGATAAGCAAATCAAATCTGATTCATAACCACCAGTGGTAACATTTTAATTTCTAAGGCCCAATACTTAGCACTGTAAAAGATCATTACCTATAAAACCACATTTTAACAGTTCACAATGTATGCTGAATTGACAGAGATTACAAGAGGACCCAAAAAGGCCTTCATATAAATACTTGACTTATAGCAAAAACAATTTCAATTGAACTTTCAGACAAAACTTGGAAGTCATAATTTCTTAGGTTACAGCAATTGTCCAACTTCTTAACCTAACGCAACTTTAACAAAATTTATACTATAGAAATGTAATAATGCTCTAAACATTATTATGTATGTAAAATTTGAACTACTCATTTCAGTCTAGGTAAATACATTTCTAAACCAAATATGACAGTTTAAAATTACCAAATTTTCATCACATCCTTTAAAAGCACCCAATTCACATATATCAAACTCAGATTAAAATCACATAATGGTCTTCTCAAATTACACAATCTAAGAGAATTTTAGAAATACAATACAGAAACAATAAATTTCAGATGACATCAATTCCATTTCCAGATTATCACATATAGGAATTGTTGATCCTATTACTTCTGGTATTTCTATATTAATACATTAATATATAAATACATGCATAACATATATTAGTACATTAATATCTTTAATACACTTTATTTATTTAGCTGTATACTCTTCAGCACCCACTACCTCTGGCCCAAGTATTAGGAATATTTGCCTGGCCATGAATGAACTTATAAAAGAAAAGAAAAACTTTATTTGCACCTCGCTTTCTCCAAGCTTCATCTTATGCATACTGGCAATTAACAAAATGCCTAAAAGGATTTTGAGGGGGAAGTTGGTGTGGGCACTTCTCTTCCAAAAAACCTTTTGGACTCTTAAGGAAGATAAGAGGGAGTGGTCCTTAAGAGAACATGGGTTTGCAACTCCCCCACTCATTCTTTATACCAAGCTAAAATATTTCTCAGTTTCCCCTTCAGCCTGCTGCCTCTGATAAAGGGAAAAATCCCTTTCGGTTTTCTAAGGGCTCCTCCCTAGGTGGGGCCTGGCAGCCCCTTGAGGGCAAAGGAGCCTACCTTTCCAAGCACCAATTAACAAGCCCTATTTCCCAATCAGGTTACAAATTTCTTTTAGCTTCAGCTCCCCATAGTCTTTCAATGTGGAGGGTGGGGGAAGGGTGTGGCCAGGAGCACATGGCAGCTAAAAGCAGCACAAGGACTCCTGGCTAGCCAGGTGGTCTCAAGCTGCTACTCTACAACCCCCCTAAATTCCTTTATACAAGTTTCTATCTTCTCTTTCCCAAATTTTACTTTTCTTTTTCTCCAAGTTTTGCCAAAAAGGATGGGCTACAAAGGTACCCAGGGGTACAGAACTGACTGTCAGTCTGTGAATTTCTGTCCTTCTCCTCCTTTTGCCAGATGGGGAAGGGTGATTGAAGTTTTCCCTACAGCTCTCCTGAATTCTCTTCTAATCTGATCTGGGAGGAGAGGAGTTTGTTTTTAACTGCACTAACTTTTACTGCAGCCCTGGCTCTCTCAATGATTGTAATTCAAGCAAACTTCACCTTTTGTTCACTCCTTAAAAACCTTTTTTGCACTTAAATCTAAGGGAAAAGATTCCCTCCTAACTTTGGGGACAAAGACAACTGAAAACCTTTTACCAGACTCCGAATTTACAGATAAACAGAAGTTTTTAGCCAGAAGGCATTGTTTGGGAGGAGGTGTTTCAGCAAGAGTGAGCTCCTGGAATGACTTTACAATTTCAGTTCTTTTTCCCAAAATCCAACTAACCAATTTCCAAACTTTTTAACAATTAAAACCCAGAATTTGCCAAAATTTTAACCCTATTTCCATTGTAATTCAAAGTTGGGTAGACAAGGAACCACAAGGAAAAGAGTATTTGTTTCCCTAGTTGCAGCCTGAAATCTCTGGCTGCCTGCATTTCAGATTTTTTTTACCAAAATATAGACATTTCACATTTTTTGGACACAGACACACGGACACAGACAAATTCAAATGTACAGAACATAGAACAGAAAACCAACAGTGTGGGTCGAAATTGAAAGCTAAACCAAGTCCCCTCAGAGGAAAGAAAAAATAAACCAGATTTCCTCCTTAGGGATAAAGGCCTCCAGTCACTCTCACACCCCAAATACAGAACAGAAAACCAACAGTGTGGGTGGAATTGAAGGCTAAACCGAGTCCCCTCAGAGGAAAGAAAAAACAAACCAGATTTCCTCCTTAGGGATAAAGGCCTCCAATCTTTCCCACTCTCTAATGAGGAGAAGACAGTGTCCCGTACTTCCCCCCCCCAATCTGAACATGCATGTCCCCGCATCCAGGTAGCATGTTAACAGAAACCAGATGGCTAGCCCAGAACAGAAACCTTACCTCTAGAGGTCTGAAAACCAAAATTCTCCATAGGCTGAAAAGGGACAAGTCAGCAGAAAGCCTGTTCTCTGAGACCTTACCCAACATCAGAGTCCTAGTAAAGGCACTCTCAGGTGCTGGCCCTCCGAAGTGAGAGAAGGTGGATCAAGGCAGAGACTGCCTGCTGAGGTCCGAAATGCTGTGTGTGTCTCTGGGGCAGTAACATGAAATACCGCCTTATCTCACTGGGGCCTCCATTATGTTGTACCAAAAGCAAGTGAGACACGCCACAGAGTTTCAAATGGAGAATTTATTAGCTGGCAACCATTCAGGGTTTCACCCAAATCAGAATGGCCCCGAATCGGGGTGAAGAAGTAATTTATATAGAAAATACAGGGTACAGAGGTTAATTATCTCTTGGAATTTACAGGCCAGGTCACAGGGTGGGGGGGGACGACAGAAGCAAAGGTCCTGACAGATCAAAAGATTCTGACAGGTTATCGTTAAGTGGGATAATCTTAATGACATTTCTTGGTGGAGTCACGGAGCCCCAGGGACATTTGCTAAATGCCAAAAGGTCTGAGTCCATTCTTTATTATGCAAACTGGGGTTTTCTCAGGGGTCTCCTTAGCAATAATTGATTTTTCCAGTACCACACTAGAGCACTGAGTGGTTAAATGACTATTACAAGAATAAAGCAAGTTGTATTAGGATGGGACTTGAACCCAGGTGCTCCTAGCTCTCAAGGTGACTGGATGGCTCTCTTAATAAATTGATTATTGAATTTAAGCCTGAGGTCCTGCTGAAGCTGAACACTCTACAATTCTAGTCTCTCTTTTAGAGCTAATTTCTAGAACTTCAGGTTCCTCATATCTAAAATGAGAGGACTGGATTACACAAGAGCATCTTGAAGATTCAGAACTGGAAGAGACTTCAGAATCCATCCAGTCCAACTTCCTCTCTTTACAGATGAGGAAATGAAGGCCCAGAAAGATTTAAGTGATTTGCACTAGTGATTAGAGAAATGCAAATTAAAACAACTCTGAGGTACCACATCATACCAATCAGATTGGCTAACATGACAAAACAGGAACATGATAAAATATTGGAGAGGTGGGAAAATTGGAACCCTACTGCAATTGTTGGTAAAGTTGTGAAATGATCCAACCATTCTGGAGAGCAATTTGTAACTTTGCCTAAAGGGCTACAAAACTGTGTGTACCCTTTGATCCAGCAATATCACTTCTAAGTCTCTATCCCAAAGAGATGATAAAAATGGGAAAAGGACCCATATACACAAAAATATTTATAGCAACTCTTTTTGTGGTGGCCAAGAATTGGAAATTGAAGGGATACCCATCAACTAGGGAATGGCTGAATAAGTTGTGGTGTATGAATGATGAATGTAATGGAATACTATTGTGCTATAAGAAATGATGAGCAGGCAGATGTGTGGGATATTAGACCCTCACTGAAGAATTATAATATGGAGCCATCTCAAGGTGAGAACAGAAATAAAATTTTATTCGATTCTCATGAGAATAGGGCATCCTCTGCCAGAACAGAACTATCAAGGGAGGCCCTGTACAAGGGGCAAAGCACCAATAATCATACCTAACACAAGAGAATTCCCATCCACCTCCGACCCTTCTCACCATTGGCTGGGAGGCAGGCTTACAATCTGAGCACGAAAAATTATACAAAGAACCAGGAAATCAAAGCACAAAAACTCCAATTCCCATTCCCTTACATTACAACTGAGGTGACATCTATAAATCTAAAGAAGGAGAATAAGATAAGGAGAGGGGGAGACACTCTTCAATCTTCTACAGTACTTTTACAGTAAAGGAAAGCAGGTCACAGTGACCCTATTCTTACTTAGCAAATCTTTAAACCAGAACCAGAAGAAAGAACAAAAAGTTTCAGGGTAAAAAAAAAAAGTTTCCCAGAGGCTGAGCAATCAGGCTTTCATGGCCTCAGAATTTTTCCACTTCCCTATTTCTTGATTTTTAAACATTTCTAAGGATAGTGATGAATAGATATAGATGTATATTTATACATATATATTCCCTGCAAAGTCTTCATGTTTTATTTCCTCACTACCTCACACACAGACTTCAGAAAAACCTGAAAGACTTGCATGAACTGATGCTGAGTGAAATGAGCAGAACCAGGAAAACATTGTACACAGTTACAGCAACATTATGTGATGACCAGCTTTGACAGACTTAGCTCTTCTCAACAATGCATGATGGAAAATACTATAAACATGCAGAGAAAGAACTATGGCATCTAAATGCAGATTGAAGCATACTGTTTTCTCTTTTTTTTCCCTTTGGGTCTAATTCTTCTTTACAACATGACTAATGTGGAAATATGTTTAATATGATTGTACATATATAGCCTATATCAGATTGCACGCCATCTTGAGGGGGTGAGAGGGGAAGGAGGAAGAGAAAATTTTTAACTAAAAATCTTATAAGAATGAATATTGAAAACTAAAACTAAATGAATATTGAAAAATTAAATTAAATTAAAAAAAAAGATTTAAGTGATTTGTTCAGGGTCACCCAGTATAAGTGCTAGAAAGCCAGGATTCTAATCCAAGTCCACAGACTCCAAATAAATGGTTTTCTCCCCTGTAATAGACCTTGAAGATCTTTTCCCTTTCTGTTCTTTTCTAACTAGACTAGACTGTAGATTGCCTGCTAACCAAAGTGAGACCTCCCACTGAGACCTAGTTTCTTCCCTCAGACCTGTTGCTCTAAAGTAAAGAATGCAAATAAAATCAGCAAGAAAGGAAAAAAAGCCACTTAGTCAGTTTTTAGGATTTCAATCATATCTCTTATTACACTTCCTTGACTGAAGGAGCCAAATTTTAACTTATCCCTAGGATAAGAGGTTACATAGAATACTTGGTTACCTACATCTTAAGCACTTAGCTTGTATTAAGTATTTGTATCAAGCTTCTATTAGAAAGACAATTCTCTATGGCAGGGGTTTTTAACCTTTTTTGTGTCATGGACACCTTTGGCAGTCTGGTGAATCCTATGGTCCCTTTCTAAGAATAATATTTTAAACTGCATAAAATAAAATACATAGGATTACAAAGGAAATGAGTTATATTTAAATGTAGTCATCAAAATATTAAAAAAGACAAGTCCAAGGACTCCAAATAAAATCTAAGTCTATAAATTGCAGAGCGGGTGCCAATTTGCTTTGGTAGAAGTCTCTTCATTAGGAGGTTTCCCTAGGTCATTGTGAGAAATGTGGTTTTGGGGATCACTGGACTTCCCCAAATTGTGAGAAAATGCAGTTTTGGGGAACACTGGACTTCCTAGGCAGGGCCAAAGTCCTGAGGAAGAACCCTGTGATAATCCCTAGGAAAGGCTGGACAGACAACAGGACTCCCCAGAGGAAGACCAAGTGGTAGCCCCCACCCTTAATCTGTGGGGATCACAGGGCTTTCTAGGGTCAGACCCTAGAAGGACCGAAGTGATGGCCCCTTTAGAACGGCAGTAAGATCACAAGGTTCCTGAGACAGGGCTGGAAGTCCCAAGTGATGTCCCCTTAAGAAGGCTGTGCAGACCATAGGGTTCCCCAAGGGAATCAGGAGTGGTAGCCCTCTTAACACCGCAGTGGGGATCACAGGACACCCCAAGGCAAGGACACCCCAAGGCAAGATCTGGGAGTAAACCTGGAAGGAGTTACTGCTGCCCATTGCTTCCCTTTACTTGACCTTAAGAAGATCCATGTGATTTGCACATTCTCACCCAAAGAACTCAGGACCAGAGTGGGCAGAGGAAGGCATTTTATTACGCTCCTTGAGAGAGTGGGTCTAGCACTCACTGGAACACTCACACTAATACAGCTGCAGGAGCAGGGGTAACCATTCCCTCCACTCCTGCTAGAGTTACGGTTAGTTTACAATCTTTATTTTTCACATAGTTTTCCCAGGTTATACAGTTTATACAGGTAGGATAATAAGGATACAGAAGCAAAAGTGAAGTTAATTAGATTTTCTTTGTCTTAGTTTAGGATTAAACTATATTCTTTTACTTCCCCTACTTTCACTTTTTAACATATGCAAATTATGCACATTATTCTCACAAAATGGTAAATAAAGACTCCTTTTTCTCCTTTTTGCTTCTATGAGAAGTCTCTGAATATTACTTGTCTCACACACATGCATTATTGATATTTTATTAATATGGACCTGACCTCTTTTCCCATTTAGAATGTAATCTCCTTGAGTGGCCATGATTTTTTTAATTAATAAATTTATTTTTTATTTTTAGTTTACAGCACTCAGTTCCACAAGTTTTTGGGTTCCAAATTTTCTCTTCCTCTTACTCCTCCCCCCAGTCCCTCAAGACAGTATGTAATCCAATGTAGGTTCTACATATACCTTCGCATTGAACTTATTTACATGATAGTCCAGTTGTAATGAAGAATTATAACCAATGGAATGAATCATGAGAAAGGAGAAACAAAACCAAAAAAGAGGGAAAAAGAAAGAGAGCGAAAAGTCTGCCTCCGTCTGCATTCAGACTCCATAATTCCTTCTCTGCATGTGCATAGCTTTTTCCATCATGAGTCTTTTGGAACTGTCTTTGACCCTTGCATTGATGATAGGAGTCAAGTTTTATCAAAGTTAGTCCTTACAGATACTGTGTGTCTGTAATCATGTATAATGATCTCCTGGTTCTGCTCCCATTCCAGGTTGTAATGAAGTCTGTCTGCTCCTCATTTCTTATAGCACAATAGTATTCCATTACATTCATATACCACAATTTGTTTAGCCATTCCCCAATTGATGGGCATCCCCTTGATGTCCAATTCTTTGCCACCATAAAAAGAGCTGTTATAAATATTTTTGTACATATGGGTTCCTTTCCCACTTGTATGATCTCTTTGGATTACAGCCCTAGAAGTGGTATTGCTGGGTCAAAGGGTATGCACATTTTTATAGCCCTTTGGACATAGTTCTAAATGTTCCAATTTTCCCACATCCTCTCCAGCATTTATCATTTTCCTGTTTTGTCATGTTAGCCCAATCTGACAGGAGAGATGTGGTACCTAAGAGTTGTATTGATTTGCATTTCTCTAATCAATAGTGATTTGGAGCATTTTTTCATATCCCTATAGATATCTTTAATTTCTTCCTCTGAAAACTTCCTATTCACATTCTTTGACAATTTCTAAATTGGGCAATGACTTGTATTTTTATAAATTTGACTCAGTTCCCTGTATATTTTAGATATGAGGCATTTATCAGAGACACTGGTTGTAAAGATTTTCTCCCAATTTTCTGCTTCCCTCCTAATCTTGGTTGCATTGGCTTTGTTTATACAAAAACTTTTCAATTTAACATAATCAAAATTATTCGTTTTGCATTTTGTGATGCTCTCTGTCTCTTGTTGGGTCATGAATTCTTCCCTTTCCCATGAATCTGACAGGTAAACTATGCCTTGCTCTCCCAAATTGCTTATAGTATCAGCCCTTATTCCTAAATCATGAACCCATTTTGACTTTATTTTGGTCTATGCCCAGTTTCTGCCATACCATTTTCCAATTTTCCCAGCAGTTTTTGTGAAATAGTGAATTCTTAGCCCAGAAGCTGGATTCTTTAGGTTTATCAAAGAGTAGGTTGCTGTAGTCATTGACTACTGTGTCTTATGTGCCCAACCTATTCCACTGATTTACCACTCTGTTTCTTATAAAAAATATAGATAATGTGAATACATGGTTTTTAAGTCAGTATGGGCCCCCATTTCTTTCTGAGACTGACACCGCTGCTCTGGATGCTTTTTTTTAATCTTTTTTTTTTCCTGGACTTGGATCTGTGTTGCCAGTAGCATGGGGTTCTTACTGCTCTACCAGCTTTTTTCATGGGGAAAGGATTGCAATTGCAGAATATGTTCCTGACCCAAAGGTGTCCAGCAGAGGGGGAATAGAGAGAGATTGAGGATACCACGGTTAGTTTGAGATTTAATATTAAGCAGTAATAATTAAGCGTTCTCTTGAGACAGATAATTTAGGGGTGCTTCTACCATTGCCAAGTGACTTGATGCACGAACATTTCCATGAATCCGCATGTGATATGAATCAATCTGGGCATATCACATTTACAGTTTTATTTTAAAAAGCATTCTTGTCCCTCTCAAATATTTCTCTATCCTTCTTTCACTTTAAGCTCCGCCCCCCCCCCCCCCCCCCCCCCCCCGCCCCGTTCCATTCTGATCTTATTATCCTTACTGGAGAGAACACACCTTTTTGAAATTAGAAACAACTTGTGCTATCAAGAAGCAAGTTGAAAAACCTCAGTCATACATTTCCTTGATCTGTTCTTCCTGGCTTCCCACCCATGTTGCATGTTATGGGTGAGTGACGTACTTTATTTCTTTCATTTCGGGAATAAAAGCTTCAAGAAACAGTTGAAAGCACAGTAGGATCGAGAGTTTCCATTAATGTTTAATGGAATTAGAAAACCTGAGAAATAAATTAATGAGCAGGAATATAGAGAGTGTTGTATTTTCTTGCTCATCTCTGGAGTCTTCTTCTATTTGGGGTAAAATGAAAGTAGTGAGAGAATTAGGGCAAAATGGATAATATGGTCTGGAGCCAAAGACTAGAGATAAAGTTCCATTCTTAGTAAGTCTATTTGCTTTCTCATGTGACTCAAGAAAGGCTACATTTGGGTTTCAGTTTTCTAAAAGACAATAAAACTTCACTGGTTCATACCAGTAATATATGACCATCCTAATTCACAACTTACAGTCATTCAAACATGGCATATGTAATACTTATTCATTAAAAGGGTTGAGTTAATTGCTTTCTTTTGCAGTTTTCAGAGACTTTCTTGGGAAAGGAAAGCGCAATTAAAAATTTTTTTTCCGTCTAAGTTAATGGACTTTGATTTACAAGTTCACCAATTAGGTTTTTTAAAAAAATACAGAAGATTGTTGTGTTTGTAATTGTGTAATAGAGGCCTATTATGGCTTATAAATTTTCATGAATTTATCTCATTTTGCCTATTAACTCATTTTCATCTTAATTTCTGAGGGCGTTGAAAAATTGATAATGTTCTATTTCTTTCAAATAGTTTATATTTTTATAAACATAGTTTATATTTTTGTATTATTATTGTTTTGTCTTTTTTATTATTCACTTATTTCTGTCTGTCCCACATTTCTGATGTAGGAATAAAGAGAGAATGACTGTAATGTGCTTTGAGAACATTAAACTAAAATAAGAAATCCCAGAGTCCCATGTTTTATGGGTATTACCAGGAATGGTTCTTATGACCTGTTTCCATGGTGATGACAAGAGTACTGGATGAGTCAAACCCAAGATGGAAATAAAAGGCAATATTTAATTTAGTCTGATCACTAACCATAACTCAAGTTAGCCACCCAAAGGGGCAGAGCGCCCTGGGACACTCATCCCACACACTTGTGGTATAAGTCTATTTGAGAAAAGTCATGTTCCATGTACCTTATATATTCACATTGCCAGTCAGTGGGATTACCACATCTTAATTTAGTGTGTGCTAAAGTGTGTGGGCAAACAGTATGGACAAGAGAGAGCCTTGCTCAAACTTCAGAAGGTAGATCTTGAGTTTAAATATTTGCTTTTTGATAAAAGTAGAACTAAGACAACAGCAGTTAAAGAAACCATGCTAATTTGATTGTTGCCTATTGTTCAGGGCACTGCAGATGATGGGACCGTGGGTACATATCCCCTCTTGCTGGAGCTAGTGCTACCTGCCTGATGAAAGGGAAGGATGGAAGATCGAGTTTTTTTTTTTAATGTAGAGAAGAGAAAGGTCATGGGTGAAGTTCATTTAAGTAGGATATGATAATGGATGCAGACGGGGGGTTGGGAGGTTAAGGCAAAGGTTACCTGGATAGATATCCTGCTGGAATGGGCTGCTCCCTCCTATTTTTATGTTTGCTTTGTCTCCCATTAGAAACTTGAGCAGATCATGGGGCTCATATGATGTTACCTCCCCTTTTCCTCCAAAAGAATCTTTATGGCCCTAAAATAATGGCTCTTAGGTTATATTGGGAGAGAGTTAGATGAACAGTGGTACTTAGATTTGTAATGGAGCCAGGTCACCGAGCACAGGAAGTAATGGCCAGTGAACACAGAACCCCAAGCAAAACCAGGAAAGAGATCAGAGTGAGTTAGAACTTTCATTAGGACTTCATCTCTCCCACCCAACCACTCAGAGAACCATATAGTAAACAAAGCACATAATAAGTACTTAATATATGTATATTTTTCAATGATACATTCATTTATTCATTCAGTCCTCCTGTGTCTTAGGATTTCCCAAGGAACTGATGATACTCATGGTTTAATAGACACTGTTGTAACAGCAGGGGTCAGCAGGGGATTGGAGGAGAATAGAGAAATGCCTGAGAGATTTTGAGCTGATTTGAGCCACCTGGGTATTAGACACTGAAAAGGATGAAAAGAATGGGAAAAGTGAGATTTTGGGGGAAATATGGAAACTCATTACAGCCCTAGAAAACTTGGAGGCATTCTTGATTCTACCATAAACCCTTGGACATGACCCTACATTAGTAGGGTTATATGTATATGTAGTAGGAGGACAGAGGTGAACATAGAACTTAGCAAGAGGCAGACAGAGATTTAGATGGATGGGATATATCTTATGATGGAAAGAGGCTGATGAGAAAATCTGTGCTGCTTGACCACACCCAAATGTGATTGACAGTCCCATATCCACCCTGAGCCATGGAGAGCCCACCAGAGTGCCTGACTGACTTCAGCCTGAGTTAACTCAGGAGCTACTCTCTTCCCACCCCAAGCTTCCCCAACTTTTCTACCACTGCTCTCTTCCCTTTTCCTCTTCCAGGCTAGATACTGACCCTGCCCCACCCCCCTCCTTTCCACTCCTGCCTCAGGGAACCCAGAATCATTCCTCTCTTCCTAACCTTAGGTCCACTCCCTACTTCTCTGTGATGGAGCTAGTCCTCTTCGAGCTTGGGGTCACATGCACTGATCTACCCTAAGGGACTCCTGGGTCTCATCATCTGTCCCACTGCTAAACTCTTATTATCTTCAGAACTTTTTATCCACTTTGTAGCTGAACCCTCATATCTGTAATGTCTTCCCCAGAGAGTGAACTCTTTGAGAACAGGGGCTATCTTTTCCTATTTATATCCCCAGAACTAGCATATAGTACTTAGCACGTAGTAGGTGTTTAATAATTAAAAAAAACCCAAACATTCAGTCCTCCTCTTTCTAGGATTAGAACTTCTCAAGAGACTGATGATACTAGTGGCTTAATAGACACTGTAATAATGACAATGATGAGGTTAAAGAAAAATGATGATGGTAGGGAACCATAGGTTTTTAGGGTTGCTCGAGACCCCAAAACACCGACACGCTGGGTCCTGCCGAATGAATTCGACTCGAGCCTTCTCAGTCAAGGAAAAAGACAAAGTTTATTAAGGATTCACCATAATGGGATGTCTTAAGAAATCTTATCATTTGCGATGCTTGTTTTGACAAGCAGGCCAGATTCAATCTGAGCTAGATTGAATCTGAATGCCTTCATGGAGGCAAGATGAAATTTATATACAGAAAGATTGTGGGAGGGATTGAGGGGTGGTCGAGTAGTCTGGGGTGACTAGAGGAAGGGTTTAGGGAGGGTCTTGAGGAGGAGTCTAAGGAGGATCTTGATGGGACTGTGGTGACTAGAGGTTAAGACTCCAGGAAAAAAGAGAATGGGATTTTGATAGGATTAAGGGTGGTGAGTGGGATGGTGAAGCCCTCTCATGGAATCTGGATCTCCGCCCAGATGAATGGGGGTGGGGACCTTTCAGCCTGGCTCAGGGTTTCTGATTGATAGCTAGGCCTAAGTTTCGAGTTACTAAACTCACCTGAACCATGTCCTCACCAAATAAGTATAAAAGTGTCCTTAAGAATTGTTATTGGCTCAATTAGCGTTTCCTAGTCCCTTGTACCTGGGTTAGGTTTCTCATGAGATTGTGAGCCTCAACTCCACCAGTGAGGGTGAAAGTCACTGGTGGGAGAAGGATGGAACTGCTAAGGTATAAAGTTATGCTCCACTTCCTGTACCCCGCCTCTCCCTACCGATTTCCCATTGGTTCGGAGACTGCCCTTTCTCCTCCGGATAGTAATAAAAATTACTTTCTACTTTCTACATCAGTAGCCTCTGAGTTTAATTTAATTTGGGGGTTTAATTTTTGTCCCATACGGTGGGAAGCAGCTGGGCTAGGCCAGGTAGAGATTTGGGCCTAGTGATAAGGAAGGGCTTATGGCCTCGGGCGAGGCCAGATCTAGTGGGAAGATTCAAGGAGAGTTCAAGGGGGTTGCCAGAGACTGTACTCCAGATTCAAGGGGATTCCCACAGACTCTACCCTCAACAGTAGGAGTCAGCAGGGATTTGGAAGAGAATAGAAAAATGACTGAGATAGATTTTTGAACTATCAAGAGATTTATAAAGTTTTTACTCCAGGAGTCCCCCTCCCCAGAAGTAATTCATCTATCCCTTCTCCATGTTAGAAATTGCAAGAATTTTACCTGGCCATATATGAATTTAGAAAAAAAAAAGATTTTTATTTCACGTCATATTTGATGGGATGACGGCCTCTGTTGGCACAAGCACACCCAAGCTAGGTACAAAGCTCTCTTTATAATACATCCAGATTTGAATTTTGTTCCTTGACCTCCATTGGTCAGTGGTTTTAGGGTTCACTAAACCCCACACCTTGATTACATCTTTTCATTTCACATTTCAATGCCCCCCTCCCTTCTCACCCCCATACTTTATTCTTTATATTTTTAGTTTCCTTTCTGTCTGCATTAGATAGCATGAGAAAAGGATCCCTTTCAATTGCTGAAGAGAATTGATGAAACATGAGTTTGAAGATTCAAATCCAGAATATAAAAGATAAAAGACCCATTATCTAAAACTGAGTCTGGATGGTCTTAACCTTTTGTGATTGACACCTGGCCTGACAGTTCCTTTTGAGATACAGGGACAGGCCTTAGAACAAAGAGTCTCCCTTTTAGATATGCTGATTTTCAAGCAGCCAAACTTTACAACTGCCTCAAAAAGCAGTTTGATTTCCTATAATTAGCCACCAGTATGGCTTCAAATCATATTTTCATATAATCTCTGTGGAAACAAAATTCAATCATGCCTTACATCCATGTAGTTTTTCTACTGATCATCCTATCTGTCTGTTCTTAAGCAGAGGCTGAAGTTGTTTTTGGAGGAGCAGTGAAAGATTTGGGGGTGCATTGGGGACAGAGGAAGGACCCCAGGTTCAAAAATGAAGGAGGGAAGAAAAAGAAGCTGCAAGGAAAGAATATATATCTAGAGAGAAGTAGCTAACACTGAAAGTGTTCTGAATGATACTTTGTGGGAAAGGGTGGAACAAGGGACATAACTACATGAGTGTAGATAAAACCCACATAACACCTGTAGTGCTTACAGGTCCACAAAAGAAGGGGCTCCCAGTTAATGTAGTGAAGATATTTATTGGGGGCAATGGCCTGGAGTGTGAAACCCTTTGAAAAGTTTGGCTCAGAGCCTTGGAATCTAAACACTTAGTAGGAGAACTTTGGAGGGAGAGAAAGGCAGCATAAGCTACATGTGGGAATCTTCAGGACGGGAGGGCTTCCACAAGAAAAGAGTCTTTTGGAATGTGAGGAAATTCCAGTTTTCCTATGGATACTGTGTGGGTCAGAGACCACTACTCACGTTAAAAATAGAGACTGTTCTTGAGAGAAGGCAAAAAGGAATTTTATTACGCCCAAGCAGGGGCGCTTTAATTATGTTTTACACTTATTCAGTCTGAATAAATGGGCACATCCCCTGAACAGAGTACAGGAGAGTACAAAGGACTCAGATGAAGGCCAGATTGGCTTTCCCTGGAATCTCCTGCCAGGCTCTTCATTGGCCAGACACAACCCCCTGACTGCCTACCTCATGCTGTCCTCAAATGGCTTATTTAAGCATGTGTACAAGCCTCTGACCTTTCACCTGACTGACCTGAGGCCTGGTTTCTGCTAGATCAGAGCTCTGATTGGAAGTAGTTCCAATCAGTCACCTTACTTACATTCTGCTAAAGCTGGGGTGGGGGAGGGGGAGAGGGACACCTTCAACTCTGTGGAAACAAAACTCTTTCCCCCATCTCTTACAATACTAATCCTGTTAGCCAGGACTCTAGAGACTCCTGATATTCTCTAAGGAGATATTTTCCCTTTCGGACACTAGAGTGTCCTTATAAGGAACAACTGAACCCCAGATAGAAGATAGAAAGGAAGGTGAAGCAAAACTTAAGGTTAAGGAGGAGCGGGTCTTACCTTTGACTTCTATGGCAATGAGAGACGGTGGTAGCCCCAGGTCCAATGTGAAGCAAAGAGTGGATTTCCAATGAGTTTGTTCTGCAAAATCTGGCTAATGATGCTGTCTCCTGGGATAGAATCTAAAACTCATTTCACCTCTTCCCCAACTTTCTTAGAGAACTTGGATGAAAAGATACTACAAAACTTTGAATTTTTACCCTGGCTATATTTTTTTATATAATTTATTTTTTTTTCTAGAATCTAGCCTGTGTCTTTGAAAAGCCCTGAAGAAGTAGACTTTCCAGGATCCTCAATTCTGGGGTCTCTGACTCAGGCCACTCAGAGTTAACTATGGTATGATCTAATAACTGAGATTTTCCTCTCTGTGGAGGTAACTACCACGTCTATGTTCTTTTCTGAATAAGACTACAAATTCCTCTATGCCTTATAACCATATCTTTGGTAAAATTTGATCTCTGTTCTTCACTTCCACAACAGGGCTACTATCCTGTTATGGACTCTATGAGTGACTGATAAAAATTCATTGAATTTTGAGGAACATGGGTAAGACAAAGGGTGAGAAAAAACAATGTAAGTCAACACCAGGAATAATTCCTTTGAGGTTTGGGAGCAGCAGCAGGATCTAATTCTTACGTGGTAGCTAAAATGATGGAGGAATTCCTGGATTTGACTTATTTGAAATCTTCCTGCCTTTGATACAAGAATTCTGGGTATGAGTCCTATTTTGAAGTGAGGGCAAGGACTTGCTCCATTCTTTTTAAACTTCCTTGGGTGGCTAGTCCATGGTATTGCCACGCTCTTTCCATGCCCTCCAAACCCACCCCTGGATTCCTCATCCCATATAGGGGACATTTAAATTAAGCAGGTTATTCTGGGAAACCTTGAGAAGCTACATGGGAATCTAAGAGTGGTTATATAGAATGCTTACAGATTCCTGGTAGGGAGATGAGAAAATCCAGCCAGGAACACAGTATTCCAACCGGCAATGCAATAAGAAAACATAATTCCTTATCATATGATAATCAGGGCAGAGAGTTTCAAGTTTGTCTTTGCAACCCCAGTATATAGTAGGCTAGTGTCTGAGATGTAGTACATGCTTAATAAATGTTTGCTGATCAATTGATTGGCACCTCTAAGTCTATAAATGCCTTTCTTCTTGTAATGCTACCCTGCCATCAGGGATATTAAGAGCATAGGGATGCATTATCTCTGGGTTGTAGAGTGAGAGGACATAACAGCAAGAAAGTCAAAGATAGATATACCCAAGAAAAATTCTGCATGAATTTCTCTTAGAGGGAAGTTAACTTGCTAGAGAATGACTTTAGGACATCTACTTTACATGATTGTTTTGAGGATCCAACGAAATAACATGCAAAATACTTTGTTAACCTTAAAGTACTCTATAATTACAACTATTATTAAAGGACACCGAAGGCCATCTAATTATGCATGGATGGGGCCAGAGTATGGAAGCAGTGCATAGGAAGTGGGCTGATTGCATTATAGTTGGAAGATGAGGCACTGATCATCTTATTGCTGGGGATTTGAATGGGACTGGAAGAAGTTAGGGAAGAATATTAGGTCTCAATGGTCCTTAAAGGAGTTAGATGGGACAGAAACGTAGATCCTGGGAGTCAACAAGTCTTACCACCAACTTTCTGGCAACAGGGCAGGTCAGCACAGGAGGCAGAAGTAGAATGAGGAAGCATCAATTTGTGGAGCAAAGAGGAAAATCTCAGTTAGTAGATCATACCATAGTGTAAGAAATGGGAGGAGGAGTTTTGTTTCCACAGAACGAAAGGTATGCTTCCCCGCCCTCCCCCACCCCAGCTTTAGCAGAGACCAGGCCTCAAGGTTGGTCAGGTGAGAGGTCAGAGGCTTGTACACACGTGCATGCTTTTTGAGAAGGCAGTCTGGGGAATTAGAGAGGCCAAACCCACTTGAACCACTTCAAGCTTATCTAGGGTCTGGTCTTGATCAAGAATCCAGGCCTACTGATTTGCATAATTTGCATATGTTAAAGAGGGAAAGTAGGGGAAGTAAAAGAATATAGTTTAATCCTAAACTGAGACAAGGAAAATCTAATTAACTTCACTTTTGCTTCTGTATCCTTATTATCCTACCTGTATAAATTGTATAACCTAGGAAAACTGTAAAAAAAAAAAGATTGTAAACTAACTGTAACTCTAGCAGGAGTGGAGGGAATGGTTACCCCTGTTCCTGCAGCTGTGTCAGTGTGAGTGTTCCAGTGAGCACTATACCCACTCTCCTGAGGATCATAATAAATACCTTCCTCTGCCCACTCTGGTCCTGAGTTCTTTGGGTGAGAATGGGCAAATCACATGGATCTTCCTAAGGTCAAGTAAAGGGAAGCAATGGGCAGCAGCAACTCCTCCCGGGCTTACTCTCAGATCTTGCCTTGGGGTGTCCTATGATCCCCACTGCGGTGTTAAGAGGGCTACCACTCCTGATTCCCTTGGGGAACCCTATGGTCTGCACAGCCTTCTTAAGGGGACATCACTTGGGACTTCCAGCCCTGTCTCAGGAGCCTTGTTATCTCACTGCTGTTCTAAAAGGGGCCATCACTTGGGTCCTCCTAGGGTCTGACCCTAGAAAGCCCTGTGATCCCCACAGATTAAGGGTGGGGGCTACCACTTGGTCTTCCTCTGGGAGTCCTGCGGTCTGTCCAGCCTTCCCTAGGGATTATCACAGGGTTCTTCCTCAGGACTTTGGCCCTGCTAGGAAGTCCAGTGATCCCCAAAACCATGTTTCTAACAATAGTTAACCCTGAGTGGCCTGAGGCAGAGACCCCAGAACTGAGGATCCTGGAAAGTTCACTCCCTCATGGCTTCTCAAGGACACAGGCTAGATTCTAGAAGAACTAATGTCCCAGGCTCAAGACCTAGAATTACAGATTCTCAGCAGGTCATAATGAGTTTTGCCAATTTGGTGAAATTAGAAAGTAATAGAAATGAAGAAGAGAAAACAGGACATAGGCAATGAGCCTTTAGTGATACCCACCAGCCAATTCCTTCTAGCCTTGGAGATCTTCTGGAAATACTTAAGACTCCCATTGGGACCTAGAGACTATGACAGTATTGTCTCCTCCAGGATACTGACAATTCTATGTACTTGGCTTTAATGGTTCTCAACAGGAAAGATTAAATTTTGTGCTCTAGGTAGGTTCCCTCCCATCTCTTACTGATATTATCTTCTCTATGACCATTAATAATGGCCCTAGAGACTATCATGGATATATTGGGTTCTAGGTATAGGACTCCTTTAGCATAATCTACATCTACAAATTCTCTTCCATCTCTAGACAACGTACTACGAGACTCAATGCATGACTGCCCCTGTGTGTTGTTTCATCATGTACACTGAGCATCATAGAAATGAAAGACAGAAATAACTAGTCAGATTTTCCTTTGCTGTACTGTAAGTCATGCCTAGTTCTTTGTTTCCCAGGATTCCGACAAACACTGAACGTTTTAGTGACCAAATGCCAGCCATTAGGGAAAAATAAATAACACTTGTTATCTCTGTTTTTTTTTTCATCTTTTCTGAAAGATTTGCAGGGTCAATAGTTCCTCTGGTAGGGTTGCATAGGAACCAGAAGGAAAATGTGTGTATGAACAGGATCTGTACTCATGCAGCTCTAGATACAAGCCAAGAAGTAACATTTCATGGGGACCTCAGAACACAGACCCAGATGGAAGCAAGAAAAGACATCTTTTTAAAAGTTATTTTTTATGGTAATCTTGACTATAAATCTTACCCTCTTGGCTAAATCTAATGACTTTTTCCAATTAAAAACCACTCTACTCCTTGAGATTCTTTCTACCCTCAACTTTTATAACAATGCTTTCTTGGCCTTTTTTCAGACTTCCATCCTCAGTTTCTTCTTTCTCTCATTACCTGAAAATAATTCAAAAATCAGAAATGCAGAAGAGAAAGCAGAACATAGGAAATGATTTTTTAGCAATACATTAAGGAATACCCATCAGCCAATTCCCATCAGCTCTGGAGATTCTCTGTCAGTACTTAATATTCCCACTGAGACCTTGAGGCTGTCACAGTTGGTACAATTTTCTTTAGGATACTAAAAAACTCTATGTGCTTGGCTCTAAATGGTTCCCAACAGGAAAGTTTAAATTCTCTCCTTTAGGTAAACTTGAGATTGATTGTAACAACTCTATGTACTTGGCTTTAATGTTTTAATGTTGTTAAAGGCTCTCTGAGGGCCTTTATCTGCTTATATAGTTTAAATTACTACCTGTATGCCTCAAATCAACTCCCAAATCAATTAATACAGTTCCTATATCCTGTTGCCTATAGCATAGAACATGTCCATTTAGATATTTAAAATTTGACTTGCCTCATACTGATCATGCTGTCTTTCCTCAACTCCTTTTTGTCAAATAGTGTCCTGTGTTGGGACACTTCAGTACGTAAGGAAGATATCCTCCATATGTCATGACATCCTGAATTTCCTCACTTCTTTTTGCCAAATTTTAGCTGGAAGAGTGAAAGGGGGAAGCTGAAAATGGTGGTGACCAAGAGTGGTTAGGGCATGTATATGTAAGAATGTGGTTTGATGGTTGGACATGTGGATGAATGAATAGCTGGAAGCCTCTGCAGACCTCAGATTTTTTTCCCAGCAAGTCTGTAAGTATATCCCATACTGAAAAAAAAATCAGGGATATCACATGCTAGGAAAGAAAAAAAATTCATCTCCTCTTAATTTTATTATTATTGGTGGTGGCCCAACATCTTCTCAGTCCTGCAGACTTTGAAAAATCAAGTCATTTTAAACTCTCTTTTCTACCCTCAAAGTCATTCTGTCATTGTGTTCTTGTTCCCTCATAGCTTCCCTTAGATCTCTTCCTGGTCTGTCTATCTCATCTCTATTCACAGAGCTTCTCTGTCTCCTCTTTGCTTTTAGGATAAATAAAAATGTCTCTCTTTGATATTTAAAGACCTTCACAGTTTGACTCCAGCTTATGTCTCCATGCTGATTGCACATTACAACCCTCATGTACTCTGGTTTTTTTCCAGCCAGAATGGCTTACTTGCTGTCCCCTGTGGGTGACATTCCACCTAGATACCAATGGACAGACTCCCTTGCATAGAATGCTCTCCCCTTACCACTGCTTCTTGGAACATTTAGCTCTCTCTTCGAGGCTCTTTGAGGGGAGGGACCATTTCATTTTTGTCTTTTTTCTAGAGCCTAGCACAATCCTTGGCAAATTTTATTCCCTTTGTAAATGCTTGTTGATTGAATGATCTGTATTTCTAATGCTTGGCATAATGCCTGGTATAGAGTAAAAGCTTAACCCTTGTTAAATTGAAGTCCATTGGCAACAATGGGGAACAATGACCTAGTTTTATATGTGTACCACGATTGGCCAACGGGGCCATGTTTCTATAAGTATACACAGAGTGCAATTCCCTATGTGGAAGAGGCTAGGGACCCCATTTCCCCAAGAGTTGTGATGACATGTAATAGAAGTGCCTTGGAAGGACTGCAACATGTGTGGACATCTTTAAAATTGATTCTTTGGTGAGGAAGAGCTTTCTTGCTTGGTTTGGGATGCATTCAAAAGGTCTGGCCAAACAGAACCTCAGCTGAATCCTTCTTTCTAGAGCGCTTTCTGTGAGGTAACACTATAAAGGGGGAGACCCTCTCCCCAATGAAGGCTGACATATGGCTTTGTCAAAATAGGCCTTGGTTCTTTGCTCAAAGTTCTTTTATTTTCAGTGAAGGAGATGAATCTGGAGGCTGCAACCTTGTGAGTTTCAAAAGGTCAGGAGAATAGATCACCTGAGGTCCAGGACTTAAGAACAATTACATGCCTATTTTTGTAGCCAGCCCAATATCGATGTTCTGAGGCCTTTAGGACCTAGCTTTAGCTGAGACAAAGACACATCCTGAAGTGATGGTGCATAAGGACATGAACATAGTGGGACCAATGCTATGTAGAAACTATCTTAAGTCTGAGCCCATTCTGTAAAGAGACCAAAGTGTTATAAGGGGAGAGAATGTGCCCTGGAGGTCTTGGTGGGGCGGGGGGGAGGGGGAAACTGTGTCTTTCTGGTTTTTTTTTTTTTTTGCCATATCTTCAAGGTAAATTATCCCTTTATAAAGTGATGCTAGTTAGTACAGGAGGTGGAAGAAGAGTGGAAAAATAGAAGTCAAATTACAAAGGACTTTAAAAGCCAAATAGAAGATTTTACATTTGATTCTAGAAGAAAGAGGGAGCCACTGGAGTTTGTTGACCAGTGGGGAGGGTGAGGTAGTCAGACCTGTAGTTTAGTAAGATTCCTTTGATAGATGAATGTAGTATGGACTGGAGCAGGGAGAGACTTGAGGCAGTGGCACTAAATCAGCAGTCTGTTGCAATAGTCCAGATGACAGTGTCAGAGGAGAGGAGAGGGCATATAGGAGACATATTATGAAGTAGAATAACAGGACTTGGTGTCTGATTGGATATGGGAGGCTAGAGAGAGTGAAGGGTTGAGGATGGCATCTAGTTTGTGAGTCTGGGTGAGTGGGAGGATGGTGGTACCCTCAAAAGGAATAGAAAGTTTCTGAAGAGGGCAGGGTTATAGAGGAAAGATCATAGGAGTATGTGTAAGTGGTAGAGAAGAAGATAGGGAGAGACTGAAGATTAGTGAGAGAGTAGGAATGATAGAGAGTGCAATCTTCTGGAGAAGAAGGGGTGGAATGAAATCACAGCTATTCTTGGTGAGAAGGACCACTTTTTCTGTGTGGCTGGGTGAAGGAGAGAGTGGGGCAAGGCATCTATCTGAGTAATGTCAGATGAGGAGGAGGGCAGAAGACAGGGTTCTCCATGAATGGCCTCAAGTTTTTCAGTGAAATAGGAGACAAAGTTCCTAGCTGAAAGAAGTTGGGAAGGGGAGACAATCATGGGAGGTTTGAGGAAGGCTGAAAAGGTTTGGGAAAGCCACTCCTATGAGTGCAATAGTAAATCAATTGTTGTTCAGTCTTTTTTTTTTCAGTTGTGTCTGACTCTTCATGACCCCATTTGAGGTTTTCTTGGTAAAGATGCTGGAGTGGTTTGCCATTTCCTTCTCTAGTTCAATTTACAGATGAGAAAACTGAGGCAAACAGGGTTAAATGACTTGCTCAGGGTCACACAGCTAGTAAGTGTCTCAGGCTAGATTTGAATTCAGGCAGATGAGTCTTCCTGATTCGAGACCCAGTACTCTATCCACTGTACCACCTAGCTTCACCTCCACCCCCAATCCCCTCCAACTCCCCCTAGTAAATCAATTAAGAAGGTGTGAAAAATTGCTTTGCCCCAGTGAGGGCCAAATTGTGGTTATATAATATAAATGTGTACTGGACTCAGTATGATTTCAAGATTCTCCAGCTTCATCATCAGCAGGTGAGTAGGAGTGAAGGTAACAGATGGTGACGGTAATCCAAGGCTGGGGTTTAGCAGGACAATATGGGCAATAGGATTAGGGGGCAAGGGACTCAAGAGATGAAGGGCATTGGCTTGAGATAGGGAAAGAGTATAGCTCTTTTATGGGTGATGGCCTGGAAAAGAACTGAGGGGTAGAGGCATTGGAGGTCACAGCGAGGATGAAGAACAGGTGTGGGATTGTAAGGCAGAAGGAAAGACAGAATAATGAGAGATTATGATCTGATAAAGGAAAATTGTCTTACATCTTTTTGCTTTGTTTTCTTTTCCTTAGCATATGTACATTTCTGTGTCTTTTATACTCAATCATGTTCTAACTCTCCCCTTTGATTATAATGTTCTTGAGAGCAAAGACTGTTTTCTATTTCCTTTGCATTTTCCCCTTGCCAGGACCGCCCTCCTCCCTGAACCCAAGAATTGGTAGACTACATCTAGCCAATGCTCAGCAAATGCCACCATCTGGCAGGGTCACCTTTGCTTTGTAGCATGAGCCCTGATGGCAGCATTTTCGTGGGCCTTCAGCCTAGATTAGAAAGTATTCTCTGCACTCTGTCCAGTTCATATACCATTAAGGCCCTTTGTTTAATATTTTAGTTCACAGAATCATAGACATTTGGAATTACAAGGGATCTTAGTGGCCATCTATTCCAACCCATATACAAAATGAATCCCTACAATAAGATAGCCCCCAAAAGAAGTCACCTTGCTTCTACTTGAAGACCTCCATGATGGAGAACCTACTACTTTCCAAGGAAACCCATCCTACTTTTGGACAGCTCTCATTGCTAAGACTTTTTTTCTTTTGGATTTCAAGCCTAAATTTGTTTCTTTGAAATTTCCAACCAAAGTTTCTGGTTTCTTCTCTTTCTTTCTATTTGACCTTTTTGGTACTGGTTAACATTGTATCTTCATCCAGAACCTAGAAGTCAATTTTGCAAATTATTGAGAGCTTTAGCAAAGATTTGATGGAATAGAAGGTTAAAGCTATTAAACTATGGATTTAATTAGTCTGTATTATGTACTGGCTATCCCCCATTACCACTGCTGTTGGTGATGAGGAAATGACTTGGAAGCACAAAAAGAAGAAAAGCCACCTGGTAGGACCTTGCCCTGTGACTTTACTATCCCTCTCTCTGTGTGTGTGCGCATGTGCCTGCGGGAGGTGGGGTGTCACATCTGTCACAGTAGGCAGAAGTGATCAACAGCAATGGTTTTTCACCCCTAGCTTGCTCAGAGGTATAACCCAGCACATTTGCCTTTCAGAGGCAAAAATGGACGGATCACAAAAATTCTGAGATGGAGAGCAGTAGAGAAATGAATTGGCTGACCTCAGCAACTAGAAAATCACCTTCAACTCAGTACAGATGTCATGTTTAATCGAACTCTTAAATACCAGCTAACCTTTCTACCTCACCTATCTCTCCCCCACCCCCTGCACGTTGTATCTCTTAACCCTCCTGCCCTAAGTCTGCTGGAACCCAAAAATCTTACCTCCACCTTGAATATTGAAAAGAATAACCAGTCAAGTAGTAGATCCCAGCATCAAGTAGAGAGAAAACAGGGAAGGGGGATAAGAAGAAAGACAAATATCAGTTAATGAGCAACTTTGCCATTCTTAGGCCAAAGATCATTATGACTATATCCCTTATACCCCAACATGTCTCAGCATAAGGAGATATATTCAGAGCAATTGTCTGGGTTATGAGGATGTGTGTGTTTGTGTGTGAGAGTGTATGTGTGCGGGTATGCACATGAATAGATGGATGGGCTTACAAGAAATGAAGAGCCATAAGCATCATAATGGAGATATTCTGATCTCTTTTCTAGGGTAACGTCCGGTTCTGTTGGACAGGTTCATATCTGCAAAGGGAGGGGATATGACCTCCTAGTTCTGGGTTTGTAATCAGAGGACCCGTGTTTCATTCTTGACTCTATTGCTACCTATGAGTGTGACTCTGGGAAAGCCAGCTAACCTTTGTGGGCTTCAGTGTGCTCATCTGTAAGATGAAGTGGAATATAAATGATGTCTTAAGGTCTTTTTCTGGTTTAGAGCATCCCACGATGCCGGATCAAATACTATGGAAATTCTAAATATCCTCAGAAAAAATAAAATAAAAGGCCAACATTACTGAAAAGTCACTGTCTGAAAGTTTTTAAAAGTCTAAACAGCCGGCAGATGTGTAAACAGAGAGAAGGGCAATGGGGGAATTCAGAAGGGCGGAGATTTCCTGAGAGGCTCCTTATGGGATCTCTATTTCCATCCATATCTTTAATTTCTGGCTGCGCAGAATAACAAAGATAGGGAGGGAAGTAACAAGGATTGGAGAAGATACTAAACGTGCCTGGCCATAAGATCTGTGGTTAGAGTCAACTCATTACATAGTGAGTAAAGGTAGAGTGAGGCATAATGGATACGGAGGGTATTGGTAATCCTTCTTACCTCTGACTTTTGTTTTGGAGGGGGGGAAGGCAAGGCAATTGGGGTTAAATGACTTGCCCAAGGTCACACAGCTAGTAAGTGTGTCAAGTGTCTGAGGCTGGATTTGAACTCAGGCCCTCCTGACTCCAGGGCCTGTGCTCTACTCACTGCACCACTTAGCTGCCCTTCTCACCTCCAACTTGCAGATGATCCCAATGACTAACATAGGAAGCAGCAGCCGAAGGGCCCAAATCCCAGCGTGGAACAGAGAAGGAAGTCCAGGTTAGTCAGGTATTAACCACAATTCTAACCATCTCCAGCTCTTGGAGATGGAAACTAGGAAACCAAGCTAGATTCAGCCCCGTTATGCCCAAGGGCTTTCTGTCCTTTCTTGTGGTAGGTAAATCTGTGTTCATTGTAGGAAGACATCTTATTCCTTCATTTTTAGGGTTAATTATCTGAAAAAATATTCCTAGATTTATCTTTCTTTCCAACATTTGTTTTTACAAAAAATTATCATCTGCTGGATAATGTACAATGCTAGATATTGGGTGGGGGTGGATACAAAGACACAGGTCCTGCCCTCAAGGTGCTCACAACCTGGATGCAGAGATGGAAGAGATAGCATGTAATTCTACTACATTTTAGAATAAAATGTCAATTCAAGAAACAATGATAAATCATAGCTTCCAGAAAGTGAGGGTATGTTGCAACTGTATTTAGAGTTTGTTCAAGTCTTGAACTTCATGATGGCTTTACAGTAAGTTCTCAATATGAATGCTTGTTCTGATTAGTTTGATTTTCAGGTTAAGGTGAATAATTCATCCTACATGATATATTCAATCACTGTTGTAGAAAATCATTAAGAAATATATGAATTAGAATAGAATAGCTGATGGGGAAGCTAGGTGGCACAGTATTTATACGGCTGCACCTGGAAGTCAGGAAGACTCATCTTCCTGATTTCAAATCTGGCCTCAGATACTTATAAGCTATGTGACCCTGGGCAAGTCATTTAACCTCAGTTAATGCCTCAGTTTCCTCATCTGTCAAATGATCTTGAGAAGAAAATGGAAAACCACTCCAGTATCTTTGCCAAGAAAATTCCAAATGGGGTCATGAAGAGTCAGACATGACTGAAATGAATGAACAACGAAATATGTATATATGTGTATATATACACGCATACATGTGTATATATGTATGTATGTGTATGTATAAATTTATCCTTCCTGGAATACTCTTCTCATTTCCTTACGTATCCAAAATCTACCCATCATTTAAGGCCTGGCTCATTCGATACAGCTTCCTCAAACCTTTTTCTGACCACTCTAACATAAGGGATCCATTCCACCAATGAATCCTTTGCACTCATTTGATCATCAATCACATATTACCTTGCAACTTTTCATCTCTTGTCTTGTTTTCTACCAAGATTATTGTCTCCTCAAATACGTGGTAAGTTTCTTGAGGGCAAATACATCTTTGTGTCTTCCATAGTCCCTAGAACAGTGCTCCTGCTTCTGGGAGGCTCTGCATGAGAATGTGTTAAGTGAATGAATATTCCTGTTCATCATTGAAACATCTCATCACATTTGGATGAATTCTTTTTAGGATGAGTTCTGAGCTTCAAAATAGGTAGCAGGTCAACCAGTCAATCAAACAAGCATTTATTGAGCAACAGAATGCACCAGGTACTGTGCTAAGAGCCAGGGGCATGCACACACACCCACCCACCCACCCACACACACACACACACACACACACACACAGAGGCAAATAGGGGCCTTGATTTTGAAATGCTCACAGTCTAATGGGGCAGGGGGATGTAACAGTAAGACAATAATAACAATGTAGATGATAATTGTCAGAGTGCCTATGTAGTTCTGTATTGCAAAGTATATGAGACTCTCAACATAGAAGGTAGAAGAATTAAACCATTTATTCAGACACCAGAGAACCAGGTCCCACAAACCATTTATCCAGTCTATCAGAGCAGTAAAACATTCCATACACAATATCACAACATGGAGCCTCGCCATCCCAAAACCTCTCTGACCCCCTGCTGGGGTCTTCCCCAAAACAAACTCACAGTACAGCTAAGTCAGCCTGTTCAGTTCTAACAATCACGAGGGTGGCCCTTAGCAGCCATAACATCTCTTTCCCTCTCTCCCTCTCTCTCTGTCTCTCTCTCTCTCTCACTCCATTTCCTGTGACATAACTTCCTTTTCCTGTCAGGAAGCTCCTCCCACCACATGTCTGATGCTTCCTATGATGTAAGCAGGTCACATGGTCTATTAATGGGTGGGAAATTTCTTCAAATCCAATTTGATACTACAGGGGACAACATGAAAACAACTATGAACAGACAAACCATATACTGGATAAATTGGAGATAACGAATAGAGGGAAGGGACTAGGATTAAGAAGGATCAGAAAAGGTTTTATGAAGAAAGTAGGATTTTAGCTGGGACTTGAAGGAAGCCAGGGAAGCCAGGAAGCAGAAATGGGCAGGAAGAGAATTCCAGGCATGGGGAACAGCCAGTGAAAATGCCCAGATTTACAAGATGGAGTTTCCTGTGTGAGGAACAGCAAGGAGACTAGAATCACTGGATCTCAGAGTACCTGGGATTGTAGGATGGAGAATGAGGTATAAGAAGACTGGAAATGTTTCTGTGCAGGGATTAATCAGGGAACTTTCTATGGGAAGCTATGTATCAAGAGATGTATATTTGAATGCACTTGACTTAGAAGGTTAGGAGGGGACTATGACCTCTGGCCATTCAACTACTGAACTGTAAGTTTCTTGAAGGCCAGCTATTTTTTGTGCTTATATTTTCATGCCATATCCCCCACTCCATTATTTACTTATTCAGTAAATAAGTACTTATTTAGATTCAATTCAACAGCATTTATTAAGCACCTACTGTGTTCTAAACTTTGTGCTGGGGGGTACAAAGATAAAGGTAAAATAAGCTCTGTCTTCAGGGAGCTTGGACTCATTCCTTGATGAATAAAAAACTCTCATGCCATCAAACTCTGCTTCTTCCAAAGATTCTGATTCACTCTTCAAAGCCATTTTCCAGCCTCTACTGACTGCTCCCTTTTGACCATCCCCCTCAAACCAACACTGAAAGTCACACTCACCCTACCTCTACCTTCCACTGTGCTCTTTGGGATATTCATCGATAACAAACTTGCTTTTATCTTAAACCGTTTCCTTTCTCACTCTTTCCATTTTCTGGTACTTGGATCTGACTCCTTCCTGAAGAGATAGCTTCTATAGATGCCCTTTCCAACACTGGTTTCACTCTTGTTCACATTCCCCAATAACTCCTCCCTTTCCACACACACTAGTTGAAGTGGGGGTAGTAGAAGTACTTTTTTTCATATTTTATTATTTAATATTTTAGTTTTCAACATTGATTTCCACAAGATTTTGAGTTACAAATTTTCTCTCCATTTCTGCCCTGCCCCCAGTCCAAGATGGCATATATTCTGATTGCCCCATTCCCTAGTCAGCCCTCCCTTCTGTCACCCCACTCCCCTCCACCATTCCCTTGCCCCTTACTTTCTTGTAGGGCAGGATAGATTTCTATGCCCTATTCTCTATATATCTTATTTCCCAGTTGCATGCAAAACCAACTTTTTTTTTGAGCATCTGCCTTTAAAACTTAGAGTTCCAAATTCTCTCCCCTCTTCCCTTCCCACCCACCCTACCTAAGAAGGCAAGAAATTCAACATAAGCCGCACATGTATCATTATGTAAAATGCTTCCACAATAATCATGTTGTGAAAGACTAACTTTATTTCCCTCCATCCTATCCTATCCCCCTTTATCCAATTTTCTCCCTTGACCCTGTTCCTTTTCCAAAGTGTTTGCTTTTGATTACCTCCTCCCTCTATCTGCCCTCCCTTCTTTCATCCCCCCTCTCTTATCCCCTTCCCCCTACTTTCCTGTGGGGTAAGATGCCCAATTGAGTGTGTATGTTATTCCTTTCTCAAGTCAAATCCAATGAGAGCAAGATTCACTCATTCCCCCTCACCTGCCCCCTCTTCCCTTCCTACAGAACTGCTTTTTCTTCCTTCTTTTATGTGAGATAATTTACCTCATTCTATCTCTCCCTTTCTCCCTCTCTCAATATATTCCTCTCTCACCCTTTAATTTAATTTAATTTTTTAAATATTATCCCTTCATATTCAACTGACCCTGATTTCAGTGGGAGAAGACAGAGAACAGGGACAAGGCAACAACTGAGTCCTTTCCTTGCGCTCTTACTAAAAGTCTAAAAGAAATCCTGGAGATTTGTCCAGTTTTTGTTTTGTTTTGTTTCTTTGACATTGGTCTAAGGGGGCCCAGAGGAAAAAGCATCTATTACTAACTGAAAATCCTCAATATTCATGATCTTTGGAAGCTGCTATTGGCCTGTCCATCCTTTGAACTTTCCAATGGCAGTATCCCCACCCCCACCCCCAGTTCCATTCCAGTAGCAAACACAGCTCTGACCCAGTCAGACCCTGGGTAGGCCTAGTAAGGAATGGTACTTACGGATGCCTGTGACAGAACCAGAGAGGAGCCAACAGCCAAACTGGTGTTTAGTTCATGACAGAGAGAAACCAGAATGTGTTAGTCAGTACAAATAAAGATATAACAATTGGCACCTTTAAGTCCTCCACACTATAGGAATTTCTACTAGTTAGAAAACAGCTGAATTCTGGATGGGATGAAAGGCAGCAGCTATATAAGGCAGCAGTCTTGTGGAAAGAACTGCAATGGATTGAGATATTAGAAAAGTTGAGTTCACATCTGGGCTCTGCCACCTCCTAGCTGTGTGACTTGTGAGGACCACTGACTCTTTCTGAGCCTCCACCCCATATCCAATAATGGAGATGATGATACTTGTATTGATGCCTCATAGCTCATAGGCTCACAGATTTAGAAAGAGAAAGGAGCTTTGAGGATATCTGTTCCAAGCCTGTCATTTTGCTGATGAGGAGCCTGGAATCCAAAGTGGTTAAATAACTTCCTCAAAGTCACAGCGCTAGTAAATGTTTGAGGTAGGATTCTGTACCAGTAAGGAGGCCATAATAACAATGTAGATGATAATTGTCAGAATGCCTATGTGGTTCTCTATCACAAAGTATATGAGACTCTCCACATAGAAGGTAGAAAAAGTAAACCATTTATTCAGACACCAGAGAACCAGATCCCACAAGCCATTTATCCAGTCTATCACAGCAGTAAAACATTCCACACACAATATCACCACCTGGAGCCTCGCCATCCCAAAACCTCTCTGACCCCCTGCTGGGGTCTTCCCAAAGACAAACTCACAGTACAGCTAAGTCAGCCTGTTCAGTTCTAACAATCATGAGGGCGGCCATTAGTAGTCATTAGCAGCCATAATTGCTCTCTCTCTCTCTCTCTCTCTTTCTGTCTCTCTCCCTCTCCATTTCCTGTGACATAACTTCCTTTTCCTGTCAGGAAGCTCCTCCCACCACATATGTCTTGGGCTTCCTGTAACGTAAGCAGGTCACATGGTCTATTAATGGGTGGAAAAGATTTTCAAATCCAAATTGCTACTACAGATTCAGACCCAGGTATCCCTGACTCCAGTGAGGCAGAATGCCTTAGGCTCAGGCCTCTGCTTTGAGACATCCTGGTTGTGTGATCCAAACTCTTCAGTGCCCAGGATGATTCTCTAAGAGTATAAGCTGCAATGGTAGAGGAAATTTCCTAAAGTTTCTAACTCCTTTGGCGCCACCATATTATTCAACAACAGAAACAGATGTGGTTTCATCAATGGAAAAGATGATACATTATCGTCAGCCTTGCAACTTCAAGGACCACTTAGCTTTTCCATCTGACTTATAACTCAGAGCTGTTAAATATGTTTTCCTTCCCCATTACACTCTGAACTCCTCGAGAGTGGGACATGTCTTAGATTTCTACTTGTATCCCTAGCCCTTAGCTCAATACTTTGCATATAGTAAGTGCTTAATCGATGCTATTCCTTTTATTCCTTTATTCCATACACTGCTGCTGGTTTCTCCTTCTCCTTTCCATTTGGGTCTTTTAATCCTCATTAGCAATTCTACCCAGAGCCTAGAAGCCATTTCTGAAAATTGTCAATGACTCTGGCAAAAGTTTGGTAGGGGAAGAGGATGAAGTTTTCTGAACTTCTATGGATTGAATTAATCCTTGTTATTTCTTGCTTATTCTCTATTACCATTATTGTGGATGATGGGGAAATGAGAAGGTCAAATACAAAGGGTTGGTCAACCTCAGCACCTAATGACTTCCAATGAATAAATGTATATTGAATTTTATTGAGCTCTAAAAAACAGTTAATCTTTATACCTTGCCTAATCCCCCTGGCAGTGGTATGGCACTCTGACCTCCTGCCCCAAGTCCTTTGGAACCCCCAAATCTTACCTCCACCTTGAGTGTTGAAAGGAATGAGTCAGTCAAAGAGTAGATCCCAGTACAAAGCAGAGGGAAAATGGGGAAAAGGGATGGGGAGAAAGAAAGGTATCAGTTAATGGGTAACTTATTCTTAGGTCAAAGATCATTATGACAATGTCCCCTATACCCATAAATGTCTTAGCATACATAGATATAGTTAGAGAAACTGTCTGGGTAAGGGGGATGAGTGTGTGTATGTGTGTGTGTGTGTGTGTGTGTTTATGTGTTTGTACATGGATGGGTTTGGGAGTAGGAAATGAAAAGGCATGGCTACCATAATGAAGATTTTCTGATTTCTCTTTTTCCAGGGAGGGACCATAGGGTGATGCCATAGCACAAGGTTATGATGGGGTGCTTGGGTGCTTGTGTTTGGACCCTATTTCTAACAGTCTCTGCTTGGGTACCTGTGCCTGAACCCCAATTCCAAAATCACATCTCTCCCTAGCTTCAAAGCATTGGTCCTAGCAGATTCTCTCCAGTTCAAGGGCAGCATGCCTTAGCAAAACACTTATCTCTCCTCCTGATACTGTGGCTAGCTGAACCTGTAGAATTTATTAGTTTAGACTCCCTGTGTATTGCTAATTGGCTATGTACTGGGACATAACAATATTTACTGCCTACTGACCTTACTGATATGTATCCTAGACATAGTCAAATGTATACTCCCTTATATTAATCTTGACTAACAAGACACTTGACGGAAGCAAGCTGGATATCTTCAGCTAGCCCTGACCATTGGCTGACTTAGTGATGTTTCACGGTCAAAACCACACCTCCTTCTAGCCCCCCTTAGGCTATTTCCCAGTGAACTCTGGGTAATAAGCCTGCACACTAGATACTAAAAGTGCATGTTTCTTTAAGAACTGACCCCTCTTAACTACTCCCTAATCCCACCCAACTAATCAAGACACTTGACACATGTTTCCCTTCAAAATGCCCTATACAAGATATAATTGTGTTCCCTTTTAGATTGCAGGTTCCCTAAGAAATCTTGCCCACTGTAGAGCATAACAATAAACTTTTGCCAACTTGACTTAAAGATTGCTTGGGTCCGTGAATTCATTCCAGACAACCTCACCCTGGGAACTTAAGTTTGGGATCCCTGAATCCCTGGGTTTTTTCCCCCTCAACAGTTATATCTGTGCAAGGAGAGGATTGAGCCTCCTAATAGTAGTAGGTTTATAGTTTGAGGACCCATTCCTCTGCCCCTTCCTTGGGGAATATCACTTAATCTATGTGGGCTTCAGTTTGCCCACATGTGAAATGAAGGAGTTGAATGTAGGTGACCTCTTAATGTTTCTTCCTGATCCAAGTCTATGCTGTTATGATACTATATCATATTCTATGAATGTTCTAAATATCCCCACAGTACAAAAAAAGACTCAACTTTACGTAAGGACCATTGACTTTGCCAGGTTTTTTTTTTTTTAAGGTTTACATAGCTGACCAATATCAGAGTAGAGACAATAGAAATGGGAAAATTCTGAGGGGTAAAAATTCCCTGAAAGACTTCTTGTGGGATCTCCATTTCCATCCATCCCATTAATGTCTATATAGCCAGAATTAAAAAGACAGGAAGAAAGGTATGAAAGATCTAGAGGAGTTGTGATTCTAAATGTGCCACTTGGTGAATTCATGGAGACAGCTCATTAAGAGGACTAGCAGTGAGACAGATGGGGCATATGAAGGGTTTGGTAATTCTTACCTCCAACTTGCAGATGATCCCAATGACCACCACAGGAAACAGCAAGAGAAGAGCCCAGATCCCAGTGTGGAAGAGAGAAAGAAGTCCAGGTTAGTCAGGTATTCAGTATTAACCACAGTTACAAGCTAGCTCCTGATGATGGATACTAGGAACCTAAGCTAGATTCATCTTCTATATAGTCAATGACTTTCTATTCTTTCTCATAATAGGAAAGTCTGTGTTCATGGTAAAAAAACAAACAAACTGAACCTTCAATTTAGGGTCAGCCTTTGAAAAATAATGTCCCTATATCTTTTATTCATTCATTTGTGCCAAAATTGAATGACGACTTTATATAATGTATAATGCTATTTCTGGGGTGGGGAGGGGAGAGGAATATAAAGACATAGGCCCTGCCATTAAAGAACTCATGACCTAGAAGTCACATGTGTTCACAGGTAACCTCAATAGGAGGTGGTATAACTTTACCAGGTTTTGGACCCAAGACTTGCCTTAGAGAAAATAAATTTTAAAGTCATAGTTTCCAGTTAGTGCAGGTATGTACAAACTGTGCTTACACTTTGTTCAAGTCTTAAGCTAGTTGATGGTATTACAAGATTCTCTCAATTAATAAGAATGCTTAATAAGAAGCCTTATCTTGATTGATTTGATTTTCAGGTTAAGTAGGGGATGGGGATGGTGGCTATTTCATTATATATTTCAACCATTGTTATTGGAAGTTATAACTAAATGCACAAAGGCTTTCCTGCCACAGTAAACCAAAGATACTGAACACAACTAAACATTTCTTTGATGACTGAGAATCCTACAATACCTCAAGGTCATCATTTTGACAAGCAGCAGAATATCACATAATTAGGTATGGGAGGTAGGATCAAAGAATCACATCGAATCTCACCAAGTTTTGTCAGTTCTTCCTTCCTAATATCTTTCCCTCCATGTCATCCTTTCTGCCCAGCACAGGTCCTCACTCTCCCATGCTTGGATTATTTCCAATAGCTACCTAACTGCCGACAGCTACCTAACTGCCTTTCTCATCTCCTGTTTATTCTATATTTCTTTCCCAGACATATTGTCAAAAACATTGTTTCCCTAATTTATTCATTTTATCTTAAAATTTAAAAAAAATGTCACTCCTGAGTTTAAAAAGTATGAGAACCTCACAGTGATTCCTTAGTGCTTATAGCATAATCTAGACCACGTAGTCTATCTTTCCAATCCTTTTGCATATCTGGACCCACCTTGATAACCTTGTCTCCTATTACTACTTTTTGTGAACCTGCCACTCTAATGAAATAAGTCTGTCCATTTCCTTCTGAACATTTTCGACATTTTCTTATATTCTTCCCACTTCCCTGTGTGTCTGTCCCATCTCCCAACCCCATTTCTTCTTGGTGATTAGTCATGGGCTTCTTTACAACTTCTCTTTACTTGTCTTGTTATCTAACAAGATTATTGTCACCTCAAGTAGGTGGTAAATTTTTTGAGGACAGATACTTCTCTGTATCTTTCATAGTCCTAGAACAGTGCCCCTGCTCCTAGGAGGCTTTCAAGGAATCTTTGTTGAGTAAATTAGACATAATTATATTTAGTCATCTAAGAGAATTCATATTCTCTTGAGGATGAGTTCTGAGGTTCAAAGTGGAAAGTAGGTGTTTGGGATCTACTCAGGAATTCAGGGGTTTTCTGAGTAGAGTTGTACGTCAGAAAATGTATATCTGAGTGTTCCTGACTTAGAAGACTAGAGTGGGGACAATGACCTATAGCTATAGCCTCTGTCCATTTACTACTGGACTGTAAGTTTCTTAATGGTCATCCATTTTTTCATGCTTGTATTTTCATGCCACACTCAACAATAGTTATTTACAAATAGTACTAATTCCATTCAATTCAACAGGCATTTATTTAGCACCAATTGTGTTCCAAGCATTGTGCTGGGGGATACAAAAACAAAAGTGAAATCATCCCTGAAATCAAACCCATGGAGCTTGGGTTCACTCCTCAATGATTAACAAACTCTCAGTCCATCCTACCTTTCTCATGTCTTAAACCTTTCTTTTTCCACTCCTTCCATGTTCTTGTAGTAAGACTTGACTTCCTCCTAATGATATAGCTTTCCTGGCCACCCTTTTCGATGCTGATTTGACTTTCACTCATACTCCCCAATACCTCCACACTCCACTGATGTTCACTCAAACCATAACTACTACCCAATCATGCTTCTGGTAGCTGTTATCTATAGACCTCTAGGACACTCACCTTTCCTCAATGAGTTCAAATCCTTGCTTAGTCTTTCTCTTCTCTCTAGTACTTACCCTCCTATTAGGGGACTTCAACTTGTTAACATACCTCAATATACCTCAAACACCCTAACCTTTCTGTTTCTCAACTTATTCATTTGTCATGACCTATTCCTTTACTCTGCCTCGGCTATACACAAACATGTGTAGAACTCATCCTCAAGAGAATATGAATTCTCTTAGATGACTAAATATGATCATGTCTAATATGATGAAGAGCAATATTCATTCACTCAACAAAGATTCCTTGAAGGCCTCCTAGGAGCAGAGACACTGTTCTAGGACTATGAAAGATACAAAGTATGATCTACAAGTCTTCCACTTCCATGACTATGATCTCGGAAAATTCCCTTACCTGATCACAATATGTCATCTTTCCATTTTTTCCTTCTGCTTTGCAACCCTCAATACTGGTTTTCATCTTTACTGCAACCTTTGGTCATGCCACTCTTCACATGGCTACGCTCTCTTTTCCCCCTCTACCTTGATCCCTTGGTGAACCAATTCAGCACTACATTGTCCTCTTCTCCAGAGAACCTTTCCCCCTTATCCTATTGAATATTTTCCAGCCTTGGATTATTCCTATCATTTTTGGCCTCATTCCTACTTACTTGCTACTGAACAAAGCTGAAGAAAATAATAAAACCGTGATGACTGGGTCTACTACACATTTATTGTACATATTCTCAAGTGGGAGGCAGTCATACCACCCTCATTGATTCACTATCCCACTGACCATAGTCACTTTTTCAAACATTTTTATCTCTCCTCAAACATCTATTAGCTGCTCCTTCCCCTTTTCACTGAAAAAATTGAGGCCAAATCACTGAGAGCTCCTTCTTCTCCCACGAATCTTATCTCATACCATTTAGGTGCTTTCCCCTACTATCTCTTCTTTCACCCCTTTCTCATATGAAGAGGTGGCCCTTATCCCTTCTATAAGCACAAGTGATCCCATTCTATCCCATTTTCTTATTTCCTCTGTCATCTCTACTCTCTCATTTATCTTCAATCTCTCCCCATCTATTGGCTGCTTCCTGACTGCCTACAAACTCTATTTCTCAACTATCCTCAGTAATCACCCACTTGATCTCTCCTTCCCTTATAGCCATCCTTCTATTTCTCCTCTCCCTATCCTGGCTAAGCTCCTTGGGAAAACCATCTGTAACTAGTGCCTCCACTTCCTTTCCTCTCATTCTCTTAAATCTCTGTAGTTTGGTTTCCATTCTCATCTTTCAACTGAAATGACTCCCTCCAAAGTTACCACTGATCACCAAATCTAATGGCGTTTTCAGTCTACAGCCTTCTTAACTTCTCTGTAGCTTTTGATGCTGCTGACCACGCTCTTCTCTTTGATATTGTTTTTTTTCTCTAGGTTTTTATGACACTATTCTCTCCTAGTTTTCCTCCTATCTGTCTTACTATTCCTGAGCCCCCTTTGCTGGATCTTTATCGAGGTCACTCCTGATAGCCATGGATGTGTTTCCCACGTCTCTGTCCTAGGCCCTCTTGTCTTCTCCCTTTATATAATTTCATCGGCTCCCATGGATTCAATCAATATTCTTATGCCAATGGTTCTTAGATCTATTTCTCCAGACCTAACCATTTTCCTGGCCTCCAGTCTCATATTTCCAACTGCCTTGTGAACATCTTGAACTGGATGTTCCATTGACATTTCAAATTTAATATGTGCAAATCTGAACTCATTGCTCTCCTACCCTGCCCCCGTCCCTCATCAAGGTCTTCCCTTTCATCAGTTACCTATTATAATTGAGGACCCCACCATCCTACTTAGTCACCAAAGCTTGCAATCTAGGTCTTACCCTTGAATCTTCAATCTGTCTCTATCTAATCCGTTGCCAAGTCCTGTATATTATACCTTTGTAATATCTCTTGAATACACCCCCTTCTCTCCTTGGATATTGCCATGATCCTGGTGCAGAACCTTATCACCTTACACCTGGACTGTTGCATTAGTCTTCTAATTGGCCTTCCTGCCTCGTGTCTCTCCCAGTCTGTCCATCCTCCACTCAGTTGTCAATTTAATATCCCCAAAGTGCAGATTTGACCATGGCACCCTTCCCCTTTATCATTAAATAAATTTGAGTAGTTCACTATTGTCACCAGTACCAAATATAAAATCTTCTGTTTGGCTTTTAAAACTCTTCATAATATGGCCCTCTCTTACCTTTCCAGTCTTCTCACATCTTACTCTGTTTCATGTACTCTGCAGTACAGTGACACTGGCCTCTTTGTTGTTCCTTGCCCTGGACGCTTCATTCCCTGACTGTCCATTTTTATTGACTGTCCTGAAGGCTTGGAACTCTCACTTCTCATCTGTCTCCTTGCTTTCTTGGAGTCTTATCATTTAAAAATCCCACTTCCTAAAGGAAACTTTTCTCAATTCTCCTTAATACTACTGCCTTCCTTAGGATGATTTTAGGCAAAATGAAAATGGAGGGGGCAGCTAGGTGGTGCAGTGAGTAGAATACCGGCCCTAGAGTCAGGAGGACCTGAGTTCAAATCCGGCCTCAGACACTTGACATATGTACTAGCTGTGTGACCTTGGGCAAGTCACTTAACCCCAATTGCCCTGACAGAAACAAAAAAAAATGAAAATGGAAATAGGAAGATACATATATGTATGTGCATATATGAAATGTATGTGCATATATGAAATATATGTGAAATATTTTGTTGTTTTTCGTTTGTGTCCAACTCTTGGTGACCCCATTTAGGGTTTTCTTGGTAAAGATACTGGAGTGACTCACCATTTCCTTTTCCATCTCATTTTATAGATGAGGAAACTGAAACAAACAGGGTTAAGTGACTTGCCCAGGGCCACACAGCTAGTAAGTATCTGAGGCTGGATTTAAATGAGGCACATAGTTGTTTGCATGTCATCTCCCTATTCAACTGTGAGCTTCTTGAGATCAAGGACTATGTTTTTTTGCCTTTGTACGTCCAGTGTTAAGGACAGTGTCTGACACACAGTAGGTTCTTAATAAATGCTTATTGACTTGACTTGTTGGCCTGGCTGATATTATGATGATTTCCCAATTAGACTTTTGTTCCTTCAGTGAAATTTATTGTTATGTCTAGCTCTCCACCATAACCTCTTGGTAGCTTAATTACCATGGGGTTAAATCTGTAAATTTTTATGTAAGGGCAGCATCCTGGTCAGAGGGTAAGAGCCATCCTTAGAGTTGGGATGTTTAAGTATCTCCTCTGATATATATGGACTGAAATGTTGTTGAATAATTAATGAATAAAGGATGCTTTAAAAATATTTGTTAAATACATGGAATGAATGAATGGATGGAACTGTCCTGATGAATTCTGATCTAAATAGGAAAGGATGGAGGACAGGGACAAAGCAGCAAATGAGTCTTTTCTTTGTGCTCTTGCTAAGAGGCTAAAAGAAATTCTGGAGGTTTTTCTTATTTTTTTTCTTGTTTTTTTTTTTTGTCCCTTTGACATTGGCTTAAAGGACTACTGAGGGAAGAGCATCTATTATGAAGTGAAAGCCCTTAACTGCCTGCCCTTCGGCAGTTGCTATCAGCTTCTTCATCCTTAGAGGTTTCCAAATGGCAGAATCCTGCCCTCAGGCCCATCCCACCAGCAAACATAGCTCTGAGTCACTCAGACCCTGGATTTTTAGTGTCTGTCTCGGGGTTTGCCCAGTGAGGAAAGGTACTTACGCATGCCTGTGAGAGAGCCAGAGAGGAACCAGCAGTCAGGTGATGTGCAGTTCAGCATAGAGAGAAACCAGAGGGTTACTTGGTATGAACAAAGATTTAACAATCAGCCAGCTTGCTTAAATGTAGTGAGGGGCTTATGCAGAGTGAACGGGGAGAAGAACAGAGGCATGGAATTAATCTGTTGTCGGCCATTATTCCATCTTGATATTTGCATTGCCTTTGAACTACAGATAGATAGACAGAAATAGGGAACGACTGTTTCCAGGCTGCAGAAGCTCTCTGTGCCTACAGGGAAAATTTTGTCAGTCAGAAAACAGCTGGACTCTGGGCCAAAGAGCTGGCAGTTATGCCTAGTGGATAGAGCTGCAATGGATTGAGATGTTAGAAATGTTGGGTTTGAATCTGGGCTCTGCCACCTCGTAGTTCTATGACTTTGCCAGGGGTGGGGGCACTGAATTTTTCTGAGTCTATATGCCATATCCAGTAAATGGAAATGATGCAGCAGGGATGAGAGGCTTATAGATTTAGAGAAAGAAGAGAGCTTCAAGGATATTTTTTCTAAGCCTGCCATTTTACTGATGAGAAGCCAGGAGCCTAAAATAGTTGAATAATTTCCTCAAAGTTACAGAGCTAGTAAGTTTGTGAGGTGGGATTCAAACCCAAGTATCCCTGACTCAAAGCCCAGCAGTCAGGAAGATGACCTGAGTCAGAATAACCTGGGCTTATGTCCCTGCTCTGACACACCCTCAGGATCTGATCCAAACATCTCAGTGGCCAAGATGATTCTCTAAGAGTCCAAATTTCCTGAAATTTCTAACCCCTTTGGCAACACCATGATATTAAACAGCATACACTGATATGACTTTATCAATCGAAATAACAGGAAAGAAGATGCAACAATGCCTTCTTTGCCCCTGCACCCTGAGGACCACTTCACCTTCTGACTTAAAGTTTACACCTGTTAAATTCCCATTATAATGGGAATTCCTTGAAATTAAGGACTGTCTTGCCTTTCAATTATCTCTAACCCTTAGCTCAATACTCTGCCCATTGTAAGTGCTTGGTAAACATTATTTCATTTATTCATTCATTCCGTACACTGATGCCCATTTCTCCTCTTCCTTTCTATTGGGTTCTTTCAGTCCATACAAGCAATTCCACTCAGAGCCTAGAAATCAATTGTGGGAATTATTAGTAGCTTTGACTAAAGTTTGTTGGAAGGAGTGTTGAATTCCACTGGACATCTGTGGACCTGTCTAGGCTGTCTATCCTCTATGACCACTAATGCGCATGATGAGAAAATGTGGAGGCCAAACACAAAGGAAGTACTGCTATCTATTCATGTTCCTTGACTTTACCTTCTCTTTCTCTGCCCTTGTGGTGAGGGTGTCATGTCTGTAGGGGTGGGCAGAAGTGATAAACAGCAATAGTTTTTCACCCCTAATTTCTGGCACAATGGATAATGGCTGCCTTTCTGAGGCAAAAATGGATCAGGCACATAAATTCTGAGGTGGAGAGCAATAGAAAAATGGCTTTGTCAACCTACCGTAGTAACTTGCACTCAGAAAATATATCTTGAATTTTATTGAATTCTGAAAACCAATCAACCTTTTCACTTTGCCTATTCCCCCTGGCGGTGATGTGGTCTTTTGTCCTCCTGTCCCAAGTCCTCTGGAACCCAAAATCTCACCGCTATCTTGAGTGTTGAAAGGGACAAATCAGTCAGGTAGTGAATCCCAGAGAGAAAAAAAAAGCAGAGAGAAAATGGGGATTTGATGGGTCATTTTTTTATTCTTAAGTCAAGGATCTCTATGACTGAGGTCATTTCTTTATAGTCTCATCCCATTCTTACACTCATAATAGCCTCACTATAATGAGATGTAATTTATAGGCAAATGTCGTTTCATTGGGCTTCACATATATTGTGTTTTTTCACAAATTGAAGGTTTGTGGCAACCCCGATCAAGAAGGTCTATTGGTAACATTTTTCCAACATTTTGGTAATTCTTACAATATTTTAAAAAAATTCATTATTATTATTTGTGTGACAGTGATCTGTGATCACTGATCTTTGATATCACAGTTGCAATTATTTTGAGGTGCCATGAATCACGCCCACATAAAATGGCAAACTTAATTGATAAATGTTGTATGTGTTCTGATTACTCTGCTGGCTGGCTGTCCCCATCTCTCTACCTCTCCTTGGGCCTCTCTATACCCTGAGACACAACAATGGTGAAACTGGGCCAATTAATAACCCTACAATGGCCTCTATGTGTTCAAGTGGAAGGAAGAATCAATTGATGCTGCAAACTTCATTGTCTTATTTTAAGAAACTGCCACAGCTGCCTCAGCCTTCAGCAACCACCACCCTGATCAGTCAGCAGCCATCAGCACTGAGGCAAGACCTCCATGAGCAAAAGGATTACCACTCACTGAAGGCTCAGTTGATGGTTAGCATTTTTTTAATAGCAATAATGTATTTTTAAATTAAGGTATATACATTGCTTTTTTAGACCTAATACTATTGCACACTTAAAAGACTATAGTATAGTATAAACATAACTTTTATGTACACTGGGAAACCCCCAAATTCATGTTTACTATTGGGATATTCGCTTCATTGCAGTGGGATGGAATTGAATTTGTCTGGGTCAGGAGTGTGTGTGTGTGTGTGTGTGTGTAGCTTTGTATATGGGTATGTGAATGAAAGGGTCTGTATGTGAGAAATGAAGAGCCATGGAGACCATAATGGAGACCTTTTATTCTCTCTTTTTTTCCAGGGAGAGACCATAGGCTGCTGCGCAGTTCCATAGCACAGATGTGTATCTGAGGAGGGAGAGGACAGAACCTCCTATTTCTGGGTTTGTAGTTAAAGGACCTGGCTTCAGTTCCTGGCTCTGTTGCTTCCTAGTAGAATGACCTTGGGGAAATCATCTATGCTATGTGGGCTTCTGTGTATGCATCTGTAAAATGAGGAGACTGAATATAGATGACCTCTTAAGGTCTCTTCCTCGTCTAAGTCTATGCTCTTATGTGCTACCTCAGAGACTAAGGAAATGCTAAATGTTCTCACAGGAAAAAAATGACCAAGATTATTGAAATGGCATTGGCTTTGAAAGTTTTTTTTAAAGTTTAAACAAATGACAAACATATAAGCATAGAGAAAGAGAATGGGAAATTTGGGTAGAAATTTCTTGAGAGGTTTTTTATGGGATCTCCATTAACATTCATACCTTTAATTTCTGGATATACAGAATAACAAAGGCAGGGTGGGAGGCAGGGAGGGAGGCAGAGAGGACTAGAGAAGTCGTGATTCCAAATGTGCTTAGCCACATTGTCAGCTGGTAGAGTTAAGAGGACTGGCAGTCAGTAAAGGTAGTGAGGAACATAATGGATTCAAGATAGTGGAACTGGTAATAATTCTTAACCTCCAACTTTCAGATGATCCCAATGACCAGCACAGAACGGAGTAGAAGAAAGGTTCAAATCCCAATATGGAACACAGAAAGAAGTCAAGGTTAGTTGAATATTTGGTATTAACTCCAATTCTAAACCAGCTCCTAGAGATGGAAACTAGGAATCTAGGCTAGATTTAGCCCTTGTATTGTGGTGCTGGAGAAATCAGTTATTGCTAAGGAGACCCCTGCCCCCAGCCCCTAACTAAAAACCCCAGTTTGCATAAGAAAAACGGACTTAGTTCCTGCCATTTGGCGTTCAGCAAATGTCCCTGGGCCCTGTGACTGTTCTAAGGAATGTAGACTAATTAACCAGAGGAAAAGCCTGATGCTAAGTCTTTTTGTTTCTTGAGTGGGCTCAGAGATGTTTCTATCTTGTGTCAACAAACCCAGCTGGAGCATCCCTTGGTCTGTCTATGGCCATTAAGGATGAAAGCCTCAGCCCTAGACATTATCTTGAATTATATGACTTTACCTTATCTTGATATTTTATGAACATGTTGTGGGATGATAATGGCAAATTGGACACAGAGATCCTGGGCTGTAATTTAGTTGACACTTTGTCAGCTATCTGATTTGTTATATTTACAATATATTCCATTAAGGAAGTTCCTCTTCTTGTATCATGGTCATAAAAAGTGAAATAACACAGGCTTGCCGAGTCTGCTAAAATAACATGTAAATTTCAAGAGATAATTAACCACTGCATCCTGTATTTTCTATAAATACAACTTTTTCAGCTCTACTCGGGGTTATTCTGATTTGGGTTGAACTCCGAATGGCCGCCGGCTGTATTAGGAGGGCAGAGTTTATAATCTCAAAGAGGATCATATATATGTCTGAAAGGTTCGGAACCGCTGGATATAAGAAACTCTCAAAGTAGGAGGCAGAAGAATCAAAGCATATATTTAGGCTCCACAGTAACCAACCCATGAACCAGCATCCCCATTTTGACATATTGATCAAAAGCTTCCAGGCCCAATAAATACACCTCACAAGAGTAACCAGGAGGCTACAGAGAAGCATGATGGTGTAAAACAAAATCATGCTTCCCCCTCTATGGTAAAAAGATTACCCACTGGCCTCAAGTCCTTGTTCAGCTTCCTCCCGTAGGTCAGCTCTGCTACTGGCAGCTCCTGCTTCAGCTTTGGCTGTGGCTGTAGCTATAGCAGCCTCTGGCTCCAACGGAAGCTGTTTTTAACCATCCGGCTTCTGCAGGGGTGTAAGGTATGCCGGGGAAAGCACAGGTTCTTTCAATCTGCTTAAGCAAGGGGAAGGGGTTGACCAGGAAAGCACAGGTTCTTTTGATCAGCTTAAGCAAGGTGAAGGGGTTGACCGGGAAAGCACAGGTTCTTTCCATCAGCTTAAGCAAGGGAAGCAAGGTGAAGGGGCCGACAAGCTTATTCCAGTCCAACATACAAACAGCATTCAGTTCAGGGGAAAAAGCCAAACTAGTCAAGGGCACTTGTTGACTAAGTGCTAAGGAGCCCATTTTTGGTTGCCAACACACCGGCTAATAAATTCTCCATTTAAAACTTATACTCTTTGGTATGTCTCACTCGCTCTTGGCACAACAGTATACCTAATTGCTGCTCTATCTTGTGATAGGAAAGCCTATGTTTATCGTAGGAATGCATTTTAGGTCTTCATTTCCTGAAAAATCTCCCCAGATCTAGCTTTCTTTCATTCATGCATTTATGGAAAAAATCATTGTATTCTTACTTTATGCATTGTATAATGCTAAATGTTTTGATGGGATACAATGATCTAGGTCTTACTGTCAAGATGCTTATATTCTGGGCTGGGTGATTTTCCTTTCAAATCTAAATCTATAATCCTATGTACACAAATAGCTATTTTACATGTCAATAAAATGCCATTAGGTCTTGGACAGAAGACTTTCCCAAGTTTCACTAAAATCAGAGGAAAACTTAAAAGATGTAACCACAAAAGAATAAGGGTATACAACAACGGTTTGACTTCATTTAATTCTTTATCAGGATGATGGCTTTAGAATAAGATATTAATGAACAAGAAAGCACATTTTGATTAATTTTATTTTCTAGTTCACTAGGAAATGAGCATGGAGATGATTAATCATAAGCCCTTTTGTATTTCAACCATTGTAAGTAAATATCATTATTAAATATATGAGTTGGTTTTCCTGCCTTAATAAGTAGGACATACTGAACATAATTGAAGCTTTTGTTGGTGATTGAGAATCTCGTAGTGATAATTATGAGTATCATTTGAATACTTGTAATTATAGAAGGTCTTGGGTCAAGTGGGAAAGGACCTCAGAGATCATCTAGTTCAGAGTTTCTTAAATCTTTTTTTTTGTGTCGTAGACCTTGTTGGCATTCTTATGAAGTATATGGACCGCTTCTCAGAATCATGTTTTTAAATGCATAAAATAAAATATATAAGATTGTGAAGGAAAGAAATTACATTGGAGTATAGCTATCAAATTATTTTTTACAAAAATTCATGGAACTGAGGTTAAGAACTCCTGATTTACTATGGATAAAGGAAGAGTTTATAACCAAACAAGAGATAGAGAGGATCATGGAAGATAAAATGAATAATTTATCAAATTAAAAAGTTTTTGCACAATAAAACCAATGAAGCCAAAATTAGAAGGAAAGCAGGAAACTGGGAAAAACATAAGAAGTTTCTCTGATAAAGGTCTCATTTTCCAAATACATAGAGAACTGAGCCAAATTTATAGAAATAAGAATCATTCCCCAACTGATAAATGGTCAAAGGATATGGACAGGCAGTTTTCTGAAGAAGAAACCAAAACTATCAATAGTCACACAAAAAATGCTTTAAATTACTATTGATTAGAGAAATGCAAATTAAAAAAAACTCTGTGATAACACCTTACAACTATTTGATTGGCTAATATGACAGCAAAGGAAAATGCCAAATACGGGAGAGGATGTGGAAAATAGGTGCACTAATGCACTATTGGTGGAATTGTGAACCAATCCAAACATTCTGGAGAACAATTTGGAATTATACCCAACAGGCTATAAAACCGCACATACCATTTGACCCAGCAATACTGTTACTGGGTCTGTATCCCAAAGAGATCAAAGGGAAAGGAATATATACATATATTCCACCCATACATACAAAAATATTTATAGAAACTCTTTTTTTGTGGTGGCAAAGAATTGGAAAACCTGTCAATTGGAGAATGGCTGAATAAGATGTTGTATATGATTGTGATTGGATTATTTACAATAGCACCTAACTGCCTTTCTCATCTCCAGTTCGTTCCATATTCCTTTCTCTGTTTTATCTTTATAAGACATCATTGCCTTCATTCATTTATTCTTCGACCAATTTTAATTGAGAACTTAATCTTGAGAACATCTTAATGACTCTCCAGTACCTTATAGAATACTCCAGACTCTTTAGACTAGCCCTCCAATCTTTCTGTTTATTTGCACCCAACCTACCTTGACAAATTTATCTCCTACTACTCCTTTTCATGTACCTGCATCTCTAATCAAATGAGTCTATTTGTTTTTTCCTGAACATTTTCTACATATTCTCATATATTTTTTACCATTTATCTTTCCCGGAATACTCTCCCTACTTTCTTACTTATTCAACACCTTCCCATTGTTCAAGACCAGGTTCATTCCATGCTGCTCCCTTGAATGTTTTTCTGACCACTTATTTGTAGCATTCACTTGGCCATTAATTGTACACTGCCTTGCCACTTCTCTTGTCTTTTATTGTAATCTAATAAGATTATTGTCTCCTCAAATAGATGGTAGGTTTCTTGGCAGCAGATAGTTTTTTGTATCCCCCACAGTCCCTAGAACTGTACTTTTGCTCCTAGGACATTTTCTTTTTTTTTTCTTCTTCATATTTTTATTATTTAACATTTTTAGTTTTCAACATTGATCTCCATAAGATTTCGAGTTACAATTTTTCTCCCCATTTCTACCCTCTCCCCACTCCAAGATGGCATATATTCTGATTGCCCTGTTCCCCAGTCAGTCCTCCCTTCCATCACCCCACTCCCCCCATCCCCTTTCCCCTTACTTTCTTGTAGAGCAAGATAGATTTCTATACCCCATTGCCTGTATATCTTATTTCCCAGCTGCATGTAAAAACAACTTTTTTTGAGCATTTGTTTTTAGAACTTTGAGTTCCAAATTCTCTCCCCTCTTTCCTTCCCACCCACCCTCCCTAAGAAGGCAAGAAATTCAACATAGGCCACACATGTATCATTATGGAAAACACTTCCGTAATAGTCATGTTGTGAAAGACTATATTTCCCTCCATCCTATCCTGTCCCCCTTTATCCAATTTTCTCCCTTGACCCTGTCCCTTTTCAAAAGTGTTTGCTTTTGATTACCTCCTCCCCCTATCTGCCCTTCCTTCCATCATCTCCCCTCTCTTATCCCCTTCCCCCTACTTTCCTGTGGGGTAAGATACCCAATTAAGTGTGTATGTTATTTCTTCCTTAAGTCTAGTTTGATGAGAGCAAGATTCACTCATTCCCACTCACCTGCCCCCTCTTCCCTTCCTACAGAACTGCTTTTTCTTGCCACTTTTATGTGATATAATTTACCCCATTCTATCTCTCCCTTTCTCCATCTCTCAGTATATTCCTCTCTCACCCCTTAATTTTATTTTATTTTTTAGATATCATCCCTTCATATTCAACTCACCCTGTGCCCTCTGTCTATATATATGTATATTCCCTTCTACTACCCTAAGAGAAAGTTCCCATGAATTACAAATATCGTCTTTCCATGTGGGAATGTAAACAAAACAGTTCAACTTTATTAAGTCCCTTATGATTTCTCTTTCTTGTTTACCTTTTCATGCTTCTCTTGATTCTTGTATTTGAAAATCAAATTTTCTATTCAGCTCTGGTCTTCTCATCAAGAAAGCTTGAAAGTCCTCTATTTTATTGAAAATTCATATTTTGACTTGGAGCGTGATACTCAGTTTTGCTGGGTAGGTGATTCTTGGTTTTAATCCTAGCTCCATTGACCTCCGGAATATCGTATTCCAAGTCCTTCGATCCCTTAATGTAGAAGCTGCTAGATCCTGTGTTATCCTCATTATGTTTCCACAATACTCAAATTGTTTCTTTCTGGCTGCTTGCAATATTTTCTCCTTGATCTGGGAGCTCTGAAATTTGGTGACAATATTCCGAGGAGTTTTCTTTTTGGGATCTTTTTCAAGAGGTGATTGGTGGATTCTTTCATTTTCTGTTTTACCCTCTGGTTCTAGAATATCAGGGCAGTTTTCCTTGATAATTTCTTGAAAGATGATATCTAGGCTCCTTTTCTGATCATGGCTTTCAGGTAGTCCAATAATTTTTAAATTATCTCTCCTGGATCTATTCTCCAGGTCAGTGGTTTTTCCAATGAGATATTTCACATTGTTTTCCCTTTTTTCATTCTTTTGGTTCTGTTTTATAATTTCTTGATTTCTCATAAAGTCACTAGCTTCCACTTGCTCCAATCTGATTTTTCCATTTGGCTAATTCTGCCTTTCAAGGCATTCTTCTCCTCATTGGCTTTTTGGAGCTCTTTTGCCATTTGGGTTAGTCTATTTTTTAAGGTGTTATTTTCTTCAGTATTTTTTGGGTCTCCTTTAGCCAGTCATTGACTTGTTTTTCATGATTTTCTTGCATCACTCTCATTTCTCTTCCCAATTTTTCCTCTACTTTTCTTACTTGCTTTTCCAAATCCTTTTTGAGCTCTTCCATGGCCTGAGACCAATTCATATTTTTCTTGGGGGCTTTTGATGTAGACTTTTTGACTTTGTTGATTTCTTCTGGCTGTATATTTTGATCTTCTTTGTCACCAAAAAAGATTCTATAGTCTGAGTCCTTTTATGCTTCCTGTTCATGTTCCCAGGCAACTACTTGACCCTAGAGCTTTTTGTCAGGGTATGACTACTTGTAGAGTACTTTGTCCCAAGCTTTAGGGGCTGGGCTGCTGTTTTCAGAGCTACTTCTACTCCACCATCACCACCAGTTTTGCCACAGCAGTATTCCTCCTTCCCCAAGAACTGCCAGTCAGGACCCTGACCCAGATCCAAGCAGGACAAAGGAACAGAACTCTGCCTCTGTGCCAGCAAAGTGCTCCCTGCACTGCCGCTCTGATGTGTTGCTTGATTCCCCCACTGTGTGCGCCAGGGACTCTGGAAGCAGCTGACTCTGGAGCTCTGGAAGCAGGTGCAGAAGCTTCCTGCTGCTGCTGCCGAGCCTCCTCTGCTGCTCCTGGGGCAGGGGCCGGACCACTCACTTCTCTCACCCTGATCCAGCAGTTCTTTTCCCACTAACCTGCTCTGTTGTCTTTGCCATTTGTGGGTCGAGAAATCTGGTAACTGCCACAGCTCAGTGATTCATGGCCCTAAGGCCTGCTCCACCCAACTCCCATTCTGGTCTGTCCTGGCACAGCCCACACTGGGGTATACTCTGCTCCCAGCACGGTGTGACAGACCCTTCCCAGCGACCATCCAGGCCGTCTTGGGCTGGAGACTTGTTTCCCTCTGTTATTTTGTGGGTTCTGTAGCTCTAGAATTTCTTCAGAGCCATTTTTTTGCAGGTGTTTGGAAGGATTTGGGGGAGAGCTTAAGTGAGTGCTATCTTGACTCCACCCCCATCCTAGGATGTTTTCAAGGAATATTTGTTGAATGAATGAATGAATGCTGATGCTTGTTACATTCAAATACCTGGTTACACTGAGATGAATTTCGTTTAGGATGAAGTCTGAGGTTTGAGGTAGGTAGCATGTGTCTGGGATGTACTTAAGGTTATTCTGAGTAGAGTTACATATCAGGAGAAATATATCTGAGGGCCTCTGATGTAGAGGAGTGGAGTGGGAACAATGGGCTATAGCTTTGGCCTCTAGCCATTCAACTTCTAGATTTTAAGCTTCCCGAGGGTGAAACACTTTTTGTTCTTATATTTGGTGGCAATCTTTCTCCCAACCCTAGCACAATTATTTGTAAATAGTAAGTACTTAATTAGATTAAATTCAATTCAATAGACATTTAATGAGAATTTACTATGTTCTAGGAACTGTACCTGGGGATAAAAAGATAAAAAATGAAATCGCCCTGGTCTTCAAGGAATTTACATTCTATGAGGCAGCTAGGTGGACAGAGTGCTGGATCTGGAATCAGGAAAACCTGAGTTCAAGTTTGGCCTCAGAAACTTATCAGTTATGTGACCCTGGGCAAGTTATTTAACATGTTTGCCTTAGTTTCCTCATTTGTAAGATGGGGATTATAATAGTACCTAGCTCCCAGAGTTGTAAGCATCAAATGAGATAATAATTGTAATATGCTTAGCATAGTGCCTGGCACATAGTAAGCACTATAAAAATGTTAGCTGCCATTATTGTTACTGTTATTGATGGATAGATCTTCTGTTCCTCCAGATGAATTGTTTTGTCTATACCTCTCCAAAGTAATCCCTTGGTAGTTTGGTTGCCATAGAATTAAATCTGTAAATTTTTATGTCAGGGTGGCAGCCTGGCTAGTGGATAGATCTTCAGCATGAAAAACTTCAAGGGCCTCCTCTCATATGGATCAACCAAAATGTTGTTGAAGGAATTAACAAATAAATGGTACTTACTAAATATTGGTTTAATATATGAAATAAATGAATGAATGATGATATGATTCCAGTGGAAGAGTATAGAGAACAGAGACAAAGAAGTAACTAAGTCCTTTCCTTGTCCTTTTCCTAAGAGTCCAAAGGAAATCCTCATGATTTGTCCAGTTTTTTTATTTTGACATTGATCTGAGGGACCCTGTTATGATGTGAAGTGAAAAAACCTCAACATACTTGCTCTTTGACAGCTGCTGTTGGCCTGTGCATCCTCAGCACTTTCCAATGGCAGTATCCTTCCTTACCCAGTCCCATCGTACCAGAAACAGAACTCTGACCCACTGAGCCCCTGGATCCTTTGGTGTCTGCCTGGGAGTTTGGGGGTAGGCCTAGGAAGGAACGTTACTTACAGATGCTTGTGACAGAGCCAAAGAGCAGACAGCAGGCAGACAGGTGTGTAGTCTAATAGAGAGAGAAACCAGAGTTGGTTACTCGGTACAAACAAAGGTATAACAACCAGCTTCCTTAAAGGCAGTAGGGGTATATGCAGAAGGATGGGGGAGAAGAGGAGAGTCATGGAATTAATCCTCTATTCTAACCTGGTATTTATATTACACTTGAACTATAGAACAATAAGCAGAATAAGGAAAGAACAGTTTCAAGGATTCAGGAGCTCTCTCTGATAGGATTCTATCAGTCACAAAATAGCTGACTCTGGATGGAACAAAGGTGACAGCTGTGGCCTGGTGCAAAAAATTGCAATGGATTGAGATTTTGGAAAAGTTGGGTTTGAATGTGGGCTCTACCCCCTCCTAGCTGTGGGACTTGTGAGGCCCCTGAATCTTTCTGAGCCTCTGTAACAGCAATGTTGCTTGCAGCTTCTGTGGGGGTGTAAGACCAATAACACCAGCACACAGGAGGACTGCTAGCACAGGTTATTTGATCTGCTTTTCTAAAGGAAAGCAATTTTAAAGGGGTCAACAATCTTACTTTAATCAAACATATGTATATATGTATACACATATATATATATATTACACATATATATACACACACATATATCATTCACTTAGTTCAGGGGAAGAACCAGCACTCTGAACTTCAGAGCAAAATACAAACAGAAATTACAAGCAGAAATTATATAAACAGAGCAAATAACACAAATCAAAAGACAGGGCTTCTGTCTGACCATAGTAATACATACATAGTTACCAGAGAGAGAAGTACCAACCTCTGGGTTTTCAAAGCCAGGGGCCTCTTTAATGGCTACCCAGAGTCGCATCTGGCTATATCACATGAACACTCTTCTCATAAGTGAGCCCCAAAGCAAAATGCTAACCTCCAGGTGTATATACGCTTCTTCAGGGTCAGAGGGAATCACAACCCTTGTGACCCAGGCTCATGTGACTTAGGCTTCCACATGACTTAAGTAGGTCACATGGCTCTATTAATGGATGGGAAAGATCTTCCCATCAAGCAAAAATACATTAACAATTCAGCCTCCTTGGCTTATCTAGAAAATGGAGGTAATGATACTTGCATTGATGCTTCATGGATCACAGGCACACAGATTTAGAGTGAGAAAGGACCTTAGAGGGTATCTGTTCTAAGCCTGTAGTTTTACTGATGAGGACCCTGGAGCCCAAAGTGGTTAAATAACTTCCACAAAGTCGCAGAGATAGGAAGTGTCTGAGGTGGGATTCAAACCCTCGTACCCCTGACCCCAAGTTCAGGAGTCAGAAGGATGGCCCAAGTCAGAATGATCTGGGTTCAAGTCAGCATCCTGGTTGTATGTGATATAAACCTCTCTGTGCTCAGGGCAATTCTCCAAGACTGTAGGCTGATCCAGTAGAGGAAATTCCATTACCTTAAGCTCCTATACCGATGAAAGCACAGATCTGGACTTCCCAGAAAAACCATGCATTCCTTACCTCCCAAGACTGTGGAGAGAATCATAGGATTTAGGGTTGGAGCAGACTTTCGGGGCCATCCTGTCCAATCCACTCATTTTACAGGTGAGAAAACTGAGATTCTTAAACTACTTGCACAAGGTCACACATTAAAATCCTAACTCCAACTCCAACAATAAGCTTTTATTGAGTCCCTGTAAGTGCTAGTCACTATGTAAGCACTGGTTACACAGCAGAAAAAAAGTGACAATTGTTGCTTCCACTTGACTCTAAAACCAAAGCTCTTTCGACTTTATCACATCTGAAGAATAGTGTATATAAAGTGCTCTGTAGGGGCAACTAGATGGTGCAAGTAAATAGAGCACTAGCCCTGGAGTCAGGAGGACCTGAGTTCAAATCCAGCCTCAGATACTTACTAGATGTGTGATCCTGGGCAAGTCACTTAATCCCAATTGCCTCTCGCAAAACCCAAAACCAAAGAAATATAAAATGCTTTGTAAACCATAAAGCACCATATTTATTAGCATTGTAGTTATTTCATTCACCACCAGCCTTTATGGGTGTTGTCATCACGTGAGTCACAGATTGATCCCAGGAAGAAGTAGAGAAAGAAATCACAATTAGTCTGTTTGTTATACATGCAATGCACCTGATGATAACAGTTTCTCACCTGAGATATGATAACCTATCTGTCTCTAAGCATGGCTAAGGGTCATTGTTAATGTGCCAACTCCATTGACCTTTCTCTCCAGGTCAAGAGTCAAAGTGGTGACCACCTCCACGAAAAGCTGTAAATTCTAGTTTTGACCCTCATAATGATGTCACTGCTGTCCCAGTGTTGAGCATCCACATTTCATGGGTCATTTGTATTAAGCAGAGAATTCGGGACTAGATTGGCGGAGAGAGGATGAGCAGTGGACCCCTTTCCATACTGATAATCTCCAGGTTTGGTCCCAGGGGTTGCACACTAAGGACAAAGGACTCCAGGTAATCCCAAGCCCATGGGACTCCTTAGCCTCTTATGTTTCTATTAGCATCTCTCACACTGTGAGAACAGCTTGGAAGGCCCTAAGTTGAAAAGCACCTTCTCCTGGGCTAAATAAGTCTTTAACAAACTCACTGCTCAACAGTAAGTGACTTTGTTAACTACCATGTCACCAGCTTCAGAAGGTAGTTCAGAAAAAAAGCCCTTAGCACATTCTACATTGTCTGCAAGGGGACCTAGAGTAAAGGACTGGTAGCATATTGGGGATTGGGATCATGGGAGTTTGGAGCATCTTGGAATATTTTAGAACCATTGGGAGTTGGCAAGCTTCGCCAGTATTCCCTGAGATCCCAGGGATGACTGGCTCTGCATAAACACTGGCAAAGATCTCTAATCATTTAGAGTCAGTGAAGGAGTTATACTCGGGAGACTTTTATTAGTATAATCAAGAAGGAGACATGATGGGCTAGAGATACAGAGACTGTTGAAGGTCACAGGAGTTGTCTTTCAGCCTGATATCCTGATGGGCTACATGAGGAATGAAAGACAGTAATTACATAGGATCGGAAATTATTATTACTCAGTCCTGCCATGAAGTTGAGGAAACCCAGTCCAGGAAGCAGAATTCTAAAACAGTAAAATATCCCATTCTGAGCCAGGAGAGAAAGTTGATTCAGAATATTAATTGGCAAAACTCTCCCACCCCCTTCTGGGGAGCAACTTACATAAAGTTTAGAGACACGGAGCCCTGTCTGCCCACCTCCCTTGCCCGGACTCTGATTAGTTTTCTCAATGGAGGAAATTGTAGAGAGTAGAATAATTCAGAGACTGGGCCCCTATTACACCATTGCTACTTGGGACAAGGTCCAGGATTAGGTCCCCATTTCTCAAGAGGAGCCCTTTTGAACAGATGCCCACCATACCAAGCAACAGAAAATTGTATAGGTTCAAAGTTGGAGATTTAGAAGTAAAAGGCTGACCACACACATACCTTTTGCCCTCCTCTCTTAGTTTATAAGTGATAAAAAGGCACCTAAGGTGGGACCAGGGCATGAATCAATTCATTTTAGAGAAGACCCCAATCAGGAGCTGGGCAGCTAAGTGGTACAGTGGACTGGGCTTGGAATCAGGAAGATTCATCTTCATGAGTTCAAATCCAGCCTTAGACACTTATTAGATGTGTGACCCTGGGCAAGTCACTTAACCCTGTTTGCCTCAGCTTCTTCATCTATAAAATAAGCTGGAGAAGGAAATGACAAACTACTCCAGTACCTTTGCCAAGGAAACCCCAAATGGAGTCATGGAGAGTTGGAAACAACTGAATAACACAACAATCAGGGCATAGTTTTCTTTTTTCAATAATATACCTCAGAGGACAGTACTTTCCCCAGTCTCAGTGTCCTGGAGGAAAGAACTGGCTTTTCATTTTAACGGTGCTTAAATGAGCAGAAGAAGGGATCAAAGATCAGCAGTAGCAATATTCACCTCCAGCTGCCATGGGAATAATCTAGCACCAAGAATAGTTTGGAAGGATAGATGAGTCACAGTCCAATCCAAAGTAGACAGATGGAGAGAACATAGGTTGTTCTGTAATCTCATTCTCTCCTCAGGCAGAGCCCCTGCTTGAGTAGGAAAAATTCTCACCTGTGCCTTTCTTCCCACAAAGGAGACATAGACATGTGCCCAGATCCCAGCATGAAGAAGAGAGAAATATTAGTTAGTCACTGTTTTGTATTCCACTGAAAGATTGTTACTAAACTTCAAGAGAGAGGGAGTGCACTCTGGTCAATTAGGTTTGCCTTCCTCAGATGTGGGCTACTTTAGCCAGTTAATGACACTTAACTGAATGAAGAAGTGTCTTGAGAGTCTGGAGGTTGAGCAATAAATAATCCTACCCCTCTTCCCAGCACCGCCAACCACCTAACCTTCAGGAGCACATTTGAACAAGGGCCAAGGAGAATGGAGGGAAGCATTATGTGACTGGGTCCCTACAGGAGTGGTATTGGACAGCAACCTACTTCTCTCCCATAAAATATAAGCTCATTGAGGTCAGGGATTGTTTTAATTTTATCTTTGTATCTCCAGTAGAGTGCCTGGCACACAGTAGGTAGCTCATAAATGCTTGCTTGACTGATTGGTTGACAGGAGAAGGAGAAGCAGCTCAAAATGTATGAGGCTGGATGGATAGTAGGGATATGGAGAGAAAAAGGTTTGGTCGTCTTGTATTCTGAGGATCAGGTGGCCTGGGTTCTTGTTTGAGCTCTGCCACTGTTCCAGTAAGAACCCTGGGTAGGGAGTCAGAGGACCTTGGGCAAATCATTAACCTCCCTGGATCTTAGTTCCTATATTTGTAAAAAAAGGGGGTTGTCCTAGGTTATTCCTTAGTTTTATGCCAGATCTCTATCTAAGATGATCATGGTGTCTAACAAGTTTGACTTCCCTGGGTCTCAGTTTCCTTGGCTGTAAGATAAGGATGAGTAGACCAGATCAGTGGCATCATATTCAAATAGAAGCAGGGGCCATTAAACTGTACACAAAAATACCTGTGGGTTGCATATTGACTTAGAAAAGCATATATTAACATTATCTGTATTTTATTTATTTTGTTAAATATGTCTCAGTTACATTTTAATCTTGTACCGGCCACACTCAGGAGTGTTGTGAGCCACATGCTGCCTGCAGTCTGTGTGTTAGACGCCTCTTGTCTAGATGAACTCTAAGTCTCTTCCAACTCTAAAAATTCTAGGATTTAATAAAAATGAAGGGCTGAGGAGGCCCAGAGAACTTTAGCTGTAACATTGGGGAGGATACTTAGGGTATCTCCTAGCATAAGCCTCCAAACCAAGCACCGGCATCCTATCCCCAACCCCACCTAAGCAAAAGGAGAAGTTTGTAGGCAAAGCCACTGTGGGCCCAGAGAGAAGCCCTGACTGGCACTGATGTGACATTGGCAGAGGATTTGAATGGAGGTCAGGGGAAGCAGGAAAAGAATGAAGGAAGCATAGGAAAGATCATAAAGCCACCATGGGATATGTACTGGTGGGCCATGTTAGGTAGGGAACATGGTGGTGGTGGTGGGGACACTAGAATGGGGCTATAATTAAGACTAACCTCATTGGGAAGTTTGGAGTTGGGTGGGGCTAAAGGCTGCAAGATCTGGACAATTTCCTCATTTTATAGATAAGGAAACTCATGCTCAGAGTAGTGAAATGACTTGTTCAAGACAACGCATATTCAAATCTTGTCTCCAAATCGATCAATCAAGAAGCACCGATTAAATGTCTGCTACCATAGAACAGTCACAAAATGTGCTCGGCACGGGTGATACAAACACAAAAATGTGCCATTTCCTTCTCCAGCTCATTTTAGAGATGAGGAAACTAAGGCAAATAGGGTTAAATGACTTGCCCAGGGTCACACAACTAGTACGTGTCTAAGGCTGGATTTGAACTCATGTCTGACACTCTGTTCATTACACCACCTAGTTGCCCATTATATTCTATTACCTCCAAACCCAATGCTTAACACATCAGAAGATATACACTGCAACTACTACTATTCTCAGCTCCCACTTTTATGGGTGTTGCCATCACATGGATCACAGATTCCAGGAAGGAGTAGAGAAAGGAATCATAATCAGTCCATTTGTAACCCCACTGAGCCTGACTGAGGGTAACTGTTAACTCAGTTCCATTGCCCTTTTTGCCATAGTGGTGACCATCTCCATGAAGTAAATTCTAAATTCTGACCTACATATTGATGTCACTTCTTTCCCTCAAGGTCAAATGTTGAATATCCATATCTCACAGGCCATTTGTATTAGACCAGACTGGATGAGAGAGAGAATGAGCAGTGAGCTCCTTTCTACCCTAATAGTCTCCAGGCTTGGCCCCAGTGGGTGTATACTAAAGAGAAATGATGCCAGGAAATCTCAGGCTCAAGGGGCACTTTATCCCATTATGTTCCTGTCAGCAACATCTCTCCCATGCTCTGAAAACAACTCAAAAGGCACTAAGCTGGAAGATGCTTTCTCCTGGGCTAATTCTATGAGCCGGGAAAGAGCTCTGCAGCTTGAAGCCTTTGCTTAACAGTAAATGATTTTGTTAATTATCATGATGTCACCAGCTTTATCTGAGATGCAGGAAATAAAAAGATATTCAGAAATGACCCCATAGAACATCCTATATTGTCTAAAAGGGGACCCTGGAATAAGGGTCTGGCAGCATATTAGGGATCGGGGTCATGGGAATTGGGGACATCTTGGAATATTTTAGGAGAGCCTTGGGGGTTGGCAAACTTCATCAGTATTCTCAGGGACCCCAGGGATGCCTGACCCTTCATGTAGACTGGGAAAGATCATTTAGAGTCAGAGGAAACAATGCGGCTGTGTTGGAGGGGAACAAGATGGAGGGGAGAGCACTGGGAGGGTTCAGTATAAGCACTGGAGAAGAGGATTATGTTCTGGAGACCCTCATGAGTACATGCAAGATGGAGACATGGGCTTGAGATCATTGGCACTGTCACTGGACTTAGGAAGACTGAATTTGAGGATGGCACATCTTTTAGCAGGTGACAAGGGCTAGGAAGTAATAACACAGAGAAAATAAATATATTTCCCCTTAAGTAGCTCCCACACTTGGTGCTTTTCCTACTCTACCATACTGCTCCTTGGTTAGGCGACATGTTACCTTTCTTTTCTTCCTCCTGGAGGTTCTCCCAAACACACCACTTTCCCCCACTGCTCTCTAGCTCCCACCACCCTCCAGCCTCTTCTAAGAGTCTGGACCTGACTCTTAGGGGGTGGGACTGTGGGAGCCTACAAAGAACAATTATATAGAATCAAAAACTGTTCTTACTGAGTCCTGCCACAGAGTTGGGGCAATCCAGTCCAGGTAGAAGAATTTCAAAGAAATAAAAAGATTCCCAAGCAGAACCAAGAAAGAAAGTTGAATTGGAATGAGAGTTTGTAAAACTTTCTTGCCCTCCCCTGAGTGGTAAGCCTTATTACACCTAATTGGAGATGCATAAAATACTCTGTAGGGTCTCTCCTCCTCTCACTCAGATTGTTTTCTGGGATGAATGAATAAGTGGTTTAGAGACTGTGCAGAGACTATAGGCCTTTGTAGCAGGGGACAGGGACCAGCACTGTGGCTCTAAAACACAGCACCAATTATTCTGAATACACGCCTAGGCCACTGAACAGGAAGGAATTGTGTGGTCACTTAGGGGTGAAAGACAAACAATAGACACAATTCTTTTCCTCTTGTTGCCTCCTAGGTCTTATATTATGAACAAGGCACAAGAGGTGCAAGTTTTGGGTCTAGGGCATAATTCTCTTCAATTTCAGAACAAACCCGAGTCAGGGATTTTCACTAATGTTAATGTCCATCAAGGAATAATGCCTTCCCTTGGGTCTCAGAGTCAGGAAAGGAACAACTAGCCTCCTGTCTTAATGTGCTTACATGGGCATAAGAAGGGGTAATCCTCACCTCCAACTGCCATGGGAATAATCCAGCACCAGGGATAGTGTCAGAAGAAGTCCATAATTAGCTGGTCACATTTCAACCCAGAGTAGAGAAATGGAGAAAACATGGTTAGGTTGGTTTTTAATCTCATTCTTAGCCAAACCAGATACTCTCTCTGCCACATGGGAACACTTCTCACCTGTACCTTTCTTGCCATAAAAAAGATAGAGATGAGTGTCCAAGTCCCAGAAGAAAGAAGAGAGAAAAATTGCAGTTAGTTGTGGTTCTGTATTCCACTGAAAAGATTATTACTAAACCTCAGGAGTCAGGGAGCCCACTGGTCAACCATCTTTGCCTCCCTCAGATGTGGGTATATAGTTTAGCTAGTCAAAAATACTTACAGATTGTTCAATGTGTGTGTAGAAGGGAAGAACTATCTAGAAAGACTGGAGGCTGATAAGTAAGAAGATGTCCTACTCCTCTTTCTAGAGCTTCCCAACTTCCCCATACTTGAAGGTCTTGAGGAACTCAATTATGCCAGAGCTGGCAACAGTGGAAGAAAGGCTCATGTGACTGGGACCTCCGAAGAGGAGCTATCGGCAGTTGGCACCAAGCTCGGTTTCCCCAGATAGAATACAGGGTCCTCTAAGGCAGGACCTGCTTTGATTTTGTCTTATAGTCCTAATGTCTAGTGTAATGGGTCTCTTCCCCACTTTTGGAGGTCTTCAGGCTCAGGAACAAATCGGAGAACTGTCAATGGAGGAGTCATATATGGCCAGAAGCTGATCCCCAAAGTTTCCTCCTAGTCTATGAGAAAGGGGCTACACGTGTTGAGAGTAGGGAAGGGCCCGTTACACTAACACAGTGTCTGATATCTGGTATGTCTAGTAAATACTTGTTTGATTGATTGATAAGAGAAACAAAGAAGGGGCAATGTGGTGTGGTGGAAAGTGCACTTCAGGGAGGGAGCAATGTTAGGAGGTGTGTGTGTCCAGAGACTCAGGTTCTCATCCTAGCCCTGCCACTGGGATTGTAGAAAGATTGCTGCGTTTGGAGTCAGAATGTTCATCATCTTGAGCAGAACTTTATGGGCCACATCTGTAAAATGTTGTAAAACATCCAAGGTGACCTCTCTTTCGGGCTGGCTCTAAATCTATGATGTTGATAAATTACTGTGACTAATGAGCTTTCTGGCCTTCACTTCTCTGGGCTTCAGTTTCCTAATCTGTAAAATGAGGATAAGTAGACTAGATGATCTCTAGCGTCTCTTCGATCTCTAAAAAGTCAAGCTTGGGAGGCACAAAAGAAAGGATGGAACTACACTTACAGCAGAGAGTGGGATGCTTGGGGTGTTTCCTGGCATGTCTCCCCACTACAGACCCCTTTGTCTTAGCAGGAAGAATTATTTCCAAACATATCACCCTAAGGGCCCAGATCACTGTAGAATTTTCCTCAAAGGGAAATAGGAAATGGAAGGAGACCTTGATTTCCCACCTGAAGTCCCATCTTCTACGTGAAGCCTTTCCTTTCCCTCTCTTATTTATTTCTTATTTATCCTGTATATACTTTGAACATATTTTTTTTGAACATATTTTTTACTTATTGTCTTGCCTATTAGATTGTAAACCCCCATTAGATAGAAAACTGTCCTGATAAGGTCAGGCCGGGACTGTCTTTAGCTTCTTTATGTATTCCCACAGTAGGTAGCCCAGTGCCAGGTACACGGTAGGCACTTAATAAATGTTTATTGACTGACTCAGAAAGTAAGTTCACAGAAAATGATTTGGATTTAGTGTGTATGTCAGGAACAAGAGAGGAAGAGAAATAGGAAAGACAGTAAGGCTAAATACAAACTTAGTGGGCCATGTTGGTTAGGGGATGTGTAGGGGGAACATTACAGTAGGGTCAAAGCTAAGACCAGCTCCTAGAGTTTGGAGACTGGGCAATGCTAAGGCTGGGTGGTGGGTGGGGAGGAGGATGAGCCCCAAATGTCTGTGTGACACGGCATTTATGGCTTCATCAGAGCTAAATATACTATTCTGCATGTACTTAACCAGCTTATCTTCCTTTTTGGTCCAATTAAGAAAATGAGAATTTAAATTAAAGATGTTGGTAAATTTGACTGAAAAAGAATTTGTTTTCTAGACCTTCATGAATAAAAACTCTCCCCTAGTAGTGCTCACTGGTCTAGTTTATTTTGGAAATCCCAAAAGCAATTTCTGAACCTAGGAGTAAAGGAAATGGCATTAAATATGGTAGCAAATACCATTCAGTGTCACAGTAAACAACCTGTCTGACTTGGACAAGTCATTAAATCTATCTGGGCTTCATTCTCCTCTGAAATGTGGGAGTTTGCCACTGGGTGATCTCTAAGGGCCTTTCCAACTTTCTAGTTCCATGCATCTACATGAAAACCCTCAAGATAAAGTCAGAGACATGCAGGGCAGTTGGAGCCACCCTGGGAGAGATAGAATAATGTGCCTCTCAAGCTAGTTGATTTCCTTCAGTTTGAACATCCATGTGCTGAAATGGAAGTGAGGTTTGTATCCAATTTACAATAACGGGAAGTTCTTTTTCAAGCCTTCTCTTTGCAAAGAACACTTTGGATGTTAAACTAATAGTTATGAATTTGGAAAACCTACCTGAGGAAAGAAACATTTTTTTGTGCTGGGGACAGCTAGGTGACTCAGTTGATAGAACGGAGGGTCAAGAGTCAGGGGGACTTGAATTGAAATCCAGTCTCAGACATATACCATCTGTGTGACCCTGGGCAAGTCACTTATCCTTTGTTTGCCTCAGTTCCCTCATCTGTAAAAAAAAAAAGGATAATAATAGCACCCGTCTCTCATGGTTGTGAGGATTAAATAAGGTAATGATTGTAAAGCTCTTAGCGCAGTGCCTGGCACATACTAATTGCTATATTAGTTATGATGATGGTGATAATGATGAAGATGATGATACTAGCAGGCAAAAAAGGTAGGCTAATCGAGGCAACAGTTTTGGACATCCTGCTGAGGAACCAAGGTGAACATTTTATCCCTGGGGAAAAAGCGACTGACAAGATGATGTTTGTTTGACATGGAAGGCAAGGGATACCCTGCCAGGGAAAGTCACGAACAGGAAAGATTTTTGCCTGTGACTTTAGTAGTGATGGGGACAGTCCAGTAGAATGGTGGAAACAGTGTTCAGACATCCACAGACACCAATGTCAGGCAGGGGATAAACAGAGTCACTTGGTTAGGGTGTGTAAGCACTTAATAAATGCTTTTCCAGTCATTCATTTGTGAGATAGTACATTCCATTAGCATGCACCTCTTGTCACACTAAGACCCTTTGGATTGTAAGCCTACTGTCCCTGGTCTCCCAGCATCTGACCAACTACCACATAAGCCACGTTACTAAGTATTATGAAACATAAAAAAGTATGAAGAGGAAGCATTGTGTAGGAAGAATGACTACATCAAAGGATATGGATTTGAGTTCAAGACTTGACTTTGCTATTTATTAACTGTGTGACTTTAGGTGAAGTATTTCTTTTAATTGGGCCTCAGTTTCCCCATTTATAAAGTGAGGGGTTTGGACTAGATGATCTCTAAAGTTCCTTCTAATTCTAACATTTTTTGCTCTCTTTTTGTGTTCTCTAAGTGGTGGGGTGGGGAGAAGGGTACAGAAAAGGAAATGGGAACACTCTAAAAGTAAATCTTGCCTGTTGACAATTTTCACTGGAGAACCTAGTGAAAGATTCATTTGCCAATTAGGAGGTCAACGCCTATCCTAGAAGAATAGCTGGGATTATTTCCACCTTCATACACTTTGCACTTGCCTCCAGCTGAAACCCACTTGCCACTTTCCCATACACTCACACAACTTTAGGATATCTTAGAGATTTCCCTGCTTAGTACCTGTTTTCTACAGAGAAGTTACAAAAATGTTGATTAATTCTAGAATTGGTTTCTGAGTAATTCCATGAGTTCTGGCTCTGGGCTATCCCTATACTAGCTCAAGGCAACTATAGAAGAAAAAGGTTGGACTTTGAGGAAAAAAACCTAGTGTGACTCCTAATTCTGCTACTCATTAGATGTATAACCATGGGCAAGTGACTTAACTTACCCTTTGCATCTCTTTCCTTGTCTGCCAAATAGGGAAAATTATACTACCAATTTCATGTGGTTTCAAGAAAACACTGAAACTCCTACGTAGATGTGTTATTATCATCATTGATCTTATCTAAATTAGTTACTTCTTCATGATAGAACTGTTTCTCTACTCCAGTGTGATGACGGTAATTCATCACAATTCCTTCCTTCCTTCTTTGTCTTCTTTTTCTTCTTCTTCTTTCTCCTCCTCCTCCTCCTCCTCCTCCTCCTCCTCTTCAAGGGTTAGGAGAGGCTGAACAATTTGTCAAGGTCACACAAGAATTAAAGAGCAGAGACAATATTTGAACCCAGAACTGGCTCCAAATCCAGTGTTCCTTCCACCTGGGCCATGCTGACACAGTGATAGAGCCAGTAAATGTCAGATGGGATGATAAATGAAAGCTGAGGTCCTAAACAGAAATTGATGTAATGGTGTCTGGCTGTTCCTGTCATCTCCTTGGGAGAATCAGAGGAACACAGAATTTAAGCAGGGAAAGATGACTCTTGGAGGAGACTGAAAAAAAGGACCCCAGAGACATGTACGGCTTTCAGAATTTACCGCAGAGACTGGGGATTTCAAATCCACATCAGAAAGGATACCTGGGGAAATCCTATCTATTCTTTGGCACCCACGACCCATGAGTGTGCTAGAGCCAGCTCCTACCAGCTTGTTAAATTTTCAGTGTGAGCATTTACACCTCAGAAATGGGCAAAATGCTACAAATCAGAGATTGATTTATTGTTTTATCGATTGTCTAGACTTAAAAAAGTGGTAGGGAAAATGTTAAATTATAAGCTTAAAAGTGTGTCCTGTGTTTTGTTTTTTTGGAGCACCATTTGGTAAACATTTACCAGAAAATCTGTGGCACAATCCACAATTCTATCGTTTTCCTGAGCCAGGAGGACACCTTCAAATTAACCCCACATCCCAGACTGAAGATAACCAAATGTGAGATAGTGATACCATCCAGAAGCAATGACAAAGCCAACAGGAAGTCCAGAATCTTCATCCTAGGGGCAGAAGTCATTAGGGCTGGCAATTGTAGGAGGACTGGGATTCCTCAAGGTGACTGGATCATGGTGAGGAATGAGCACTCTCCCCAGTTATATACCCATAGAAGGAGCGTGAACTTCATGTGGGTAGTTCACTTGGTGACCAGGGCCTGCTCTGGCCTATTCCCATTCCAGGTCAAGGCCGTTCTGAGCCACTGGAGCACGTGAATGAGTTCTTGCCAAAACCAGTCTTATGCTCTTCTGTCTTGTTTGCAGAGACCTAACCCAGCTTCCTGGGCTCCCAGCCAGTGAGTTATGGAAGGTTCTACAGCAAATTAGCAAGGATAACTCTTTGAACAGAATTAAACCTAATGAAAGTCCCTTATTTGGGTGAGGAATCAGTGTTGGGGTTAGCAATAATGGTATTGCCTTATGGCAGGTTTGGAGGTATGATATTCTTTGTCTTAATTTTGATGGTGAATTTTCTCCCCCCTTTCACTCCTCCCCTTTGTCTGCCTATTTTCCCTCCCTAAAATTAGAATTTTACAATCTCCTTTCTACCCTCTGGCTGTGAATTTGCTTCCAAGTGTAATAAAAGCCCAGCCTAGAAAATGATAAATGCTGTTACCACTAGGTAGAAAATCTTTTAAACTTGTTTTTACTGTATGTTAGTCATGTCTGACTCTAGAGATCACTTAGTCCAACGACCTCATGTTTTAGTTGAAGAAATAGGCCCAAAGAGGGGAAGAGACTTGTCCAGGGTCTTGCAATGAATCAGCAGCAAGGCCAAGACCCAGAACACCACTGGGATTTGTCTTAGGTGAGGGACCTTAGACCAAAAGACCTCAGAATCTCTTCAAAGTGCATTTTGATTTGGTATTTTGTTTTCCTCTTAAAGGGGGAGGAAAGGAGATGTCTATCAAAAACAGTCAGTCAACCAACTCATTTCAAGCAGACCGCCTCTAAGCACTCAGGCCTCTAACCAAAGTTTAAGAGAGGGTCCATCATTTCCATATTAATTTAACAAGTTGCTGAAAGAGATAGAAAGTTGAGATAAGAAAGATTCTCAGCTCTCAAGGGCCTTACATTCTTTTAGAGGGATATGACCAACATGGATATCCATCATACAGAGTATCGTTTGATAAGTGTGTTAGAGAGGCACAAATAGAGTAGTACTATGAGGTTTGGGGATAAGGGAAATGCTGGGGGAGGGTAGGAGAATGGAAGAAGCAGGGAAAGTTTCATGGAAGAGATGACATTTGGGTTGGGTTTAGAGTAGGGCTTCTTAACCTCTTTTTTGTGTATGTCATGGACCCCTTTGACAATCCAGTGAAACCTATGGACCATTTCTCAGAATAAATTTTTTAAATTAAATTTTATACTTAACTCCAAATTCTCCCCCCTTCCCTATATTCATTGAGAAGTCAAGAAAAATAAAATGCATTATAAAAATGTATAGAAATGCAAAACAAATGTCCACATTATCCATATTCTAGAAAAAAAAGGAAAGAAAAAAAGGAAAATATTCTTCAATCTTCACTCTGAGTTCATCTGGCCTCTATCTGCAGGTAGGCAACATATTTCATTATGAATCCTTTGGAACCATGGTGTATCATTGTATTGGTCAGAGTTACTAAGTCTTTCAAACTCAACTATTTTTCAATATTGCTGTTAACCAATATCTTTATAATATTTACTACAACTACAGTAATTACCATATAAATTGTTCTCCTGGTTCTGCTTCATTTGCTTTCCATCAGTTCATACAAATCTTCCCAGGTTTTTCTGAAACCATCTCCTCCACCATTTCTTAATAGCATAATGTATTGTATTCTATTACATTCATGTCCCCTAACTTGTTCATTTATTCCCCCACTGATGGACATCCTCTCAAGTATCCAATTCTTTGCAACCATAAAAAGAGGTGCTATAAATACCCTTGTACATTTAGGCCTTTTCCTCTTTGATCTCTTTGAGGAATAGACCAAGTAGTGGTATCACTGGGTAAAGAGTATGTACAGTTTATTTAGGCATAGTTTCAAATTGCTTTCCAGAATGTTTGGACTAGTTCACAACTCCACCAACAGCGCATTAGTATACCAGTTTTCCCACAGTCCCTCCAGCATTTGTCATTTCCCCTTTTTGCCATCTTAGCCAATCTGTTGGATGTGAGGAAGTACCTTGGAGTTGTTTTAATGTGCATTTCTCTAATTATTAATGGAGAGCATTTTTTTAATATGGCTATTGCTAGCTTTGATTTCTTCTTCTGAAAACTACATCTGCATATCTTTTTTTGATAGAGAATCAGACTATAGAGGTTTCTTCTTTATAAAAAATTCTTTAAAAACTTTAAAGATTCTTTTTCTTTTTAAATTTTGAGTTCCAAATTCTCTCCTTCTTCCTCACCTCTCCCCCACCCATTGAGAAGGCAAGTAATATATCAATTATACATGTGAAATCATGCAAAACATGTTTCCATATTAACCCTATTTCAAAGAAAAGCAAGAAAAATAAAGAAATTATACCTCAGTTTGCACTCAGACTTCATCAGTTCTCTCTCTGGAGGTGGATAGCATTTTTTCATCATGAACCCTTTGGAATTGTCTTGGATCATTGTATTGATCAGAACAGCCAAGTCCTTCACAGTTGATTATCATTATAACATTGCTGTTACTGTGCACAATGATCTCCTGGTTCTTCTCACTTCACTTTGCATCAATTCATATAGGTCTTGACATGTTTTTCTTGAAACCACCCCCCTTGTCCTTTCCCACAGCATGATAGTACTCCATCACAATCATATGCCACAACTTGTTCAGTCATTCCCCAATTGATGAACATCCCTTCAATGTCCAATTCTTTGCCACCACAAAAAGAGCTACTATAAATATTTCTGCCCATTTCTGTCCTTTTTCTTTGATCTCTTTGGGTTACTGATCTAGTGGTGGTATTGCTGGGTCAATAGGTTTGCACAGTTTGATAATCCTTTGGGCATAGTTCTTAATTGTTTTCCAGAATGGTCAGACCAGTTTACTACTCCACCAACAGTTCATTATTGTACCTATTTTCCCCTCATCCCCTCTAGCATTTGTCATTTCTGATAGGAGTGAAGGGGTACCTTAGATTGTTTTAATTTGCCTTTCTCTAATCAATAGTGATTTAGAGCATTTTTTCATATGATTGTAAATAGCTTTGCTTTTTTCTTCTGAAAACTGATTGTTCTTTTGTATATTTTTTGACCATTTATCAATTGGAGAATGGCTCTTATTCTTGTAAATTTAACTCAGTTCCCTATATATTTTAGAAATGAGACCTTTATCAGAAAAACTTGGTTCAAAGATTTCCATCCCCCGCCTCCCCCCCCCCCCCCCCCGCCACAGTTTCCTGCTTTTCTTCTAATTTTGGTTGTATTAGTTTGGTTTGTGCAAAACTTTTTAGCTTTATATAATCAAAACTATTCATTTTACTTCTTGTGAATCTTGTTCAGTCATGAACTCATCCATAGATTTGACAGGTAATTTTTTCCATGCTCTACCTAATTTGCTTATGATATTAACCTTTATGTTTAAATCACATACCCATTTTGAGCTTATCTTGGCATATGGTGTGAGATGTTGATTGATGCTTAGGTTCTGCTTTCCAGTTTTCCCAATAGTTTTTTGTCAGATAGTGAGTTCTTGCCCCAATAGCCGGGATCTTTGCGTTTATCAAACATTAAGTTACGGTGCTCATGTGCTCTTGTATATTATATACCTAATTTATTCCATCAATCAACCTCTCCATTTCTGACCCAGTACCAACTTCTTTTGATGATTACAGCTTTGTAGTATAGTTTGAGACCTGGTACTGCTAGGCCCCCTTCCTTTGCATTTTTTTTTGGTTTTGTTGGTGATATATAGAAATGCTGATCATTTGTGTGGGTTTAGTTTGTATCCTGAAACTTTGCTAAAGTTGTTAATTGTTTCAATTAGTTTTTTAGTTGACTCTCTGTTGTTGTTCAGTCATTTCAGTCGTGTTTGACTCGTGACCACATCTGGGGTTTTCTTGTCAAAGATGCTGGAGTGGTTTGCTATTTCCTTCTCCAAATCATTTTGCAGATGAGAAAACTGGGGCAAACAGGGTAAAGTCCAGGGTCACACAGCTAGGAAGTGTCTGAGATCACATTTGAACTCAGGTCTTCTTGACTCCAGGCCCAGTGCTATACCAACTGCTTCCCTAGCTGCCCAGTTGACTCTCTAGGGTTCTCTAAGTAAGCTATCATGTCATCTGCAAAGAGTGATAGTTTTATTTCCTCATTGCCTATGCTTGTTCCTTCAATATCTTTTTCTTGCATTATTGTTATACTTAGCATTTCTAGTACAGTAGTCAATAATAATGATGATAATGGACATCCTTGATTCCCTCCTGATGTTACTGGAAAGGCTTCTAACTTATCCCCGTTACAGACGATACTTGCTCTTAATTTTAAATAGGTGTTAGTTAGCTTTTTAAGGAAAGTTCCATTTATTCTTATGCTTTCTAGTATTTTTAAAAAAAACAGGAATGTGTCTTGTATTTTGTCAAAACTTTTTCTGCATCTATTGAAATAATAAGACTTTTGTTACTAATATGATCTTCTCTTTCTCTCTTTTACTGATGTAAGTGTTTAGAAGTATGCTTTTCCCCAAGTACTTTAGGCTGTATCACACAAATTTTGGTACATTGTCTCATTGTTGTCATTATCTTTAATGAACTTATTGTTTCTATGATTTGTTCTTTGACCCACATATTCTTTAGGATTAGATTATTGAGTTTCCTATTAATTTTTAATGTATGCTTCAAAGACCCTTTATAGAATGTAATTTTATTGCATTATGGTCAGAAAAAGATGCATTTTTTATTTCTGCTTTTGCTTGTGAGATTTTTATGCCCTAATACATGCTTGCATAGTTTTCCTTTCTTTCCCCATTTTTTCTCTCTACTGCTCTTATTTGATTTTTAAAATCACTTTAAAAAATAATCTCTGGTTTGTGTCAAATCCACATTTTTCTTTGAGACATTGTAGATATTTTCAAATTGTCTTCTTCTGTGTTTGTGTCTTGAGCTTCTTTGTCTTCTTCTCTTTCTCTTCTTCTTCCTCCTTCTTCTTCTTTGTCCTTCATTCTTCCAGTCTTCTTGACTATAGACTTTATTTTAGTGTTGGGTTCTGCTCATTTTGGTGGAGGCTTGGGGAAAAGGATGTCTAGCCTGAAACTTTTCATTGCTTCCAAAGAGGTGTGACTCCCGGGAGAGGTCTGTTCACTGCCATCCTAGTCTGATGTCTGCATGTTCTGACTCAGGTTTAGGTCTGTTGGCTTGTGTGTAGTTGTTTCAGTAGATTGTTGCTGGACTCAGTCATTGTTAGCCCACTGAGGAGTTCTGTAGGTTCAGAGAAACTGAACTGCTGGTTCCCTTTTGTTCCTGCCCTTGTTATTCCACTAGAAGTTTACGTGCTAGTCTAAAGGTTACACTGAGTCACTGCTCTGCTCCTGGACTCAGAGCCTACAGCTAAATTTCTAGAACTTGTTTTGTGCTCAGTATTCAGTTAGGGCCCCATGCTCAGTCATGGCTGCTCCTCTCCACCCTGAATGTGTGACCTGGAACTGGATAATGGGTGACAGAATGGCTGGCTGGCACCCATTCCTGCTCCCAGCACCTGTTAAGGGGCCCCATGGGATCTCTTTCTGCCCTGGTGCTCTAATCAGCTCCTTTTCCATCCCTAGGCACTGGAACACTCCCAGTTCTGCTACTGCCACCATGCTACATGTCTGGCCAGCTCCTACCCCTGTGTCCACAGACCTCTATCTGTTTTTCTAAGCTGCCTTTGCCTGGAAAAATGAGTTGTTATAATCTTTTTCTTGTCTTTCCTGATCAGAATGCAGTGTGCTGTGTTTTCTAAGCTGTTGTGGAGAAGTTCTGGGAGAGCTAGGCAAAAATATTTCCTCTCATTCCACCATCTTGACTCCACCACAGAATAATGTTTTAAAACGATTAAAGGAAACAGTAAATTTCAATTACAGGTAAGTAAAAATAATAATACAATTTTTTCCTTATCCAAGTTCAGAGACCCCTTCAAATCTATTCACAGATCCATTCTGGGGTCTGTGGATCCCAAGTTAAGAAGCTGGGTTTAGAAGACAGGGAGGAATCTGGCCAGCAAGGTGGTGAGAGTGCATTCCAGGAATAGAAAACTAGTTTCTATCTCATGAAGAAACCTTTGTAAAGCTATCCTTCATATGGATCTCTACCAGCTTCTTATCAGCCTTAGCAAAAGCACTGAGGCGTAAGAGCAGTGTTTGTTCAGAGCAGTCCGATTTAGTTGAAGCACAAAGATTAGGTTGAAATAAAGCTGGAAAGTCAGGCTGTTGGCAAATTGTACAGACAAGGCCTTGAATGCCAGATATATGAGTGTGTACTTTATTCAGTAGGTCATAAAGAGGCTTGAAAGATTTTAAAATGCAAAATAAATAAACGTATGTCAAGTAGAAGGGACCCTTTAGCAAAAGCTTGGACTAGATATAGATATATCTACGTCTATATCCACACACTCATATGCATATAGCCTAAGCATTTGTATACATATTTTGAACACATATAGTATTAGCATTTTCAATACATATATATATATATATATATGTATATATATGCAGTATAAATAGGTCTACATAGCTCTATAGACATGTCTGTATATACATGCAGATGTCTTTTTTTCTACTCATCTCATCATGCTTTTCTCCATCCACACTTACTTCAAGGTCCATTCTAAGAAGTCTTCTCTGATCAGCAGGAAGTAGAGGAAGCTTGGTGCTATGGACAGAGTTCTGGACTTGGAGTTGGTGGTTAGAGAATGTCTGAGTTGGAAGGGTTCTCCATTGCCATCTAATTGACTCTATCTCTGAGCAAGAATCCCCACTGCATCACATTTGACAAATGGCCATTTAACCTTTGCCTGAAGACCTCTGGGAAAGAGCATGTTACCTCCTGAGGCAGTCTATTCCACTGTCAGGTGGCTTTAACTATTTATAACTTTTTCTTATCATCAAGCCTACATTTTCTTTTTTCTGTCTTCCTTCCATTGCCAACTGTTCTGCCTTCTAGGTTCAGTCAGTCAATAAGTTAAGTGCCTACTATGTGTCAGGCACTGTGGTAAGTGCTGAGGAGAGAAAGAAAAGCAAAAACAGTCCCTGCCCTCAAGGGGGTCACAGTCTAATAGGGGAGACAACATGCAAACAACTGCATACAAACAAGCCATAGACAAGATCAACTGGAGATAAGAAACAGAGGGAAGGTGCTAGAATCAAGGGGTATCAAAGAAAGGTTTTCCTGTAGAAGATTTATTCTGTCAAAAAAGTATAAGATTTTTCCCCCTGTCAAATAGAACAAATTCTATCCCTCTTACAACATGACAGCCTTTCAAATGCTTGAAAACAGTTTTGTTCCCAAGCTTTTTCTCCAGGCTAAGCATTCCTTCCAACAATCCTCATATGATACAGAATCCAGGCCCTTCACCATTTTTGTCAACTTTCTCTGAACGATTTCCAGCTTATCAATGTCTTTTTGAATGAAGCCTGATTGGGGTTTGACCCTCTGCTCTAGAGTCATGATCATGGAAGCTAGTGGGGGCGCTGCAGATACCTATAAGCTGCACAGCGTCCCACATCTTCTGGTGGTTTGGACCCTCACCTTTCCTGCTCTGCTGCATCTGTTTGTATGTCGATTCCCCCATTAATTCCGTGCTTGGATAGTCTGAGATATAGTCTTGGCTAAGGCTCCCTACAGATGCCCAATTTCTCCACCATGACCTCACTTTCCCCTGCCCCCTGACCCTCATGATCACTGTCCGGTTTCTTCTCTGGAAAGATGGTGGCTGTCCCTGGTGTGGTTGTTCTCAAGCTTCTTTCCCCAAGTTCCCTTAAGGTCAAGAACAAAACCAAAAAGGAATCTAGGAGAAGTCTGGGTAGTCTGCTTGCCTCCCCCATCTTGAAGTTTATTTCTTCAGACTAAGGTATGAACCTACATTTGTCCCTATTAAATGACACATTTCATCTCATTACACTCAGCCCAGTACACTCTTTTGCTCTCTCTTTCCTTCTCCCTCTCCACCCCTACCCTGCCCCCTCAACTTGTCAAGATCGTTTTGGAACCTGCCCCTTACTATAGCTAGCCTTTTTAGTTTTGTCATTTGAAAATCTGATAAACACGCCAAGTCAAGATGGCCTGGGTATAAATCCTACCTGGGACACTTCACAGAATCGTGATGGCCTAGTGAGGCTCCAGCTTTTAAAGCACAGGTAACAATTCTTGCTTGACTTCAACATGTGGTGCTTTGGGAAGCCTTCTTCTGACCATGAGTCATGGAGGGGCAGATACTAGGTGGTGATGACAGAGTTTTTTGTCTTGGGCTGGCTTCAGATGTGGAAGGCCAGATGTTGGTGATGGAACCGAGGTGGCATGCAAAAACCCCTCCATCAGCAACTCTCTTCCCTGGAGGTTTCTGAGTGGAGAATTGCTTGGGAGCTTCTGGGTTGGGGAGGGGCAGTGGTGGCCACCAGCTAGCTGCCTTATCTCCCATCCTGCCTGCCAGCTATCCCTAAGTGCCTCTTTCTGGTGTGTTATTTCTGATATTAGGTAAATGAATAAATAGGGATGGAATGGATATTTAACCTTGTGATCCTCAAAGGAGCTTATGGAGGTCCCCTCAGTAAATAAAGTTGGTGACAGAGCCCACCAGAGCCAGTAGCAACAGCTTAATCAGGTGAGACCAGCACTGGGGACCACCTTGCTTAACCCAGCCTCAAAGATGATGGATCCAACAGAGGATGCATGGTGTCCTTTAAGGAGCTAGTCTAGCAAGAAAGGGAATGACTCATCTGTTTGCTGTGCTATACCCAGAAGTGAACTCTTAGGGTCAGGCAGTACTCCTGAACCACAAAGTTCCCTAAACAGGTGTCCCACTAACTTTGTTAAAGCCCACTCTCCCTAGTGACTGAGTATGTGCAGAGAGGGGAAAGCACCCTTGCCTTAGCTTGGGAGATGGTGTTTGTAAAATCTATCTTTGCAATACCTTTAGTAAATATCCCTTTGTAAAAGCTAATTTACAACTAGGCAGCTAGGTGGCACAGTGGATAAAATTCTGGGCCTGAGGTCAGGAAGACTGATCTTCTTGAATTCAAATCCAGCTTCAGACACTTAGTAGCTGTGTAACACTGGGCAAGTCATTCTACCCTGTTTCCTCTACTGCAAAATGAGCTGGAGAAGGAAATGGCAAACCACTCCAGTATTTTTGCCAAGAAAACCCCTAAAGCGGCCACAAAGAGTCAGACATGACTGAAACAATGAACAAATTTACAACTGGCTAGTCAATACCAGATAGGTACCTCTAATCAATGACAGAGTCTTGAGGAGATAAGTCACCAACTACTATCTCGGGATGTTAGATCTGGAAGCTATATGGAGGATAGAAACAGTGTGAAGGATGTAGCATAATGGGAAGATTTGAGACAGTGAAGTCAATTAAGAGACTATTTCAACAGTTCAGGTAAGAGGTAATGACTGTGAATAGAGAAAGGGAGAGATTTGAGAGAGGATGTTTAGTTTGAATGGACAAGACCTGGCAAATAATTGGATATGGGATGGAACTGAGGATGGTTCCAAGGATACAAATCTAAAGAGACTTAAAAGGTACAGTAGTGAGCTTGATGAAAATATAGAAACTCAGAAAAGGGGTAGATTTTGGGGGAAAGATAGTGATTCTTTTTTCGATATGCTGAGTTTAAGATGCCTACTAGACATTTGCTGCCTTGTCTTGGGATGTTTCTTAATGGAGATTAAAGAAGGCTCGCTCATTTGAAGGATAACTTCTGGCTGGAATGATGTTTATGAGTATTTAAGGCTGAAAACTCCAAAGTCTCCAACTGTCCACGTCCTTATTGCCACATAGCTCAATATAGGAGAATGAGTACACTATCTAGAACGTGCCCCAGAGTCAAAAATAGCAAGGATTCCAGGTTGGTGTGATGTCTGTACCACCTCCACATTAAGATCTGATGATTCCAAGGACCTTGAAACCTGACAAGGGCAGATATAACTTACATCTAGGCTCCCACCATAAGTCGCAAAAATTATTGGCATCAGCTCTGATCTCAGTAACATCATTGACTAAACTTGTTTACTACGTATATGCTCTAATTTGGCCTGGAAGTCAATGTCTTGTTGCATTAAGATCATTGGATTTAGAAAAGAAAGGCTGTTAGAAACCCAAGTCCACAATTGATGGGGGAATAACTAAATAAGTTACATGTAATTGCTATCCTGTAAGAAAAGATGAATGTAATGGATTCAGAGAAGCTGGGGAAAACTTATTTGAACCGATGGCAGTCAGGTAAGCACTACAAGAAGCAACAACATAAACGGAATGAACAACAAAACATTTGAAACCAAATGCTGTGAAGCTATAATGATGAAGTTTGACCCCAAAGAAAATATGAGATTCCCTGCTTTCTTTGTTGCAGAGGTAGGGAGTTACGGGTGCGGAACACCACAGATAATATCAGATTTTTTCAATATGTTGGTTGATTTTGTTCTTTGGTATAAGGAATGGCTCTCTGTGAGAAGCAGGGATATACTGGAAAGTGCAGATATAAAAACAAAAGATATCAATAAAGAACACCTTAAAAAATACTCAACATATGGTCGTTTAGCCTGAGCTTGAAGACTGCCAATGAATGGGAATCCACTTGGGACGACCCACTCCACCTTTAGGTAGCTCTGATCTAAGGTTTTCCTGACATCAAGTACAAGTTTGGCCCTTTGCAACATTCATCTACTGTTCCTGCACTTCGGCCCTCTGGAGCTGAAAAGAATATAATCCTTCCTTGTGACAGCCCTTCAAATATCTGAACACATCTTTCCTGTTTCTCCTAATTCTTCTCTTTTCCAGGCTCAATGTCCCCAGTTCCTTCCATCAGTTCCCAAGATCTGCACTCTGAGCTCTTCACCATCCTCACTGTCCTCTTCTAGATGTCTTTAAGCTTATGAATGTCCTTCTGAAAATATGGTGCTCAGAACTGGATAGCCTAGATGAGATCTGAAAGAGGGATGATTTCTCTCCCTTATTCCCAGAAGCTATGACCCTCAGTGCAGCCCAAGATCCTATCAGGTTTCTGGCCGCTACATCATATTGCAGATTAGTGTTATCTCCCTCATCTTGTACCTGTGAAGTTATTTTTCTTTTGAACCTAAGTATAAGACTCTGCATTGCGGCAGCTAGGTGGCACAGTGAGTAGAGCACTGGCCCTGGAGTCAGGAGGATCTGAGTTCAAATACGGCCTCACACACTTGACACATTTACTAGCTGTCACCTTGGGCAAGTCACTTAACCCCAATTACCCTGCCTTCCCCCCTCCCCACCAAAAGACTCTGCACTGATGTCTACTGAAGTTCATTTTATTAGATTCAGCCTACTGCTTGTGTTGAAGATTTTTTGGATGCTGACTCTTTGTCATCTGGTGTGATTGTGATCCTTCCTGGCTTTTTGTGTCCTCTCAAAGACATGCCCATCTATGCGTCCATACCAGGCAATTTAAATATTCCTAACACTCATATTTGACGTCACTCCCTGGCTCAAACACCTTCATTGGCTCTCTCTTGCCTACCACCCCCCGGCCCCATCTCTCAACTACTTTTCCCAATTTATTTTGTATTACTCTCCAATTCACACTCTCTGTTCCAGCCAAACTGGCCTACTAGCTGTTCCCTAAACTCACCGTTAAGTTTCTTTACTTCCGTGACTTTGAACAAGTCATCCCCTATGGCTGGAATTTACTGCCTCCTCCCATTTGCGTATTCCAAGTCCAAGTTTCCTTCAAGGTTCAGCTAAGATGTTACAACATGAAACCTTTCTCTGAGACCCCTTGTTAGTTGTTGAGACTCTGTCCTCAAACTGTCTTGTACGTACCTTCTTACACTTAATGTTTGTGGAATTGTACTGTCTATCTTGCAAGCTTCTTTAAGACAGGGAAGGGTTCCTTTTTTCCTTTTGTATCTCTGGTCCTAGAACAGCTGCTTGTGCTTAGTATAACATTCAGCAAAGGTCTGAGCTGTTATGGGGGGAGGTAGAGGGATGGATTAAAAGTAGTGATGATGTTTGACGCCTGAGAGATTGGGAGGATGGTGGAACCAACTACAAAATCAGGACACTGGGTCAACTGAGGGGTAGGGTTTGAATAATATGGGCAATGAAAAGAAATTAAATTGAGAGGTAGTGGGACAAGATGGAAACACCACTGGAAGAGGAGTCGGATGACTCAGGCTTACAACCTGCTTGGCCACTTGAATACTGAGGGTAATCATATTTACACTATCAGGTTCACCAGGTTGTTATAAGGAAAAGTCCTTACCAACCATAAGGTGCTATATAAATGTGAGCCATCATTGCACTCTCTATGGCACTTCTGTTCAGAAACAAAGTTAATGCTGCTTTCAGATTCACATGGTATTCCTGCCCTGACTAGGAGTGTCTCAGGACTGCTGACAGTACAGCCAGGGCGCACAGATCACACACCTGGAGCTTGAAGGGACCTTGGAAATCATCTAGTCTGAGGCCCTCATTTTACAGATCAGTAAACTGAGGCTTGGAGAGGATTTGCTTAAGGAAGTGGTGAGAGCTGGGCTTTCTAATTCCAGATGTAAAAAGGTTTTCTATCACACAGTAAGGACTGAATTGGTCCTGTTATTGTTTTCTCATCAATCCTATTTACAATTAATTGCTTTTGTCCTGTAATTGCTTAAGTCATGGCTCATTATCTCTGCCTCTGGTTCAGAGATTCAGCTAGCCTGTCTAATCATTGACTAATCCTGCTAATTCTTGCCACAAGGAATTTAACTGCCTGGGGAAAAGTGTGATCGCAAGGGAGTCAGGCCTAGTATGTTTATACCACCAGGCTATCCCTCCAGGATGTCTGGTTTGCTGCCCCCATATCTAGCTTGCTACCTTGCATCTGGACTTGGACAATGAGCACTTCTTATTCTCATGAGAGAAAAAGGGGGTTGTTCATAACCGCCATTATCCGATTTCCAGTCCAGCATGTTGTTCCCTGTGCCTCAGCTCTGTAACTGATCATGGTGTCCTTAATCCCATGATGTCATCTAGCCTGTTGTGTATTCCCCAAAACCTATAAAAGGGGAGCTGTCCATCTGCTGGGGGTCTTTGGCATTAATGGAGACAAACCACTGACCCATTTATTGACATGCAGCATGCCCCTGCTAATAAAATTTTCTCGCTCAGGGATTTGCCTCAGTTTACCTTTTTGTTCAATTTTAATCAAGACAGCATTATCATCTCTAGCGGTTTTTCTTAGTTTTTGTCTAACTAAATCTTGACCACTGGAGTGCTGCCAGGAAAACACACCCACCCACACACATCCCTACACCCCCACACCAGCTATTATATAATATTCCCCCTCAAAACTTCTCAATTCAATTTTAGGCCTTACCTTACATGTTATCAAAACCATATTTGTTTTAGAAGAGAATGCAAAAAGGATGCACTCAGTGTCCCTGGACTAGATTTGATGATGCCAAAAGTTCTTTATACCTCCAGCACTCTAGAATTCTATGCCCAGAAAAATTCCTTACACTCCCCTCTACTAAAAATGAAACCAAAACTTCAAACTTCAGACATCATGGATCGCTCTTCTATTAGGTTTTACTTTTAAAAAAGAAATGCCAAAGGCAATAGTTCAAAGTGCCACCGAGTGTCTCCTCCCCATCCTCCAGCAGACGCAGCTGAAGTCCTGGCCCAACCCCAATCAGCCTGTGCTCCTTGGCATCTAGACTGTAGGTCAGGTAGCTGCCAGCAGCAGTGTAAACCACTAACACCTGTGACCTAAGCAGAACTACCCTGTCATCATGTCATCATCTCATGTCATCATTGTGGAGAAGAACTATGCCTGCTGCCCAGGGAAAAGGTAGAAAAGAATGGAGATGGACCTGGGGGCCAAATCAACGAAGCCTGATGCTTATTCAGCTCATGACATTCATGACCGGATGGCTCAGGCACATTCTGCAGATGACCCAGCAGTACCCAGGTCTGAAACATACACAGGTTTAAGTCTGGTTCTGAAGTGGTATTTTTTTTTTAGAAAACTAAATTTGATTCATGATTCAGGGGAAATGATTAATATTCAGTCTGGATTTGTGATTTAGCAAATCAGAGCAATTCAGGTGCCTGGTTCAGTCCATCACTTTATATAATGAGGCTGGAGACAGATGCAGGGGAGCCCAAGCCCTTCTCCTGGGTCTCTGGGTCCTCTGCAGGTTTTTAGGGTATGTCTTGGATCAAAGGAAGTTGAGAAACACTGTTAGAGGAAAGGACAGTGGAGCTGGGTTTCAACTCCAATGGCACATCCAGTGTCCTCCTGAAGGAGAAGGCAACAAGGTGGGAGAAAGGACCTTAGACACCCTATTTCCCAGGTTCCTCCTGAGGATCCCAGGGATCCCTGTCTTCAGGGAAGAGGAGCCTAAAATTCAGGGTTCAGTCAATGGCAGAGCTGGTGGAGATTCAGCTGTTCTCATTAATGGGAGTATGGTTGCCCCCAAGCAGGCTTTCCCGCTCACGATCCTCAGCTGGGGGCTGACACCAGGGCAGACGGGCCAGCAGGGGCTGGTGCAGCCCATTGTAGAGAGCTGTGCCCACCAGGAGGATGAAGAAACCTAGGATCTGCAGTGGGTGAAAAGTCTCCCAGCCCAGTGCCAGGCTGAAGGCCCAGATGACCACAGTACGGAGGCTGTCCAGTACCATGCGGGTGGTGGCACTCATCTCCTTGGTGACGCTGATGCCAGCGAAGTTGAAGAAAGCAATGCTGCTAATGTTGCCCAACAGTGCCACGATGATCAGTGGCTGCCTTCCCAGCTGGCAGAAGGCATCCAATGCATCTTCTAGCACGCCCCGGGGGTTCCCACTGAAGGCGCCGGCAGGGATGTAGTACATGGGCACCAGCAGCAAAGCGAGGATCACAAAGCCAAAGAACCCTGGGGAGGAACGAGGGGGCAAAGGAGTGAATGTTTTCACAGAATATGTGCTGAGTTCTCAAACTCCAAATGCACGTGGGTACATGTGAGATCTTTCACTAAATAATGCTCCAGAAGGGCTTGGGATCTCAAGCCTCAAAATGTCTCCGATCTGTTCCTTTCTTTCCACTCTCACTACAACTAGGTTCTTACCACTTTTCACCTGGTTCACGAGAGCTTTATCACTGGTTTCCCTGCTTCCAGTGTCCCCCAACTGTGATTCATGTTGTACCTCTCACCCACAAAATACCATTTTGCTTATTCTACTCACTGGCTCAAAAATCTTCTATGGTTCCCTAGTACCCACAGAAAAAAATTTGAGCTCAACATGGTTTCTATATTCCAAATACAACCTACATTTTTAGCCTTATCTCCTATTACTCTCCCACAAACCCTGGACTCTGGTCCAGTAGGACTACTTAATGATCCCTTGAGAGGCATAATTTCCTACTTGTGAGCTTTGCTTTGCTTAAGTTTTTCCCTCTTCCCATGATACAGCACTTTTCATCTATGAGAATCCTACACATTTAAGGCCAGCTCATATGTCATTTCTCCTACCATATATTCCTCAACCACTCACTGAATGGAAGCGACCCTTCCTTTCCTATTTCCTGTGTTACAAGACCAGGGACTGTGTCCTTTACACAATTAGTCCAGTGTCTTGCACACAGTAGATGCTCAATCTATATATGAGCTGAGAAGGCTATATTGGAGAACTCATTCCCAACATCCTCTGGGTACCTTACCTCATTTCTGTCCCTTCCTCAACATGCTTCTCTGTGCTGTCCCATATCTCACCCTAAGTTCTCTCTGCTCCCCACTACGCACTCTCTATGTCTCCTCTTCTTCCCATCTGCCCACAAACGCACCTTCAGTACCCACTGCCCGAAGCGGGTGCACGTTGTGTTTGTAGACAAATTTTTCCTCCAGCACCATTTGGATGGAGACAATCACTTGTGCCATGATGATCAGCAGATCTCCTGTTGGAGAGGAAGGACCAGAAAGAGGTAAAGTAGTTGCACCGAGGGAAAGATTTCAGAGCCATGGGAGGGGATTATTGTTGTTGTTTGTCCTTTGTTTTCAAAGAGGACCAGGAAGGTGATGCTATGATTTGCTAGTGAATTAGATTTCAGAGAGGGACAGCTGTGCAAAGTCATTAGCCTCACTTTCTCCTCCAGAGCCATCTGGGTCCAGTGGCCAGATATGGATCAGGACAACCGGAGATGGGCCCGGATATGGTGGGAGACCTTGGCCTTTTTAAGCTAAGGTCTTTCCCAGGTCTCAGTATGACTGAGGCAATGCCCATTCAATGATTAAGGCTAGGTAAGAAATGAGACAAAGAATGGCCTCTTTTACCTAGTCAAAAAAAAAAATCAATCTGGGAGGGGAAGGCCCTCAGGGTTTCTGGGCAAAACAGATTTCAGAGGCTGTGGAAGGGGATTAGAGGAAAAGGTGAACAGAAGATGGATAAGTGAGTCTCATATGACTTCCAATGAAGAACTAGGACTGAGGACTATTTAAATACAATTTCTTCAACTCTACATTCAATGCTTGGAGAATGGTTCAGAGTCTATCAATGTAACGCAACGTAAGAGTGATAAATGAACACAAGGCATTACACCAGGATGGGAGGCAGCCTCAAGATGACTGGGATCTAAGTCTTCCAAACATGCACATTGCTGTGATTCTGGGCAAGTCACTCAAACTTTCAGTGTTGCAGGCAAATCTCCAAGACTTTAAGCTGTAAAGCACCTGCTGATCTGTACTGGTAGAGGGAGCTTCCTCACTATGAGTTCAGTACATCAATGCAATGACAGGTGGAGACCAAAAAAGGACACAGAGCAAGATGGAAAGTCTTCCACGAAGTGATGCACGGCAGGCTCAGAAGGTCTAGAACAACATTCATAGGCCTCAACTATAAGCGGAAAAACAAAAAAGGGCAACAAGCAAGAGGCAGCTGAACTTTGGAGGGACCCAGAAGGGGCCGTAAGGTAAACCTGCTGGGGTTCTGCTTGTTTGTTTGGGACTGATATTTTGCTCCTTACTTTGCATGTGGATTTGCCATAGTTCACAGTTGCTAAGTTTAAAATATATTAAAATAGCCATAATTTTTTTCTTTTCTTTAAAAAACTCCTCAGTACCACTGCACTGAAGAGGGGAAAGGCAGGCAAGGTTGACCTCTTAGTCACACCCAAGGACATCCCTGACCACCTTCCGTCTGGCTCTGCTGGCTGCCTTGTGGTGCCCTGGCCCAGGACTCAAACATACTTCTTCTCTTCAGCTCAGGCACTCTCAACATCAACTCCAACCTGCTCTATCTCTGTGCCTGGGTCCTGGGGGTCTCTCTTGTGGGGCTCTCTCCCTGGGAGCCACCCAGCTACAGTTGGCTCTGTTCACTACAGTTCAACATACCTGTGATCACATCGCTGACCTTGTGTTGATCTTCATGCTTGCTCGTGAGGTCAGCCAGACCCACAACTACCAAGCCCACGATCGTGGCAAAGATGCCCACCCACTGGCTTGGCAGCAGCTTTCTTCCCAGGAAAGCCACGGAAAGAAGACCCGTGAAGATGATCACAGCCCCACGAAGCATCTGGAAGCTGGAGGCACTAGTCATGTTCAGGGCTACAGAGAAGTTCAACAAACATTTCTTAAGAGTATGCCCAGGGAGATACAAGTTTAGATAAGACACAGTCCCTGTTCTTGGGAAACAGGTCTAGTAATAACAACAGCTGACATTTTTACAATGTTTTATGGTTGAAAAAGCACTTCACATTTGAGATGTGACACATAAATGAATACATAATAAGGGCCTAAGAGAATTCTAAGCAAAGTGTTATGGTAAGGTGTAAGTGGGGAAAAGAGTTGTTATTGAATTAGGGAGGGGAAGGTGATTATAGGGAAAGAACTGCAGAGGAGGCAATGTTTAAGTCGGATTTAAAAAAACATGTAGGAATTTAACGGGTTAGAGGAGGAGAGGATATAGAGGCACAAGCAATCCCATAAGCAAAGGTTTGGAGTTGGGAAAACACAGGGTATTTAAAGAAGAACATATACAGTAATCCATTTTGGTTGGGAGATGGAAAAGGGAATGAGGGTGGGAGGAAGGGTTCTGCTGCTGCTGAAACACTTTCCCCTCCCACCCTATCATACCTCAAACAGCTGGTACTTGCCCAGGAGATCTTGCTACTCACCCACATACATAATGCTGGTCCCAGTCATGTCACAGAGGGCAGGAGGCAGGAAAAGCAGTGCATTGAAGGACTGCTGGTGTTCCACACTAGATTCTGTGCGCCCCCAAATTCTGCACTGAAGTAAGTAGAAGGCTGCTAGGCAGGAAAACTCCCCCAGGAACATGCCTACTGCCTGGAATTAATACAATCATAAACTCTTAGAGCTGGGAGGAACACTAGAGGACATCTGATCCAACCTGCTTATCTTAACAATGGTCCAGGGGCAAGGTCAATGGCTCCCCACAAGAGGAATGTGGTACCTTTATGGTTTGGGATGGAGATGGAGATGCTTAGGCCCCTGGGCTTGGGGAGGAGTCACTTTTCCCACTCATCTCTAATATCCAGGACCTTCCTCAACACACCCATTATTGGCCAAGAATAGATAGTCAATCCTCCTGCCCTGCTGCATCTCTACATGGCTACTGGGAACAGGGCAGGACAGAGCAGAAAAGAATAACCAGTGATCTTTTCTGAGTCAGGCCTGACTCAGCCCTGACTCAGGCCTGACTCAGTCCCCAGCTTCTGGAAGCAAGAGAAAGTTCTGTGACTGTGGTATGGCAGAAGTAAACTTTCAAGCCCTGGGTGCCAAGGAAAGGGGACTGGGGGCTCAGAGCCACAAGGGAGACAGAAAGCTTGAGGAAAGATGGGGTTGGGAGGGGATACCTGGAGGAAAGGATGCTGGAAGCTGTGGGCCTGGCTTCCTCCACAGCCCTCAGTCTTAAAGTTGTCAGCCCATCTGGAAGAGAGAAAAATGGCATTGATTGGTGAGGCTACTATGCTCCCTGTTCAACCCAATTTAATAAAGATGCATTAAGCACTCAGTTGTCCACCTGGTCTCTGCCATCAAGGACCTGACAACTGAGGAGATAACATGCCTCCAGAATGACGGCCACTCATATCCTCTACTTCTATAGCACTTTAAGATTCTCAAAGTGCTTTATATGTTGTTTCATTTGATCCTTACGACAATCCTGTGAGGTGTTAGCCCAACTTTACAAAAAAGGAAGCAGGTTCAGAGGCTCTCAAAGCTACTAAGTATCAGAGGCAGGATTCAGATTCATCTTCCTGGCCCGAAGCCCAGCACTCTCTCTATCCACAAGGCTACATGGCTGATGATACAGTACAAAATAGGACAGGAGAGGATACTAGGAAGGGGTTAGCAAAATGCTAAGTAAGGCTGATGGTAAGTTATGGGAGCACTTTATAGTTGAAAAATGTCGACTGTTATTTTGCTTCATCCCTACACCGGCCCCGTGAGGTAGACAGTGCAAGGATCATCTCCATTTCAGAAGTTCAGAAAGGTTACAGGGCGGGTAAGAGGGGAAGCTGGGACTGGAACACAGGTTTTGTCTGACCAAGGCACTTTCCCAGCCTTCCCGAGGGCACCAGGATTGTTCCCTCCTCTGAAATCCTTCTGGCACTGTAGTTATGCCACATGCCACAACACACAATCCAAATACTTTCCCGGCTTGCTTTTTTGGTCAATGGCTCAGGTATGGTCTCATGAAGTTATCATCTCAAAATGAAAATGGTTGGTTACTCTTGAGAGTAATGACTGTGTCTTCTGATCCTTTGTTTGTACCATAGCAATCAGCACAGTGTGGACACACAGCAGGCAGTTAGTGGAATGAAGCACTGAGGAACCAGGTTTGGCAAAGCCTGTTCTCTGTTATGTTCAGGAGATAGTGACTACCCGGGCATTACTAGTGTGTAGGTATTATTCCCCTGATACCTAGCTCACAGGAGACAAAGAGGCTGAGAGCCAATGACTGGAGGTTTTGGTCAGATGAAACGGTAAAGTAGATACCTAAGAATGCTTCTGCACCACAGAGGTCTGGGGAGCAGGTCCTGGAGATAACAGCAGAGATGAGGGAACGATGTCTGCAGTCAGGAAGACCTGAGTTCAAATCTTTGCTCAGACATTTACTAAGCTATGTGATGCTGGGAAAGGCACTATACCTTTCTGAGCTTCAGTTTCTTTCACTGTAAGATAGGGTTAAGACAAGACCCACCTTACAATGCTGTTTCAGGACTCAAATAAGAAAATGTATGGAAAGTGTTTTGTAAACCTTAGAGTACTATGTTATTAAGGGACTGGAAAGGAACTGAGAGCTCATCCAGTTCAGAACCACAAAATCAGAGAATTTGACAACTGGAAGGGACCTCTGCAGCCATCTACGTCAACTTAGGCCTGAAAGAAATTCCTGCTTTTTCAAAACTCCCACGTGGCCCCCTGGCCTCTGTGTGACCTCTCCAGCCACAGGCACATTCAACTTCTGCCTCTCTCCACCTCCCATGAACTGCTGGGGAATTCTAAGGGTTCTGCCCCTAGGGGCCACAAAGAACAAATCTAATGGCTCCTTTACATGACAGCCTTTCAAATGCTTGCAGACAGCTATTACGTACCTCCCCTCCAAGTCTTCCCTTTCCCAGCCTGAAAACTCCCAGCTCTTTCAACCAGTCCTTGTATGATATGAACTCAAGGCCCTTCAGCATCCTGGTGGTCTTTCCCTGGATATTCTTCAGTTTGTCAATGTTTTCCTTAAGCCATAGTGCTGAGACTTAACACTGTTCCTGACGAGGTCTGATGAGAGCACAGTACAGTGGGACTTTCCTATTACTGGAACCTATGGACCTCTTAATGAAGGTCAAGATTGCATTAGCTTTGTGGGCTGCCACATCACACCATGGTCTTATCTTGGGTTTGCTGTCCATTAAATACTCCAAGTGTTTTCTAGAACAACTGTAGTCTAACCACACCTTTCCCATTTTATACTTGTGAAGTCCACTTTTTGTGCCTGAAGTTCATCTTAGTAAATTCAGCCCAAAGCTCCAGTTGGGATCCTTCTGGATTCTGACTGTCACTCAGTGGGTTTGCTCTCCCTCCAAGCTTGGTGTCATCTGCAAATCTGAGGAGCACATGATTGAATGCCTTTTATACAATGCCCTGGGACAAGCACAGGAGCACCTCTGGCTTCTTCTTTTGAGACCTCCCAAATCAGTTGACACTGACCCATTAAAGATACCAGCCACCCAGTGTGTTCTGAACCCATCTGAGAGTATTATCATCTAATTCATCTCTTTGTACTCTCCACAAAAATAGTTAAGACACTTTATCAAAAGTTTTGCCAAAATCTAGGAAGAGCATAGTCATAGCATTTTTCTCATCTACTAGTTTAAGAATATCATCAAAAAAAGGAAATGAGGTTCATCTGGCATGACTCATACTTGATGAAGCCATGCTAGCTCTCTGGGATCATCACTTCCCTTCTAGATGTTCACCAATCATCCCTTTAATGATATATTCTAGGCACTTCTCAGCAATCTAAGTCAGATTCACAGGCCTCCTCCAGTCTTGTGCTCCCCTCTCCTCTTTATGGGATCTTTCCAATATGGCTGACAGTGGCTCAGCCATCTCGTCTGCTAGGATTACCCCAAGGATGCAGCCCAGCTGGGCCAGGGCACCTGAGTTCATCAAGGCCAGATCTTTGCTTTCTTACTATTCTCTTACTTCTTCTGGGTGTCCAACTGCCTGTTCCTCATTCTTGTCCTCTCATTTCCAGTAAAAGGCTGTTCTCCTTTGTAGAGAAAACAGAAACAAACCAAGAACTGGCTAGGTCTGCTTTCTCTGTTGTCAGTTATCATCACCATCCCATCCAGCCCAAGGAAAGGCCTCTCTCTTTCGCTGCTCTTTTTCCCCCAGAGAGCTTAACCTCCCCCCACCACAAAGACTAAACCCCTTTGTGATACCCTCACCTAATCTTGCCAGTCTTAGCTCCTTCCAAGCTTTAGTGACCCTGACAACATTTCTGTAGGCCTGAGCCACATACCTCCATCCACTGTACATGTCTCTTAAAAATCCAACTAGGTTGGGGAGTTCCTTTTGTCTCCACATCAGTCTCTTCAGACAAATCCCAGTTTTCTTCCTCCCTGGAAACTTTCCCTTTCTAGCTTTAGCATCTTCCATCATCCCTCGTGGGCCAACTTCCCTGAAGCATTTTGCTCCATGGGATCCTATCTTTCCCCAAATCAAGGGTGTATGTCAGATTATGCCCCGTTTCTTCTCTTTCTCTATCATAAATTCCATTATGGAGCGGTCACCTACCTGCGGCACCCCCCCCCCCCGCCCCCGCCACTATCCTCTAATTTCCTCCCCAGAAACCAGTTTGTCTCTGTTAGTGAGAATCAGATCTAGAACAGAATTTTTCCTTTTTGGTTCCTCTGCCTTTTAAAGAATGAAGTTTTCAATAAGGTAAGTCAAGAAATTGCTAGCTGCTATGCTTTTGGCAGAGAGAATTCCAGCAGATGCCTGGATAATCAAAGCCTCCTGGCCCTCTTTCCCCCTCCCATCACTACATCTCACGCCTCTGTGTCAGGTGTGTGATTTATTTCTCAAACTAATCTGCTTCCTTTATGTCCAGGTGGGCTGTAGTATACTCCAGTGACAATGAAGTGAGTCTAACCTCCTCATTTAATACAGGAGGGAACTGAGTCCCAGAGAGATGACATGATTGGCACAAGTACCAATTAGCACAGGAGGGCCTAGAAGCCAGGGCTCTGGTCCACTGGTCCTGTCTCTGCTACATCATCTGGGAGAAAGGGGTCTAAGATGCAGATCAACCAGAAATGTCACTTGGGCAGGGTGCTCAGAACAAGCCCCAGCCTGTTTCCAGCTTTGCTGACCAAAAAAAAAGAAAACACAGGAAGTGTGCGGGCATAATAATTTCTCAGTTTCAAATCACCAAACAATCCCTGGAAGGGTCTTTCAAGGAGCACTGAGGAAAGGATGGGCAGGATGGAAAAGCAGGACCCCTGCCTACCTGGTTCTCTTGCCCAGGAGCTCTCACCTAGCATGCCTCCCTCTTTCTCCAGACTTGAGTATGCTCCTGGGATAGAACAGAGGAGGGGGCTTAGGACTCAACACTTCGTGCTGCAGGGGCATGGGTGCTTAGGTGAATGCCTGGCTCTAAGATAGAGCTGGAAAGCCCCATCAATATGACAAGCTAAAGGCCTACAGGCTATTCCCTGCCACTTTCTTTCAGCACTCATATGGACTATCTCCCTTGAAGGAGTCTTGCTTGGACTGGCCAGACACAGGTATGGATATGCTGGCAATATTCCCGGGGCAGGGAAATGGGATCCCTTTGTATCAGCCCCTAAGGTGTAGGCCTTGGCTTCCTCAGGGATCGGGTGTCAGCAGGGTGTGCTGCTCCACCAAGCAGCTTTTAGTTTCCAGTTACAGATGATCAGAGCCAAGTTGAGTGTTTCTGGGCTGTTTCTCCTTAATTATGGGCACTTGGTACACTGACTACCCCACAGGGATGGGGCATGATGCAGAGGTTCCACAAAGCACAATGCAATAGAAAAAGCACCAGCCTCTGAATCAGGAGACCTTGGTTCACATCCCAGCTCTGACACTAGCTAAGTGACCCTGGGCAAATGATTTATCCTGAGTCTCAGTTTCCTCATTTGTAAAACGGGGCTCATATTTACTCTATTCATGTCATGGGATTCTTGCAAATAACAGTACTCTATAAACCTTGGGTGCAATAGTAATGTGAGTTATTAACAACCACAATTATGAATATGTGATTATTTAATATGTAAATAAAATATGTAATTATTGGGATTTAAGAGACTTTAGAACCTAGTACAATCCTTTCAATTGAGAGATGTAGACACCGAGGCCCACGGAGGTTGTGACATGTCCAAGTCAGATGCCAAGTTTAACAATATTAATATTAAATATTTTAACTGATAATAACAACAAAGCTAAGTCTCCAGATCTTAAAACTGCTATGCCCAAGGCCAGCTCTCCAGCAATGGCCTTTTTCTGGAGTCCTTCCTGACCTACACATTCCCAGTCCTGGCCTATCAGTCTTATAGTAAACCTAGGGCTGCTAGGAAATCAGTCACAGTGCCCTGAATATGACCGATGTTTTTGTTTCTGATCACAGGATCACAAATCTAGAACTGTCAGGGTTCTTACAGATCATTTAGTACAGCCTCTTTATTTTACAGATGAGGAAGCTCAACACTCCTCTATCTCCCCACTCCCAAGTTAAGTGGCAGATCCAGGATGTGAATCCATGTTCTCTTACTCCAAATATGGTGTTCCTTCCATTGTTGTTTACGTGTTTCAACTGTGTCTGACTCTTCCTGATCCCATTTGGGGTTTTCTTGGCAGAGATACTAGGATGGTCTGCCATTCCCTTTTCCAGCTCATTTTACAGATGAGGAAACTGAGGCAAACAGGGTTAAGTGACTTGCCCAGGGTCACACAGCTAGGAAGTGTCCGAGGCTGGATTTGAACTCAGGTTTTCTTGACGCTAGGCCTGGCATCCTATCCACTGCAACACTTAGCTGCCCTTACTCCTTTCATTATACCAGGTTATCTTTTCATCTCAGTCTCAAGGCCAGCTAGATCCTGACAACATAGCCAAACTGGTATTATAGGCATTAGTCCTTGGAGTGAACAATCTTGGGCTAAGTGTCCTGCTTCTGTCCACGGCTACTTCACAATTACAGCATATTAGACCTTGAAGGAACCCCAGAAGTCATCCAGACGAACCTTGTTGCATTTCAGATAAAGTGAGCCCCGCAGAAGGGGATAACTTGCCCATGGTCACATAGCACATCAGGAACAGACCCCATGTCTAATTCTAGCCCTGCGCATATGCCCAGATTCTAGCCAAAGCTGTGGCGGCTGCCCACCCTCTTCTCCTTGTCCTCTGGAAGAGTCTGTATGGGATGGTTGGTTATAAGGGGTTTCAAGTTGGGCTGAATGGCCTAAGACCAGGAGGACTGGTGCTACCCTGAGAGGTGAGATAATAGCAAGAGGGTTAAACTTCAGAGTCAAGAGGGGCCAAAGTTCAAGTCCAGCCCCTGACATCTGCATGGGCAAGTCACTCGTAGGCTCCTTTAAGCCTTGGCTGACTCAATTATAAAATTAGGATGATAATACTATGTAGTTAGTACTTGTTGCTGTGAAGACCAACTAAGATAATATGCATAAAATGTTTCAGAAACTTAAAAGTGCTATAAAACATCTGCTATTACTGCTATCATCACTGCCTCCAAAGAGCTGGTAAGGTCCTGGCCCTTCTGTAAATCCCACACGTGGCAGATGAGGCTGTCTCCCTGGGGAAGTAGCCAGAAATAGCAGGTATTCGTTGGTGCGATACAAGGTGGTGAGGCAAAGAGAGCTCCAACGGCCACTTCCCCTGGCTCAGTTCCTCTGAAAAATGTTGGGCTTTGTATTGGTCTGGGCTGCTAGGGAAGAGAGTGAAAGGCAAATGACTCACTACGATCCAGCAGCTGAGGATCTGAGATTTAAGGAAAAGAGACAATGTCTGCTAGCTGAGCCGAGCCAAGCCAAGCTGGCTACTTCCTTATTCTTTTTTCTGGGCACCACTGTCCTTTCCTCCAACCTCCACCATGCCTCTTACCCCAAAGGCCACGATCAGAGGAAAACAGACCTAGGACTGAAAGGGACCAAAGAGGCCAGCTAGTCTAACACTCTCATTACAAATGAAGAAACAGGCTCATGTAGGTTAACTGACTTGCCAATAGTTGCAAATAGTAAGCATCAGATGGCAGAGGGTTTGTGCCTACGGCACAGACCCTAACTCTTAACTCTCTCCAGGGAATAATCATTTTCCTTCCCTCTCTCCCCCTTCCCCACTGTGAACACACATAAATCCTGACCCTTTCAAAATGAAAGCAGCTTTTGCCCTCCTGCCCCTCTACCCTCCAGCTTAGGGAAGAGGAGTTGAAGTTATAGGAGGAGGACTGGGGCGGGGGGGAGCAGAAAGGCTTTGGCTTGGAGTTCATTGAATCATAGCATTCATAAGTGGAAAGGAGCTTAGGGATCATCTAGTCCAAGGGTGGGGAACTTGCAGCCTTGAGGCCACACGTGACCCTCTAGGTCCTCAAGTGTGGCCCTTTGACTGAATCCAAACTACAGAACAAATTCCCTTAATAAAAGGATTTGTTCTATAAAACTTGGACTCAGTCAAAAGGCCACACCCGAGGACCTAGAAGGCCACCTGTGGCCTCAAGGCTGCAGGTTCCCCACTTCTGCTCTAGCCTAACCCTCTCATTTTACAGATGAGGAAATTGAAACCTAGAGAGTCTAAGAAGTGACTCGTCCAAGGTCATAGGTTTAGTAAGCAGCAGAGCTGGGAAATGGACCTAGGTAACCTGCTCCAAATCCAAGATATTAAACCATCAGCTAGGGAGTATTAGTTTGCATTTGTCTTGTTGTTGCTCACCAGCTGTGGAGCCCTGTCCCAATTATTCTACTTCTCAGGGCCTGAGTATTACCATAATCTATTGGCATTTCACCTCTCCCTCTCCCTTTCTTTACATAACTCCACTCTTCATCTACACTATGTCCTCCAATCCCTTGACTCCCTCAATTCTCTACCAGACCATCTCTCCTGCACTAGCCACTCCTTTCTCTTCTCTCCATCTAGACCCCTTGATTAACCAATTCCAATCTACACTGTCCTTTCTTCAATCCCTCACCCATATCATATTGCCCATTTTGCCCAGCTAAGTCTCATCCTTGGATCACTTCCACAATTTGTCACCTTCACTCCTACACGTATGCCACTGAATGAAGGTGGAGAAAATCACACAACTGTTCTGACTGGGTCCCGTAGGATTTTTTGCCATATAACCTCAACTGGGCACTCACTGCTGGTAAGCAATCTTATTATACCTCCCTTATCAACTTACTATCCCATGCTCTGCAGTGGCTCTTCCAAATCTTTTCTTCCCTCCTCAAACCTTCCAAACTTCCCCCTGCCCCACTATCTCAGCTGAGAACCTTGACTTATATTTTACAGAAAAAATTGATGCCATTAGCCATGAACTCCCTCTTCTTCCCTGTTCCCCATACCCTATCACTCAAATGCTTTCTGATTCTCTCTCCTTCACCTGTCTCACATGATGAAGCGGCCTTACTCCTTACCAAGGCTGACTCCTCTGCTTGTTTAAGTGATCAGATTGGCTCCTCTGTCATTCCAACTTGTTCACTTATTTTCAATTTCTCCCTCTCTTGGCTCTTTTCCTACTGCCTATGAACATGCCCATATCTCCCCTATTCTGAAAAAAAACCCCCCACATTTGATCCTTCCATCCCTGCTAATTATTACCCTACATCTCTTCTGCCTTTTGTAGCTAAACTCTTTAAAATAGGAGTCTACAATAGGTGTCTCCCCCTTCTCTCCTCTGTCTTCTTAACCACTTCTAATTCGACTTCCAACCTTACCAATACACTCAAACTGCCCTCTCCAAAATTCCCAATATCTCTTACTTGCCAAATCCAACGGCCTTTCTCAGCCCTTATTCTCCTTGACCTCTGCAGCCTTTGATCTCTCTCTCTTCCTTGATACTCTCTTTTCTCTAGGTTTTCTGGTCATCACTCTCTTCCGGTTCTCCTCCAACCTATCTGACTCGTCCTTCTCCATCTCCTTTGCTGGATCCTTTTCGAGATCACACCCACTAATTATAGGTGTCCCTCAGGGTTCCGTTCTGGGCCCTCTTCTCTCTTCCCGCCATTCTACTTCATTTGGTGATCTCATCAGCTCCCATGGATTTAATTACCATTTCCACGCTGACGATTCTCAAATCTACCTATCCTACCCCAGACTCTCTGCTGACTTCCAATCTTGAATTTCCAACTGCCTTTCAGACATCTCAAACTGGACATGCCATACACATCTTAAACTCAACATGTCCAAAATGGAATTCATCATATTTCCTCCCTCCCCTGCCTACTCTATCAGTGTTGACAGCAACACTATATTCCCAGTCCCTCAGGCTTGCAACCCAGGAATCATCCTGGATTCCTCCCTCATACCCAATCTATTGCCAAGGCCTGATGACTTCACCTTTGCAAAATCTCTCAAATATGCCTCCTTCTCTCTTCTGACACTGCCACCAGTGTAGTGCAGCCCCTCAAATCACCTTACACCTGAATTACTGCAATAGCCTGCTGCTGGGCCAGCCTTTGTCAAATCTCTCCTCACTCCAATTCACCCTCCATTCTGCCATTAAAGTGATTTTCCTAAAATGCAGGCTTGATAATGTTACCTCCCCTACTCAATAAACTCCAGTGGCTTCCCGTTGCCTCTAGGATCAAATATAAAAGGCATCCAAAGCTCTTCATAACCCAGCCCCGCTCCCCCCCCAACCCCCGACCTTTCCAGTCTTCTTACATCTTATTCCCCAACTTGTACTACTGGATCCAGTGACATTGACCTCCCTTCTCTGCTCTGACTACTGACCTCCCTGACTTCCTTTAAGTCCCAACTAAAACCCCACCTTCTATGGGAAGCCTTCCCCAACCCATCTTAATTACAGTGCCTTCTCTCTGTTAACTATTTCCTATTTATCCTGCATATGGTTTGCTTTGTATATATTTGTTTGCATGTTGGCTCCCCTATTAGATTGTAAGCTCTTTGAGGGCAGGAACTATCTTTTGCCTCTTTTTGTATCCCCTGTGCTTAATAGTACCTGGCACATAGTAGGCACTTAATAAATGTTTATTGACTGACTGATTGACTTGACAAATGAAAGGATTGGCCTAGATGACAGCAAGGTCCTGTCTGGGCTGCTGGAGACCTCACAGCTATGGTGGGATTACGGGAAGGAGAGAAAGGGCTTTTCAGAACAGACTGTCACTCAGAACAGGCTGAGCCAGTGCTACTTCGGGCAGCAGCTCTGGCCCCCAGCTGCCTGGGGGCTAGCCTTTGGCCTGGTGCTTAATGGGCTGGGGCTGTGATAAAGGCAGAACCCAAAGGCTCTGGCCTCAGAGAAAACAGATAGGCTAAAGCAATGTGAGAGATTTATTGGCCTAGCAGAAGTAAATGTACTCATTTACAAAAATGCACAGAACAAACCCCCTTCATAAAATGATTTGTTCTGTGAAGTTTGGATTCAGTCAAAGGACTGTACTCGAGGACCTAGAGGGCCACATGTGGCCTTGAGGCTGCAGGTTCGCCACCCCTGGCCTAGCTGTATCAAGCACGTGGTCCACAATACTATCAAGTATAGCTCAAAATAGTTGTTCAGTCGTTTTTCAGCCACGTCTAACTCTTCATGACCTCATTTGGGGTTTTCTTGGAAGAGATAATGGAGTAGTTTGTCATTTCCTTTTCCAGCTCACCTGGAGATGAGGAAACTGAGGCAAATAGGGTTAAGTGATTTGCTCAGGCTCACACGGCTAGTAAGTGTCTGAGGCCAGATTTGAACTCAGGAAGATGAGTGTTCCGGACTTCAGGCCCAGCACTCTATCCACTGTGCTTCCTGGCTGCCATGGCCCAAACTAGATTAAAATGTAATATAAAAATGAAATATTTAACAAAATAAATAAAGATGCAATAAAACATAATATTAATATGTAGTTTTCTGAATCAATATGTGATTTGTAGGAATCCTAATATATGCTTTAGTGGCCCTCATTTCTATTTGAGTTTGACCCTACTGGTATAACTGAAAGAACACCGAACTTAGAATAAGAAGATCAGGTTTCCAATCTCTGCTCTGCACTTACAGGGTGTGTGACCATAGGCAACCCCCTTCACCTCCACTGTGCTGCTTATTCCCTGGGTGACCTTGGGCAATCACTTCACCTCTCTGGGTCTCAGTTTCCTTATCTGTAAAATGAGAGAGTCAAACTAGAGAGCATGAGGTCCCTTTTAGCTCTGGTTCTAGGATCTTAGGAACCTAAGCCTCACTTGCTTCCTCTGTGAAACAGGGTTGATAATAACCTGCAGCTACGTAGCACAGTGGATAGCGTGCTGGGGCTGGAAGTCAGGAAGACCCCTCTTCCTGAGTTCAAATTTGGTCTGAGACACTGTGTGACCCTGGGCAAGTCATTTAACCCTGTTTGCCTCATCTGTTTCCTCATCTGTAAAATGAGCTGGAGGAGGAAATGGCAAAGCACTCTAGTGTCTTTGTCAAGAAGAGTTGGACATGACTGAAATGACTGAACAATAACATGTACCTCAATAGTAAGAAAAAAAAGTATCTAAATGTGTTACTTATGAAAGGAGAGGAATTCCTCTTTCGTCTTTGGACAAGACACACAAGAAGAGAACAGTAGCAGAGAAGAAAGCCACAGAGCCTGGGATCCTGAGACCCAGCCAAAGGAATGGAGTTACTAGACTTGACTCTGGGGCATCATTCTGGGAGCAAGGAGAATCAGAGATTCATAAATTTAGAGCAGGAAGGGCCCTCAGACGCCATCTAGCTCAACTCCCTTATTTCATAAACAAGGAAACTGAGTCCAAAGAAGGGGAAGTGACTCACAGAGACTTTGGAAGAACTGTTATTCAAAGTTAGGTGCTGCCTAAAACTCCAAAACTTGTGTTTTTTACTTTACCACAATGGACTGAGTAATTGGGGACCAACAAGTGAGAAGCGCTTTTGAGGGGAATTCTTTATAGCTGCTAGTGAGGGATTTCTTGACATGGTAGAGTAGTGAGGACAAAGAGGGTCTGATGCTTTGGTTTAGGAGAATGTAGACTCAGTCTCCAAATACAGCTTGTTGGGAGAGTTCTCAAGAGTTTGTTTCTGTTCCAAGTGGAGCATGTCTGTCTGATTTGGGGGGTGTGTGTTATGTACGGTTGTCCCTAAAGATATGGCTTAGAATGGGTTAGAAAATTAACCAATCAAGATTCACCCCCACCTTCTCTCTAAGCCAAATTATGTACATTGCAGCCTAATTTCTGTATATCAACTCTCAGGCTGGAAGTTTAAACTGCAATCTGCTAAGATCTTCCCCAGTCTTCAGTTCTTGGGAAGTGTCCCATTACCCCTACAGTTTCTAACTGGCCTTGAAACCACTGCTCTGGGTTTACAGCTTTGAACTAATCTCTCCTGTAGGTGGGAAGGTGATGTAGTAGAAAGATCTGTAGTCGAAAGCCTGGGCTCCTGTCCCACCCAGTTCTGCTGCTTACTTATTTACTGACCTTCTCCAAACCTCAGTTTCTTCATCGGTAAAAGGGGTATAATTCCAACCCTGACTACCCCACCAAGTAATTACGAAGATCAAATGAGATTATGGAAATAAGAACACTGAAAACTGTAAAGTAGAGTGCAAAGGAGAAATATAATTACAATGTGAGATTCCTCACACCAGAAACCACCAGGGGCAGGATCAAAGTTTGTCCTCCAGTTTGGGAAACTAACTCAACAGGACCAACTGGTTGACCAAGGAAACAAAGGTAGATAAAATGACCTTCCTTTTTTCTGTGACCAGGGATATTTCCTTGCTTCCTACTAGATAGACCACTCTCTACTTGTCTAGAGCCTTTTAAAAGAGTTGTATTAGCCCAACGTAGATGACAAATAATTTGAAGCCTTGGCAATCCATGGGAAAAGTAGCAAAGGGAAGTTTTTTAAGAGGCCTAATCCCCAGTATGAGTGTTAAGGGATGGTGGGGTACGCAGCTTTCCAGCACCCCTACATGGCCAAAGTGCCAGGGAAAGGAGGGAATCCTAAAACCCTAACCACCTAGAGTGCAGAAGTAATTGTGATAAAAGATAAATCTTGGAAGCCTCAGCACCTATCACATATAGCAGGCACTTAACCAATGTTTGTAAAACTGAATCAGGTATTTATTAACTTTGTGACTTTGGCCAAGTAATTGTGCCCCTATGGGACTCAGTTTTCACATCTTCAAAACAAGGGGTGTTGGACTATACCTTTCCAATGCCTTTCTAGCTCTAGCTAAAAAGGTGGACCTTGCATAGAAGTTAGGGGGGGTTCCCTCAACAAGTCCGGCTCTCATTTTAAAAAAGCAAGCTCAACATTCATTTCTTCACCCCTCTCTTCTATGGGCAAAGGTCTTACTACCAATACCCATTTTATTTACGTTGAAACTCAACCCAAAAAGCAAGGCACTTTCTAATTAACTCCAGTGAAACAATCTCTGTGGGCCTAGAATCCGGGATATGAATTGGCCTCCTCCCAACATAGTTTAGAGGACCAAAGATTTGGAATTCCATTCAACATCCATTCAGCATTTATTAGGCACCTATTATAAGCCAGGCATATAATAGTTCTGCTAGGGAAGTAAAGTAAAAACCAGGTAATGCTTCCATTAAGAAATTTACATTCCACTGGGGAAGAGACAACCTATGACAGCAGGGTGACACCTTTATACAAATATACCACAAATAACAGACACACAAAATTTTTTGGAGGTGAAGCGGGTTAGCAGTGATGTATTATTAAGAACAGAGAGGCAGGTAGGTGTCGAAGTGGAGAGAGCACTGGGCTTTGAATTGGGAAGACTCATCTTGAGTTCAAATCTGGCCTCAGACACTTCCTAGCTGTGTGAGCCTGGGCAAGTCACTTAACCCTGTTTGCCCCAGTTTCCTCATCTCCAAATGAGCTGGTAGAAAGAAATGGCAAACTACTCCAGTATCTTTGCCAAGACAACCTCAAATGCGGTCATGAGTCGGACCCAACTGAAAAAACGACTTAACAACAGGCTGGAGGCTCCAGAGGGCACGACAAAAAGACAGAGGGAGAGTGGCCGAGGGGATACCAGAGGAACGAACACTGGCAGGGGACTCCTCAATCATCTCTTCCGACCTTCTCATTTTACAGACTGGGAAACTGAGGCCCAGAAATGAGAAGCGGCTGGCCCAAAGTAGCGAGAGGCTATTCGAACCCGGGGATTCGAACCCAAGCGCTCGTCCTCTCTCCGGCGCACTCCGAGGCCTCTCGTCGGTTCACCTAGAAGCTCTCGAGGAGGGATGGATGCGGAGCCCCGTCCTCGCCGCACCAGCCCCGCCCAAGGCCCCGACCCCAGGGGTGGGGGTCCCCTATTCCCCGAACTCACTTGGCCGAGAGGGTGTTGATGGAGCCGGTGATCAGCATGAGCCCGGCCAGGAACAGCTGGTACTTGGTCCACGCCATGGTCAGGCGGTGCAAAGGCAGCTGCCCTGATGCTGCCACACCGCCGGGGTCCGTGTGACTCCCGGGGCCAAGGGATGGGGACTGCGGGCTGCGGGGAGTGGGGGACCCGGGGCTGGCCTAGCGCACTTCCTTCCCGGCCGGCGGTCACCTGACCCACAGAAGTCACCTGCCATAGAGCCCCGCCCCCCGCCTCATCCCAACCCCTCCCACTCCCACAAGCTGAGAGGGAGACTCGGGTTACGCGCAAGCGCACGCGCACGCGCACGGGCAACGCTCGGGATTCCAGAGCTCTCGGTCCAACGGTCCCGGCTACCCTCCCCCCGCGGGTCATTTGTCTCCTCGCCCGGTTGTCTGAGCACGTGCTCTTAGCTCTCGTCTGCCATTGTGGGGTGGGGCAGGAATCCCTTTTCTTTCGGAAGGGCTAGATGATTCTGTGCTTATCTTTATCAGTCAATCATCAATCAGTCGGCAGGGCTAGATGATTCGGTGCTAATCTTCATGGGTCAATCAAACACAAATAAACCGCAAGCATTGATTTTGGACTAAGAAGCGCAGTTTCTACCCCTACACTCACATAGTGCAAAACTCTGGTAAGTGGATAGGGGATTATTTATACCCATTTTACAGAGGAGCGGACATTGGAGCATCAACCAATCAATAAACATTTATTAAGTGCCTGCTGTGCTGGGCAATGTGTCAGGGCCGGCGATTCAAAGAGTCAAGAGGCGATCCATGTCTTCAGGGATCTTACAATCCAAGGGGAGAGACAACATGTGAACAAATATGTATAAAGCAACCTATGTACGGGATAAATAGGCAAAAGAGGGGGAAAACGCCGGAATTAAGAGGGGATAGGGGAGGCTTCCTGTACAGGGTGGGATTTTGGTTGGGACTTAAAGGGCGCCTGGGAGGTCAGTTAGTCAGAGGGGAGGAGGGAAGAGAGAGAGCTCCTCAAGTACTGACTTGATTTTTCTTTAACCTTAGTGGGCTGTTACTGTATGTTTATGGAATTGAGCCAAGATAGGTGGCACAGTGGATAGACCCGTGGACCTGGAGTCAGCAAGCTCTGAGTTCAAGTATGACCTCAAACACTTACTGTAACCTCTGCCTCAGTTTCCTCAGCTGTAAAATGGAGATGATGATATCATCTCCCTTGCAGGATTGTTGTGAGGATCAGATGAAGCTATTTGTAAAGTGCTTAGCATACTGACTAGCATGTAGTAGGTGTTTAAAAAAAATGCGTATTCCCTTCCCTTCCCTCAGCACTTTGTCTGTAGTATTCCACCCCCCCCCCCCGCCCCTCCCCCGCCCCCGCAATAAATGCTTGTTGGATGACCTCTGAGAGCTTAAATGGGTCTGTTTGCCCAGGGTCATCCTGGTAGTTGCTCATTGTGACAGAAAAGGGGCTTTCCTGGGATTGTAGCCCTAGAGACATACTGTGCCTCAGAAGTCATTTTAAAGATAAGGAAACCGAAGCCCAGGAAGGTGATGTAAATTGTCTGAGGTGGTACAGGCAAGCAAAGGCACAAGTTGAACCCAGTGCTTGGACTCTTTATGACCAGGGTTCTTGGTCCTACTTGAAAATGTCTTGACCTATCTAGCTTTCTTATTATATAATCATCCTTCAAGTCTTTGCTGCCAGACTTGGACCAGAGTCTCCCTTGGACAGAGTCAGAAAACTCCCATCAGGGTGTGTTTAGTGACCTGGGATCTGTTCCAGCCCCAGTCCCATCAGTTTTATTCCCCTTCTCTCCACCCTGCCCCCAGCCTCAGCAGAAATAGAGGAGAGAGGGCACAGAGGAAGAGAAACATGCCCATGTGCGATTTCCTCCCCACCAAGAACAGATGATGACAACCTACGTCAGAAATACATGGAAGAGGTACATCTGCTTACACATTTCCTGTTCACAGACAATGATACATATCCAGTCAGTTGTCATCTTGTCCTTTGTACCTTCACTACTTTCTCATCCACGTCCTCTTCTTTCTGCTCACACAAACACAACTCTGATGTAGGCTTTCATCACCCCATGTGTGTCTGGACTGCAGCTTTGTTGTTTGGTTGTTCAGTCTGACTCTATGCGCTCTGCTGGTTTTGCTCTTGAAATAAGACTGGGAACAGTAGCTAGCCTGGCTACCATTAGCTCAGATTAGACAGGGAGCTATTTAGTCCAGGAAGCTCCAACTTCTACTAATGGGATTTAGGAATATTCTATCCTCTTCTGTTCTACAAGCATTTATTAAATACCTGTTTATGCGCAGAGTCTTTTCCTGGCCTGGGGGAGATACAAAATTTAGATAAAACAACTGTTCTTGCCCTCATAATGTTATTGTTGTTCAGTCTTGTCAACTCTTCATGACCCCATGTGGGGTTTTCTTGGCAAAGATACTGGAGTGGTTTGCCATTTCCTTCTCCAGTGTGTCCCCATTTTACAGATAAGGAACTGAGGCAAATAGGGCTAAGTGACTTGCCCAAAGTCACATAGCTAGTAAGTTTTTGAGGCCATATTTGCACTCAGGTCTTCCTGGTTCCAAGCCTATTGCTCTATCTACCGCTGCCTAGAACTGCAGCTATGTCTCAGCAATAATAATGAATCCCCAGAAGTGGTCACATTATTTGGATTTGCCTGTATATTTCCATTGAGATAGAATCAATTACCATATTTTACACAATTATAACTTCATTTAGTGTGAATATGAATACATGTGAATATTTCACAGGATGCATTATTCCCACTAATCCTTATCTCTCTCTGTTCCAATCCATCCTTCACTCTGCTGCCAAAGGGATTTTCCTAAAGTCTGGGTTTGACCACATCCTACCCCACTCAAACTCCAGTGGCTCCCCTTTACCTCCAGGATCAGATGTAAAATGTTCTATTTGGCATTTAAAGCTCTTCACAGAAGTGGAACTAAGATGGTGGAGTAGTAGGAAGAAGTTCAGCCAAGCTTCCTCCAACAAACACCTACTTCACAAAGATCCAGAAAACTTGCTATATCAAGTCCTGACCATGAAATCTAAGAAAAAAAATCTTAAGTCATTTTTCCAGCGCAGGTTTGCACAGGGAGACAGAGAGGTATTCAGATAGGGTCTAGCCAGTAATGTCTGCACAGAGCATTCTGGCGCAATCTCTCACAATCTTTCAAATTTCTCATAGAGGGGCCTAAATTTGTGTAGGTTTCAGGAACTGGTGCTCCCTGGCTGCTCTGTCACTCACTCACTATTTAGTTCTGGGTCAGAATCCAGAGTGGACTAGGGAGGGAGAATTCATCTAGGGGGTGATAGTCTATAGTGAGGAGTGGTCAAGGGGCTTAGGCTGTTTACTTTGAAAGGAGCAACTGGCTGTATGGCTCAGACCCCAGGGGTTGAGTGTTTGTGTGGGGGGTGGAGAGAATGTCTCAGTTCTAACTTCCAGCTACTTAGGGAGCACTGAAAACTTGCTCTTCCTCAGAGTGAGCTGTCTTGGAAATCTTGGAATTGACACAATACTCAGTACCTCCAAGAAAGTAGCTGTTGGACCAGCCCAGGCATCTCCTTCCCTAGAAGTGAACAGAGCCCAGCTCAAACACCAAGTCCAAAGTCAGAAAGTAGGCTGGAAGAATACCAAAGAAAAAGAAATCCCAAACATAAAAAGGTATTATGGTGACAGAGACACTCAAAGAAACCCAGAAGAGAATTACTCCAAAACATCAAAAAACAAAGACTCAAAGGAAAATGTAGGTTGGGTATAAGTTGGGTTGGGAGAGATGAAGCAAGAATTTTCAAAAAATAGTATTTTATTTTTTCCAATTACATGTAAAGATGATTTTTAACATTCATTTAAAAAATTTTGACTTCCAAATGTTCTCCCTCCTTTCTTCTTCTCCCCCTTCCCTAAAAGGGTAAGCAATTTTATGTAGGTTATATATGGAAGCAAGAATTTTAAAAGGAGTTAAAAGTTTTTATAAATGAAATAGAGACTATAGAAAAAATGGGAAAAGAACTGAGAGGTCTGGAAAAAAGAATTGGAAATGGAATTAACAGCTTGGCACAAGAGGTATAAAACCTTATCTAAACCACAAATTCTTTGGAAATTAGAATGGACCAAACAGAAGCTAGTGACTTCATGAGAAGCCAAGAAATGTTAAAATGAAATGGGAAGACAGGAAAAATTAGAAGAAAATTTAAGATTCCTCATAGCAAAAACAACTAATCTTAGAAAACAGATCACAGAGAGATAATTTAAGAATCATTGAACTACCTGAAAGCTACAATCAAAAAAAGAACTTGGATATCATATTTCAAGAAATAAAATGAAACTCCCCAAATCCCTTAGAGCCAGAGGGCAGAATGGAAATAAAATCTATTAATTACCTCCTGAAAGAAACTCCAAAATAAAAACTAGGAACATTATAGTCAAAATCTAGAATTTCTAGATCAAAGAAAAAAAAATACAGCAAGAAGCCCAAAAGAGAGAATTCAAGTACTGGGGAGCCACAGTCAGGGTCACACATGATTTGGCATGTAAATGAGTGGAGAGTTTGAAATCTGATGTTCCACAAGGCAAAGTATAGGCTTACAACCAACCAAGAACATTTTACTCAGCAAAACTGATTGTAATTCTATGGTGGGGGGGGGGGGAAGGATTTTTACTGAAATAGAGGACTTCCAAACATTTCTGATAGAAAGGCCAAAGCTGTATAGAAACTTTGAAATGCAGTGACCAACCACCATTCCAGAGGACCCATGATGAAACCTACCCACTTCCAGATTGAGAGGTGATGGACTCAGAATTCTGATTGAACATATTTTTTGAACATGGTCAATGGAGGAACTTCTTTTGTTTGACTATACATATTTATAACATGGGTTTTGTTTTTCCGTCTTTCTTTAATGGAGAGATGGAAATTGGAGGGACAGAAAGATATTTTTGTTGACTGAAAAAAAAAACTTTAAAAAGACAAAAGCAAAAACAAAACCAAAGAGCCCTCCACAACTTGTCCTTTTCCTACCTTTCCAGTCTTCTTATATTTTACTCCCTATCACTTAACTCTACAATCCAGCTATACTGACATTCTTGCTGTTCCTCAAACATGGCATTCCATCTTCTGATTTCATGGGCTGTCCACCATGCCTGTAATGCTCTCCCTCCTCATGTCTGCCTCCTGATTTCCTTCATTTCTTTCAAGCACCATCTAAAATCTTACCTTCTATGAGAAGCTTTTCCTGATCTCCCTTCATGCTAGTCCTTTTTCAAAGTTCTACTAATTTGCATTTCTTCATGTAGCTATTGATAATTTGACTTTCTTCTTTACAGAACTGCTGTTTCACATTCTTTGACCATTTGTCAAATGATAAATTATTCTTATGAATTTGAGTCAATCCTTATGTATCTAGGAAATGTCACTATTTTTCCATTACTTTAAGTTCAACTTAAGAAACTGTACTTTTAACAAGGTTTGGCAAAAGGAATATATTTTTGCCAGACAATGTATTTTGAGTTTCAGTTCAGAATATGTTCACAAGCCACCAGTAGCCCACAGCTACTATGTAATAATCAGAATAGTCAGCAGGATGCCCAGCATGTCCCCATGATGTAAGCTGATTCTTCAAGCTGTCATCTCACGATAATAGTGCACATTTACATAGTACATATATTTCCTATATTGTCTCATTTGATCCTCACAACTCAACGAGGTAGGTGATACTATTATCCCAATTCTACAGATGAGGAAACTGAGGCTTAGTGAAATTCAGTGACTTGCTTAGAATAATACTTATGTAAGCCTCTGAGGCAGGATTCACATGCCAGTCTTTTTGGCTGAGTCCAGTGCTCTATCCATGATGCATCTTCTCACATCACAACAGACTTTTCTCCCAGATTCCTGCTGACATTTCCACCATCCTGCTTTGATTTCTTGGCTTTTGTTCCTCCTTCTGCGCCTCTTTGCCCTTGGCTGAAATGTGCCCATCTGTTGGCTTTGTTCTTCACTTCTCTCCCTCTGCTTTATCCCTGAGCAGGATGCTACTAATTACCTATAGATGAATTTACTGTAGTCTTTGCTAGACTCAGACTTTGCTCTAGTCCTGCTCCATCCCAGGTCCCTGCCAACCCCTCCCCCAGAAAGGACCAAGTGGGATACAAAACCCTATTCTGGTTATGAATTCCATTCCAAATCTTAATGAAGCCAATAAGGTCAAATTTCCCTTCCTGTTAGGAAATTTCAAGTTCCATCTGTTACCTACATGTATAGAAATCTGTGTTTGTAACTCTTTTCTTAGATGCTTTCTCTTGTGATTTATCAGACATCTTCCTCACTGTTGTATTCCTTCTATATTAAATCTTTCCTGATCCTTCCAGCTGGTGGTGCCCTCCTGTCTCCCTGAAATCGATTTGGGTTTGTTTTCCATTTACCTCTATGTACCTCCAGGACTCTCAGCACTACTTTGTATCCCTATGGCCTAGCATAGTGCCAGGCACATGGGAGGTGCTTCGTAAGTACTTATTGATTGATTGACAATATATCACACTTGTTGTCTTGCCTAGTCTCCATTTTAATAGTTTTATCTAGGCATTTTTCTTTCTCCCTTGCTATCTTCGATTTAAGATTTTCTTGATTAGATCATCACATCTCTATCTAAACACATGCTTCCCAGTCATCATGAGATAGGGAGAGGCATAGGGATAGGGACTGGGCCTGTGATTTCATTGATATAGGGAACTCCTAGATGAGGAACCTCCTTCTACTAATGCAGGTAGGCACCCCATTTGACATTTAAAGTCTTAAGAGAGTTGCCTAGCGCTCAGGACAAGTGACTTGCCCACATAGATGGTATATGTCAGAGACAGGACTGAACCCAAGTCTTCCTGACTCCGAAGCCTAGACATTATCCAGTCTGCCATTCTGTCTCTTTATCATGGGATGCACAAAGTATATTATGAAGTGCTCAGGACTGGGAGCCAAGGCATCTAGGATCCAGGTCTTCCAGGTCTTCCCTACCATTCCCAATTAGCCTTTTCTCTTAGAGTTTACCTTCCGTTTACACTGTATATATCTTGCATGTAAAAAGTTGTTTGTATGTGGTTTCCCCCAATAGATTGGCAGATCCATCAAGGCTGGGACCATGGTTTCTTTGCATCACCTTTCCATCTCTTTGTTTGTCATAGTGCGTAGCATGTGGTAAATGCTTAATAAATGCTTGTTGGCTGAGAGTATAAAGAGCCTCATGTCTTGTGTGAATGAGGGGAGATTTTTCTGGGCAGCACCAGCTTTTGGAGCTGCCTTGTGGGTAACTCCAAGTTTTGAAAGTTTTTAAACTTAGGTTTCCTGGAGAGAGAAGGGGAGTTTTTTGAGGCAGAGTGCTCCTTGGAGAAAGAAGATTGTCTACATGGTTCCTGCACAGGGTCCTACTTGGAGAGCAAAGCTGAACAGTTCAGATCTGATGGGAAGGAAATTGTTTATTCAGTAGTGCTTCCAAAGCAGGTTAACTTTTTGGGAGAGTCTAACCTGCAGGGTGATACTGCATGTCTGGGGGGAAATTGTGTAGAACTATAGGAAATAGAGATTCACTGGAATGTAGAAGAGTTGGTTTGATAGCAACTCCCAGTTCATCTCCCTTCCAAGGGAACTTGATAAGCTGTCTGATTGCTTTATGGTCTCCTATGAGCATGCAGGGTGAAATAAAGACTGTTCTATGATTGATGTAATTTCTTGAAGGCTTATATGGGAGCTAGAGGGCCTTTTTACTCACATTTGGGGAAGAGTAGATATGAGCTATGCCTAAGTTTTATTTTGAACATTTTTTGAACATTTCCAAAAGGAAACTGACTCTCTAGGCATCGACCTTTAAAATTAGCATCCCTGGGGGAGTGGTAGTTGCTCAGAGCCATGGGTTATATATGTAATTGGTTCTTGCCATCCAATGTATAGTATATAGCTAAAAGGACTTTACTAAAGTTTGTGATGGTATGAAGGAGACCCTGGGTGGAAGACTTCACCATTCTTCTGGTTATCTGAGTTTCTATCCTTGATTTATAGATCATAGATGTAGTGCTGAAAGGGTCTTGAGCAGCCATCTGGTCTATTCCTCTAATTTTTGCAGATGAGAAAACAGGTCCATGGAGGGTAAGTGACTGCCTGAGGTCACATACGTAGTAAGCATTAGAGTCAAGATTTGAACCCAGATCCTCTGAGTCCAGAGCTTTCTGGACCCTTTCCACTGTATACTGCTTTCTTCTCCCTTTGCCTTTGAAGGCCTTGTCCTTAAAACAGGGTCTTGTACATAAGAGGTTCCAAAGTAATTTTGAATTGAATTGATGCAGGCTATGCTAGTAGACTTCAAACCCTGGAAGGTCTTACCAAACTAACTTCCCATAAAGCCTGGCAGTGGACTATGTGATGTCTTCTTAGGGCAGGATGCTAGAACAGGTTGAGTACTGGATTTGGAGTTAGAAGGTGGGTTTTAATCCTCTCTGAGCTCTCTGGGCCTCAGTTTCATCATTTGTAAAATGAGAGACAAGATGTTCTCAAAGACCCCAGCTAGCTCTAAATCCGGTGAACCGAATTTCAGAGAGGCTTTTCACCAAATTATTTGTAACCTTTTTTTTTTTTTGCCACATCAATTCAGAACACTGCCATCTAATAAGAACCAGAGGGGATGCTATCTTCATTGGTGGAGGAAGGACTCACAATAATGACTCATAGAATTTGAGGGTTCAAAGGGACCTCAAGGGACTTCTAGTCAAGCCATGAACTAAAGGAAACTCCATTATAATATACAGATTTCCTTGAAGTGCACGAATGGCTAAGAGGTGAGATTAATGAAACCGTTTATAAGCAAGTTGGGATGTTAATAGCTGAATAGTCACTTTGGCTCTACGTCCAGCTACCCAAGGCATAAAAAAGAGGATTTTACGTTCACCCTTTTTTTAAGGTGGTGGTGAGGCAATTGGGGTTAAGTGACTTGTCCAAGGTCACACAGCTAGTTAAGTGTCAAGTGTCTGAGGTCAGATTTGAATTCAGGTCCTCCCAACTTCAGGGCCAGTGCTCTACCTAGCTGCCTCCAATGCCCCCCCCCCCCTTTTTAAACTTACATTTAATCATCTGAGGGACTCAAAGCACATATTTGTATGCATTTTTACTGACCTTGTAATGACTTTTATCATCACTATCTCTCACTTAACCCTGAAACCAACTGTCTTTCTTACAGACAGGAAAATGGTGGTCCTGAGAGGAGTAGCTGCCAGCCACTACTGCTGTGGGGATGGGTCCCTGATTACTGAATAGCCTGTCAGGAATGGACTCTCTTAGTCTGACCTGCATTGCTGGATTTCAGTATCTTCTCTCCAGTTTTTTGGGAAGCCTGATTTGTGGCTGTGGGGGAGGGGGAAAGAGAGGATGGCTAATGGGCAGTAAGAGTTACTTCCTTTTTTTCTTTCTTTTTTTTAAATAGGGAAACACTGCTCTAAGGGGAGTAGTCACCACTTTTAGGAGGTCAAAGAGGTATTGTGCTTCAGACCCTTCAGACTCTGCCACCATGACTTGAGTTCATTCTCTACCCCGAAATTTCCTGTATCACTTGGAGCTGACATACCCTGGAACATCTCTCTGCCATGATGGCCCTCTTTGCCCACTGGGGAGTTCCTTTCAGGAGTTTGCATTTGAGAGACACAACCAGGCTAGTCATGCTACCTTTCCCTTCGGGGAATGCTTTCTGATGTTCCAAACTTCAGCACCTTTTTGTACCCTCCCACCTTTCTGTTCCCTTTTATGTTTTGTCTTTCTCCGTTGGAATGTAAGCTTCTTGTGGGCAGGGACTGTCCTTTCTGCTTGTATTTGTAACCCTACCACTTTAGCACAGTGCCCGGCACACAGGAAATACTTGATGAATGCTTGTTGTATGCTGGCCAAAGAGGTATTAGGCCTGATAATAATAATTGGCATACATACACACACTCACACCCCCCACACACACACACACACACACACACACACACACACACACACACAAGTGCTTTAAGATTTGCAAACTGCCAAATCCTATTAGTAAGCACTTATTGCTCACTAATCAATTAGTAAGTATTTATTGAGCATTTTCATTGTGCCAGGCATTAGGCTAGGCTCTGAGGATCCCAAGACAAAAAAGAAACAGTTTCTGCTCTCAAGAAGCTTACAGTCTTTGGAGGAAACAATATGTCAACTTATAAATATAACAAGGACTGAATAGCCCATGTGCAGAGCCTCTCTGATGGTGGAATCTCCTCTTCTCCTGTGGAGAAGGCCAGGAGAGTCTTGATGAAATTTAATGGAAGAGATATTGGAAAGACATTGGAAAATGCGTAGACACGCTCATCCTGGTTCATCCTTTTCCATCCAGCTGACCTCCTGGATCACACTTCCTCAGCACACACTGCTCCTGGGGTCCCTCCCTTCTTCTGCTTGGAGAGGGTAGACGTTGGATATCGGACAGTTCCTCCCTAATCTTCTATCATTTGAATAGGGCCCTCAGGGAATCCACCCCATCATTTCCCACCTGCTGACCTCCTGGGTCTCCTGATCTCCAGAAACTCATCATTCAGCAAGATGAAATCAAATCTGTGACTCATGCCTCCCCCAGCTGTGGGACTTCATCATGCCCCCTCAGCAGATCACCTCACCTTTTTAACATCCTCTTTACGTGTTGTCTTCCCCCTTTAGGCTGTGAGCTCTGGAGGGCAAGGACTCTTTCTTTGTATCCTCAGCACTTAGCGCAGTGCCTGGTACATGGTAGGCACTTAATAAATGTTTTTTGATGATTGACTGTTGGATCTGGTCCGAGACTGTATGCTCCAATGTGTCTCTAAGGCATTTCCTTTACGTGTCATCATGACTCCACGGGGAATAGGGTCCCCAGACTCCTCCTTGTGGGGAGACCCTATCAGAGATGCTTTGCACATGTGCCAGTCCTTGTTACACAAGTAAATACAAGGTACATTTTTTTTTGGAGGGGGATAGGCATTTGTTGTGTGAGTTCAGGTCATGAGCTAAGGATATTAAGTGGAGATGGGGAGGGAGTGCATTCCACTCTGTTTAAAGGCCAGTAGATTGAGATAAAAACTTATTCCTGGGCAATAGCAATGAGGCTGGTTTGGCTAGAACATAGCATGCATGAAGGGGAGCAATAAACTTGGAAAGGTAGTCTGGGGCCATATTGTGAAGGGCTTTAATTGTCAAACAGAGGAGTTTGTATCTGATCTTAGAAGCAATAGAGAGTCACTGGACCTTCTTGAGCTAGAGCATGACATGGTCAGTCCTGTACTTTAGGAATATCACTATGGGAGTTATATGAAAGATTTGGAAAGGAAATGGTGGCCAGTTAGGAAGCTACTGCAACAAGGCAGGCAGGTGGTGATGAGGACCTGAACTACTGTGGTGGCTGTGTGAGCTGAGAGAAGGGGAATGATGTGAAAGATGGTGCTTAAATACTTGCAGTTGTTGGAAGTAGAATTAGTAAGACACAGCAATTGATTAGCTATGGGGGAATGAAGAAGAGGATGACTCCAGGATCGCAAACCTGAGCAATTGGAAGGATGGATATTATCTCATTTGAGCCTCACAGCAAGCCAGTAGGGGCAGGTGCTACAAGTTTTATTGTATTCATATTTCATATGAAAAACTGAGGTGCAGAGAGGCTAAGTGAGCTTGCACATGGTCACAGAGTGTCTAAAGGCTATCCATGTTTGCTCAGAAGCCTCAGGCTGACAGAATAAGTAATTTCTATTTTCTTTACCAAGGACTTATAGGAACAATATACTTAGAATTGAACCCTAAAGATAAAAAAGTTATGTATGGGGTATCCCAAAATTCTTAGGGCAATTTTAAGCATGCCCATGCACATATGCAGAAAAAGGGAGAAAAGAAGGAGGGAGACTGGCTTTAGGTAAGGGAGAGAAATAAACTTAAAAGAAGAATAAACCTCTCAGGCTGTGTGTAAATTCAGAGGAGGCCAGCTACAAGATCCTCCCATGGGGAGATGGTGAATGTGGCTTCTGTGTCCACACAGCCTAAGGCTCATGGCCTTCAGGGGACAGATGATGTCTTAGTTGCCCCTAGGGAAAGAATGTTCTCAAGGGACTGACCAACATTTTCCAGTTTGGAGCAACTAATCCATGGCAGGGCCTGGATACAAGTTCTGAGGAAAGTGGGAAGAGATGATGAGAATGGATTTTTTTTCTCCCACCCGAGCCATGCACACAACTCCCAGTACTTGCAAAGGAGTTTGCCAGCAAGTCCACAGTTTTTTTTGGGAGCAAATATAGGAAAGGACATACCTAATTTTAATGTTTTGTATAGATTCTCATGCAAAGAGGCCAGAACTCTCAGTATAAAATAAAATACGAGTGGAAACTACTGTGATTTTCACTCAAAGCCACCAGCCGAGTAGCACAGTGCTGGGCTAGCATTTAAATTTGAACAGCTTTTTACATATTGTTTTGATCCTCACAAGAATCCTGTAAAGTAGGTACTGTTATCTCAGTTTTACAGATGAGGAAACTGAAGCAGGCAGGTTAAGTGACTTGCCCAGGATCATACTGCTAATAAGTGTCAGGCAGGATTCCAACTTAGGGCTTCCTGATATCACATACTAGGTCCACTGTGCCACCTAGCTGCTTGTTCAAATGAATTGAACTGACATCCAGAAAATACATATCATCTAAAAAACAACCAACTTAATCACTTCCTGGATTAGGAAGGAGATCAGAGAGCAAAGATATAGACAGAACTAGCAATAGTACAGGGTAGGATTCCTCAGTGTCAGAATTGTGAATTGTTGGCTTCACTCTGGGGGTCAGAAGATTTGGCTTCTTGTCCTTTTTCTGCCCTTAACAAGGGCAGGACTGGCCTGCAACTCTCTTTTTATAATTATTGATAAAATGAGAGGATGGACTAGATGTCTTTGAAGTTACGTCTGGCTCTAATGTTGAATGACCATGACTGAGTCATAGATAGCCTAAGGTACACATAAGACCAGACTTTCTCTTCTCACATTCTACCATTTTCCTAGTGTTTTTCACTGTTACTCTTTCCAACTCACAGGCAGGGTTTATTTACTCATACTTTTCTTCCAATGGATGGTAACTGTGGGTTGATAAGAAGTCACCTGGATTCGACTATATTTTTTTTTCCAGATTCTACTTGCTTCTCAGTATCAGGCACCAGAAAGATCACGTGACTTTAGAGTTGGAGGAACAAGTTCAAATTTTGTGTTTAACACCTCTTGGGTGACCTTGGGCAAATCACTTAGCCTTGTTGGGCCTCAGTTTCCTCATCTGTAGATTGAGGAGTTGTACTAGATAACTTCTGAAGTCTTTTCCAACACTAAGGCTAAGGTCTTGCTCAAGTCGTGTGTATGTGTGTGTGTGTGTGTGTGTGTGTGTGTGTGTGTGTGTGTGTGTATGTGTGTGTATAGGTGTTGGAGGGGTCAGGGTCAAGTTCTAAGGTATACCTGGGATTTTAGAGGTAGTTAAACATCAGTCTAGGGGCCCCTGGAACTCCCAGATTGAACAAGATGCCTCAGCGACTTGAGTGGACCTGAAGCATTGGAATGGGTCCAGACTTCTGAGTTCATGGCAGCCTGCACACAGCCTTTAAGCTTTGGTGCATTCATTCCTTAAATTATTCTCCAAACCTGGAAATTCAGTTGTTCACCTTCATTCTCTTCAAGGTCCTATTTCTTTCTCTGCCCTGGCCTTCATTTGTGCTGTAACTCTGGAGATGTTGTAGATTGTTCCTTTGCAATCATGTCATCTAATCCTAGCAAGTCCTGGGATTTCTTAGTTTGATTTTATCTCCTGGACGGTGAGGACCTAGATGAAACACTGTTGCCCTCAGCCCAAATGAACAGTAAAGTGAAAAACTCTTACTTTGACATCCACTCTTTCTCTTTTATATTTATATTTTACTTCATGTTTGTATTCTCGGTGCTTAGCATAGAACTTGATACATAGTGTTTATTAAAAGGCTTTTTAAAATTAATTCACCATATCTAGTAAGCCCCCAAGTGTTCCTGTCCTGCGTGTCCGTGTTCCAACTGGATCCAACACTGGAGAGTGCTCTGGGCCATCCACTATGGCCAGTCAGTTCTTCTTATGTGCCAGGCGTTGTGCTGAGAATACAAAAGCAAGCAAAAAGAAAGACAGATTCTGCCTTCAAGTTTACATTCCAGTGGGAAAATAACACATAAAAGGGTGCTGAAAAGGGGTGGGTGGGTAGAAGGAGAAGGTACCCAGGCCTGGTGGGAATTGCAAAGATGACTGGCCTGAGTGCCCTTAAATGGAGGTTCTGGGAGGAGGTATCCAATTAGAGGGAGAGGCCCCAGGGGCAGAGGGTATTTTTAAGGTGTGTGTGTATTCCAAGGCTGAAGGGATCTTCCAGGATGAAGAACTTTCTGGGCATGGTAGAGGAGTCTAGAGAGTCTAGAGGAGTCTGGCCTTGTGGGAAAATGGTCCCTGGGTCTCTCTAAGGTTCTTAGAGCAGCAGTAAGATATTACTCACCTCTTGACCCTACCCCTTCATGTGACTCTTATGTCAATCATTATCCTTTAAACCAGAGGTGGGGAACCTGCAGCCTCGAGGCCACATGTGTCCTCCAGGCCGAAGGTTCTCCAGCCCTGCTCTAAACAAATCTCCCAGCTTGTAGGTCCCCCTTCTTCCCTCCTTCTCTCCAGTCCCCCCTACCTTATTCCTGTTCTCTTTCTATCTTTTTGAGTTTCATTTAAGGTCATTTACAAGGATATACTACATAAAATATTTAATCAGAATGGTATAAATAAATCTTAGAAGGTTAACATCAATGTTCTTGGCCCCTGAATTTCTAGCTTGCAGCCCTTTCTGTTCTTCCATCATCTTCCAAATAGCAGGCAGCGCAAAACCCCAGATTTTCCCTTTGCCTTGCTCTCAGCTAAGAGCAAGCAATGACTTTTACTAGGGGGGGCTTGTCACTGAAAAAGTACCAGCATAGATCAACTTTGTGTTGATACAATATAGAATTTGGAAAACATTAGGTGTCTCTCCCAAAGGTGGCATGGACTGAGCAAGCAGTGAAGTACTAGGTACTGGTTTCTGCTCCCCAGTCTCCTGATCTCCGGGTCTTCTTGTCTTGCTATCAGATGTCTGCATTTAATGGTGTAACATGGGTTTGCTCTGGCCCCAGTGAGGGCCAGGTTGCTTACATTCCCCACTCCTTACCCCCCACCTTCCAGGGTTCTTTAATACCCTGAGGAGGTTTGTCTCTTCTCTGCTCATCTATTATGTTTTCCCCTTTTAAGGGACCACTGACTAACATCCCAATTCCTCTTACCTGCTTACATCAGATTAGTTTTTATAAAGGAATGTTTACTTCAAAGGCCTAACATGAGCGAACATACAAACATTTCCCCTAACACTACCACCTTGTTCTGGAGAGAGGAGAAGACTCAAGAATTAGGCTCACAGTAGCATTAATCCCACCAAGTTCAAAACCAAAACCTCACTGGGGTAGGGTCCCAGGACCCTGGTTTCTCAGGGTTTCCTTGCTGGTCTGGTTGCAACATCCATCCCAGAATCCTTGGCTCCAAGATCTCCATGGCTTGAGCTCCCTGGTCAGGAACTCCCCTCCCTGGACCTAGAACAGAAAAGGACAAATGAAACAGACTAAAATCCCAAGTCACTCTCTTAGACCAAGGAGAGTAGGAGGTAGTCCTGAGGCCCTCTCCTCTTTCCACATGGTCTCACCTGCTGTGATTGAATGGGAACGGAGGAAATGAGAGTGAAGAAAGAGTTATTGTGCTTTACTTAGGTTGTTTTTTTAGAATTTATTTTTAGCTTTCAAGATTCATTTCTATAAGATTTTGAGTTCTAAATTTTCTCCCCCTTTCCTCCTTCTCTCCCCAAGATGGCCTACAATCTGATGTAGGCTATACATATACATTCATATTATCAGGTAGTTTTAAAATCAGAAAGAAGCTACTCCCTATCTCATGGTAGGCCAACACAGAATGTCCCTTCACATGTCAGTTCTCCTGTCTCTTGGAAGCAGATTCCCCAGCACTTCCCATGTGGATGATTTTATTTTAGGTGATCTGGGCACGGGCCAAACCCCCATTACAACTGCATCTCTCTCCCTCTTCAATAAGGTCATGTTTGAGAGGTCACCATGGTCCTGCCAAGGAAGGTGGAGAAGGGAGGGTGTAAACTCAATCTTTTAAAAAAATCTTTGCCCTGGCATTCTCCTTCACTCTCAAGGTCACAGGAGTACTCCTGCAGGGCCTGTGCTCAGCCTAAGGCTGCTTTAAGGTTGTATTAGGGGGGCAAACGTACTACAATGCATGTTCTTATATGTTATATGTGTGGCTATCCTCTTAGTTTTTTCTCCTCTTTTTCTTTTTGTTCTTTTCCCATTCTGTCTTCCACCTCAACCCCTCCCTCATTACCACTTTGATTTGTTTTTCCCCTTTAATATGCCATAATATAGACCTAAAGGAAGGTGCACTAAATGGAAAGATGGCTTACAGATTCTCTTTGGAGAGGCAAAATATGGAGTTGGCAGAGTTGGTTTTCTTGTGCCTCCAAAAGAAGAAAAGGGAAATAGATAAAGGAAAAGTCTCTGATTATCATAATTTCTTACAGAAATTTAACCAGTGTAAAATCAATTGCTAGAACAGGGAGGTCAAAAGAGCTAAGAAACCACCTCAAGTAGCAAATACTCTATCATCTTACCAAGTGAAGAAACATAGCAACCAAGAGTAATGCTAGTTTAGAGTATAAACTAATTTGTAAAACATTATGGAAGATGGTGGAAGATTGTAAGTTGTATTAACTCACAAAATGTGAAGAACAGTGGAGGGAAAAACCAGTGTACCCCATATAAACTCTGGGGGCATTTGTCCCAAATCCCACTGATACCATCCAACTGGGTTCCCAGAGGGTGGCTAGCCCTATTTCCTTTCTCCCTCAAAGGATTCTAGAGGCACACCTGAGGGGCTGTGGGGTACTTCTAATGTTATTGCTTCAAGCCTTTATCCATTGTATTTCCCCTAATGTCAATCAACCAATTATCTCCTCATTATCATCTAACCAATAATATTTAACTTGTTGATATCACTGTGAGATCACTCAAAGCCAAATAATATCAGCTAGCTTTTACAAAGTTATATTTACTGAAAAGACATATCAAGAACTGAAGTACAAATGAGTCCCCTGAACTAGGGCACATTGTCCTCCCTTATCACTTTGGTCCTTGGGGGAAGCAGGTTCAAACATAACGTTGTTGCTATGTCCATTTCCACCGCCAACTTCACTTTCAGGTACATCATAGTTGATGGATAAATTGCTCCCTGGCTTGAAGGGCGCAATGTCTTGGCTGCCAGGTCAGGTCACTGCTAGGTTGGGTCAAGTAGGTTACTTCTCTATGGTACATCTGCATACCAGGCTCAGACAAAGAGTGATTCTACTGGGCTTTCGAGATCTCATAGGGCCTTGTACTGAAGGAAAGAAGATACAAACAGGAGGCCAACTGATCTTGGACATAAGCTTACCTAGGAGGCAGTGTGCTCGTTGACTGGCCAGTGGTAAGAAGGACAGTGCTTTCTGGGCCTTCTAGAGCTTATAGAATTGTCCTTATACCTTGTGACCAGCAGGAAGAACAAAGAGGTCGGATACCTCTGTTGGAGTTTTTTGGAGGATCACTCAGTAACAACTTAGCAGCCAATTAAAAGCACTTTTTTCACTATGCGATAAGCAGACAGGAAACCATTTTTCTGGATCAGAGGCAGCTCCACTCCATTATATGTCATCACAGACTTCCAGAAGTGGGCTTACCACCCAATGCAGGGTGGCAGGAGGCAGTCTATTGTGCGTGCTCCTAGGAATGACCTACTTTTGGCTTACTAGCCAAAATCATACTATTATGTTATACCACACCCCGTCATACTAGTTTATAGAAAACTTGATGTGAGACTCAACAAAGTCATTTCATTCCAAGGGCACTTAGAGACACAATGTGAAGAACAACAAATAAATGGAACGTATGTGTTAATATCTCCACAATCTATTTCTGTCATTGTTGATGGCAAAAGCATCATATTTAAACTTTAACACCTCAGTACGTAATATACTGTATGAGGAAGTCGAAATGGCACTCAAAAAGATAACCTTTGAGAAGGTAGCTGGACCAGATCAAGTATATACAGAATAAACAATTTTGAAAGTGTAACCTGCCTTTTGGCTTCACCCATAGAGGTATGGCCACTGAAATGTTGGTGAAAAGGATCTATTAACCAATTGTCTTATCAATATAACCTAACCAATAATTAGTACGCCTGATGTCTAGAAGAGAAAAAAACACCAATGTTTATTTTTAAAAGAAAAATCACAGATATTAAAAAAAAAGAGTTTAGAAGTTATCACTTCCCATATATCTATCTTCTCATTTTTATGAAATCTTTTCAAGAATTATCTACACATATATTAAGGGTATCCTTGATGAAAAATATGAGATGGAAAAAGGCAGGCTTCCACAAACTATTTTCTACTGTAGAATAACACATCACTACAGAAATACGATTGATTGGAATGCATAGAAAATGCAAGTTACTGTTGTAGGTAATTCTATTTAGCCCCTGGAAACTCCAGACAGATACCTCAGGTTTGAGGCATTTTGTGGGTCAGCATACACTCAAAACCATAGCTTTTGAGGCCCCACTGATTGTTTTACTCTTATAAAACCAAACAGAGGAAATAATTCCATACAAAATAGTTTTAGTCAAACAGCATTGCAAAATAAACAAAACCAAGCTTTCTCTCATGTACACCAGGGTACACTATGTCATAGGTTGTCACACCATTGGTGGGGGGGACATACATGCAGGAACACCTGTAACCAGTGAATATACATGAAAGGGCACATGTATCAGAAACACATACCTGGAACATGTTCGGGCAGGCTGACTTGTGCCACTAATACAAAAGCACCACTAATGTCCCCTGGTGACTCTCTGCTGGGTATAAATTCTAAGGTGGTTTCTTCTAAGGTGGAAGGAATCTGCTAGTTCTTTGCCCGGAAACTAGCTTTTAACTCATCCGTGAGCCAGACCACACAGCTAGCTACATCCAGCCAACTAGATGGAGAAGGCCTTAGACATTTTAAAGTTTGTGTTTTGAACTCTTCTGCTGTTGCGCAGTCTAGACTTTGATCTGAGTTGTGGTACAAAGTTTCTTTTAGTTTCTGTCATACTCCTAGTTACTAACTTCGCCCCCTCTAAATGTCCTTGCGATTCCATTTAGAAAAACTTCCACAGAGCTCTATGGAATTGGTGTGAGGAGATTCTTATCAACCCTCATCATAACTCTGGTTGCCATGTAAATCAATTCCAGAAAAAGATTGAAAAGGTCTGTATCAAAGTGGTGAACTGATGACCTTTGTCTTAGGTCTTCCCAGGAACCAAAATTTCTGTGGTCCTTACATATACAAAAAGCATTTGATTGCAGAGCAAAATGTAGCCCTCTCTCTTCTAATAATATCCACCCCCTACATAATGTTTCAATCATACAAGATTCTTTGATATATAGAAAAAGAACTTTTTCCAACCATCTTCTATCAATTAAGCAAAGTATAAAACATATATGCTCACCAAAAGCCTTTACCATTGTTGAAAAAAAAAGTTCTGCATAGAGTCCAAATGGACTCTGTTTTAGGATCTCATGAGAGTGAGGTCTTCCAGATGCTCTTGTTTGTGGATTACACTAGGCCAGGGTTGGGGAACCTTTGGCCTCAAGGCCACATGTGGCCCTCTAGGTCCTCAAGTGCAGCCCTTTGACTGAATCCAAACGTTACAGAACAAATCCTTTTATTAAAGGGAAGAACCGAGAGGTTCACATGTGGCCTCGAGGGTGCAGGTTCCCCACCCTTGCAGGCCAATTGCATCAAGCCCCAGAATTCTACAGGGCTATTTAAATGAGACCCGTGACCTTTTAAAAGAGTTAGCCTAACAATCCATACAGGAATGACAAAATGGATGAACAATAACTAGTCTCCAATCTGTGAAATGGAGTTAGTCTATCATGATGAATATCTTGGAATGTCACTGTAGCTGGACAGTGAGCTATGCCCAGAACTGAAGAGGATATTGAATAGGCTGGATTACAGGTGGGAAGCAGAGCATCACTTTCAGTGATTCAAAGCGGTTAGCTGCCACCAAAAAAAAAATGGTAATTTCCCCATAATATTATGGTAAGTCATGGGATGTCACAACTTAAGGAGAATCATTTTAATTCTCCTTAAGTTGTGATATCCCATGATTGGCAATGGAGATAGGTGAACGTAAGAAGAGTAGCTTATCAGTTTTCTGCTTCAGGGTGGTGCAGTAGGCTGGAGCCAGGAAGACCTGAGTTCACATCTGGGCTCAGATATTCACTAGCTGTTGCCTTGCAAAATGGGGATAACACTAGCACCTATCTCTCATGTTGTGAGAGTCAAGTGAGGTAGTAATCATAAAGGGCTGAGCACAGTGCCTGGCATATGGTAAATGCTATGTAAATGTTAGCTATTATCATTCTGCTTTCTTTTCTGATGAAGAGGTGACCTTTCTCCTTGCAAGATCAGTTCTTTCCCTACATGTACCCTTGATTCCGTCCCTTCCCATCTCCTCCAGAAGCTTGCACCTGTAATCATTCCTCCCATTCTAATTTCTAGTCTCTCCTGATATACTTGCTTCTTTGCTGACTACGGCTTCTACATGCTACAGCTACCTGGGTTTCCCTCATCCTTATTAAGGAAAAACAAACCAAAACCTTTGCCCGACTCTACCGTCCTTCTTTATTTTGCCTCCCTTTCAAAAGTCAAACTACTAGAAAACGCTGTCTACACACTTTGCCTCTAGACTTCCTCTTTCCTAACCCACTTTCCAACCTCTTCAGTCTGGCTTTTTGCCTCGTCACTCAACTGAAACCTTTCTCTTCATGTGGTCAAAGATCTCTTAATTGCTGAATCTGATGGCCTTTTCTCATTCTTCTTTCTCCTTGCCTGAGCTGTAGCCTTTGACACTGTTGATACCTCTCTCCTCTCTGAGGATTCTTGGTTCTCCTCCCTCTCTGGTGGATCCTTATCAGTCCTTTTTGCAGGATCATCATTTTCATCCAGCTCTCTGAGTGGGGGACTCCCCTCCCCCCCAATCCCCAAAATGCTGGTGGCTCAGTAGACAGAGCTCTGGGCCTGGAGCCAGGAAGATCTGAGTTCAAATCCAGCCTCATACGTATATTAGCTGTGTGATCCGGGGTAGGTCACTTAACCAGTTTTCCTCAGTTTCCTCAACTGTAAAATGGGGATAATAATAGTATCTATTTCACAGGCTTGTTGTGAGAATCAAATAAGATAATATTTGTAAAAAAAAAAGCACTTAGCAAAGTTCCTGGCACAGAGTAGGTGCTATATAAATGCTTATTCTCTCCCTCTCTCTGTCCTGGGCCCTCTTCTCTTCTTTCTTTACACTCTTACCTTCAGTGATCTAATCGGCCCCCAAGGGTTCATTATCATCTCAATGCAGAGGAAAGCAATGAGGAGTAAACTTTTGATTTCATTGGTTTGGGGGTCTCTCAGATGAGAAACTGTCGCACCTTCTCTACAAATAATAGTCTTACCGATTTACCCAAGTAACTTACTGAGAAGCTAAGTGACTTGCCTAGAGTCAAACAACCAGAATGTGTCAGAGGCAGGATTTGAACCCTGGTCTTCCTCACTTAGAGGCCAGCTCTCTACCTGCCCTACAGTCTCCAATCTCTATGCAAATGACCCCTGATCTATTTCAAATCTAATCTCTCCCCTGAACCCCAATGCTGCATTATCAACTGCCTGCTGGTTTTCTCCCTTTGGATGTCTAGTAAGCATCTCAAACTCATTATGTCCGAAAGGGAACTTGTATTTCCCCTCAAAACCTTTACCTCTTTCAAACTGTGCTTTTTATGTTGAGCACAATCGTGTCCTTCCAGTCCTCCCTGAGCAGGGATCTCTGGTGTGAGGGCTTGCCAGGCCTTCTTCAGGGCTGCTTATCCACTTTTGGTGTCCACCTGTCACTCAACTCTCACCTGTGGCTTCAAGAAGCTGTAGCATGCACAGTGGCCACAGCCTGGTAAAACCATCTTGACAGATGGACTAAGCCAGGTTGAGGGTAACCAACGGGCCTCAACCATAAGTGAATTAGGGGGACATCTATCCCAAGCGTGTGAAGACTTCCCCAGGGGAATGGGCAGATGAGAACAGTTTGTTCCAGTGGCCCCAAAGGTGGCTGAAACAGATGCTGTGGAACACTGAGAGGTTGGTCAGACATTAAAGACACCAAGGTCATCCACTCCATCCCGGGCCATGGCCAGTCATCTTGACTTTTGTCCTGCCACTGGACTTTGATGACTCTGGAAGAGAAAATGAGGCTGATGACTTTGAGCAACTCTGCCTCACTTAAATCCAAGTCAAGAAATCACCCGTCATCCACTATTTTACCCCAACAATGTGGTGTCATTGGTCCTCCTTGGAAATGAAGGACAAACAACAACATCCTTCCAGTCATCTGGGTTTGCAACCTTGAGTCTTCCTCCTTTGCTCTCCAAAGCCTATCAATTATCAAGCCTTTTGTTGGTTCTCCCTCCCCAGTATTTCTCCTATCTATCCCATTTTCTTAAATCAGTTTCTACACTGGTTCACACCCTCATCACCTCTGTCTGGACTATTGCATTAGCCAATTAATTGGTCTTGCTTTTAGTCCTTGCCCTCTCCAACCCACTCTCTACTTAGCTGCCAAATTGACATTTTAAAAACGGATCTGACCTTGTCACACACATAGTCAAAAATACTCACTGGCTTCCTATAATATCTAGGATAAAATACAAAATCCTCAGCCTGGCATTTAAAGTCCTCTGCAATCTGGTAGGCTTTATTTAGTTACTTTTATAATTTTATTTCCTATTTCTTTTTTTCTTTGTACACTCTTTATTCCAATCAAGTTGGCTTACTAGCCATTCCCCTTGTCTAGCATTCCTTCTCCCATGTTTATATCTTTCTCCATGTCTAGAATGCATGCAGTACCTCCTCCCTTGCACTTTTTAATATCCCTAGACTTTTCCCCCCAAATCATGCCCCATTAGGAAGGTCTTCCTCTTAAGCTGGGCCGTGCCTGATTCTTGCAGGTTACTTGCACTCTCTTCCTCTTGAAATGACTTTGCGTAAACTTGGCCTCTCCTTACTTGTGCACATGCTGTATCTTCCAAGTCAAATATAATCTCCTTGAAGTCAAGGACTGTTGGCTTTGACTTCTTTATGTTCCCAATACCTACCACAGTTCCTTATACATGGTAAGCACTTAAATGTTTGTTGTACTGAATTGAATTTGATAATCTGTGTTAATGTGTGTGGTTGGGTCTTGTGTTCTGGTTACTCCTCCAGGGGGATCACTGGATTTTAAATAGAGGGTTTCTGGAGAAACAATGCTTTAATCCTAAGGCGGGGGGGACTTTAGTGGTGAGAATTTTGAGGAATGTGACAGAATGATGTAGGAGACATTTTGGGGGCAGTTAGGGCCTTGTGGGACCCAAAAATTCATACCTTGGAGGTGGCATGGCATGGTAGAAAGAGCATTGAAGTCAGAGGAGCTGGGTTCAAGTCTCAGTTATTGTTTGTTCATTGTCATATCTGACTCTTTGTGACCCCATGGACCATAGCATGTCAGTCCCTGCTATCCTCCACTATCTCCTGAAGTCAAGTTCATCTTCATTGTATCCATGACACTATCTATCTATGTCATCCTCTGCTGTCCCCTTTTCCTTTTGCCTTCAATTTTTCCCAACATTAGAGTCTTTTCCAATGAGTGCCGTGGTCAAAGTGCGTAAGCTTCAGCTTCGGTATTTGACCTTCCAATGAATAATCTTAATTCATTTCTTTAAGTGTTGCCTGACTTGATCTCCTTGCTGTCCAAGGGACTCTCAAAAGCCTTCTCCAGCTTCGCAATTCAAAAGCATGTCACTAGAGAAGAATTCTTAACTTGCCCATTTGTTGATCTTTCTTTAAAAAATTCACATATATAATATACACATATTACATACTCTCATATAGAAATTATACATATATGTAATTATATTTCAATGTACTTGGTTTCCTTTGTAATCCTGTGTATTTTATTTTATTCTTTTAAAAACATGATTCTGAGGAAGGGTCCATATGCTTTGCCAGGCTGCCAGAGAGTGGTCCATGACCACAGAAAGGTTAAGAACCCCTGCACTAAAGCCAGTACAGTATAAATGGTGGAGTGTAAGACTTTGAGTAGAAAGACCTGAGTTTAAACAACAGACAAAGCACACTCTAATGCCTTTTCAGCTTTTTTCCTTCTGGAGAGCCCTGGACAAATTCTGCCACTAGGTGGAGCTCCTGCCTCCCATTTGCCTGCATTAGCCCCCTTGACCTGTAGACTATTTTTTTTTACCAAGTTCTTCTCAGTTCCCCTCTGGCTCTTAACTATTTCTTCTACATTAAGGGGAAAGTAGTCAGTTGGTCTTTAGTTCACAAATGGGATAGAGAGCCTTGCCTTTCCAGGAAGGGGATTCTAGCATCTGGCTGGTGGTAACCAAGGAAATATTTTTTCTTGAAATGGAGTTAGGGAGTCTTCCTAGGTGAAGCCTGAGCTAAGAGAGATATGCTGTTCCCCAAGCCCCTCATCTCATTTCTAGAGGCCAATCAGACCCAGCTCCAGGGCACAGGAAGGCCCCCAGATGAAGTCTCTTTTTATGGCCTGTGTTGCCTTATAGAGTCAAAGATCATCCGAACAGAAAAAGATTTCAGAGACTACCAAGCTCAAGTGTCTCATTTTACAGATGAGTAAACTGAGGTTCATGCAGCTGAAGTGACTTGCCTAAACTCGTACAGATGTTAAGTGGAAGATCCGAGATTCTACTGACATCTTCTAAATCTGAATCCAGTGTTTTTCCTACTGTATGTACAAAGGACCACACTATCTTAGAGCTAGAAGGGACCTTAGTGGTCAAGACCAACTTTCTCATTTCCCTGATGAGGAAATGAGGCTTGAATAATAAAGTGACTTGTTACCCAGGTAAAGAGCAGCAGAGACAGGATTCCAACCGCAGTTCTTTGACTCCAAATCCTTTGTTCTTTCTGCTGTGTCACATGATATGTCAGCCTACGCTTTTAATTTTCATATGTATAATTTTAGTTTTAGTCTTGAATTTATTGTTTGATATTAAACAGAATTGTTCCTTTAAGAAGTCAGATTTATCAAGATAGGCTTATATGTTTTCTTTAAAGGTGTTTTGTCAGCTGGTGCCATCTTGCCCTTCTACGGGGTTCACGATCAGAAGGCTGGGGAGCCAGACCTCAAAGAAATCATCCTTAGGAATGCTTAGGCTGCCCAGATCTTACCAGCAGCACATTCCTGGAAAACTCATTAGGAAGGAAAAGTGGTAAAAAAATGGATCTCCTCCCTTTCTTCCCCACTGGCTGTAAAACAGAAAGGTTTGTACACTGTAGAAATTCTGTGGTTATGTTGCTTTGACCATAGATGGCGCCCCTGTGAATCCTACTTAAGCTACATTCATTCTATTGTTTGCTAAAATGGTCAAGAACTGGTCTGTCACATGATTCCTGAGGTGAAAAAACAGTTCTCTTTCTTAGACAGCATGGACTGAGTTGAAATTCAAAGCAGTAGTAGACCCGTGGTCCAGGTCCCCCTAAGAGATTTTGGACTTAAATCTACCAGGGGCCAGACCTAGGATCTTACCTCTACAAGGGTCAGTTTTTCTCCTTGGCTCTTTGTCCCCAACTGAACTTAATCCAGGAAAATGTAAAATAAAGCTTAGTTAGAGCTCATGTCTAAATTTTCCCAGATGTGGGCAATAGGGTCCCCAAGTCACACACAGAAAGAACTCAATGTACAATGTGGGTATTGGGTCTATGACAACCTTTATTTCAGCCACAGTAAGTTCATTAGATTCTAAGAACTCACAGGAACCAATTAATAGAGTAACATAAAGTACTCACTTATCACCCTTCCCCCCTGGAAGGAAACTGAATTTGGAGAAGCTTTGGGGGCAACCATCTGTCATTCCCTTTTCCCACAGTCTTCCACAGCCTCTTCAAGCCATGGAGTATCATTTTGTGTTTTACACTTGCTCAGGAAGGTAAATATGCCTTCTATCTATAAATAGATCTTTCTGAACAAGCAAATTGCTTTTTGTGGACTTATACTGTATGGAATGTTCAGGGAGGACTAATACCTCTGGTGTGAGGGTGTTTCAACAAGCAGGCTAGCAACTTCTGTGGGGGTGTAAGATCCACCCACAGCCAGCACCCAGAAAGCTGCCAGCACGCTGCCAACAGTATAGGTTCTTTTGATCTGCTTAACTAAGGAAAGCAGGGTGAAGGGGTTGACAAGCTTACTTTAATTCAGCATACAAATATCATTCACTTAGTTCAGGGGAAGAGACCAGCACACTGAACTTCAGAACAAATACAAAGTACAAACAGCAACAGACAGACCTTGTCTGATTCAAATCTCAATACATAGTTACCAGAGTTCAACAAAGTCTCAGCATCCGGGTTTACGAGCTGGAGGGCTCCTTAGCTACAGCTGCTGGGAGTCTCTGCATCAGCACCACCACGAGTGAGAGCCCTTCCGCTAATGGCTCTGTCCTCTCTTCTTATAGGGCTTAAGACCTCATCAAAAGTCATCTGAATGACCAAAACTTAGGCTGCTATGATTGGCTCTTGAGTTAGCCCCTCCCCTTAGGACCCTGGGAGGTTCACATCCGCGCAGGTTAGGTTAACACCTAATAGGGGTTAGCACCTCCCCTTAGCCAGCCCCACCTTGGGCCCCACCCCAGTCACCAATCCACACCCACATAGGTTCCGCACCTAATAGGGGTTTGGGCCTGGGGCTTAGCACCTAGTAAGGCTCAATGAAATACACTGAATTACTCAAAGGAGACAAAGGCCAACTATTCAAGGGCACTTGGTTGAACTAAGTGTTAAGGAGCCCATTTTGCTTACCAACACTGAGGGCTTGCCGAGCCCTTTTAAGGACTGCTCATCCACCTTTGGTGTTTGCCTGTCACCTGACTTTCACCTGTGGCTCCAAGAAGCCGTGCACGTTCAGCAGTCACATCCTGGTAAACTATCTCAGCAGACAGGCTCATCCAGGTTGGTGGAAACCAGCATGCCTCAAATCTGTTGGTGAGTTAGGGGGATGTCTGCCCCATGCGTGTGAAGACTTTCCCTGGCAGAATGGGTGGATGAGAGCAGTTTGTTCCAGTGGCCATGAAGGTGGCTAAAGCAGGCACCATAGGTGCTTAGAGCTTTGTCAGACGTTGAAGATGCCAAAGTCATCCACTGCATCTGGGGTCATTGCTAGTTGTCTTAACTCTTGTCTGGCCACTGGACTTTGATAACTCATGAAGAGAGAGTGAGGCTGAGGACTTTGTGCAACTCTGCCCGATTTAAGTCCAATTCACACATGAGTCAAGATATCACCCTGTGATGTCATTGGGTTCTCTTCTTCAAAAGGAAGGATGAAGTGTTTGAATAACTCATAGGCTTTGATGTCTAAGTAGGAAGCTGAGCAGGAACCATGTGTCTTTGGAGTCAGAGGACCTAGGTTCAAGTCCTAACTCTGACAGTTTCTCCTTGTGTGACCTTTGACAAGTCATTCACCTTCCCCGTGCCTCAGTTTCCTCAAGGAACACACTGTTTTAAGAAGGTTAAGTCAATAGTATTAGAAAAAGGACAGCTCCAGGGACAGAACTCCTAGAACTGCAAGAGGGAGATGTAGCTAGTCTTGCTCTGGAAGAGTGAGGTCAGGGTTATCACTAAGCTACCTTAGAATCCTCAGCTTCCTGCCATTCTCAAACTAGAAAATTTCATCCTATAGTAACGGTCACCATTTCATTTTTGGCACGTGTTCCAGGGCCGCTGAGCATGGCTGGAGAAAATAATGAAATAGAGTCAATTTCACCTGCTACAAATTCATGATACGCAATCTCAGCCGGGCCCTCGCGGCTGCTTAATATTCCTTCTGCTCGCTCCAGATCGACTCCTTATCCCAGCATCATGCATTTTTTTAATTACAGGATCATAGATTTAGAGATGAAAGGAACCTTAGAGGTCAGATGAAGAACCAATACCTAGGAAGGCAGTGAGTTATCCAAGGGTTTTTACACACACACATACACACAGAACTGGGATTTGAACCCAAGTCCTCTGACTCCAAATACAAGTCTCTTTCCACTTTACCACACAGTAGTGTGGGCCTAGCTGATGAAACTAAAGCAGGGACAGGCAGAGTGATCTGTGTAGGATCACACCACTAGTAAATATCAAAGGTCCAGTTTGAACTCAGTACTACCTAGCAGCCTCTACAACATTACTGACAAGTGGTCATCTAGCTTCTGCTTCTAGTGGGGGGCGGGGTGCGGGGGGAGAACCCACTAGCTCTAGAGGCCACCTCCCTTACTTTGGCATAGCTTTAATCATCAGGAAATTTTTCCTGACGTCAAACCCAAATTTGTCCCTTTTTGACTTTTACTACTTCACCTAGTTCTACCCTTTGGGACTAAGCAGAACCTATTTCATATGGCAGCCCTTCAAATACCTGAAAACAATTATCATGTCCTGTAGGGAGTCACAGGGCTAAACTTCCCCAGTTCTTTCAAATAATAGTCCTCTGATATGAACTTGAGATCTTGGTAACCCTTATCTGAACACTCTCTAGCTTATCAGAGCCCCTCCTAAAATGCGGTGCCCAGGACTGAACACAACACTCCAAAGAGTCGATGTTGACATTTAATCCAACCATATCCATGAACCAACCTCCTCTTGTACCCATAGGTCATGGGCTGGAAATAAGATGGGATACTACTGCTGTCTAGGGCCCTACTCTGTGTTTTAGGCTCGGATTGCGAGAGGAAGGGAGAAACTGGGGAGCTGTGGAAGGTGGGTCCATCTCCCAGCCTTCTTACTAGTCATGGGAAGCTTCAGAAACTTTCTATCTTGCCATCCAGTTCAGAGTTATCCCATTGTGTAGGACCTCAATTGGCTCTGTTCTGGGCCTGGGTCATCTGGCATTTTGAACCCTGCTCTGGTTACTAGTCCGGTTCCAACTGAAGATAAGTGCACAAAATCTTGCCATCCCTTCTGCCTGCTTGCTCACTTTTGTCCAATTTTGAGCATATCCTCAGTGTCTTCTGAACCATTCCTGGAAGGGAAGGAGGAGGAAATATGACAATTGTCATCAGTGTTCTATTTTTTCTCCTGTTAGTCTCCTAAACTACCATCACTCTGTGCCTTGAGGCAAATTAATCTTTTGAAGGAGAGAAGTCACAGCATGAACCTGGTATTTATGTGTCTTTTTAGGTTTGCAAAGGGCTTTGTATGCATTGTCTCACTTGATCCTCATCAAACCCCTTGGAGATAGGTAATATGGGTTTTATCATGATATCCATTTTGTAGATTAGTGTGACAGCTAGGTGGTGCAGTAGAGAGAATGCTGGGCCTGGAGTCAGGGAGATTTACCTTCCTGTGTTCAAATCTGGCCTCAGATTCTTACTAGCTGTGTGACTCTGGGCAAGTCACTTCACCCTGTTTGCCTCAGTTTCCTCATCTTAAAATGAGCCAACATCTTTGTCACAAAGAGTTGGACGTGACTGAAATGACTGAACAACAACTGATTTTCATAGACACCAAGTGACTTACGCAGTATCACACAGCTAGTGTCAGAAGTAGTAAAAATCCAGGTTTTCCTTCTCTAAGTCCAACACTCTACACATAGCACCTCACCTTTGTTATACCACACTGTTTACTCAGATTACTCTTTCTATGCACTAAAATCCCCATATAATTTTCGGATGAATTGCTCTCTGCCCATCCCTTCCCTACCTTCAATTTATGAATCTGATGTTTTTTGAAACCAAGGGTAAGACTACATTTATATTGTTCATTTCACCCTAGTGTTCTAGTCTATCAAGGACTTTTTAAATCCTGACTGTCATCCATTGTGTTAGCTATCCCTTCTAGCTTTGTGCCACCTTGCAGATCTGATAGTGATGCCATTTAGGCCTTAATCCAAATCAATGATAAAAATGTTAAATGGCACTGAGTGAAGCTCAGATCCCTTGAGTACTCAACTAGATATTGGTCCCTGGCCATCTACAACATTGGCTGACTCTACCACATTTTTTATCACCAGACTATCTTTAATTTAGCACTTGATCTTACAGTCTCTTAATTGTTTCATGGGTGTTTTGCCTTATAAATAGACAAAGAACCTGAAACACAGTAGGCACTATATAGTTATTCTCTTCCCCCCCCCCACTCCCTTTAAGTATTTATCATGTGCTAGGCATTGTGCTAAGGACTGGGGATACACATATATATGTCACATATATCACACACGTGTACACACACATATATATGTATGAACAAGATAGTCTCTGTCCTCCAGTTGTTTACATGCTGATAGAGAAAGACAAGGTGGTGCTGGATTGGGATTTGGGGGGTGGGTGGGAAGGACCTGTTGGCCTGGTTCCCAGATAGATGAAGCAACAAGTTTGCAGACCTGAGTGCAGAGATAACTGAATAGCAGGAGGATTATTTGATGTATCCCCTCTTCTCTCTCCCCCTTACCCCCCATGCCTTCCTGGCATAGTGCTGTGTTCAGATTGGGCATTAAGAAAGTGCTTGATAAATATCCCATTGAAATAAAATAAACACCACCACTGAATTGATGAATTATAAATATGCTGAATATTGTCAGAGCCTCAGCAAACAATTTTTACTCCTGAGGCAAATGGTACAAAATGTGCTCTCAAGTCAACTTTTAAGACAAATTTAGCAAAGAGGCAATGAAGGGAAGCAGAAAGAGCAGAGGACCCAGTGGGGGGAAGGAGGGAGGGTCTCAACCAGGGTGTGATCTCTTTGAACGGGAAGCATGCTATTTGGTAGCTCCTTATTTTAATTAGCCCTGAAATCCTTTATCATCTTCCAGCTCTAGTGTCTTCCCCCCTCAAAAAAAGTGCCTCATATTACTTTGTATATGATTTATATGATCGGGCCACTGGACCCAGATGGCTCTGGAGGAGAAAGTGAGGCTGGTGACCTTGCACAGCCCTCCCTCACTGATGCCATGGTCCTCTTCGAGAATGGAAGGACAAACACAACAACAATTTTAATTAACCATTCTTGCTAAGTAGGTCCTTACTAAGCTCAGTAGTTTCTACCTGCTGAAGGAGAGGTACTTTTAGTGCCTTCTAAATTTCATCTTGCAAGGCAATAGCCCTAGTTGTCTCACTGTAGTTATAGTTCTGATCATTGTCGAAGTCTTATAAGAAAACCATGATTTCTTCTTTGTTTTTAAAATTTCTTCTTTAATTTATTAGTTTTTGTTGCATAATTTAATGACTGGTATGGAAATGTTTTACATGATTGCGCACGTATAACCTATATCAAATTGCTTACTGTCTCAGGGAGGGGGGGAAGGAAAAGAGGGAGGGATAGAATTTGGAACTCAAAACTTAAAAAAAAACAATGAATGTTAAAAATTGTTTTTACATGAAATTGGGGAAAAACAAAATATTTTTTAAAGATGTCATTTGATTACATTCAAGGACCATATGTATTTTTTTTCCCTAGGAATGTGTCAATGCAGACCATCAGGAGGGATGTCCCACTTCTGAGAGGTTGCTGAGATACTGAAGAAAGAGGGTCAGTCCAAGATGGGCATGGTTGTAAATAGGTTTTATTGGGAGGGGGCTTACTCATAAGGCTGGTCCTGGCAGGTGGCAGGACAGTGGCAGATCTCTACCCCACACTTAGGCCAGGCTAGATATTATATCAAAACAGAATGAAGAAGGCTTAGTGCCAAGAGATGGCCCATGGTCACATGCGTGGTTACACATACATTTTCCCATGGAAGCTGTTTATAATACTGTTTATAATAATCATGATGTCATAGGTTACGGTTCTTAGACTCTTGTTCCCACCACACAGGGGAATACACTTCCCATTGGATAATAGATGTTGTTGGAAAAATAGGATTCATTTAGCGGAAATTTCCTTTGTTGTAAGCTTTGTTCAAATGGAGCTATTATGTGCTATCACGCTACTTTAGGCACTCATTGCTTCTCATCTGAACTATAACAGCTCTTTAATTGGTTTCCCTACCTCTAGTTTCTTCTCTCTCCAATCCAGTTTCACACAACTGGCAAACTAATCTTCCCAAGGCACAGGTGTGACCATGTCACTCTCTTGCTCAAATATCTCCAGTGGCTCCCTATTGTTTGCTGAATAAAATATAAATTGCTTAGCCTAATGTTCAGGGTTTGTATGATCAGGCCACTACAATCTGCATTTCACTCTGTTATTCCTCACAAAGTCTTGGTTCCAGCTGAATTTGACTACTGATCTTTCCTGCCATTCCCTCTTTTGTCATCATAGGCTGGCCTTTATTCCTTTAATGTACTCCCTCTGTTTTTTGAAATCCTTCCCTTCTTTCAAGGCCCAGATCAGGTGATATCTGCTCTAGGAAGGGTTCCCTCATCTATATAGCTGAAAGTGATCTCACCCTGCTCAGTCTATGCCAGAGTGCTTTTTCTACAGCACCTCTTTACCCCTCTCATATTCTACCTTCTATCATATCTATTATATGCATGTTGTATTCTCCCTATTTGACTGTAACTGCCTTGAAGGAAGGAACTACATCGTTTTTTCATAGTAAGCACTCAGATCCATGTTTGTTGAATTGCCTCCAAGAGAACTTGTATTTCCTAGCTATGCTAGGAAATCTCTGTGTGCCAGGATCCTGTGATCTCTGTCTAACATGGGTACACTTAAGACAATAAATAGGAAAGGGCTTGTAAGAGGTCAAAGACATAGCTGTCATGACCTTGCTGTAAAACAAATGGCATCCTTATGCCTCAGACCACTGCTAGTTTAACTCAGAGTTTAAATGATTTTCTTGGAGAAACACACAGGAATCCAGAGACTCTAGGGAGCAAGGCCATCCAGGTAAACAGCCTCCCTAGAGCAGCATTGCTCTGCCACAGTGAAGTTCCACCTGGCTCTCTTCCTCTTTCTCCTTCCAAAATAGTCATTCTATAGTCATACAACACAGACTAATTTCACAGCAGCCCAGATGATCACACTCTTTCTCATTTTCTGTTTTACCTACATGTAGGGATATTGGCAGAAAACGGTTGTATTTCTGCCTCACAGATACAATGTCCTGGATTCCTGGGAGTAGGATGGTATTAAAGAAGGGGTGACACTGTTTCTTGATTATTAAACCCTCAAAGACTTCAACATTTTCAAGAATTCATCACCCATGTTTTCCCTTTGTGTCTGAAAAGACATGAGTAATACAGTTGGAGGAGGAGCCAGGTGTGATCAGGGGCAGGGTTCTGCTATGTACTGTGGCTGTCCTCCTATGTCCTCTCTGGAAATGCTCAGGCAAAGCCATATGCCTAAGCACAGAGAAGTTGAAGAGAATCTTGAGAGACAGTGATGCCTGGCCCAGTATGATTATTCTTGTTCTTTTAAAAGAATTGATGTTTGTTTTGTGGCTTGTGTTGCACATTTGCGGATTTTGAGTAAACTTTGGTCAATTTTTCAAGGGACTGAAAAGTCTTTGCGCCAGGGAAGGAATGCAACCCATCTTTTGGCCCCACTCACAGGGGCAATGCATTCAGAAACTGGTGGGGAAAGGGGAACCAAATTGCTCATTGGGTGGTTTACCCAGCAGTCTCTAAGTTATGGGGTCTTGCCCCTAACCTTGAGGTTGAATGGTCTTGGGGAAAGGAAGAAACCATTATAATATGAGCTGGTAGGCATCATCACAATGTGGCTGATATGAAGAAGAGCCATCAACACTGCCAGAGTTTGGGCCTGCATGGGTAGAATGATAATCTGGAGTAGGGGAAAAGGAAGTCATTTTGAGCATGAACTGAACCTGCAGAGTGAGCAGTGAGGATAAGATAGTGCCTGTCTTCTTTTCGCCCAGGCAGAAGCCAGATTTTCCTGTCTGGTATGAACTCCCTTTCCCTGCTTTCAGGGTCTTTGCTAGACTGTTTAAGAGGCAGCTAGGCACAGAAAGCTTTGTATTTTTCCCAGACATAAACTTTTAGTCATTTATCGTTGGTCCTGTGATAAAATTTGTTTCCCAATGAATACCTGGTTGTTTGATGTGTTTACTTAGCATGCAGTTATAGATAAGGAAAGAGGAGGAATTTCCCTCTTGAATGGTGGGAGATCTTTTGCTCAGTAGGGCTATGATGGGGGGACTAGAGCTAGAAAGTCAAGGAAAGGGTAGGTGCTAGCTTTCGTAAACTGTGCCAAAGAACCCAAGACCAAATATAGAACTCTAGATTAGTTTTCTGTTTTATCTTTGAAACAAACCACAAGTTCAGAAAGTGAACAGCTTCTTTTAATCTGAGAAGCTTGGGCTGCTGGTCTCCATTTGCAGACTTCTCATGTGAACTTTAAAATATAGCTTCAAAGGGGAGAGGCAGGATGAGGATGGTTGAATATGCAGTTTCCATAATGATGTCTCCATAGCAACATAACGATGTTACTAGTACCCAGATGTGCTTGTGGTCTTTCTCTGGTGATTATTAGATCCAGGAGAAGTGAGCCATTGTATAGCATGGAGAAGATTTGGATTGTGTGAGCTTGGAATGACTAAATCAAAAGGAATAGATGTGAGTAGTAGAGGAAAGATTGGGAAGATGGAAGAATCACTCTAGACCAGTTTCCTCATTTGTAAAATGAGGTCAGACTAAATAATCTCCAATGCTCTTTCTGCTCTAAATCCTATGATCCAGCTCTGACCATGGCCATTAGAGGGGCGCACAGCTGGATTTTGGTGCTTCTAAATAGCACAGCACCTTCTCTTCCTGTTCTCTTTGTCATTGTTAGGCTTCTACTGCCCATCCCCTTCATTCAATTCAGTGCAAGTCACCAAATATTTATCTATGTGCAAGACATCCACGGCTAGGTATACAAATACAAAGGTGAAACATTTCTCCCCTCAGGGAGCTGATATTCTACTGGGGGGAGAACAGGAATACAGATATACACAGGTATGCAAAGTAATTTCAAGAGGGAGAGAGCATTAAGAACTGGAGGGCTCCGGGAACACTTTCTGAAGGAGAGGATATCAGGGCTGATTCTTGAAGGAAGTTAGAGATTTGTAACACTATCCATGATGACAACACTTTGACCTTCATCTTCCCTTAATGCCTTGTTATAGAAAGGAGGCGAGAGCTATACCAAAAGGCTACAAGAAGTGTGGTGTGTTGGTTAGGAGGGCTGGATTTGGAATGAAAAGACCTAGGTTTGGATCATAGCTCTGCCACTTATTCCCTAGGTGACCCTGAGCAAATGTTTTGACCTCTCTGGACTTTATTTTCTTAAAATGAGGGAGTTGGACTAGAAAACCTTTAAGGTCCCTTCCAGTTCTAAATCTATGATTCATGACCAAGCTGAAAATGCCCCCCCTTTTTATTTTTTAAAGTTCAGCATTAGACTAGCCTGCATATCTATCTTCTGAGGATTAACCTAGTTAGGTTCATGAGAGAGGCCCTCATCAGAAGGTTGGGTACCAAATGATTAATTTTTTGCCATGCCAACTCATGACAATGCTGGATCCTCTTCTAGACTTATATTTTGTGGCTGCAGATAAGGCATTGCATATAAAGAAAACTCCCTTAGTTGTGAATTCTCTTTCTTGTTTTCTGTATGTAGAGAATGCCTTTTGGGATACAGTGCTTCCAAAACAATTGCCAATACTGGGACATTTTCTGTTTGGTTTTAGTACCAGCATGGCTTGTAGATGTGATGCAAGATGCAGAAGTTGCAGAATTTGAAGGAGAAAGGAAAGTGGAAAATATGGTAGCCTGGGCCATAACTCAGGCACACTGGTATCTTTCTTGCATGTTGTTGTTAGATTTGTGAAAGTCAAGTGGTGCCTCATGGATTTGCCTTTGGAGCATGAGAGTAGTGCTGGGGTTGCAGGGCTAGGCGCTTGTATAAGCCAGACAAATGCAATGTGGAATTTCTGGGATTTGGAAGCCATGGGTCTGTGGAGTTGAAAGATCCTGTGTTCTGGTTCACCCATGCAGATATGACCAGAGAATTACCAAAAGCTTCTTCAGCATTTCTAAAATCAAGGGTGGACAACTTGTTGTGAATTAACTGGTGCCTCATTCCTAAAAACAAAAATTTAAAACAATTTATTTTTATCAACATATTTTGTCTTTAATATCACATTTGTTCTCTCCTTTCTCTATCTGCAAGACATCATTTACAATAAGGATTTTAAAAAGAATCCATTCCTGCTTTACTGGAAGATAGGAGGTTGATTATGAGCACTGAACTTCTGTGTTGTCTCTTTCTTGCATCTTGGGAGATTGAAGAGCTTGAAATGTGCTTGACCTGAAAGGGGATGTTGAAGCTGGAGAAGTGACTAGGATGTTGCATCCTGTGACCCATGTGTCTAATGCATCATGATCTTTTTTTACCATGCTTTAAACTAATCTAATTAAACTTTTTATTTAAATATAAGCTTGAGGCTAATGTTATTTACAAAGAACATGTAGATCTAAGAGGAAATGATAATTTTTTTTTCAGTGAGATAATGAGACTAAAACCTGGGAGTGAAAGAACCTATAGCACCTATGAAGGAAACCTTATTATACTACTCAACAAGCATTTATTAAGCACTTACTGTGTGCCAGGCACTGGGCTAATATTGAGAATACAAATACAAGCTGAAAGAAAGACAGTCCCTGCCCTCAAGGACCTTACATTCCAATGAGGGAGCTCAAAGAGGAGTGGAGGAGAAAGTGGGAGGGAGAAGATACCAGATCTGGGGCATAGCTGAGAAAGTCCAGAGAATCAGGAGTGGAGCCCAGAGAAGAATGAAAATGTGGCTGGCCTGGGCACTTTCTTTAAAATAGAGGTTCTAGATTAGGAGCTGACAGAACAGAAGAAGGGCCCTCGGAGGCAGAATGTACTTCAAGTGTCAGAAAGCCCAGGATGAAGCAAACTTCTAGGAGGAGAAGGTTGCTGTGGTTTATGGAGAAAATCTGGGGAGGAAAGAAGACCTGGCTGGCCTCACATTTTGCTCAGGTACTTTTTCTCCGCCTTTGTGCAGTTCTGTCTCTAACTTCCAGTTCAGGCACACCCTCCAAATCAAAAAGGTCAGCATAGGGGCTCCAAGAATCATTATTCAATGAAAGCTACTGTGCAAAGCACACTGACTGGGAAGTCAAAGAACCTGGGGTCAAACACCTCCCCCCTTAGATGCTTCCTATTTGTGTGACCTTGGACAAATCATTTAACCTCTTCAGTCTCAGTTTCCTTAACTGTAAAATGAGTGTTTTGGACTAGATTGGCTTTGAGTCCTCTTCCACCTCTAGATCAATGGTCCTAATAATGATAATGATAACGATGATATTAATCAACATTGATCTAGGACTTATAAGCACTTTATACATACTTGTTTTAGTCATTTTCCAGTCATGTCTGACGCTTTGTGATCCCTTTTGGGGTTTATATTGGATGTGGTTTTCCTTGGTTTGCCATTTCCTTCTCCAAACATGTTACATGACCCTTGCCCAGGGTCACACAGCTAGGAAGTGTCTGAGGCCAAATTTGAGTTTTTTTCCTTTTTGTCATTGTAGTTTGTACATAATAGGATTTTAATAAGTCTTTGTCGAATTGAATTGACTTGAATTGAAGGTAATTACGGTAGGTTTTATTATCTTTATTGTTTTCCATTGTGCTCTCTGAAATGCTTGCTCCATAAGAAACAAACTGCATCATATCCTGAACCTTTCATTTCTCATTTCCTCCATCTTATACTCCCTGAGACACGGCTCCCTCCTGATGCACAACTTCCCTGGGGACTCTTATAAGCTGGTGCAATCTCATTCTAGCACACCCCTATATTACTTTTCCCTGGTTTTCCCACTGTCTGTCTGACCATTCCTTCTCAATGTCCTTTTCCGAATTTTCATCTACATCATGCCTATTAACAGTGGGTGTCACCCAAGGCTCTGTCCAAGGTCCCCTTCTCTTCTCCCACTATAGTATTTCCTTTGGTGATATCATCAGCTCTCATGGTTTCATCGATCAGATGACTTGTCTTGCCTCAACCTCACTTCTGACCTCGTCTCACATCTCTAACTGCCTCTTAGATATTCTGAAACCAGATTTCAGTAGACATCTTAAATTCAACATGTCCATAACTGGGCTTCCCTTTCCCCCAAACCCTCCCCTCATTCTAACTCCCCTATTACTGTTGTGGATGCCACCTTCCTCCCAGTCATTCAGGCCCACAATCTAGATGTCATCCTAGACCCTTCCCTTTCACTGCCCCACATCCAATTAGTTGTAAAGTCCTGTTGTTTCACTACATCTCTCATGTGTGCCTTGTTTTCTTCTCTGACATTGTCACCACCCTGATGCAGGCCCTTATCACCTTGTACCTGGATTATTACATTAGCCTCCTGGTTGGTCTCCGTGACCCACGTCTCTTCACACTCTATTCAGTTATCAAATTGTTTCCTAATGCACAAGTCTGACCATCTCACTTCCCTATTTAATAAACTCCATTGGCTCCCTATTGCCTCCAAAACTGGTCCCCTCCTGTCTTTCTAGTCTGTTTACACCTTCCTCTCGTCCATGTACTCCTTAATCCAATGGCACTCACTGCCTCTTTGCTGTTCTTTGTACACAACCCTCCATGTGGGGAATCTGGGCATTTTCACTGGCTCTCCCCCGTGCCTCTTTCTCTCCCTCCTCATTTCTACCTCCTGGTTTCTCTGGCTCCCTTCTAGCCCCACCTTCTGCAAGAAGACTTCCATGGTCTTCTTTAATCTTAGTTCCTTCCCTTTGAGACTACCCCCAATTTATCCTGTATATATCTTATTTGTACTGTTGTTCGCACGTTGTTGCCCCCACTAGACTTGAGCTCCTTGAGACCAGGGACTGTTTTTGTTTTTTCTCCGTGTATTCTCAGTGATTAGCACAGTGCCTGGCACATAACAGGTACTTAATGCATGCTAGTTTACTGATAAAACGTGACTATAAATCAATAAACAAATTTGCATTCTGCCTCTGCCACTTACTATGTGACCTTGACCAAGTCACTTAAACTCTTTTGTCCTCAGAGTCTATAAAATGAGGGGGTTGGACCAGATGACCTCTAAGGACCCTTCCAGTTTTAGAGCTATGATATTTGCAACTGCATCTTTAAAAAAAGGTAGTAGAACTATCTATCCAGTTTACAGAGGATATGTTTGCTTATTTATTATAAATAAATTCTTGTAGATTGACTGGTAGATCATACTGAGTCATGTTGACTATTTTGTTGGTAATAAAGACCAAAATGACATCTTTTGGTGAATAAATGGATTCCTGCCCCCTACACCTCAGGGTTACAAGGTGGGAACCACTTCAGTAATGATGGGAATTTTACCTTGGGGTAGGTTTGTAGTGCAGGATGTTTTAAGGCAGATTTCCAATTATACTCCTTAGACCTGCCTTTAGAGGGAGCTAGCCCTACACTCTTTTTTCCCCCTCTCCCTCTATCTTTAACACTGGGAGAAATGGGGCCCCCACACAGACTCCTTGATGCTCCCCACTGGTGATATGACCCCCTCTTTTTGTCCCTAATCTGTGATTTATGTTGAATGAGGCCTAGTTCCTTTATGTCTGGGGCTGAGTTTCCTCGGCTATAAAATGAAGGAATTGAACCAGATGATCTCTAAGGACTGTTCCAGCTCATTCATACTAAGAGTCTTTGTGACCCCTCCCCATAGGCTAGAGCAGTAGTGGACAATCTGGCCCGGCCATAGTCCAGTGGCAGCCTTCCTAAATATATCATTCAATCCTACTTGGCTCCTCCTGCACACTGTCCCCATCTCTGTCCCCAGGCCCAGGGAACAGCTGTTGGTTAATCTGATTTGTCAGTTGAAGGCAGCTGGGCTAGACAAGAGATTAAAAGGAAGCGGGAGATTTTCCATCCCATTCCAGTGTTGCTCCCCCCACCCCCATCTCTTCCATTTACAGTTGCTCTCCTACACCCTCCATGGCCTTGCTTAGGCTGGGGGAATAAATCCTTCTCTTTTGTTTTGGAACTGCAGCCCTAACCTAAAGGGAAGCCACTGCCTCCACAATCTCAGGGAAGTGAGAATTTCTTTCTCATTAACATTCTGCAGAAGGTGAAACATCCTAATAATGGTTCCCCAGTCTCTAATCTTCTCCTTCATCCTGACAACTCATCCTGTACACCATTACCAGGGTCATCTTTCAAAAACACCCCTTTGTACATGTCATTTCCCCTCTTCTGGACACCCCCACCCCACCCCCAACACAGTGAAAACCTTCAATAACTTTTCATTATTTCTAGGAAAAAGGCTGGCCTTTCTGAATTCCTTAGCCTGCCTTCAAGGCTTTCTCCAATTTGAGCCCAATTTACCTTTCCAGTCTTCTGCACTTCCGCAAATATCTATCGTGTCTTCTGAAACTTAAGTCTCTTCCAAATTGGTCTACTGACTTTCCTATCCCCATGCCTTTGCTGAAACTGCTATGATCACCTGGCATACCCTTTCTTCTTTCCTTTACACTCTAAATCCTGGCCTTCTTACAAGACCACCTTGAGGCTCACCTCCTCCAGAACGTCTTCCTGTTAACCTGGTCTTCAGCGATCTTCCTCTCCCTCCTCTGAACTGCAGTGACGTTTGTCTGTCCCACTTCATTGGCCCTATGCTTGTTATATTCCCCTGTGTTCTTAGTTCTCTCCTGGTGTAATGCTGTAACTTATATTTATATATTATTTTATCATAACGTATTTTATACATTATCTTGGTTGATCCTCACAACAACCTTATTGTGAGGTACGTATTATTATCCCATTTTACAAATGATTAAACTGAAAGTGAGAGGTTAAGTCATTTGTTCAGTAAATGGCAGAACCAGGACCTGACCCAGGCCTTTGGATCCCATATCTAGTATCTGGGCCATCAAATGGCCACTCCCTTTTCCTTCCTCCTCAACTATTAGATTGTAATCTCTTTTGATGGGAGGAGCCCAAAGATTTGAGTTCAAGTGTTTGCTTCATCATCATCATCTGGTTCTAAACTTTGGAGCCTAAAAGAATTTTAGAGATCATCTAGTTCAGTCCCCTCTCTTTACGGATGATAAAGCTGAGTCCCAGAGAGGGAAAGTGAGTTGTGAACTTTGGCAAATCCCTTTGTAAAATCTCCATGTCCTCATCTGAAAAATGGGGCTAATCATTCCTGTTTTACTTCCCTCAGATTGGTGCAAGGATCAAAAGAGATCACCTATTTCAGTTCAACCAGCGTTTATTAAGCGCCTACTGTTTGTCAGGCACTGTGCTGAGCGCTGGGGATCCAAAGACAGAAATGAAACAGTCCTTGCTCTCGAGGAAATGATTCCATTGGATAATGAATATGAAGAGCTATAGAAATGCTAGCTATTTGTGCCAGTGGGATTCTGGGTTTATGGAAGGGAAGCAGGAAAAGCTCTTACCAGTTCTACCAATGCAGTTCAGCAGCTGTTCTGCAAGTTTTAGCTTTATAGAGTTACCCTAGGGCACAGGAGATGCAGTACCGTGTCCAGGGTCACATAGCCATAGCCAGTACCCAGCAGAGGTGACACTCGAATCTAGGTCTTCTTGGGAGCAGAGAAGATAGAAGTTCTCTCCTCTTTCCTGTCCAATGTGGTTTCTTGCAATGGAACAGCTAGGTCAGTAGGAGACAGCAGACTCAGAGGAGAGCAGGCTCAGGGTGCTGAGTAGACCAAAATACACAGCAGATACTCCACATCCAAGGGAAACGGCGTGAGGACATCATTAAGCAAGGAGCATACATTCTATTAGGGGAGAGAGCAAGGACCTACTGTGCATATATAGAATAAACATGAAGAAAATAAATACAATGCGGTTAAGTATCAAGAAGCTGAGGAGAGAAGGCACTGGCAGTTGAGGCAACTGGTAAAGACTAGATGGTTCTGCAGTAGATAGGGTGCTGGCCTTAGAATCAGGAAGACTTATCTTCCTGAGTTCAAATCTGGCCTCAGATACTTACTAGCAGTGTGACCCTGGGCAAGTCACTTCAGTTTTCTCATGTATAAAATGAGCTGGAGAAGGAAATGCAAACCATTCCAGTATCTTTGCCAAGAAAACTCCAAATGGGGTCATGAAGAGTCAGACATGACTGAAAAAATGACTGAACATATTCCAAGAGTCAAGGACCACACAAACCTGATCTTTTGGATCCTTGAGATTAAACATGATGCTGCAATATTTACCCTTGTACCAATTATCTGTAACTTGAAATAAATTGAACATCTTTTTAACATGCAGAGCAATTTTTTCTACTTTTGTTTTCTGTCATGATTCAGAAGAGGAGGTGAAGAGAGACGACCTTCAAAAGCCTGGAGGATAGCCATAGGAAAGGCCTGGAGATGGGAGATGGAGTATCATATATAGGAAATAGGGCTAGTGTGGGTTCGTAGAGTGTGGGAGAGGAAATAATGTACAATGAGAGCAGAAAGATAAATTGGGGCAAGGTTATGAAGGTCTTCAAAAGCTATACAACGATTGAACGTGTATAACCTATATAAAATTACTAACTGTCTCAGGGAGAGGAGGGGGTCAGAGAAAATCTGGAACTCAAAATTGAAAAGAATGAATGTTGAAAATTGTCTTTACATGTAACTGGAGAAAAATAAAATATTATTATTATTATTTTAGGAGACAGTTGGGATTAAGTGACTTGCCCAGGGTCACACAGCTAGGATGTGTCTGAAGCCAGATTTGGACTCAGGTCCTCCTGACTCCAGGGCCAGTGCTTTATCCATTGCACCACCTAACTTCCCCCAAAATAAAATATCATTTAAAAAAACCCAGAAACCAAAAAACCCAACTAATTTTTTAAAAAGCTATGCAAAAGAGTTCTAGAGTCAATAGGATTTGGGGCAGGAAAACCAATCAGGAGACTGTTGCAATAGTCTTGGCCAGAGGTGGTGAGGGCTATATTAAGGTAGTAACTGTATGAGTAGAGAGAATGATTGATCATATACAAGAGATTTTGTGGAGGTGAAAATGACAAGTTTTGACAACTAATTGTTTTGATGGGTAAGGGAGAGTGAGAAGTAGAGAGTACCATTGAAGTTATATACCTGGGAGACTGGAAGGATGGTGGTGCCTTCAGTAGAAATAGGGATGTCTGGAAGAGGAGCAGGCTGGGGGATAACGAGTTCTGTTTTGGACATGTTGAGTTGCTTTGTTTCCAGGACATCTAGTTTAAACTGTCCAAAAGGTAATTGGTGATACAGGATCTAAGTTCAAGGGAAAGACTGGGGATGGATATATAGATCTGTGAGCCATCTACATAGAGACGATAATTAAACCTATTGGAGCTAATGAGGTCACCAAGAGGAAAGTATATAGAGAGAACAGTAGGGGAATCAGTTAAGAACCTTTAGGAATACTCACAGTTACAAAGATATGTGAGCAAAGGAGGCTGATGAGTGGTTAGACAGGTAGGAGGAGAACCAGGAGAGAGTAGTATCTCCTTCCAGAGAGGAGAGAGTATCCAGGAGCAGAGGTTAGTTAAAATCTGCAGGTAGGTTGACAAGGATGAGGACTGAGAAAAGACCATCAGATTTGACAATTAAAATATCATTAGTAACTTTGGAGAGAGGAGTTTCAGTGGAGTGATGCGGTCACAACCTAGACTTCGAAGGGTTGAAGAGTGAGTGAAAAGAGAAGTAAAGACTGAGTGTAGAGAATGTTTTCTTTGAGTTTGAGAGAGGAGAGATAAAATGAGAGTTTGAGGAAATGGTAGAGTTTAGAGACCTGGGTATGTTTGAAGACAATAATAGATGGGGAGAGTTTAAGGTGAGAGAAAGGGAGAGAGGGAGGGAGGGAGGGAGGGAGGGAGAGAGAGAGAGAGAGAGAGAGAGAGAGAAGGAGAGGGGAGGGAGGGAGAAGGAGAGGGAGAGGGAGAGGGGAGAGAGAGAGGGGAGAGAGAGAGAGAGAGAGAGAGAGAGAGAGAGAGAGAGAGAGAGAGAGAGAGGGAGAGAGAGAGAGAGGTCAGCATCTTGTTAGTTTAGGTTTGATGCTGGTGCATTGATGGTGATGTTCATGATGTATCTGTGGAGTATCACAATCTGCTAGGCAAAGGTGGGAAGTTCAAGTTCTGGGGATCCCTGACCCCACTCTACTGAAGCATCCCTCTCATTTTCTGAGTATGGCAAATAAAATGGTGTTTGGTTATAACTTGTCATGAAAATCACAAGTTTTGTGAATATATTCCAAAACAATTATTTTACGAACAGAATATATATATATATATATATATATATATGTATACATATACATATATGTATACATATATATATAAGCAGTTTAAACTTAATGACAATCTTTACCTAATACAACCACAATAATAATCAAGACAAAACTAGTCTCAAATTGAAAAAAAAGATGATAAAAGATAGAAATAGTTAATGTTAGAAAGTCTGGGGAAAGTTGGACACACTAATACATTGTTGGTGGAATTATGATTTGGCTTAACCTTTCTGGAAAACAATTTGAAATTATGTGAGAAAAGTCATTTAACCATTCATACCATTTGACACAAAGATCTCACCCTGGGCACCAGGAGATCAAAGATGGAAAGAAAACCTCCTATAGTATTGAGTTTCCATAGAACCTGGCGATTGGGCAGGAGGGTGGGGAATCCTGGGTCCCTTGCAGGGCATAAGCTGCCATGAGGAGGTGGAAATGCTTCCCCAGCCCTAAGAGCTCATCAGTGAGGGAGGAAATAGGAGGTGTATCAGGATGGTTGAGGTGAGAGAAGTCAAGAGAAGAAACCAACTCCTGAATCTGTTCTAGAGCCATGCCTTCCAGGAAATATTTCTGTTTCTCCCATCTTCAGGACCTATTTTCCCTGGAAGATTTTCTCGCCTAGTCTCTTTATGTTTTCCTAACAAGCAGAGGTGTAGGGGCTCTGACCTTGTGGCCAGGGTGACCCTGGAAAGTTGGAAGATTCTCCCCACCTCTTCACCTGGGTCCACTACAATTTGTCCCCTTGGGCAGAAAGCAATGCTTCTGTACTTCCCTAATCAGTTCACTATCCCACTCACCCAACAACTGTGGCTTTTCAAAGCCTTTTAATTGCTCCTCAGATCTTCGATGGCTTCTTTCCCAACCCTCTCAGCTGAGAACTTTAATATTTCACTGAAGAAATTGAGGCCGTTTGCTGAGAACTCCCTCTTATTCTCCTCTCCTCCTCATTTCATATCATCCAGATGCCTTCTGCCACTATTCTCCTTCATGACTGACTCACACAATGAGGGAGGTCCCTCTCCCCACCCAAGTAACCCTCTAGATGGACAAGTGATCCCATTCCTTCCCATCTTCTCCCACACATTGACCTCTCTATTGTGCCTAGGTCCTCATTAATCTTCATTCATTCCATCTACTGGCTATGTTCCTATTGCCTACAAACACACCCATATCTCCTCCATCCTCAAAAAAAAGAGTCTCATTCGATTCATCCAAACCAGCTAGTTTATCTTTATCCTTTATCTTTCTTCCTTTTTGTAGCTAGGTTCCATGAAAAGGCTATCTATAACCTGTGCCTTCCCTTCATTTCCTCTTATTCTCTTAACTCTTTTCATTCTGATATCTGACTTCATTATTCAACCCAAAACTTCTCCCTACAATCAATCATTCAACATTTATCAAGCTCCTACTATGTACCATTTAATGGCTTTTTCTCAATCCTCATCTGTCATGGCTTTTCTGAAGACTTTGACACTGTCACCCTCTTCTCCTTGATACTCTCTTTAGATTTTCATTACATTTCTCTCTCTTGGTTCTCTAGCTACTTGACTGTTCCTTCTCTCTCTCCATTGCTGGGTCTTCATCCATCTTATGAAATATGGGTGTTTGGTGTCCCCTTCTCTTCTCCCATTGTGCTATTTTGCTCAGTGATTGATTTAATTATTGTCTCATGCTGATGATTCTCAGACCTATTTATTGACCCTCTCTCCTGACCTCCAGAAACCCCTCCATCTGCCTGTTGGACATCTCAAACTGGATGTCAATACACATCTTCAGCTTATGTCGAAAACTGAGCTCATTATCTTTCTCCCCCAAACCCTCCTCTCTTCCTAACTTCACTTTTACTGTCAAGGGTGACATTTTTGTTTTAGTCACTCAGGCTCAAAACCCAGGTGTCATCTTTGATTCCTCATTCTCTCTCGCCCTCTATATCCGATTAGTTGCCAAGACCTCTGTTGTTTTTATCTTAGCATCTCTTGTATACACCTCCTTCTCTCCTGTGACACCATTGTGGTACAGGCCCTCATCACCTCAAGCACCATTGTTGTTATTGTTCAGTCATTCAGTCCTGTCCGATTCATTGTGATCACATGGACCATAGCACACCAAGCCCTTCCGTCCTTCATCATCTCTTTAAGTCTGTCCAAGTTCACGTATATTGTTTCCACAACACTATCTATACATCTCATTCTCTGCCATCCCCTTTTCCTTTTGCCTTCAACCTTTTCCAACATCTTTTCCAATAAGTCCCATCTTATTATCTTCATTATGTGGCCAAAGTATTTAAGCTTTAGTTTCAGTTTTTACCTTCCAGTGAATAGCCTGAATTAATTTCTTTAAGTATTGACTGATTCAATCTCCTTACTATCCAAGGGACTCTCAGAAGTCTTCTCCAGCACCACAATTGAAAAGTGTCCATTCTGCAGCACTCAGCTTTCTTTAGTCTGACTCCCACAGCCATACACTGCTACTGGAAAAACTGTAGCTTTGACTTTATGGACCTTTGTAAGCAAGGTGATGTCTCTGCTTTTTGAGTATGCTGTCCAGATTTGCCATAGCTTTCCTTCCAAGGAGTAAGCATCTTTTAATTTCATGGCTGCAGTTGCTGTCTGCAGTGATCTTTGAGCCTAAGAATATAAAATCCGACACTGCTTCCATTTCTTCTCCATCTGTTTGCCAGGAAGTGGTGGGACCAGTTGCCAAGATGTTTTTGATGTTAAGCTTCAGGTCAGTTTTTTACATCCTCATCAAGAGGCTTCTTAATTCTTTTTTCACTTTCTGCCATCAGAGTGGTAGCGCCTGCATATCTGAGATTGTTGATACTTCTCCTGGCAACCTTTAATTCCGGCTCTTGATTCATCCAGCCTGGCTTTCCACGTAATGTGCTCTGCATATAAGTTAAATAAATAAGGTGACAATATACAGCCTCGTCGTACTCCTTTTCCAATCTTACACTAAGCAATACAATTGCAATAGTGAAGTGATCGGTCCCTCTGCTTCAAGTTTCTTCCCACTACAGCCTGTCCCTAGATTATGGCCCCCACTCAGTGATCTCCATTGTCTCTCAGTTACCTCCAGGATCAAATGTAAAATCTTGTTCAGCTTTCAAAGCCCTTTATAACCCGGTCCCTTCCTACCTTTCCAGTCTTCTTATACTTTACTCTTCTCCACATACTCTGAGATCCAGACACTGATGTTTTTGTGTATAAGACACTCCGCATAAGACCCCAGGCATTTGCCTGGACTATCTTCCATGCCTGTACCTCTCTATCTCCATCATCATCCGTCATCTCCTTCTTATGGCTCCCCTGCCTTCCTTCTGCAAGAAATCTCTCTGGGTCCTCCTTAATCTTAGTGTTTTCCCTCTGAGACTTACCCCTAATTTATTCTGTATATATCTTCTTTGTACACAATTGTTCGCATGCTGTCTCCCCCATTAAACCACGAACTCCTTGAGAACAAGGACTACTTTTTGCCTTTCTTTGTATTTCCGGTGCTCAATACAGTGTCTGTCACACAGTAGGCACGTAATACATGCACATTGACTCGGCTTTTCCTTAGTTATGAGAGTAGGCTGCTCTGGAAGGGCCAGTGCCTCCATATGTGCCTCAGAGGGAGCCAAACTTCAACAACCCAGCTGAAATTCAATTTAAAAACATTAAATTTAAATTAAAAAAAGTATTTGTAACTTAGACACCAAGAAGGGAGAGTGTTTCCATACAGAGCAGAAAAAAGGAGGATCCTATGTGAAATCATGCATCTACACCTAAGTTCAATTCAGTCAGCAGTTATTAAGGGCTTCCTACATACTAAGCACCATACTTGGTGTTGGAGATATAAAGACAAAAACCAAACTGTGCGTGACCTTTGAAAGAACATGGACTGAGAATTCTAGGCCCTGATCACTAACCCCAGATCTCTCTTTCTCTTCTCCTTTGTGAAATGAGGACATTATATAAGCTGTTTTCTAAGGTACCTTCCAACTCTAATAGTCTGTGAGGCATGGGCTCCACCTGACTCTGCTTAATTGCAAATTTATAGATTATTTTTTGAGAACAAGCTGGCAATACACAGTAAACATTACAAAAATAATGATATTTCTCTCTAGGGCCCAAGTTTCTTTCTCTGTAAAATTACGGGAGTTAGACTAGATGACTTCCAATGCCAGTTGCTGAGTATTTTGAGGGTTCCGGGGAGGAGAAGGAGAGGGTGGCTTTAAGCCCTCTTTGGGGCCCCTCTCCTAAAGCATCTATTCGTTTTCCGTAAGGCTTACAGTTTTACAGCCCACCCCATCTCCATCCCAACCTCTTGATAATCTGGCTTCTTGCCAAGTGTAAAGACAGAATTGACTTTAGGCCAAATTATCAGGATAGGAAATAACTAAATATCCTGATTCCTTACCAGGAAAGAGTGCAGCGTTCCTGGCAGTGGCCCTGTGGCCACTCTGTTTCTCTCTATGTGGGGATGTATGCCTTCCTTATGGACTCCAACTGAGGGTACCCTTTATGTCGCAGCCTTGCATGGAAAGTGATCCTTGTTCTAGGTGAGGAAATCCCTAGTTACAACTCTGCTGAAATATACCCCCAAATCCACAGCTGTACTTTTTTGTGTGTGTTAGTAAAGACTAGACTAAGGCAGTTAGGCGGCATACTGGATAGAGCAGTGGACCTAGAGTCAGCAAGACTTGAGTTCACATCTGGCCTCAGACACTTACTAGTTGTGTGACCCTGGGCAAGTCTATTAACCCTGTTTGCCTCAGTTTCCTCATCTGTAAAATGAGCTGGAGAAGGAAATGGCAAACCACTCCAGCATCTTTGCCAAGAAAACCTCCAATGGGGTCATGGAGAGTCTGAAATGACTGAACAACAGTAACAGCAACAAAGAGTAGAAACAAAGTGAGCATCCATCCATTGGGGAAAGTCTCACAGTAAGTGGTCAACATCACCGGAAGCTCCATTGGAATCATGAAGGCCTCTGCATTGCATATCCTCCTGCCCTCCCCTTCAGTGAGGCCATTCTTCTCCATTTCTACACTACTATTGCCAAATGCAGCAGGCCAGGCCTGCCTCAGACTGGGCTGACCTCAAGCTGAGATTGGAGTGAAATGAGACACTTGTACTTCATCTAACATTTAACAAAAGGAGTCTTACCTAGCCCTTGCAGGGGAAGGGTGATCAGAGCAGGGGAAGGCTGCATCCTATCAAGGATACAGCATGGATTTAGTTGAACGCACCTTCCCTCTTTCTGGTTTTCCCTTGGTTATTTATCCCCTGATCAAGACTGGGAGAACCTTAGAGGAAGCTAGGTGAAACAGTGAATAAAGTGCCAGGTCTGGAGTCAGGAAGAACTGAGTTCAAATTCAGCCTCAGATACTTCCTAATTCTGTGACCCTAAACAAGTCAATTAATTGCTGTCTGCCTCAGTTTCCTCAAATGTTATGGGGATCATAGCAGCATCTACCTCCCAGGGTTTTTGTGAGAATCTGATGGGATATTTGAAAAGCACTTAGCACAGTGCCTGGCACATAGTAGATACTTAATAAATGTCCCATCCCTTCCTGATTTCCTCCTCTCTTCCTCCTTCTTCTCTCCCCCCACCCAATGTTCTGGCTGTTTTCCTACTCAAGTGATCAGGAAATTTTGCTTGAATCTTAGTCTCTTAAGCCAATTACACCTTGAGGACAGTTTCAACACCTTTTAAGGGAAACAGCTAGCCCAACCCAAATGGCCTGAGACTCTGGGAGATATTTCTCCCAACACACTTGAGATTTATCATTGCAGGGAGCTTCTATTAATACAGATTGGCACCTGCTCTGCAATTTATGGTCTGAGTTGCCTGGGACATCGAGGGCTAAGGGACTAGCCCAGGTCAAAGGCCGGAGGCTTTGTGATTCCAGGGACTCTCTATCCACTCTCCTCCTGCTCTTATTACTATGCCCCGCCCCCACCCGTAGCTCGTACTTGTGCAGAGGTGGATAAAATAACTGTCTTCAGCACAACCCTTGAGGCAAGTTGTGCAACTGTTATCCCCATTTTACAAATGAGGGAACCGAGGCTCATAGCAAGGAGAGTCTCACCCTATACCTAATCCACTTTGAATATTGAATACTCTTCCAGAAGGAATCCTATTAATCTCTCTTAGGGAGATCCTAGACTCTAGCCATCCTAAGCTTTGTAAGAGGTTTTTCCTGGCATCCTCTTCCAAGATATGTGTGTGCTGGGCCAGAGAGTTTGAGAAAAGCCTGATCTTCTCTCTTTGGGGTCATCATTCCTCAGGAGCCTAGAGCCCTGGCTCCTTAATGGGAGAGGCCAGCCTCTCTCCTGGTCATGGATCTGGGCTGAACAAACCACTTCGGTCCTTCGGAACAGGCTGCTCTAATTACTAAGTTAAAAAATGGACACAGAAAAATCAGGTCCCTGCCAGCCCTAAGTTTTAGGCTTCTAATAGTTTGGTTGTGCTCTGCCTTGCCCTTTCTTCTCCCACCCCCCATTCCTCCCTGCCGCAGCTGCTGGGTCTTGGCCCTTTAATAGGGCCCCAGCTAAGTAGAGCTGTGAAGTAGGCCAGAATTATTTTTAGCTTTCTACCACCTCCTTCTTTCATACCCTCTCCTTCCCTTTCTGGGACCCTGCCACCTCCCTCTCTGTCCTCCCTGCCCTAAGGTACCCAGAATTAAGCCTTCTGACTATTCAGGGGCTTGTTGTGCAAGACCCCTTCTAGGCAAAACATTACACCCTTCTCCATACTTGAAAGCACTAGATTTCTCAGTCACTCAAATCAGGCTTTCCGTTATGTCACACCTAGCTAATCTGATAAACTGATCTAGGCTCACTAGTTGGAGGGTGTCAAAGTGTTAACTTTTTAAAAACAGTTTTCAAAACACTTCTGAATTGCAAATCTCATTTAATACTCCTTCCAAGCCCCAAGGGTTATAGGACAGACTCAGAGAACGTAGCTAGGTGGCACAGTGGATAGAACATAGGACTTGGAGTCTGGAAGACATGAATTCAAATCCTGCCTCAAGACAGTTTATAGCTGTGTGACCCTGGGCAAGTCATTTAATTTTTCTGTGCCTCAGTTTCCTCATCTGTAAAGTGGGGATTATAATAGGATCAACTGTATTGTGAGGTTCAGATGAGATATTTGTAAAGATCTTAACGAAACTTTTCTTTTCACAACATGACTAATACAGAAATATGTTTTGCATGATTGCACATGTGTAACCTATATCAAATTGCTTGCCTTCTCAATGAAGAAGGAGGGAAGGGATAGGGAAAATTTGGAACTCAGAATTTAAAAAATGAACATTAAAAATTGTTTTTACGTGTAATTGGGGAAAATATATTTTAAAAATCTTTTTTGTTTTCTTTTCTATTTAGTATTTTGTTTTTTCTCAATTGCATGTAATAATAATAAAGATCTTAATAAAACTTAAGTTGTTATTAAATGCTACCTATTATAACAGATTACACAACTATTAATGGCAGACTCCAGACTTGATCCTGAATCTTCTGATTGCTAGGGCCACCTTTTCCTAGGCATCATGTGCACATTTTGGCAGAATCCTTCTAAACACAAAACCTTAACCCAAAGAAATATCCTTGATAGTTTGATTCTATCCCCATAGTCTGCAGATGGGAGACAGATTTCTTGGTGGGATAAGGTAATGAATTGAAAAGGAGTTTCTAGGATAATTTCCTGCCTGGAGATTTTTGGTCCATTTCCTCTTGTGTACTTTATTTGTACTTCAGAGATGTTGACTTGCTGCCTTTTCTGTCTCTTTATGTTTGGCTGCGACAGGCCAAGTCTAGTAGATTGGGACATCTCACTTTTCCCTTAGTGAACCAAAGGGGTACTCTAGACCAAGAAAATTTAAAAACAAGTATTACTTATGCATTTGCTTATCTATCATAGTCATTTCTGGATATACTCTCTTTCCTCATTAAACTTCTCTGGTATAAAGAAAAGCAGTTAAACAAAGCCATCCAACCCTTTTGGGTGTGCATGCAACATTCTGTACCCATAGTCACTGACCTCTCTATCAAAAAGAGAGAGGATGAGTTCATCAATTGTTCTCTAGAACCAAGACTGACCATTGAAATTACTCAGAACCCTGCTTCTTCTTAATGTTATTTGTGTTTTCTATAAAACATTACTGACTCATTGACATCATTGAGTGTATTGTTCTCCTGGTTCTGTTTACTTCACTCTGCATCCATTCATCTAACTCTTCCTAGGTTTCCTTGAATTCTTCATGTTTGTTGTTTCTTGTGGCACAGTAATATTCTATGATGTTCATATGCCACTGCTTTTTTGGCCATTCCATAATTGATGGGCTCCTACTTTGTTTGATTTTTTTTTACCACTACAGAAAGCACTGTTATGAATATTTTGGTATACAGGAGGCCTTTCTGTCTTTGATCCCTTTGAAGAATTATGCCAGTAATAGAATTGCTGAATTAAAGATGATAGTTTAGTGACTTTCATTGGATAATAACAAATTGTTTTACAGAAAGGATTTATAGCTCCACCAACAATATATTAGTATGCCTGGTTTCTGGCAGTCCCTCCAACAACTACTTCCCATCATTGATTATCTTTGCCAATTTGCTGGTTAAGGGAGCAGAGCGAGGTAAAACCTTAGAGTTGTTGTAATTTGCATTTCTCTTATTATTAGTAATCAGTGGTGGGATTCAAATTAACAACCAGTTCTCTGCCCTAATGACTGTTTTTTTTTTTTTAAATCAGTCACTTGGTAAGTATTTATTAAGTACTGGACAACCTCAGTCCAAATCATGCATAAGTCACTAACTATGTGAGTAGGGAGCAGATCCCAGGTTTTTATTTTTGTCCATCCTATATTTGACATCATCTGGGCTCTTCACAGAATTTCACAATTAGTAGGTACCTCAGTGGCTAGCTAATCTGGATGCCTTGAGAATATAAAAAAAATATAAGTCCTACCAGAAGCAGATGCTTGAGCCATTCTCCATCACAGATAGAAGTAAAGCTCTCTCCTCATTAGTCTCCCAGGCCAGTTTTTTCTCCCACCTCTTTCCCTCCAATTTATTCTACAAACCCCTAAATGAGCCAGCCTTCCTAAACTGTCATTACCATCATGGGAACAGAGATTTAGAGCTGGAAGGAGCCTCTTAGATCATCATCTCTATCTCCCATATTATTCAGATAAGAATCTGAAGTCTGGATAAGTTAAATGACTCATTCAAAGCCATGGCCTAGCCGTGTTTAAAAGTGTGACATTGTTTCCTACCTAAGTTTAGCCCTGGATTATAGACTATCTTTTATTCCTCTCATTGTTGGTACCATTGTCTTGTCTCTAGTAGCTGGAATCTTCACGTCTGGAAGTAAGGGATTATTTTCTATTTCTGTATCCCCAACAGTCCTGGACACAATAAATATCTTAATACCTAGTTGTTGATTTAACTGCTGTAAATAACCCTGCCCAAGATTCTGAAGGAAGAAACTGAGAGTTGATGTTAAAGCCTTTTCTTTTTTTTTTGCAGGGGGGGAAGGCAAGGCAATTGGGGTTAAGGGACTTGCCCAAGGTCACACAGCTAGTAAGTGTGTCAAATGTCTGAGGCTGGATTTGAACTCAGGTACTCCTGACTCCAGGGCTGGTGCTCTACTCACTGCGTCACCTAGCTGCCCCCTATTAAAGCTATTCTTAAGAACATCTAGGACACTTTCATTTCAGCAGAACACCTACCATCAAATATCCTAGGAGTTCTTGAAAAAGTCTTTTCTCTCCCTCCCTTTGCCTGTTTTATATCCTCCGTCTTTTGGGAGACAATAGACTCTGACACTATCAAGCAAGAAGTAAAGAAGGGCAGAAAGTAGCTTCTTTGTATTGAAAAGAGCTTACTTAGATTGGATGGAGTACTAAGGGTGCTGGCATCTTTTCCCTCACTAAATATAAACCAAACCAAAAGTTAAGCCTGACAACTTTTTACCATTAGCCTTAAAAATTCCACTACATGTTTTACTGATTTCACCAATTTTTAAGTAGTCTGTTGAGCTCAATGCCTATTGAAAAGCCTGTTTGGGGTGGGGGTGGGGGCGGCGGGGAGGAGGAGGGGGAGGAGGTGAAGGAGGAGGAGAAGGAAAGAAAGTAAGGCAGGGGGGCCTTTCAGCCACTCCACCCAGTGGCTTGGCAAAAGGACCAAAATTAAGAGTGGGGTGGAAAGAAAACAATGATGCTTGTGCCTCCTCTGAGCCTTGACCCACAGTTGCCAAGACAAAAACGCCCCCATCAGTTGACCAGAGGAAACAATCTCCTCCCCAGTCCAAGCATCCAAGGGAGATGTGACATCGCAGTCTGAAATACTTGAAGCACCACTGCCCCAGGACAGGCTGTCAGCGAACCGCCCTTCCCAAAGTGCTACCCTGCAGAGACCTGGGCGCAGCCAATGAGAGCCTGTGCACCTGGGATAATGAGAAGCCTTGACCATAACTGGACTAACTGGAAGCCAGGAGTTACCTTGAGGAGAGGATGGGAGGGGAAGGCAGGGAGGAGAAGGGATGATGGCAAGGGGAAAAGATCAAATAAGTTTCTCACCATGGGAATTAACAACCAGTTCGCTGAATTCAACATAAAATTAGATATCGGTTCTCCTGAACCCATGTGAACTGGCTGAATCCCACCTCTGTTAGTGATTTGAAGAGATCTTTCACATATATTTTGATATCACCCTCCTGTTGTCATTGGTCCTCTTCAAGAATGAAGGACAAACAGCGATGGAATGGAAAAGAACAAATGCAGAGGATGAGGGCCAAGACCAATTTCTTAGAAGTCACAAGGCCTCAATGCCTTTCCCCACACAGCAGACGTAGTCTCTCGTCGGACACCATGAGTGAAGGAGTTACTGAGGTTCCCCCAGAAGCAAATGCAGCAAAGAGGAAGTAGCTAAAGTTCACAGGCCTTTTTGCCTCCGTAGCCAATTTGACACATGGTTAGCTAACTGGAACCAGTTATAGAATGTTCCACACACACGTTCCACAGTGTCACCAAGACACTTAGTTTAGATGTCATCCTGACTCTCTTCAAAGCAGGCTTCCTAGGCTCTCCATGTGAGGAAGCTCATCACCTTACGGGGTCTCACATGTGCCAGACCCTAGCTATACGTATACATAACTAACATTTATACGGCACATACTGTGTGTTAAGCACCGCGCTCTGAACAGATTATCTCCTCTGAGCCTCACAACCACCCTGTGAGGTAAGTGCTGTTATTGTCTTCATTTTACACATGAGGAAACTGAGGCAAATAAGAGTAAAGTAATTTGCTAAGGATCACACAGATAGTAAGTGTTTATGGTTAGATTTGAACTCAAGTCTTCTTGACTCCAGACCTAGCACTCTATCCACTGTGCCACCTGAAACTCACTATGTATATGTAGGTGAATGTATACATGTGTATATGTGTATATATGGAAAAGTACTCTGAACATAAATAGATGTTTATATTATATAGTATACATGAATATAGTATATATAATATGTGGTATATATTTTATTGTGAGTATATGCTATATATTTTATATATATATTTGTATTGTGATATCCCATGTATCAGTATATATATGTAGAATTCTGTACACAAAATAGATGTTTTATTTATATATAGATATAAAAATATATAGCGTGTGTATATATACATATAATAGATACACATACACACACACACACACACACACACCTATACTGTGTATATATTTATCTATTGAGTGTATGTACTATGGAGCCGCTAAGTGGCACAGTGGATAGAATGCCAAGACGGCAGACAGGGGGAATATCTAAGTTCAAATTCAGTGTCAGACTCTTACTCAGACCTCTATTTGCTTCAGTTCTTCATCTGTAAAATAGAGACATCTGGAGAAGGAAATGGTAAACTGTTCTGGTATCTTTGCCAAGAAAACCCCATGGAGTTGTGTAGAGTAGACACGACTGAACACTGTGTGTGTGTATTGTTGTTGTTGTTGAGTCATTTTTCAGTCACGTCCAATTCTCCGTGACCCCATTTGGGGTTTTCACGGCAAAGGTACTGGAATAGCTTGCCGTTTCCTTCTCCAGCCCATTTTACAGATGAGGAAAGTAAGGCAAGCAGGGGTAAATGACTTGTCCAGGGTTGCACAGCAAGTGTCTGAGGCTGGATTTGAATTTAAGAAGATGAGTCTTCCTAATTCCAAGCCCAGTGCTCTATCTATTGTACAGCCTAGGTGTCCTTTGTGTATATTTATACTGTGAGTAGATAGAGCATATATATGTATGTATATATGTATATACACATATAGAGAGAGCATATGATTTGTAGTGAGTATACGTAGTATATGTATATGGGGTATATGTAGTTACATAGGGAGTATACATAGCATATATATTTATATGGTGAGTATATATGGTATATATATATTTATATAGAGCACACAAAGTATATATATTTCGTCTATGTAGATATATAAAGTTTACATAATATATATTTATACAATGAGTATGTAGTGTGCATATATTTTTATTGTATTATAGTACATATGTATTTTATTGTATACACTACATATATACGTGTGTATATGTATCTTTATATACACACAAGGAAAATGCTCTGTATGCAAATAGGTATTTAATTTATATTATATAAATATATATTATATAGTGAGCACATATAGTATATATAAATATATATATATTTCATATATATATTTCATATAATGTATATATTTATATTGTGATTATATACCAAATATGTGTGTATTTGTGCATATATATAAATGACCCACACAAATAGGTGTTTAATTTATATTATATATAAACATATATCCCATATATACATATATAATTGTGTGTATATTTATATAGTGAATATATATAATATATACAGATATTTCTGTGGGGAGTATATAGAATAGAGCTTATATATTTATATAGTGATTTTGTTCTGAGCATATATTATATATTAATATATATTATATATTAATATATATTATGTATATGTGTGTATGTACATGTATACACACACACACACACACACACACACACACACACACACACACACACACACACACATATATATATATATACTCTGAACACAAACAGGTGTTTAATACACATATATGGCTTCTTTCCACAGGGAACTGAAGAAAGTGAGACCCAGAGTGGACGATTATTCCTCAAATGGCACTTGAGGGAGCAAATAGAAGACCTAGGATTAAAACTTAGGTCTTTGTCCTAAAGGAGATTCCATTCTACAAAACGAACCTGGTAAATGAAATTCAAAATAGACATGCAGTAGATGTCTTCTGGAGCTCCAGAAGGGATTAAGGATGAAGAGGGCAGCCCCTGGTTCCACATGAGGTTGATCAAAGAGAGTTTGTCTCAAAATGTTCCCCTCTCGAAGCTTATACTGCTCAAGGGCTTATCTACATTAGTTTTAGGGTCATATGAATTATGGTATATGCTTATTTGCTCTGCTATTTATTGGAAACTTATTTTTGTCTAACCATATGATTGTAGTGCATCTCTCTTGTTTGTGGGAAATCCAAATGGGGTGAGTGTCTGCCCTTACCCCTGTGTCATCTTGTCCTGCTGAAACAGGGACAATGTCTCCTGTCTCCTTCAAGGGTTTACAATTTCTTCCCAAATATCTATTCATTCTGACATTCACCAAAGAGCCACAGAATTTTTGTTTATAATGAAGGATAGATTGGGAAGTAAACAACTGGCCATACTGGGTTAGTAGCCAAAAGGGTCAGACCTCTGTCTTTTCTTCCATTTCTTCCTCCTCTAATTACTACAGGAAGCAGGGTAGGGCCTATAGTGAATGACTCATCATTTCCAACTACCACCTTCCTGTAGCAGCAGCCCACACAAGTTCCAGAGAAATGGGATGAGAAAACACGTATCCTGAAATCAAATTCAGCCCTGTCTGATCCTGTGTGGCTTGCAAAATGGATGGTCTCTTCCAGTTTCTCTCTCCCTCAAGTCTCTGAAGCCAAATTTAAAGAGAACATAGTATCATAAATTTAGATATAGGAGGAATCTTAGAGGGCCATTTTTCCAGTGTTCTTATTTTATAGGGGTCAAAGTGAAATTGAATCACTGAGACATGAAGTGATTTGCCCAGGTTCACAAAGCTAGTAAGCATCTGAGGTGGGATTTGAACCCAAATCTTCCCAGATTGGATTGGAAGGACTGACTGTAGATAGCTGTTCCCTTGGAGTTTGGCTGAGAAAAGGAGGAGAATATAGGATGGTACCATAATGGAATGGTAGGTTCCAGTGAAGTTTTTTTTGAAGATAATGGAAATCTGGGCATGTGGGAAAGGAGTCAGTGGATAAAAAAGGATTGAAAATTAGTGAGAAGGGATGGTCCAATGTATTCTGGGCTGGGCCTGACAGGTTAGTTTCCCAATAGTTTGTTTTGATATTGGAACAAAATAAGAAACGCTTAAGTCATTCAGCAGTTAACAAAAAAGAGTTTACGTGGCCATAACAGGAGAAGGGTAGGCTTTGAGGACTCTTCAATTTGATTCATCTGAGCAAAGCTAATTTGCTTGGTTCATCCATCATGGGCTACCAGTCAGACATCAGAACACCCTGAACCTCCTCCTGGTTGCTTTTTATTTTGGCAGCAAGGAAGTCATTCTGAGCCAGTCTCCAGGATGCCTTTTAGAGAAAAACCAGCCTAACTTGCATGGGGGGAAGGGTTAGAATATTGCTCCTACTACACAAGGTGAAAACTCCTGGAGGGAAACAAGAGGGAACTAGTAGAGGAGTTGGCTTTTTGAAGGAAAAAAGGCCACCTCTTCTTCTAGGACTGAAGCAAAGGAGGAGTGAGTGGGGGGGGGGATGCTGAAAAGATTTGTAATATAAAGTTCAGGAGAAAACAGTACTTTGGATGGATGGCTTCATTTTTTTTTATTGAAGTAATTAGTGAGGTCTTTTGCTTGGCATTTGGGCAGAGGTGGTAGGGAAAGGGGTGGAGCTGACAGTTTGACAAGAGGCTTGAAAGGAACGATGAAGGAATTCTGCTTTTGGTTTCTTCAGGAGAAAGTTGGAGGTAAAGAGAGGAAGAGGAGAGAATGAGAACTAAGAATGAAAGGAAATTAGGTGAATTGGAGGGTTTGGAACCATGAAAGTGGGTCAGAGGTTGACTTTGGGGAAAAGTTTGATGAAATTTGGAAGAATTCAAGGAAAATTTGAAGAACTGTCTCTTGGCCCAGATAGTGGTCTGAATTGAAAGAGAAGCAGTATCAAAGGACACTTAAGGAGGATATAAAAGGATTAACCAGGATTAATAAGGATCAAAAAGGATTAGAGAGTAGAAATTGAAGAGGAAGACTCAAGAGGATAAGGGAGAAAGTAACTGGTAAGACTTCCTTTCACCCTCTGCCAGAGACCAGGTACTGCATGTCCTGCCCTAGGGCACTTCGGTCCTGATTGGTGAGAGTACGCCATAAGAGGCACCTAGGAACTATGTTTTATTTTCCGTCTTTAGAGAAGCTAAAGACAACAAAAAGTTTTAGTTATATTGAGAGAAAAATGAAGATCAAAGAAAGCATCAGACCTTTGGTGTGGATGAAACAATAACTGGCCAAAAAAAAAGATAAGGTGGCGCTGCTCAATTTTTATCTTGCTTGTTTTCTCTGCCAAGGAGAATGACTTTGCACTGGGAATGTCAGAACAAAAATGATAAATGGGAATTGGTACCCAAGATTAGTACTGACATAGTAAGAGATAATTTATTTGCCCTTGATGAATTCAAGTTACCTGGTCCAGATGAACTACATCCTCTGATGTTGAAAAAATAAAACAAAACAAACAACAATAACAGCTGGCAGGTGTGAACTGAGACATTATCAATAATATTCAACCATCATAAGAAACAGGAGAGGTGGACTTCTGGGGGCAGAGCCGAGATGGCGGCTGGAAAGCAGTGAGCTCCACACTGAGTCCCTCCAAAAACCTATAAAAAATGGCTCTGAACCGTTCTAGAACTGCAGAACCCACAAAACAGCAGAGGGAAGCAGGGCTCCAGCCCAGGACAGCCTGGATGGTCTCTGGGTGAGGTCTATCCCACACGGAGCTGGGAGCTGGGAGCTGGGAGCGGAGCAGAGCAGAGCCCAGCATGAGCTGCTCGGACCAACCAGACCAGGAGCCGGGCGGAGCGGGCCCTAGCACCCTGAATCAGTGAGCTTCGGCAGTTACCAGACTTCTCAACCCACAAACACCAAAGACAGCAGAGAAAGTTAGTGGGAAAAGCTGCGGGAGTGGAAGGAGTTCACGGTTCGGCCACCACCTCCCAGGCAGCAGAGGTGGGGCAGCTACAGCTGCTGTTGCTTCCGGCCCCAGGCCCACCTGGTGGGAGGAATTAAGTGGCTGATCAGAGCAGGAGTGCACAGCTTGCTGAAGATCTAAGCCCAGTCTGGGTTGGGGGTTCTTGGGGAAGGAGGAGTGCTGGTGTGGCAGAGCTGGCTGTAATAGCTCTGAAATCAACAGCACATCCCCCCAAGCTTGGAACAAAGTACTCTTTACTCTACAGGCAGTCATACCCCGCTGAAAAACTCAAGGGTCAAGTTAGTTGGTTGGGAATATGGCCAGGCAGCGAAAATGCACCCAGATTCAGTCTCAGACTTTGGATTCTCTCTTTGGTGACAAAGAAGACAAAAACATACAGCCTAAAGAAGTCAACAAAGTGCAAGAGCCTACACCTAAAGCCTCCAAGAAAAACATGAACTGGTCCCAGGCCATGGAAGAGCTCAAAAAGGTTTTGGAAAAGCAAGTTAGAGAAGTAGAGGAAAAATTGGGAAGAGAAATGAGAAGGATGCGAGAAAACCATGAAAAACAAGTCAATGACTTGCTAAAGGAGACCCAAAAAAATACTGAAAAATACACTGAAGAAAACAACATCTTAAAAATAGACTAACTCAAATGGCAAAAGAGCTCCAAAAAGGCAATGAGGAGAAGAATGCCTTGAAAGGTAGAATTAGCCAAATGAAAAAGGAGGTGCAATGGACCACTGAAGAAAATACTACCTTAAAAATTAGATTGGAGCAAGTGGAAGCTAGTGACTTTATGAGAAATCAAGATATTATAAAACAGAACCAAAGGAATGAAAACATGGAAGACAATGTGAAATATCTCATTAGAAAAACCACTGACCTGGAAAACAGATCCAGGAGAGATAATTTAAAAATTATTGGACTACCTGAAAGCCATGATCAAAAAAAGAGCTTAGATATCATCTTTCAAGAAATTATCAAGGAGAACTGCCCTGATATTCTAGAGCCACAGGGCAAAATAGAAATTGAAAGAATCCACCGATCGCCTCCTCAAATAGATCCCAAAAAGAAAACTCCTAGGAATATTGTCGCCAAATTCCAGAGCTCCCAGTTCAAGGAGAAAATACTGCAAGCAGCCAGAAAGAAACAATTTGAGTATTGTGGAAACATAATCAGAATAACCCAAGATCTGGCAGCTTCTACATTAAGAGATCGAAGGGCTTGGAATACGATATTCCGGAGGTCAATGGAGCTAGGATTAAAACCAAGAATCACCTACCCAGCAAAACTGAGTATCATGCTCCAAGGCAAAATAGGACTTTCAATAAAATAGAGGACTTTCAAGCTTTCTCAGTGTAAAGACCAGAGCTGAATAGAAAATTTGACTTTCAAACACAAGAATCAAGAGAAGCATAAAAAGGTAAACAAGAAAGAGAAATCATAAGGGACTTACTAAAGTTGAACTGTTTTGTTTACATTCCTACATAGAAAGATGATGTGTATGATTCATGAGACCTCAATATCATAGTAGCTGAAAGGAATATGCGTACATATATATGTTTATATATGTATAAGTGAATGTGCATGTATGTATATATGTATTGTGTATATATATAAAGAGAGAGAGAGAGAGCAGACACAGGGTGAGTTGAAGATGAAGGGAAGATATCTAAAAGAAATAAAATCAAATTAAGGGATGAGAGAGGAATATATTGAGAGAGGGAGATAGGGAGAGATAGAATGGGGTGGATTATCCTGAATAAAGGGGGCAAGAGGAAGCAGTTCTGTGGGTGGAGGGGAGAGGGCAGGTGAGGGGGGAATGAGTGAATCTTGCTCTCATCAATTTTGGCCTGAGGAGGGAATACCATACTGTAACCAGAATGGACTTTGTTTTCTTTGAATGACTCAGCTTACCTCATTGAGCTTCCCTGGACATTGGGGCTTGCTCTTCCAGGGCAGGAAGCCCAGCGACCATGGCAGGAATCAGAGAACTTCCTGTGTGATGAGTCCTGGGGCTGGCTGAGAGGAGGTGTGTTAACCTGGTCTACGCTAGGGGAGGGGCCAAGTCAAGAACCAATTGGCCCTGGTCGTTCAGGCAGCGCTTGATGATGTAAAAAACTCTATAAGAGGGGAGAGGACAGCTTGAAGATCCTCTCTTCCTTTTCCGGTTGGAGCTAGAGATGCCTACAGCTGAAGCTGAGCTGCCGGTAGCAGAGCTGACTGGAGGCTAGTGGGTAATCTTCTTACCGTAGAGGGGAAGCATGTATATGATTTCGCCTTATACCATCTCGCTTCTCTGTGGCCTCCTGGTTACCCTTGTGAGGCGGACTTATTGGGCCTGGAAGCTGTTGATGAAAATATCAAAATGGGAACGCTGGTTTGTGGGCTTGTTACTGTGGAGTGTAAATACATGCTTTAGTTCTCCTGCCTTCTGCCTAGAGAATTCCTTATATCCTGTGGTTCCGGACCTTTTAGGCACATATGAGATTCTCTTTGAAATCATAAATTCCGCCTTCCTAATATACATACATACTCAATTGGGTATCTTACCCCACAGGAAAGAAGAGGGAAGAAGATAAAAAAGGGGGGATGATGGAGGGGAGGGCAGATGGGGGTGGAGGCATTCAAAAACAAACACTTTTGAAAGGGGACAGGGTCAAGGGAGAAAATTCAGTAAAGGGGGATGGGTTGGGAAGGAGCAAAACATAGTTAGTCTTTCCCAACATGAGTGTTGTGGAAGGGTTATACATAATGATACACATGTGGCCTATGTTGAATTGCTTGACTTCTTAGGGAGGGTGGGTGGGAAGGGAAGAGGGGAGAGAATTTGGAACTCAAAGTTTTAAAAACAGATGTTCAAAAACAACAACAAAAAAGTTTTTGCATGCAACTAGAAAATAAGATACACAGGCAATGGGGCGTAGAAATCTCTCTTGCCCTACAAGAAAGGAAGGGAAAAGGGGATGGGAGGGGAATGGGGTGACAGAAGGGAGGGCTGACTGGGGAACAGGGCAACCAGAATATATGCCATCTTGGAGTGGGGGGGAGGGTAGAAATGGGGAGAAAATTTGTAATTCAAACTCTTGTGAAAATCAATGCTGAAAACTAAATATGTTAAATAAATAAATTAAAAAAAAAAACAGGAGAGGTACCACAATATTGAAGAAGGCAAATGTCCTGATTGTCAAAAGGGGAGAGAGACAGTTGTCTAGTGAGCTTGAATTTATTTCCTGGGAAAATTCTAGAACAGAAAATTAAAGAGATGATTGGTAAATTTCTAAAAAGGGAAGCTGTAATTGAAAACAACAAGGTCATGCCAGACTACCCTCATTTCTCTTCCTTCTTTCCTTCCTTCCTTCCTTCCTTCCTTCCTTCCTTCCTTCCTTCCTTTCTTTACGGATTTTGAGTGTTGTAGGGATCCCAGTGGTTCTCTAGTTCAACTCATATATGGAAGAATCCCCACTCTAACATCCCTAACAAGTGGTCATCCAAGCTCTGTGAAGACCTCCAGTAGGGGAGAACATACTAGAAAGTCCATTCCAATTTTTGTCAGCTTGAATTGTTAGGAAGTTTTTCCTGATGCCAAGCCTAAATTTACCTTTGTGCATCTTCTACCATTTGCTCTTGATTCTACTCCAAGGGTCTAAATAGAACAAGTTTAAACCCTTCTCCATAGGGCAGCTAGGTGGGGCAGTGGATAGAAAGCTGGGCCTGGAGTCAGGAAAACTCATGTTTCTGAGTTCAAATCTGGCCTCACATACCTACTAGTTTGTGTGACCCATGGCGAGTCACTTAACCCTATTTGCCTCAGTTTCCTCATATCTGTAAAATGAGCCGGAAAAGGAAATGGTAAACTATTCCACTATTTTTGTCAAGATCACAGAGTTGGACACAACTGAACAGCAACAATAATAATCCTTTCTCCATATGATGGCTCTTCAAATACTTGAAAATAGGTATCATATGGTCTCAAAGCCTTTTTTCTACAGCCTAAGTAGGCTCAGTTCCTTCAACTAATCCATCTATACCATGGACTCAGTTCAAGGCTCTTCATCATCCCAGTTGCCATCCTCCGGACATTTGCCAGTTTCTCCACGTTCTTATGGTGTGCAGAGATGAACACAATATTCCAGGTGAAATCTGATGAGGTCGGAGTACAGTGGGACTATCAGCCCCTCCCCCCCAATCTTGGACACATGTCAGATTATGCTTGGCTTTCCTCTCTTCTATGACATATTCTAGGATGAAGTGGTCACTTCCTTCCAGGGATCTTATAGTTTCCACTCCAGTAACCAGTTCCTCTCCGTTAGTGAGAATCTGTATTAAAATTATATCTTGTTCTGGTCCCCTGTTTATCGCCCCCCCTTCTAATCAGTAAGTAATTTTAGTGGGAAAAAGATTGCAAAGGCAAACCTGGAAGTCATGTACAAAACATCCCAAAGATCAAAGGAGCATAATTTACAAATTGTATCATCTATTAACCTAAAATTCACATCCTAGTAATATGTACCCAATCAGGGGGAAACCATCTAGGTGCTGCTTGTTAAGGTTTCTGGTTCTGTGATATGTAAATTGAAGACAAAATCCAGACCTCCACAAATCCAGACCAGCAGAACATCAAAAAGGTGCTGATAATTTTGAGTTAATGACTTTGAAGTTTTACTGATAACTTTGAGATGATTTGAATATGTTAATGAACTAACTCCAAAGTGGCACAGATAAGAGTCGACCTGTTTTCTTAAAAAAAAAAACCTATAAAAATGAGACCGAAAACTTCCACTTTCTTAGCCTTCTTCTGTCCCCATCGGGTCCATGCTGCTGCGTGCTTCTAATCCATGGTTTTGTGAGTGATCCTTTGTGCCTCTCCTCCTCCCCATGCTCTTCCCCATGCTGCCTTCCTCTATACCCCGTTCCCTGTCCTCATGCCCTCATCTATCTCTATACCATTTTCAGTGTTTTCTCTGTGCCTTTTTAAAGTGTGATTGCTGCCCCATTTCCTACTGCCAATTGTGGTCTTTCCCAGCAAGTACCCAAAGAACCATTTCATAATTTCATAAACTATCAGTTCAGAATCAAATCCAGAAAAGAATTACCCCTTGTTGGTTCCTTTTGAAAGATAATATTTTCACTAAGGCAAATCACAAAGTTATTAGGTATTCTGCTCTTAGCAGAGAGAGCTCCCGCAGATGCTTAGATAATTGAAGCCCCCATCACCGACATATCATACCTCTGGGCCAGGCTTGTGATCTATTTCCCAAATGCTCATCTATTTTTCTCTTCTTGTCACTTGACCCTATCTATGCTTTTAACATTCGCATCCATGCCTTAGATAAAGGCATATATGGCATGTTCATTAAATCTGTAGACAGTACAAAGCTGAGAGGGATCATGAACTCTGGGGATGATAGAATTAGGATCCAAAAAGACCTTGACAAGCTAGAGCACTTGGCTGAATCTAATAAGATGAAATTCAATAGGGTTAATTGCAAAATCTTATACTTTGGTACAAAAAAATCAACTTCCCAAATCTAAGATGGGGGAAGTGTAGATAGCTGCTAGTTGTTGTGTAGAAGATCTGGTTTTTTAGTGGACCACAAGCTCAGTATGAGTCAGTGGCATGATGAAGTAGCCAGAAAAAGCTAATGCAATCTTAGGCTACATTAAGGGAGGAAAAGCTTCCAAGAATGAAGAGGTAATTGTGTACTCTACCCTCATCAGACATTATTTTGAACACTGTGTTCATTTCTGTGCACCATGGCTTAAAGAAGGACATTGAGAAACTGACAAATGTCCAGAGGAAGGCACCTGGGTGGCGAAAAGCCTTGAATGCATGACATATGTCAATCAGAAGGAACCAAGCCTTTTTAGCCTGTAGATAAGAAGGCTCAGGACCCGTGTGATAGCTGTCTTCAAGTATTTGAAAGGCTGACCTGTGGAGCAGGGATTCCATTTGCTTTGTTTGGCCCAGAGGGTAGAACCAGGAATAACAGGTATAGAGAGGTAGTTTTATGTTCAATGGAAGGAAAAGCTTCTCTACAGTTAGAACTGCTCCAAAGTAGAATGGACTACCTCAAAGCTGGTGGGTTCCCTACCACAGTTCTTGCTGTTTAATTTTGAGACTCTGTGAACTGTGAAATGTGATGGAGAGGCAGAGAAGAGTAAAGGACTGGGACATGTCACTGGGTGCCTAGCTGAGATTATATAACATGAATTTGTAGTGGATCCAGTTGGCATAGTTGTGGGCTGTCTTCCAGACTGTTTCCTCTTCCTTCTCCTTCTCCTCCTCCCTATTCCTCCTCCTCCTCCTTCTTCTTCTCCTCCTTCTTGAGAAGAAAAATTATGGGAGCTGAAGCTTTAAGAACTGAAGTCTGGAAACTGATGAGTGGTGGAAGGATAAGGAAGCAAGGGACCCAAGGTCAGAGGACAGATGAACTGAATAGGGGTAAACTGAACTGAATGGGGTAAAGATTTTGAAGGGAACAAAGGGAGGCTGGAGCAAGAATGATCAACTGGGAAAGTAGGAAGGAATGGAGTGACTAGAGGTTTTAGTGAAGATGGGGAATAGGGTTTGGGGGGTGCAAAATGGAAGGCTTAAACAAGGTAGCTGTGTCACATAGAATATTAGTCATGGATCAGTTATGGATAGTGGAGGGGAAACAGCTATTACTGAATGTGATTGAGGTGGTCAAGATCATAGGAGTTGAAGTTAATGAACTGGAAATCAAGGGTATTTGAGAGGACATCAGCTTGTCAATTGAAGCTCCCAAGTATAAGAAAGGGAATAGAGTGGAGAGGAAGACTGTGAATCATGTAGTAAACTCCGAGAAAAGAGAGAGAGTGATATGTGGGCTGGTAGAAAAGATATGATGTGTGTGTATATATACGTATGTGTGTTTATACACATGTATATTCACATATACCTATTCACCCATCCACATATTATATATACACACACATACAGAGAGAAAGAGAAAGGGGGGGAGAAAGAGAGAGAGAGATCTTTGTGGATAGAATAAACATGAACAGATAGGCTGCTGAATAATTGTAGAAGCAAAGGGAGAATCTGGAAGTGTCAGTGTGGAGCAAGAAGATTGCTTCCGCTTCCTCTTTGCCTGGTATATTAGGGGTCATGAGTAATGAATGGTACATTTGGTGCTAGAGAGAGTGGCCAGTGATGTGGTGTCTTCTGGATGGATGAAAAGAACCAAAGAAACAGGTTGCTGTTGAGGTCATTTTGTTACTGATAGATCAGGAGTTCCATAGGGCACAGTGGAAGGGAGGATAGCATGGAGAGGGAGGGTGGAGAGATGGAGCTGACATGATTGGGTATGAGCCAGTAAGGCACTTGATGATCCTAGATTCATAGAATTCTAACTGGAAGAGATCACAGAGGCCAACTAGTCCAACACCTCATTTCATATATGGGGAAACTAAGGCCCAAGGAGGTTAAGTGACTTGCCCAAGGTCGTGTAGGTAGTGTTGGAGGTGGGAGTTGAACCTATGTCTTCTGACTTTGGAGCCAGTGTTCGTTTCACTGTATCATGCCCCATCTCTAGAAAAGGGAAGTGAAATGTTTTGGAGATATAGGAAGCCTTTCAGACTTAAATGCAGGGATTTAATGAGAAGGAAACTTTTCTCATGCCTCTTTTCCCATCTTCTTTTCAGTGAGGTGCTCCTTCAGTCAGCTGGAGCTAGAGGAGCTTATGAGATAGTCTCAGAAGCTAATCTTTAAGGCAAAGGACTCTCCAGATTCACTTCTCAACCTTGACTCCAATCTCATGGGTTCTAGACCTTGAGAATATGGTCTAAATGGCAAAACTCCACAAAACAACTCAGTAGCCCCAGTTTGAAAGCTGTTGGGTGGCATAGCAGATGGAGTGCTGGGGCTGGAGTCAGGAAGACTCATTTTCCTGAGTTCAGATCTGGCTTCAGATACTTCCTAGCTGTGTGACCCTGGGCAAGTCACTTAACCTTGTTTGCCTCAATTTTCTCATCTGTTAAAATAAGCTGGAGAAGAAAATGGCAAATCACTCCACTATCATTGCCAAGAAAACCTCAAATGGAGTCATGAAGAGTCGGATACAACTGAAATGATTCAACAGCAACAACCACAAAAGCCCCAGTTTGTATTCAACATTTAGAGAGGTCACCAGGATGAGAGGTAGTATGGTTTATCTATATTTAGAACCTCACTTAGTGGAAGAACCCTGTCTCAGGAGTCTGAGGACCTCAGTTCAAATCCTGCCTCTGGTTCTTGCTATCTATGTGACATTGGACCTGCCTTGGACTAATCACTTTGTTTCCCTGGCTCTCAGTGTACTCATCTATAAAATGAGGAAGTGGACCAGATATCCTCTGAGGTCTCCTCCAGCTTCATCCATGAACCTGGCCACTGTGTCACTTTGGGTGAGTTATATAACATTCTATCTGGGTCTCAGTTTTCTCATCTGTAAAAATGAGGAGGTTAGACTAGGTGATATCTAAGGCTCTTTTCCAGCCCCAACATTTGGTGATTGTAGGATTCTATCTACAGGAGAAAACTCCTGTTCCATTCCTGGGCCTGAATAGAGTGACCTGGGGATGCTGCCAACAGCAGGAGTTGGGGGAGGGGAGGAAAGGAGGTATAGAGTTAGAGGCAGTGAGGCTAGGCAGGGAGAGGAGAGTGGTGGGGGCAATTGGGTCAGGTCCTTCTGAGGGGGCTGGGGACTGGCTGACCCAGGCTACTCAGGAAGCCTCTAATCAGAAAGAGCTTTCTAGTTCTGATTTATAGAAGGAAAAATTGCTTTCTGGGCCTGTCAAAATTCTCTGCCTCTCTGGGACTGGGGATTTGGAGAGAGAAGGGAAGGACTAGGTTACTGGACACTTTTTTTTGCTGACATACAAAATGGGCTGTTTCCATCTCTGCTGTAAAACCAATCGGTGCTGCCAGGTCTTATACCCCTCTGATTGACATGAAGTGCCTTCAGGACCCTTGAGGACCAGAATGGAGCAGGCTAAGGTTCCTGACCTGGGCAGTTGCCCATTGGGTTGTCTCCAAGAATCTTCCCCCTGGAGTTCTTACCCTTTCAGAGGAAACCCTGATTTACTTGCTATGATACATAAACGTGGGTAGCCCCAGGATGCCCTTCCCCTGACCCCTGGGTATGTTAACCTTATAGCAGGGTCTCTGGCCTGTGCTAATCCTAACCTGCATCCCTAAAGATCCTGGGATCCCTTAGGGCTTGGGACTTGAGGCCAGCAGCCTCCACCAGAAGCACATACCAGGCTTCCTCCATGTCTGACTGTCATTCATTTGCTAGGACATCCTGGGCTTCTATTTGGAGGGGGAGAGAATGAGTTCCTTTGGTTTTCTGGAATCTCTTATTTTGAACTTGCTTTTAATCTTCATATTCTTGGATCTCAATCAGAAATCACGTTATGTACTATTTGTAACCCACGAGATTATTTAACAAATATGAAAGCTGAATGAGGGTGAGAATGGTATATAGATTTAGAGCTAGAGAGACCCTCTAAAGTCTAGGCTAACTTCATTTTATGGATGAGGAAAATAAAGCCCAAAATGAGGATTTTTGTCCTAGGATTGTCCAGGATTGTCTAGGATCACACAGGTAGTAAGTATCTAAGGCAGTATTTGACCCTTGGACTTCTTAACCCTGAATCCAGGGCTCTTAACCACCCATTCAATAATAATCCTTGTTTTGTGACCTTATACAAGTCCTTTTCCCTATCAGGTCCCTACTTTCTTCCTATATAAAATAAGAGAGTTGGACTAAATTTTGGGTTCTTAACCTGAGGTCCATGGATCCCCCAAAGGTATATGAATAGATTTCAGAGGATCCATGAACTTGGATGGGAAAAAAAGACTATATCTTTATTTTTACTAACTTCCGACTGAAACTTAGCATTTCCTTTAATTACCAATCTAGGCAATAAAACATTCTGAGAAGAGGTCCATAAGTTTCATCAGCCTGCCAAAGGGATATATAACCTCAAAATGGTTAAGAATCCCTGGGCTAGATGATCTCTAGGGTTCCTTCTAGTTCTGAGATGGTCTGATTCTGTGAGTTAGTTATTGGAGGATTGCCCAGGTCCCAGAGCCTTTTGGGTCCCAGAGAAACTTGCTCATTTGAAGAAGGAGCTGTGTGGGCACAACTCAGAAACTCTTCTGAATGCATGAGGATTAAAAATGAGCACTGGGAGTGGCTGGAAAATACATTGCAAGGCAGAGAGATAAATGAGGGGAAAATGGCATCAGCATTTAGACACGGCTCAAGATGCAGAAGCAGCTGGAAGCTGGGGAGTAGGTAGTGGAGTTAAAGTGGCTTGTGCCCATCAGACCTTGCACTCCAGACAACTTAATGGAGTCTTCCAACTCCTCAATAGACCTTGTACCCTGGGCATAGAGGAATTCTAGCACCTTCAAGACGGTGCACCCCAGATAGGAAAGAGTGCCTCAGAGAGAGACTGCTGCTGCCGGTGCTCACTGGCAACATAAACAATTGATAGGTGGTGATGAAGGAGGTAAATTCAGCAGGGAGTTGATTAGCTCTCCTTAGAGACACTTGAGGGTAGCAGGTCAGCCCAGAGTGGCTGCTCAGGTGCTGAAACCATGGCCCACTGGGAGATAAGGGGGGGGGACAACTGTTTCAAGAAAGGTTACCATTTGTTGTAATTTGTCTGTTGTGTTCCTTGCATTTCTATTTTTGTTCTTTTCATACTACTATGATATATGTCCTGTGATTAATATTGGCTTATCTGCAGGGGATTTAGAGGTGGCTTAGAGCAGTGATTTGAGTAGCTCTGAACCCCAACTGGGTAAAAAAAAACCCCAGAAGTAATATATAAAAGGTTGCTATTTATGATTTAAATCAACCTCAGACTGTGGGGCTGCCTAAGAGACAGTTGTCATATGCACTCCCTCCCTCCCCAAGCTTTCTCGTCTAAGTCTTCTCTTTTGGAGTTTAAACATCCTCAGAAAGGTGGATAGCAGAGTACCTCAACTTACCCATAGCTAGGAATACTGCCCAGCTTGGGAAGCCAGACCTGGGGACTCTGTATATACAGCTTCATTCTGTAGACTCAGAGGTGCTCCACCTGAACTAAGAAGGAAGGAAGAGGTTGGAAGAAAGAGCAGAAGACAGAAGAGATGTTTCAAAGTTAGGAGGAGAAATGGTGCTCTGCACATCTTTCTTTCTCCCTGGGTGAGAACAGAAGCTCTTGTTATTGCTGTTTAGTCTTTTTTCAGTTGTGTCTGACTCTTCATGGCCCCATTTGGGGTTTTCTTGGCAAAGATATTGGAGTAGGTTTGCCATTTCCTTCTCCAGCTCATTTTACAGATGAGAAAACTGAGGCAAACAAGGTTAAGTGACTTGCCCAGGGTCACATGGCTAGTAAGCATCCGAGGCCAGATTTGAACTCAGGAAGATAGGTCTTCCTAAGCCCAGGCCCAGTGCTCTATCCTGACAACAGGAGCTAGCTAGCAGGAAATCTGCACGGTATCTTCTGGTGGTCGTGATATGTCATTACAGGAATTTATGCATTTTCTGAGTAAAGCAGAGATTGCTGCCACTGGCTGATCTAGGAACCAGAATCACAGAGATGGAAAAGATCTTAAATGATACTCAGTCCAGCGCCTTCATTTTACAGTTAGGGAAACTAGAGCACAGAGAAACTTGACTGAGTTCACAGAGGTGAGGTAAGTGACTGTCCCAAGAGAAATTCTGAGAGACAAAGTTCTTAGCACAACCCATTTATTAGCAAGGCAAGAAATTGCCAGTAATTGGGGTCAATGACCTCTCAATGACCAAAGACCCCAAGTGAGGGCTGACGGAGTCTTTTGTAGCAATTAGCAAGATGACCGAGGAAATCTTGGTCAGCCAGAGGTGTGTCTTCTGGTTGCTTAAAAAGTTAAAACCTCTCACATCATTCTGATATTACAACACTTGAACCTCCCCTTCTGAAACCCCCTTAACCACAAATAAGACATGTGATTCAGGGAATGTGGGTGAAGGGTGATTTTACAAGAGTGGAGGTTCAAGTTGCAAGAATAGAATCATGACCCAAGTGGCCTGAGGTTACCTGAGCAAACTTGCAAGGGTAATGGAACAGCAAGGGGGAGTATCAAATCCAGCTTGATTAAGTCTTAACAAAATAGAATTAAAATCAATTTTCAATTTCACAATTCTCCCCTCTGATTCTTGGAAGGTCATGTCTCCCATGAATCACATAGTCTAATTAAAGTTAAAAATCAAAGATTGTAAAAAATCATGTACGTCTATCATTCCATAAAGTTGACGTAATGATTACAGAAATAAAAATGCGGTGGATAAGAAATTTGAATCATCATGAACCATTGTGAGTTTCTTAGGGATTAATGTATTAAAGCTAAATGGCAATTACGAGGCCCTGGGTTAGGAGAGCCTTGCGACATGGCACTGGCCTCTTGATGGACTCGTGTAGTCTGGGCTAATATGTCTGCTTATTCTAATGCTATAACCCCAGTATATGGGAAGAGGGACTAAAGAAATTTTATCCCAGATGTTCTACTCTGAAACTCTTTAAGTTAAACTTTAAAGATAAATCTTCTACTCTATTCAATTTTGAAAATTTTTATATTACATCTTTATCTAAATCTAATTCCTCCCTTAGGAGGATATTACCGGTATGTCAGCTCGAAAGAATGAGATATTTCAAAAACCCACTCATACATGAACACACAATTCTTAAGGGGGTGACAAGCTCAAAAACTCTTTTATCTAGTCGGTTAGGATATAGAATTGATATTACCTACTGGCATTTTAGCATTTTTAATATGATCCTGTAGTAACTCAGGTGTTTTAGTGTTTAACACTTAACAATAAAAGTTTACTCCAACTGGCCAACTGATTTTAAGGACAATTAATTCTCCCCTTAGAAGGAAATTATCCCTAATTATCAAGAAGAAGGGGGCATGTATAGTGTCAGTTAATGAAGAATAGGCTAAAGATCAACCATCAAAGACAACAGTGTGAAAGATGTTAGTTAAGTGCCTAACAGGTGTTACCTGGTGATAGGGAGGAGTAGCACCTACAGGAGTTCCCAGACCTCAGAGATGTTGTAGACAAGGGAAAGGGAGTCCTCAGGGACAAAGAACCATGAGGAGAGAAGAACGCTTTACTGAGTGAGGTTCAACAGTGATCCTAGTAAGTGATGGCAAGTAGAAGAACTTATAGTACTCAGATGTTTCCATTTTAATCAAAATACCAATAGATTTAACACTGGTAAAAAGGGTGCCATGGATCACCTGTCTTGAGATTAGAAATTTGATGTGAAAGGAAGAAAAAGGGTACATAGTTATGACAGTATTAAGACTGTGCCCTCAAGGGCACAAGGACATAAGCCATAATAGGGAGAAACTCCCTTAGTTCTGTTTGTTTCCTAGGCATGAGTCATATTTAACAGCCAATCATGTAGGAAAGCTCCACGTTTATTCACAGGGTTTTTATAGCCAGGCTCAGGATTATCCAGGAGGGAAAATTTCCTGTTTAGAAAGGAAATTGCACAAGGGGGAAACTGAGTCAAGAGACTCTTCCCTTTGTCCATGCTAAGGTCAACCTCTCAGCTTTCCCCAGGGACAGACCTGTAGCAGTTCACAGACTGTAGCACTGGGCGTTTCCCTTGGATGGTGGATTTAATACTGGTGGTTTAATAATACCAGACAACCATACCTGAAATCAAACTCAGAATAATATCAAATTACAGACCCAAGAGATTTTTACCTCAGATAGCAAAACTTCACTAATCACAGCTTAGGGCCAGGAAATTACTGTAATAATAGTTAACAATGTGCATATACAAAGACATTTCACTTGTCCTTCATATACAAATTAAGAATAATCATAATTTGAACACATATAGTGAATATCTGATAATTGACTTGAAACCCCAGAAAAATGCTAAGTACCATAAATCTCCAGACTAACAGGTATTGCCTTTGACCCTCTAAGGCAAAATAAGATCTCTGAATCTAAAGTCTATTGTCACTAAGTTGGTTCAAAGATGTAATTTTACTTCACACTCATTTTATTAATATGTACATTTCCATGATTTTAATAAATGATAATCAGATAATCTATCAGATAAAAGGAGCTTTTGCTATAAGAGAACCTAGTAAGTTTCCCCACTCTGATTGGGAGTGGTCCTAGCTTTTCAAACTGCAACACATGGTCAGCAGGGTTGTTAGGATTTTATGTCCCCAGCCTATGCAAAAAGCCCCAAGGAGCCCACAGATAACTTAAAGAAGACTTTGTTACTTGTTTCTCTCAACAGTAATTTATTATCTATTTTAAAGCAAAATATATCCAATTAAATATTTAACAGTTTTTTAAACATTTTGACCACATTCTTTTAGTAGCTTAATTCATAATCTAACAACATCTAAATTAAAAGAGCAGTTATTTTTCTAACAGCATTTTCGATACAAAGGTTTACCAAATTTCACAATATAAGAAAAGATTTTAGAAGCAGAAATAATAACATAGATGATATCACATATTTAAAACATGAAACAAAACTCATTACCAGTTAGATGGCATCAAATCAGTTGAATACATTTCCAACTTATTTTACATAAAAAACCACTCATCTTATCACTTTTGGCATTTTGCGGTAATCACATCTAAAACCCAATGTAGAGTAATCCTGTAGGGAGTAATGATATTCAGTTAAAAATAATAATGAGGGTGATGGCAATAGCTAACATTTACATAGTGCTTACCATGTACCAGGCACTGTGTTAAACACTTTAGCATTATGTGATCCTCACAATAACCCCAGGAGGTGGGTACCATTATTATCATTCCCTTTACAGATCTGAAACTGAAACAAACAGAGGTGGAGCAACTTGCTTAAAGTCACACAGCTAATAAATTTCTCACAGCTAATAAATTTAATCCAAGTTTTCTGATCAATGTACTTTCTAGCATAATGCCTTAATGCCGAATAATGCATTAACTTCTGATTTACTGCAATTACCCTGATAGGAGAACGTATCTCCCTGTAAGTGAGACTACATTATGATTTAGTTTCAGAACAAATTTTGATCAAATCAAATCTGAATTTATAACCCCTAATGGTAGCATTTAAAATCTCAGTTTTCCTAAGGGCCCACTGTTTTCAGTTAGCTCAGGTTCAAAATGTTCATGGTGGCACTTTTTTTCCTTTAAAATCACCCACAGAGCCAAATCAGTTCTTTTTGTTTCCTCAACTTAACCCCACCCCAGTACCTTAAGAGGTTGGATGAAGGGCATATCTCTCTTACCATGAGACTTTTCCCTTGTAACCCCCAGGAAGGTCAAAGATGACAGGGCACTTAGGCTAGAAAATCTATTTGATTAAAAAAGCCTTTAGCATGACTAGTTACACCAGACCAAAAAAACCCCACTATTTTCTTTACCTCTCAGTTAGTTACCTAGCATTTTCTAGGTTCTTATTAAGTGTCTTATTAGAAAGGATAAAGTGGAGGGAGTGAGTTCCTGGACCTATTTAAAATCCCAGTTTTCTTCTGTAATCATAAACTGATTGGGAAAAGGGAGGTACTGAAGAAGATATTCAGTACTTGTCAAAGAGTCATTTCTTTTTTAAATTTAATTTATTTAATATATTTAGTTTTCAGTATTGATTTTCACAAGAGTTTGAATTATAAATTTTCTCCCCATTTCTACCCTCCCCCCCACTCCAAGATGGTGTATATTCTGGTTGCCCTGTTCCCTAGTCAGCCTTCCCTTCTGTCACCCCACTCCCCTCCCATCCCCCTTTCCCTTCCTTTCTTGTAGGGCAAGATAAATTTCTACGCCCCATTGCCTGTGTATCTTACTTTCTAGTTGCATGCAAAAACTTTTTTTTTTGTTTTTGAACATCTGTTTTTAAAATTTTGAGTTCCAAATTCTCTCCCCTCTTCCCTTCCCACCCACCCTCCTTAAGAAGTCAAGCAATTCAACATAGGCCACATGCGTATCATTATGTAAAACCCTTCCACAATACTCATGTTGTGAAAGATTAACTATGTTTTGCTCCTTCCTAACTTATCCCCCTTTATTGAATTTTCTCCCTTGACCCTGTCCCTTTTTGAAAGTGTTTGTTTTTGATTACCTCCTCCCCCCCCTTCTGCCCTCCCTTCTATCATCCCCACTTTTTTATCTTCTTCCTCCTTCTTTCCTGTGGGGTAAGATACCCAATTCAGTGTGTATGGTATTCCCTCCTCAGGTCAAATCTGATGAGAGCAAGATTCACTCATTCCCCCTCACCTGCCTTCTCTTCTCTTCCTACAGAACTGCTTTTTCTTGCCACTTTTGTGTGAGATAATTTACCCCATTCTATCTCTCCCTATCTCCCTCTCTCAATACATTCCTCCCTCATCCCTTGATTTGATTTTATTTCTTTTAGATATCATCCCTTCATCTTCAACTCACCCTGTGCCCTCTCTCTCTCTCTCTCTCTCTCTGTATATATATATATATATACACACACACACACACACACACATACATACATACACACACACACACACACACATATATGTGCATATTCCCTTCAGCTACCCTAATACTGAGGTCTCATGAATCATACACATCATCTTTCCATGTAGGAATGTAAACAAAACAGTTCAACTTTAGTAAGTCCCTTGCAATTTCTTTTTCTTGTTCTTTTTCTTGTTTACCTTTTCATGCTTCTCTTGATTCTTGTGTTTGAAAGTCAAATTTTCTATTCAGCTCTGGTCTTTTCACTGAGAAAGCTTGAAAGTCCTCTATTTTATTGAAAATCCATATTTTGCCTTGGAGCATGATACTCAGTTTTGCTGGGTAGGTGATTCTTGGTTTTAATCCTAGCTCCATTGACCTCCGGAATATCGTATTCCAAGCCCTTTGATCTCTTAATGTAGAAGCTGCTAGATCTTGGGTTATTCTGATTATACTCAGATATTTCTTTCTGGCTGCTTGCAGTATTTTCTCCTTGATCTGGGAGCTCTGGAATTTGGCGACAATATTCCTAGGAGTTTTCTTTTTGGGATCTATTTGAGGAGGTGATCTGTGGATTCTTTCAATTTCTATTTTGCCCTGTGGCTCTAGAATATCAGGGCAGTTTTCCTTGATAATTTCTTGAAAGATGGTATCTAGGCTCTTTTTTTGATCATGGCTTTCAGGTAGTCCAATAATTTTTAAATTATCTCTCCTGGATCTATTTTCCAGGTCAGTGGTTTTTCCAAGGAGATATTTCACATTGTCTTCCATTTTTTCATTCCTTTGGTTCTGTTTTATAATATCCTAATTTCTCATAAAGTCACTAGCTTCCACTTGCTCCAATCTAATTTTTAAAGTAGTAGTTTCTTCAGTGGTCTTTTGGACCTCCTTTTCCATTTGGCTAATTCTGCCTTTCAAGGCATTCTTCTCCTCATTGGCTTTTTGGAGCTCTTTTGCCATTAAGGTGTTGTTTTCTTCAATATATTTTTCAGTATTTTTTTGGGTCTCCTTTAGCAAGTCATTGACTTGTTTTTCGTGGTTTTCTCACATCCTTCTCATTTCTCTTCCCAATTTTTCCTCTACTTCTGTAACATGCTTTTCCAAATCCTTTTTGAGCTCTTCCATGGTCTGAGACCAGTACATGTTTTTCTTGGAGGCTTTCGTTGTAGGTTCTTTGACTTTGTTGACTTCTTTAGGCTGTATGTTTTGGCCTTCTTTCGCTGCCTGGCCATGTTCCCAGCCAACTTACTTGACACTTGAGTTTTTCAGCGGGGTATGACTGCTTGTAGAGTAAAAAGTGCTTTGTTCCAAGCTTGGGGGGATGCACTGTTGATTTCAGAGCTATCACAGCCAGCTCTGCCATACCAGCACTCCTCCTTCCCCAGGAACCCCCAACCCGGACTGGACTTAGATCTTCAATAGGCTCTGCACTCCTGCTCTGATCAGCCACTTAATTCCTCCCACCAGGTGGGCCTGGGGCCAGAAGCAACTGCAGCTGTAGTTCTGTAGCTGCACCACCTCTACCGCCCCTGGGGTGGTGGCTGAACCACGAACTCTATCACCCTGTCCCCAGCAGCTTTTCCCACTAACCTTCTCTGTTGTCTTTGGTGTTTGTGGGTTGAGAAGTCTGGCAATTGCCACAGCTCACTGATTCAGGGCACTAGGGCCTGCTCCGCCTGGCTCCTGGTCTGGTTGGTCCACGTGGACCACGCTGGGCTCTGCTCCGCTCCCAGCTCCATGCGTGAAAGACCTCACCCAGCAACCATCCAGGCTGTTCTGGGCTGAAGCCCTGCTTCCCCCTGCTATTTTGTGGGTTCTGCAGTTCTAGAATTGGTTCAGAGCCATTTTTTATAGGTTTTTGGAGGGACTTATTGGGGAGCTCATGTTAGTCCCTGTTTTCCAGCCGCCATCTTGGCTCCACCCCCCCCCCAAAGAGTCATTTCTTATACATATAATATATATTATATATATATACACACACATACATATGTACACACACATACACATACATATGTATTGTGTGTATACACACACATATTCCTTTGAAATTACCTCTACTAGAATGATATGAGAGAGATACTTGTATGTTTGTTCTAAATCTTTCAGTTATAATAAAGAACTTCAAAAATGCCCTTTATTTATTTCTTCCATACCCTGAACTTCATTGAATTCAGGCCACAGTAAAAGGAAATTAGTTTAATTTACCAGGACATACAAAAATACATATGATACTTGATTGATGTCAGATTTGCTGGCTGATTTTAAATTGGACAGAGAAGACAGGTGGGGTATTTTGTGACAGTTCTCTGGCATAAGGGAATCCCTCCTGGGAGGGCATAGAGTTCCCTTATTCTCCTTTCTACAACTGGGCTTACAGTGCCATATTCACACCTCCTCATTGCCTACCCCACCCCCAGCGTAGGTGTGGCTGTCAGTAGGTTAAGTCCTTGCCTGGGTATCCAGTTTATGTCTAAGGAGAAGCCCACGAGCTAACCAGAAGTGCCAGGGAAAATAACTCCATGAGATTTTATAGACAGGCTTTGCACAGATGTAGTCTCTAAGATTGTTCTCCGGCTCAAAAAGCAGAACAAACTGTTGTTGCTATCCGGCAAGCTGGAAAAGTAGAACTCACTGTAAAAGTGAGACTTAAGCAGTTAGAGATATGATCTAAATTTCTAATTCTACTCTGGGGTTTCCGTCCAAGGGGTCATGTGGTTTGGCTGAGCCCCTTGGCCCTTGCTTTTCCTTGAGGCTCAGGCAAGCTGGCCAAGTTGAGTCCTGGACTTATGGATCTAAATAAAACCCAGGAAACCTTTACAGGGAATCCCTCCTGGTGGTCCATGGTGTTCCAATTAATAGTTGTTGCCATCCAGGCTGCTATCACAGTGCCATGCTCAAGACAGTCATGGGTGACTTTTACAAATTGTAGTACTAGGACGTTATACCAGGACAGGTGGCCAGTTTATGAACCAGGTTGCTGTGTAAGGGTAGGCTCAGAGACTGACAAACTGAAACTGAATGCAAGATAGACAAACCAACAAATTCTCTCTGACACCAGGACACAAAAACACAGACAGCTACACAGAAGCACTTGTTGGCAAAGTTCTCCTCCTTAACCCTTGGCAATGTAAGAGTTAAGTCCATGTTAGCAGTAAGAGCTATTTGGCAGACTCATCCTGAAAGTCCCTTTTTCAGGCCAAACTTGGGATCTTTTAGTAGTTATATTCTCATTAATTTAAGAGTTCTAGACTTATACTTTTGCTTTGTGCACAGTCTCTGGATCTTAAGAACCTCTTATAAACTGGTCTTTTTTCTGGGTCCTACCAGCTCTCCCAACAGTGGCAGGGAGTTTGGGGGTGGGGAAGGCCTGCTTTTTCTTTAACCCTTGTAGATGCTTTCTGGGATTTACACCCAAGTCCTACCAGCTTCCAGACTACTGAACAGAGAGAGTCTAATCCTTTACCTTGGAAGAGAATTTCCCCAGGCCTGCCTATTGCAGGTCTTATCTTGGCTCAGAAGAATTGGTTTGGATTCAAGGGGGAGTCCAACCTCAGGGGACCAGGGTGTAGGGGAGTGGGGGCAGACCTCTGAAAAGAAGTCCCTTGGTGAATTCTTCCTGAAGGCTGTCCCAGGGGATTGGAGTCCTGCCCTTGAATCCCTTAGCCAATGGTTGAGAAAGAAACTATGAGAGAGACAAAGTTCTGAGCATAATCCATTTATTACTGAGGCTAGCAATTGCCAATAAATAGGGTCAATGGATGGTCAATGACCAAAATCCAAGTGAGGACTGACAGGGTCTTTTATAGTGATTAATAGGATATCTTCTGATTGACTAGAAAGTAAAAACCTCTCTCATTGATTCCATATTACAACAATTTGGACCTCCCCATCTGAAACCCCCTTAACCACAAACAAGACATGTGATTTGGGGAATGTAGGTGAGGGGTGAAGTTACGAGGGTAGAGGTACAAGTTGGCCATAGTTCCAAATTGCTTTCCAGAATAGTTGGACCAGTCTACAGTTCTATTATTATTGCATTAATATACTTGTTTTCTCACAGCTCCTCTGCATTTGTCATTTTCCCTTTTTGTAAATTTTGCCAATCTGAAGGATGTGAGGTGGAACCTCAGAGTTGTTTTAATTTGCATTTTTTTCTGATTATTAGTGATTTAGACCATTTTTTTTCATAATGGTTATGTTGCTAGCTTGGATTTCTTCCTCTGAAAACTGCCCAATAGAGTTAACTATAAGTTTTTCCTTATATCAAACCTAAGTCTGTTTTTATATCTTCTACCCTTTTCCTCTTAGCTTTAACGTCAGAGGCCAAGCATAACAAGTCGAATACCTCTTCCACATGACAGGAAATTATCACACCACACACTCACTTCTCCCATTTAAGTGAAATGTGTCATTTCCTTCAGTTAATCCTACTTCTCCCTAATCTGGACCAATCAGTAATCAGTATCCTCACTGTTCCTCCACCCTGCTCCCCATTGTCACTATGCTTACATAGTTCCCTCCTCTCAGAATCCTCCTCTCCCCTATTCTCTCCCTTCCTTCGAGGACCAACTCAAAGATTTTTGATAGTTTCAGTACCCAAGGGTTTCAGAATTTCTGTATTTGCTGATATTTACATGCATTAAGTTCAACATAAACACTAAATAGGTGTCTTCTGTGTGCAGAGCTTTGTTCTAGGAACTGGGAGAGATACCAAGATTGGGATAAGCAGAGCTTATAGTTGTCCTAGCAGGGTATGTGACATTTACACAAATTACTATAATGCAAAATAGAGCATGGTAAGTGCCTTAGGTGAAGGTGGGAAAGGACATTATTAACTGGGGAGAATTGGGGAAAGTTTCCTCCAGGAGGTAACATTTGAGCTACTGTTTGTTTTAAGGATAGATAGGAATTCAACAGGCAGGGATATGTGTGTATGCCTATGTTTGTGTAACTATACTCTGGCCTCACTCTCTCAGACTGAGGTTGGCTACGTCATGCCCTCAGAGTTCTGTGGTATCCCTTTTACAAAGGGATATTTTATTCAAAGTTATGGCAAACAGAAATATAAACATCTCCCCTCAATACCTAGAAGTAGCCAGTTAGTCAATAAGCATTTATTAAGTGCCCACTACGTGCCAGGCACTGTTCTCAGTGTTAGGGATATGAAGAAAGACAAAAGAGAGTCCCTGCCCTTAAGGAACTTACAATCCAATGGGGATGACAAATATGTATGAACAAGCTATGTACAGGTTAAATAGGAAATAATCAACAGAGGAAAGGCACTAGAATTAAAAGGGATGAGAAAGCTTCCTGTAGAAGAGGCACACTCTTCCCAAGAACCACTTGATCTCTGAAGAGAGTGAGCTCAGGCTTACATAGTATTGGTCTCACCAAATTCACTTACAAATGCAGCAGAACTTCTGGGTTAACTACCACTAGTCTGGATCCTAAAGGCCATTCCTTGGGGTCGCCATGCTAGACTGGATGACCACAAAACCCAGAATTGACACATGGCCCTGATATCTGGTGGCTTGCTCTCCTGACCTTTGGGAACTCAGAAGGTCATAATAATTTTCAATCTCCTTTCCCTAGAAGAAGGAAAGAATGAGCATCACAAGAAACATCAGGATCATGATTTCTCTGCTTCATGCTAGCTCTCACTAAGAAAAGGTTTGAGTTTCCTCCCTGATTGGAGGCCCTCAGTAGCTCATCCTCCTCCAATGTCAGCAAGTCTAGAAAGCCTGTGACAAGAAGGTGGCCCTAGCTAACTAATGTCTTTTTGTATGTACCCCAGTTCTGTCTCTGAAGGCAATAAAAAGGCTCCCTTTTATCACATGATTAGTGGCTCAGGATCATTTGCAGAATGTGGAGATTCAGGGCTTTATTGGATATTCCCCCTGGTCATATTTGTATGTGTAGCAATAGAGGGTGTGAAGGGCCCTCACATGTGTAGTGAGGCCCACCTGTGACAAGGGCTGTTGTATGTGGCACAGTAGACATCTCTTGGATCTTCTTCCTCCCCTCACCCCCATCCTTCTTCAAGGGATATTTTCATTCCTGCCAGGGGAGGAAGTAGGAGGTTCAGGCTGGAGGCCACTCTGCTCTCCTCAGAGACAGGGAGTACCTGGTTAGAAGTATATTTATCTGTTCCCTTAAAAATTCTTCATCTAAGGGAAATGATTGAGTTCCCTTTAACTTTTGATCGCTGTGTCATTTTAGGGGTAAGGGGACCCCAAGCTTTTTATCCAAGTCTTGACTCCTTTCTCATCTAATGCCAGTTCCTCAACAGCACAGATAGCAAATAGCAAAGAAGCCCATTCATCCAAATTGTAGCAAAATAGAAATCAGAAAATGTATTCATAGGAGAGCATCTATCAGACAATACTGAATTTAAGTTCCCTTTCAGTAGGAGTGAGATAACTTAGCTCGACAAAGAGGGAGGATCCTGGATCTCACCCAAGGGGAAGCTCCTTGAAGATTTTGGAGTCCCGAGCTGGAAACAGGGCCATGCTGGTGACTGCTGGTTCTTTTCATGTCTTTCCAGCAGTCTGAAGTGGGGTTGGCCTCTTCCCTCTTCTCTCTCAAAACAGGATGCCAGGAGTGCCCGAAGTGATATGACATCACAAAGAAGACGCGACACTGGATGAGCCCCTAAAGGGTACTCGAAGGGAACTCTTGCTTGGAGAGTCCCAAAGTGGGGGGACTCAAAAGGGAACTCTTGCTTGGAGTGTCCCACAAAGGATTCAAAGGGAATTTCCCCTTGAACAGTCCCTAAAGGGGATACTGGCTGAGAACTGAAGCTCTTTCGTCTCACCGACTATGCCTGTCCCTCGCATAGGGCAGGGCCTTCATCTCCACCAGTAAGGAGAGAGTCCCATACCAGAGGGCATTGGTACAGCAGAAGCATTCATATGCGTGCATCTTCATAAGAGACTGTGTTAAGTTGTAATTGACTTGAAGGGGAAAAGGCAAAAGCCTAGGGAAGGGACACTGGAATGATTGGTTGTGTTTATGAAAACCTGGAGATGAGGAGATGGCCTAGTAAGCTCTACAATGCTCAATCTGTGATGCATTGGCTTTCCCAATTGTGCCATGGCCCTTTTCCTCTAAGTAATTAGTTTCTTATTTCCTAGAAGCCCTTTCCTTGCCCCTCCCAACCCTTGACTGAATATATCAAGAGAAAGGGGAGCTAAGGTTCTTTGGCGGGTTTCTCTTCCTGCCTGGCTAGGAAGCTTCTGATTCTTGGTCCAGGAATGCCCTGCATTGGAATGACTCAACCATGGGTAAGTGGCTATTCAGAACCATTTTCCCTGTGGGCAGGAAAAGGCTCTGGGACCTGGTGGCATGGATCGGTGGGAACTATAGACAATATAAATTCTTTGCATCCCCTTCCTGTCCTCCCCAGAGGGAAAGAACCCTGAACCAAGGAGCTGAGCTTAAGTGGCAAGCAGGATGGCAGCTGAACAGAGGCAGTCAGGGAGAAAAAAGCTCCTGCAGACATTTTGCAATGAGAATTCAGAGGCTAGAATCTGGGCGTTGCAGGCTTGGCTCAAGTGCCTTGACCTTTTATTAAAAAAAAAACTCTGATGGGTGTGGCCACTCCAAACTGAATGAAGCTGCTGCTGTTGTCCCTTTCTGAGATTCGTGAAAGGACTATGGAGGTTTGAATCCCTTCCTCACTTCTCTTGTGTCTGCAGTTAGCAAGCATTCCCTTCACAATTTCTCCATTTCTTAAACTTCTCCTAATTCTTGATGTTTTAATTTATAACTTACTATATAGGTCACAAGTGCTACATGATTCAGGCCTGTTCTTAACTGTATACAGGGTTGTAATAGAATGCTTGTAGGACATAGAACTAAACCGGACACAGGTATGAAACAGTCCAAAACAAGGTTTTATCCTGGCTTGGGCTGGGAGCACAGTGTAGGGTTCTGATTTTGTCAGTAACTCTTATAAACTACTAAATGGGACAGCAGATCAGAGAGTCATCGGATTATAGACTTAGAGTTGGAAGAGAGGGCATCGAGTCCATCCCCCTCATTTTTGCAGATGAGTAAACTGAGGCAAACAGGGTGAAGGCACTTGCCCAGGGTCACACAGCTAGTATCTGAGGCTGGATTTGAACTCAGGTCTTCCTGAGTCACTGCACCACCCAGTTCAGTGCTGTATATGACATGCTGTTTATCTACGACTCTAATGTCATTTGATCTTCACAGCAACACTGGAAGGTAGGTGCTATTATTCCCATTTTGCAGATGAGGAAACCGAGGCAAATAGAGGTCAAATGACTGGCTCAAGGTCACAGAGCTAGTAAAAGTGTCTGAGTCCAAATTTGAGCAAAGGTCTTCCTGACTCTGGGCCCAGCATTCTATCTACTGTACCACCTCGCTGCCTCAAGAAGAACCAGGAAGCTAATATAGATGCTATCAGACCAGGTGCCTCACAATTGACTTGGGACCATTTTCCCCAGGCCAGTGGTTCTCCTTTCAGGGAGTCCTTGAGGTTAGTACTATTCTGTAATGATACTAAAATATTATTTGACCATGAAAATATTCCTCCCTTTTCTAAATACATATCTGTGTGAGGCTACATTTTCTTCATATACTTCTGTAAGAACGACATAATGCAGAAGCAGTTATGAGAATCCAGTTGTCTTCTATCAAGCCAGACATGAAAGAAATTTGCAAAATACGTAAAACAATGCCACCTTTCTCACTAATTTTTTTTTTGTCTTGAAAATATAGTTATTTTTCCTAGGAAGACTTACATGAACTGATGCAAAATGAAACAAGCAGAACCAGGAGAACACTGTACACAGTAACAGCAGTACTGTATGATCTACTGTGAATAACTTAGCTATGCTCAGCAATACAATGACCTGAGACAATTCTGAAGGACTTATGGTGAAGGGTGCTATCCATCTCCAGAGAGGGAACTGGTGGAGCCCGAATGCAGATAGAAGGTGCTTTTTCTTTACTTTCTTGGGTTTTTTTGTTTGTGTTTTCTTTCATAGCATGACTTACATGGAAATGTGTTTTGCATGACTATACATGTATAATCTATGTCAAATTGCTTGCCTTCTCAATGAAGGGAGGTGGGGAGTGATGGAGAAAATTTGGAACTCAAAATTTGAAAAAAAGAATGTTAAAATTGTTTTTACATATAATTGGGAAAAATAAGATATTAAATTTAAATAAAATACAGTTATTTTTCATGAAATATTTATGTTAACATGTAATAGGTTTATTATTATCATTTTAAAATGAATTAATAAATATTTGGCAATGGTTATTCCCCACATGTAGCATGTGGGAGTCATTGTGTGGCTCAAAGGGAGGCAGAATAGACATCTCTAGTCTCCTCTTCCCCTGCCTTTTTCCAAGGGAAACTTTAATTCCTCCTAGGAGGGAAAGCAGGAAATGGGAGCCAGAGGCTGACCACTCTGTTTTCCTCAGAGAGAGGGGGTACCAGAATTACATCTATCTGCTTTCTTAAATATTATTTATCTAGGAGATGTGATTTTCAGGTTGAGGTTTCACGTTCAGGTTTTGCTCTTTTGTTAATGAGAGAAACTGGACCCCAAGCTTTATAACCAAAATTTGACTCTTTTCCCATCCTACATCAGTTGTACAATGAACACATGTAACACTTAGCCAAGAAACCCATTTATGTAAATTGGTAGCAAAACAGAAATCAGAGAAAGTACACAAAAGAGAATATATCCCAGACAATACAGAGTAAAAGAGCTGTCTCTTTCATTTGGACTGAGGCAACTCAGCTCAACCAAGAGAAAAAATCCTAGATCTCATCCAAAGGGAAGTTCCCTAAAGGCTCTAACATAGCAAGCTAGAGATAGAAACATGATGGAAACTGGCAGTTCCTCTCATGTCAGCTTCTTCCCAGAGTCCTTTTCTTCAGCGACCTGAAATGGGATTGGCATCTTCCATCTTCTCTCTCAAAGCTGGAAGCCAGAAGCTCCCTAAGTCTAAAGAGAACTGAAGAGAACCAAAGAGCTCTCCTCTGTCTTGCTCCAACTCAACCCTGCCCACCACACAGGAGTAGGGCATTGATCTCTACTGATAAGAAAAGAGTCCCATACCAATGGGGTTTGGGACTGGGGTTACATGGACATTTTACAGAGCTATCAGCTTTAATTTCTAATATGGCAAACATCAGCAGATATAACTCATAAACAAAAGCTGTTTGGGGTCCTTGATAATTTTTAAGAGTAGAAAGGAGTCATGAGATCAATAACTTTGAGAATCATTACCCTAAATGATTGTATCATGAGTTCATAAACTTAAGAGGTGTGGCTGATTTAGTAAAAAGCAGAACATTTTTCTCTGGGGTCTACAATTCAGTCCCTACGTTGTTCTTTTCTTTCAAAGCTGGTCTGTTGCTTATCCCTAGTGGAGGGGCAAAGTAGAAATCATGATTATTGGAGAGTCACACCCTTGGGTTGGCTAAGAAGGAGCTGGGGAAGAAGTCTGACATGCCAACAAAATCCCAAAGGTGGAGTGAAGGACTTCCTCTTCCTTTCGTTTTCATTTTCTGCCTACTGTATCCAGTCAATTTTGCCACATGGCATTGCCTCTTGGATACATGTGCAAATGAAGAGCTTTCCTTAAACAATGTGGAATATCTAGGCTGGTCCTTGGTGTTTCATGGCCTTTGAGGCTCATGGTGATTTGAGTGCATTCAGACACCCAGATATTATGCAGCCATCACAGTTACTGACACTTCTTGCCATGGCCAATCCCTCTATACGTGCACGTGATCCCATGCCTTCCTGTATTCTCCAGCAGATTGCATCCCCAATCATTCGCCTCCTCTCCAATGAATCTTCAGTTTTTCCCTGTCAACTGGCTCATTCCTTACTGCCTTGAAACTCTCCCAAATCTTCCCCTATCCTTAAAAAAACCTTCACTAGAACCTACCATTCCTTCAAGCGATTGTCCTGTACTGTTCCTAAGAACATTTAGAACTCTTTAGAACTCTATCAATTCAATGATACAACACAAGTCCAGAAGACTGAACATGGAACATAATACTCACCTTCTTCTTTTCTCAGCCAAACTCTGAGAAAAATTTCTGTATACTTTTTTATACTTCTCACTTCTCAGCCTTTTGCAATCTGATTTTCAATCTCATTATTCAACTGAAATTGCCTTCTCCAAAGTTACCAATGATTTCTTAATTGGCCAAAATGATGGTCTTTTTTTGATCCTAATCCTTCTCACTTCTCTGCTGTTGAACCTCTCTTTCTGGATTCTCCATCCTCTCTGAATTTTTGTGGCACTACTCTCTCCTAGTTTGCTTCTTACCTGTCCACTTTTTAATTTCCTTTGCAGTCTCACCATCCACATCAGGCTCCCTAACTATGGGTGTTCCCCAAGGTTCTGCCCTGAACCGTTTTCTCTTCTCTCTCTTTGTAACCTAATTAATTTCCATGAATTTAGTTATCATTTCTATACAGATGACTTCCCTATCTAGACGTATAGTTTCAGTCTCTCCCTTGAGCTTCAGTCCAATATCATCACCAGGTACCTATTGGACATTTCAAACTAGATATCTCAGAGATATGTCTAAATATCCCAGAGATATGTCAATATGTCTAAAACTGAACTCATTGTTTTTCCCTCTAGACCTTCCCTCTTCCAAACTTATCCATTTTTGTTGGAGGCATCACTGTCCTTCCAATGTCTTCAATAGGTAGTGTCAGTATTATCCTGTGCCTTTCACTTTTGATCACCCCAGACATTCAGATTTTGTTTCTCCCTTCAAAACATCTCTCTCACATATCTCCTCTTAACTCTAACAGTTACCATCCTTAGTCTAAGTCTTTCTCACCTCTAGCCTAGATTATTGCAAAAACCTTCTCATTGATCTCCCAGCTTCAATTTTCTTCCCAGTCTATCCTCCACATAAGTGCCAAACGGATTTTCTTTAAGTTTTTATCTGACCATATCATTTTGCTTCTTAACAGACTCTAATTACTTCCTATTGTCTCTAGGATAAGATATAAACTCCTCTGTTTAACTTCTAAAGACCTATACAAACTGACCTTAAATTATTGTTCTAACCTTATTGGAAATAACCAAACTGACCTACTTTCTGCTCCTCATTCATAACACTTCATCTCTCTTCTTTGTGCCTTAGAAATGACTGCGCTGGAATATACTCCCTTTTTATCTCCACCTAATAGATTCTCCCTCTTCATTTAAGATACAGCTTAGGCTCAAGCGTTGCCTGATTCCCCCAAATACTGGTACTCTCACTCCTTCTCAAACTACTTTGTGTTTAACTACTTTGTATATATTAGTATTTATTAACTTTATGCTTATACTGTATATGCCTTTATATTTACTTGTTGTCTCTCCTATTAGAGTACGAGCCCATTGTGGGGAAGAGTTCATGTCTAAACAAGCAATAGGGAAGGAAGAAACCCAAACAATCAACAATCATATGAAAAAAATTCTCTTTATCACTAATAATTACAGAAATGCAAATTAAAGCAATTTTGAGGTCTTACCTCATACCCATCGTACTAAAAAGATGACAAAAGAAGAAAATGACAAATATTGAAGGGGTGGTGGGAAAACAGGTGAATTAGTGGACTGTTGGCAGAGTTATGAATTGGTCTAGTCATTCTGAGAAGACATTTAGAGATAGCACAAAACATCACTAAGCTGCATATATTCCTTGGTCCAGCTGTACCATTATGAGGTCTGTACTCCCAAAGAGATCAAAAAAAGAAGACAAGGTCCCAAATATACAAAACATTTGCAGAAACCCTCTTTCTAGTACCTCCAAATTGGAAACTAAGGGTTTGTCTTCCTGTTGGCAAATGGCCAGACAATGTAATTGTGACGGAGTGTTATCATGCCAAAAGACATAGCAAAATAGTTTCAGAGGAAGCTGGGAAGACCTTTATGAAGTGAACTTTATGAACTCTGCAGTGAAGGGAGCAGAAAAATTTTATAGTGATGACGGCATTATAGAGAAAAACAACTTTGAAAGGCTTTAGAATTCTATCAATTCGATGATACAGCAACAAGTCCAGAGGACTGAAGATGGAACATTAATATTCAACTTCTTCCAGAGAGATAATGAACTTAAAATGCAAAGAGAGACTTCAGGCATGACCATGTGAGGATCTGTTGTGCTGGTCTGGGAATGCTTATGATGAGTTTATTTTTCTTGTTCTGTTTGGTTTTCATTCAAAAGAACAGACAGATTATTAATGTATGTAAAAATAAATAATAAAAAGAAATTAAGTTACCAAAAAAACAGTAAAAAATACCCTAATAAAGCAGAACTTTGTTTTAAAAAGAATGTAAATTCATTGTCGGCAGGGGTTGTGTCATCCTTTGTACTTGTAGAGGAAGCTAGGTAGTGCCTTGAATACTGGGCTGCAGTCAAGAGAGACCCAAATTCAAATTTGGCCTCAGACTTAACTAGCTGTGTAATCCTGGACAAGTCACTTAATTTCTTTCTGCTTCAGTTTCTACCTCTGTAAAATGGGGATAATAATAGCACTTGCCTCCTGGAGTTGTTGTGAAAATCAAATGAGACGGGGGCAGCTAGGTGGCACAGTGAATAGAGCACCGGCCCTGGAGTCAGGAGGACCTGAGTTCAAATACGACTCCAGACACTTGACACATGTACTAGCTGCGTGACCTTGGGCAAGTCACTTAACCTCAATTGCCCTGCTCCCCCCCAAAATAAAAATAAATAAAAAAAAGAAAACTCATCTTGGAAAAAAAAAGAAAATCAAATGAGATAATAACATTGTGATTGGCCCATAGTAGGTGCTTCATCAATATTAGTTGATTGACAGACCCAATTTGATGGAAAATCACAACTCATCAGAGCCGTTTTTCTTCACATGCTCTCAGAGCCTTTGGCCCTTGGAGAAAAGAGGTTGAGGGAGGTATGGGTGGGGGTGGCTGCTGGGGAGTGTGGCATACTTGTAAATGTGCTCTTATGGGCCATTCAAGACAAGCAGAAACCTCTTTCTGTCACTTGTCCTCACTAAATTTAACTCAGTTTTTGGGGTGAGAAAGCCATGATTTGAAAATCAATTTACTGAGGATATATTCTAGGAAGCTGAGACAGTGAAGGATGGAGCTAGGAGCAGCAGTGAGAGAGAGACACGGGACTTGCTGTGATGGCAAAAGATCAATCATTCAGGGCTGGTCTCTGGCCTGTCTTGTCATTTAAATCTCTTGTTACTCTGTGTTTTTGTCAATGTGTCCATGCTGAGAGTGGGAGATATGTCTGTTCAAAGCAACCCCGGTGGGGTCAGCAGCAGCTTCCAAGATTTCTGTCTCCCCACCCCACGGATGATCATTGGGGACCTGTCAGTAATCTTCTCCTCTAGGGACAGTAATGGGGTTGAGCCAGAGAAGAATGAATGAATGAATGAATAAATGAATGAAAAAGCATTCGTTGTATGCCAGCACTTAACTATATGTCAGAGCAGAAACAGCAACTCACATTTAAATAATTTGTAAGATAGGTAGAACTGATGGGGTGCTAACGATGGATCCCTAAAAGGCCCTGGTCTTTCCCACATGGCCCAGTCTCTGGCATTCACCTGAGGCATCTGGCCCACTCCGGCTCACCTTGATTACTCAATTAGCTTACTTGCCACTCCTTGATCCCATCCAGACCTTCCCACAGTCTTTCTGTATAAAAATATCCATCTTATCCTCATCAAATGTGAAGATTACCTAAGAGTCTGGCCTGCTTGTATTGGCATCACAAATACTGCAGATTCACTAGGAATCTTGCCCACCCTGACAGGTGTCATAATTTGGACTGAAAGAAGGCTTGAGTGGTCGAATTCTTTCGAGGCAGACCCATGCATTGTACCCTTGCATTTTGGGGTTCCAAGCAACCCCGAACCACGACAGACCCACATGATTTGTCTAAATGTACAGATGTGGCTCATGGATGTTATGGATAGATGTAATCTGAGGCCTGGCCATCCTCTACAGAGGGGAGAAGAGCCAAGGGCAACGACAGCTGCAGCTAGCACACTAGGTATAGGGGGAAGGCTGCTGTTGTCTGTCCTTCATTCTCCAAGAGGACCATAACATCAGAGAGGTGATGTCATGACTTGCAAGTGAATTGGATTTAAGTGAGGGGGGCTGTGCAAAGTCACCAGCCTCACTTTCTCCTCCAGAGCCATCTGGGTCCAGTGGCGAGATAAAGATCAGGAGGCCTGGAGATGGCCCTGGATGCAGTGGAAGACCTTGGCCTTTTTAAACTAAGGTCTTTAACAGGTCTCAGTTTGATTGAGGCAATGTCCATTCAGTGACTAAGGCTAGGTAAGAAATGAGGCAGATAATGGCCTCTTTACAAGTTAAAAAAAAATCAGTCTGGGAGGGGAAGACCCTGAGGGTTTCTGGCCAAAACAGAAATAATTGCCATTTACATTCACTCTGAGCCAATCTGGCAGGCCATAAATGTACTTCCGGACTGGGTTCTTTTTTCTCCAGTCTCAGGAAGGGTATCAAGCTAGAATGATACCTACCTGTCACACCTCAAATAGCTGTCTGGTATAGGGGTGTGAGTCTGGGTTTAGAGGGAAATCCATTTTCTTGGTCACTTAAGTGGGGAGAGTGGCCCTAGAGCTTTACTTAGCTCACAGTTTAGTGTTTTGTAAGCAAACACTGGTTACACAAAATATCATCACAAATAGTAAACACTGAGTAAATCCATTTATCTCAGTCAAACAGCAAACAGAAATCAGAGAAGTTATGCAGATCATATCCCAAAGAATACACAAGAGTGAATGAGTTCTTTAGCTGGGAGGGAGTTAAGAACTCAGTTCAAACCAGGGGGAGAAAGAGCAATCTCACCCAGGGGAGGTCCATTCAGACATCTCTAGCATTTCAAGGAAGTCCAGAGATGTGATGAGGCTGGCTCCCCATGCCTGCCTGCCATCCCAGGGTGTTTTTTTTCTTCCCTGGAGGGTTCTCCATTCACAGGTCTCTTGGAAGAAGCTCAGAATCCATTCAGTATGTCCCTTCTACAAGTAGGCAGTAAAGAGCTCAAGCATTCCCTCCACTGATCAGGAATCCCATCTCCTTCCATACTCATCACCTGTTGTTTCTCTCCTGCTTCACTTGGTTGGGAACTGAGTTACAAGATCTTTAATATTTGCAAATCGCTTTACCTACATTATCTCTAATCTTCACAGAGCCACTACTCTGTGAAGGAGGTGCTGTTGATTGTCCCCATTTCACAGATAAGGAAACTTCACTCGGAGAAGTAAATGACTTTCCTAAGGTCCCATAACTAGTAAATGTCTGAGAAGGGATTTGAGCCTAGGTCTTCCTGACTCGAGTCCAGCACTTTATCCACTAAAGCTTAATAGCTTTCTTACCTGATGACTGGGAACTTGTTCTAGTACTCACTCTAAGAGCAAAGGTGATATGGGTTAGTGATGGGTTTTGTGGTTAGAAACTTCACTAATGGAGGCAGAAATAAAATAGAGGAAGCAGGAGACCTTATTCCAGGAATGAGTGGCAAGTAGCCTGAGGTGGTCTGGAAGTAACAGGGGCCTGAATGTGATTGTATCATATGGGTATCTCTCTGTTAGGTAGAGGCTGAGAGGTACTGGGAATGTGCTGGGTTTTTGATCCCAGAGCAGAAGAGGTACTAGGTGGGGTAAGTACCACCTTGCCTAGATTGACCTTGAATCAAGTCAAGTTCAGCATACAGTCATTTGCTTAGAGTGGCAGTTCTTTCTGTGATTCTCAAACTGTGGTCTGTAGACCCCTGAGAGCCTTTCAGAGAATTCTCAAGGTCAAAACTACTTGCCTAATAACACTGCATTGTTATATGCCTGTTAAAATGCTTTTCCAACTACATATCTCTGTGAGGTTGATTTTTCTTCACATGTTTCAATCAAAATAACATCACAACATATTGGATGCAGAGGCAGATATGAAAATCCAGCAAACCTATTAATCCAGACTTTAAAGAGATTTGCAAAAAATAGGTAAAATAATGCTACCGTTCTCATTATTTTGTTCTGTTTCAGAAAAGATATTTTCATTAAAATGTTATGTTAACATGCAATGGGTTTGTTATTGTTATTTTTAAATGAATGAATAAATGTTTTAAAAGTTCATCAATTTTTATAAGTAGCCATTTCACGATGTTGTTGCAAATAAAACCCCTGAGAGATTGTTTTCAGGTAATTAATAATCCATTAATTAGGCTAGCCGAAGGCCATCTCCAGATCTATATCTTGCCACTGGATCCAGTTGGCTCTGGAGGAGAAAGTAAGGCTGGTGATTTTGCACAGCCCTCTCTCACTTAAATCCAATTCACTTGCATCACCTTCCTGATGTCATGGTGCTCTTTGAAAACAAAGGACAAGCAACAACAGTAGGGTAGATATAACCAGAGGTATGCTGGTAAAGGTTTAGCAACTAGGTGTCAAAAAAAAAGCATGTGTGACAATTTTAATTTTAATTTGCAACATTTTCTCCATCACTTTCTTAAATTTGGAAATTGATAGAAAAATAAATCAAGTCCTGGATCTGCCAATTTCCAAGGTGTAAATGCTCATGCTGAAAATATAACAATCAATCTGGCTTCAACACAGCCTGGGATATAACCCATACACACAAACAAAAGCTCTTTGGAGTCCTCAATAATTATTAAGAGTATAAAGGGGCCCTGAGACCAAAATGTTTGAGAACTGTTGGACTAGAGACCCCATTCAGGTCATATCACACCCTGCCCCATAACTTGAACAGACATCCAGAATAATTTGTAGCAAAATTCTTGGTTCTGGCTGTCCCTTCCTCAGGTTATAAAACTCATGGGGTTGTGAATATGCTGGAAAGTATATAAAAGTGGCTGTGATGAAGTGAGGACAACTAGAGAATGTTAACCTCTTTCTTCACGTATACTTCAATAAAATCTTTTCCATAAGCCCACTGAGAATACACTCCACTGTACCAGAGCCCAGGAATCTTTTGATATAAGTACTAAAACACTCTCCCTGCTATGACTCCATTCCCGCATGCACATCCCTTCAAGGGAGGACAATGTTAGTTCCTTGTCTTTGTCCTTGCTGTTAGGTAATATCCTATCAGGATTTCTCCTATGTGAAGGAAGAAGAACTGGGGGCAGATTGGGCACTTCCTTAAATCCATTGTATCAGTGATTAGAACCTATTGTCCATTTATTAGGCTTGTCTGGAAAGAATGGGCAGAGAGTAGCCATGGAGATACAGTCTCTCATATTTTCCTCATGACCAAGATGAAGAAAGGTGGGTTATATGATAGCAGTTGGGTGGTTTTGGAACTGGTTGAATGAGTAAATCATTAATGGATCATTGTCAGCTTGGAGGGAAAGGCCTAGTGGAAAGCTCCAGGGATCTGTCCTTAGCTCTATGTGATTTAATATCCAATGGCTTGGATAAAAACATAGATTCCATGCTTATCAGATGAGCCTATGACATAAAGCTGGGAGGAATAACTAACACACTGGATGACAAGAGTCAGTATCTAAAAAGATCTCAATAAGCTAAAATGTTGGCATGAATCTAATAAGATGAAATTTAATATGGATAAACCACATCATCTGAGTTGGAAGGGGCCTCAGAGGCCATCTAGTCTAACTGATGGCTGAACTTGAATTCTCTCTAACAACATAAGTGACGAATTTATGTCCAGCTTTTGGAGAGAGTGCTGGGTGAAGAGAAGGAGAGGAGGAGAAGGGATTGTGGAGTTTTGAAGTGTTTTACAATTGTGAAGATGGTCAAGGATGGGAACCTGAAATTGGAGAGGACTGGAGGAAAAGAATATTTACAAGCCATATGGGTACTTAACAACTGGGAGAAGGAGAGAGAGAGAAGGAGAAGGAAAAAAGGTGAGGGAGAGGGGTGAAGGAGATAGAGAGGCAGAGAAGAAGAGAAAGAGAAAGAAATGGAGAGGAGAAAGAGGGAGAGAGAGAAGGAGGGAAAGAAGGAGGAAGGGAGGTGAGAGAGTAAAAAGAATACAAATAAAAAAATGAAAACAAGATAGAGCACTGGTAGTTGGGAGGGGGCTGACTCTCAAAAGAGGAACCAAAAGATGAGTCAGGAAAAGAGCAAGAGCCAAGTGAAGAAAAAGCCAGCTTTGCTCCATTTGCATTTCAATGAAGACCTGAGTTGGCCATTACTAATAGGCTTTTAAAAAAGAATTCCTATAACCTTGTACCATCCACCAGCTTGTTATTTTTATCTCTGGCCTGTTTCCCTGTATTTCCTGGCAGTAAAAAGCTGGAGAAAACTTGTAGAGGGGGATCAGTGCTCAGAAAAGACCACGGCACCATGGTGCACTGGAGCAAACCCGGGCTCCGCAATCCTGGCTTTGCTCACTTCTTGTGTGACTCTAGGGGACTGTCTCTACCTTACTGAGTCTCAATTTCCTCATCTATAAAGTGGGAACATTAGACTAGATGACATCTAACGTCCTTTCACTCTAAATCTATCCCTTAAGCTAAAGTCTTACTGACAGTGGCATCTTCACATTTGAGGTGCCAAGATACCAAGCCTTCTGACCTAGGCAGCTAGATGGAAGTGGACAGAGTGCTTGGCCTGGGAGTCAGGAGAACCTGAGTTCAAATATGGCTTTTGATACTCACCAACTGTGTGATCCTGGGTAAGTCACTCTTAACCTCAATTTCCTCATCTGTAAAAAGCACCTACTTCTCAGGGTTGTAAGGATCAAATGAGATAATTGTAAAGAGATCAATTAGCACAGAACCTGGCACACAGTAAGCTCTATAGAAATACGACCTATCACCATCACCCTTGTACTTTCCTCTAATCTCTGATGACTGACTGATTTTCCTTCTTCTGCCTCTCCCCTATAGAGGAGAAGCAGGATGATTTAATTGAATCAGTGTTGAACCAGGAGACATAGGAACTATTCAAATCATTATGTGACCTTGGGCAAGTCACTTTATTCTTTGGGCCTCAGGTTCCTCATATATAAAATGGGATTGAACGAGATGACCACTGAGATCCCTTACAGCTTTAAATCTATGACCCTTTTTGCTTTTGTGCCCATATCTTTTCCCCTTCTTGCTCTCACCATCACATGCTGCATACTGTAAGGAGTGGGCTCTCTAGAGTTTATTCATTCACACACGCACACACACACACACACACTCACACACACATACACACACACCACGAATAAGAAGGCCAAGTGTTTAGGGGGTCAGGGAATGAGAAGCAAAAATAGAAGTGACTACTTAGTACAAATTAGATAGTAAAAACTTTGCTAAGCTATTTTATAGCTGAAGTTCTGTGGCCAACCTTGGGCCCTATGCCTGGAGCTGAGGACTGGATGTTCCGTGTGAAGGACGAAAGTGTCTGTCCGCTGTGGTTACTGCTAGTGTTCTATCTCTGACCAAAATGACTACGTATTTGCTTTGTATCTGTTTGTGCATATGTTGTCTACCCCGATAGAATGTAAGCTCCTCGAGGTCAGGGACTGTTGTTTTTGTCTCTGTGTTCCTAGCACCTAGGACAGGGCCTGATACATGACAAATATTGAACTGAATCGAGTTAAACTGGCATTTGCCTGTGGGTTGAATTCTGTGAAGTGATTGGGAACTTTTCTTTAAAAAAAGGGGGGGAGGAGCATCCTTAGGTTTACTTTCCCATCTCTAAAAAAATTTGGAAGGCAGCATGGTACTGTGTGGAAATAGCAGTAAACTTGGCATCAAGGAAACATCAGTCTTATCCCCACTTTGTCCCTTACTACCTGTGTGACCTCAGTTTCCTCATCTGTAAAATGAAGAAATTAGACTAGATGACCTCAAAGGTCCCTTCCACTTCTAGAACTATGATCCCATTTAAATATTTACATTTTTTTTTGTGGGGCTGGGTAGCTTAAGACACCTGACCACACGTGACTTATGTGGGAGATAGAGCCTAAAAACAAAATCAGCTTATATGACAGGAAAAGGAGGTGAGCACATCCTGGAATCACAGATGGACAGTTGATGCCCGTAGAACACTAAAATGATAAGAAGAAAGGCATCCAGAATGTTGGCAGAATCCTCTGTGGAAAGACACGGACAAGTATGACCCAGGATAAAAAGGATGGCGTATAATCTGTATGGGGGGAGAGAGGATCCAAATGAGTATCAAAATATCTTGAGCATTTTCTTGTTCATCTCTTGGTGGAGGGAGGTGAAGTTAGATACTAATTTAGCTAAGTCTTACAGTTTTGGTACTATGATACCATGGGTCTGCTGTGCTTTAAACCAGGGTTTCTTAGCTTGGGACCCTTGAACTTGGGGCCCCAAGTGTTCCATGAACTTGAGATGGGAAAAATACACTTTATTTTGACATAATTTGCTTCCTTTGTAATCCTATTTATTTTATTTTGTGCATTTAAAATATTATTCTGATAAGAGAGCTATAGGCTTCACAAGATTATGACAAAGGGGGTCATAACACTAGTAAGAACCTTTCTCTAAGAAGACTTTATGATAAGTTGTGAAAAAACCTAGCAGTGAATGGACCAGCGACCTTGGTCCAGAGTGCCTGTGTAGATAAGTCATTTTCAATGTGAGTGAACTCTGAAGAAAAGATGTATTTCTTGGTTTGTGCCATGAGGCAAGCAGGTAAAATATCCAATTTTTTCTAACCCAGAGAAGATCAGGATATGTAGGAAAGGCCCTAGCCATGGGTAGTGGAGGATTCAAGTATAGAATAGCTTAGGATATCTGGTTTAGGATTAATGTTATGGTTGTTGTTGTTGTTGGGTTTTTAGTTTGTTTGTTTGGTGAGTGTCTTATGTGAGTGTTACAACCCACCTCTTGATTGAAGGTGTCCCTGATGATATCCTGAATTTCTGCCTGTAGAATTAAATTTAAGTGATAACCCAAGCCCCTGAATAGGATTGAATACTTTTATTGCTTATTGAATTTTGAAATTGCCGGTAAAATGCCCATTTTGGGAGCTTTCTTTCCTCATTAGATGAAACACTTGCATTGTGTAATATGTTGTACTAATCTCTACTTGCAGTTGAACATTAATAGTTTTCTTTGAAGTATACCATAACCACTTTTAATCTCTTGACTTGCCCATTAAAAGTTCAATTTTATTTTCTCTCTTTTGTAACTTTTGTGAGAAGCCTTACTGTGGAGCATTTGTCCTCTATTCTAAGGTAATAATAGTTTCTTCAAGGACATTCTCAGACAATTATGAGATCCCGAGCTGGACAGTTATGAAATCACAGCCACTTTCCAAGATTGTTGAGTGTGTGCCAACACAGAGCTGCCCAAAAGGCCAATCAAGAATTCAGAAAGACTCTTTGTGAGTTCATCCATCTCTACCCTGGCCAAGCAGCACTCTCAAAACATTTAAGACCAGATTAACATGAGATTTTGCTGATAATCCCACTTAATATAAGAAAGAACAATCCAGCTTCAAATGGTACCATGGCTGAAAATTCACTACTGCTTGCTCTTCCCAAATGTAGGAGCTCAATGTTGTTGTAGAGAAATGAAGACTCATCACAGGCCTAAGAGGAACGCTGGAGGCAGTAGCATTATGGCACCCTTCCACATCATCATGGAACCCAGACAGCTGTATTCTATCCCCCAATAGCCTTCAGTCCACCCCAAATGGATATGTTAGTTATGTATCAGTCTCTACTTTGACTTTTTACTGTTCTGGTAAAAACATTTAGTATCTGACCATCTATTTATAGAGCATTTACTGCTGAATATTGAGCAATGGTAGGGGAGGCTGATCATCTTTCTGACCTGAAATTAGTCCTTGAATCCAGGACAACTAAGTAGGCTTCTCTTTTAAAAATATTCCTGGTTTTACTAATCTGTTGCATTATTTAGGGACTCATATATTCCTTTCCATAGTTAATAAATCCTAGGAAAAGCTACACAAGATTGATGGGCAGCAAAAGGTACTCAAGGATGATAGTGGAGGAGAAAAGGGGGCAAATAATTATATGTGATAAACCTCTGAACTCAGCCAATTTTGTTCAAGGCCCGGAATATCCAGGTGGCTCATTTGGATTTTAGGAATCAGCTCTTCATCTAAAGCTACATGTAAAGCTACTACTTCATCTAAAGCTTTGGATATCACTACTACTCCTGGACCATTGAAGGAAGGAGTGAAGGAAGGAAGCATTTGTTAAATGCCTATTATGTGCCGGGCACTGTGCGCTAAGCACTCTACAAATATTATCTCATCGGACCCTCACAACAACCCTGTGAGGTAGGTGTTTATTTTAATCCTCATTTTTACAGTTGAGGAAACAGGCAAATAGAGGTTAAATTACTTTGCCAGGGTCATACAGCTAGTAAATGTCTGCTGCCAGATTTGAACTTGGGTTTTTTTTTTCTGACTCCAGGCCCAGTATATTATTCACTGCACTATCTAGTTTAGTTCTGAAATCAATAACCTTGGCTATTGACTTTGACATCTGCTGTCAACACCGCTTCTATGGGATTATAGGTTTAGAGATTGAAAGGGGTCATCTAGATTTTTTTTGAGGGGGGAAGGCAGGGCAATTGGGGTTAAGTGACTTGCCCAAGGTCACACAGCTAGTAAGTGTGTCAAGTGTCTGAGGTCACATTTGAACTCAGCTCCTCCTGACTCCCTGGCTGGTGCTCTACTCACTGCACCACCTAGCTGCCCGGCAAACTCCTATTTTACAAGTAAGGAAACTGAGGGATGAAGGGAGGAAATGATGTGCCCAAGGTCACATGGATAGTAATTAGAAAATCTGGGATAGTAATTGGAAGATCAGGTCCACTGACCTGCCCACTGCACCATTGTTTCTATGTGAAGACTGCTTTTGGGTTTCAGCTACAGATATCTCCCCCAGTTTTGGCCCCAACAGTGAGAACAGTATCTCCTTTCCCTGATTTATACATGGGGCCACAAAAATAAGGGTGGGATTCACATCTGTAGTAGTAGCAAGGAAGGGTGGAAAAGGAAGGCACATAGAGGATTTTCTGGCAGAGTTGTATTTTGGCATGGAAATGTTGTTCATAAGGTGAATTTTTTTTAACTGACAAAGCTTTCCATTATTAAACAAAGATTTTGTGACATTTCAGTAAAAAACAAACAGAAAAGGAGAGAGGGAGAGGTGTCTTGAGGACAGCCTCAGACTTCAGTGGGCCTGGTGGAGAGAAGGAGGCCCCCTGTGGGATCTAAGGGTTGGGGAAGATCCTTCAAAGGAACAATAGGCCATATCCCTTGATCCAGGGTCTCGCTATTGGCCCCCTTTAACCAGGCCTTGCTGACAGACTGCCCAAACCCAATCTTGTTTATTCTCGCTTTCCCAGGCTCATCACCTGAGCATAGGAGGCTGAGGAATCTTCTGCCATCCACATGCTAGCGATGGAGCACATGCAGCAGGCCACCTGTGTTAACCCTCATCCTGCTCTTCCTCCCCCTTTCCACATCCAAGGTGGCAGAAAGTAAATACTGGAAAACTAAGGGCTGCCTCTACTATAGTGAACTCTGTTTCTTGGAATACCCATCTAGTTACTTTTCGAGGGGAGAATCACCAGGGAAATGTACCTGGGGAAGGACTGTAGCCTGGACTATGGCAAGAAATCCTGGGGACAGCTGATCTCAGAGGAGATCAATGCCACTAGGGCCAGGACCAAAATGGAATTTGGAGACAGACCTTGTTTTATGTGGTGGCCCCAGGTGGAGGTACCAGGAGCTATGGCTGAAAGTTGAAAAGGGGCAGATTTGAGGGGGAGTTCAGAAAATCTTCCTAACTAGTAAAGAGAGATCTATGAATAGAATGGACGCTAGAAAGGGTTCAGAAGAGGCTGGATGTCTCTTCTCTGATATGTGATAGTGAAGATTCCTTCTCAAATAGGAGCTGGACAAGATGACTGCTCAGGTCCCTTATATTCTATGACTCTGTGACAATGAAGGGGAGTGGTTTTTGGAGTCTCAGTGGAGCATAATATCTCTAAGAAGTCGCTAGGTTGCACAGTGGTTAGAGTGCTGGGCCTGGAGCCAGGAAGACCTGAGTTCAAATCTGGCCTCAGACACATACCCTTTGTGTGACCCTGGGCAAGTCACTTACCCTCTGTTTGACTCAGTTTCCTCATGTGTGAAATAGGGATAATAATAGCACCTACCTCCCAGGATTCTTGTGAAGACCAAATGAAATTATAATTGTAAAGCACTTAGCACATAGTAGGTGCTATAAAAATGTTAGCTATTATTATTATCATTAGGAATTTAGCCAAGAGGAGAGGAAACAAAGACTATGTTCCCCCAGTCTCCACAAAGCTTAGCGAGGTCAGAACATCTGGAAGGAACACACACAGAACTTACACGGTCTCTGGGTTCAGGAAGGCACTTCAGATGGTACAGTAGAAAGAATCAGAAAAACCAGGTCAGGTCATGTCGGTCATGTCTCTGCCATTGGCTCATTTGGTGACAGTGGATAAATCATTTTCTCTCTTTGGGACTTAGTTCCATCACCTGCAATCCTTACGCAATCTCTGTAAAGGGACGGAACTGGACCTAGCATTTCATTGGTTCAGGGAACTACCAGTGGGGAAACTCCCTCTACCAGGGCCAACCAGCGCTTCTTCTGTAACTTGTATAGGATACTGAGAGGTTAAGTGACTTTCTGAGAATCTCATATCTATTGTGTGTTAGAGATGGGACTCAAACCAAGGTCTTCTGGGTTCCAAAACTGACTCTCTAGCTCTTATCCCACACTGTCTTTTCAATCTATGTAATAGTGTATGTCAAAGGGTTTACCATGACAAAGGACTACGGACACGGATAGAAATCGGAGCTGTGATTTTAATGGTAGAGGGAATTCCCAGGGGAGGAAATTCGTTCTATTGATGCAGTATATCTCTTTTTGGTTTAGAGTCTCAGGGATTGCCTAGAGCACAACTGTCCAAAATGTGGCCCACTGAGCTACCGCAGAGCTCTCACTTAAATGGCAAATCAAAATATATTGTCTATTGTTTCAATAAAAACCTAAGGTTGGACAACCCTGAGCTAGAGCATTGAGGTGTTGCTTTAAGTTACTGTTAGAAATACTACACAAATATGAGTCATTATTCTTCTGATCGCTATTGTACCATGGAGTCTTCTCCAGTAGCAAGAGGGCCAGGCCACGTTACTTTGATGTTAAGTTGGTGTGCTGCAGGGAATTGGGACTGGGAGCTGGAGTCAGAAAGGCCCAGGTCCTCATTTTGACTCAGATATTTATTAGCTGTGAGACCTTAGTCAAGTCACTTAACTACTACCTGCCTCATTTTCCTTCTCTATAAAATGAAGATAATAATAGTGCCTACCTCCTAGGGTTGTTGTGACAATAAGACAAGATAGTATTTGTAAAGTGCTGGCAAACTCTAAAGCCTTACATAAATACTAGTTACCAGTTACTGTTATCTTAAAAGGAAAAAAGCTGCTGGAGAGAAAAGAAGTGAGTAAGGTTGGAGCAGCTCAGCTTTGGGCTTTGGTAGGGCCTTAGAGGATTAATTAGCAGCATATTAGCACTATCTTTCCCACTGGGTCCCTTAGTCACAGCCCCTAAAGCAGGGCATCAGAGCACTTCAGTGCAAGAAGAAGAGGTCCTTGGTGGGTCACGGTGTCGTCACATTCCATACCACCCCCTTTGCCAGTTTGTGACCACTGTATGACATGGAGAGTGGAGGTACTTAGTGATCCCGGTGTCGAGAGGATGGCTGGCATTCAGATGTATGTTGTCTATGTTTGGGGCAGAGGATAGGGAGATGGACCAGGGTCATAATGTCATGGATTGTAAGGGGCTGCCAGAAGACTTGCCCTGGTTTGAACTTGGAAGAATATTTAGACTTAATTCTATTTATTCTCTTTATGTTTATTCTTTATATATACATTGTCCCCCCTGATAGAATGTCAATTCCTTGAGAGTACGGGTGTTCCTTTTCTTTTTATTTGTATCTCACAGGAGGCACTTAATAACTGTTTGTGGATTGATTGACTCCAGAAGGCAGCACCAGGACGACGGGGGTGGAAGTTACATGGAGGCAGACCAGCTCAGTATAATTAGGAAATGTCTAAGTAGTGAGATCTGTCAAAATATGGAATGGACTTTTTTGGGAAGAAGTGAATTACTCATTGCTGGAAGCATTCAGGCTGAGACTGGCTGACCACCTGCCAGGAATATGTAGAAAGGATCTCCGTATCAGATAAGGTCAGATGACCTCTGAGGTCCTTTCTAACTTGGAAATGCAATGATTCTAGTTGGGGGGCAGTGTGGTGTGGTGGAAAGATCACTGACCTTGGAGACAGAGTACTTGGGTTCAAATCTCACCTCTGATGCTTACTACCTGAAAACCTTATGTGAGTCACGTAAGCCTCATCTGTTAAGACGAGGGAGCTTGTACTAGCTGACCTCTAAGATCCCTTTCATTTATAAGTCAACGATCCTAATTCACTGGCCCTGGTTACTGTCTTCTCTACCTGCCTCCATGTCTTTTAGTGGAGAGGCAGATTAGATGGTAGTCGCTCCAGATATCCTTATAGGGATACAGTGGAAAGACTCTGTCGTCCTTGCTGTCAGAAGGCCTGGTGCTGTGCAGTATCCTTTATGACCTGTGTGACTTTAGGCACATTAATTAACTTCTCTGAGCTTTGTGGGGATTCTGATCTGTTGTGAACTAAAGGTGCTATAGAAGTGTGAAAGGTCCTGACTCTGAGAGCTTCTTCTTGAGAGCAAAGCTGCTCCAGGAGGCATCATGAGGCCTGTCTAGCCTTTCTCCACAGCTTACCTGGAGGTAGTAAGACCACCTTGGGGGGATACCTGGAAGTCGCTATAGTCCTACACTTGGAGTGGTTGCCCAGTTAGGTGTGAATGGAGGACCAGGTTGAAGAATATAAGACCTGCCTCAAAACTTTGAAAGACTTGAGAACTTTGATCACCATCCATGACTCCAGGTGACTAATGATGAAACAGACTGTCCACCTCCTGACAGAGATACATGATGCAGAATGAGACATACATTTTTGGACATGGCCAGCACAGGAATGTATTCTGCTTGATTATGCACATTTCTGACAAGGGTCCCCCCCACCACACCATGGGAGGTAGAGGGAGAGAAAACAAATACTTATTAACTGAAACTTAAATTAAAAAGGAGTTAGGAACAGCCCTAGGGTTTAGGAGTTGCCAGTGAGACAACCCAGCAGCTTAGTCTAGGGTGCCTCATCCTGGCACAAGAGCAAATGGGGACAGCTGAGGAAACATGCCATGTTCCCATTCTTTCCTCTATAGAGGACCTTCCTTGTTTCCTTGGTCACCCTGCTATGATTTTTTTAATGAGATTGGTTGCCAGGCAGCTCACCTCTGCCTTGGGAGTCCAGACAAATAAGAAGAAGGGAAGATCCTAGACGGCAGGGACCTTGTCAGGTAATCTACCCTGTTCACCATGCAGGGAAGGATGCTCAGTTTGGAGCATGCCAATGGATGAAACACACCATGAGAAAATCCGGGGATCATGAGTCCTCAAAACAAGCAGGTTGTCTTCCTGTGTTGGGTTAGATTTGCCCTCTCTGGTCCCATCCATTGCTTTTCTCAGTGGGCCCAAGCTAGCCAGCAAGAGAGCACTGGGCCATGGGATGGGAGTGGGGTGATCCCATTCCCTCTGCCAAACCTGAATGGAGGTCTAGCCTCCAGGGTAAAGGGGACAGAAGGAGCCGGAGGCTTTCCCTGGTCTGAATGAATAGAATTTATTAGTTGTCATTCTTAGTGTGAAGATGGATAGGTGGGGAGAGTTGAGGGGATGCCTCTGTGAGTCTCCAGCCCTCTGGAGGACAGTGGTTTCAGAGACTGGGGGGGGGGAGATTTTCCCACATGTATTGCATATTTAATTGGCAGTGTGCCTAGGGATAAGGCATCAGGGAAGCAGAGAGGCTACCTGCAAAAAGAGAGGAGTTTGAGGAGAGGGAGGTAGAGGGGGCAGGGGGACAGGAGAGAGGTGCCGTCACTTATCCATGTCTTTTTCATTACTGGTTGAGGACCCTTGGCATTCTGTAGTCACTCCCCTTCCCATGTTTTTTTTTCTTTTCCCCATCATTTCCCTTAATTTGCTGGCCCTATGTATCTGGTCCTCCCTGGTAGAAAAGCAAGGTGTTTTCCATGTCTGCTGTGCTGCTGGGGAGTACTGGAAGCTTTCAAGGACTTGTGGGTATCTCACAGGATAGGCCTGTGGATTATGCACAGGATGGACACAGCCAGTCCTACAGATTTACAGATGAGACAAAGGGAGAGGCAGGGGTACTCGGGAGGGAAGGGCATCTCCTTGTGTAGCCATCAGACACCCAATCCTTTCCTCACCATCTATTATTGCTTCTTCTGTAGGCATGTGGATAACCAGCCTGGTAACAGTCACTACACACACAGAGACTGACCCTCTGCACTGTGGGATGGGACAAAAGCTTTATTTTTCCCCTAAGCATGGACCTGAGGGACTCATGTGGACCACCTTCAACTTCCTGATTGATGCTTTCCTCCTGCCTCCCTACACACCTGGAGGCACCTGTTGGTACTAGATTGTCTGGGTTGAGGCAGGGGATTGTGGCATCGCTTTTGCCTCTTTTCCTTTCCCTGGGGCTTTGGGGCAGGCTATGGTAGCAAGCAGACCAGTAGCCTCTTCCAATATATATAGTCAAAAACTTGAAAGAAATAAGTCCTCAGCCTCTGATGGCCATCCCTACTGGATGTGCAGCCTCGGGCAAATCCCACCTAATATTTCCATAGAGGTGAATGTGGATGACAATGCACACCTAGGCCTTGATCACTGGAGCCAAGAGCTCCAACATTAGGATTGGTGGTGAAGAGAGAGGCAATCATAACCAAAAGGGAGGAGAAGATGCAGAAGGGGAGCATGCAGCCTGAGGGGTATCTGCAGAAGAAAGGGAAAAACAAAGCCTCACTGCTGGGCAGGCAGCGCCAGATTTATCCCAACTGCCCTGGGGAGGGGGGAGGGTCAGCAGCATGCCTGTGGTTCCATGCTGCTTAGATGTGAGTGCCTTGGGTCATTGTTGGTGCCAGCAGACCGCTCCATCTCTGTCTCCTCCTACCTGCTGGTGCCCTGAGTCACCACACAACACTGCTGTCATTCGCTGAGATTTGTTCTATTCTAAGGGTAAAGTACTGATTGGGACAACTATGTCTGAAAAAGCCTGCAGTACTTGGAGGCCGCAGGGAGGCCAGCCACACTGGGGAGGGGCACATCCCCTCCCTGTTTGGCAGCTTATTTTGAGCTTGAATAATTTTTCCTCCCCTGTCAGCGGGCAGACGGGCATCTATTCTGTACCTAAAGGGAGCAGATGTGTCCACCTAGGCAAAGGCAGAACCAAACTCTGCCCACCAGACAAAGGCTACATCAACAGAATGATGAATCTGCCTCCTTTTCAGGTTTCCACTGCTATCCCTCCTGTAGTCCCAGATCTCTGATTCCCTGAACCACTAAATCTCCTGGCTTTGTACTGTGTTCCTGCTCAGAAGCTACCACGGCCTTCTCGGCCACATTGGAATCGGGGTAGGAAGTAGGCAGAGAAGGATAAAGGACTCTGTGCCAGGGAAGAGGCCCAAGGTGGACTCTACTCTGTTTTCTGTTGTTCTCTGCTCCCCTGTTTCCTTGATTGCAGGTTTGGGGATCTTTCAGGAGTTCTGCCTCAAGAAAGCTGGAAGACACTAAGGTCCCCTCGCTGAGGGCTCCCCGATCCACAGGCAGCTTCAGATGCGGAGGTCCCAATGGACCCATGCCTACAGAGGTGCTGTTCTGACCTGAGGAGGGACCTTGGGAAACCTTGCTGACTGGCCAGTAGACGCCTGCTCTTTGAAGGGTAGCAGTGGTCAGGTCCCAGGGCCCTGGAGCTGGATGAAATCTTTGGGGTTTTGCTCCAAAATAGCCTTGGTGACATGTGGATATAGGACGTATGTGTTTGGGGCAGGAGAGCAGGCAAAGATTCAGGAGAAATGGTTGGCAGAGTCAGCAAGGGATGGGCAGGGTATGGGGGTTGAGAAGGTATTGAAATGAGGATCACTTCCACTATGAGAAATGGGACTGAGTTTTTCCACTCAAAAACCCTAGCTTGGGTCTCCGACATAAGCACCGGAAGACACTCCCTTTGATTACTCTCTTGTCTGCCTCCTCTCTGCTGTACATTCCCTCTTTGCGAAGCCATGCAAAAACAATATAAAAAAAGGCCTGGGGTAGGGAGATTGTGAGCAGGAGAGAGGTGATGGGGAGCTGGGAAAACTGGGGAGTGGGGGCAGCAAAAAGTCACCGGCCCTAGACAAGGAGGGAAGGAAGGACTTCACAGTTAGGACAACTGTAGGACACTAATGCTGAGAGGTATAAATAGAGATGCAAACAAACACTTAACACAGAGAAGTCCCATTCCAGGGGGGCGGTGGGTGGATGGGCCTCTGAGAACAGCTGAGACTCAAGGGCCAGGCCCATAGCTCCTCAAATTTCCAAGGCTATCGAAGGTTTCCCCTTTGGACCCCTTCTGGTTCCCATCCCCCACCAAGTTTCACATTTCTTGGAATTTTTCAGAGCTTGGAGAGAGTATAGAAAGGTCCGGGATGCAAGAAGCCCCTAGGCATAGGCCCTAGGCCCTGGGCAGGTTGATGGGGCAGGCACAGTTGGAGGTCTTAGGAGAAGCCTGGCCACCCCCTACTCCTATACCAACCAATGGCAGGTGAGCAAACCTGTGGGCCCATGCCTGCAGATCTACCCAGACTGTGGGCACATAGACTCTACGGCCTCTGTCCACATAGAGACACGGAGCTTATTTCTTTAATAGATGATTTGAAGCCGACCTTTGCGGGCCCATCGTTTCCTATCCCTCCCTTGCCCTCCCTCCTCCCTTCCTAGGCCTGTGTGCGTGGGTTGGCTTCTTAGCCTGACCCACAACCAGCCCCCAGTCACACTGAGCTGCGGCGTTTCATGAGGCCACGGAATGTGGACAGGCTGTGCAGACCAGTGGAGACAGAACTGATGGCTGAGCGCTGGGCTGTGCAGAGGCAGCGGTGAGAAGGAGTGTCGATGTAGCGGCCACCCCCAGGGGATGACTGGCTCTGCTCCACACAGGTGTCAGAGGTGGACAGGTCCCGGGGGATGATCATGGGGATGGAATATTGTAGCTTCTCCCGACTCTTGTACCACAGGCAGGAGCACATGGACTGGAAGTGAAGCACCTCAGCATAGACATTGCGGAAGCCCCCACTCCCAGCGATGGTGGAGGACGCCGTGTCTGTGGTGTGGATGCTGCCTCCTGCCTGCCCGTTGCGGGTCAGTAGGGCCCGGTGCTCGGCGTCCCGCTTCTCATCCTCCGCATTCATCGTCATGAAGCGTAGGACCACAAGGTTGAGGAAGGCGCCGATGACCGTCAGCCCCGTGAGGATGTACACGAAACTGAAGGCCACGTACTGGGGCTGAGTCTGCAGAGCCTGGTCCTTCTGCAGGGCCACGTAGTCCCCAAAACCAATGGTAGTCAGGGTGATGAAGCAGTAATAATAGGCCTGGAAGAAAGTCCAGTGCTCATAGTAGGAGAAGGCGGCTGCTCCAATACACAGCGTGCTGATGCAGGAGAAAAAGCCAATGATGACCATGTTGGCCATGGAGACATCTGATCGTCGCATCCCCAGCCCCTTCTTGGCCCTGTGCAGCAAATACTTCACAAAGGTGTTGATGCGTTCACCCAGGCTCTGGAACATAACCAGCGTGAGGGGGATGCCCAGCAGGGCGTAGAACATACAGAATACCTTCCCACCATCTGTGCTGGGGGCTGCGTGACCATAGCCTGGAAGAAAAGAGATGACACACTATGGTTCCTTCCTTTCTCTCCCAAGTCCTCCACCCTGCCCCACTCCGAGCTGCCTGCTCCCCACCAGCACAGAGGAGGGAGATGGCTTGTCGATGGATGGAAGGAATGGAGAGGGGAAGGGGTCAGTTTTATTCTATCTAGGGCTTTTTGTGCATGTAGTCTATTTAAATAAAAAGAGGGAAACTGAGGCATGGAGAAGCTCCTGAAGGATTTTCCTTACTAGGACCCCCAGTCTAAAAGGGACCTCAGAGGCTACTTAATGCATTTCTCCCATTTTACAGGTGAGGTTCATAGAGTGATAGATTGGAATCTGGAAGGGATGTTTGAAGACATTTAATCCATTCCATAGATGAGGAAACAGGCCCTAGAGAAATGACCCTCCCCCGGTCACATAATAGCAGAGCTGAGATTTGAGCTCAGTTCCTCAAATTGATTTTTTCACCTGCTTTGCCACTCTGCCTCCTAACAATTACACTTAGAAAGAAGGTCCATTTGGGGAGTCCCTAAAGAAATCTAAGAAATGATGCATCAGGGAAGGGTTCAGAGAGACTAGACAGGGACTTCAGATTTTCCAAGAAATGGGGAGAGGAGACTTATGCTATCAGAGAGCTATCGGAACTGTCTTCCTCTAGTCCAGGGAAGCCCCTTCCCCCTGCCCTGCCCTCCACCCCCCTCCTACTTATTAATATTCTCTCTATACTATGAGTGCCCATCTGAGCTTCTGTTCCCAGGTAGGAGGTGACCATAGACTTCAGTCCTGGAGCAGAATCCCAGACTCTCACATGACATTTGAGGTTCTACAGGAAGCAGCTGGTCCCCTGGTGCCGCTCCATCCCTAGCATTAAAGGCAGAGACCTCAGGAGGATTGGCCTGGGGCAACCGAAGCGGGACTCCAGCCAATCAATAGTCATAATCAAGAATTCTGCCTGACTCACAGGAAATTTGGCACTCTCTCCCAGGCTACTTCTTCCCAAGCCTTCCTTGATTTCATGCTGTTTTTCAAGCCTGGTCTTCGGCTTTTCAAACCTTGTTAAGAAGCAGTGAAAATGCTGAAAATGCCACCACCTCAAAGAAGCCTTCTCTGGTCAGCTGAATTGAGGTGTCTCCTTGCACTTTGCTCAGATCTCACTTATTCTAGCCTGCTTTCTATCATATCCTATACTGAGGTAGCTAGGTGACATAGTGACTGGAGTGCAGGAACTAGAGTTGGGAGTTCAAATCCTGCTCCAGACACTTATTAGTAGTTTGACCCTGGCCAGGTCACTTAAACTCTCTCAAACTCAGTTTCGTCATCTGTAAAATGGGGATAATCACAGCACCCACCTCACAGGGTTGTGAGGCTCAAATGAGATAACATGTAAAGTGCTTTGCAAACTTTGAAGGCTTATACAGGGTGTATCAGGACTTTTGGAATGCCCTATATGAATGTTCACCACCACCACCACTACCACCACTACCACTACCATTACTACTACTACTACTACCACCACCACCACCACCACCACCACTACTACCACCACCACCACCACCACCACCACCACTACCACCACTACCACTACCATTACTACTACTACTACTACCACCACCACCACCACCACCACCACCACCACCACTACTACTACCACTACCACCACTACCACTACCATTACTACTACTACTACCACCACCACCACCACCACTACTACCACCACCACCACTACTACTACTACCACTACTACTACTACTATACTTATCTACCCTGCTGGACCTTGAGCTCCTCAAGATCAACATGATTCCCTGCTCCCCCTCTCACCTCTTCCCATCCTAGCCCAGAGAGCTGATGGGCCTTGTCCAATCAGCAAGCTGTGCCAAGAGGATGAGGTATAGTCCTTCTCCCCTGGCCTTCTCCCAAAGGCATCTGAATCACAGTCAACATTTTTCCCCAGAGCTGGCTACAAAGCCTTACACATAGTAGGTACTTAATCAATATTTCAGTCAGTCAATCAGCAAACATTTATCAAGTGCTTCGTGTATGCTAGTACTGGGAATACAAAGGCAGAGGTGAAGAAACATGCCCTGCCTGCCCTCAAGAAGCTTCTATATTCTGAATAAATGAATGGATACTGCTCAGTCCCTTAATGTTACTCATAGACTCTGAGTTGGAAAGGGATCTCAAGACTACTCATTTCACCTTTGGATACTCCTGCTTCTGGAGAAGGCTTTCCCCTCTCCACCCCTTCTATGGGGCTTGAATTGGCCTCTCTAAAGCATCTCTTCATTGTTTCTAGTTCAGCCCTCTGTCACTAAGCCAAACTGTTCCACACGGAAGCCTTGAAGGCAACTCTAACTCTAACCCTAAGTGCAAGAGCATGTGCCAGAGATCATAGATTTAGAACTGGCACCTTAGAGGCCCTCTAAGCCTACCCCCTCATTTTGTACATGGGGAAACAGAGGCACAGAGACTGACTGGTGGTTTGACCAAGGTCACACAGGTAGTTAGGTGACAGAGGAAGGATTTGAACCCACTTTCCCCAACTCTTTTCTATCAGTGTACTACACTCTCTTCTCATGGCTAAACATCCACAGGTCCTCATCTGGCATGATCTCTAGTCCTCTTTGTCTTCCTCCAAATATACTCCCACAGATCTCCTGCTTACCCAAAGTGAGGCCCCTACCCACGACAGCCTCTTGACTTGACTTGGGGCCAACCCAGCTTCTCTGGATCTAGGATCCTTGGCCAGCCTCTTGAATCTCAAACACCAAAGGGAGCTCTACAGCAGTCACACCTGTGTGTGGGAGGCCCAAGGCAGCTGTGCTGAGGAGGCTGCTTCAGCCATCCCGGACACCCTGTGAAACGGGTAGCTGCTATAGCCTCCGTTCCCTAGATCTAGCCAAGCCCAGGAAAAGTTCAGTATCTTGGCTCTCCTTGTCTGGCTCACCTACAGCAGGGAAGAGTGAGAACATATTGTGCCTACCAGCTCTGCGCCCTACCAGCCAAACTACAATTCACCTTGACAGCTGGGCTGAGTAAGACAGAAGTTAAATGGCTTTTTCCTGACCTTGGCCTTGGCCTTCCCCTTTGTTCTGGATGCTGGTACTGGGAGGGTTATGCATGTTCCGAGAGCTGGCAGCCAGCGATTCTGGTGTCTGAGCAGAATTCAACTGGAGGGAGAAAGGAGACCCCAGCCCTCAAGACACAAGGCCTTACTGGGGGAAAGACCCCAAGATACCACTCAATGATGGAGATACAGAGAGCAATATCCCTAGGAAGTAGGTGCTATTATTATCATTTTATATTTGAGGAAACTGAGGCAGACTGAAGTTGAGTGACTTGCACAAGGTCATATAGTTCAAAAGAATCTGAGGCCAGATTTGAACTCAGATTTTTCTGACTCCACACCCTATTCACTGAACTACATAGCTGCCTCTAGGTAGAAGGAACATCTTCACCAGGAGTTCCTAAATCAATAAAATTGCAGATCTAAGAAATGCTTGATAAGCACAAAGCTTGCTCGCTTCTATCTGCTACAGGACTATAAGTGTTGTCATTGCTTTCTAGTTTGGTAACTCTGATTTCATGAGATAAAGCCATCCCTCCATAGTTCCGGCTCTGCGTTCTCACCATGATGTCAAGAACCTATCTTCTTTCTATTTGAAAACCTGTATTCTATCTAAATGTGTTTTTAAAAGTTAAATTCTGGTATTGGCCGAACTCCCACAGCACTTACGAGCCCTAGCTGAGGCTACTTTGTATGGCTGGTCATCTGCTTATGTACGTCTGGGCTCCTCGACTAGATGATTGCTGAGCAGTCCCAAGCTGCCTTGAGGCTTAGAGGCCAAAGAGAGCTGGACAGCAACCAGAGCCAGTAGTTACGAATGCTAGCTAGCTTACAATACTCCACATATACTTGATTTTCGCAACACCCTCCTGAGAAAGGCAGTGCAAATATTATTATTATTCCTGTTTTATTGATAAGGCTGAAGCTAAGCAGCCAAATGAATAGTCCAAAGTTAATTGGTGGCAGAGCTGGACAGGAATTCAGATCTATGCTCTTTCTACTACAGCAGACTGTTCCTCAATACTTTTTGTGATGGAGGAAGTTCCAGACCCACTAAACATTTTTCCTGCCAGAGGCAAGTACAGTGAGCAGAAAAGAGAAAGAGACACAATGGTCATCTTTAGGCTCGCTTGTGAAATTCAACTCTACCACTGAGATGAAGAGATAGGTGAGCTAAGACAAAATCTAGACAGAGTGGGCCAAGCTTGGAACCAAACTGTGTCCTAGAAGCCTACTGAGAGGCAGTGAGGGGAGACCCATACAGAGCAAGGTCCAGGCACTGGCTGACCTACCACACCTGATGACTCTGGTATAGACGTGATAGCTACTGGGCCTTGTTGGCCTCTACAGCTTACTTGGGCTGCAGTATGCCATAGTTTGTGACGCTTTGGGCTGGTTTCCTCTAGAAACAGGATTGAGGAATTCTCCCCTTGGTCAGCAAGTCTGCAACCATCTAACAGAGGTTGGCAAGGGTGAGAGTACGTGGTGTAGGGGAAGAGATCCCTATAGAGGAAGAATTTCTGAAGGACTAGGTCTAGATTCTCTCTCTCTCTCTTTCTCTCTCTCTCTCTCTCTCTCTCTCTCTCTCACTCTCCCTTTCCCTCTGTCTCTCCCCTTTAGTTTTATTTTTTTATTCAGAAGGTCTCTCTGGCTTACCACCTACTGGACATGTGGTTTCTTTCTTTTTTTAAAATATAATATTCTAGATTCTCTTTTGAGAAACCAGAAGAGAATCTATTGGTGGGGAAAAGAGGTGCCATTCATAAGAAGCAAATAAACTTTTCTGTCACCCCTTGGATTTTAGCTCAGATAGATCTTTGCCCCATTGCATAGGGAGTTTAAGTGGGCAATGGAGTCCTCTTCTAGAAGATCCTGGTTATTCATTCAGCAATATTGTTTCAACAAACATTCATTAAGCTCCTAATATATATGGAGTATTTTCTAGGTGCTAGGAGAGATACAACATTTTGATAAAACAGGATTCCTACCCTCGTGAAGCTTACAGTCCTCTGTGTGTGTGTGGTGTGTGTGTGTGTGTGTGTGATGGGAGGTAGGAGGAGGAGTCAGACATACATATAATATTCCAAGAGAAACGCATTAGAAAATTGCAACTCAGAGCACCCAGAATGCTATGTGTCATTATAGGGTTTTAACATGTGCCACTACCACACATTTTTTCTCTTCATTTCTGATTGGTCATAAGAAGAGAGCAGGATTCTTGAAAGGGCAAAGTGTCCTTTCCACAATAAAAGTTGGTATGAGCTGTGAACAGGTAAGTAAAGTTTTCTCCTGTTGCAGAGAAATCAAAGAGCAGATGGAACTTGCCTGCAAGAGCTCTTTGATGGAAATCTGTTCTGAAGCATATAAGAGCCCCTACTAATGCTGAAGAGGATTTATTTCTGAGTAAGGGGAGTAAAGGGAAGTTAGAGCGACTCAAGTCCTTGGAAAAGCAGCAGTCGTTGCTAACTGAATATTCAAGAGAAAGACACCTAATCGTGCCTAACTTATTTGTTTTTCTTTAAATATTTAAAATTGTGAATCCTGTTTTAAAAATAGCCTTATTTAATATCTATGCTGTGGTCCTTAGCAGAGCCTCCTTGAAGAGATCTATAACCACTCAAAAGAATTTGGTTGAAACATCCATGGAGGGGGGGAGAGGGAGAAAGGAAGGGTAACAAACATTTATTAAGTACCTACTATATACGAGGCCCTATGCTAAGCATTTTCCAAATATTATCTCATTTGATCCTCATAACAACCCTGAGAGATAGGTGCTGTTATCATCCCCATTTTATACTGAGGAAACTAAGGGAGACAGAGGTTAAGAGACCCATTTGCTCAGGTTCACACAGTAAGTGTCTGAGGCTGGATTTGAACTGAGGTCTTCCTGACTGCAGGCCAGTGCTCTATCCATTGCATTACCATACACATTCTGCCATGAAGTGAGAGGGACGAGCTACAGAGTCATCTGTCTAGGACAGACGATGCAAATAGATGGTGAGTTGGACCCAGAATGAAAAAGGAGGAAGGGAATGGTTTGGTTTGTCTTCAGGAGATGACACAACTCCTTTCACTATCCCAAACTTCTCCCATAAATAAAAGTCCATGTTTTTAATACCAATATTCTGCTGGCATCACTCTATGGCTGCAAGTCAAAAATTCTCTAAAAAATTAACAGAGTGTATCATGGAGGACAAAGGAAAGGTGAACGGTGGGGTGGATGGAGCAATCTGTGATGTATAATTAACAGGGACCTTCAAAGGGGACCAGAAATGAAAAGATATCACTACAGAAATGGATGATAGGGAAAGAAGATGGGGTTGAGGGGTAACAGGTAGGCGGTCCATGATATTCTTGAGCTATCAGGAGAAATCAAGGAATGCCCCCCAACACACTAGGGGAGTCTCCTGTGTCCAACTTGTGGGACACATGAACAAGGGTCGAACAAGATGGACAGGCACGGATGGGTTGCAATCTGTGTCACTGAAGCGAATACCCAATCAAGGAGAACCTGGCTCTATTAGAGCCCTTTGAGTACTGCTGTCCTTTAATAAATTATGCTGTGTCGATTCAGTATTTTCTATCTGGAAAAAGCATCATCAAGCACGATGAAACATTATCTAAATCTCAGTTAACCACATCTTTGATGTTTGGACCTATTTATTGTTGTTCAGATATTTTTCAGTTGTGTCTGACTCTTCGTGACCTCATTTAGGGTTTTCTTGGCAAAGATATTGGAGCGGTTTGCCATTTCCTTCTCCAGCTCATTTTACAGATGAGGAAACTGAGGCCAATGGGGTTAAGTGACTTGTCCAGAGTCACACAGGTAGTAAGTGTCTGAAGCCAGATTTGAACTCAGGAAGATGAGTCTTCGTGACTCCAGGCCCAGCACTCTATCCACTGGTCCACCTGGTTACCCCCCTACTATTTAGGAACAAGTGTCCCAATGATGGCAGCTTATCCAAATTTGAGGTGTAATACCTAAGTTTCAATAAATTCCTATGGCTACTAGCCTTGTAAAACCCAATTGTAAAGTGATAGTAAGGTCCTGCCTATAAGGCCACTTCCATCTTTTCCAGGGCTAACTCAGCTCTAGGAAACTGGTTTTGTGTCTTATGAACTTTGTTTCTCCAGCTATTTCCTCCCATGTATAGACATATTACTTCCTTGCTCTTGGACTGGATGAACTTTAAAGATCTTTTGAACCCTAAGACCATGATTCAGAGATCCCAGTTCATAGGATTTAGAGTTTCAGAGAGAACACTGAGGCATGGAGAAGCTATGAGATGTGTGCCTAAGACTGACAGGTGTAACAGAAGAGAGCTGGGATCTAAGCCTAGGGCCTCTCATGCCAACTCTAGTATATTTCCCACTATATCACAGTATGGTCCTGCAGCTGGCCCTGGTCCCTATGGCCCCTAACCCCAGCATCAGTCAGCTAGAAGGGCAAAGGAAAGGTTTATTAACCAATGTCCATTTAGATTGTCAGCTTGTCTACTTTTCAGCATCTTGTGTCTCAGGCCGGTCAGAAATTGGCAAGATGGATGACATAAACAGGAAGTACTCACCCAGCAAGGCTACATAGTCTATCAGCAGAGGAAGGAGGCTTTTTGCCCTTGTCCTTGGAGGTCAGATAATCAAAGTGTGTCCTTAAACACCCAGTGCTAGCACCCAAGGACAACGAGAAGACATATTTTCATTTCTGTTTACTGTACCCTGGCTCAATAGTCCTTCCTTTTGCAAGAATTATCTCTCCTCTTCTACACTGGTACAAATTTCTGCTGCCTTTATGCCTGCCTCCCATTCTCCTTTTGCTGCTTATTTCACCAGCCATATTAAAAGTCTCAACACTCTTGGTACGATTTCCCTATGCCAGCACCATCACCATGCAATTCGACAACAGTTATTAAGCACTTCCTATGTAGCAGACACTGTGCTAAGTGCTTCTAATAGAGACAAAAAATAATAATAGTCTCTGGGGAGATACAAGATATACACAGATTAGCTAATGCACAGCCATTTGAAGGAAAAAATATTAACGAGCGGCTAGGATCAGGGAAGCCTTTGTGTAGGAGGAGGCACCTGTGTTGAGGATTTTCAACTTCAAAAGAAGTTAGGAATTCTAAGAGGAGGAGGTAAGAAAGGAGCAGATTTCAGGCCAAAGAGGTGGGAGATGGAATACAAAATCCAGGAACAGCTGGAATGCCAATTTGGCTGAAATGTAGTGTGAAGGGGAGTAATGTTTAAGAAGTCTGGAAAGGTAGATCAGAGCCATATTGGGGAAGGTTTGAAATGCAAGGCTGAAGATTTTGTACTTTATCTTAGAGGCAAGAGGGAGCCTTTAAAGACTTTTGAGCTAAGGAGTGACAAGTCACCTTGTTAAGGTTATCCTGGCAGTCATGTGGAGCGTGCATTAGAGAGGAGGGAGAAAGTAAATAAGGAAAACCATCAGGAGACCATTGTAGTAATTCAGGTGAGAGGTGATGAAAGCCTGAACTAGGGAAGTGGCTGTGAAAGTGGAAAAGGGGGTAAAAATGCAAGAGATTATGTGAAGGCAGAGTCTACAACAATTGACAACTGATGGGATTCAGGATGGCAGAAAGAGGGAAGAGTCAGATGACTAAGTTTGTGAACCCTGGTGACTTAAAGAGTGACAGCGCTTCCTCATTCTATAAGGAAATTTGCAGAAGGGGCAGGTTTAGGGGCAGAAAATAATTAGAACTATTTTGGACATGTGGAATTTGAGATGACTAAGGACATTCAGGGGAACCTGTCCATCAGGATGATGATGAAAGTTAACAGGACTGGAATTCAGGAGATATATTAGTAGAGAGCTCTATATTTATATATAGCTAGATATATTTGTCATCTATATAGAGTCATCCATATAGAGATGATAATTAAACCCATGGGAGCTAATGAGATCACCCAGAGAGCATGGAGAGACTCAAGACAGAACCCAGGATAGAGGCGAGGGGGGACTTTCATGTTTAGGGGAAAGGAAATGAATGACGATTTAACAAAGAGTGAATAAGGAGAGGTCAGATAGGTAGGAGGAGAATTGGGAGAGGGCAGTGCTATGGAAATCAGGAAGGATAGAATATTTCTGAAGAGGAGGTGGTCTGCAGAATCAAGAGCTGCAGAAATGTCAAGAAAGAAAAAAATGTGAAAAAACCATTGGATTTATCAGCTAAGAGATCACTGGTGATCTTTTAGAGAGTGGTTTCAGGAGAGGAGGACACCAGAAACTAGTCTGGAAAGAATAGAGAAATGAGTGGGTGGTGAGAAAATAGTAGGCAGTGATTTTCAGAATTTGTCATAGAAAGGGAGGAGAGATACTGGATAGTAGCTGGAGTGGATGGTAGAAGGGCAGAGGCATATATACATATATATGAAATATATATTTCAATTAACCTTGCATTTTTTTCTCCCTCTTCCTTCCTTCCAACCCCCACATTAAAAAATGACCAGGTATGTTTGTAGGCAGCAGGAAGGAACCAATAGAAAAAGCGAGATTGAAGATAAGAATGGATGAGATAAACTCCCAAAAGTGTTCTATGGGATTGTGGGCACAGGTAAAGAGGCTAGCCTTGGCGAAGACATGGGAGCAAAGGAAGAGAAAATAGGATAGGGTATTATAGGGTTTTGAGGTGTGAAACAGAGGAGAGGAGAGGAGTGGATGGCATCTATTTTCTCAGGAGATGAGGGAAGCAGAGAACAGATGGGGTGGGCAACTTAAGGAAGGAAAGAAGATGAGCCTTGGGATTTCTGGTACCAGGAGTATGATAGAGCCAATCTGGGAAGTGTAAAAGTAGTAAGGCCCCTGGGAGATTAGACAACATGAATTTATAATGGACCCATTTAGCTTAGTTGTATGGTTTCCTGTAGCAATGTTGAGCAACACTGAGTAGGATTGGAGAAGGTGGATGGTGGGCATAAACTGGGGCTCAGATTTGGCAAGATAAGAGCTGCAACAGGACGACAAGCCAAGGGATTCAAGGGCAAAGGACAGAGCAGTTAAAATAGTCAACCAAAGGCCTGAGGTCGTGAAGGGAGGAAAGTGGGGCCCAAAAAGAGGTGATGGAAGAGGAGAAAGGGCTGTGGTACTGGAGGTCACAGTAAGCATAATGCATATGACTGATAGCAAGATATAAGTTGTTGCAATTCCTGTGAATAGCTGAGGTAAAACAAAAACATAGATCAGCAGAGGGGAGGAAATTGATGAACTAAGATGCCAGGGCATTTTCCGGGAACAAACTACCCTTCATCTTAGACCTGTGCCTGCTTCCTGGAAATTGCTTCTCAAGTGTTTTATATTTGCTTTTATGTGAATGTGTTGTTTCTTTCCAATAGGATCCAAGTTCTTTGAAGTGAAGGATGTTTCATGTTTGTCTTTTTGTCTTCATCCCTAGCGTACTAGCTGGCATATAGTAAGTGCTTAATACATGCTTATTGAGTTGAAGTATGTATTGGAGTCCCTGAATACGAGGGCAGGAATTGTGGTGGAGAGGCACTGAACTCTTTGAGAGAGAGTGACCTGGGGACTGGTAGGCAACTGTACCACATTTTGATCTTGGTCAACACCAAGGGCTGAAGGGAAGAGCAAAGATCTCCTTTCAGAGCCTTCATTTAAAGAAGCTTTCCAGATCAGCTATTCCTTCATTTCCCACCCACCTGAACTCTTTTGAACTGGACTCCATCATAATGACAGGGACATCTTACCCCTCTTCTCAGCATCCTTTTGTTTGTGGTCTTCCTCATTAGATTGTAAGCTCCTTAAGGGCAGGAACTGTCTTTCTTCCTTCCTTCCTTTCTTCCTTCCTTCTTTCCTTCCTTCCTTCCTTCTTTCCTTCCTTCCTTCCTTCTTTCCTTCCTTCCTTCCTTCCTTTCTCTCTCTTTTCCTTCCTTTCTCTCTCTTTTCCTTCCTTCCTTCCTTCCTTCCTTCCTTCCTTCCTTCCTTCCTTCCTTCCTTCCTTCCTTCCTTTCTTTCTTTCTTCCTATGTGTATCCCCAGCACTTAGCATAGTGCTTAGAACGTAGTAGGCACTTAATGTTTATTGACTAACATGGTCATAGCTTTCAATTTTTTACTGTGATCTGGAGGGGTGACATACAAGGTTGACGTGAGTCTCAAAGAGAAGACATTGCTAAGTGATGCTTTCAGAAGATGGATCTGGAAATGGCAGTGAGGAATAGGAAGAATGTTTCCTTCTCCTCTTCCAATGTGTTGTACGAGTGAAGTACCTGGTATGGACTGCTGGTATATAGTACAGTGTGACTAAGGATGCAGTGTCTTCCAGAAGGAGCCAGATTTGCATGAATAGGTGGAAAGAGAGTAAGAAGAGGGGATTGAGGATGAGAGAAGTTTCTTAATGATAAAAAAGGGATTTCAGAGGGGCCAGTGGAAGAAGACAGGGACAGGGAATGTGGATGTAGTTAAAGTGGAAGGGTTGAGAAATTAGAGAGATGTTAGTGGTAGAGAGAAGAGAGTTTTTGTTTTGGCAGAAACCATTATGTTTTCAATTATTTATCAGTGTAGGATTACAAAGCACTTTATATACATTACTCCATTTAATCCTCCCTACAGCCTGTGAGGAAAACTAAGTGGCACAGTAGATAGAACACTGAGCTTGGAATCAGGAAGACTCATCTTCATGAGTTCAAATCTGGCCTCAGACATTTCCTAGCTGTGTGACCCTAGGCAAGTCACTTAACCTTGTTTGCCTCAGTTTCCTCATCTGTAAAATGAGCTAGAGAAGGAAATGGCAAACCACGCCAGTATCTTTATCAAGAAAACTCCAAATGGGGTCACAAGAATCAGATGTGACAGAAAAATGACTCAACAACAACAGTCCTGTGAGGTAGTTAGCGTAACCTCACTCTACAGATGACACAGAGGCTCAAAGAGATAAAACGAATTACTGAAGGTTACACATTGATAAATGGGGGTACTGGACCTCAAACCCATGTCTTCAGACTCCACGTCCAATGCTCTTTTCTCCTTCACCATGCTGCTCCTCTTACTGCTGCCCTTGGTGCCCCCACACCTGTCCCTCAGAGCCCATTCTGTGATTATGTCACCTTCAGTCCCAGGCTTGCCCTTGCTCCCTTTACCCATCCTTCCCTCCTCTTGGCAGGGCCTCTCTGTGGGTGTTAAGCACAGACCTTGGCCCTGAGCCACTGTCCGGAGAAAATAACAGCTCTGCTGTCACCGCCTCTGGGATGGCAAAGGGGAAAGAACAAAAACATCTGCTGACTCCAGGGTACCTAATCTCTCAGAGGTGAACAGATGTAGGGTGTCAGGGGGTGCCCCAAGTAGATACAGTGGGAGCTGTAGAGTTCAGCCTTGTTAGCTAGCACAGCTGCAGACTCCCCAAGTTTTTGCTGAGGAGGCCTCAGTTTCCCTCTAAGTGTACTGGGAGGTGTACCAACTTTGCTGGTGGTATGCATAGGGCAGGAGAGATATGCAGCATTAATGACCAATAACCATCCCTGATATTCGCACATTTCTTTGTCATTCAGAAAGCACTTCCACAAACTCTTCTCTCTTCTGATCGTCACAACAGCCTTGCAAGCCAGGAAAGTGCTATTATCCTAACTTTATAGCTGAGGAAGCAAGTTCAGAGGTTAATTGATTTGCCCACGGTCACACAGCTGGCCAATGACAATAAGTCAGGACTCAGGTCTTCTTCTGACCCTTAGACTAGCGCTCTTTCCTTACATCATGCTTTATGTCCCAAGGAGAAAGTCCCTCCGATCCACTCCCACAAATGCCATGACCCTTAGTTGCTAAGAATTTCAAGAAACAAGTTTCCAAATGCAAGCAACCCCAGATGAGAAACTAAGTCCTCAAAGTGGGACATTTTTTCCACTCAGGACCCCAGATTGGGGCAGTGTCTGGGCGTGAATCACGAGATATTTCCCTTCAGCTACCTAACTATGTCTATTTCCAGCCCTGGGTCTCCTTCACTTAGGGACCACTGTCTTCCTCCTCCCTTAGGCAGGATAGAAAGAAGCAGTGATGGCTGGATACAAAGCCCCCCACCCCCATCCCCCTGGGACATTCCACCAGCTGCTAGGACTGGGATCTGGGTCAGGATCAGTGTTCTATATTCCCTCCTTCTGGGCCTCTGCATGTCACTTGGGGAGTATCTGAGGGAGGGCCACGAGGAGTTGCTGACGTCCATTAGCAAATGGAATGACTCTAGCCAGAGCTGAGTGGCTCCCGTGGGGACTTAGGAACTTCTGGGAAGTCACTGGGAATGCGACAAATCCCACTCCACTGCCAGCAGGCCAGACGCCTCCCTGGTCTCCCGACACAGAGAACTGGGATTTATGAGCTCAAGTCAAGTGAAGGGTGTCCATAGTCTTCGCTTGAGGAGCAGCTCCCAGGACATTCCACCAGATGCTTGGGTCAAGGATCACTCAGGGATCAGTGATCCTTCCCCACCCCTTAGTCCTTCCTCCCTTCCTGCCTGCTCCAACATTCCACTGGGTGAAAAGCCCAGGGGGAATCTAACAAATCTACCATAAAAGCTGATCTCTGGTGGAGCTTCTCTACAGATTTCATGATCCTGAATCTTCCATCTTTCACTCCTAGCTCCAGGAAATCAGTCCCTGCTGCCTGGTCTGCCTTCTGCTCCTTGACCTTGATACTCATTCTTGCTTCTTATGAATAGCTCACATGTTTACAGTGGTTTTGGTAGGTAGCACAAATATTTTTGTCCCCAATGTACAGATGAAGAAACTGAGGCTCAGAAACAAATAATGTGAATTTTCCATGTTCACACAATAAGTGTTAGAACTGGGGCTTGACCCGATATCTCCTACTCTCAGGTCCAGTGCTTTTTCTTCTTTTCCACTCCAGACCTATTAGTGATATGTTGATTTCTGCAGTGATTTACTCACACCCTTGTGAGGCCAGTCTTATTAGGCTTTTTTTACAAAAGAGAAAATCAAATTTCAAAAAAAGTTAAGTGATTTTTTTTCCTCCTAGGTCAATTAGGAGAGCTGGCAATCTAACTGCAAAGTTTTTTCCAATTGTTTCACTCTAAGTCATAGATCTGGAACTAGAAGGGACCTCAGAGGGCAGCTAGTCCAACCCCCTCCTTTTACAAATGACCTGCTCAAGGTCACATAGGTAGGAAGTATTTGGAGTGGAATTTGAACCCACAATACCACACTGCAACTGTGTCTATAGCTGGGTCTCTGAACTGCCTTTCACAAACATCACCCATTGTGTCATTGGTCTTCTTCGAAAACATCCCCTTTCAAAGGACCACCACCACCACCACCACCAACAACAACAATTCTAGGATTTATTTAAAGACCTGGTTATCTGGGCCTAACTACCATTTACTACCTTGAATAAATCATTTCTATCTCTCTGGGATTCAGTTTCTTCACATGTATGTAAATGGTTATTGACCTCCGGGGTTTGTGAGGACTAAGCGTGAACTTTAAATGCTATCAAAATGTAAGGAATTGATATTAGACAAAAAAAGTAGGCAGGCTATTTGTGCCTTCTGGGCCTCATTTTCTTCATTTGCAAAAGAAAGACAATATTAAAGTGAGGAGGCAACATGGTATATTAGAAAGAGCTCTATATTTGGGGTCCAAAGTCCTGGATTCTAATCCCTGGCTTTGTCACTTACTACCTGTGTGACCTTGGGTAAGATACTTAACTTCTCTGGCTCAAAGTGTCTCAGTCTTTAAAAAAAGGAAGGAGTTGGTCATTTGTAAGGTCCCTTTTTATCTAAGTATATGATCCTTAGCTGACTGTCACAAGTGCAGAGGAAGCTACTAGCTATTCCTATCTGCTATTGGGTGAAAAATATATATATGGGGGAGACTTAGAAGGTGGGTTGGAGATGGGGAAGAGGCACCTTGGAGAGAAAATAGAAGTAGGCTAGGTTTGAGAGGAGTCTGCCCCTTGAGGGCAGAACCCAGAAGTTGGAGAGAGGCTGATTTCAACTCAGTGAAAGCAAAAACTTCCTAACAAAGTTGTCCAAAATTGGAATGAGATGCCTTCAGAAGGTTAATTTTGTAAGCTTCTTGAGGGCAAGACCTGTCTTTTGCCTCTTCTGGTGTCTCCGATGCTTAGAACAGGACCTGGCACTTAGTAGGTGCTTAATAAATGTTGATCGATTGATTGATAATGGGTCCCACCCTGCCCCCCTCACCGGAGGTCAAGCAGACACTAGATGATTGAGCATCCTAGTTGACACAAGTAACTCTAGAATAATCATAGCTAGCATCTACCTCCCATTTTAAGGTTGTCACCATCCAGAGATTGACCACATGGTGAAGGTATACACACATACACACATATGTATATGCACATGTATATGTGTATATGTATATGTGCATGCATATGTATATGTATGTGTATGTGTGTATATGTATGTGTATGTATATGCGTAGGTATATGTGTATGTACATGTGTATGTATACGAATGTATGTGTATGTATATGGATATGTGTGTGTACATGTACATGTATGTGTCTATGTGTGTGTATGCGCATGTGTGTGTGCATGTGTATGTATATAATGAAGAGGCTGAACTGAGAACTCTAAGATTTCTTTCAGCTCTCTGACCCTGTCTGGCCTTCTGAGAAATACCTCTCTCAGTACTGGGCAGCTAGGTAGGGCCATGATGAGTGTTGGACTTGATGTCAGAAAGATCTGAGTTCAGATTTTGCCCTCCCCCCCACCAGATACTTACTGTAACTAGACAAGTTACTCAATCTCTCTCAGCCTCAGTTTTCTCATTTGTAAAATAGGGGTAATGATAGTATCCACCTCCTAGATAAAATGGTATATTTGCAAAATGCTCTGCAAAGCTAAAAGTGCTATATAAGCACCAGTTATTGCAATTTAGTATTGTGTATTGTGACCCCTTAACTTATAAGACAAATGTATAAAATGTAAATGTGAGCTTTAGATATGCTAATGATTGTATTCAAATGAGTGAAAAAACAACCACAGTTGTTAAGAAGTGCAAAGGGATTAGCAGCTACCTGAAAGGCCAGAAGCTGGCTGGTTTTTGTGTCCTGGGGTGTGGGATGTGAGACATGAAAATGGAACCTTATTAGGGCAACTAACTTACCGGGGTGGGAGAAATGGGAACAGGAATAAGGCTGAATTGTTCTAGCTTCTGAGTCTTCGGGGACAGCTGACCAGAGGTGAGAAAAGACTTGTCACTGACGGAAATGCATGATGGTATAATGATAATAATTAATAATAAAACAGCTAGCATTTATGTAGTGCCTTCAAGTTCGCTGTTGTTGGATTGTTTTTTCAGTTGTGTCTGACTCCTCGAGACTCCATTTGGGGTTTTCTTGGCAAAGATACCAGAGTGGTTTGTCATTTCCTTCTCCAGCTCATTTTATAGAACAGGAGACTGAGGCAAATAGGTTGTCCAGGGTCACACAGCTAATAAGTGTTTGAGCCCAGATTTGAATTCAGGAAGATGAGTCTTCCCGACTCCAAGTCTGCACTTTGTCCACTGAGACACCTAGATGCCTGCCTTAAGGCTTGTGCACAGCTTTACAAACATCTCTTTTTATGCTGATAACAACTTTGCCAGGTAGGTACCATTATCATTCCCATTTCACAGGGGAAGAAACTGAGATCAGACAGAGAATGAGTGGCTTGTCCGGGGTCACATAGCTAGTAAGTGGGAAAAGCTGTATTTGAACTCAGGTCCTCTTGACTCCAGTTCCAATGGTTTATCCACCATGCTACCCACCTGCCTGATTTCAAAATAAAATCTGAAATTTATTCCAGGAGACAGGAAGTGCTCAGGAAAGAAAGAAGCTGGTTGTGGGAGATGACAGTGTAGTTGGATGAGAAGTAGATTTGAAATCAGAAGACCTGGTTTTGAGTCCTTATTCTGCCACTACTGTGAGTCATTCAATTTCCTGAGTCTCAATGTCCTTATCTATAAAATGAGGATAACTGTATTTACCACTGGAAGAATTACATGAAAATGTTAGGGTAACTTCCATTTATGCAGGTGTGGAAGCACAGGTGGAGGTAGGGAATAAAGCTTGACGTGATTACATCAGGGCATTCGTGCCCCCTTCCCTGCCAGGCCCACATAAGGCAACAAAATAGCTCTGTGCCTTAGGTGGCTGACTGGCTCCATCTTATACAGACAGATCCCCATGAGTGGCAGTATGGCGGAGGGCACAGACCACTTAATTTGGCCACATCGTTCAGTCATGTCCAACTCTTTGTGACTCCATTTGGGGTCTTCTTGGCAAAGATACAGGAGTGGCTTGTCCTTTCCTTCTCCAGCTTATTTTTTCCTCAGATGAGGAAACTGAGGCAAACAGGGTAAAGTGACTTGCCCAGGGTCATACACAGCTAGTAAGTGTCTGAGGTCACATTTGAACTCACAAAGATGAGCCTTCCTGACTAGGGGTCTGATGCTCTAGCCACTGTGCCACCCAGCTGCCCATGTTCTAAGTCCATCTCTGACCCTTAATAGCTATGTAGCCAAGCAAAGGCAAGTCATTGACCTTTTAGAGTGACTGTAAAATAAGAATGGTGATACCTACTATACCTATGAGGCTCAGATGGGACGGCAAGCCTCAAAGCATTGTAAAAGCACCAGTTATTATTACATGCACGAGGCAGCTGTGACTAGAAGACTTGCCTTGTCATCTTACTTATGGCATGTACTAGATGTGAGATCCTTAGCAAGTTCCCCTTCTCCCCCTCCCCACCTCCCTACTCTCTTAAGACCATAAATTACAGAGGAATAGCCACCTGTACTGTCGAAGGGAATCCCCACACTGGGAGTTCCATCCACAAATACAATCATTGATCTGAGTCTTCTCCACACCCCCCCCAAAAAAAAAACCCGTTTATATGAAGATAGGGCCTTTTTGAGAAGTAAAGGAGGAAGGACTTTCAAGAAGTTCTTTCAAAAACTTCCAAGGACACAGTGTTTGAAAGAGAATTCCTTGAGTCCTGTGCTGGTGGCTACAGTTTTCTCTCTGTAGTGAATCAATCATCAATCCGCAAATAGTATTAAGAGCCTATTATGTGCCGGGCCCTGGGGACATGAAGGCGAAATGGAAACTGAACTGCGTTTTTGTTTGGGAGGTGCAGCGGGACAATTCCGTCATCCTTTGTGCCTCCTGAGCTAAGCCCCTAGACCCTGTGCTTAGCTCAACTCCCCGAAGTTATACCGCTGCGCTGCCTACATTCTTTCCCTGTAACCCCACCCCCTTGGCTTTTGACCCCTTCCCTCCCATACCCTGGGAAACCTTGGGCTAGCGATTGTTCTGGCTAGAAGAAAGGCCCAAGAGAACGGAAGCCTGATATTTCTTCCCCACCCCAGCCTCTGGGATCGACTGCTCCTAACCAGAGACCTTCCCCTCCTCCTCCCTTTCCCACTTAACACAGTACCCCTTTCTGTGGCCTCCTCTTTCCTCTTTACAATCTCATCTTTTATCGTCCTCAGCTCCACTCCCGGTCATGTTGCCCGTTTCCCCCTCCTTCCTCCCTTGCCCCCTTTCATTATCTGATCTCTCCTGTGTCTACAGGTGTCCTAAGTCCCAGGCTTCCAGGGCCTTAGGGTGTGGGCTAGCCCTTCCCCCCATCACTCACCCTCCCTGAGCTCATGTGGGGCTGCAGAGGGAGGGTGAGGGGATGGTGCTGGTGTCATGGAAAATCCCTCCAGCAGCCAAGGTCAGTGTTTGCAGACATAGCCTGGCCCTGGGCCAGGCCCAGCCTCTCTCCACCCAGCTCCTTCCAAGCCCTTTCTTTCCGCTGAGCTCAGAAAACCTCCCACTGGTCTGGGATTCACAATTTGCACTGGAGTCCTCAGGGCAATTCACTGGGTCAGCCTGCTTTGCCCAGGGAATGGTGGGAAGGGATCTAGGAATATGGAAGTCAAACTCCAAACCTGGAGGAGACCTTAGAGATAGGCTTAGCCTGCTTCATCTTACAGGGATGGAAACTGAGGCCTTTCTGGTGTTTGTCGAGGTCACCCAGGCCAAGCTGAGACAAGAACTCAGTCCAGCTTTCTTTTCAATAGACCAGCCTTGCTGTCTGCCTTTCCTGATTTCAAATAAGATTCCAGCCTCCTAACTGGCTTCTCTGGAAAATCATTCAGGCCCAGACATAGTCTGTGACTGATCAGCCCAGCTAGGTAATGTCATCTACAGCTTTATTAGCCGCGGTAGAGGCTGGTGAAGCAGTGGGCAGCTGCCTTCAATGCTCTTTAACTTTTATGCCCATCAGCACTTCTAGGCCATCAGGGGATGCCCTTTCCACTGTCTCTGGTTTTCTGGTTGAAGCTTCTTTGTGCTGTGTTTTGGGGAGTCCTAAACACTAAAAACTTAGGGGACCATTAGGTGGTACAGTGGATAGGGCACCTGCACTAGAGTCAGGAAGACCTAAGTTCAAATATGACTTCAAATACTTACTAGCTATGTGACCCTGGGTAAGTCACTTCACCCTATTTGCCTCGGTTTCCTCATCTATAAAATGACCCGGAGAAGAAAATGGCAAAACACTCCAGTATCTTTGCCAAGAAAACTCCAAATGGGGTTGTGCAGAGTCAGACTAACCGACTAACCGACAGACACTCCCCAGGGTTGGCCGCAGCAGAGGCTGCATCCAAGGGCCTTAAGGTATGGATTTGCCTTCAGGGAGACTCTATGACTTCCAGGATCGTTTTTAAAGTCTTCTTGGTATTAGCTCTTCACAATCAGGCCTTTTCCCACCTTTCCAGTCCTCTCCCCTCTGGGTATTTTAGCAGTCAGCTACAATGGCCTTCTTGCCATTCCTCAAATATGAACTTGCATATCCAGGCTCTACCTTCACCCTGTTATGTCCCTACACCTGGGATGCCCTCCCTGCTCTGTCTCTTGGCTTCCCCGGCTTCCTTCAAGATTTAGCTCAGAGAAACCTTTCCTTTTGAGATGACTTTTATCTCCTGTCTATATCCTATACGGTGCTGGTTATTTATATGTTGTGTCCTGGGTTAATAGGTGTGTTCCTAGAGGGAAGAGACAGCTTTTTGGCTTTCTTTGTAACCCCAGCTCACACACATAACCCCCCCCCCCGTAGTATATATAGTTCCGTATAGTATGTGTGTGTATATATATATATATATATATATATATAGTATATGTAGTATGTTTATATAGTATCTATAGTGTGTATAGTATCTAACGGTGTGTATATATGTATGTGTGTACGTATGTGTGTGTATGTATGTGTATGTAACTATCAATCTATATACAGATATAGACAGATAGATACATAGCTCCCTCAATAAGTGCTTGTTTGTAGACAAGGTCAAGGCTGACCTGTAAGCTAGGAGGAGGAGACAAGTAAAATTAGGAGGAAAAGAGTCCAGAGAATATGGGGGAAGAGACTGGAGGTGAGAAAGGCCCAGGGGAGGTGGTAAGAGATTCTGAGGTGCTAGAAGGGAGCCGGGGATTGGCCAGGATCCAAGAAGAGTGAAAAGGGGCTCAGAGGCTATGGGGAAGGCCCTAGAATGGGGGGTGGGGAGCAGGGTCTCAGAGAAAGAGAGTGAACAAGATGGGAGGAGGTAATGGAGAGGGGCCTGGGATCCAGAGAGGATGGAGTAGGATCCCAGAGAACTGAAAAGGGATTCAAAGGATTGAGAAGGGGCCATGGATAGGTGGGAAGACCAAAGAGAGTAGGGGGGATGAAGAGAGACTGCGCAGGGAGGGGGAAATCTGAGGCCCTGAGTGAGGTAAAGGGTGGATTTGGGAGGAAGGGGTGCGATAACTATATGAGGTTTGCTCATCTCCAGCTACCAAGCATTTATTTCTATTAGCACTGGTATTACATAGGTTTGTGGGTGTCATGATGAATAGATTCTGTAAATGCCCTGATGTCTGAGCAAGCTTTCTCCCTGCACCCAACACAGATGAAGTGGGACAGACAGCTCCAGCTCATAAGGGTTCCTTCCCTTCCAGCTTCTCCAATTCCAGGACTGCTTGTCCTGGGCACAGAAAATACCAATTAGGTCCAGACTGCAATAAAAAACAGTGGGGCAGGGTGAATTCTGCTCTCTGGGGAGCTCTGCTTGGTCACCCAGTGGGAACTCACAGTCCCAGTTGGCTAGGAGGGTGAGGGGCTGCTACAGCTGTCTGGCTGTCTGGACAGAAGGCAGGGCTGGGCATCCTGAAGGCAGCAGCCCCATTCTCCAGGAAGTCAGTCAGGCCCCCTCAGAACCAGCTTCTTTGTGAGGTCACAATCCAGAAGGAGGAAGGGGAGGGCTGACGGCAGGACCCGGGACTGAGGTTAGCACAGTTCTCTTTCATATCCCTGCAAGTGATAGGGAAGTCAGCAGCTCGCTAACAAACATTTAAGAGGGGTGCTAAACACTAGTCTTCTGCTGAAAACAGACAATGAGACCAAAGAGGAAGTTGCCTTTCAGACAGAAAAGAGTGAGGTTAATGCAGTGCTTAGAGTAGTACCTGGCCCATAGTAAGTGCTTAATAAATGCTTTTCGATTGGTTGAGTAAGATGGGTCTACATTGTTGCTCTGAAGATGCCCATGCAGCTGGGTTCCAGGGCTAGCTGGGGTTTGGGAGCAGCCTTAGCAGTCCAGTTTGGAGTGGATTTCTTGGGTCCATCCAGGGATCATCACATAGAAGACCCAACCCCCGGGCACAGCATGACTTCCCCAAATGCTTTGGTCCAGAGCTAACCCTTCTATCTTTTCCCTTTGGTTTTCATTCTCCCCAAATAGGGAGTGCTCAGGCCAGGTCCTTCCTCAGCTTCTTCCTCTATAAAATGAAGAGGTTGGATTAGAGCTTTGGATTTTGAGTCAGTGGAACTAGTTGAGGCCCTGACTCTATCTGAGTGACCTTGGGCAAATCTCTTAATCTCCTATGCCTTGGTTTCCTCATCTGTAAAATGAAGGAGATGTGGATTTAGATGGACACTGAGGCCCCTTGGAACCCTAAATCTTTAATCCTATGACCCCCACACCCTGTCTTTTTAGGCCAACTTTTAAAGTGGCTTCTGAATAGTCTTTTTAAGAAAAGTTTCATCGATATCTTTTGATTTTTAAATCATTGTTTTCAAATTCACCCAATCCTCCCCATCCCATCTCTTACCCTATTAAACCTCATCCCATGACAAAAACAGTTCAGCAAAATCAACACAGCAATGTTCTGATACAGAACATTGAATAAGGTCTGTCTAATGGCTGTGAGCTTGCAGATCCCACACCCAGTCTTTCTCCTTGCTGTCCTTTACCACATTGGATTTGGGAGCATGGATAGATTGGTGCCAAGTCTGGCCCAGGATGGGAGAGAGATCTTCTCCAAGTATCAGATGCCCAATGAGGTGGAGGGAGAGTTTCAAGGCTACTACTCTTTTTCCCACTGAATTTTTATTCTTGCTTGAATAGAGGCTAGAGGTCATGTAGTCTCTTTTCTCTTTATTCTTTTGACCTTCACAACGTTCTATTTTAATAGCAGTTGGCTCTGGACTAATGCTAAGCTGTCTGCTTGGCCCTGAACATAGTTATATGTGTACATGAGAGCTCTTCTGGTAGAGTGTAAGTTCCTTGAGGGAAATTTTATTTTTTGTGCTTGTATCTTCAGTGCCTAGTACAAAGCCTGGCACAAGTATGCACTTAATAAATGCATATTAATTGAACAGGAAGAGCTTATAAAATGTGCCTTCAATGCCCCTACCTTCCACTCACTTCCTTTAACACTGGTGGTCTATATCACGCGGTGTTATGGAAATTATGCCAAATTAGAGTCAGGGGAGCAGAGCTGGATTCCTCCCTCTGTTAGCTGTGTGACTATGTACAAGTTATCTAACCTCTCTAGACCTTAGTTCCTTATCTGTAAAATGAGTTTAACCTTTCAGCTCCAAATTTATGATATTATGATCTTAGTCTTAGCACTTATTAAGTGCCTCCTATGTGCTGGGCACTGTGCCAAGGGGATGCAAAGAGAGGCAAAAGATAGCCCCTGTCCTCAAGGAGCTCACATCCTAATGGGAGAGACAACATGGAGGTAACTAATATCTATCTGTCTATCCATCTATCTATCCATCCATCTATCCATCCATCCACCCATCTATCCATCTATCTATCCATCCATCTATCCATCCATCCACCCACCTATCCATCTATCTATCCATCTATCTAACTATCTATCCATCTATCTATCTATCTATCTATCATCTATCTATCTATCTATCTATCTATCTATCTATCTATCTATCTATCTATCTATCTATCTACCTATCTACCTGTCTATCCATCCATCCATCTATCTAAATATCCATCCATCTATCTATCCACCTTTTTATCCATCTATCAAGCATATAGATATATCTGAATATATAGAAGTAAAAATAAATATATTGCATATGTAATAAAAATATAAATACATATTGTATATAGAATATAATAAAATAATATTTGCATATATACATACATGTATATGCATATATATAGTTGTATTATTACCTGTCTTGCAATGTATAGTGATAGATAACTTGATAAATGAAACTCTTTTTAACCAAGTCAGTGTAGGAGAGTTTTTTTGGAGGGGTGGCAGTCAGAGTCCAACATTATCAACACTTAATATTCTCCGAAGTCTTGTGGAGGTTGACAATGACAGCTCTGGAGGAGGGGTAGTGGTCACAGATACAGGCCTCTTGTGGAGGCTGAGGCCAAGGCTTTTCTGGAAGGAAGGCTATATTTTGGGGGACTCACAGGTTGGTCAGCCTGGGAGCAGGTTGTTCTCTGGGGGAGTCCAACTCTTTTCCCTGGAAATAGGGAATGAGGGAGAAACTGTGGGGAAAGAGAGTTGTCTGTAGCCCCACCTGTGTAGGAAGAGATGAATTCAGGGTAGCCTTGGGGCTGGAGTCTTCTTGGAGCTTTAGCTCCCCAAAGGAGCACAGTGTGGGAGCGTGACTATAGGAAGAGGGAACCCCAGATATGAAAAGAGGGATCCTTTCTCTTCTCCAGGTCATCTTTGTTTCCTGCTCTTCATTCCTTCTTTGTTCTCTCATCCCCTCCATGGCCTCACCTCCCTGCATTGCCTTGTCCCTAATCCCTCTGCTCTTCCCCCCATCCTCTTCCCTCTTCACCCCTTCACCCTCTTTCCATTGCCTCATCTTCTTTATTCCCTCACCAACAGATGCAAAGCCATATCTGCTCATTGCCTCACCTCTTATCTTCTTTACCCCTCGTCCCCTCATTCTTTGATGCCCTCATTCCCTCCTGCTTTCTATCTCCCCCAACCCCGCATTACCTTAACTCCCCGTGCTCCCTCATCCCCTCTCTCCCCAGCCTGCTAACAGTATCAAGCTCCCTAGTACTGGTGAAGTTCCTTTGCTTGTTCGTCTCCTCTGTCTCTCCCTTTCAGTCATGGGCAGTGGCCCAGACAGCTCTGCGTTGGCAGGGATTTCGGGAGCAGATGCCAGGAGATGTGAATGGAGGCTTTTCTTGTGATCGGTGCCCTCCCCAGGACCCAGGAGCTCAGATGGTGTTGGCTGGCACTGTGCCTAGGATGAAAGAAACTCTAGGCAACAGGGATTCAAGCTTAGAGGCATCTGCCAGGACCTTCTCTCCCTCTGTGCCAGGACTAAAGGTTTGGTCCTCTTGCTCCTAACACACTGCACTCGAGCACACACACACACACACACACACACACACACACACACACACACACACACACACTTGGCACAGCTACTTCTAAGTTCTAGGGCAGGGAGTACACAGAGACCAGATGGATGAGGGATCATCCTCAAGTTAGACTGCTGCTTTTTGGACATCTCAAGCCATACATCCTGTAGGTATTTCAGCTTCAACATATCCTAAACAACCCACTCTCTTTTCTCCAAAGCCATTCCCTCTTCTATTACTGTCAAGGGTACCACCATCATTCTGGTCGTCTAGGCTTGAGAACTAAATCATCCTCAATGCCATACTCTCACTCAATCCACACATCCAATCTGTCGCCAAATTTTGTTGTTTCTACCTTTACTTAATCCTTCATATACCCCCTTAACTCTGTTTACACAGCTACTATCCTACTTTAGGCCTTAATCATCTCTTGACTGGATTGTTGTATCAGACTTCTAAATGGGCTCTCTTCCTCAACTCTCTCCTGCTCCAGTCCATCCTCCATTCAGTTACCAAATTGACTTTTCTAAATCAAAGGTCTGAACATGTCACACTGGCCCTCTCCTCCCTCAAGAAATTCCAGTGGCTCCCTACTACCTCCAAGATCAAATACAAAATCCTCTGCCATTTAAAGCTGGTCCCTCCCTCTCTTTCCAGGCTTTTGACATTACTCTCCTCCATATAGTCTTTGATTCAGCTCCATTGCCTCCTTTCTGTTCCTGTAACACAATATCTCAGTACTATATCTTCCACCTTTATGCTTTCCCACTACCTGTCCCTTGTGCCTGGAATGCTCTGTCCCCCCGACCCACCTAATTCCTCATTCCCTTTGTAGCTTCATTCAAGATTCAGTTTAAATTCTCCCTTCTGCAGGAGGCCTTTCCATGTCCTCTTATGTTACAAATGCCTTTTCTTTTGAAACTACTTTCCATTTACCCTGTATAGAGCTTTCAGGGAGAGAGTTCTTTACACATTTTCCCCTATTTGAATGTAAGTTCCTCTATGCCCAAAGGGCTATAAAACTGTGCATACCCTTTGACCCAGTAAAATCACTTCTAAGTCTGTATCCCAAAGAAATCATAAAAATGGGAAAATGACTCACATGGACAAAAATATTTATAGTAGCTCCTTTTGTGGTGGCAAAGAATTGGAAACTGAGGGGATGCCCATCCATTGTGGAATGGCTGAACAAGTTATGGTATATGAATGTAATGGAATACTCTTGTGCTATAAGAAATGAGGAGCAGATACACTTCATAATAACCTGGAAAGACTTATATGAAATGATGCTGAGTGAAAAGAGCAGAAGTAGAAGAACTTTGTACACAGTAGCAGTCACATTGTATGATGACTGACTTTGATAGACTTAGCCCTTCTCAGCAATGCAAGGACCTAAGACAACTCCAAAATACTCATGATGGAAAATGCCATCCACATTCAGAAAAAGAACTTTGGAGTCTGAATGAAGATGGAAGCATACTATTTGCTCTCCTTTTCTTTTGTTGTTTTGTTTTTCAGTTCTTTCTCTTGGTTCCTCCCATTAGTTCTGATTCTTCTTTACATCATGACTAATGCAAAAATATGTTTAATATGAATGTGTAAGTAGAGCCTATATGCTGTCTTGGGGAGGGGGGAGGACAGGGAGGGGAAAAATTTTAAACTCAAAATGTTGTGGAAGTGAATGTTGAAAACTAAAAATAAATGAATTAATTATTTAAAAAAAGAATGTGAGTACCTTGCAGATAGGGACAGGTTTTCATTTGTTTGTGCCTTTCTTTGTATCTCTAGCATTTAGCCCAGTGACTGGCACGTAATAAGTACTAGATTAAAGCTTTTTGACTGACTAATACATCAAAGAATCTAGAAAACCCTGAAGAGCAACCCCTTCCTATCCCTCCTTCCACTCCAAGCTCCCCCAAGAGGCAGTGCCCTTTACATAGCCCAGAGGCTAGGGACTATGGGCTCACCAAGTTAACCCAAGGCCATGGTGTTCTGGAATCCAAATCACAGGAACAGAGATGATATTGAATGGAACCTTGAGGAGTCATCTAATAACTTCCCCACCAGCTGGCTGGGATGTGAGACTGTGTCTAAATTATAGCAGTCAGAAAAAAATTTGGATTTTGAAGAATTTGTAACGTATAGAGGAAAGAGAGATGAATTTAGTACTTGAGACCTGGGTGACCTTGGGTAGATTGCTAAATTCTTTGACCTTAGCTTCTCCATGATCTTCATCTGTGAAATGAGTTGGATTAGGTGACCTCTGGGGTTCCTTTCAGCTCTAAGTCTACAATCTTGTGATAAGAACTCTTAGAGTTCAAAGATTTTCCGTAACTTGTCTTGGCACATAGTAGGTACTTAATATTTGTTTATTGACTAACTGAATCTCACTATTAGGAAACTTCCTCTGATGTAAATTAAAATCCTTGGCTTAAATCCTTTCTGTTCTCTTCTCAGTTGAGGTGGAAATTGGCTTGTCAACAGCCTCTGTAGAACAACTCAACCCTTCATAAATATAAAGACCAAGACTTTTGTCTCTTGTCAGATCCCATAGTATAATGAAAAAGAGTTAGCTGATGTGGGATTCAAATCTTTAGGCACTTGCTATCTGTGGGCCTTGGACAAATTTATGTCTTAGATCCTCAGTTTCTTTATTTGTATTATAGAGATGGTAATACTGTACTACCTGCCTCACAGAATAGTTGCAACCAAAATTCTCAGAATCAGAGGACCTGAGTTCAAAATCCACCTCTGTGGTTTACTACCTACATGACCTTGGGCAAGTCCCTTGAATGCCAGGCCTCAGTTTGTTCATCTGTAATAAGGAGATTGGACTAGATGTCCTTCAAGGTCCCTTCCAGCCTTATATCTGGCTCATGGAAAAATAAGTTGCCATTATATAAGCTTAGGTCTTAATTTCCAGCCTTTTAATTACCTCTGTGACCCTGAACTATGCATCCAAATTCTTTGCACCACTATTTGGAGCTCAGAATTTAACCCTGGATTCATCCACCACTGGATGTATTGGGAGAATGATGTCATGATTCCTATTTTATTCTATACAGCACTCCCAAACCTTTTACTGTGCTGACTTTTTACATAATCAAACAATTCTGGTAACACCACTGCCAACTCTTGGACTGATTTCAGTCAGTCAATCAAGCATTTATTGATTTGTTCATCACCTAGTACATTTCCTGGCGCATAGTAGGTATAGATGCTTGTTGATTGCCTGATTAAGCATCTTCCACTTCCCTGGAGTTGAGCTGGGTACTGAGGGGAAACACTATGTATATATAAGTGAATACAAAATATTTAAAAGTGACTGCAATTAATGGGAAGCTCTGGCAGCTGAGGAGATCAGGAAAGTTCTCTTGCAGTAATCAGAGAGTATTTGGACTGAGATTTAAAGGAAATTAGGGATACTAAGAGGCAGAGGCGAGGAAGGGGTGCATTCCAGGCTTGGGCACAACTAAAGATGCAGAGATTGAAGATAGAATGTCACTTATGAGGAAGAGCCAGGAGGCCAGTCTGGCTGGGGCTTAGAAGGTGTGAATGGGAGTAATGTGTAAGAAGCCTGGATAGGTAGGCTAGGGCCAAATTGTGAAGAGCTTGCTTTAAAATGCCAAACACAGGAGTTAGTATTAGATCCTGGAGATAATAGGGAGCCACTGGAGATTTTGAGCAGGAGAGTGTCCAGTCAGACGTGCTTTTAGGAATAACCCTTTGACAGCTGTGTAGAAGATGAATTGGATAAAGGAGAGACTGAAGGCAGAGAGAGGAATTAGTAAGAGATTGCAAGAGTTCAGGCAAGGGGCGAGGAGGGCCTGATGATGCTGGTAGCTGGCTAATGATGTGACTGATGTTGTGGAGGTAAAACTGACAGGACCTGGAAACTGATTGGATATGAGGGAGAGGGAAGAGTCAAGGATGACGCATGGTTGAAACATGGTGGGTTTGTATTCTAGTTCCTGTGATGAAAGAGACTGACCCTCTGGCTAAAGTCCACATCAGCTGGAAGAAGCAAATTGTATTTGATTTCAAATGCTGGTTACCAGCTCCATTTGCCTTGGCCTCCAAGTCCAACTTATGAAGCAGAGACAGGGAGGTGAAAAACCATTATTCTGTGCCTCAGTTGTGGTCCATGACTAGTCAAGTAGAGACTGAGAGTCTAAAGAAACCCTGGGGGCAGAGGGGTGTGCACCAGAAAGAGCTTAGCCCATCTGGAAGCCTTAGTAGGATGGCCTACAAGGCACAGCTGGAAATGGGAAGAAGAAATGGGGGAACTGGGTAGTGTGTGTGGTTTGTCCTTCGTTCTTGAAAAGGACCATGACCTCAGGGAGATGATGACATGATTTGCAAATGACTTTGATTTCAGTGAGGGAGGGCTGTGCAAGGTTACCAGTCTCACTTTCTCCTCCAGAGCCATCTAGTCCAGTGGCCTGATATTCACCAGGATGACTGAAGATGGCCTAGGATGGATTGGGAGACCCTGGCCTTTTCAAGCGAAGGTCTTTTCAGGTTCTCACTTTGAGTGAGGCAACACCCATTCAGTGAATAGGCCTCTTTAAGAAGTGAGTCAAGGGATGGCTACTCCATAACAATGATAGCTAACATATAATACTTTAAGCTTTACAAAGCTCTTTATTATCTCATTTTGGCCTCACAACAATTCTGTGAAGTAGTGGCTATTATTAATCCCATTTTATAGATGATGAAAATGAGGTTGAGGGAGGTTACATGACTTGCTGGGGGAGGGGGGTAGGTCACACAACTGGCATGTCTGAGTCAGTGGCAAGGGCCTGATGGGCTGAAGTATCAGCCCAAATGAAATATCTTTTGTCCTTATACTACGTATAGTTGGAACATATGGAAAGGAACTATTTAATTCATCATTGAGAAACAGTGGGATACTTAAATTATATTTTCCCCATCCATGAAGAGGGACAATTTAACTTGTCACCAATGAGAAATGATAGGATGCTTAAATTATATATTTTCTCTCCATAGTCTATTTAATAGATTTTTAATAATGGGAAAGACATCTGGGATGGGTCATAACTGAAGAATTCCTACTCTGATCTCCATACGAAATATCTTTTAAAATGCAAATTACATGTTACTAATTTCTTAAATCAACATAATTAGTTTCCACAAAGAAATATCAGCTTTTGGGGGAGGAATCTGGACCTGTGATTTCATTGCTGTAGGGAAAGATTGCTAAAGAAATTCCTTCTACTAATGCAGAGCAATCCCTTCCCAGCAACCTACAGCCTTAAAGAGTAGATCTAAGCTACGAAGAGGCTGAGCGACTGGGCCAGGGCTAGTTCCTATTCCTGAGTGACCCGGCCAGACTCACCCTACCAGTATTTGTCTCAAACTCACATTTTCCAGTCTCCAAGACTCTCTTAAAATCACACTGCCTCTTTTATAGCTAGCTAAAAGCTAGAGCCAATAAAAGTTAAATAAAGGGTTGTTAAGTCAGGTAATGTTATGGATGAAATGTATCTTGTTCTAAGCTAAGAATTTCCACTAATTCCTAATGAACTTTTATTAAACACATGCCAGGCTTTGAGATATAAAAACAAACTACCTACCCTCAAGGTGCTTCCATTCTACAAGAGCCTTTACAGAACAGTAAATGCAAAGTAATTTGCAGAATTGAAGAGCATGGGCAATTCTGGGGAATTGGGAAAGGTTTCCCTGAGGAGGAGGCACCTGATCTGAGGTTCAGGAGGAAGAAGAAGAAGAAGAAGAACAAGAAGAAGAAGAAGAAGGAGGAGGAGGAGAAGAAGGAGAAGAAGGAGAAGAAGAAGAAGAAGAAGAAGAAGAAGAAGAAGAAGAAGAAGAAGAAGAAGAAGAAGAAGAAGAAGAAGAAGAAGAAGAAGAAGAAGAAGGAGAAGGAGAAGAAGAAGAATAAGGAGAAGGAGAAAGAGAAGGAGAAGGAGAAGGAGAAGGAGGAGAAGAAGGAGAAGAAGGAGAAGAAGGAGAAGAAGGAGGAGGAGGAGGAGGAGAAGAAGAAGAAGAAGAACAAGAATTACTACTACTATTACTACAACAAATGCTTACTAGACCAGACTAGTTCCTATTCCTAAGCTCTGCTTCTCTGGACTCTGCCACCATGTCTCAGATACTTTCTCACTCTTTAATTTCCCTCCAACCCTGTAGCACCTTCTCCCATTGGTAAATTCCTCCCAGGGTCTTCCTTTTTTAGGAGGGATCCAGGTGAGCCTTCTTTCATTCCTCTCTCATTCCACTTCTGACTCTCTAGGCTTTTAAAAAATAAATTAATTAATTTTTAGTTTTAATTTACGACATTCAGTTCCTCAAGTTTTTGAGTTTCAAATTTTCTCCCTCTTCTTCTCCTCCCCTCTCCCCACCCAAGATGTCATGCAATCCGATATAGGTTCTACATATACCTTCACACTAAACATATTTTCACAATAGTTAAGTTCTGAAGAAGAACCATAACCAATGGAATGAACCATGAAAAAGAAGAAATAAAACAGGAACAAAAACAAAAACAAACAAACGATCTGTATTGAGACTCCATAGTTATTTCTCTGGATGTGAATCGCTTTTTCCATCACAAGTCTTTTGGAGTTGTCTTAGAACCTTGCATTGCTGAGGAAAGCCAAGTCTATCAAAGTTAGTCATCAGAGATACCGTGTGTCTGTAATCGTGTTTAATGTTCTCCTGGTTCTGCTCCCCTCACTCAGCCTCAGGTCATATAAGTCTTTCCACGTTATTATGAAGTCCATATCTTCCCCATTTCTTATAGCACAATAGTATTCCATTACATTCATATACCACAACTTGTTTAACCATTCCCCAGTTGATGGGCATCCCCTTGATTACCAATTCTTTGCCACCACAAAAAGAGCTGCTATAAATATTTTTGAACATATGGGCCCTTTCCTCACTTGTATGTTTTCTTTGGGATATAGCCCTAGAAGTGGTATTGCTGGATCAAAGGATATGCACATTTTTATAGCCCTTTGAGCAACGTTCCAAACTTGTACACTAATGCATTATTGGTGGAGTTGTGGACTCTCTAGACTTTGACACCATGTCCCAACATGGGTGCCTTCACTTTCCTCCACTCCTTCCACATCCCCTCCTTATCCTTCCCATCCCTTCCAGGAATAGCGAAGTTCCCTCTCATCTTCAGTCAATCCTATCTAGGAACTCTCACTGATGTCCAAATATGTGCTCAGATCTATCCCATCTTTTTTTAAGAAGTTCACTTGACCCAGCTACTCCTTAAGCTATTATAGCCCCATCTTTCCCCTTGCTTTTACTTTCAAACTCCTAGAAAGATGCCTCCATTTCCTAAGCACGTATTTCCTTCTCAACCCCTTGTAATGTGGCTTCTCACCCCATCACCATATTGAAACTCTTTTCATCAAATTTGCCATCCACTATAACCCTTAAACCAGTTTTTAAAATATATAACTATAAATTGCCAGTGTATCCCAAATTTGCATTTGGGAAATTTGGTTTCGTGGCACTGGACCTTCTTAAATTTACTGGACCTCTCTCTAGCCATACTTTTTTTCATCAGCTAGAAATTTCTCTGCATCTTTGCCCCAATTCCTTTCCAAAATTAACCTTTCTTCTCCCATCTTATTCCTTTTCCATGTCTTCTGGGATCTTAGTCCATGTTCTTTATTTCTTAAATATTCCATCTCTTTCCCTCTGCTAGATCCATTCACTCTGTTTAGACCCTGCTGCCCCTTGGGTTGCCAATCCTATTTTTTCCCCTTCTCCAGGGGTATGGTTTCAGCATCTGATATAATGGATCACTCATAGCCTGAGGCTTCAAACAGGCCTTTTACTAAAATTATATCCCAATGCCCTCAGATAGAAGCATTTTCCAAAATTGTTAAAAAGAAGTCTGGGAAGAAAAACAAAGAAACAAATAAAAGCCATTGGTAAGGAGATTAAAAACAGTAGGCTGTGAGGTTCCCTGAGACAGCTGAAGTTTCCTGACCAAATTTCTAAAAACTGCCTTTATAACTCTCCTTGTCCAAAGGATCCATAGTTGAGTTCCACATCAATGTACCTGGGGACAAAGATAATCTAAACTGCACAATTTCTTTGTGTTAAACAGTCCCAGCCAGTGTTGTGGAAGTATGTGTGTTGGGAATTTGGGAGTGGGTTGATTTATACCTCCTCTGTTCTGTCAGTATCCTTACCCACAATACCTTCCTTGCCCTGCTAAGCTTCTGTCGCTTAAATGTGATCCCATCACTTTAGTAGGAGGTAAATATCTTGCAAACATGGACTGTATCATATTTGTATTTACAGAGCATGGGTGGGGATTGGCCTATGTGGCTGATCACTGAAGCATGCATGGATATTTCCTACCTGATTCTAGTGATGCAGGATTCTTCTGAGCTGGTCACTAGAGCTGAGTGGAGGAGGGGTGGCAGGCCTGTCTCCCACTCTTCCATGGCAGCTACGAGTTCAGGGCCACCTCTGTCTCTTTATGTTCACTCTATCTTCAGCTTAGGTGAATGACTATTTTGAGATGGAAATGTACAGGCAACCTTGGAAGTTCTGGAGATCTAGAGTTCCCATCAGAGGTGCCATGGGCAGTCAGAGATGAATACTGATAGTAACTATAGCCACTGGAACAGCAAATGAAATACTTGGTATTCACTTGTATTTTACAACTTTGTATTTATGCTGTATGTGTTTTTATGCGTATTTGTTTCTCATTATGGGGGAAGGGAATAAGCATATAGTGCCTACTATGTGCCAGGCAGTGGGTAAGCACTTTTTACAAATATTATCTCATTCAATCCTCATAGCAACCCCAGGAAAAAGGTGCTATTATTATCCCTATTTAGCAACCGAAGAAACTAAGGCAAACAGAAGTTAAATGAATTGCTGTCATATGGCAATTAGTCAATCAATAACATTTACAAAGTGCCTACTATGTGCCAAAGTAATATGCTAAGCTCTGGGGAATACAGAAAGAAACAAAAGACAGTCCCTGCCCTCGGGGAGTTTACAATCAAATAGAGGAGTATACAATCTTAAGTGTCTGAGGCTGAATTTTAATTTAGGACTTCTGGAGTTCAGGACCTCAGGACTCCTGGCCCAGCACTCCAACCAGTGTGCCACCAGCAGCCACCATTCATCAGAATGTAAGCTCACTGGGTCAAGTAAGGATTGTTTTATTCTTTGTACTCATATCTCTACCTAGCACAGTGCCTGGCACATAGTAGGTGCTTGATAAGTACTTTTTGATGGTGAATTGATCACCCCACTCATGCTTTTTCCCTTTGCAGTCTGGCTTCCATTTTTACCACTTTACTAAATCTGCCCCTCCAGTGGCACCAATCACCTCTTTACCTCTGAATCCATTGCTATTTTTTTAAAAAAAATCTTTTTATCTTCCTTGATCTTTCTGTAGCTTTTAAAGCTATTGACCCATTCTTCCCTTTTGAAAGCACTCCTCCCATGGCTTCTGTGTTTGCTCTCCTGGCTCACCTACTTCTTTAGCCACTTACTTTTTCCTTTACTCATTCACTTTCTTTCTCCTTCCTTCTCAATGTCAGCATACTCCATGGAACATTTCTTGGCTCTATTCTCTTCTTGACTGACACTCTCTCCTTGGAAATCTCAAACATTTTCACAGTTTCTTCATTATTGCCTTTATGCAGATGACATCCAAATCTACACCTCCAACCTAAATGCTTCCTGAACTGTAGTCTGCATCTCCAGCTGCCTGCTAGACATCTCCACTTGGGTGTCCCACTGTCTCTTCACATGCAACATGCTTAAACTGAATTAGTTATTTTCTCTTTGTAGTGGGGGCATAAGGGCAGTGCCCTTGATTACTTCCATTATAACCTCAGAATCAACCCTCTTGTCCATGTCCCAGGCTCACTGTCTGGAGTTGGCAAGCTTACATCACCACCACTTCCTTCCCTTGGCCCCCACCATGAGATCTCAAGGAGATTCATGAAGGCCACTGCAGTTCAAAAAAGACTCATAGTTGATGGAGGCTTGGAAGCCTAGGACCAGCTAATCCTCAGTCAGGTTTAAACATCACATGTGCCCATCAAGACTTCAAATTTGACAAATTAAACCCATGCCTATTATCTTGCTCAACAGTTCATCTTTCTTCTGGAACAAAAGTCATAAACCCTGAAATATGTACCTTGACCCTTGTTAGATTCCTTCTTAGACCTTGTGTTAAATTCCTGGTTTTGACCTTGATTTCATTTTTGCACCACCTCCCACCTCTGGCTTTTTCCAGTTTGTTTCTTGTTTGCTTGGCTCCTGGTATAAGTTTATGTTTATTTTTAAAAGTCACTTTTATTGATGTATTTTGTTTTTATATCTCAATCACTTCTGGATTGGGCCCTCTCTTCTCATCCTCTGTTCTTTCCCTTGTAACAAAGAAAAAAGTTAAGAAAAACCAACCAATTGACTGCAATCATGACCATGCTTGGCAGCATATTCAATATTCCACACTCATGGTCCCCTACCTCTCCATCAAAAAAGGGGAGGGGGGAAGATGCACTCCGACATCACTTCTCCAGGGCCAGGATTGATCATTAAGATTCTGGCATTGGCTTCTTGCACTACACTCATGACTTTATCGGCGTTGGAACATTCTTTAATAACCTTCCTTCCCAATTCATGGAGGGGAGGATATAATCAACGACTCATATTTCTATAGCACTTCCTAACTTCTAGTAACTGGAGTTATCCAAGTGGTATGTGCTGCCTCTGGAGGGGATGGGTTCCTCACTGGGGGTCTTCATGCAAGGACTGAATAGGCGCTTTTTGGGTGAATTATGGGGGGTGGGGATCCTTGCATAGCAATGGGTTGGATGAGATGCATCTGAGGTCCTTCTCAGGCCTAGATCTATGATTCTATGATTCCATTATCTCTCACTACCTTTTCCCTTCCATTCCCACTATCACCACCCTAGTTCAGCCCCATCACCTAGAGTGATACCACCCAGAGTATAACAGTTCTCTTCTAAATGATCTCCCTATCTCTGATCTTTCCTACTCTAATTTATCTTTCAACCATTTTATACAAAACAAGCTAGGTAGCCCCCAATAAACACAGATTCAGCTAATAAAGGTTTCCCCAAATTCCTTAGTTTGGCATTCAAAGAAGATTTCAGCAGAGGGAGCCAGGGTGGGGAGAGGAGAAGAACATTACAGGAAAGCCAAGACCACCTAGGCCCATGACAGGATATTCGTTTACCTGCTTTCCCCATATCCCTACATGTAAGAATCCATTCAATAATTCCTGCCCCCCATCCCCTGTAGCCTGGCATTTAGCCTTTCCTTGAACAGGTCCAGGGATAAGGACCTTACTACACTACAAGGAAGCCAATATTGTTGTTGTTGTTCAGTTGTTTCAGTCGTGCCCAACTCCCCATGACCCTATTTGGGGTTTTCTTGGCAGAGATACCAGGCAGCTTTAATTGTTAGAATGGTCTTCCTTAAACTGACACAAAATTTGTCTCCCTGTAACTCCCACCCATTGGTCCTAATTTTGGCTCTAGAAAAAGTCTAATCCTTCTTCCCCATGACAACCCTTCACATATTTAAAGACACCCACCATATCACCCCTAAACATTCTCTTCTTCAGGCTAATCTCCTCTAGTTCCTCCAACTGGTCCTCCTTTGACATGGTTTCCAGACTCATCACCATTCCAGGTGCAGTCTTCTGGATACATTCCACCTTTTTAATGTCCTTAAAAGTGAAGTGTTCAGGACTAGACAAGACTCAAGATGTAGTCTGACTAGCATAGAACCCCCTGGGACAATTCCTTTCCTTGTTTCCCATTCTGTGCTTCTATCAATGAAGTCCAGTAACTCCCAGGTAGGTGGGATGGTGGAATGAAAGGAGCCAGAGGCCTGGTTTCAAATCCCGACTCTGTTACTATCCCTGCAATTTTGAGAGTGATCACTTATTCTCTCTAGGTCTTAGTTTTCTCATCTTCAAAGTGAAAGAGGCCATGTTTAAGGGCCCTTTCAGCTCTAAATCTACCACACAATGAATCTGAGAGTCCTCTTGTTTCATATCAAATTAAATTTCCATAGGATAGCTCTAGCTCTGCCATTAACTCATCATGTGATCTTTGAGCACTGGACTTAGAGTCAAGAGAACTGGGTTCTAGCTCTAGTTCTGACACTTCTGATTATGTGACCATGGGTATGTTACTTAATCTCTCTAAACCATTTGTAAAAGGGAATGTGGTATGGGAAGGTAGGATGTATTAATAAACCACCTGCCTCACTGGATCATTGTGAAAAAAAACCCCACTATTTTATAAACTTTAAAGTATTATATACATACCAGTTATTATTTGAGGTAAACCCTTTTCTCTTTTTTGGGCCTCAGTTTCCAAATCTGTAAAATGAGGGTGTTTAGAACAAAATGGCTAATCTCCAACTCTTCTAACTCTAAAGTTGGATCCTGTGACTGTCACCAAAATGTTTGAAGGGAGGGAGGTTAGAGTTAAGGTCAAGCAGTGTGTGACTGTAGCTAATTCTAGGGGTGGGTATAGGGGTAGAGTAGTATTTTAAATTGAGAAAATGCCAATGTGGCAAAATCCAGGAGCAGGAGGAGAAAAGCATGGTGGGAGAGCATTTGGTTGAAGTTTAATAGAGGCAGAAACAGAAGTATATTGTTCTAATATACTACAGACCACCTGGGCAGAAAGAAGAAAGAGATGAGGAATTTAGAAAACACCGTCACAAGCCTGGCACTGAGAAGTGATTGAATAGTGATGGAAAGAAACTCCAAAGATCTGGACATCTTCTGGAACCAATGAGGGGAACTGCTAATCTGAACCTGATTCTAAATAATAATAAGGAACTGATTCCTGATTTTAAAATAACGAGAACTTGGGTCAGGGGAAGGGGGAAGAAAGAGATTATTTCACTTTATAGAAAGAGAAAAACCAGTCATCATCTGACATACAGTCTATTTATCATTGGATCGCATCAAAAGGAGGTTAGCCAGTGAGGTCCTTGAGATCATGCCATATGAGGAAAAGTGAGAGAACCGGGGATGTTTAGCTTGGAGAACAGAAGCGGGGCAGGGAGATGATATTTGTCCTCAAGTATTTGAAAGGCTTTCAGTCAAAAGAGGGATTATGCTTGTTTTCCTTGGCCCCAAGGGCAGATCTAAGAGTGATGGATGGGTGGATGCTGCAAAAAGGTATTAAGCCTGATGATAGGAAAACTTCCTAACAATGAGAGCCATCCCAAAGTGGAAGAGGCTGCTTCAGAAGAAAGTGAAGTTTTCCCTTGCTAAAGGTCCCCAGACCAAGGTGAGAGGACCACTTATCAGAGATGTTGCAGAGGGGATTCTTGTCCTGGTATGGATTGGACAAGGGACCGTAAGGTCACTTCCAACTCTGAGATTGTGTCATTGTCCCCTCTATTCTCCAGGAACAACTGACAGGGGGGCAACATGGGACAATGGAGAGAGCACTGACTTGGGATTCAGAGGACCTGGGTTCAAATCCTGCCACTGTTATCTATGTGGCCATGGAAACAACATTTAACTCAGTTTGCTGAAGCTAATCTGTACAATTAAGGGGCTGGACTAGATGAACTCTGAGATCTCTTCCAGTTCTAATTATGATCCTAATTCCAAAATGTGGACAAAATTTTCCCTAAACTCTGTAGATATGGAAAGCAGGGGTCCCAATGTGAAAAAGAGAGATTGTAAGCCAAGGGTAGGACTCTGTTCCCAGGCATTTTCTTCTAGTCTTTCAGAGTAAGAGAAAGGACTGGGATGTTACCAGAAGTGAGGACCCCAGGGACAGGACCTTCTTCTACCATTGTCATGACCTTTGTGCCTTATGCCAAGATGCCAACTTTGGTAATTTCCCTGGATGTTAGCCTGATGCTACCAAGTAGACTACAGGTGGGTCAGACTGAAAGAAAATGGAAAATGAGGGAGACAGTGACACCTTGAAGGTTTGAAGGTGAAGGAAGGATGACTGGGAAGATACTGAGTGTGGTACAGTGGAATCAGGGACCTGGGTTCGAATCTCAGCTTTGCCATTCACCACCTGAACAAACTTGGGCAAATCACAAACTCTGTGGACCATAGTTCCTCATCTGTGAAATGGGTGGGATGGTAGTGACTAGCCTTTTAAGCTCCCTTTCAGTTCTAAATCTATGAACCTATGATCTTTAACTTAAAGCAGAGAACCTTCGTGGATGCCAAGCCTGGGGATACGTGTATGTGGGTTCCATGAGCTTGGTAAGAGAATGATGGATGTGTGTGTCCCTCACTGGTCCCCAATTCCTTTCCTAGAGTCTTCTATGGGCTAGCCCTAAGATGTTGGGGGCAAGAGCATGGAAGATGGAAGAGAAGAAAAGGAGATCCCTTGAACTTACCCTTTTTTATTAGTCCAAATTGGATCTGGCACCTGTAAAGGGCAACCACGTGGCACTTTCACTTTAAAAATAAACCAGAGGAATAGGAGGCAGCTTAAAAATAAAGCAGCGGCTGAAGAAGTTGGGGGTGGGTATGTGTGAGGAGTTAATTACCATTGCAAACCCTTTGTCAGCATCCTGGGGGCGGGGGAAGGTTAGACTCTCTCTAGTTTCCCAGAGATATGGCACCTCCTCTCATTCAGCTACCAGGTGACCTAGGTAACAAGAGGGAGAGCCGTAAAGCTACTGTGGCAAGGCTGGGGAAAATGAGAGGTAGAGATGACATTCGGTAGGAGGGCTGGTGAGGAAGTCCCAGGTTAAAGGTCACCTCCAAATGACACAGGACCTGTGACACAGGCCAAGGAAGGACTGGTTGGTGCAATAAACTTCAACACTAATCAAATGAACTGAGCTGGATGGATATTGCTCATCCCTGTGGATAGTCTTTGCTTACTGACTCCTCTTTCCCTTGTAGTAAAGCTTAGCCTGGCGCCACTGTGTGTATTGGGTCGTGTGCACAAAGGGAGTGTGTGTGTGTGTGTGTGTGTGTGTGTGTGTGTGCGTGTGTGCGCTTGTGCTTAGGTAGGAAGTGCGAATGGGTTTCAGGCAGATTAACCATAGAGGATGAAGGCTGAGAAGCCAGGATCTCAAGAATACAGCCCTAGAAGGGTAAAAAACTCTTTCTTTGTAATAACTCACATGGAGGCAGTACCTTAAGGTTTCAAAGCACTTTTCTTGAAGCAGCCTCAGTGAGGTAAGTAGTGTATGTGTTAATTTCCACATTTCATAGATGAGGGAAATGAAACACCCAGAGGTTAAATATGTGACTTGTTCAAAATTACACAGGTAGTAAGTAGCAGAATGAATATTTGAACTCAGGACTTAGCTCCAAATTCAGCAGTTTTTATTGCACTGTACTGCCTCTTGAGTTAAGCTTAATTTATAACTATCAAGATTAGAGTTACCTAGTCTGAGCCAGTGAGGCGGGTAGAGAGTGCTAAACCTAGAGTCAGGAAGACCTGAGTTCAGATCCTGCCTTTGATATTTACTAGCTGTGTGACCCTGGGCAAATCACTTAATCTTTCTAAACTCAGTTTCCTCATCTGTAAAATAGGGATAATTCCTTTCTTGTGATGATCAAATGAAGCAATATTTGCAAAGCATTTTGCAAGCCATGTAAATTCCAGATAGTCATCTAATCAGGCATCAAGCAACTCCTTTCGGGAGTGCCCTGAGTAATGTCTATATCTATGACAGTTATATCCACCTTTATATCTACATGACAGTTACATCTATCTTCCTTTTAAACTTTCCAAAGCTTGTGTTGGGTAGAAAGACAGGTAGAAGGGGAAAGCTTCAAGAAGGAAGGGAGGAAAGAAGGAAGGAATGGAGGAAAGAATGAAGCAAGGAAGAAAGGAAGGAAAGGAAAGGAAAGGAAAGGAAAGGAAAGGAAAGGAAAGGAAAGGAAAGAAAAGGAAAGGAAAGGAAAGGAAAGGAAAGGAAAGGAAAGGAAGAAGGGAGGGAGGTAGGAGGGAAAGAACAAAGGAAGGGAAGGAAGGAAAGGAAAGAAGGAGAAAGGGAGATAAATAGGGAAGGAAAGGAGCAAGCATTTTTCAAGCTTCTACTATGTGCCCTGCACTGTGCTAAGGATTTTTACAAAGGAAGGTATGGGTGATGGAGCTAGAGGCATGTAGATAATGAGGTGGGTTTGGGGTAGAGGAAGCTAGAAACTAAGGCACAACAGGTCATCAAACATAGACTAGTCTAGGCTTTCATCCAGGAAGAGTGGGAGTAGCTGGGATCTTGCCCCTCCTCGGAATGGATCAGGCTGGGGAATCCAGCATTCATCACAAGGAGAATCTTAGGATCATAGAATTTCAAGTGTGGGAGGGCTATTTAGCTCAATCTGTACCTGAACAAGAATCCCATCTATGGCATGCATAAGTGGCCATCCACCCCTTATTCGAAGGCAGCTCGGTGTTACAGTGAAGAGAGGAGTCAGGAAGACATAAGTTCAAATCCTGCCTTGGACATTTACTAGCTGTGTGACTCTGGACAAGTCATTTAACTGCCGTTTGTCTCAGCTTCCTCAACTATAAAATGGGGATAATAATAGCTACCTTCAGAGTTGTCGTGAGGATCAAATGGGATAATATTTGTAAAGCACTTAACGCGCGAATATTTGTTTCCTTCCTTCCTTCCTAATTTCACCCCCTGACAGCAGGCTCGGCACTCTGTTGTCTCAGAAGCGCTGCCTCTGTTCTCCTTGGCCCCAGAGAGTAGGACAAGAAACAAGAACAGAGGCAGCGCTTCTGCGACAACAGAGTGCCAAGCCTGGTGTCAGGAAGTCCTGGGTTCAAATCTGCTTCAACCCGCTAGCTGTGTTACTTCAGGCAAGACACTCCACCTTTCTGGGTCTCAGTTTCCCCCTCTGTAAAATGAGTGATGGGGTTGGATTTTATGACCTCTAGGATCCCTCCCACCTCTACATTTGTGTACCATGTCTCATGCCTCTTCGGAGTGACAGCTTTTCAAATACTTGAAGCCAGTTGGGCATGGCATGAGATGGGGCTAGAGATGGAACTGCCCAAAGAGATCTCTTCACCTCTTGGCTAAATCTTTGGCAAGTGTCCTTCATTAACATTACAAAAGGGGCCCTACAGCTGGTTGAGGAGAGGGTTAAAGACTGAAAAGTAGTCTGGGAGGGTGGAGAGGGAAGAGACCAGGGCCACCGGTAAAAGGTAGAAGATCAAAAGACAGTTGACTGGGACCTGAGGGCAGGGGAGGTGCTGAGAAAGTGGAAGAATGGAATGAAAGGGAAAAAAGGGAGAGTAGAAAGGAGAAAAAAGGAAAAGAGGAAAAAGGGAGAAGAGAGGAAGTACCAAAGATTTAGAGCTGGAAAGGACCTTAGAAATCATGGAGTTCCCCTCCTCTCATTTTGCAGATAAGGAAACAGAGGCACAGAAGGGTCACGCAACCGATAAATGTCCAGGGCAGGAATTGACCCCAAATCCTCCTAACTCCAGTGCCCTAAGGGAGTGAGGAAGGAACGGGGAGAAAAGGAAAGGAGAAGGAGAGAGGACAATATGGATAAAGGAGAAAGGGGCAGGAGGAGAGGGAATAAAGAAAGAGGAGAGGAACAAAGGAGGTGGAGAAGGAGAGGAGGGGAGAGGGGAGACACTGAAAGGGGAAAGAGAGGACGAAATGAGATGGGAAATGGAGGCGGAGGAATAGAGACAGGAAGTTTAGATTTTTTTTGAAAGCAGAGACTTAAAAGAGTTACTCAGAGAGTGATTCATGAAGCCCTATAAGAAGGAGTTGGCATTTTTTGTCCCCAGTTGGCACTGAAAATCTCCATCTTATTGACACAGGCAGGCAGGAAGGCCAGGAGACCCCAAGACCAACAGGCCAGCTGGGATGCAGTGACCCAGGGCTCATAGTTACCATTCTCTTCAGTGGCCTGGACCCCTGCCTCTAGATTCTCCTGGCTCTTGCAAGGTTCAGGCCCAGAGGCTGAGCAGGAATGAAGATTTCCATGCATGTTTCCTTGCTGTTTTGCTAAATTAGGGTGTCGACAGAACACTGAATTCTCATCATTTCAGTGGCACAGTGAGGGGGAGAGAGCTCTGGGCTAGGAGCTGTGAGGCTTTGGGGTTTGGGTCCCAACTCTGCCAATTGCATGACCGTGAGTGACTCACTTCATTTTCTTGGCCCTTAATTTCCTCAAATTGAGGGGCTCGGATGAGTTGATTCCTAAGGACCTTGTTGATTTGTACATTCGATGATCTTTTTGATTCAGCCCTTCAAATCCCAGGGTTCCAGAAAGCAGCAGTCTGTGAAATCCTAGGGGCAGAAGCCCAGGATGGATTGAGGATTCCTGGGTCTGCTTTTGATACACTGTGTCCTGTCCTGAATCAGTCGACTGGGGAAAAGAGCTTGGCCTCAAGCCTGTTTCCGGGGAAGTTAGATAGTTAACAGATGGCCCTGGGGGTCACTTGGCTCTCATTACCCTCCCCCACCCCAGCTTCTGCTTTCCCTTTCTGGAATTACCATAGAAGCCCCCCTCTCAGAGACACCGGCCTTCTCCCCAGGAGATCTGCCATTGTAGGGTGGGAGACTACAGAATCCCAGCTGTTCTAGGAATATGAGGCAGGGAGGAGTGCTCTTGCTGATTTAATGGGATCTTGGTCATGGTTAGAGACTTTTTTTTTTAAACCAAGGGATGACTTCTTCCAGAAGGAGGCCCTGGGCAGAGGACCTGAGTGCTATTCTTAAGTCTGGATGTGGTGGGGAGAGGGGGATAGAGTGGAAGTGTCATAAATTTAGATTTAGTATCATAGATTTAGAGCTGTGATGGATTAATGCTCAAGCTCTGCTACTCTACTAGGAAGATAGCATTTATATAGGCCTTGAAGGTTTGCAAAGCACTTTGTATGCTATCTTATTTGATAAGTCATTTCACCTTTCTAGGTCTCAGTTTTCTCTTTCATAAAGTGAGGAGATTAAGACTAGATAGCTCTAAGTTCCCTTCAGGCTTTAAATCTATGATCATAAATCTGTGATCAACCTAGTCCAACCCCTTCCTTTTAAGGATGAGGAGGCTGAGGTGTTAAGATCTGTCCAAGGTCACACAGGCAGGAATTTGAATTCTGTCCTCTGATGCTAACTAAATCTAACACTTTTCCTATTTGTGGGGTGGGTGGTGGTGGGTAGGAATGTTTTCTACCCCTGGCACAGCCTACAAGGAGAGTGTAGGGTTAAGGATCCAGAGGCTTTGGACCTGGCCTGAGACTGCTTTTTGTTGGGATGGTAGTGGGGAGGGTAATGGGAATGAGGAAAGCTTCCTTAAGGGTAAATCAGAGAATAGTGTAGTTCTGGCCAGGCTTGCAAAGGTCTGGAGGCCAAATCTTGTTTCTGTCTTCGTAATATCCCTCGTATAAGTCCCCTTCTTTCCACTCACACAACCACTTATCCATATTTAGGACCTCATTACCTCTTACCCAAACTATTGAAACAGCCTTCTGATTGGTCTCCCTGTTTCAACTCTCTCCCTAATTTCTCTAGTCCCTAATTGGGGTAGCTAGATGATGAATGGAATGCCAGGTTGGAGTGCCAGGCCTGGAGTCAAGAAGACTCATTTTCCTGGATTCAAATCTGGTCTCAGACACCTACTAACTGTGTGACCCTGGGCAAATCACTTATCCCTGTTTGTCTTAGTTCCTCATCTGTAAAATGAGCTGGAGAAGGCAATGGCAAACCACTTCAGTATCTTTGCCAAGAAAACCCCAACTGGGGCCACCAAGATTCAGATGCAACTGAAAAAAGACTGAACAACGAAATCCATCCTTAGTTGCGTAAGTGATTCTCTTAAAGTATAGGTCTGACCCTGTCATCCCTCCTTCCTCCTGAAATAAACTTCAATGGTTCTCTATTACTCTAAGATCGAATCTGAAGTATGCTGCTTTATATTTAAAACTCTTTATAATTTAGCCTCTTCCTACCTTTATAGCTTTCTCACATTTTATTCTCCTCTGTGTACTCTATGATCCAGCTACAGTGGGCAATGGCTTATTTGCAGTTCCTCGAACGCAGTACTCCATTGCCCTTTTCTTGGCACTTTTGACTGGCTCTCCCCCATCAGTGGAGTGCTTTCCTTCCTCACTTTTTGGCTTCTTTCTAAGACTCAGCTCAAATACCACCTTTTGAAGGAGTCCTTTCCTCATCTCCCCATCCCATCCCCATCTGCTAGTGCCTTCCCCTTTGAGATTTCCTTCCATTTATTCTGTATATATCTTGTATTTACATCTATATCTATCTATCTATCTATCTATCTATCTATCTATCTATCTATCTATATCTCTGGGTTATTTTCATGTCAGTATCCTCCTTTAGAATGTGAAGTAGTTGAGGGCAGGGGTTATTTTTGGCTTTCTTTGTATCCCCAGAACTTCCCACAGTGACTGACACATAGAAATCATTTAAAAAATGTTTGTTGCTTCACTGACTGACTGAAGGGAGGTATCCAATTCAGCTCAGACTTATGTAGCCAGCTCAAACCTGCCCCCCTCCACCCAGCCCAGCCCAGCCCAACCATAGGACCTGGCCTTGGTAAATCTGATAGAAAAGAGAAGTGCACACAGAGCACCCAATAAAATGTGCTTGTTTTCTAGATTTTTTTAAAATGGAAATGTGGGCATGGACCTTGATACATATGAGAGATAGAAGGTGAGAGCTCACAGAAGCAGGGGTAGGTGCCCAAGAGGGATGCTTGGCAATCCTCTCTGGGTTCTCTTGGGGGCACTCAGACCCTAGTAGGGAGCAGGTGATCAAAGCAGACTTCAAAGACCAAGCCTGAGAGCTGAGGGGAACAGCTGTGGCTAAAATCCTGTTGGAGGTGGCCAAGCAGAGAGTCTAGACATGCTTCAGTCAAGCCTAAGTTCTCCCTGGCCCTTCTTAGGGTAGAAGTGAGGGTAGGAGGTAGGAGAAATGTTGATCAGGGCCAAGCCCTCGCTTTATTACAGCGTCTTTGGAAGATCTGCTCAGGACCCTACTTGTTTGCCCTTTATAATGGAAAATCTATGAATCAGAGCCATGGGGTGAGTGGGTCACAGTGAACACTGCCTTGCCAAGTTTCTTTCCATTTGTTATGCTCTGAGGGAACAAGTCTCATGTCTCACATTAGGGGCCAAACAGAACTTCACCCTGCCTCTCTCCTGCCTCCCTTCCTCCCTTCCTCCCTTCCCCAATCTGAAGATGTAAAAGGGAGACAGGCAATGTGTGTAGAACTAACAAAAGAGGCAGGGGCGGAAAGTCACTAGTAGACCGCTGGAAGGCTGGGTAGGATGAGCACAGCCAGGCTCCAGGATAACAAGAACCCAAGTAGCATGTAAGTTTCCCATAGGCATCCAAGCATGGTCTCCCCAGCTCTGGGATGTCCAGGGGCATTGTGGCAAGGGCACTAGACAGTCCTTCCAATATGAGAAGGGCAGCCATGGCCTGGCAGCCTCTTTCCCCTGGGGAGCTCTGGAGATCATATTTACCTAGCTCTTTGTAGTTTACAAAGTCCTTTCCTCGGTAGCAACCCTGTGAGACCGTTGTGAGGAAGTGAACGCACAAGGAAACTGAAAACCCCGTGTCCTGTACTTGGGCTGGGAGTGGGTGGGTGGGGGAAAACTGAATCCTATTCAGATCACCCTGTGGCTAGAGCTAATGCAGAGACCTGATGGTGTCACTGTCCATGCTCAGGAAACTCCAGTGGCTCCCTGTTGCCATAGGATCCACTGCAGACCCCTCCGTTTGTCATTTATAGCCCTTCACAGCCTGGCTCCAGCCTATCTCTCCAAACAACCTCCCATTTCCTGTCTCTGTGCCTTTGCACGGGTTGTCTCCCATGCCCAGAAGGGGAGACAGCTCCTCTCCTCACCTCCACCTTTCAGAATCTCTAGCTTTCTTCAAGGATCAGCTCAAAGAGCCACTTCCTACATGAAGCCTTCTCAGACCCCTGCAGCTGTTAGGGTCCTTCCCTTCCCGCATTATTGCATGTATATCTTTTCTATAGATTTTATAGTGATCTGTGAACATGTTTTTATTTTTCCCCCCAAGTAGAAAGCAAACCTCTCAAGGGCAAGGGCTGTCTTTGTATACTCCAACACTTAGCACACGGCACTTGGCACATTGGCTGCTGTTGTTAAGTTGTTCTTCTGACTCTCTGTGACTCCATTTGGGGTTTTCTTGGTGAAGACACTGGAGTGCTTTGCCATTTCCTTCTCCAGCTCTTTTTACAGATGAGGAAACTGAGGCAAGCAGGGTTAAGTGACTTGCCCAGGGTCACACAGCTAGCCAGATTTGAACTCATGAAGATGTCTACCTGATTCCAAACCCAGTGATTTATCTACTGCACCACCTAGCTACCATACTTGGAATATAGTAGGTGCTTAATAAATGCTTATTGAATTCAAGGATACCAGTTTTGATACCTGAGACCAATGAATTCCAAAGTACCTGAATCACTGTTGTGTTACTTGGGAGACATTTTGGTATGGTGGGAAGAACACTGGCTTTGGAGTTAGAGAATGTGGGTTCAAATCCTACCTGTGACACTACCTGAGTGATTGTGAGTAAATAACTCAACTTCCATGGACCACAATTTCCTTACCTGTGAAATAAGGTGGTTAGATTAGCTGGCCTCTGAGATCCTACCAGTTCTAGATGCATGATTCTATAATTTATCATTCTATTTTAGGGGTAGAGAAGGGTTAGTAGGGCCTAGCAGCAGTGCCCTGCTTAACTTCTTCTCTGGCATCCTCAACCTTTTTCCTATGGACTAGATGTTAACTGTGCTTCCTTAATAAACAGCTGTGGGCTTGAATTTGGTGTTTGTATATGTCTAGGAGCTGCCCACCCACTCTCCTGCTTCACAGATGAGACAGGATCAGTGCTTTCCTTCAAGCTGAAGCTTGTTGTTTCTTCAGAAGATGGGAAGCTTAGAGGCTGTACTCATTCTGCTGAGAAGGCCTACAGCCCTGGCCCCAGAAGGGAAGGATCTTTTCCCCCATTTTCTGTAGTTGGGCAGCTATCTCCAGGCCTCTCCCATTTTCTGGGGGCAGCTGGAGCCTAGTAGCCAAAGCTAGAGGGGTGGAGGTAGGGGTGGAGGGAACCCCAGAGGGACAGCCACCTAGCAGGTCACAGTTAGAATGATTTTTCCTCAACATGTCTAATCTGGTTCTTTCTGAATGAGAGTCATAAATGATCAGGTAACCAGTACATTCCTGGTCAGGGACACTGTGGCCACAGCCAAGTCAGAGGATTTAGAGCAAAGGTGCTCCTCAGAGACTTGAGTACTCAAAAATAGGGACTGGGGGACAGATAGGCCTGAGGGCAGGGCTAGAGGTGTGTCCATGGAAAAAAATACACGTAAATAACACTCAGACTTGCAGCATATTCTCTGGGCCTAGCCTGGTATTGTACCTGAATAAGGCATGGCACAGATACTTACTATTTTGATACATTTTCTACAGATTCTTGTTCTGACTACACATGGTGACCTTCCACCCAGAAGAAATGCCAAGAGGCATTTGAATGATGGAATGATGGATTTTGGAGTTAGAGAATGTGAGTTCAAATCTTACTTCTACTATTTACTTACCTGTGAGACCTTGGGCAAATCACTTAATCTCTTGGAGTTTGGTTTTGTTGTCTTTAAAATGAAGAGTGTGGATTTGATGAATGCTAAAGTTTCTTTTAATTCTAAATCCATGATCCTGTGACTGAGCTCAGGGACTAAGAGCTCATGAAGCTTCTTTCCGCTTAGTCAAGAAGTTAAGGAATCCCAAACCTATGAGTCTAGAGGAGAGGCAGGAAGTACCTCATCCCACTGTACCTTATGTGTATTTCACAGGGAAGTGACATCAACAACAACCCAGTGATGTGGGGGCAAGGGCACTGACCAGGATGGCAAAAGCCCTGGATTCTAGCTCTGGCTCTGCTACTGACTCTCTCTGCGACTTTGTCCTCGGCAAGTTCTTTCAGCCCCTCATCCTCAGTACCCTCATGTATAAAGTATGTTCTCTAAGCTTCTTTTCATCTATAATATTCTTTGACTCTATAGTCAGTACTGGGATATTTTCTCCTCCCTCTTTCCAGTTTGGGTAACTGGGGAAAATAAAAAAATGTTTGCTCTTAGCATAGTGTTTGGCACACAGTAGGCTTTTAATAAATGCTTGCTGATTGATTGTGCCTGAGAAAGTGGAGGACTGGGTGACCATGTTGATGAGGGAGAGAGGAGAGGAGAGAGAGAGAGAGAGAGAGAGAGAGAGAGAGAGAGAGAAGAGGGAGAAAGACAGAGAAAGGGAAGGAGAGAAGGAAAAGGAGAGGAATTGATGCAGAAATAGACATAAATACAGAGACAGAGATAGAGAGACAGAATGAGAGACAGAGACAGAGGAGAGATGGAGACAAATAGATACACAAAGAGAAAGAATAGGGAGAAAGAGAAGAGGGGAAAGAAAAGAAGAGAAGAAAAGAGAAAAAAAAGAGAAGAGAGAGCATCCCTCTTCTTCCTCTTCCTCCTTCTTCTCCTCCTTTTCCTATGAGCAGCAAGTAGCAGTGGACTCCCATAGGACTAAGCAGGTAGGGGAGTCCACAAACTGGGGACTCAGAAGATTTATTCATACCTTCATTTGGGATAAGGTCTCTTCCAGCTCTACATATGTCATCCTATGAATGCTAATTTTATCTCCTTTCTTTTAATAAAAATTTTGACTTTAATATTGTGAACATTGAAAGAATATAAACTCCTTGAGGACAAGGACAGTTTCATCTTTGTCATTGTACGACCAGAGGCTAATACAATTCTTGGCACATAGTAGGCACTTAATTAATCAATGCTTGACTGATTTTTGTTCACAAGTGGGAAGTTGGTCTCATTATTCTGGGATACCTTCATGCACTGTCCCTGGGTGGGGGCTATAAGCCAAGAGAATGAGAAAATTTCCCAGAGTGTACCATGGTCTCCTTTATGTCATGAGCATATCTGATACAAGGAGTACATTTCTGTACCCTGCTAGCAAATGCATACATTTACTGGATACCTTCCTTTTCCTTTATCCTTCTTCCCTCCTCTCTCTCCTCCTGTGCTATGGCTAAGCCTTCCACATTTACTTGAGTGACTGAGCAAAGCCCCTGCAATCTGGCTGGTTCCCCTCCTCTCAGCCCCACCCTTCCACTCCAGTCCCAGCTCTGGTCTCATTCTCGTTAGAGCAGCAAATCTCTTGCCAGGACACTCTGGCTTAAGTATCAACTGGGAACCTGGCGTTTCCTTGTTCTCTCGCTCCTGGCATTTTAGAACTCCCACTGTTCCACCCCAGCCCCAGAACAACTGCTGCAGCCCCATGAAACCAGAGCTGGCATCATAGATAGACTCTCAGCCACCCCGTCTGGTTCAGCTCTAGAAGGGTGTGAGGGGTGCCAGAGTGGGGTGGAGGCAGCAGAATGTGAAGAAAAAATAACACTGGGTTTGGAATCACTGGGTTTGAATCTTGATTTGGCTACCTGTGTGACTGTGGGAAAGTCACTTCATTTCTCTGCTTAATCTATTTCCTCCTCCAGTTAACCTGTTTCCTCATCTGGAAAAAGAGGGGCTGGATTTGTATGATTTCTAAGGTTCTCTCTAGCGCTGTCTTATGATCATATGGTGGCTGGCCAGGGGTAGGTGCAGAATGGAGCCCTGGGAACAAGAGCAGCTGTGGTAGGGATGACCATGAAACACAAACCAGATGTCTCTGGACTCAGGGCCACTGGTGACAATTAGGGGTAACTCCTACTTTGGCTTACCCTGTTTCCCAGTAGCTTGGAGCCAGACCATTTCTCTTGTTCTGGTTTCTTAGAAGCTCACACTATTCTCACTCAGGGTGCCTTTGGAGTTGAGGCTGAGGGCTTAGATTCCCTCTTTATGTGTCTCCTCCCCCTGTATTGGAAGGAAGCAAGGGGCCAGCTGCAGCGTGCCCCTAAATGGGAAAGGGAAGGGAGAGGCCTGAGCTCAGCCAAAAGGACCTTAGTAAAACGGGAGCAACACCAGGTGGGGAAAGAGGTGGGGGGGGGGGTTGGCAGAGCTCAGGCTGCATCTTCTGGGCATCAGAGGCAGATGCTGCATCTGGTGACAGTGAAAGATGCAGTCAGGTGGGTCCCTCCATGGGGGGGATGGTGACATTGGCTAGAAAGCAGTGAGAGAGTGGTATCGGTAAGACCAGCTGCAGATCAGAGCTTGGCCCTCATTGTTTGGCGATCACAGACAGAATGGTAGACAGTGGCATCAAGGAATGCCAGAAAGGGTGGTGGGAGTTCTGGGGTAGGCGTGGAAATTAGCCCAGGAAAATAGCTGTTTCTGTCATCTTCCTTCTCTAAGGGCGGTACAGTAGAGTGGAACTTGAATCCAGGAGAGCTGGGTTCATGTCTCAGCTCTAACTCTAATACTCTGTAAGACCTTGGACATGGACTAGGGCCTGTTCTATCTGTCAAATTCTATGACTGCTCTATCCTAGGGCTCTTATTCCATAGACGTCACTGAAGTCAGGAGCCCAGAAGGCAAGAGCCACAATCGGCCCCAGGAACTGGGGGTGGGGTTTTTTCATTTTGCTCACTGCGGCAATCGTAACACCCCCCAGAAGTTTCTGCTCTGGTCCCTGCTTGGGATTAACCTGGGGGTTGGTCAGGGAAAAGAGCTTTGGAGTTTGGGGAAATTTTTTTTTTTTGCTTTAAAATAAATCAACACCCAGATCTTCCACTTGAGCTGCCAGCTGAACACCATTTTTAGTGGCAATTTACTCTATATTCATCTGTACTTGTTTATGTTTCCCTTGTGAGCATTTTAATGTCTCGGTCTGGTGTTTTGCCTGTCTCCCTTTTGGGCTGGGTGCTGCATCTCTTCTGACCATGTAGTTCCTTTTTGAGTAGCAGCTTGGTATGATAGATAGAACTCCGGATTCAGTCAAAGAACCTGGATTCAAATCCCAGCTCTACCACTGTCTCCCTTGGTGACTGGGGTCAAGCCTTCACCTCTGTAGGCCTCAGTTCCTTCATCTGGAAAATAAAGGGATTCTACTTGCTGCTGAGTCGTTTCAGACTCTTTGTGACCCCATTTGGGGTTTTCTTGACAAAGATATTGAAGTGGTTTGCCATTTCCTTCTCTAGCTTATTTTACAAAAGAGGAAACTGAGACAAACAGAGTTAAGTGACTTGCCCAGGGTCACACAGCTAGTAAGTGTCTGAGACCAGATTTGAATTCCAGTTGTTCTGATTCCAGGCCCAGTACTCTATCCACCATGCTACCCAGCTGCCCATTGCCACCTAGCAGCCCATGGGGATGGTACTACCTGGCCACTAAGATTCCTTCCAACTTGCAATCTATTAGCTTTTTAATTGGCTTCCCTGCCAAGGTTCTTTTCTCTTCAATCCATCTTCCACACAGTTATTAGAGTGAATTTCCTAAAGCACATGTCTGATCATGCCATTCTCCCACTCTAAACTACAGTAGCTCCTTGTTACCTATGAGATCAAATATAAACTCTATTTAGAAAGTCCCTCATGACCTGGCCCTAACTCATTTTCCCAGCTTTATTACACATTACTACCACTTGTGCCCTCCCCACCAAATCATCTTGTGTCTATTTTATATTTTATATTTTTATATATTTAATTTTTATATTTTGTATTTTTATATATATACATATATGTACGTGTTTTATATAGCTATATATATGTTGTATATGAGAGAATGCCAGCTCCTTAAGGGCAGGTTCTGTTTCATTTTTGTTTTTGTCTCTCTAGCACTAAACACCATGCCTAATACAGTAAGTGCTTAATAAATGCTTGTTAATTGGTTGATTGATCCTGTAACGCTCATACCGCTATACGTATGGACAAGCTGGTTTGTTTTTTTTTTAAAGTGACAAATGCCGAGATTCTATGTACCCATCCACAAGAAGGTCTGAGCAAGAGACAATGTGATACTGGGCACAGGATTTATATAGTCAGGGGTCCTGGGTTCAAATCCACAATTTACCATTTAATCACTTCATCCAGACCTCTCCCATATTCCAGTTTCTTGAGCTTTCAGTTTTAAGCTGATGAGTGGCTAACACAGGTCTTGCTGTCCACCCATTACAAGGCAGCCCATAAAACTTCCCAGCCTGTGAAATGGGGATCATCATAGTATGGGGCACCTTGTAGCAGCCACCTCACAGGGCTGGGGATGGTGATGCTCAAATGAATAATGGAGCACTTTGCAAAACCTAAAAGTATGTCAGCTATATTATGATTCTGATCCCTAAGGTTCTTGCTAGCTCTAAATCCTATGATCTCATCCATGATCCATTATCCCCCAGGGCCCTCCCAGCTTGACATTGTTCTATGGTTCTGAAGGAGAGAAAATGTAGGGACAGAAACTGCACCCTAGTGTTATCGATCTAGAGCCAGAAGGAACGTTCAGAGGTCATTTAATCTCACACCTTCATTGTGTAGGTGCAAAAACAGAGGCCCAGAGAAATCCAATGACTTGCCCAAGGTCACTCAGGTCTTAAGAGCAGTGCTTGGACTGGGATCCAGGTCTCCTGACCCATTGAGTGGTACTCTGACTGCTTAGCCACACTGCTTCAGCTGCTGACCGTTATGAGGCAAGAACTTGTTAGACCGTCACGTGCTAGAGAAATGGAAGCTCATCTGTCAGATGACAAGATCAGACTGGAGGATCTCTAAGATTCCTCCTTGATCTAAAACTGCTGTGACTCAGGGTAACAAGTTAGCCAAATGCCCTCTTTCCCTCAGAAAAAAAGCTCATACAAAAAGGAAAAGTCCCCCCACCCAGAGCCTGCCAGCCCCAAGGGAGACTGGCCCCAAGTATATACTCGAAATTGGTATCTCCGATCTGACTCAGATTATGTTCCCCTCCCCCCAGAAGAGTTGGTGGCTCCCTATTGCCCTAAGGTTTGCCAAGCTCTTTACACATATGATTTCATTCAATTCTCACAAACACCCCATGGTATCTGCATTTTACAGATGAGGAAAGTGAGGCTGAGAAAAGTTGAATGACTTGCCCAGCATCACATAGGTAGTAAACTGTCTGAAGTGGGATTTGAACTCAGGTCTTCCTGACTCCTATTCAGGCATTCGATTCACTAGATTATCTCTTTTTGGCATTTAATTAGACTAGCTTTCCAAGCCAGGAAGCTTGGTGTACTGGAAAGGCACTGGTTTTAGCTCCAGCTCTGCCAGGCTGAGCTCTGTAACTTTGGGCAATCAATTTACAAGCATTTGTTAAGTGCCTATTATATGCCAGAGGATACAGAGACAATATTGCAATGGTTTTTGCCTTCAGCCTAGGAACTTTCCCTCTCTGGGCCTCAGTTTCTTCATGAACAAAATTAGGGAGTTGGGCCAAAGGATTTTTTTTTTTTGGTAAATCATGAGTTTTGACCTAATGATTTCTGCATTCTCACTGTTGATATATAGACACTACCGTCGGGGAGATTAATAACTCAAAAGTAATACAGTTAAGGTTCCCATCAATGAACTTAGATAAGGCCAAAATAAAAGGTTTTGTTTTTTCTGGGAGATTTCTTTCTAGACTAAGATCCCGTGAACAACTCAAAGAGTAGCTAATACAGGGCTTGCTGTCTCCGCCAGTGGCAAGGCAGTCCATAAACAGTTTCATCTCACAATGCATGGGCCCAGGCTCTATCTGGGCGTGGTAGCATATGGAAAAGGCTGCTGGGGCCATCCAAAGGACACTCAGAAGGGAAAAAAGAAGGATCATTTTACATAGATCTGACTCCTGCTGTTTTGGAAGGTGGCCCACCCAGGCTGTCAAAGGGGCCCTGAAGCAGAAGCAGCTGCTGCCTCTGAGCTTTCTATCAGTCAAAAACTGAGCTCCTGGATCGAAATGCCCAATAGCAGTACCTTTGTCCCACTTCTAATCCTCCCCCCCACCCCTCCCTATCCCTACGCCAACCACTTGCAGGTGCTCTTCCAGAGTCTGGTACAACATGGAAGCTGCCAAACAGACCCAAGATGGCAGATGCAGTGGGTCTTGGTGATCAGAAAGGGAAAGGGGAGGAATAATCAAGGGGCTAAAGCTGAAAACTAAAGACTCTGAGAGGGGGGAGTGTGGGGCAACCATGGTGCTGGCACACTGCCCTAATGCTGTTTCTCCTCTTACCAAAAGCATTATAAATTAATAATGACCAGAACCACATATTGTCTGTCTCCCTCTGACTGCTTTTAGTCTTTTGCTTCCTGGAGTATAAGGTTCATTTTGGAAAGTAATAAGAGGGTCTGGTTTCAGGGTATGTGTGAATGAATGTCCATTGTTGTCCCTATACCTCCTCATCATTATTATCATGTTGAAATTACTTTTCATTTTTTTAATATATATTGTATCTTTCTGAGTATCTCTCTCTCCCCTCCCCATATGCTGTTGCTTAACACAGTACCTTGTACTTAGTAGGCTATTAATAAATGCTTGCTGATTCAATTGGGCATGTACTATATGCAAAGGCATAGGGTTATAGGTTTAGAGGTAGAAAGAATCTTTGTGGTCATCTAGTCCAACCTCTCATTTCATTTTATTTTTTAAAGTTTCACTGGGTATCTTTTTTTGTATCACAGTTTTTCCAAATATACATTTCCATCTCACATTCAATGAACTTTCCCTTGGAACAAAAATTTTTCCACAAGACTGCCACATTAACCTTGGCCATCAGCATCCACAGTATACCACGTTCATGGTCACCCATGTCTCCAATGACAGGGAGTAGGCACATTTTCTTATCTGAGGACCAAATATTAACCCCTTTATTTTACAAATGAAGAAACAGTGGGTCGGAGAAGTAAAGCTACTTGCCCAAGATAACGTAGGGAATAAGCTGCAGAACCCGATTCAAGCTCAGATCCTCTGACTCTAGCATTCTTCCAACTGTACCACATAGGTGACTAGGATTTGAATGCGCAAAGAGATGTGAATCTGTTTTCAAGGAACTTATAGTATAGCTGGATGAACACAGCATGTAAATAACAATGTTTAATAGCATAAGCTAAGGGGCAAATGTCAATGTGAGCCTTGCCATCTTTTTAGTTGACCAGATTCCCCATCTCAGAGTCATCCTTGACAATTTCCCTCAAGTTACCTGCTCTTGTCGATTTTCTCTTTACAAAACATCCCATATCCATCCCATTCTCTCTATTAAGAGAGTCTCTACCCTAGTTCAGGCTCTCATAACCTACTAATTGGTTTTCCTACTTCTACTCCCTTTGCTTTCCAATCCTCTCCACAATCAGTTAAATGGTTGTTCCTAAAACACAGGCCTGAGCATATCACCCCCACCAGTGTTCAAAGATCTTCTACTGTCTCTAGGACAAAATGCAAGATAAGCCTCAGCCCTTCCCTGATATGTCTTTTACCTATCTTTCCATTCTTGTTACATATGCTTCCCCTCCATGCACTCGCCATTTCAGTCAAACTAACCTACATGTTACTTGTTTATCACATTCTATCTCCTGTCTACGTGCCTTTGCCAAGTAGTCTCCAATGTCGGCCATGTACTCCTGCTTCCTTCAAATCCCTGGCTTCCTTCAAAGCACAACCCTGAATGTAGCCTCCTACAGTCAACCTTTCCCTAAACCTTCCATTTAATAGGTACTTTCTCTTTCTTCAAGGGAATTGGGACAGGACTTGTGATTTCGTGGGTTTCAGGAACTCCCAGGAAATACTTTTTTTGCCAAAACCAAATATTTTCTCTGTACTTTATAGTAATAGAAAGTTTCTTAGGATACTGAGAGGTTAAGTGATTTGTCTAGGATCACACAGCCAGATTGTGCCAAAGGTAGATTTGAACCAAGATCTTCTTGAGTCAGAGGTTAGCTCTATCTATAATAAAATACTGCCTTTCCTTCCTTTTGAAAATTTTTTATACATGACTTCTCAAAAATCTTAGTGACAATTTAATCTATTGAGGCTTAAAACTGCACCAACACTTTTGGGACACCCTGTATATACTTGGTATTGACTTACCTGTGTGCATGTTAAATCTCCCTAGTAAAATGTAAGCTACTTGAGGCCAGGGTGTGTGTGTGTGTGTGTGTGTGTGTGTGTGTGTGTGTGTAGTTGCCTTTCTACCCCCAGCACAGTATCTTATACATAGTAATTACTTAATAAATATTTGTTAAATTAAAATGAAACAATATAGTTTATCTGGTATAGGCTGTAGCAGTCTAGATGAAGGGGTGATCCCAGTGAGTTGGAGAGGAGGGTAAGAAGGCTTCCTGGAAGAAGATTTGAGATTTGATCTGGGCCTCCAAAGTAGAATAAGACTTAGATATGTGCAGAAGACAGAAGAGGCCATATCAGGCATAGGAATCAATATGAACTGAGGATGGTAGGCTAGGAATTTGCATGGCCACTTGGGCAAGCATTAAGTAGACTAGAGTGGAGGATTTCTGAAGCAGAGTAGGGGAAAACAGCTTCACAGGATTGGCCTGGGTCAGACAGCAGAAGATCTTGAGTGCCAGGATAAAGAGTTAAAACTTTATCATCAGTAGACAGTGGGAAGCCACTGAAGGATTCTGAACAGGGGAGTAGTGCTTTAGAAAGATTAATCTGGCAGCCATATGCAGGATGGATTGGAAGGCAGAGTGAGGGATATTGGAGCCAGGGAGATCTGCTAAGAAACTACTGCTGCAATATAGATGTGAGGGAATTGAAGGCTAGACTAGGTTGGGAACAGTGGTAATGAAAAAATTGGGGGTTGAGGGAAGTATAAGAGACGTTTTCAAAAAAAGAATGAATAGGACGTAGTAATTAATTTTATCTGGAGGTGATTAAAAGACCTTTAACTGGATCTCTAGAACCAGCTGGCCAGGTGGTCTCCAATGTAGGTGGGGGTAGGAAGAAGGAAAAGAATTAAAAGATGAGAGCCTAGACCAACCTGGTCACATCAATTTTGATGGAGGTGGCCCTCTCCCCAAATAACCCCTGGTCCAGTCATCCTAATCTATCCCACAGTATCCAGCTGGAATTGTGGACTAGATTTATTTCCCGTTTGACTATATTGGCTCCTGATGGAATACCCCTAGATTTCAGAAAGGAACGAAATAAGCAACCTCCCCCACAAATCAGGACTACTGGTCCCCATTATGCAGGGGTAAATACTGGGACACCAGGACTTGCCTATGGTTCCTCAGTGGGCCAGGAGCTCAGCTGAGAACAGAAAACAGACCAGCGATCAGTCACTGAGCCCTACTAATTACCTATCATATTAAACTACACCTTCTCTTTGATTCCAAGAAGAATACCTCAACCCTCCTCCCCAGGCCAAACCTGGGAAATGGGCCATAGGAACTGGTGGAAAACCAACATCTGTCAAGGGAAAGGATCTGTAAGAAAAGATGAGAATGAGGGTGATGGAAGGAGAATCAGCTTCACCAGAGGTTCCTAGCTCCTGAGAAGGAACTGGAGGATTTATGAGAAAGAGGAGGGGCAGGGATTATTTTTTCTAACCTGGATCCCCCTGGATGTTACACTCCAGCATAAACTCTTCCTCTAGGATGTGAAGAAGAGAGCTGAAAGACTGACAAAAGGCTGGGCATGCAGTAGGAAGGTGTGTATTCCTCAGAGGGCCTCCCTGCCACAGAGAAAACTCCCTTCTCCCCCTCCAGTCTCCTGCACTATCCTGCAGGCTTGGCCCTGTTGAAGAACATTTTCCTGGAACCAGCCTCCCTAAGGGAAGAATGACTGTGGGTGTGGGTCTGTCAGTCTGCACTAGCTGAGAAGGGAAAAATTCTAATTTATTCCTACAAGGTGATTCTCTTCTGGGACAGCAGGAAGAAAAGGAGAGTAAAGCTGGGTTGGGAATTCCAGCTCCAGGCTGTCAGTCTCAAGAGAGATTAAAAAAAAATTGCACACCCATTTCCCCTTCGCACACATGCACACACTAATACCTATACAGTCACATACAGAGTTCCACGCAGTCCCTTATTTTTCCAGATGCGCTGGGTGCCATGTCTAAGATTTCAAAAGCCATATAGGAAAACCTGTCACTTTGCTTTTTTAGTTACAGTTCCGACATTCACACATCTTCTGTATCAATAAATAAATGAAACCCACGTTCATCCCCAGCTCCCAACACACACACACACACACTCACACAGTAACATACAGAGAAACAACCATACAGTCACACTCTGACACTCTCACTTTCACTCACACCCCCTAACGGTGGTACATACACTGGGATAGTGTCTCAAACACAGGGACAGTTTTTCTCTTTTCTGCAACCCCAAATTCTGGGCCTCATGAACTCCCTTGCTGGGCCGGAGCCAAGTTCAGGGAGGTCGAAAAGTGAGGCTCGTGAAGTCCTCCACCAGAGCTCAGAGCTCAGGAGCAGGAGGATATTGTCTTGCCCTGCTCCCTCCAGACGAAGAGTCGTACCCGTTTTGCTTTTTGCTCTCCCAGCAGGCAGGGCTCCCTGAGAGCAGACTGGCAAACTACGAGTGCGCTAAAGGGGAAGGGTCTTAGGCTATGCAGAGGCGGCTGCTGAGGGAGGGACTCTCAGCTCCCCTGCCTGGAACTAGAGGCTCCCTGCGTCCAGAAAGAACTGAATTACCATAGTGGCCCTGCTTTTCTGCCTCCTCTCACCTCGGCACTCAGTGCCTACATATCCACTTGCCCTCGGGGCCACCTCTCCGCGTTCCTTGTTCTCTCTGTTCCTTAGTACCCGATGACCCCAAGGTCCTCAGCCTAGCTCACCCTTCCCGTCCCCAGGGCCCTCTCTCCTTTCCTCCCTCCACTCCCCAGAGGCTAGCTCTTCGGTCCTTCCTCCCTCCCCTCGGTGTCCGTGGCCGACCGCTCCCCGGGGGCCCCGTCCCACTCCGCCCCGTCCCCTCCGGGCTGGGTTACCGATGGTGGTGATGACTGTGATGGCGAAGTAGAAGGACCCCGCAAAGCGCCACTGCACGCCGGCCTTGTGTGGCTTGAGCAGCAGGACCACGCGTTCCAGCTCCTCGTAGCCGCCCTGACTGAGGTTGTAGCGCGCCCGGAGCTCCAGCTGCTTTCGCTCTAGTCGCTGCCGGTCCGTGGTTTCGGGCTCCGACTCGAGCGCGTCGAACACAGCGGCGCCCACCAGCAGGTAGGTGAAGGTACAGACGATCAGCGCCAGCGTGCGCACGTTCTGCCGCTTCATCTTCCCGCCGGAGCAGCGGACCTAGAGCCCTGGCTTCGCCGGGCTACCCCGGCTCCAGCCGCCGCCGCCGCCACCACCGCTGCCGCTGCTGCTGCTGCTGCTGCCGCTGCCCCGTAGGCGGCCTGGGGCATGGCTGCGCTAGGCTTCTCCAGCGCTGAGGGGACCAGTGGCTCCTCCGCTGCTGGGCTCGGCGATCTGTCTGTGGCTGCCGCCGCGGCCGCGTCGGAGCTGTCCCTTCAGCACCACCCACCCTCCCTTCTCGGCCCTGCCCCCCTAGCTCCCTGGCGGCCTGGCTCCCGCCAGCCCTCCCGTCCAGCCAAATAAGGACTGGGGAGACGCACAGAGGTAGGCGAGGGGGATGGGGGAGGCAGAGGGGAGAGAGAGGGATAAAAGGAGAGAGAGAGAGAGAGAGAGAGAGAGAGAGAGAGAGAGAGAGAGAGAGAGAGAGAGAGGAGATTGAATCCTCTTCACACACATGCATTTATGAAAACACACACACACACACACACACACACACACACACACACACTGGTATACATGGCCCTATGCACACAGAATCCAGCACCCAAGGAAAACCCTGTCCCTATAAAATTATGCTTCTCCCAGAGTCAGTAAATAACCTAAGACCCATTAGTCTGACAAGCAACCCTACAAAAGAACAAGCCTTTAGACACATTCCCAGCAAATCATGCTTCTTTTTCTACTCCAGGTCTCTTGTGCCTTTCTTGGTGGGAAGAGTACATGTCCTGGTTACCAGGATGGTTGGTACAGAAGGGTCTGTGGAAGATAGGACTGGTCTGGCTTCTGGGCAGAGCCGGGTCTGAAACTGGGATAGGTTCCAAGTTAACTTTGAACAGCAGGCTTGGCAACAGGCAAGAGAAACTCATGGCAAAGACTGTTCATCCTGAAAATGTCCCTAAAGAGTTTCTTGCCCTTCTCCTTCCCCTCACTCTCAGTTTCTTCATCTGTCTGAGGATAATGGTGGCAAAATATATGTTCATAATGGAGGGTCAAGGTGGGGGGGAGAAGAAGGGTACATAACACTATGGCCTCCTTTTTTCTTTTCCTATGGCTGTGTGTTATGATTGACTGCAATACACTATGATGTAATGAAAAGGCTCAATTGGACTTGGAGTCAGAGATTTTACTACTGGATGTGCCAGTTTTTAACTTACCATATGACCTCTAGCAAACTACTCTTTGAACTCTAATTTCCTCATCTGTAAAATGGGAATATATTGCAGATATTAAAGAGAGATTACCTGGTACAGCTGATAGAGAACTAGCCTGGAAGTCAGGAAGATCTGGGTTTGAGGTATCCTTAGTAGGGATTCTACCTGCTAAGTACTTTTAGAAGCAGTGTATTATGATGGAAAGGACATATGCTTTGAAGTCAGAAGGGCTAAGTTTGACTCACAACTCTATTACTTCCTTGTGTGATATTGGGTAATTTACTTTTTTCCCTGTGCCTCAGTTTATTCTTTTGTAAAATGAGGGGTTTGGACTAGGTGATACCTAAGCATCTTTTCCACTCTAAACTGTTACTAGGGGAGGAGTTTACCTGCTGACTCCAGTGACTTGACTGTATCCTTTGACTGAAATTCCCAACATTTCCTTTTATATAACAAAGAGAACTTCTGTTTATAACTATTTTCTGGGAAGGATAACAAAAAGATCTAGCATTAACATCTTAATTCAAATTAATTTATCAGAGTATCTTCACCCAGGAGGACTCTGAGCCCATAGTTAACCAAAGCAGGTAAAGAGGCATGGAAACAAAATCTTATTATCTTCCCAATATCCCAATATCCCCAGCTGGATCTGGAAGTTTGGGGAAAGCTCCTGGGAAGCTTATAGAGTAAATGTACGGAGGAGAAGTCATCAGTAACTAACTCCAAGTAGTTGTGCAAGGGAAGGAAGTATTAGAGGGGAGGGGAGAGAAAGGAATGAGCATTTACTTTTCAACCCTTTGAGTTAGGTATTCTAATTATCCTCATTTTTCTTTTGAGGAAACTGAAGCAAACAGAGGTTAAGTGACTTGCCCAAGGTCACTCAGCTAGTAAGTGTCTGGGGTTGGATTTAAACTCAGGTCTTCTTGATTCTAGGCCCAGCACTCTATCCACTAGGCCACTTAGCTGCCTCAGAGCACTAGAGAGTCAAAGTGGAGGTAAGAATATCAACTCTTACCCTCATCTCAGGTAACCTTATGTCCCACCAATACCACTGAATGAAGAGGTATACCTTTCAGAAAGCTATATCTCCTGACTCATGGAGCAGGGCAGACAGGGGCTATGGGGATCATCATAGATTTCATAATAGAAGAAAGAGTACTGGATTTGGAGGCAGATGGTCTATATCCAAATCTCGGCTTTGCCTCTATGATCATAGGATATCATATCAATTATGATTCATAGACTCTTAGGCCTAATGGTCTTAGAGGTCATCTAGTCCACTTAATGGATATGGCCCTAGGCTTGGAAGCAGGTAGATCTGGGTTCAAATACAACTTCAGACACTTATGAAACCATTAGGTACAACCTTCACATTTTACAGGTGAGCAAAATGAAGACCAAAAGATGAAGTGATTTGCCCCAACCCACACAGCTAAGTAAGCACCAGAGCTGGAACTAGAACCTAGCCCAAGACTCACAGGACCTAGTAGTACTCTCATTTCTATACTGAATTAGCCCTAACTATGCAGAGCACAGGGACAAATGCAGAGAAGAACATCGAAGTTCTAGCTCCCTGACCATGACCCAGTGAGGCAAAGGTGAGGTGAGCCTGATACCCCTTGCACATATCTCATTACCAGGGGACATAGAAGGGAGCTGGACTAGATGGGGGATTGAGAATTGAGGTCGTGAGGCATAGGGCAAGATTGGCAATCAGAAGGTCTAGGTTTGTATTCCAAGTTCCATTACTATCAGGGTGATCTAGGTAGGGTAAGTTATTTCTTTCTGGAACGTGGATTCCTCATCTGTAAAAATAAGGGTATCCAACTAGATGAGATGATCTTTAAGGTGCTGTCTAGATCTAATTGATACATAATGTTTCTAAAGTCTCTACTACTCAGGGACATTCCCACAAATGTAGGAACATCTCAGACTTTGATTTATTTGGGCAATCCTATTTGGCTTCCCCCTTTGGCCAATGACACAGCCAGAGGACATTTTCCAACCCTTCAGCATGGAGGCAATGCTTTTCATCTCCCAATTTACCAAAGCCTCTGCCCATTTTCTTCCAGAATATGAAAAGGTATGATCTAATCCATGGGATGCAGAGGAGTCCAAGGTGTGTGCCAAACTGTACATGGAATTTTTTTACACTCTTTCATAAAATTGGCTTCTTTACTGCAGCATTCTCCAGAGGCCAAGCTTACCTGAAACTTGCAAAGGGTAAGAAATTGGTTTATAAGAAATGGTGCAGCATGAAAAGGCCATGAACTCATGGTTTCCATGTCATTTATGATTCACAGGGTTGCTGGGAGGAGAAAATGAGACATTATATGTGAAAGCACTTTGGCAGAGGAAAAAGCACTGTGCAAGTGAAAACGTATTATTAACTTTTATGATGATCATATGAAGTATTAGGATATTAGCCAGGGATGACAGATTCAAGTGCAATAGAAGTTCCACTAGAGATCAGGGGGTGATCAACTAACTTCCTAGAATGGCCAGGAATGGTGCCCTCTCTAGATGCTTAGCATTCCCCAGGTTCATCTGGAAATATAGTCTGAATCTGGACTCACTGGGAAATTTCTTTTCATCAACACTGCCTTCTCCTCTTTGGCTTTGTTAGCCAGGGCTCAATGTGGAACAAAGAGACACCCTTAGGTTCCTCTTCCCACCCCCACCCCCATTCAATCCTACCCTCTTGAGTCCTTTTCCTCCAAAGATAATGTAGTAGTAAAGGAAAAAGTACTCAATTGGGAGTCAGTTGAGTTGGATTATGTCCTTGGTTCTGCTATCAATTAGCTGTGTGACCTAGGTCAAGTCATTCCATCTGGGGTTTAGTTTATTTGGCTGTAAAGTGAGGGAACAAGACCAGATGATCTATAAGGTTTCTTCTAGCTGCAAATATTGAGAATTTCTTCTTTTTGTTGTGGCTTTTGTCACAGGAACTGAGATAGCTTCTACTATGGACTGAACTATATGACTTTTGAGATCCTTTGCAATTCCAAGATTCTAGGATTCTGAGGTCCTTACCATTGTTTGCATCTTCTTAGCACTTCCAATGCAGACCTAAGTGCATAGGTAAGAGGACTGGACCTTCCAACCCAGTCCCTATACAGTGAAATAGACTCATTGTCTCTTCCCTTCAGTGATCATCATCTCAGGACTGCCCTTGATGGTGCAGGGCTCTCTTTTCTGTTCTATTACAGTCTAAAGCCAACTCTCTCCTTTTTTTCCTAGGTAGTGTATCAGTAGAATAGACTTGGACTTGGATTCAGAAAGACTTGAGTTCAGATCCTACCTCAGTCACTTACTAGCTGTGAGACCCTTGGCAAGTTACTTAACCTCTCTCTACCTCAGGTTCCTCATTCAATAAAATTGAGATAAAACCACCTACCAGTTAGGGCTATTGTGAAGATAAAATAAGATAATATTTGGAAAGCATTTTGCAAACCTTAAAGCACTATATAAATGTTAGTTATCATCATCATCATCATCACCATCATCAGCATCAGCATCAGCATCAGCATCCTACCAGAAACTTCTTTCATTTCCCAGGCCCCAGAGTACATAGGTCTTTGTACCACTGGGAGAAGACATTCATTTTAACCAAGGCTTCTTTCAGACAGTACTCTGATCTCTGTTTCAAACTAATCCATAATTATAACTGTAATGATGGGAGTTTCAGGCTGGTGGGAGAAAGATTTTGAGGGAGGCAGGACTTTTCAGACCTCTAATATGTTACCACTGTTTAGTCTCTAGTCTCTAGATTCTGTTAATGAGTATAAATGAATGAACTGAAAAGCATTGAGCACTTCCTTTGAAGCAGACATTATGTTAAAAACCAGAGATATAAAAAGCAAGTCATAGCCTACCCTCAAGGAGCCAACATTTTAGCATGGGGAGACAACACATGTAGTAGAGTGGTGGCCTGGAAGAGGTTGTTTTGTCAGGGAAGTCAAATGGATGATGAATGGAGTCATAGAGCAACTGATTGTCATGTTATTTCCTGGAATGGTAGTGGTGATTTGATTACTGTTCCCAGAGTTAGAGGTGTGTGTGTGTGTGTGTGTGTGTATGTGTGTGTGTGTGTGTGAGAGAGAGAGAGAGAGAGAGAGAGAGAGAGACAGAGAGACAGAGACAGAGAGACACAGAGAGACAGAGAAACACAGAGAGAGAGACAGACAGAGAGAGACAGAGACAGAGAGAGACAGAGAGAGAGAGACACAGAGAGAGAAACAGACAGACAGAGAGAGAGAGAAAGAGAAAGAGATAGAGGGAGAGGGAGAGAGAGAAAGAGAGAGGGACACACACACAGAGAAACAGAGACACACACACACATACAGAGAGAGAGAGAGAGAGAGAGAGAGAGAGAGAGAGAGAGACAGAGAGACAGAGACAGAGAGACAGAGAGAGAGAGGGAGGGAGGGAAGGGAGCCTATCTCTTTGACAGTATGTCCCAAAGCCAATGTCCAATACAGAACACCAAAGAGATTCTCTTATGTTACCCACCCCATGGAGACAGGAAAATTTTGATGGGAAAGCCAACCAACTTTCTATGCTTCCTAGAAAGACAAAGGTCATTTTATGGCAGTCACTCTCCCACTTCTGTGTATTCACCTTCCTCACTTTCTACCCCTAAGTCTGAGAACTAACTGTAATTCACTCAAAAGAAAGAAAGGACAATTTTGAAAATTTGAAGATCTGGTATCTTAGGAAGAAAGGAGCAAGAGAAATGATTAAGGTTAGTATGATAAAAGTGATCAATCTTATGCCCACTGCCTATAGAGAGTCAAGTTGGGTCAGTGGATAGAAAGTGAGCCATGAAGACTAAACCTAGAAGCTCACCTTTGACACATCCTAGCAGTATATGACTCTGGGCAAAGTATTTAATATTGTGATGCTTCCAGGCAATTTTCTAAGATTATTAGTTGCATAAGAATTGTCCATCTGAGTTCTCAGTGGGAATTTTCTCACCAGGAATTCTCTATACCAATTAAATCATAGTTTCCCTTAAAAAAAAAAAAAAAGGTCAACTTCAAAAGATCCATGGTTTCATTAGTGAAAGCTGCAGATCAAAAGCCCTCTGTGTCTTGGTAGATGAATGTTCTTTATGAATTCCAGTGACCCAAGTCATTTATCTCTTGGTGGCTGACTTTCTAGTAAGGAGCCTCTCCAGTCTTAGCAATGTTGTTCCTTAGACCACAAATACAGAACCCATTACCAAAAGTGTACTTGAAACTTTTCCACCTTCGTAGTATCTGCCATGCTTGAGCCCTGCTAGTAATACCAATAACAATAGATAACACTTACGTTATCTCATTCACTCCTCACAATGACACTGTTAGGTAGGTGCTCTTATTGTCCCCATTTATAGATGAAGATATGCTAGTCATGGAGCTAGTAAATGTTTGAGGCACGATTAGAACCTAGGTCTTCTTGATACATTGGGCAGTAGGTGTTGCAGTGGATAGAGCTTGGAATCAGAAAGACTCATCTTTCTGAGTTGAAATCTGGCCTCAGACACTTACTAGCTGTGTGACCCTGGGTAAGTGACTTAACCCTGTTTGCCTCAGTTTCCTCATCTGGAAAATGAGCTGGAGGAGGGAACTGCAAACCACTCCAGTAACTTTGCCAAGAAAACCCCAAGTGGTGTCACAAAGGGTAGGACACAACTGAACAACTTCCTGATTACAAGTTCAATATTCTATACACTTTGCTACTTAACTACTTCAAGAACCCAGAGTTGCCATTTCTTTCTTGAAATGGCATTGGAGAGTAGGACTTTGTGGATCTTTATTATAATTAATTATAAGAATATTAATTATTAATCAAAATTAATTATTATTATGCTAGCACAAACATATTCTCTAAGAATATAATTAATAAGCATAATCATTGACTCCAATCAATAATAATCATAATTGATAATTATTATGATCATCGATAATAACAGGAACAGCATTTAAAATCTGCAAAGTGCTTTCCATATGTTAGCTCATCTGATCCTCACAACAACACTTTGATGTAGGTAGTAAGGACTATAAAATCTCCCTTTTCCCTAGCACAGACACCTATTCTGTGAAGAGCTGGCTTTACCTCCTTTCCTTCCCTTTTAGAGATCTTGTGGGGTGCAGCCCAGAAGAATTTGCATAGTCCCATCCAGCTTCCCTGGAGGAACATGAGGGGCAGAACAAGCAAGTAGAGGAATAGAAGTGCTTTCCAAATTTCAAGACTCCTTTGGGGGATGATCTGAAAGCAGTCCAGGTGCTACAGGAGGGAAGAGGGAAATGACTAGGGAATCACCAAAATGTGAACCATTTGAACCAGACAGAAAAAGAAGTGTTCCTCCTGACACTCAAGGAAAACATTTGTGTAAAGGGTGGGGCTATATGATAGCAACATAAAAGTAGCTTTAAATAGGCTGCAGGCAATTTATTCACAGAAATGGGAAAGAACAGTTGAGGCTCCACTGCAATCTCTTCCATGGTCTAGTTGCTTGAGAACTGGTGCATTCTGCTAGAGGACCACCAAACATTGGGGAGCAATGATCAGAGGGGAAGGACCGGATAAAGAAAACACACACATATTGGCCATGCACCTTCCCCCTGACTGTAGCCCCATTCACAGTAATAACAAGGATTCTACAGGTTGAGGGAGAGTGGTCCACCTAAATGGGGTATCTCTTGACTCTCTATGGATTTGGAAGTCCTTGAAGTCTGCCTGTACTCTTCATGTTAGAAGGTCACCTCTGAAACAAGAGTTTCCTATAATTTTTATATTGTTATGCCCTGGCAGTGGTGGCAAATTCAAATGGAAATGGGGGGGGGGGGGCAACCAAATCATATGTAATGATCCCTATGGGCCACGTATTGACTTAGAAAATACTATCTGGGTTTATTGTATTTTTATTTATTTTGTTAAATATTTCCCCATTGCATTTCATTTGGTTCAGGCTACACTTGGGAGTGTTATGGTTCATAAGTAGCTTGTGGTTGAGCATTTGAAACTTCTGCTCTAAGTGATCTCAAGGCACTGAGAATAAACTTATGATGTCCCAGGGCAATATAGACTCACTGTCCTAAGAGAATAGTGGAACAGCCTTTATGAAAGGTGGAAGAAGTTTTGAAATCATCTGTTACAGGTGGATATAGGCAACCTGGAGAAGGGGACCACATGCCACTTTGGTTCTGTTTGCAGTAGGATCGTATTTCCAAAGACTTAAGCCATGGTTGGTTGAGAGAAGACAGGCGCAATGTAGTTCATCACAGTCCAGAGAAATGGAATTTCTAACTAGCCCCAGTTGGCAATATCACAATTTAGTAGAGGTCAAAATAGCTCAAAGGCAAGTTTCCTGGTCTGAGGCAGGAGTCTTCATTTGGTTTGGCTTGGCCTGGCTCAATTGGTAATGCTTGAATAGAATCTGGCTCAGGATTTCACAGAAGCTAGTCATAGCATTTACAGCCTCTCTAGGCCAGGGATCATTTACTTTTTTGTGTCATGGTCTTTGGCAGTCTGGTAAAACCTATGGATGCCTTTTCAGAATAATGTTTTTAATTATATAAAATAAACTACATTGGTTTGCAAGAGAAACCAATTAATTTAGAACACAGTTACTGAAACATTTTTTTAAAAACTAAGTTCCTGGACTCAAGGTTAAGAATCCTTGATCAAGGCCGACTTCACTTATTACTTGTTGTTCTTGAGTTGTTTTTCCATTGTGTCCAACTCTTCATGACCCCATGTGAGGTTTTCTGGGCAAAGATACTGGAGTGGTTTGCCATTTCTTGTTCCAGCTCATTTTATAGATGAGGAAGCTGAGGCAAACAGGGTTAAGTTACTTGCCCAAGGTCACACAGCTAATAAATGCTTGAAGCTGGATTTGAACTCACAAAGAGGAGTCTTCCTGACTTTGGCCCTGGCTCTGTAAACCACTCTGTCTGCTAACTACCTTCCATTCATTATACAGGGTATTCCTAAAGTCTGGACACATAGGCACGAATGCATAGTCTCAAGAAATGAAATGAATGAAATTTTCAACCACATTTTATTTAATTGGAATATTAACAAATAACATCTTCAATATGATTTCCATCATTTGTGATGCAAAGGTTGATGTGCTTTGCAAGATTCACGTGAACTCAATGCAATAACTCCACATGGCTGGCAATTTTCATATGTGTCCAGACTTTAGGGACACCCTGTAGATGAGAGCTACAAAGATGAAATTACTTTTTCCCACAGTAGACAGGTAGTGAGTGGCAATGCTGAGGTTGAAAACTAAATCATCTTACTCAGAATTTAGCGCTCTTTCTAGTGCACTATCTGTGGACTAGATGGTAAGGTCCTTGAGAGAAGAGACTGCACTTCTACATCTTTGTATCTGCTGTAGATTCCTACAGAATGTCATTTATTATTTCATCTGTGTGTAACTTGGCATCTCCCTTCTCCTTAAGACTCTGGGGTCATGTAATCTGATTTTGGCTCAGACCCCAAAGGGTCAATTTCTCTCTTTTGGCTTATAATACAAATTAGGTATTAATTTGGAGGTTAGGCATTGCTCTGGTTCCCCAAGTGTGAATAATATGAACCTCAGCTCCTAAAGGAACACTCCACAGAGACAGTAGAAAATGAAAAAGATTAATAAAAGCCCATAAACAAATGCAGAAAACATATCAATCAAAAAAGTCACAGGCCCCCATAAGCAGATATGAAAAACCCATTTTAAAAAAAACTTAAAATAGTTTCCCTTGGGAGTAATTGAACTTGGGGTGGCTATTAGGACAACCCTTTGATATTCTGGTAAATCTCTTTCTGCCACAGAGTTCTATATGGTTTCTAGGAAACTTGTCATGTTGCTCTCTGGTTTAGATACTTCTCAGGAGCCAAACACACTTTCAGACTGCTGGGATAGTCAATCCCCTTCCCATAAGGTCTTCACTGTCCAGATACCTCAGTGTAATAGCAAAGGGCAAGTTTCAAGTGCTTTGCTTCCCAAAGTAATGTGTCCCCTTTAAACTGCTCCAGTGGTAGTGGGGTCATCTTCTTCTTCCAAGAAGCTTACGGTTCAGAAAATTTCCTACTTTCTCAAGAAGAGCAGGTCTCTGAATCCTTGATCTTGGGGTTACCTCTGTCTGGTGCTTTCCTAGGGATCTCCCTTCTGTCTCTGGAATGTTGAATTCTGGAATCATGGTGCCTAAGAAATTGAAATCTTTTTTCCTTTCTTCAGGAAGATAGGGTTCAGAAACTTTTTTCAGAATTCTATTCTTGATCGAACGGAACGAACACATGTCTACTTTTACCATATTTGTCTGAAGGAATTCTATCATTGACTGCTCCAATTGTTGCTATTTTTGAGGCTGGGAGAGCTCACTCCAGGGGACTATCCTCTTAGGCCAAGCATGTGTGCTTACATATACATACTTACATCCTACATCCACAGGGTACTTCTTCTGCTGCTTGAAGGAATGGATAATGATCAAGGGATGGGCATGAATGTCTGGGAGTCCAGTAGTAGCTGGAATGAGAAGCATCTCTGAGTAGATGAGAGAAGAAATGCTTTTGACATGTAGGTATGGTTCTAGAGGAGAAAGCAAGGCTGAAGACTGCACAGTCCTCCCTCAATTAAACCCAATTCACTTGCGTGTCATGGCATCACCTCCTTGATGTCTTCTTCGAGAACAATGGATAAACAACAACAAGAATACAGCATGACTTTTGACCCTGTGACTGTCCAATTGTCCAGGGACTGGAAGTGATTGATAATCACAGGCACTTGGACCTTGAGTCACGGCAGTCTGGGAAGAACTGCAGACGTTTTGTGGGTGATTGAGGTTTTACTTGGCAAATCTCTTTAGGGATAAAATTAATGGACTAGTCTAGGTTAATAAAAAAATAACAGGTTTCCATGCTACCTTTGAGAATAGACATCATTTAACATTAATTAAATCAAACAGAAAAGGTACAGATTATAAGAAAGGAGAATCTTGGCCCCAGAGTTCCCAACACTAAGCATCTCTTCAGACACCTAATAATGAGAAAAAGGAATTATCAGGGCTTGTGGGCTTCCTTGTGGTCAAGGCTGACAGCCTGGCTTCAGCCACACAGTTTGGCCATAAACTATGCGGCTCAGACAAAGTGTGGCAGCTGTTCAGAGTTGGAAATAGGGCCCCTAAGGGCTGGGAATCAATATCAATGTAGCCCCACACTCTCAAGTTGGGGAGGCTGAGACAAAATGAAGCAAGGCTCTCTGCTGCTACTAAGAATTCTGTCACCTGCCCTCCACTCTCTTCCCATCCCCCTCCAGATTTCCATTGGTTCCTTCCTCTCCCTTTTCTCTTGACTGGAGAAATTTGTGTGTTGGTGGTGGGGAAGGGACAGGAGGTGGAGTAGCTTAGTCAATACAACTGCCTTGGTCACTCAGAGGGCTTCTTGGTGGTAACCCTGGGTGGTTAGAGAAACAGGGATGGGAAATGATGTCCTTCAGTAATAGAAAGTATCATAGGAGGGGCCAGGTTGGCCAGTTAACCAGAGCCGCAGATTTCTACCTCTCCATCTCCTCCTCTTTGCCACATCTACCTCCTAGATCTTCTCTTAAGTGTTGTGTGGTAAAAAGAGAACGGGATTTGCTGGATTTGGAGTTAAAGGATCTGAGTTCAAGGTTCGACTATGATAGAATGTGATCTTGAGAGTAAGGCTTTCATTCTTTGTATTTGTATTTCCAGCACCCATCACAGTGCCTGATGCTTTATAAATTCTTATTGATCGACACTTACTAGATTTATTATTGGGGGTAAGACTGTCATCCCCTCTGAACCTCAGTTTTCTCTTTAATAAGAAGGATAATATTTACCCTATTGCCTTGAAAAGCTATTCTGAAGAAAGTACTTTGTAAAACTGCAAAGTGCCGAACTGTTTTTATTATTACTATGACAGCCTTCTTCTCCTGCTTCACCTCCAAATCCTGCCCATTCCTTGCCAGAAGTGATATAACTATAATTTCAATAGTGGGAAAGCATATGACATAGCAGGAGAGGATATCGGAGAAGTGGAGAAAGCACTAGGAATTAGGAGATCTAGGTTCTAGATCTATCCGTGTCACAAAATAGCTGTGTGGACTTAAGAAATAATTACTGATCTTTCTTTTGCTAATGAATGGTTATTAATATCTTTTGTTTTTTACATAACCTAGATTTTCTCCTATATCCCTCCCCTTTCAGAAATGGATTCCTTATAATAAATAATTTAAAAAATAAAATTAAGAAGAAAAAAATTCAACAAAATTGATCATTACATCTAAAAATCTGACATAATATGCACTGTTCCACACCCATGGTCCTTCTTTCCCCACTTCCTCCCATTTCTGCAAAGGAGAAGGGTGAGGCATCTTTTCATGTCTCTTGTTTGGGTCCGCACTTATTCTTTGCAATTTTGCAACATTGATTTTCAGTTGTGTGGTTGTTACTCTTTCCATGCATGTTGTTGTGGTCATTGCATATATTGTTTTCTTGGCTCTGCTTACTTCAGTCTGTATCAGTTGATGTAAGTCTTTCCATGCTTTTCTGCATTCATCATGCTCATCATCTCTCACACCACAGTGATATTCCATTATATTTATGAACCACCATTTGATTGTCCATTTGCCAATAGATGGATATTTACTCTGGCTCATTCTTTGCTACCACAAAAAGTGTTCTTATAAATATTTTGGTGTATGTGGAAACTTCCTTTTCTTCAGTGACGTCCTTGGAGTGTATGCCTAGCAGTTAAATGTCTTGGTCAGAGGATATGGGCATTTGAGTCATTTTATTTGCATAATTCCAAAATGCTTTCCAGAATGGTTATACCAATTCATAGCTCCACCCACAATGTATCAGTGTATCTATCTTCCCACAGCCCCTTCTAACACTGACTCTGCCCATTTTTTGTTATCTTTGTCAACTTTCTGGGTACAAGGGAAAACCACAGAGTTCTTTTGATTTTTATTTCTCTTATTATTAGTGATTTGGAGCATTCTTTCATATGGTCCTTAATAGTTACAGTTCTTTTTAGAACTGTTCATATTCTTTAACTAGTTCTCTCTTAAGGAACTGTTTTTGCTGACCTTTATTTAGCATGGAAGTTTGCAAAGTGCTTAACACATATTGTCAGAGTTGAGCCCCACAACAGCCCTGGAAGATAGATACCAAGGGAATTATGACCTCCATTTTACAGATGAGGAATATGAGGCTCCTTAAAACTAATTGACTTGCCTATGGCCACATAGCTAGTAAAAGGCAAAGGTAAGATTTGAACTCAGGTTTCCTGATCAAGTGAAGCACTTTAACCATTTTGCCATGTTGGCACTCAGGTTTCCATTTGTTTCACCACCCTGAGCTTTATTTCTTCATTTTTAAAATAAAGTTGAAGTTGGGAGCATAGGATTTGGAGCTAGAAGGGAGATGATCTCCAAGGTTCTTTCCAGCTCTGATGTTATATGACATAAAATAAAAATGGGTGAAATTTACATCATGCTTTAAGGTTGGCAAAATATTTTATGTACCTTGTCTTCTGAGTCTCAAAACAGCTTTGCAAGGTAGGTACTACAGGTATTATCACCTCCATTTTACAGACAAGAAAATTAAGGCTCGGAGAGGTTAAATGACTTACGCATGGCCACACAGCTAACGTGTGGCTAACATGGGGTTTGAGTCCAAGTCTCTCCAGATTCTGAGGCGAATATTCCTTCCATGACAACACACTTTCTCACTTTAAGTTTTCTGAGTTCTTTTGTACTTTAAAGACAAAAAAAAACTGGCCAGGTGATTTCTTTGATGTAAGGAACTTTCCGGGAGGAAAATACCTTTTACTAATGCAGATCACCATCTGCTCTGCTATTTACATAGACTTAGAGAAAGCAAGTACTTTGCCCCAACTCACACAGCCGGTATGAGTCACCTGTAGGATTTGAACCTGGGTCTCCTGACTCAGAGGCTAGCTATTATTAAACTATGCTGCTTCTCAAGTTTTCTGAGCTCCCTACCAGTTAGTGAAGCTGTTTACTATACATGGGGGAAATACTGTAGTCCATATGTTGCTTATCAGTATTTGGGGGCCCGGTAAGTCAATCGTCGGTCAATAAACATTTATTAAGCACCTTCTATGTGCTAGGCACTGTGCTAAGCGATAAAGATACCAAAAAAAGGCAAAAAACAACCCCTGCTCTCAAGAACTCACAATCTAATGAAGGTGACAATGTGCTAACAACTATATACAAACCAGATAAATACAGGATAAATTGGGGGTTGTTGGTGTTGTCCTTTCTGGAAGAGGACCATGACATCACGAAGGTGGTGCTGTGACTTACACGTGAATTGGGTATTGGGGGTAATCTTGGACAGAAGGCACTGAGATGAAGGTAGAGTGAGACAGGTAGGTGTGTTCTGGTAAATGTTGAAAACAGGGCTCTCTCCCCTAAAGAAGTGTATTCAGGACACACTTTCAAGTTTAATCTGAATTGCTATTCGCACTTTCTCAAGCCTGGACAATCAACAAAACAATAGATCAAGCCCTGATTTGAAGGGATTTCTGATTTCCAAAGAGGAAACATTCATTCTGAAAAGAGGCTTCAGCAGGCCAGGGCCTGAAGCTTCCTTACCTGCTTCTACCTCAGCACCCAATTGGGCACCCACTCATGCGTGCGTTCTCCATACATACCCATGCAGAGACCCAGGCACACCCATCCAAGGAAGCAGTGCTGGGCCCTGCCCCTCCATTGGAAAACGGATCCATCTGAGGCTAATTACTGAGCACTGATTCTATTAAGCAGGTAGCTCCCTCCAGACAAAGCAATTATATCCCTCAGCTCCACGCAGTAGTCAGAAGGGACAGCGTGCAACGTGATATATGAGACATCTAACCAAGAGGGAGCCTCAGTGTACTCCATTGTGGGTAGGATCCCTGCCCTCAAGGTTTAGGGGAGTTTGGGGGGGGGGGAAGGGAAAGTGTCTCTTTTGCTCTTTATTTCTGCTTTTCTAGTGGTCACACCATTCTAGATCAAAGTGGAGAACTGAGAGACAATAAGTTTGGGTCCTTTCCCTAGAATAAAGGCAGCCTGGGGTGGGGGTGGGCTTGCTTCTCTGACACTCTCAGCCAAATATCTGCCCACTTTCTCCATCCCTCTTCCCTCACCATCCATCAATACGGGAATAAGTTTGTGGGCAAGACAGGGGTTGCCTGATTTTTTTTTTGAACAATGGAGTTAAGATGTATTTGTTATGCTGATGCTTCACTTGTATCTATTTCTTTTCTTCTCTATTTTTTAAAAGCTTGTAAAACAGGCTTTAAAAAGCAACCATTAACATTTCTGGGCATGTTTGTGCTTAATCTCAGTGTCTCTTGGGAAAGGGTAGGCTGCAGACCAGATCACTAGCCAAATACCAACAGGGAACAAAGAACTAGACTCTGAGTATCAGAACTGGATACAATATTGCTGGTACTATTAGCTCAATTATGCAGTGCTTCGAGGCTTGCAAAGCATGAATACAACAATCTTGTGAGAGACGTGCTATTATTAGCGCCACTTTACAGGTTAGGAAACTGAGCTGGCAAGTAACTAGGGAGGATTTGAATTCCCGAATTTCTCACTCTATTCACTATGCCCTAGAGCATGTGTCAGTAAACTATGGCCAGGCATCCTGTTTTTATACTATGCAAGACTAAAGAATAGTTTTTACATTTTAAAATATAACAAAATTCTATTTTAAAACATAAAACCTTTAAAAACTTGCTGGCTGAACAAAAATAGACAATTTAACCTGCTGACCTTACCCTAGGGCAAGAGTTCTTATCCTAGGGTCCTTGGGCCCCCAAGAGGTCCTTAGATTAATTTCAGGGAACCTATGAACTCTTAATGCTAATGTCTTCCTTCTATTGAGTATCTACAATTTACTATATGCATATGTCTAAATCTATATTATTTGTGTGGGCAACCAGGTGGCACAGAGGGATAGAGCTTGGACTCATCTTTATGAGTTCAAATCCGGCCTCAGACACTTAGTAGCTGTGTGACCCTGGGCGAGTCACTTAACCCTGTTTGCCTCAGTTTCCTCATCTGTAAAATGAGCTGGAGAGGGAAATGGCAAACCACTCCAGTGTCTTTGCCAAGAAAATTCCAAATGGGATCATGAAGAACTGGACGCTGCTGAAACGACTCAACCACAATATTGTTCGTACATAGTTGTTTTCATGTTGTCTCCCCCATTAGACTGTGAGAAAAGATCTGATTTCTGCCTTCATTTATTTCCCAGGTACTTAGTATATAATAGGCACTTAACAAATGCTTATTGATTGAATGATTGACTGGATAGGAAAATTGCATCTCCATTTTCACAAACGTTTGGTTTTCTTTGTAATTCTATGTCTTTTATTTTATGCATTTAAAAACATGATTTAGAGAAGGGGTTCATAGAAAAGGGCTTCACCAGATGATCATACGGTACCATGATACAAATAAGATTAAGAACCCTTGTCCTTGGGTCCAACAACTCCATTTTACAGAAGAAGAGACTGAAGTTCAGAGAAATTAAATGATTTATTCAGGGTCATTCAACTAGTAAGTACCGGGGGCCAGTTTTAAACCCCAAACTTCAGGACTCTCAAGTCTGTCATTCTATCCACTATACCCTAGTGACCATCCAGTCCAATGTCCTCATTTTACAGATAAGGAAAATGAGGCCCAGAAAGATGAAGTGATTAGCTCATAGTCACATAGGTGGTAACAGAGCTAAAAAAAACCCCAATTTTCTCTGACTCAAATGACATCTCCATGATTCCATAATTGTTTCTCTACCCAGAACTGCCATAATGACCTCTTGTAACTGTGGGCAAATCTCTTTCCCTCTCAACTTCCACTTCTCTGTTGGTAAAAGGAAAGGGTTGGATTGGCTTTCTAAGACCCTTTACTATTAAGAATCTAGGATTCTAAGTATCTTGCCTGTTATTGACAAAAGGGAAGTTGTGTGGGTGATTGTTTGTCTTTTGTTCTCGAAGAGGACCATGACATTGGGGAGGTGATGCCATGACATACAAATGAATTGGATTTAAATGAGGCAGGGCTGTGCAAAGTCACTAGCCTCACTTTCTCCTCAGGAGCCACCTGGGTCCGGTGCTGAGATATAGCAGTGGGAGACCTTGGCCTTTTTAAACTAAGGTTTTTAACAGGTCTCAGTTTGACTGAGGCAAAGCTCATTCAGTGATTAAGGGTAGGTAAGAAATGAGGCAGAGAATGGCCTCTTTACCTAGTCAAGAAGAAAAAATTAATCTAGGAGAGAAGACCCTGAGGATTTCTGGCCAAAACAGAAACAGTTGCTATTTACATCCACTCTGGGCCAATCAGGGCCCAACACTAAACAAGTGGAGCTTGGCCTGGGACCTACTATTGATCAATTAATGAAAGAAAGAGTGATTTGGATTTAAGGCATGGTCCTTAAGGGGAAAAAAGTTTCAGTGATCAAAATTTACATTCCTTTGGGCAGAGTACCTGTGAACAAGGGTCTGAAACCCTATGTGGGCAGGAAGGGAAAGAAAGAAAGAAGGAAAGGGAGAAATAAAGGAAGGAAGAAAGAAGGAAAGAAAAGAAAAGGAAAGAAAAGAAAGAAAGAAAGAAAGAAAGAAAGAAAGAAAGAAAGAAAGAAAGAAAGAAAGAAAGAAAAGTGGGAGGGAGGGAGGGAAGGAAGGAAGGAAAGAAGGAAAGAAGGAAGGAAGGAAGGAAAGGAAGAAGAAAGGAAGAAAAAAGGAAGGAAGGAAAAGAAGGAAGGAAAGAAAGGAAGGGAGGAAGGAAGAAAAGAAGGAAGGAAGGAAAAAAGGAAGAAAGGAAGAAAGAAAGAAAGAGAATGGAAGAAAGAAAGGGAAAAGCTGTGTTGCCCACATGGCCAGTTCCAGCTCCTCTTTCTACTCACAGAGGTTGCTGCTTGTCCTTCACCCTTGAAGAGGATCATGACTTCAGGGAGGCAATGCCATGCCACAACAGTCTTTGTCTCCAAAGGAAGATATCCTTGATGATAAAATTCTATCAGACAGATACTATTGGGGGCCACAGGCCCCCAGGAAAGTGGGGATACACAAAATAAATGAAAGAGTAATTTTCCTTGCTTCAAATTTTTATGATTTGAAAATGTATCAGCAAAAGTCTAGTTTAATTCTGTCCCATTGCTTAAAGCCCATGTCCATGTCTCAGTCTCAGAAAACATTCCAGAATTATCTTCCATATAACAGGCCATTCTTCCCCTTATTTGTTCCCTGTAATTCAGAAATTGCTTGAGCAGGATTCTCAGAACCATTGGTACTCAGAATTGGAAGGGACCTTAGAGGCTGTCTACTCCAAATCATACCTGAGTAAGATTCCCCTTTACATCATACCTATCAAATAGTTACCCAGCTGGACAAGCTCCAGTGAGGGAGAAGCCCTCATCTCCACAAGTAACCTATTACATGCTCTAATTGTTAGGAAGTTTTTCTTAACCTTAAGCTTAAATTTGCTTTTTTCATCTTTCACTTATTTCTCTTAGTTTCCCTGAGGCTGAGATGAAGAATTCTAATCTGTTTTCTGTGTGACAACCCTTCAAAAATTTGTATGTACCTGCAGTGGCAGTTTATAGGACCCAGGTTTGGGAGGATGGCATGGGTGGGGTGGGGAGGCAGCATGGAGAGAATATCCGGAGTTTACTAGTTCATCGAGGGACCCACAAGAGCCAGAATTGGGCCACCATGGACACCAAAGGGGTGAAGCCATCCTTCCTCCTTCATCTGTGCCTGAGGCAAAAAAGGAATGATAGCCCTCCTTTGCTCATGGCTTTTGGGAGCCTTGGTTCCTTTGGTGGTCCACACCTTGCTTGGTTCTTTTGGGAAGATGAATATATGAACTCAACCATCAACACAGTAGCTACAGCTAAACTCTCAGAGGGACTGATCCTGTTTCTCTGGCAGTATGATAAGTAATTTGAGAGTCTCAATATTATGTTCTGTTTCCTTTCTATTTGGGCAATAAATGTACCTAAACTATCATTGTCAGTGTCTTTTTTCCTTTTAGTCACTCAAGGCTGGCAGAGAGATGAAAATCTTAATGGGGAAATGAGTCTGACAACGTACATTTGTACATTTCCCATGATTTCCAGGGTGGGGACAAAGTATGAGTCAAAATTGCGATAGATTTATGAAATATTATATGTAAATGAAATGATGGGCTGAGCCTAAATGAACCAGAGCAGGAATAAAGGGGGATGGGAGCAGCTGCAGTCTGGAAAACCTCCTATCTTACTAGATGGATGGGGCAGACACCATACTTTGCCTACAGACTTTTAATGATGGGAAGAGATCCTTCGTCTCTTTAGGATCTATCCCCATCTCTCTATGTGGGATGGTTCTTGTTATTACTTCCAGCAGTAAAATGGTCAATAGGGACACCCATCTTTATTTTTTTTGTTTGAATAAATGCTCTGCTTGTGGCTGGCAGTCTCCCTTGTAGTCACCTAAGACGAATGTGTCTGGCTCTTTGTTCTCTAAATGCCCTGAACGGGAATGCTTTAAGTACATAACATTATAATGGAGGGAAGCTCAAAACCTGTGTGTCAAATGGACCTGGGTTCCGATCCCAGCTCTGCTACTTACTACCTAGCCTTTGGCAAATCGGTTTGGCTCTATGAACTTCAATTTCCTCATCTGGTGGTGAGGGAAAAACCTTTACTAAACATAACTACTATGTGCCAGTGCTATATTAAATGCTGTGCAAGCAGTATCACATCTGATTCTCATTACAACTCTGGGAGGTAGGGGCTAGTATTATTGAAGTTAAATGATTTATCTAGGGGCACACAGCTAGTGAGGGTCTGAGGAAGGATTTCCTGAGTTCGGCGTCCTTCACCCTACTGACTGCACCACTTGGATGTAAAGTGAGGGAGTTTGATTTAGGTGACCCTTAAGGTAATTTCTAATTGCAAAGGATTAGGTTCCAAATCCCATGATCTGATGATTTACCTGGCAACCTTCTGCAAGGTGGATTGGAACAAAGAGCTGGGAGGTGGGGAGGACCATTAGGAGACTAGAGCAAAAGCCCAGAAAAGAGGTGCTGAGATCTCAAATATAGAGACATAGAGACTTTTGCAAATTGTAAAATAATAAAGATATCTAGCATTTATACAGTGATTTAAGATTTGTGAAGCACTTTATAAATATAATCTCATTTTATCTTCACAACAACCCTTGGGAGGTAAGTAGTATTATGATTCTCATTTTACAAATGTGGAAACTGAGACAGAAATGAAATGACTTGCTCAGGGTCACACAGCTAGTAAATGTCTGAGGCTGGATTTGAACTCGTCTATCTTGACTCTAGGTCTATCCACAAAAAGGGCAATGAAAAAGGGAGAGAAGGAGTCAGATTGGAGCAGAAGAAAACAAGAAGGCTTGGCAATTGATGGGAGGTGGGGGATGGAGATGAGGGATGGACCTAAGATCATTCCATGTAAATCACTAGGTAACAGCATATCATCAGCAGGAAAAGTGAAAAACGAATGCAGTTTGAATCTTCACAATCTCCCCTTCTCGCTTCATTCTGCCTTGTGGCTCCAGTGCTGTGTAGACTTGGCTTGTCGATGGGGCTTGGGGCTCTAGGGTCTAGGGGAAAAGAAGCACTGGGGCAAGCTGCAGACTGCAGCAGATGGAAAAGTGAGCTGATCACACTCGAGGCAATTAATGTAAAAAAGGAAAGTAACCATGACAAAGATGGGAAAAGTGATGTCACAGAGCAACCATGTGGGACAATGGAATGTGCTGTAACGTGAGGAGTCTGTGGGAACAAATGGAAAATTAACTGTCAGGCCCTGAGGGGTATCTCCCCCCTCTGTACCTTGAGGAGGTGCTTCATCAGGCACCTGGTTGGACCCTTCCTGTGGAGTGGGGATGGGTGGCAAATCATAGTGTAGGCAGGATTACCTGGCTTGGGGACCTTGGACAGGTCACTCGATGTCCACTTTCTCCTCTATGAAAGAAGGGGATTGATTAGACTTGATAATTGGGAAGGTCCTTTTCAGCTCTGATATTCTGCAGTTGGACAATTATACCTTTGAAATCTCCACAGTCTTGCCTTCTAGAGCTCTTTTTCCTTTACATACATACAATTCCTTATCTTTCTATTGGATAGAGCTCTAGACTTAGAGTCAGTGAGACTTGGGTTGGAATCCCTACTAGCTTTGTGACTGACCCTGGGCAAGTGTCTGTGCCTCAGTGTTTTCATCTATAAAATGGGGGTCCTAACCTCACAGAGGTAACATGAAGAGAAAATGAGATAACATATGTAAAGTGCTTTACACGTTTTAAGTCAACAGATAAATGTTAGATGAAACAAGATACTTGAATTGAATTGAGCCTAGAGACAGCTCTGTCAGCATGGGATAGAACACTAAATGTGGCATCAGAAGACCTGGTTACCAGGGTTTAAGTTTCAGTTCTGCTGTGCCATTTTGGGCAAACGATTTAGCCTACTGATTTCTAAAATGGGCTTAATATTTTCCTGACCTACCTCACAAGGTTATGGTGGAAATCAAATGCAGAGATAGACATAGACACCTTTGTAAATTGTAAAGGATATGACTGTTCAGTCATACCTGACTCTTCGTGTCCCTATTTGGGGTTTTCTTGGCAAAGATATTGGAGTAGTTTGCCATTTCCTTCTCCAGTTCACTTTACAGATGAAGAAACTGAGGTAAGCAGGGTTAAGCGACTTGCCCAGAGTTACTAAGCTAATAAGCATCTGAGTTTGGATTTGAACTGAGGTCTTCCTGAATCCAGGTCCAGTGCTTTTTCCACCATACCACCTAACTGCTCTCTAATAATATTAATAGTTAGCATTTATATATTGCTTTAAGGTTTACAAAGTGCTTTACAAATGTCATCTCATTTTATCCTTACAACAACTCTAGGAGGTAAGTGCTATCATGGACTTCATTTTACAGATGAGAAAATGGAGACTAAGACAAATCGAGTGACTTCACACAGCTAGAAAGTGTCTGAGGCTGGATTTGAACTCAGGTCTATCTGACTCCAGGTCCAATGCTCTCTATGCACTGTGCCACATACATGCCTACAATTTACCAAGTAAATTGTAAATGTCACCTCTTATTATCAGCTGTTATCTCTGCCCTAAAAGCAACCTACTGTGATGGAGAGAAGGCCACTTGGAGTCAGAAAGACATGAGTCCTGTCTCTACCACCCACTAGCTAGGTGACTGTGGGCAAATCATTAAATCAGCAGTCTGAGGCAACTCTCTAAGTCTTCGAATTACAAAAGACTTCTGAATATGCAGCATCATCAGAACAGGGAGGCTGGAGTTGGAAGGCGTTGCTGGTGCTTGGGCATCATCTAGATAGACTCACACCTGAAAAAAGAATCCCCACTGCAATCCACCCAACAAGTTGTCACTTGGTCTTTCCTTTAATGCCCCTGGTAAGGGCAATCCTGGTGCCTCCAGAGGTAGCCTCTTTTACTTTAGGAGAACTCTAATTGTTAGGAATTTTTTTCTTAACAATTAGGATAGCTGGTAGAGTGCTGAATTTGTGTTCAAATCTGGTCTCAAACACTTATTGGCTAATAACAGCTAAGTTCACAAAGGACACTTTGTTCATACTTACAGGGGGCAAAGTGGATAGAATGCTGGGCCTGGAGTCAGGAAGATTAATTTTCCTGAGTTCAAATCAGGCTTCAAATACTTACTAGCTGTGTGACCCTGGGCAAGTCATTTAACTTTATTTGCCTCAGTTTCCTCATTTGTAAAATGAGCTGGAGAAGGAAATTGCAAACCACTCCAATATCTTTGGCAAGAAAACCCCAAATGGGGTCATGAAGAGTCAGATACCACTGAAACAACTGAACAATAATAATATTGACCTCTAGGAAAGATGTGGATAAACTGGAGCATGTCCAGAGCATGGCCACCAGAACAGTGAAAGGGTCTTGAGTCTCTATCATATGAGGATCAGTTGAAAGAATCGGCATGTTTAGCCTGGAGAAGAATAGTCTGAGGGAACTTGAGAGCTTTCTTCAGTTACATGAAGGGCTACATATAGAGGCAAGATTAGGTCTGCTCTGCTTTGTCCAGAGGACAGAACCAGGAGCATTTGGTAGAAGCCGCAAAGAGAGAAATTTAGGCTTGATGGAAAAGGGAAGGGGGGTGGAAGAGGGGAACAAGAAATTATTAAGCACCTACTATGTGTCAGTGATAAATTCTTTATAAAGATCCCATTTGATTCTAACAACAATCCTGAGAGGTTAAGTCTTGTTTTGGGTGGGCTTTTGTTTTTTTGAATCCAGACTGATTTAACTGATAACAGGAACTCCTAGTGAGGAGACCCCTTCCTCAAATATAGAACAGCAACTGCTCTGCATCTCAGAGTTCTAGAGCGTTGTCTGGCTTGGAGAGGTTAAATGACTTATCCAGAGTGACACAGCCAGTGTACATGAGACATTGGGCTTGAGTTCTGGCCTTGACTCAGGCTCTCATTCTCTCTACTACACCATGTGGTCTCTTGAGGAAAGAACTAGCTATTTTTATCCCCATTTTACAGGTGGGGAAAATAGAGGCTCAGGGAGGTTATAAATGACTTCCTTGGGGTTACACAGCTAATAAATGTCTGAGGCAGAATTCAAACTTTGTTCTATCAGACTTTCAATTGACCCAATGAATTGGTGGCACTTTTTGTTTGAAATAAAATCCTTTAACTTCAAACCTTTTTTATTGCGAGCAAAAATTTCTGCTTCACAACACAACTTCCTCTCCTTGCTCTCTGGTTTATTTCTATCAGTATGAGTTATAACAAAAGTAGCTGGGCAGTTTTGTGGAATTGGTTGTAACCTATGGAGGGCTGGCCAGATTCTACAGAATGTATGGATCAATTCAACAGTCTGTCTTGGACTGTTCCTGTTAAGTCTGATGGGGGGGGCGGCGGCGGTACACCCAGCAATTACATTTGCAGCTGAACTCTGATCAGCAGATCCTGGAGCAGAGATGACCCTCCCAAAGCAAAGGGCAGGAGGCAGCTTGGTGCCACAGCAGATAGGCATCAGAAGAGCTGGTGCTTGAATCTTGCTGAAGATAATCTAACCCCCTGAGCCTCATTTTTCTCATCTGTAAAATGAACATAGTAAGACATGTAAAATGCTTTGCAAACCTTAATGTGCTATATACGTGCTTGCTATTTGATTATTTTTAAAAGGTCTACCTCACATCTCTGGTTGTCATCCTCATAATCATCCTTCTGAGGATTGTTATTATTGTCCTGTTCAACCTTCTCTTCTCCAGGCAAAATTATTGCAGTTCCTTAAATTGCAAATTGTATTTTTAAATCTTCCATTATTTTGATAGGAGTCACTAAGCCTATACTCACCACCTGGGCCAACGACCTTACCACCATCCAAGGCAGAGAGTAGGGAGAAGGAGAGAGGTTGGTTATCAGGAAGAAGCCTAGAAAATTGTGTAAAAATATCATTGCCCCAAAAGGGAAACTGAGGTATGAAGCTAGCCAGTGACTGAGCAGAGGCCAGGCTCTATATATCTCATCTTCAATCCCATATAAGGGACTGAGAAGGACCTGGGACTACAGCGGTAGACAACAGAGGGGAAAATATTCTGTCTCCTCAGATTCTCAACTGGGATTGAGAATGCCAAATCCTCTTTGAATGAAACAGAAAAGGGATTAAAAAGAGAGAGAGAGAGATCAAGATATTAACTTGCTGAAACAGGACACTTCCACATAGAGATTAAATTCTTTCCTAAGCATTTTTTTCATTTTCATAAACATCTTAAAAATCCATCCTTGCATCATAGGCTTCCTGGATTACGAATGGATGGATGGATGGATGGCCTTATTTCAGAGACGTGCATGTGCACGTGCACACATACACATACTCATGCACACACAGAGACTTGAGAAGAGGAAGACAGGTCTCTTGGGTGGATGGGCCACTGCTGGTTAAAGACAGAGAGGCCCAGAAAATCACTGATGTTTTTAGAGCTGAAGGAAACCTTGGGGATCATTTCCATTCCTCCTACCCCCTCTCCTTTTATTTACAGAAAATCAGGCTGGATGACTATTTGCTGGGTATAACAATGATTCCTTTTATATATGAGTTAGGCTAAATGGAAGCTGAGGTCTCTTCTAACTCTGAGATTCTATGAAATTGAAAAGGGATTTGGCTTGTTTGAAATCAAACAGATGTTGGCAGAGCTAGGATTAGAACCCAGGGCTTCTGACCCTAGATCCAATGCTCTTAAAAGAGCAGTATCACACTCCAACCTTCGTTCATTTATTTATTCATTCCAACCATCATTTACAAGCACTTACAATGTACAGAGTACCATGATAGTTGCCAGCGGAGACAGAAAGACATTCAATACTTGGTCCCAACTCTTAAAAGTTCACAATCTCGCTGGAAGGGATACAACATATACTAAATATTAAAAAGTCTATAAAGTAAATTAGGGAATTGGGGGACAGGTTTATGAATTGATTATTGCCTATAATCTTTCTTGTCTGGCTTGACTTTTCTGCTAAGGAGTCTTAGCTCTGTCATTGTCCCAGATACCTGCCTTACTCCTATCCTACCACAGGTTTGGTTTTCTCAGCCTCCATCCCTGGCTTGTTTCATCAAACATTGGTCCAGCTCCATCTCTAGCACTGGCCTTCTGAGCTCCATCCCTCCTTGGCCCCAGTCTGATGGGAAAAGTTCCTGGACCTGACTCACGACAAGTCCTGGGGCTAACTCTGACTGCACTGGGGTCTGACCAAGCACCCAGACTTATTTCTCTTAACCAGAGTCATAATTAAGAGTCTGGAGCCAATTCACTTGAATTTGGAGGGAAGGATGGGGTGTCTTAAGGAATCCGTCTTGGGTGTGATTGAAGTAAATTGGAGAAAGAGGTCATGGGAGTTGAAAGGTTGAGGAACTAGGAGGCTAGGGTGTTCAAAGATGGTGAGGGCTGGGGCTGAGAAGACCATAAGCCAATTACTGAACTTATTGGGGGAAGAGGCAGAATGACCTGGGCTATCATAGATGATAAATAAGGACCTCTCTATTTGCAGGGGTTGGGGTGACCTTGAAAGGAGGGGAGGTGGTTGTGAAGTGATGTAGCAGAAAGAGAATCTGGAAGGAGTGAGAAGTAAGGAGTATACCAGCTCCCCCCCTCCCCTTCTGTGCATCCAGGATGTGAGAGGAGCAACCAGACTTGGAGAGAGAATGCTAAGTGATGTGGTGTCTTCAGGAAAAAGCTCCACTTTAGTGAGCACCAGAGGATGAAAGAAATGTGAGAGGAAGCACTCTAGTGTCATAGGATGAAAGCTGGGGAGGGAAGCTTGGCGATTAAATAATCCTGCTTCCTCATTTTACAGCTGAGGACCAGACCAAGTGAAGTGACTTGCCCAAGGCCATACAAGTAATAAATGGCAGATGGGGATCTGAACTCAAGTCCTCTAGACTCCAATTCCAGCAACCTTACTAATACCATACAATAAAGGTTCCAAAGGGTATAGTGGAAGGAAAAGACAGAAGAGGGAGTGACCAGGGAAGGGTTAGGGCTGAGTCTACTGTGAGGGAGGGGAGAAGGAGAAGGGTAGGTGGTTACAGAGGTCAGCATTGAGCTACTTTTGCATCCTCCCAGCTGATCCCTGACTCCTCATGTGGTAATGGTTCCTAGATCAGGGATGAAGGAGAGTTACACATTTACCATCCCCAGAGGATTGTAATAGTCATGGGAACCTGGCTTCAGTGAGGAAGTGTGCTAGTGGGGGCGGGGCAGGGTGGTGACTATACTGGTCACTATACCCTCCAACTGGTATTGGTTAGGGTGGGGGAAGGCAAAGCAGGGAAGCAGAGTTGGAGGAGGAGAGGAAGATGGAAGGATGAGGAGAGGAAGATTGTCCCAATCTGGTGCCTTGTCCCAGCAGCCCATGCTAGTTCTGGCTATGTTCTCATCTCTCTCAATTACTGTAGAAGAAAAGTTCCTTTGCAACTGTGCGTTAAGGTAGAAGACCTTAGCTCCATCCCGTCATGGAACCCAGACCTTTGAGGGGCAACAGTGCAGTGGAGAGAGTTCTGGTTTTGTAGTCACAGGAGGATGGTGATGGTTTTGGGGACTCAGGGTCAGAAAGGGTATGGGCTAATGGGGGGTTGAGGTGAGTAACCTGGTACTGGGGTGGGGAGTAGGTCGAGGGAGGAAAAGAGAGGGGGAGGAGGACAGTAGTCGTAGGAGCTAGGTTGGCATCTCAGCACTTTTTCTTCTTGTGCAAGTTTGGGCAAACCACTTTATTCTCTCTGGGTCTCAGTTTCCTCATCTGTAAAATGAGAGTGTAGGACTGGATGATCTTCTGAGGTCCCCTCTCACTCCACATCTGTGATGCCTATGGTTTGGGATGCAGATGGATTCTGATAGATTACCAGGCAGCAGGTGGTTAGTGCTTCAGGTACTCTGAAGAAAGTAAAGCTTCCTGAGATTCCAGCTTGGACAACACACCTCGTCCCCACCCCCCCAGTTTCCTCACAGAGAGTAAATAAGGTTTAGACAGTGTTCTGGCCAGCCAGGAAAGCACTGTCTAAACACACAGTGGGGCCTGCTGGTCTGGTTCTGGTTTTCTGGTTGTCACTGCTTGGCCAGGTGAACCCATTGACACAGAACAGGAATTTTCCATTTGCGTAGACCCCGGAGGCTCCACACTTTACTCTCTGTCTCTGATTCAGATCCAAGGCATTTTCAGCACTTCTTGTAAATTCTAGTTGCCAGTCTCCTCCTCCACCCCTACCCCGCCAACCACACAACCACCCCATCCGTACCGCTCAACTTAGCTTCAATCTAGCAAATACTCTTCAGCTCCAGCTATGTGCAGGATACTGTCCTAGGCACAGAGAGGAGCTAGGAGGTTAAATGAGACTTAGTCTCTCCAACTACACACACACACACACACACACACACACACACACACACACACAGCTTCTTGTATGAATCTTAGCACTGCTACTTTATCCCCATCGCTGCAGAAGAAGAAAGGGCCCACAAATTACTAATTCATTACCAAGTGGGAGTGGCCAGCCTCTCCCTGCTTAGCTCAGCTAGTTCTAAATAAAGTGTTACAAATACAATCTTTTACTGGGACTATACTGGAAACCCACCCAGCTTGGTAGGACCTGCCAGAGTTTGTACCATGCTGGCATAGTCCTTGGGAATGGTGGTATAGGGGGTAGGGTGCTGGACTTGTAAACAGGAAGACCTGGATTCAAACCACACCTTAGACACATTCTAGCTGTGTGACCCTAGGCAAGTCACTTAACCTCTCCGGGTCTGTCTCCTCATCTGTAAATGAAGAGGTTGGATTCTGTAACTTCGAAGGTCCCTCTCAACTTTAAATCTGTGATCCTATGAATCCAGAGTCACTCTTGTTCCATGATGTCAGCTTGGATAACCAATGGATAATCTACATATTCCATTGGTATCTTTCTATGTCAAGAGAAATCAAGCAATGCCCCCCAGTATTCTGGGTGGACCCCTGCCAGTGTATTTACTGGAGCCCCAACATGAGAGTGGCCCAGAAAGGATGGCCCCAAATGTGCTGCCATTTGCATCGCTGTGAACATCTACATCATTGAACTCATAGGTGCATTAGAGTATTTGAGTCTAGACTCAGAGAAAGAATTTTTTGCCCAGTAGGAAGAACTTAACCATCTAAGGCCTTGGGTCAGCTGCTTCACAGCTTTCAGGTGTTGTTGTTTATATTTCATTTTCTTTTTCTTTTATTTATTAAGTCTATTTTTGACATATTGAATTAAAAAAATTTAAAAAAAATTTTTATTTAAAGTTTTGAGCTCCAAATTCTATCCCTCCCTCCCTCCCTTCCACTCTCCCTGAGATAGTAAGCAATCAGATATAAGTTATATATAGGTCATACACTTCCATATTAGTCATTTTTGTACAAGAAGACTCAAATAAAAGAAAAAGAAGAAAGAAAGAAAGTAAAAAATAGCATTCTTCAGTCTGTATTCAATTAATATCAGTTCTTTCTCTGGAGGCAGATAGAATGCTTCATCATTAGTCCTTTGGGATTGTCTTGGATCACTGTATTGCTGAGAATAGCTAAGTCATTCACAGTTCTTCATTGAACAATATTGCTGTTAGTTACTGGGCACAACATTGTCCTGGTTCTGTTCACTTCACTTTGCATCAGTTCATATAAGTCTTTCCAGGTTTTTCTGAAATCATCCTGCTTGTCACTTCTTATAGCACAATAATATTTCATTATAATCATATGCCACAGCTTGTTTAGTCATTCCCCAGTTGATGGGCAGCCCTTTGATTTCCAATTCTTTGCCACTATAGAAAAGAGCTGCTATAAATATTTTTGTACAAATAGGTACTTTTCCCTTTTTTGGATCTCTTTGGGATACAGCCCTAGAAGTGGTATTTCTGGATCAAAGGGTATGCACAGTTTTATAGTCCTTTGAGCATAGTTCCAAACTGCTTTCCAGAATATCCTTCATTTTCAAAGAGGACCAATGACATCTTGGAGGGATGTCTTGACTTGCTTGCGAATTGGACTTAACCGAAGCTGAGCTGCTCAAATTTGTCCGGCTCACTCTCTCTTCCAGAGTCATCGAAGTCCAGTGGCAGGATAAAAGTCAGAATGACTGGTGATGCCCTGGGATGCAGCAGATGACCTTGGCATCTTTGATGTCTGACCAAGCTCTAAGTGCTCCACAGGGCTTGCTTCAGTTGCCTTTGTGGCCTTTGGAACAAATTGTTCTCATCTGCTGGGGAAAATTTTCACAAACTTGGAGTGGATATCCCCCTAACCCACTGACAGACTTGAGGCCTGTGAGTTTCCCTCAGCCTGGCTTAGCCCATCTGCCCAGATGGTTTGACTGTAGTGTGGCCACTGCACATGCTACAGCTTCTTGGAGCCACAGGTGAGGGATGGGTGAAGGTGGACCCCAGGGGTGATGATCAGTCCTCACAATGGAGGTGCTAGTCCTCCTTGCCCACCTCATATACCCCCAGCTTTCAGGTAGATCTCCAGGGATCCCCTCAGTCCCCTTTCCCCAGGGATTCACCCTGTCAGATCTTCCTTGCCCCAGCTCTCACTCTTTTCTGGAAGTCCTGGTCAGCAGTGCGGAGAAGAAGCTACACCAACAATTTAATCCTATGTCTTGGCCCGTTTCCTTTCATTTGGAGTACAATAGTCCACGTTAGCTTTGTACTGTGTGAATGGATACACCAGGTAAGAGGGGAAAAAGTCCTTCAGCTTAAGGAGAAATGTTTACCACCTGGCACATTTACCTTAACGCTTTGCATAATCTTTTATGGTCCAGGTATAAGGCCTCAGAATGCATCTGGCCTGGCCATAAGCACTTAGAACTTCCCACCACAAAGTTGCAAGCATTGGAAACCTGCAGAACAGTCTCATCTACCAGACTACAAACCTTATGAGGACAAGCACCAGGCCTGACTTATTACAGCAACCCTCACAGCTCCTGGCACAGGGCCAAGAACACAGCAGACACTCTGTAACTATTTGCTGAATGAGAACCAGCTAATGATTACAAAGTGCTTTAAAGTTTATAAAGCACCTGACGTACATGAACTCACCTGAGTCTCACAAAGGAGGTAGAGTAACATCTCATTTTACCAATCAGGTAACTGAGGATCAGAGAGGTTAAATGAGTTGTCCACAGTCATACAACCGGCAAGTGTCTGAGGCAGATTTTGGACCCAGGCCTTCCTGACTTTAAAGTTAATACTCTAACCAACCCTTTTCAATTCAATATGCCCAAAATGGAACTAGAATATTTTTCTCTACACCTGTTCAGTCGTTTTCCAGTTGTGTCTGACTCTTTGTGACCTCATTGGGAGTTTTCTTAGCAAAGATGCTGGAGTGGTTTGCTATTTCCTTCTCCAGCTCATTTTTACACATCAGGAAACTGAGACAATCAGGATTAAGTGCCTTGCCCAGGATCACACAGCTAATAAGTATCTGAGGCAGGATTTTAACTCAAGAACATGAGTCTTCCTGATTCCCAGTCCAGTGCTCTATTCACTGCTCCACCTGGCTGCCCTTCTCTATACCTACCCCTCCTCCAAATTTCCCTAATTCTATTGAGGGCCCTCCGCCATGCTGCCAGTCTCCCAGGTGCACAACCTCAGAGTCTTTAGCTTTTTCTTTCCCCCTCATTCAGAGAGCTGGACCTGGAATCAGGATGACCTGAGTTCAAATCTCGGCTCAGATACTTACTAGCTGTGTAACCCTGGGCAAGTCACTTAATATAAAATGGGGATAATAATAACATCTACCTCCCAGAGTTGTTGTGAGGATCCAATGAGATAATATTTGTAAAGCATTTAACATGGTGCCTGGTACATAGTAAGTACTATATAAATATTAGCTATCATTATTATTATTTAATCAACAAATGCTATTGCTTCTTTCACATCAACAACCCTGCCTTTCTCCTCAATCATACAGCCACTACCCTAGAACAGACCTTCATTTCCTCTTACCTGAATTATTCCAGTAGCCTCCTGTCTGGTCTCCCTGCCTCAAGCCTCTCCTTACTCTAGCGCATCTCCACACAGCTGCCAAAATAATCTTTAGGCACAGGTCTGACCATGCCACCTTCATACTTAAAACCTCTCCTTTGTAGAGGCTTCCTCTTGTCTCTAGAATAAACTTCAAACTCCTCCATCTACCTGTCTAGCCTAATTCCCCATTATTCATTCCCCTTCATGTACCCTATGATCCAACCAAACTGGATAGATTACTTTCTATTCCTTAAACATGCCTCCTCCCATCTCCAGACATTCGCACACACCTACGTGCCTAAATGGCTCTCTTTCCTCGTGTCTACTTTTCAGAATCATCATTTCCTTTCATGACTCAGCCCAGGTGTCACCTACTCATGGAAAGCTTCTCTGATCCCTCCCCACCCTCCTCATTAGTGTCTTCTTCCTCCTAAAATATTCCCAGGGCATTTTGACTGATTTTTCCTTGTCCCAATGATGAGGGTTTGGGGTGAGAGGTGCTCGACACCCCAAAGTACCGACACGCCGGGTCCTGCCGAAAGAATTCGACTCAAGCCTTCTCAGCCAAGGGAAGGGACAAAGTTTATTAAGAGTTAGCCAAATAAGCCTGCCCCGAGAGATCCCACCCCTTGCGACGCCTGTAAGGAAAAAGGGCCAGACCCATCTGAGCTAGATTGGTTCTGACCAACCTCATGGAGGCAAGATGGAGATTATATACACAAAGGTTGTGGGAGGGATTGAGGGGTGGTTTGGGGTGACCAGAAGAGGGGTCTAGGGAGGGACTTAAGGATGAGTCTAAGGAGGAGCTTGAAGCAACTGGGGTGAGGTCAGACTCCCGGGTGGGGGAAATAGCTGAAGGCTATATGGAAATGACAACCCATCAAGGGCTGGGGTAGCAGAGCTAGGGTATAGATATTTTGATCAGGATTAAGGATGGGAAACAGGATTAAGGGTGGGAAACAGCTGGACAATAGAGGACTGGGCAAGGTAGGCATTTGGGCTTAATGGTTATAGCCTCAGGCCAAGGCCAGGTCAAGTGGCAAGATTCAAGGAGAGTTCAAGGGTTCAAGGGGTTCCCAGAGACTGTGCCCTCATCATTCCCCCCTCAAACAAATGGGACCCAAATTCTTTTGGGGTCAGGGACGAAGGTCTCAGCTTCTGGAATTGCTTCCTGCTGACAAGGGGCGTAGAGCTGGTTGATGGGTCCAGTTCAAGGGGTGCACAGTCATCTGGAAGTTGATGGCTTGGAGACTGGAGGAGACAAACCTGGCAAGGAAGTTAAGCAAACAACAAAACAGACAGTACAGGAGTACAGAGAAAGGACAATATCCCTGGTGGGAATTAAAGATGACTATTTCATACCTAGCTCTCCTAACCACTTGTTCTGCTTCGGGGTTCAGGAGTGTGTAGCACATCCAAATTAGGTCGGGGATATCTAAGAGCAAGGTTTGATGTTTGGTGAGCCTGTGGTTAGCCAGGCACTGGTGGCCCTCTGCTTCCAGGGTGCTCTGGCAAGGCAGAGCTTCTAGGGGCTGGTCTGCTAGAGGCTTAGAAGCTTCCTCAATTGGAATGGCTGTAGCAGCCAGAGAATCTAATTGTTTTGGAAAACAGGGGTCAGATCCTAAGGACTGGATTAGAATTCCCAAAGCCTGTCCTCTCCTTCCTTCAGCAGAGTGAGTGAAAGGTTTTTCTAGATTAGGTAAGGCTAATGCTGGAGTGGTGGTCAGTTTAGTTTTCAAAGTCCCAAAAGCTTGTGCTGGGTAGGGGCCCCACTCTAGAGGGAGTGAGTCAGGGCCTTGAGTGCCAATTAATGGTTGCAGCCCCTCCCAAGCCTTGGACTTAATTGGATATTGAAGGGTATGTAGGGGAACTATGGCTGGGGTGGCAGAAGAAGCTTGCCCAGGAATTCCCTGATCCCAAACAATTGGCTCAACCCTCTCCCACGCCTCTGGGGGAACATGGGGAGGTCTGGGAAACAGGGGGAAAAGGGAGTTATGAGGTTTAACTAGAGAAAATTGGCTTCCCAATTTCACCATCAGGTCCCTTCCCCAAAAGGGGGCAGGGCCAGAGAAGGAGTGTTCAGACAACAGATCCTTGATGCCCATGACCTGATGGGTTGAGGGGCATGTGGGGCCAGAGCAATTAGTTAAAACAAGAGAACATAGCCGTGATAAAGTGGGTAACCTTACCTTCTGCCTCGATTTTGCCCAGGGCTCCTCGAGAGAGGTGGAGAAAGTGGGAGCACAGCCAAGCCCCAGGCTTTCCCCTCCTTCCGAGTCTTGAGAAGACTGGAGGACAGGGTGCTGGGAGGAGGCTTTACCACTTTTCCAACCTCGGGGACATGCTGGGCGTGGTCCCGGAGGCGTGGATCCTAGAGGCTTCTTCCAGGGGGGCGCCCTAGAGGGGCACTCCTTAGACCAGTGACCCTCCTTGTGGCATCGAAAGCAGGTTTCCCTTTTGCCAAAGTTGCGAGAAGCACCCTCCAGCAATCTCCTGGCCATGGCAGCCGCCAAGAATTGGGCATGTTCTCTGTCTCTGGCTTTTTCCTCTGCCTGGACTAAGTCTCTATTATTGAACACTCCGAATGCTGTCTCCAGTAATTGGGCCTGAGGTGTTTGGGGTCCCATTGCCAATTTCTGCAGTTTCCTCCTAATATCTGGGGCAGACTGATTAATGAAATACATATTAACTGTTGCCGCCCCTTCAATAGAATCAGGATCCAAATTTGTATACTTCTTAATAGCTTCTACTAGCCGGGCTTGGAAAAGGGCAAGGTTTTCTTTTTCTCCCTGAGTAATCTCCCTAATTTTTTGAAAATTTATTTGCTTTTGAAATGCAGTTCTTAGGCCTTCTAACAGGCAAATTACCATATGGTCTCTCTTTTCTCTATCCTCACTCCTTTGATAATTCCATCCTGGGTCACTAGTTGGAACAGCAGCTGTTCCTGGGGGATATTTTATGAGGTTATTGCTAGCCAAACTGTCCCCAAATTTTTGAGCGTGTTCCCATATTCTCCTCTTCTCCTCAGTGGTACAACAGGTAGAGAAAAGGATATGCAAATCACACCAAGAAAGTTCAAATTGTAGGGACAGATCCCTAAAACCCTCAGTAAACTTAGTGGGATCTTCTGAGTATCTCCCCAGTTTTTCTTTAATTTGGATGAGATCTGAAATGGAGAATGGAACATGCAATCTCCTTGTCCCAGCAGGGGAGGCAGGCATTTCCCTCAGGGGAAAAAGCCTTGAAGGCGCTGTGGGACCTGGAGCTTGGGGCTGAGGTAGATTAGACTGCAAGGCCAGGGCATCTGCCTGGCAAGGGAGATCAGCTAGTACCTGAGGAGGGGTAGAGGTCAGAGGGGAAGATACCCCAGAGACCCAAGTGGGTGCTACCTCAGAGAGAGGGGCTAGGGGAGGAGATATTGCCGTGGGGGCAGGGCCCGAGGCTGGAACTTGAGTAGGGATTGCCTTGGGGATAGGGCCCATGGTGATAGATGTTGCAGGGCCTGCAGTAGAGGCAGGGCGTGGGGTCCCTTCGGCTGGAAATTCCTTCCTCCTTAGTAAAGGAGAAGTTAGGAGTAATTGTCGGGAGACAAACAAAATAAAACAAGAAAACAAAATATACAGAAGGTACCTGAAACTTTCCCAAATTCCCAGCGCCGAAACAATTGAAAGGATCTGGCACATGCTTCCGGATGGGGCATCCGTCCATGTCCTTCGACGTGACCACTGGACCGAGAACCACCTGATAGCGTCAGGTTGAGTTGACCAGGACAGTGTGACTGTCCGACTCACTGAGACCACTGGACCAAGCTGTCCGACCCACCGAGAACCACCAGAGAGCGTCAGGTTGACCAGGACAGTGTGACTGTCCGACTCACTGAGACCACTGGACCAAGCTGTCCGACCCACTGGGACCTGCTGAGGTCAGGCCCGAGAAGCACATCCAAAATGTTTGGAGAGCGAGGAGAGGGATTGGGAGAGGGGGAGGCTCACATACCTTCAGTGTTGGCTGGAGAAGAACTTGAGATTAGCAGTGCTTCCCGGTTCAGGGAACCATAAATGATGAGGGTTTGGGGTGAGAGGTGCTCGACACCCCAAAGTACCGACACGCCGGGTCCTGCCGAAAGAATTCGACTCAAGCCTTCTCAGCCAAGGGAAGGGACAAAGTTTATTAAGAGTTAGCCAAATAAGCCTGCCCCGAGAGATCCCACCCCTTGCGACGCCTGTAAGGAAAAAGGGCCAGACCCATCTGAGCTAGATTGGTTCTGACCAACCTCATGGAGGCAAGATGGAGATTATATACACAAAGGTTGTGGGAGGGATTGAGGGGTGGTTTGGGGTGACCAGAAGAGGGGTCTAGGGAGGGACTTAAGGATGAGTCTAAGGAGGAGCTTGAAGCAACTGGGGTGAGGTCAGACTCCCGGGTGGGGGAAATAGCTGAAGGCTATATGGAAATGACAACCCATCAAGGGCTGGGGTAGCAGAGCTAGGGTATAGATATTTTGATCAGGATTAAGGATGGGAAACAGGATTAAGGGTGGGAAACAGCTGGACAATAGAGGACTGGGCAAGGTAGGCATTTGGGCTTAATGGTTATAGCCTCAGGCCAAGGCCAGGTCAAGTGGGAAGATTCAAGGAGAGTTCAAGGGTTCAAGGGGTTCCCAGAGACTGTGCCCTCATCACATGGACCTTTCCTCGTTTTCCTAGTTATCAGTACTCTCTACCTCCCTGACAAACTTTAAAGTTCCATATAAAGGTTAGCTTTTGTTAACCTTATCACTGTTATAACTTACCACGTATTTTGTATTTACTTAACTCATCTACCTTCTCTATGCCCCCTATTAGTATGTAAGCTGACTGAGATCAGGGACTGTTTTGCTTTTGTCTTTAATATCTTCAGGCTCTCGAATAGTTTGTAGCCTCTACTGGCATAGTGTCTAGGGTGCTGGACTTAAAGTCAGGAAGACCTGAATTCACTCCTACCTCAAATACTAACTTAGCTCTGTGTCATTTAAGGTTAAATCATTTAACCTCTTTGGGCCTCAGTTTCCTCATCTGCAATGACTTCCACAACCACTTCCTATCAGTTCTTATGATTCCCTTTCTCCCCGAAAAAAAAAAAAGCAATCTTATGATCCCATGAACCTCCCCATGGGCTGAGAGAAATGATTATTAGTGATCAATGACTTGGGGATATCCAGAGTTCTCCCCTTTTTCCTAAAGTCCTGATTTTAAAAAGTTCATTCTCTTGAAGGACATTGCTGATAAGGAGATTGGACTAACTTTCTTGTTCAGACCCCACCCAAGTGGAGTAATCACTGTGTTCTGTTCAGGCTTGGGTGGGGCATACATTCTTTGAATAGATTGCCCAAGGGAAGATGGGTGTGTATGTGGGGGGAGGGGAAGAGGAGGTTGGGATGGGTATAGAGATAAGTCTTTCCGTCCAAGGGTGATGTCTCTCTCAGTCCCTCATTGGACACCTTGTCTTTGAAGGGAATATAAACTGTGAGCCACCACCATGATTGTCTTTGGTCTAAAAAGACAGCTAATGATCATCCTTTTAGTAATAACATGCTGGACTTATTAATAAAATGATTAAATTACCCAGAAACTATGTCTCTTGAGCCTTTTTAATCGTCACATTGGCCCTTCCTTTAGTAGAGAGCCAGGAGGATGATTTATGTTTTTCTCTGGGCCTCATGTTCTCTCTTATGCACCATTGACTCTTGGGATGCTCCAGTTCCCTTCAAAGCTCAGCTCAAGCACTAAGGGCCCTTCCTTGATCGTCCCAGTTGTTAACTCTTTCTCCCAAATGGGATTACTTTTGATTTTGAATTAAACCTGTAATTTCATTTGCATGGGGAACTCCTGATGAGGAGCTCCTTACATAACTATAGATCATGTTTTAGATCTGCATCACTCCCATTGGCAATTTATAATCTTAAGAGTTGTCTGGGCCCTGAGAAACTGACTAAATTGAGCAGTTACCCAGTCAGTGCTCCGCAGAGGCAGAACTTGAACCCAGGTTTTCCTGAATCTGAGGACAGCTTTCTAACCAGTGTGCATCACTGCCTTTCACTTTGTATTTACTTCGAATTTATTTTGCATTGACTTATTTGTGTCCATATTGACTTTCCCCATAGGATGTAAGTTTCTTGGGGATGGGGGGAAAGGAGCCCTTTTATTTTTTCTTTGGCATTCCTAGCACCTAGAATGATGTCTTATGTTCACTATGCACTTAGGGTCCTAGGCTCATAGACTTAAAGCTGAAAAAGACCTTAGGGAACATCTAGACCAAACCAATCATTTTATGGAAGGAGAAACTGAGGCACAGAAAAGGTAAGTAACTTGGAGGAGGGTAAATGTAAAGACTACGTATGAGGAGAAACACCTGCTTTATTCTTAGCTCCTGGCAACCTTTTCATCACAGTGAGGAAAATGATGATATCCTTAATCTCTCATTGAAGAAACCTAAGAGGATGATTCACCTTCACCTCTCTGAGACTGTTTTCCCACTAGGAAAATGAGGGGCTTGGATTAAATCACAGGATCCTAGGTTGAGATCAGGAAGGGATCTCAGAGATCACCTAGGTCCCTCATTTCCCAGGGGAGGAAGCGGCAGCCAGGAAAAGGATAGTGATTCGCCTAAGACTTCACAGGTCCTAAGTGTCAGAGCCGGGCCGCAGAGCCCCCGAGTGATCTCCGAGGTCCCTTCCAGTCCTGGCATTTTATGTTTCTCTAATTCTCTCTCAGGGTGACTAGACCACGTGACAGCTTGCTATCACCATCAGCGGAGCTGTTACTGGAGGGCTCTAACACAAACCCTGATTTCTGAACAGAAATAAAATTCGGCTTGTTTCTATTTATGCCCCATCGTTAGTACTGCACCTGCATCTGGTTACTAAATTCTGCTGCTTCGAGGATCCCTTCTCACCCTAAATCTCTGATCCTTTGATCTTCGGCGTCTGCCCTTTCCTTCCTGTGCTTAGGCTAGGTTCTAGGCATCTCTCACCCCACTCTGCTTCTCCTCACCACTCCTTCTCCCCATCCCACTTCTGTTAAAACCAATCTCTCCTCTGGTTTGGTCTCCATATGCTGCTTCAGGACCCCCCCTCCCTTTTTTTTTTTACCAGCCCCCATCTTTGGCCAGCTTTTATTAGCTCCCAGTTGTTTTTTTTTTTTTTTTTTTTGCTATCACGTGTTTTATTCACTGTGCTTAGAATGATAGAATCAAAGGAATTTTAGGGCTGGAAGGGCTCTTAGGGATCATCTAATCTAATCCCATTAGTTTCCTGGAGAGGAAACTGAGGTGGAGAAAGGTGAAATGATTTATGTATGCAAGGTCACACAGATTAGTGGCAAAGCTGGGACTAACATTCAGGAAGAAAGGAAGGAAGGAAAGAAAGAAAGAAAGGAAGAAGGAAAGGAAGGAAGGAAGGAAAGGAAAGAAAGGAAAGAAAGGAAGGAAAGAAAGAAAAGTAGAAAAGGAGGAAGTACCTACTATGTGCCAGGCATTGTGCTAAATGCTTTACAAATGTTATCTGATTTTATCCTCAGAACAACTCTAGGAGGTAGATGCTATTATTATCCACATTTCACAGTTGAGGAAACTGAGGCAGATAAAGGTTAAGTCACTTGCCCGGGGCCACACAGCTAGTAAGTGTCTGAGGCTGAATTTGAACTCAGATCTCCTGATTGTAATGCCTATACTCTTTATAATGTTTTGAATAATGCTCAGCATAGTCCTCTGAATAGTTTGACGGATGATATTCCTCATACGTGACATTTCATGTCTTTTCACCATGCCTTTGCAGACACTATCTCTCATGCCTGGAATATACTATCTCCTCTTCTCTTCCTCTTAGAAATCTCTTCCTTCCTTCAATGTTCAGCTCTAACACCATTTCCTATATTGGACCTTGCCTGATCTTCCCAATTCTAGTACCTCTGCCCTTAAATTACCATATATTTACTTTGTATATATTTTATATGGACATATCTGTGTACATTTTACTTCTCCAAATAGAATGTAATCTCCTTGAGGGTAGGGACTGGTTTTTTTATCTTTATCTCCCTAGTACCCACCATAGTGCCTAGCACATAGTAGGTGCTTAATAAACTGAAGACTAGATAGTGGTTGATAGAATTAACGAAGTAGTATATAGTGGAAAGATTTGGAGTAGGAAGTTAGAGTTGGAAGACCTGGGTTTGAATATTAGCTCTGTCACTACATGTGTGAACTTGGGTAAATCACAGTGTCTCTGGGCCTTAGATTCCTCACCTGTGCAATGGGAGGTTGAAATTAGTTAACCTGAAAAATCCTAATATCTATGCTCCAAGGATTCTTTGAAAATGATGATGGTTGTGGTTAGTAGCTGGTGGAATTGACTTGCTCCGGAGGATAATATCTCATCGTTGTTAATAATAACCATGAATTTCCATGGCCAAAAAATTCATGACTTTGGGTGATCAACCCAGGGTCACCTTTGTGTCCTAATAAGGAATCAGAGTAGGGATTTTGTGCAGAGGAAGGACTCTAGCCTGCTAGATACCAATTAGGGATATTTTAATATCCATAATAATGGAGGCAGCTAGATGGCACAGTAGATAGAGCACTGGGTTTGGAATTGGGAAGACTCGTCTTCCTGAGTTCAAATCTGGCCTCAGACACTTACCAGCTGTGTGACCTTGGGCAAGTCACTTAACCCTGTTTGCCTCAGTTTCCTCATCTGCAAATTGAGCTGGAGAAGGAAATGGCAAACCACTCTAGTATCTTTGCCCAGAAAACCTCAAATGGGATCATGAAGAGCCAGACACAACTAAAAAACCATTGAATAAAAGTAGTAAACATGATGAAGATGTTAAAAGATCTCAGAAACCAACAAAACTTTGACAGCAAACTTTTGATCTCCTTGTCAGATGGAAAAAATTATCAGCCAAGGGAAATGATGATTTAGAATAGAAACTCATTTATAAAATACTCAGGAGAATGATGGCAGAAGACCACTGTGAAAAGCAGTAAAAGTAAAAATAAGCCTTGAGAAAGCTTGGCATGAGACATGCCCCCACCCGCAACACATAGTTCCAAGAATTGTTAAAGATGAACCTGGCAGGAAGACAATAAAGAGATGGGAAATCAAACTGCTATGTCAGCATTTCTGTAATGCTTTCTTTTCATCATCAGTGACAAGAGAAGCACCATATTTAGATCTTAACACCTTGGTCCTTGATGTACAAGTAAATCATAAAGCATTTAAGAAGATGAAATCAGGAAGAGCAGCTGGACTAGAACAAACATCCTCTGAGAAAGTCTCTGTAGAAGGTGATGTAATCTTAAAAATATTGAGATATTTCATGGGGGGGGAGAAGATGTCAAAATAATGGAAAAATCATAGATTATAGTAGTCAAAAACAGTGATTGAGAGAGGATCAAAAGTTGCTGACTCCTATGCCTACTTTTTCATCTTTATAAAATATGAGAATGGTCTATATGCAAATGGAGGGTATCCTTGATGAAGATAGGAGAAGGGAACAGGTAAGGTTTTGCAAATCATCTCCTATAGCAGACTACATGTTTATATTCATATAATTGTTAAAAAAGTTCATAGAATGTAAGATTCCTCTGTATTTATTTTTTGTTGATCACAAAAAAATGCATTTGAAAGAGTGGCAAGTAATAATGCAGGAAAGATAACATTACAGAGGACAAGTAATTCACAAGACAGAGTATCCAAGGAGAGAGCTGGAAATAAAATTGGTGGCCTAAGATGTCTATATATAAATATACAAATTATGGGTAATATGCAAAAGATTCTAATGCCAGGAAGCAAATTTAACCACATAGTTATTGCTGAGACTCATCCTGACTAACAGAAAGCTATGAAAGGGATGTCTCCATAGCAGGGAGTGTAGTTAAGCTCTGCTTCTATCTCCCTCCCCCTTACCTGCCTAGCCAGTGGCCAAATGTCTCAGGTTGGCTTTACCCACAAAACTTAGGCTAGAAGAGCCAAAGAGTATGGGTGGCTGGGGAGTAAGTGGCAGGGGGGAGGAGAGGGATGACCAAGTTGGGGCTATGGGATTTTTGAAAAGGGAAAAAAAAAACAAGCAAGGAAAGAAAAGATAAGAGAATGCTGGGCACAAGAAGAATCTTTTCTCATGCCTAGTCATACCCTTGAACCCAGCCTACAATACCACTAGTGATAAGCAAGCATCAAGGAATGACTAGGGTCCCAAACAGCCCGACTATTGAGCAAGATATTTCAGAAAGCAGTCAGAAAGTAAATTGTTTCCAATGATATGACTCTAAATAATAAAAAGTAGATGCGAGACAGCCTGGGTCCTGTGTCCTGCCCTGCCCCCAACTGACTGGACATTGACCTTAAGGGACATTTGGCTGAGAGTGGAAGAGCTTTGAGGGAACTCTACTTTACATCAATTTCTGGCAAAATTCCCATTATTGAAGAAACTGTGAGCATTTAGATAGGGAAACAGAGATGATGGAGGCAGTATGACTTTCTTAAGTACTGGCCATGCCAGATTAATTTTTGACTTGGTAATTAGGCTGTTAGGTCACTAGAATATTATAGACATAGCATACCTGGACTTCGACAGAGAATCTTAGAGTTTTTCATGTTATTTTTATGGGCAATATAAATAGAGGTGGGTTAGGTGACAGTGTAGTTAGGTGGCTTTAGAACTGGTTGAATGACTGGATCCAAAGATTAGTTGTCATTCCTTGACCAATGTCAAGTTGGAGGGAGGTGCTACAGGGATCTGTCCTTCACCCTATGCTGTTTGGCAATCTTATTAGTGTTGAGATAAAAGCTTCTATGGCATTCTTATCAAATATTTGGATTGACAAAGCATTGATGGAAAGCTAATAGGCTGGATGACTGTTGGGATGCCAAACAAATTCCAAAAGGATGAAATGATGGGTGAAATCTAATAAAACAAAATATAATGGGGATAAACATAAAGTGTTTCACTTGGATTCAAAAGTCAACTTCACAAATATGAGATAGATAGCCATGCCAGATCTTAAATTGTATTACAAAGCAGCAATCATCAAAACCACTTGGTACTTGGCTAAGAAATAGAGTGGTAGATCAGTAGAATAGGTTAGGTACACAAGACACAGTCATCAATGATTACAGGAATCTACTGTTTGATAAACCCAAAGACTCCAGCTTCTGGGATAAGAACTTGCTATTTAACAAAAACAGCTGGAAAAACTGGAAAATAGTACGGTAGAAACTGGGCATAGACAAACGTCTGACACCATATACCAAAATAAAGTCCAAATGGCTACACAATTTAGGTATAAAGGCTAATACTATAAACAAGTTAGGGGAGCAAGGAATAGTTTATCTGTCAGATTTATGGAGAGTGGAGGAATTTATGGCCAAACAAGAGATAGAGAACATTACAAAATCCAAAATAGATGATTTTGATTACATTATATTGAAAAGGATTTGTACAAACAAAGCCAATGCAACCAAGATTAGGAGGGAAGCAGAAAACTGGGAAAGAATTTTTACAACTAGTGTCTGATAAAGGCCTCATTTCTAAAATATATAGAGAACTGAATCAAATTTACAAGAATACAAGTCATTCCCCAACTGATAAATTGTCAAAGGATATGAACATCAGTTTTCAGAGGAAGAAATTGAAGCTATCTATAGTCATATAAAAAAAATGCTCTAAATCACTATTGATGCAAATGAAAACAGCTCTGAGGTACCACATCACACCTATCACATTGCCTAACATGACAAAACAGGAAAATGATAAATGTTGGAGAAGATGTGGGAAAGTCAGGACACTAATTTGTTGTTGGTAGAGCTGTGAGCTGATCCAACCATTCTGGAGAACAGTTTGAAACTATGCCCAAAGGGTTATAAAAATGTGCATACCCTTTGACCCAGCAATACTGTTTCTAGGGCTGTATCCCAAAGCAATCATAAAAATGGGAAAAGGACCCACATGTACAAAAATATTTATAGCAGCTCATTTTGTGGTGGCCAAGAACAGGAAATGGAGAGGATATCCATCAATTGGGGAATGGCTGAACAAGTTGTGGTATATGAATGTAATGGAATACTATTGTGCTATAAGAAATGATGAACAGGCAGACTTCAGAAAAACCTGGAAAAACTTATATGAACTGATGCTGAGTGAAGTGAGCAGAACCAGGAGAACATTGCACACAGTAACAGCCACAGCATGCAATGACTGATTTTGATAGACTTAGCCCTTTTCAGCAATTCAAGGATCTAAAACAATTCCAAAGGACTCATGGAAAATGCCATCCACATCCAGAGAAGGAACTATGGAGTTGGAATATAGAGCAAAGCAGACAATTTTCTTTTTTGTTGTATTTTGTTTTTTTTTTCTTTCTCATGGTTTCTCCCATTCATTATAATTCTTCTATGCAACATGACTAATGTGAAAATGTGTTTAATAGGAATGTGTATGTAGAGGCAGTATCAGATATCATGCTGTCTTGGGGAGGAGGGGGGAGGAAGGGGGAGAAAATCTAAAACTTATGGAAGTGAATGTTGAAAACCAAAATAAATAAATTAAAAAAAAACAAGTACGAGATGGAAAGGTATGGCTAGGCTAGACAAAAATACATGTGAGAAAAGATCTAAGGGGTTTGGGTGGACTACAGGTTCAATATGAATCAACTAAGCAACATGGAAGCCCCAAAGGAGAATGCAGACTAATCCGAGGCATAGGATCTGTAACAAGGGAGTCGTACTTTTTCTTGGCGAGACCAAATGTACAGTATGATGTTCAGTTCTTGGGGCTAGGGACAATTGGAAGGATACAAAAAAGCATATGGACAAGATATAACATGTCACGAGATGAATTACCTCAGCAATGAGGGAATGGAAACCTGGCCACATGAGAACTGGTAGTGAGAGATGGTATCTGGGAGAAGAGAAGACTTAAGGGGTAAATGATTGCTGTCTTCAAGCATCTGAAGGGCTGGCATGTGTCCAAGGGCTCCTAGTCTGTGTGGCTCTGGAGGGCAGAACTAGGGCCAGTGGGTAGAAGTTGCAGGGAGACTGGTCAGAGAGGGAAGGAAAAGCCATCCTAACAATTTGTTCAGTCATTTTTCAGTCGTATACAACTCTTCATGACCCTTTTGGGGGTTTCTTGGCAAAGGTACTGGAATGGTTTGCAATTTCCTTTTTCAGCTTATTTTACATATGAGGAAACTGAGGCAGGGTTAAGTGACTTGCCCAGGGTCACACAGTAAGCATCTGGGGTTGGAATTGAACTCAGGTTCTCCTGATTCCAGGGCTGGCACTCTATCCATTGTGCCCCCAGATGCCCCATTCTAACAATTAGAGCTATCTTAAAGTGGAATGAGCTAACTCAAGAGGAAGTGGGTTCCCTCTCACGAGGTTTTTCTTTATCTATCTATTTATTCATTTACTCATTAATTTATTTATTCATGTGTGCATATATGTATGCATTTTCATGAGATTTTTCAAACAAAGGTTGGATAGTATGGCAACAGGAATTCATGTTCAAGTAAGGGTTAGACCAGTTAATCTTTGAATTCCCTATCAATTCTGAGATTCTATGAATTTTTGTTCTTGCTCAACTCCCTGTTTGACTTAGGGGAAAAGGTTTTGTCTTTCTTGCTGCTATTAACATTTTTTATTAAAAATTTCTTCCAATTTCTCTTTTCACAGGGCTGATGCCTTCCAAGGAGAGAAAACTTTGTACAAAAAGCTTTCAAAGAAGTTTCTGGGATTTGCTCAACACTGTAGGCCTATGTTATAGAGGACACCAAAGAGTGGAACTTAACAGTTTGGTTGGGGTGGCCTATGGACCCATTAGAGAAGGATGCCATAACCAGTATAATGTCTGTGGATTAAGTTCAATAGGAGGCCAGAGAAGACAGAGATCAATGTGGACTACAGTTGTCAGGGATGTCCCTTTGGAGGAGATAGGACCTGAATAGTGAATCCAGAGGTTGTTTGTTTGACCTTCTGGGGCCATAGAATCATGTTCTCATGGAATCTCAGAGTTGGAAGGGATATCATCTTGATCCAAACCTACCACCTCTGTAATAATTCCCCACATAACATCTAAATTCTGTTCTGTTAAACCCTTTACATTTGCTTCAGGATGGGAGCCTCCTAGGCTTCAGTGTCCTGGAAGGAGCACTGAACTTGATAGTTCTCATCCTGCCTCCTCCCTAATTAGCTGGTTGACTTTGGGCAAATCCTTTAACATCTCTGGGCCTCAGCTCACCCATTTGTACAATGAAGCAGTTAGATGGTCTCTGGTTGGCCTTACATAGGCATGAACTGACTAGAAGATCTTCAGTAAGAAAACCCCAAGATGATTTCAGAGAAACTTGAAAGACTCTAACTGATGCAGAGTGAAGTGAGCAGAACCAGGAGAAAAATGTCTTCAATAACAACATTGTAAAGAAAAGCAACTTTGAAAGATGTAAGAATTCTGATTAGTGCAATGACCAACCATGATTCCAGAGAGAGAGGGAAAGGGAGGAGGGAGAGGGAGACTGGTGGGGGTGGGGGGGGGGGTGGAGAGGCGGGGCGGGGAGAGAATGTAAAAAAAAGGTGAAATACAATAAAAGTTATTTTAAAAATCTAGAGCTAGAGGGAACTAGGACTAGTGAGAAGAAGTTCCTGGGAGTCCTATTTCACTTCAAAAATAAGGAGGAACTTTATAACAAATACAACTGTCCAAAAATGGAGCAAGCTGCCTCACAGCATAATGAGCTCCCTATCACTAAAAGCGTTCCTACAGAGTCAGGATCACTAATCATCCAGGACGTTGTAGAAGGTATTCATGCTCTGGGTGGGAGGTTGAACTTGACAGCCACTAATTAAGCTCCCTTCGAACACTAAGATTGTGTTCTATCTTCATTCCTTCTTGTTCTTGAACTTCTCATATTTTATCGCACAGAGGGGAAAGCTGCTGATCAGAAGAGCTCAGAGGGATAGACAGTTTCACGATCTCTCCATGCCTTTCTGGGTGTTACTGTTGCCTCCCCCACTTAGACCAGGAACCAGGGTCACACATCTCTCTGGCTGTTTCACAGGTGGTGTGGATTCCTCGCTTGACATGCTACGTACCCCCTTTAAAGGGTATTAGATAAGGGAAAGACCTGACAAGATGAACAAGTTTTCTCAATGTTTATATCCAAAAAAGGATGTCTCATTTTGTGTGTCGAGTTTCATCAGCTCTATATTAGGAGCTGGGTGGCATGCTTTATCATGGTCCCCTAAATTATGATTGGCCATTGAGCTGATCAGCATTTATTTTTAAGTATATCCCAAGTGGGAGAATCTCTGACTTTCCTTATTTAGCCTTATTCTGACCAACAGGTTGTCTGTTCCCCAGCTACATCCCTTCCTACTGCCAGGTACTCCTTTTTTCTGGCCTGCTCCCTTTCCATAATCTTTGACGTCTATATCTTTTCTGCTGTCCGGAAGCTTCCAGGCAAGAAGTTTCCTGTTTCCTGCTGATTGGTGCCTCCCTGCCTATGACGTGAGGGTCGGGAAGCCAGTCAGACCTGCCTGAGAAGGATCCCTAGCTTCCTATTAAACCCCCGAGCAGGCACGATCCACATGCAGCCATGATCCTCTTCAGTCTTCTTACACCTTACTCCTAGACAGGTACTCTTTGGTCCAGTGACACTGACTTCCTGACTGCTCCACTAACAAGACACTCCATTTCCCAGCTCTAGGCATTCTCTCCGGCTGTCCTCATGCCTGGAATGATCTCCCTCTTCTGCCTTGACTACTGACCTCCTTGGCTTCCTTTAAGTCTCCACTAAAATCTTACCTTCTACAGGAAGCCTTCACCAACCCGTCTTAATATTAGTGCATTCTCTATATTAATTATTTCCTATTTATCCTGTATATGGCTTGCTTTGTATATATTTGTTTGCGTGTTGTCTCCTCCATTAGATTGTAATGTTAAGTTCCTTGGGTTTTTTTTTCTTGCCTCTTTTTGTATTCACAGTTCTTAGCACAGTGCCTGGCACATAGTAGGTACTTCACAAATGTTTTTTGATTGATTGATAATCTCTAAGATGAGACAGCCACAACCTTGGAACTATTTGACTCGCCCAGAATCTTGGACCCGGGAGCCCCTGGGAAGAGAGATTCTCATACTTGAAACTCTCTGGTGACACTCTTGGTTATATGGCTTCTCTGGCCTCTCCTAGGCACACTGAGGGGTTATTCTCCACAGCAGTGTAGGTCCTGGGCCCAACGTGAGGGGGGCTGTCATGGAGCTGTTCCAATAGCACCTTTTCCTTATTGTCCCTGGCTCCCATTCCATTGGGTATCTCTAATTAAGCCATGTGGCCTCCCCTTTCGTGCTTTTCCTCATATACTCCAAATAAAAGGACCTATTGTTTTCAGCCTTGACTGGCTTATCTGATACTTCTGCAATGCCTTTTTTATCCCTAGCAATAGATTCTGATATCAAGAGACCTTAAGTAGGCCCTATTATCCCCAAGAAGACTATGTTCTCAGGAGAATTTAAACTAGTATAAAAACCAGCAAAGGCTGTCTCTACCATCTGAACAGTACTCATATAGCTTTAACTAACCTAACTTTATAATTAGGGAAGGAAGGGGACAGGGAGAGACAGAGACAGAGACAGGCAGATATGGAGAGATATGGAAAGAGACAGAGAGACAGAGAGAGAGAAAAATAGGGAGAGACAGCAAGAGACACAGAAAGAGACAGAGACAGAGACAGAGTGACAGATACACACACAGATGGAGAGACAGAGAGAGACAGAAAGAGATAGTGAGAGACAGAGAGAAACAGAGAGACAGAAAGAGAGATAGGGAGAGACAGAGAAACAGAAAGAGAGATAGGGAGAGACAGAGAAACAGAAAGAGAGATAGGGAGAGACAGAGAGGCAGAGAGAAAGAGAGAAGGAGAGGAGAAAGAGAGAGGGAGGGAAGGAAAGAGAGGCGCAGAGACATAGCATCTGAGACAGACACAGAGAGACAGAAAAAGAGACATGATTAGTAATAATAGCTAACATTTGTAAAGCACTTACTATGTTCTAGGTATTCTACAAATATTGTATCATCTGATTCTCACAATCATCCTGGGAGGTAAGTGCTATTAACATCCTAATTTTACAGATGAGAAAACCCAGGCAAAAGAGGATGAGACTTGCCAAGGGTCACACAGCCGGTAAATGTCTGAAGCTAGATTTGAACTCGGTCTTCCTGACTCCAGCCCCAGTGCTCTCTCCACTGGGCCACCCAGTCTCTCTCAGAAGAAGAAGGAAATGAGGATGCAGCACGATCTTAGAGTTAGCAAGGAGCTTAATTAGAGGCTGTCAAATTCAACCTCCCACCCAGTACATGAATATTGTCTACAATATCCTTGATGATTAGTGATCCTGCTTCTGTCGGAACTCTTTTAGAAGCGGGGAGCTCATTATGCCATGAGGCAGCTTGCTCCATTTTTGGACAGTTGTATTTGCTATAAAGTTCCTCCTTATTTTTGAGGTGAAACAGAACTCCTAGTAATAGAGATAGAGACAGAGACAAACAAGAATACGAAGGTAGAGACGGTCAGTGGCAGAAAGCAACAGACAAAAACGTAGAGAGACAGAGACATACATACAGGGACAAGAAAGGAAGGAAGGGGGGAAGGGAGAGAGAGAGAGACAGAGAGAGACAGAGAGAGAGAAAGAGAGAGAAAGAGAGAGAGAGAGAGATGGAGAGACAGGGACAGAGACAGAGAGACATGGAGAGAGACACACACAGAGACACAGAGACAGAGAGACAGAGAGACAGGAGAGAGAGAGAGGCAGAGGGATGGAGGGAGGGAGAGACAGAGACAGACATGGAGAGAGATACAGACAGGAGAGAGAGAGAGAGAGAGAGAGAGAGAGAGAGAGAGAGAGAGAACACAGTATTTTCACTTACTGCTGGAGGCATCCCAGGGCTGCCCTGGAATATAAATGAAACCACTCCATCATCTTAACCTGCCTCTAATGACTTCATCTATAATTAAAGAGGGACTTTGTGGATGGCCAGCAGGAGGGAAAGAAGGAAATACTTTGATTAGATGGGTCCTCTTCATTGAGAAGAAACAACACGGAGAAAAGAGAACTATGCCTGGAATCAGAAAAACTTGCTTCCAGTCCTAGCTCCAACTCTTTCTACCTGGGTGGCTTTGTTCAGTCACTCAACCTTTCTGATCCTCAGTTTTCTAATCTGTAAACTGAGAGCAGTAATATTTGTACCACCTACCTCCCAGGGTCTTGGCTGTGTAATGGAGATCAAGAGAGAGCAAGCAAAAGGAAGAAGGAGAGAGACAAGGGAAGGGATGCGCTGCCCGTCATTCCTTCCTTGTACCACAGGAATGGGACCAGGCATCCTGCATTAGGTCCATCTGTGTTGGGTTCACACTTCCTGTTTCTTCTGTCGGGGATTCTCCCTAAACACCCTGTTGTGATGCATTTCGTCCCTCGCTGTCGCCCTCTTTCCTCTTTTGCTCTCTCCTTCTTCTTCCCTCGCATTTCTTGCTCAATGAAAGTAATATTTATAGGTTAAACTGCAGCCTTTCTGTTATTCACATTTCCATTTTCTAGGATAATTTCCTAGCTGTCTTGTCTGCCTACATTACATAGGCCCACTTTTTTTTTCAGGTGTCACTTCATCCCCCAGAGATGTATTTAACAACTTGGGCCCCATAAATTTGGAGGGCACTGCCCAAGGCCATCTTGGCTCTAGCAGAGCTTGGTATATGACCCAAGAAGGAAGGGCAACCTCCCAAGGCACTGCCCTAATGGAACTGGGTCCCACTCAGTTGACTAGGCCCCTTTAATGTGGGGACAGACTCCCGGGATGATGCTGCATGAAATGCCCTGACTCTGCTCTATAAAGGAAATTATATTTATCTAAAATATTCCCTTTATAAAGAGAATTATTTATAAAGAACACAACTTACCCTCCTGGAAGAGATCTCAGTTGTTGCTTCAGCTATGTTCCTGCCCCACCCCCTACTCACTTCCTTTTGACTACTCTGATCTTGACCTAGGTTGTTGACTACATTTCTGCTAATTTCTCTTGTCAGCCAACTTTAGTTTCCACCTTTGAGTTGTCCTTGCTTGTTTTGCCCAATTTTTGAGGAGTCTCTGCCCCACCTTGCCTTGTCTCAGCCTTGTCTTTGGCATTGACCCCCAGTTCACCTGAGCAAACATCTATCCAAGCCCCATACTAATCTGAACAGTCCTGCAACTAGATTGTGCTTCTGCATAATCCACAATTCAACCCAATCCAATGATCAATAAGCAAATATTTATTGAGAGCCTACTATAGGTAAGGCATCTTTTCTTAGGTGCTGGGGATACAGAAGCAAAACAAAATAGCTAGGTAATATATACCAAAAACTATAGGTAAACATTACAGATAAACAGATGCTACAGGTTAACGAGAAATACTCTCATGATGATTTGAGGAGAGAGTAAGAGTTCTAAAAAGTAGGGGGGATCAAGAAAGTCTTCCTGTAAGAAGTGACCCAGGGGTTAAAACTTAAAGGAAGCAAAGAATCCAAAGAATCAGAATGAGAAAGGATATTTCAGGCATTGGGCACAGCCTTTGCAGAACCACGGGAGGTAGCATGTTCAATTCAGGGACTTGCAAATGGACTGGGTTGGTTAGGATGTAGAACGTTTGAAGGGGAAAGAAAGCTGCAAAGATAGACTGGAGCCAGACTAGGTAGGGCTTGAAATGCCAAGAAAAGTGCGTTCTATCTTATCTTCAAGACAATAGGGAGTCGCTGCAGGTCCTTGATCAAACATGCTTTCAGAAGATCCTTTTGGCAGCTGTTTGGAGGATGGATTGGAAAGGGAAAAACCTTGAAACAAGACTCTAACTTTCCCCAGCTGCTGATCTGACCGTGCCTATCATCAGTTAAGCCCTGGCTTCCTCTAGCACCTTGCCCTAGCACATCTAGCCTCCTAAACGAGATGTTCCAGCAATAAGATAAGAACTGTATTTTACTAATTATCCAGGCAGTCTTGTGATCACATATCAGAAATGTGATCCCTAGAATTTTATCTTTCCTTTCTGGGGCTGCCATAGACGCCACCCTTGAATGCCTAGCAGTGTGGTTTAGTGAAAATGGCAGTGGATTTGATGTCCAAGGACCTGGGTTTAAATCCTGATTCTACTGCTGCCTATGTGACCTTGGTCAAATCACTTCCTCTCTCTCTCATTAGTAGCATAAGTTTCAATATCTGTAAGACCAGGGAATTGGACTGCATTGTCTGTAAGATCCCTTCCAGCTCAAAATCCTGTGGTTATCTGATTAGATATAATCTCTCAGATTCAACTGCAGAGACATGCTGGTAAATGTTTAACAACCAGCTCCCCATGCACTAACCACTTTTTCATTTATTTTGCATTATTGATGCTTTCTCCATCACTTTCTTGTACCAGACAATCAATAAAACAATAAGTCAAGCCCAGATTTGTAGCCTTTTCCCATTCCCAAGGTGCAGATGCTGACACTGAAAATTAAACAATTGGCTTTCAAAAACCACTTTGAGCTACCTTAAGCACATCCCTCTTCCCCTGCCTCCTAGCTACTAGACCTGACTGCTGTGTGGAGTGTTCAAACACATGTTCTTCAGGGTCTCTTCCTGGTTTAAGATCAGAAGGTTCTAGCAAGTTTAACTGTGTCCTGGAGATTGGAGGGAAGAAATCAGAGCAAAGTCTAGAGCCTTCTGACCCAGGCTTCCATCCTAGACAAATTATAGCCATGACTTTTGCTCTTCAGACCTGAGTGGTCCCACGGAGGCCTCTGTATGAGGCAATGTAATGGAGGAAACCATGGAATGCCCATCATAAGACCTGGGTTATAATCCTGGCTCTGCCACTGTGTGTCCCCCACCAAAGCTTTCTGGGCTTCCGTGCCCTCCATTGTAATAGAAGTTCACCACGGTTCCTTCCATTTCTGACATTGTTATTCTATTTTTCTAATTAATTTTCTAATTTTTATATGATTTTACTGGAGAACCCAGTTTCAGAGAAGAATGGGTCAGTGACAGTCATGTTCTAGTTGGGATCTTTTAAATGTTTCTCTTCCGTTGGGGTGCCCATGGGAAGTAGTACTACTAAGTAGAGGCAGTGGAAATCTATGCATGGAAGAGAGGGCACATGAAATAAGCCTTGAAAGGTGGGTAGGATTTGGACAAACAGGGTTAAGTGACTTGTCTAGGATCACACAGCTAGGAAGCTAGATTTGAACTCGGGTCTTCCTGACTCCAGGCCTGGTGCTCTATCTGCTTCACCACCCAGCTGGGAACTTAAGTGACTCACCTATGACCACACAACTAGCATGTGTCAGGGGCAAGACTTGAACCCATGCTTCCCTGACCCTAAGGAGCACTATTTACTATGTCATGCTAACTCTTAGCTCACAGATAGGATGAGGTGAATTATTGACAGATCAGTAATAGAATGCCGGTGTCTTGGTTCTCCATGAAGCTTCTTTTCTCTTCAAATTCTTAGCGCCCCTCCCCCATTCTCAGCAGAGGATGTTCTTGCTTACTTTACTGAGAAAATCAAGGCCAGACTTGTTCCTTCTTCTGTCTCCATCCATTCACATGATCTGCATCCCATGACTAGAATGCACTCCTTCCTCATCTTTACTGTTCAGAACCCTCTTCTTTTAAAGCTTGTCTCACCTGCCCATCCCTCCACCTCCAGTTTCAAGGGTTTTCTTCGTCTTCAAATGACCAGGCATTATAGTTAGTAGTATGGTTATTAGAATATTTATTATTTACATATTACATTGATATATTTATTATTTGTATAGTTATTATATTTATCTGTGACTATGTCATATACCTTTCAGTAGAATGTAAGCTTCTAGAGGGCAATTATAATTTCATTTTGATTTCTTTGGCATATCCCTAGAACTGAGCCCAATGCCTTGTACCTATGTAGTTGTCAGCTTAGGAAACTTCTGGTGTGGAAACTCTCTCCACAAACACATTGCAATCTATCTCGAACTTAGTAGGTCAGTCCAAGGAAGTTGCTTGAGGCACATAAAAGTAAAATAACTTGCCACAGATAGTAGTCCAGATAGTAAGGATAGAGGTGAACTTTTATTTTTACCCAGTTTTTAAACATTTTTATTTAAAGTTTTGAGTTCCGAATTCTCTCTCTTCCTCCTTCCTTCCTTCCTTTCCCTCTCCCTGAAATGGAAAGCAATCAGATATAGGTAATACATGTGCAATTATATATATATATATATATATATATATATATACATGCACAATTTCCATACAAGAAGACTTGAATAAAGGGAAAAAAAATGAAAGTGGCGACAGTGCATTAGTGTCCCAGTTTTCCCACATTCCCTCCAATATCCAACATTTTCCTCTTTTGTCATATTAGCCACTCTAATGGGTTTGAGGTGGTATAGAGGTGGGATTTTAAAATCAGTTCTCTTTTACTCCTAGCCCATCACTTTATCATCTACCCCAGACTACCTCTACTGCCAGTACCTGGTAGGCATTTAAGGTTTATTGAACTTAACCATAATTTCTGCTAAATGCTACATATCTCACATCTTTCCTACTGCACTTTATATTCCTCCAAGACAGGGATGGAGTCTTGTTCATCTTATTCATTCTAGCTGGCCCATCTATGTGGGCTTTGAGCTGATGAGTGCTAAATGAAGCCATGGGACCTGGAACAATAAGGGTCTGGATTTGGGGAAATTATCAGCCCATTTAGATTTGTACCAAATGTTAATATTTCCACATACATACTGGAAGTTATAGGAGAAGGTAATACAGTTTGCAAAACCTGTGGACTTTCCTTTTCAATTTTAAGGAAAAAAAAGGTACAAGCCTAGTGGTATGCTCTGTACCTTGTAGGAGCTTGAGAAATGAATGGATATGCCACTCTGGGACTTTTTCCAGAATGCAAAGAGGATAGCAGGACACAAATGGGTTTAAATTGTATCTCATGAGAGGTATATCCCAGGAAAGATAATGTGGAGATGCTGAGATGGCTTGCCAAGGAAGGATATGGAATATAATTCCTCATAGAGCTGTAAGTGTATTGATAATATCCATTTGGTTGAAATGGGTTGGGTTCAGTTCATCCTGGAGGTTGGGAGATGTACTAGGTGACTCACTTTTTTTTCTTTTTTATTTTTTTTCATGACTCACTTTTAACCTCAGGAGTCTATGGCCCTAAGCTTTAAACAGTTGGTTCCATTCAGGATTTAGGGAAGGCCCACCAGCACCAATGCTGCTGTGCTCAAGGGCCTGATAAACTTGGGAACCAAAAATTCTGGTCTTCTTCACTCTTGGCCCCTTTATTCTTCATCCAGATAGAATAGGCAGGAAGTGGAATAGAGTGTCACCATGGTAACCAGGCCAATCAGTGACCATACACTGGAGAGAGAAGGTTCCCACTAGGACGTGGGGTGCTACAGTACTGACTTCAGGCAGAGAGAAAAGCCACAAGAGATAGCATGGGTCAGTGTATAAGGCACCCCATGAGCTGGGAGGAATTGGAGGAATATCAGGTGGGTAGGGCTGGTAATGTCTCTTAGACCACCTCCAGTCCATATGCCCAAAGTTCTAAAGAAATGTTGGTGAAAGAAAGACAAGCCTTGCCCGTGCTTCTAATGCTCCATTATGGTGTTAGATCAGTGGTTCTCAAAGTATAGTCTGGGGACCTCCAACTGTACCTAAAAGCCTTTCAAGGGATTTACAAAGACAAAACTACTTCCAGATTGGTTGTAGTCTTGATTCTGTAACTGGCACAGGCCACCGTGTATGCTATAATTTTTAATAATACTGAGACATTTTAATTTCTAACACAGTAAATACCATTAGATGTATCCCCCATAAACAAAAGCTCTTTGGAGGGTCCTCAATAATTTTTAGGAGCGTAAAGCGTTCTAGGACCAAAAAGTTTTAGAACCACTTGTCTAGAATAGATCAATCCCTTCAGTCCTGCCCCGCCCCTTTCCTATCCTCTTCACCTAGTGTTTAAGGCTCTCACAGTCTTGACCTGATCCTTGCATCCAGTCCTTGGTTCTGTCCCATATCATAGTTCAGTCCTTAGTACTCTCTTTAAAAAGGAGCCTGTCCCATTTCCAAAAGACTCCTAAATAATTATGTGAGAAAAAAAGCTGATGATTGCAACTTTACTTCCTGCCCAGGACATTATGTGACTCGGGCCCAACTGATGTTTCTGTTCTCCCTTTTGTAAAATGGGAACCTGGTCCTTCCCTTCGCTTCCTGGGATCCCATGACTCTGAGGTTGATGGCTCTATGGTTAATTGCAGGCGCTGACCTTTCTGACCAGGAATGAAATCTTATGGTAAGTGGATTTCCCCATCCATTCTCAGAACAGATGCTCAGTTTGGGAGGATGCTCACAGCCCTTAGTCCCAGCTGGCATGAATTGGGTCACTTGTCCCCATCTCCACCATCTCTCTACTCAGGTTATTGACCAAGGTCAGAGTAAGAGAGTCAATAAACATTTATTAATATGACTATGTATCAGGCACAGTGCTAAGTGCTAAAGATACAAAGAAAGGCAAAATACAGGCCCTTCAGGAAATCACAATCTAATGGGGAAAAAATGACATAAAAAGAAGCTGAAAAATGGTGGAGGAGGGGGTAGTAACCCGGCAAGGGGGCATGATGAAGACCTGCATCCTGGATGGGAAATAATCTGAAGAGATTTGAGTTACACAGCTGATTTCATCTTGTAGAATAATGGTTTTTTGGAGAACATGAAACACAGGAGAGTTTGCCTAGTCTCCCAAATAACCCTCTCTTAGGTTTCTTGCTTGGGTGCCGGCACCCTCTTGTTCCACCTGCCAATCTGGTTTCTGTGGCTTTCCTGCCTTTGACCACCTATGTAGTTTGCCCATTGCCAGATACTTTACCCTGTTGCCTGCTTGTTCCCTGGCCTTAGGCCACTCACCTGGTTCTAGATTCGCAAGGTCCCCCTTGATCCCAAGCTACTTTCCTGGATCTGATACGTGTCTTCTTACTCCAGTGTACTCCCAGATTGGTTGTAGTCTTGATTCTGTAACTGGCACAGACCACCCCATATGCGAACTGCTACTCAGTTTCCCTGCGCTGAACCAGACTGCCTGACTGTCCCATGACTTCCACTGAGGTCTATACCAGGGGTATCAGACTCAAACAGAAATAGAACCACTAAGCCATACATAAGGATTCATGCTAGACGAATGTTGACTTAGAAAACCACATACTAACAATATCTGTGTTCTATCGAATTTTTACTTGTTTTGTTAAATATTTCCCAATTACTTTTTAATCTGGTTCTGCTGTCCTTGCTGCCTGGCAGTATGTTTGACACCTTTGGTCTACACAATCTCTAGGTTGCTGGTCTGGGTTAAGAGATGCTAAGACAACATCCATGGTGACAACAGGTTGGGTTAATGAATAGCCAGGTAGATGAGAAAAAATGATGGAATAATATTTAATTTTGTGTTATGATATTTCATAGAGTGCCAGGTCTGGAGTCAGGAAGACCTGAGTTCAAATCTGACCTCAGACACTTACTACCTGTGTGACCCTGGGCAAGTCAGTGTTTGCCTCAGTTTCCTCATCTGTAAGATGAACTGGAGAAGGAAATGACCAACCACTCTAGTATCTTTGCCAAGAAAGCCCCAAATGGGATGACAGAGAGTTGGACACAACTGAAAAATGACTGAATAACAATTAGAGATAATTGTTGGAGTAACCTTGTTCAACCATCTCGCAGTGGAGAAAACTGAGGGCCAGATAAGATAAGCGACTTGTCTGAGGTCATAGAGCAAGTAAGTGTCAAGTCAGGCTCAAATCTAGGTCCCCTAACTTCCTGTTCCTGCATTCTTTCCATCATACCACGAGGTAATGTGTATCAGTAGTTCTATGGTCTGGAAAAAGGGGAATCAATTCAGCAGAACCCCTGGGAATAGACGTGGCCAAAGTTGCCCTGACAGCTGCCTCTAGGTATCTGCTGCCCTCTAAACTAAAGCATCTTAGGCTTTCCTGCTCAACATTGTCCTGATTGGTCAACTTCTATGGATTTATAGGGCTCTTGCTATCCATGTGCTTTGGAAAGGACATTTCCAAGTAGGGAGGCTAGAGGATATCTGAACACGCTAGAGTCTTGGGACCTGGGCCACCAGGTTCCTCCTCATCACTACCATTACCATCTAAAGCATAGCCTTAGAGTGTGGTAGTGTAGAGAGTGCTAGACTTGGAATCAGGAAGACCTGAGTTCAAAACCCACCCCCGCTATCACTAGCTGTGAGAGCCTGGGATGCCACTTGGCCTCTCTGAACTTTAGCTTCCTCAATTGTAAAATGAGTGGGTTGGATTAGGTAGTCTCCAAGGGCCCTTCCAGCTTTAAATCTATGATCCTGTGATCAGAGAGACACCTGGGACCTTCGGCCTTCCTGGATTCAGTTCAAATGAATTCAGTTCAATGCAAGTATCTCTTAAACAAATTATGACCCAAGTGCTATGCTAAAGCTCAGAATATAAGAAAATAAGAGAGTCCTTGCCCTCAGGGAGTTTACATTTTTTTTTGGATGCTGATTCTATTTCCCCAGCCCAGAAAATGATTTTTCATTTTATTTCCATTCATTTGTCCAGGAGGAAGGAGCCTCTCTGCTTTTCAGAATCCTTTTCTTCCTGCAAAGCCCAGATTAGGTATTTCCTATTCTATGGAGGCTTCCTTGATCCCCTCAGCTGAAAGCTTTCTTTTCCTCTTCGAATTTTCCTAGAGTACTTTGCATCTTTTCTTTGTTTTCATTTCTCTTTTCCTTGTGGTATACATATCTGAGTACAAATCACATCCTCCCTCTCCCCCTCCATCCTCCCACCTCTGTCCTGTCCTGGTAGCTAATAGCTAACGTTAAGGGTTTGTAAAGCACTTTAGCTATACGATGTCATTTTTTTCCTGCAGCTAACACTATACCATAGTATGTAATACCTAGCATGCCACCTTATACTTAGCAAGTACTTAATAAAAAAAATTGAGTGAAATGTCCTGTCCCTGTTCTTAAAGGTATTTCAGTGACCTGCCCATGGTATGTGTCAGTCAGCTAGGATTTGAACCCAGGTCTTCCCAACTCTAATGACAGCCTCTTAATCCATTTCACTGTGTATGCTTCTGTAGTCATATTTATTACCAGAGGAAAAAAGATCTAAGAATACTTATGCCATGGTGAAAGGGCTCTTTGTGGCAGGGAGGGAGCTGGCCCTGGGCTGGGAGCTGGAAGCTAATGACACGTTTGGGGCCTGAGCACATCAGAGGAGAAGGCTGCTGGGAGAAGCTTAGGAACTCTTGGTTATGGCCTGTTTCCCCCTGTCTGAGAGCAAGAAGTGGAGGAAAGCTGCCATCTGTGGCTGCTTGATTGATAATCAGTCTGGCTGGGTGAGCTTTTAAATCGTTGGAACTTTGGAGTCCATTAGCAATGACTACAGACCTCCATTTAGAATCCATTGATCCATATTTGGACACACAGAAGGATGTCTTATGGCAGGAGAGATGCATGTATTGTGTCCAGGAGGCATTTCACTATCAACCCTCAAACGTAAGGGCTTCTCAGCCATCTGGGAAATCACATTGCTTGTGTCAGGGTCCCATGACATAGTAGGGCTCAGGATGCCTTGTCAAAAAGGCAACACAGTGCTACAGGAAGAGCTCTGGATTTGGAATGAAAGGACCTGTGTTCTTATTTGGGCTTTGATATTTACTTATCCGCATGACTTTAGACAAGTCACTTAACCCCTCCAGACCTCAGTTTTCTTCATCTGTAAAATGAGGAAGTTGGGTAAGCTGAACTACTAGGGTACTTAGAAGATGTATTTTTCTTTCCTTAATTATTTGTTTATTTTTAACATTCATTTAAAAATTTTTTTTGAGTTCCAAATTCTCTCCCGACCCCACCCATTGAGAAGGCAAGCAATATGATATCAATTATACATGTGAAGTCATGTAAAACATTTTTATATTAGCCATGCTGCCCAAAAAAAAAGCAAGAAAATCTGTGCTGGGAGTTATCAGTTCTCTCTTTGGAGGTGAATAGCATTTTTCATCATGAGTCCTTTAGAATTGTCTTGGATCATCGTGTTGATTAGAGTAGCTGAGTCTTTCACTGATTGTTGTTACAATGCTGCTGTTACTCTGTACAGTGCTCTGGTTCTGCTTACTTCACTTTGAACTAGTTCACATAAGTTTCTCTGAAACCATCCCTACTTCATCATTTCTCATAGCACAGCAGTATTCCATCACAAACATATACCACAACATGTTCAGCCAATTGATGGATATTCCCTCAATTTCTAATGCTTTGCCATACTTGGCAAATTTAAAATGATGATGCCTAAGAACTGAGGATCCCTGCTAAAGCTATAGCAGTTATCATCACCCAAACCTTTTGGTGTTCTCTGTGCCCAAGGCCTCAGGCAGCTTTCAGAATGGGCCAGCGCGTGAGACATCTTCAGGGATGAACAGGGGAACACAAATGCGGATGTGTAAAGAAGCAGTCCAGGAACCCCAGACCCCACCCAAGGAGGTGACAAATATGGCTCTCTTGCACTCTCCTTTTAATGCCATTAGTTCTGAAGTCACAGAATAAAGCTGACTTTGGGAATTTCAGGCTAAAGATTTGGGGCCTCCCTGATTTTGGCCTCAGAGAGGCAGAGAGGCCCTATGGCCTTGATGGGCCTGTTGGTGGCAGGGCTGTCTTCTTGCTCCTACAGTTGAACTCTGTCGCCTCCCCTACTATACGGCTGCATCAGCCCTGGAGGGGGCTTCAGGGTCAGTTTTAAGAGGCCTGATACCCATGAACCTGGCTCCAAGCTAGGAGGAGAGGAAGCTTACTGAAAAAGTGGTTGCTGATGTTTTATATCCCTTCCCTTAATTGACTTGCAGAAGAACCCAGAGCTGCTAAGTAGAAAAGCTGGGACTCAAATCCAGGTTTATTAATGCCCAGGCCCTTGTCCCACTACATGCCCTGCAAGGAGATGAATTGGTTTTAGGTTTGTGGAGGACAGGTGCCAGTAGGGTAGTAGTTTGGAGATGTCCTCTGGGGTGGTGGTGGCAGAGAACAAGCATTTATTAAGTACCTACTATGTGCCAAACATTGTGCTAAGCACTTTATAGATAATAATTTCATTTGATCTTCACAACAACCCTGGGAGGTAGGTAATATTATTATCCCTACTTAACAGTTGAGGAAATTGAGTCAGAGAGCAGTTAAGTAACTTACCTAGGGTCACACAGCTAGTAAAGGCTGGAGGCTGGATTTGAATGCAGGTCTTCCTGATTCTAGGACAAGCATCCTATCACTTTATCACCTAGCTCCCTCCCACTTCCAGGAAGTTAGATATAGAACTGAAGTTTGGGAGAGAAACATGTGATGAAGTAGAAAAGGTATGGAACCGGGAGTTTAGAGACTTGGTTTCCAGCTTCTAGTTCTTCTGTTGGGTGACCTTAGATCTAGCCCTTAACTTCTTTGAATTTATTTGTTTTCAAAATGAGAACACTATTTCATCAAGTTTTTGTGAGGAAAATCATGTTATGAGATAGATAAATTCTATTTAAATTGTTATCATTTCTCGTCTTGCATCTCATTCTTCTCATCTTCTTCAATGGCATTCAGATAGAAAAAATCCTGGGGCAAATTTCTTTTCTTCTATTGTTCCTTTATGTGTAAAGTCTGGTAGACTACCAGTGATTGGCCGTGTTTAGTGAGAACAAGATGCTAACTGTCTTCCCAGCCTCTGATTGGTTGATCACGTACCAATAAAATCATAACCCCCCTGAACTAAAACCATTCGCCATCACTCTGGAAACCACTGGTCTGCATGGTCACAAGAAGTCCATCACAACAAAGATTGTAAGTTGGATCAAATGGGAAACAGATATTAACTTACCATGAATATAATAAATGATAAAACAGTCATGTCAAGGGAGTTGACAGAAACTCTAGCTTCTCCATGAAACTGGAAAGGAGGAGCAGATAAGATCTATAATTATTGGCTCGATAACTATTGGTTTCACAATACCACACAAGTTACTAGCAAAGTATTTTATCAGCTCAACAATAAGACTGACTCAACTTTTCTTAATAGAAGACCTGCCGTAGTTACAACTAAAAGATGCCAGTGATCTGTCTAACTCTGGGCCAATTATTTGTTCATATACTTTATATAAAGCATTCACAGCTCTTGTCACTAAAAAAATTATAAATACTTAGAAGAAAACAATATATCAACTGAGAAGCAAGAAGGATGTGTCAAAAATTCCAGGGTTTCAAAAAGCAACTTAACAATTTGCAAATTGAATAAGCCTCAATGCACTGTCACATTTATATGGTCTTTGTTAATTATAACAAAGCCTTTGGTTCAGTTCAGTGCTCATGCCTTATCTGCGTGCGGCTGTTGTTTGTTGTTGTTGGTTCAGTTGTTCAGTTGTGTCTGACTTTTCGTGACCTCATGGACCATAGCAACACCAGATCCTTCTAGGTGCCATTATCTCCTGAAGTCTGTTCAAGCTCATGTTCATTGCTTCCGTGACACTATCTATTTATCAAAGGCATATTTAGGACAATTCTAGTAGCAGACAGGGGGTCAGGGGTGACATGTATGTAATTTTGTTCTTGTGTGATTTTGATTTCTTTTGCTTAGTTGCTATATTTCGAAGACTTTTCATTTTATGTAGTTTAGAAATTGTGACTATTTAGGAAATTCTGATAAACTGTGATATTTATTGGAAACGTTCTTTTTATTGATTTGTATCAATCTGTGTTATTTTTAGATGATTGTGGGCAACAGTTCTATCTGTAATAATGGTTCATTTCCTATACAGGTTATTTGTTGAATTCTCAAGGATATTTTGAGGTATGTATTTTGTAGTATGGGGAATAAATGCTGGTTGGTTGCTCGCTTGATTGGTCATCCATTAGTTTATGAAAGATAGTGAGTTCTTAATGTATCAGTCTGGTCACTAGCTTGTGGTTTTTCCAGGCATTTCATAGGTATTGAACCTTCTTCCCCTAGGTCTCTCTGTTTTGGAAGCTTTTCATTCTATGTAGTTCGGACAGTATAAATATTTAGTATGGTAACATCCATTAAAACATAACTTACTACATTATTATTAATATACATTACTATTATTGAAACATTATATATTGCTTTGAGGAGTCTCAGTTTCTTCATCTGTAAAGTGGAGGTGATAAAGCCTATCTACCTCACAGGATGAGTGTGAGGTTTCAAGTGAGATTTGAAAACATTTTGTAAATTGAATAAATGTAAGGGAAGCTAGGTGGCACAGTCAACATAGCACAGGGCCTGGAGTCAGGACAACCTGATTTCCAATCCGGCCTTATATACCATCTTTGTGACCCTAGACAAGTCATTTAACCCTGTTTCCCTCAGTTTCCTCATCTGTAAAATGAATTGGAGAAGGAAATGACAAACCACTCCAGTATCTTTGCCAAGAAAACCCCAAATGAGATCATGAAGTGTTAGACACGACTGAAAAACAACTGGAATTGTTACTTACAAAGCTTTCCTTCTTAGAATTCTTCCCTCTTCCTAACACGGTGATGAATATACAGGAGGCATTTGGAAAAAAAAACCTGCTGACCAATTAACTGATCTTGGTTTGTGGGGCATAAATCTTCCCCAAAGAGTCCCTAAATTACATCAAATGTAATTTTTCCATTCAACAGCCTTCAGCGATGTTTCATTGCCTACAAGATAAAATCATATTCCTTAGTGTCAAACTTAAGGCCCTGAACAAGCCTCCTATCTATTTTTCCAGCCTGATTTCATATTCATCTCCTTCTTGAACTCTGCATTGCAGCCAAACGGCTTACTACTCCCCAAACTCAGCTCCCCGTCATCTTCCTTGTGCTTTTGCACAGACTGCTCCCCAGGCCTGGAATGCCCTCTTTCCTCATTGCCTTTTAGAATCCTCATCTCCCTTCAGGACTCAAGTGAGATGCCACATCTTCTATGAAGGCTTTCCTGATACTCTTAAGACATTAGTGTTGCCTCCTGCCTCTGTTTTTCTCATCTACTCTCTTTGCCCTGGCCCCATGGTGGAATGTAAGCTCCTTGAGGGCAGTATCTGGTTCATTTCTCTCTCTGCTTCTATCTCTGTCTCTTAAAAGCTAGTCTCAGGGCCTTGCGCATAACAAGTATTAATTAAACGTTTGTTGAATTGAATTTGTCGGTGGTTTTTGGACAAAAATAAACTGATAAGGGCTTGGGAACGTGAGAGAAATCCTTCTATATTCCTCAGTGGAATGTAGGCTGATCTTGCAGCTGAGTGACGAAGAGAGAGATTTTCTGGGACTTGGCTTAAGATTCCAGATGCTGAACTTAGAGTGATGCTGGTGAGGCAGGGCCATCAGTAATTCCTCCTTCCATTTCTTTTCTTCAGCATTCACAACACCTTCTGCAAGCTGTGTCCCAGGGGCAAGTACTACAAGGAGGCCACCTTGACCATGGCTCAAATCAGCTCCTTGCCAGCCTTGCGGGTGAGTCAGGGGACCCTGGGTCAGGTCCCTCTGACCTTCTTGGAGAAAGACAGAGTCCTAGACGGCTCTGGAGATGATGAAACTCTCTCAGGGCAGACAAGTGTCTGCATTTACAGGATCAGACTCTGCACAGTTAAGAGAACAAAGTCCTCTGTGCTCGTCTTGATATGCTGCTCCTAGCCTCTGAATTCAGGGGGAATTTGTTCTTTTGATGAATATTTATTGAGTGCTTACAATGTGCACAGCATTGTCCTAAGAGCTGGGGATACAAATATAGGTTCAACCCAGACCTTGCTCTTAAGGAGCTTACTATGTTTTGTTTTGGTCCAGAGAGACCTGTGATTTCAAGGGTTTGGGGAACTTCCTCCCTGATGGGAATCGACAACTCATCTGAAATGTATAATTTTAGACAGTTGTCTACGGGCATTGAAAGGTTAAGTGCCCTGCCCTTCGGTTATGCAGCTCGTATGTATTAGTGGCAGGATTTTGAACCCCAGATTGCATTTCTATATTGCTAAGATACCAGTTGGGGAGCAGTGTAGTGCAATGAAAGGAATATTTAGTTTGGAGCTGTAGGACTTTAATTCAAATTCTGGCTTTGCCACTTAAGACTTGTATAGCCTTGGGCAAGTCCTTTCACCTCTCTGAGCCTCAGTTTCCTTATCTGTAAAATGAAAGGATTGGACTAGATGACCCCCAAATTTCCTTTGAGCTCTAGGTCTGTGATCCTAAATCCAAATGATGAACTAAGCTTCTTGGGGGCAGGGGCTTTCATTTTTGTCTTTGTATGCCAGGCACCTGGGCAGAGAGGTGGCACAGTGGATAGAGTGCCAGCCCTGGAGTCAGGAGGACATGAGTTCAAATCCTTCTTCATATACTAGTTGTGTAACCCTGGACAAGTCATTTAACCCTGCCTCAGTTTCCTCATTTATAACATGAGCTGGAATAGAAAATGGCAAACCACTCCAGTATCTTTGCCAAAAAAAACCAAACCCACATGGGATCATGAAGAGTTGTTTACCACTGAAAACAACTGAACAACAACAAATCTCAAGCACGTCCCATAGGGTCTGGCACTTCCCACCATCTAAACCTGTGATTTCATTTATGTAAGGGACTCCCAGAGAGGAAACTCCATCTGCCAATGTAGATCAGCAATTATGCTGAATTGGTCCTCTTCAAAAATGAAGGACAAACAACAACAATCTTAGAGAGTTGTTCTGGGGGTACAGATAGGTTTAAGTGACTTATTTAGTGATATAGCCAATCTAGGTAAGAAATGGGGTTTGACCTGAGGTCTTCCTGACTACAAGGCTAGCTCTCTATCCATATGCCATATTGTCCCTCTTCTACATAGTAAATAATGATGATGATGAGAACTAGAATTTATATAGCACTTTAAGGTTTGCAAAGAGTTTTACAAATATCATATTTGATCTTCACAACAAATCTGACAGGTAAGTGTTATTATGTTCACTGTCTTACAGATGAGGAAACTGAGGCAAACTTGCCTAGGGTCACACAGCTAGTAAATGTCTGAAGCTGGATTGGAATCTGACTTCAGATCTAGTGTCGTACCATCTAGCTGCCTCTTAATAAGTGTTAGTGTAGAATGAAGTGTGTTATGTGTGGCTCTCAGGCAAGGCATCTCTAACATCTTCTCCCCCTACCTTTCTCCAAGAGAGACTTTAATTCCTGTAAGGAGGAGAAGCAGAAGTTTGGGGCCAACAACTCTGCTCTCCTCAAAGAGAGGGGGTACCAGGCTAGAATTATATCTATCTGCTTCCTTAAATTTTATGAATTTAGGGTATATGATCTTTAGGTCCAAGCTAAACTTCTGATCACTATTTCTAAAACGGGAAAGGAGGACCTCAGACTTTATATCCAAGGCTTAACTTCCTTCTCACTGAATACCAGTTCCATAATGAGCACATGTAGTAAATAGCAAAGAAACACATTTATTCTAGTTGACAGCAAAGCAGAAATCAGGGACAGTATATATATATAGGACTATATAGCAGACAGTGGGGTGAGGGAGCTCTCCCATTAGGAGCAAGGTAACTCAGCTCAACCAATAAAGAGAATCCCAGATCTTACCCTAGGGGAAATGCCAAGAAGTCTCTCGCATGGTAATCTGGGAACAGGGCCATGATGGAGATCACCAACAACTCTCATATCAGTTTCTTCCTAGAGTCTTTTTCTCCCTTTAATAACCTGAAAAGGGAGTGGCATTGAGCATCTTCTCTCTCAAAGCTGAAAGCCAAATACAGCTGAAGCTACTCAAGAGCCCAAAGAGACTGAAAAGACCAGATCTCTTCTCCCCAACTTTTGCTGACTCTACCCCCACCCCTCATGCAGGCACAGGATATTGAACTCCACCAGCGAGGATAAAGTCCCATACCAATGGAGTTTGAGATTCAGGTTATATTTAGATATTACCTCCAGATAGAGAGCTGATGGAGTCAGAGTACAAATTAAAGTGTATTTTCTTTTCTCTCTTTTTTTTCAAACATGGCTAATGCAGGAATTTGTTTTGCTTGGTTATTCATATTTGTAATAGGTTTTGTTTTTCTTGCCTTTTCGATGGGTAAGAAAAGAAGAAGAGGCAGGAAGGAGAAAATTCTAAACTGAAAATAAAATGAAGTTGAATTTTAAAAATAAATATTAGGTTATTTATAACGTAAGAGCATTTTCATCAAACCCTCAACTCTAATTTATACTGTATAACTAACAACCTTCTCTGTACCCTCATAGTGTTATCAAGTGGGAACATCTTTCTGATGCATTTCATACTAAACAAATCAAAGGAATAAATTAAATTTAGGTAAATCCTTAATCAATTTGAGACTGGAGTGTTTTTGAGTTATTGGATGAAATAAGACACTCATAAAGGAATTTTATTGTGATTTCCATATCTGCATATATCAGAGGAAGGATTCAGGTTGACATTTAGTCAATTTTGGGGAGACCTTTGAGAAGGCAGCCTCTGCTAGAGGGCAAGATTTGGACTTCCCATCAGAGCTAGCTCGCAGCTCCTGGGAAAGCAGTAAACCCAAGGACAAATTAGACACATCAAAGAAAGATGGTTTTAGGGAATGTGAGCTCTTCAGGGTTGAGAGAAGTGCAACTCTCAACTCTATAAAGGCACCAACCTTTGGAGCCTTATCAGAGAAAGAGATCACAAAGAAACTCCCGTGTACTATAGGGGAACTTTGTGAGGACTTCATAAAGAGAGAGAGACAGATAAAAACATTTGTTAAGTTCCAAGGTCTGTGCTAAGCAGTGGGGATAGAAATACACACAAACCAAACCAAACATTCCATTCCCTCAAAGAGCTTATGTTCTAATTTGTGGTTGTTGTTCAGTTGTTTTTTTTTATAACATATAGACGTGCTGGAGTTGGGAGGGGGTAGGTATGATACGGTGTAGATATGGTCTGGAAGTGGTCTGCAGGTATGGTTAAAGGTGAGATAAGGCAAAAAGAAAAAAAAATCTTACGTATTATAGCTGAGTATAAGGTTGCAGTGGGGAGGGGAGATAAAGATGATGACTGAAGTGTAGTCAGCATGGTGGGGTGACTGAGAGAGAAATCAGGAGAGAAAAAAGGACATTTATCCAATCAGGAGCTGGGAGTTCCCGCTTTGCCACTAAGCTTAGAGTGTGTCCCAGACCTTTAGGGTAAGGTTTTTGCACCAACCGTTCTTACTATGCCACATTATTAAAGACCCTTTTCTCAAAGTTAATTATTTGACTGTCTGATAATCAATGGGGAGCATATTAGATGTGGGCTCATAACCTAGTACTAGAAAACCACATCTAATCTCTCAGGATTACCCCTAGATCCCTTAGAGGAGAAATAATGAGCCATTCTTTGGGGACTCACCTACCAGTAATAGTGGGAGTTGAGGAAATAAGAGAGAGGGGTGGAGTTGTCTAAAATAGGTGCTACTCCCTAGGGGTCTCTAGACTCTTCTTGAGTAGTCATGGTTATAGCACCAGTGGGAAGCAGGAAGGGGAAGGAACATAGCACAGTTTTGGATGTGACAAGTCCTTCAGGTGTGTACGGTACCCTATCTCCCAAGGTGATAGTTTCTGTAGCTTCTCACGCCTGGAAAGTTTTAATGGACTTGCTGGCTCTCGGTATGAGTCAGCAGTGTGATGTGGACTGCCAAAAAAGCTAACGTGCTCTCAGACTTCAATAATGGAAATAGAATACCCAGAATGAGGGAGACAATAGTTCTGCTGGATTTTGTCCTGATTAGACCACATCTAGGATGTTGTGCTTTGTTTGAGGACACTGACAAGCTAGAGTGTATTTAGCAGGAGCTAAACAGTACTGGGGGGAGAGGGTTCTTAAAAACCATGTCATACAAAGATATATTGAAGAAATTAGGGAATTTTAGCTTGAAGAAGAGACTGGGGGAAGGGAAGAGCTTGAATCATCAGAGCCCTAATGTTAACCATGGCAGAGAGACATAGTAGGTACAAAAATTCACTGCATGCATTCTTTCAGCCCCTAGAAATCCCTGTTGCAGGGGTCAGTGAACTTTTTCTGTAAAGGGCCAGATAGTAAATATTTTGGACTTTGTAGGCCAAGAAGCAAAATGAAAGCTATTATGTAGGTACTTACATAACAAGAGAAAAAACAAATTTCCACAAATTTTTTATTGATGAAATTCAAAATATAATAACAATCCTATTAATAATAACAATTGAGTATACTTTTTATATATAATTTTTCTTTTATTTTGGAATAACATTTTGCTCAAGTGGGGTTCAAAGTTAGTGTTTCCTATTAGCAAAATTGATTAAAATTGTTCATCTGTTAATGCTAATATATAATAAGAACTTATATATTTCATCTTTGAAATTGTCTTTTTACATAGAGGGGTACTGCCAGATACTGATAGCAATCCACAAGCATATGATTTTAACTAGGTATTTTTATCACTTGAAGGCATTTATATATTTCCATAATTCTATAATTCTTCTCTTGATATTTTCCTTTCAGCATGTCATTACATTGCAGATTAATCACTTCAAATTGAAGGTTAGGTGGAAGCTCTTTAATTGCAGTTAACTGGATTTTGAAATATGGACATTTGTTTTGCACTTGTATTGACAGCTGAAAAAAAACTGCTAGAACTGTAGTTTGAGCTTGGAAAATATATCCACTGCAAATTTGTATGGGAATGGAAGTCTTGCTTCTTTTTAAATTTTTGACAACATGAGAGGTGTATAAAGCAGCTTGACATAACTTGTAACTGACACAGTGGGTATGCACTGGTAGTGAAAATAAATAAAATGTTACAGTTCGGGATTAGGTGTACCCCTCCATATGCTGCTGAGTAATAATTGCATCATTGTGATTTGCAGTGCACTGAACAGCACCACATATGGTCTCTTTTGCAGCTACTCATCTCTGCTATTGCAGGATGAAAGCAACCATAGATAACATATAAACGAATGCATGTGGCTGTGTTCCAATAAAACTTTATTTATGGACACAAACTAGAATTTCATGTAATTTTTACTTGTTGTGAAATAATACTCTTCTTTTGATTTTTTTTCAACCATTAAAAATGTAAAAATTATTCTTAGCTTGCAGGCTATACAAAAATAGTAAGTGAGCCAGATTTGGGCCATGGGCCATAGCTTGCCAACCTTTGCTCTATAATAACTAACCTCCCTCCTAAGCAACTGAATTTTTATTAATTACTTATTATACTGAGAGGTAGTATGGTGGACAGCCTGATACTCCTTGAAGTCAGGAAGACCTAGATTCAGGTCTTATCTCTGAGGCATACTGGATATGATCCTAGGGAAGTCACAATGTTTCAGTGCTCTCAATGACTTTTTATGACTATAACTTGTAGAGAAGGTGCTGACCTAAATTCGTGGAAGAAATTTCCTCACCAGGAAATTGCCTATACCAAGAAAATCTTAGGCCCAGTTCCTATTCCTGTTCCCACTTATGAATTACAACATTGATTTGAGGGTCTGTTTTTATGCAGCTTGCCTCCGGGTATATTTTGTGATACTTGCTTTAGGCACCAAATTTGCTGGTTACCATTCAAAGAACGATTACCATCTTCAATTATTTGAAGGTCTGTCATTCAGAAAAGGGATTTGGCTTGTTTTGCTTAAGCCTGAATGAGTGGTTGGGAGAGATGTAGAGGTACTGAAGGTGTGAAAGTTACAAGAAGGAGGATTTAGGCTCAGCATAAGGGAAACTCTCCTAACAGTGAGAGCTGTCCAAAAGTGGAATAGACAGAATACTGCAGTGAGTGATCAGTTCCCCAGCACTGAATATCTCCAGGCAGGGGCTGAATGAGCATCTAGGAATACCGTTGATGGGATTCATCTCTTCCAACACTGTCTACGATTCTATGACTTCTGCTGAGAGCAAACCCTGCTTCATAAGCAGCCAGCTCCATTTATTGAACTTTTCTCCTATCTATCCTTTGATAGCCCCTCTGTCATACCCATTCTCTGATTAATCCTCAGTTTCTCCCTTTCTACTAGTGACTTCCCCACTGCCTAAAACAAGCCTATGTGTCCTCTATCCTCAAAAACCCTCACTTGATCCATCCATCCATGCTAGTGGTAGCCCTTTATCTCTTCTCCTTTTTATGACTAAACTCCTTGGGAAAGCCATCTATAATGGGTGTCTCCACTTCATTTCCTCTGACTCTCATCTTAACTCTCTACAATCTGACTTTTGACTTCATCATTCAACTGTAACTGCTCTCCCCAGAGTCCCTGACCATCTCTTAATTCTCAGATCTGATGGCTTTTTCTTAGTCCCTGTCCTTCTTGACATCTCTGCAGGCTTTAACACTATTAATCACCCTCTCATCCTTGATATGCTCTTCTTTCTAGGTTCTCATGACATTAATCTCTCCTGGTTCTCCTCCTACCTGTCTGGTTGCTCCTACTCATTCTACTTTGCTGGATCTTTAAGTCAGGCTAACTAATTGTGGGTGTCCCCCAAGGCTCTGTTCTTGGCTCTCTCAAGCAAATACTTTGCTTGACATAACCTGGTTCCTCCTCTTTCTTTTTCAGTCTTCTTATTTCTTACACCTCCTACATACTCTGCAATCCAGTGATACTGGTCTCCTTGCTCTTCCTTGGTGTCTGACATCATCTCCCAATTCTGGGCATTTTCACTGGCTGTCCCCCATGCCTGGTATTCTGTTCCTCCTCATCTCCATCTCCTGCTCTCCCTGGCTTCCTTCATATCCCAGCTAAAATCCAGCCTTCTACAAAGAAGCCTTTCCTTGTCCCCTGGACACCAGCACTTTCCCTCAGTTGATTATCTCCAATTTATCCTGTATCTAGCTTATTTGTACGTGGTTATTTGCACATTGTCTCTCCCACTAGACTGTGAACTCCTTGAGCATAGAGACTGTTTTTGCTTTCTTTTTGTATTTCCAGTACAAAATGTTATAAGACATAATGCCTAACACATAGTAGGCACTTAATAACTATTTGTTGACTGACATTCTTCATAAAGCCTTCCTGGATTTCCCCAAGCTGAAGTGATATATATCTCTTTTCTCAGAACTCTTATTGCCCTTTCTTTGCTCTCTTAAGCACTTATTTTATTTACTTTAATATTATATTTAGGTGTGGGCCCTGGACTGCAACAAATGTGTCATTTATCTTTGCATCCCTCAGACTACTTAGCACAATGCTTAAGAGCTCATAAATGTTTGTCGAACTGAATTAGGAAAGTTGGGTTGAAATCTGCCTTCCTGTAATGGCCATCCATTGAACCTCCCTGGACCCTTTGCAGCCACATAGAATAAGTCCAATCCCTCTTACATTTGACAGGCCTTCAAATATTAGATTCAACCCATTCTTCCATCCTGTTGAAATCTTCCTGGACCCTGATTTTATCTGCAAATATATTAGCTATCCTTCTCAGCTTGGTGACATAAGAAAATTTGATAAGCACACCACCTACATTTTAATTCAAGTCACTGATAAAAATGTTGACTGAAACAGGCCTGAGGAGAAAAGCATAAGACTAAAGACATCCCTGCAACTCAAAAATGGAAAGGAGCAATGTTTTTGTCAGCATAGGGAACTCCCTCCATCAACTGAGGCCCAGCTAAAGAAATCTCTGCCTTAGGCAATAAGTTCCAGTGAGTTTCCTGAAGCAAAGTCTTGAAGCCATCCTGCTCATTCAATTAATTAAAATGCAGCTTGCTGCATTGTCATCCAGACTACATTTGTCTGTCTTATCCATAAGGGTGCCAGGGAAGGCCAAAGATACCCAGATCTACCAGTCAAACACTATCAAAAAAAGAAACAACTCATTTAGAGTGAATCCATCCTGGCTCCAAGTGATCTCCACTTCATTTGCCTTTAAATTACCCATTTAATAGGAGCAGGAATGACAGGATGGAAAGAGTACTGGATTTGGACCCAGAGGACATAGGTCAAAACCTAGTCCTGGCATTTACTATTTATGTGACCTTCTGTGGGTCACTTAGTTTCTCTGAGCCTTGAGTTCCTCATCTGTAAAATAAGGGTGTTGGATCAAATGATCTCTAAGGTCCCTTCTAGCTCTGATATTCTATAATTGTATAATTTACCTCAGCTAGACACTTGACTGTCACTAGGTGACATCTATCTTCCTGTTTTTCTTAGGTTTAAATTCTTCTTACCAGTGTTTTTACTATATAGTTCAGTCCAAGGTTCATTGTTCATAGTAGAGAAGAGAGAATCCAATTAAGTGACAAATAACTTAACTTTCTCTGCATTTAACTCTTCTGTTGGCACAACACCATATATTCTCTTTTGAGCTAATGCTGTATTAACTTGACATTTTATCTACATCTATTTATTTCTTCAATTTAAATTAGGATCTCTGGGACAATGTCGGAATCATTTAAAAATTTGAGTCATGTAGACTTTTAATCTGGGATTATCTTATCTTTTCCTTGTTCTTCATGCTATATTAATAGTCATACCTTGGATTTCACAGCATTCCCTTGTGGGTTCCAGATGCCAGATAGACAGGTGTCCTTCATTTCTGCACCTGACAGATGGGATATAATTTTAAATTCCACATGATTTAACACCTAGATAAAATGCATTGGGTTCGAGAGGTTATATATTTTCAAGGATATTCATGTCAGAGACTCTCCAGTGCCACTAAGGGAACGAGTAAGCTTTGGAGAATTTCTCCTTTCTTCATCTCGTTGCCCAGACTCAGACAATCAGGATAACTACATTATCTGACACCACCAAATATATTTTGTCACCAACTCTCCTAGCAAGCACAAGGCCCCAAGCACTCTGAGAATGAATAATTTTATTTACAGGTCAAAGGAAACAAACATACCAAACTTGACAAAGAATGACACCTGACCATGAGTAGCCCTCCCCCGGAAGCCTGTAGAACCTCAGTCACTCTCAATATTACCTTGAGTTGGGCTCAGGTCTTCCTCTAGTAATCTAATTGCCTTCAATTCTCAATCTGAGTCTCTCACTGAGGCTCACTCATCACCAGTGTTCCCCTTCACTGTTCTGCTGGCCGTTCTGCAGATAGCTCATCACTCTGCCTGCAGTTCCCTCTGTAGCTTCCAGCAGACTGAGGCAGATGTTGTTCTCCATATCACTGCTTCCTTCATTCCCTACTACATAGCATCACTTTATCGGCAGATCTACAGCAAATGTGGTCAGTCATTCATTGCTCCCCGGTGGCCGCCTCTTGTGGCAGTCCTTTTAACCATCTCAACAGTGAAATCTCTTCTCAGAGAAGTTGCTTCAGAGGAGGGGCCTGGAGCTCCATTGTTTCTCCCAGAGACATTTGTCATCTTTGCATCCAGTTCTAACACAATGCCAAACAAAGGACTCTGGATTTCTGTCTTGTGCTACAATTTTGCAGATTTCTTGCCTCATGGAAGCTTGCCCAGCAAACAAGGACACATGGCTTCTCTCATCTTCCAAATGGGAGTCCATCTCCAAGGTCAGGGTGAATATCACAGTTCTATGCCCTCTTTCTCCTAGCATCCAGTCAGTGTACTTCCCACCTATGCCAGTAGTATTAGGGTGCTTAGGTGCTCCCTAATACCTTCCTCCCTCCTCCCTCTTCCACCCCAAGTGCCCCTCTGGGGTTAGCTGAAAGGGGTTATTCAAATTGCTTGGAGCTGCTTCTAGAGACTTCCAGGTAGGGGAAAAGTTAAGTACTCCCTTTCCCTGCTCCACCCCCTCCCCAGGGAGGAGAAAAATGTAGTCCCCATATGGCCATTCTGGCTCTGCTTGCTGAAATGAGTTTTGTGGGAGTGAATATTTACATGGACTGAGAAATAAAAAACATTTATGGCCAGGAGCCATGCCTATATAAAGTGGATAGATGTCTGGTTTAACAGGGAAGTCTTGGATTTTAACTTCCTGTCTTTTAGGATCATGCAATTTTAGAGCTGGGAAAGAATTCAGGGGTCACTGAATCCAATTCTTTTTGTAGGTGAGGAAAATGAGGAATGAAGAAATCGAGTGGGTTTGCCCAGGTTTGCTAGAGAAGTATGTGGCAGAGAAATGAACAGAACCCATGTCTTATAACTGCAGTAGTATCATTCTTTGCACCATACTGAGTTGCCTTCCCTCTGACACATCTTCTTCAATTTCCCTTTAGTCCCTCATCGGTCCTCACCCCTTCCTTTTTCTCTTTCTCTCTCCCCTGCTATCTTCTTCATTGGGAGCCATATTTATTCATCAAATCACAGTCCTCACATTTCCCTATCCCAGGGACATTTTAGGGTTAGCATCCTGAACAATTCTCTTGATTAGAATCATCTATGGCCATGTCCACTTCCTCTTTGACTTCATCCTCTTTTCCTAGGCTGAATTTTATAATCCAAACATGTCTGGTGCTAAGGGTGAGTACCTGGAACAACCCCTCCACCACCACCCCCACTTTTTTGCTGCTGGTTCTACAGTTTTGCCCCCTCTGGTCTGCATAAGCATTTCTGAAGTCTGGCCCCTTCTGGGTTAGGCCCTGGGAAGCTTTCTAGCCTGGCTCAGGACAGTGGAAGAATCAGTGTACCAATGTTTCTGTCTCTTCCATCTCTGGAAAGAGGCACAGCCCTTCCCCCCAGTGCAGCCTGGAAGAGCTATGCATGACTCACCCTTTAAAATGATTGCAAGATTGCTCCTAGGATTTTAATTAAAAGTTGGGAAGTGCACAGATAAAGATACGATACCAGGTTAGCCAATGATGACACTGAAGGGCTTTCCTATTTTTCATTCCGGTCTGTGCCGGAGAATGGAATTAGAGTCCTTTCCATGTCTGCCTGTAGCCCATGCCCTGGAGGTGACATAGTGGGCCCACAGAGGAAGCAGAGACAAGGGCAGAAAGAGGATAGAGAGACCAGTAGGCTCAAAGCACACAGAAGAGGCTGGGAACCAACAGCAGAAAGGGGAAGCTGTCAGAAGATGGAACGATAATCGCTAACATTTAAACAGCACTTTAAGCACTGTGTTGTTTTGGAGGGAAGAAGGTAGCATCTCCTTATTCTTCCATTCAGTGTGAGAAGATTTGGAGCTGGGAAGGGTCCTTAGGGGCCACGTAGTCCAACTTCATTTACAGATCAAGAAAAAAAAAACCAACAACAAAAAACTGAGGCCCAGAGAGAAAAAAAAAAATGACTTTATTGTTGCTCAGTCCTGTCTGACGATTCGTGACCCCATTTGGGGTTTTCTTAGCAAAGATACTGAAGGGGTTTGCCATTTCCTTCTCCTGCTCATTTTATAGATGAGGAAACCAAGGCAAATAGGGTTAAGTGACTTGCCCAGGGTCACATAGCTAGTAAGTATCTAAGGCTGGATTTGAACTCAGGTTTTCCTGACTCCAGGCCTGGTGATCTATCCATCGTGCCACCAACTGCCCAGCAAAAGTGACATAGAATCCTAGATTTAGAGCTGGAAGGGACTGAGGCCACCTAATATTAAGCCTTCATTTTACAGATGAGGAAACAGACCCAAAGAGGTTATGACCTGTCCAAGGTCACACAGGTAGTGAATAGTTGAGCTGGTGTTTAAATCCAGGTCCTTGGACTCCAACTCAATAAAATAGAAGCTCCTTAAGGTTATGGATGATTTCATTTTTCTTTATGTACCTCCAGCACCTAACATAGTGTTTGCCATTCAGTAGGTGCTTAATAAGTGCTTGTTGAATTGAATCCTAACAAAAAACATTTTTGAATCCTCTAAAAGCATTTCCCATTATTCATGGGATCATAGATTTAGAGTTGGAAGAGACCTTGGAATCCATCTCATAAAAACATTTTATTTCACAAAGGAAGAAATTGAATCCCCAAAAGGATGTCTAATTATGAGTTCAGAGGGACTGAAATTCATCAATTTAGAAGTCATCAGGTCTAAGCCTTTCATTATACAGATGAGGAAACTGAGGCCCAGAGGGGTCAGGTGACTTGACCAAGATCACACAGATTTCTGTGTGACAGTCAGGGTCTACCATGCCTCATTATCAGTCTCCCTCTAAAAAGGGGTTTCTTAATCTTTCGTGTGTCACCCTTCTGGCAATCTGGTGATGTTTATGGACCCTTTTCCAGAATAATGTTTTTAAATGCATAAAATAAAATATATAAGATGGCAAGGGAAACCAATTATATTGATATACAGATATTAAAACACATATATTTTTAAAAACAAGTTGACAGACCCTGGACTAAAAGAGCCCATGAAGTGCATTATACAATGCTCTCTCTAACCCTAAGGATGTTCCCTCCTACATGGAAAATACACATCATTCAATACTATTCTATGTTCAGTGCTATTTATGGTGGGCAAGGGGGAAGGGGCATATAGACAGCTTATCCCATACTCTGGGGGAGCTTACAGTATGGTTATCGTGCTATTACTTGCATTCTAAAATACAAGGGGATAAAGAAAGTCAATTGCCCAGACTAGGAATATACAAGTAGACAGACAACCTATAGGGCTCATTTATCGGTACATATATCTTGGTCAGACCTTACAAATCAGTGATGAGTTTGGCCCAGAACTGAACCCAAAGGGAGAGTAAGCTGCATTGCCCTTGGGAAACTGAGAATTCTTTTGATGACCCCAAACTTCTCCTTAAAACAAAGGCCCATTTTTTAAATTATTTTGTTTTCTTCTGGTAATGCAGTATGGCTCTGAGTCATGGAACACCAATGTCACCAAAGAGTCAACGTTGAGGATCACACAAGGGCAATGACGTGGGCACATAGTGGGCATGAGCGGTCTGCAATGCATGACAAATTAGGAATTACCAAGGAGAAGTGGTGCAAAGAATGTCACCATGAGGGAAAGAAAAGAGAGGCTGATCACAGAAGCTATAACTCAGAGACAGCGCTCTAGATATCCTCACAATGTCAAGAGAAGGCTTGAAGGAGCCCAGGTATGGCGTTGTTATTTTGGTTCATCCTTCAATTTCAAAGAAGACCAATGACATTGTGGGATGATGCCTTGACTTGCACATGAATTGTGTTTAAGTGAGGTAGAGTTGCACAAAGTTGTCAGCCTTATTCTCTCCTCCAGAATCATCAAAGTCCAGTGGCAGGACAAAAGTCAGGATGACTGGCAATGGCCTGGGATGTAGTGGATAACCTGGGCATCTTCAATGTCTGACTAAACTCTAAGCTTTCCACAGCAGCTGCTTCAGCTGCCTTCATGGCAATTGGAACAACTTGTTCTCACCTGCCCATTCCACCAGGGGAAGTCTGCACATGCTTGGGCAAACATATCCCTAAGTCACTAAGGGGTTTGAGGCCTGTCAGTTACCCTCAATCTGGTTTAGCAAAGATGGTTTTACTAGGGTATGGCTGCTGTATGTGCTACAGCTTCTTGGAGCCACAGGTGAGAGTTGGGTGAAAGGTAGATCCCCCATAGCAAATTTATGGAAAGATACAAATAATCACATGGAATAGGTGGTCTTGGATGAGTTGTTGGATGGAATACTAACATGAATGAATGAATAAGGAAGGATTATATGCTTACTATGTACCAGGAACTGCACTAATCACTGCAGCTATTGTAATTTGGGAGACAACCCATGTAGGGGAGTGATGGCCAGGAAAGGGAGTTTTAGTCCAAGGGATGGTGAATTTATCCATAGGAAAATCTCTTCAAACACCTTTTCCAGAGGCAAAGTAGTGTTGATCAGATCCCAAGAAGTAGAAAGTGGAGGGAGGAACACATGGCTACATAGATGTGAGGCATAGGACAGTCTTGGGATCACTAGGTACAGTGGGCTAGGCAAGTTTGTCCTCATTCGCTCAATCATCAACCAATACTACTCAGTCCCAGGGCAAGAGCTCCACAGTTGAATGGACTGGGCACACGGCTTCTGGAGGACCAATTTAGAGGCTGGAATTCCAGGTCAGGAAAAGCACCACTTCTCCCTGGTAATCCCTAATTTGTTATGCATTGAAGCCTGCTCATGCCCACTATATGCCCATTCCATTGCCCCTATGTGATCCTCAACATTGATTCTATAGTGACATTAGTGTTCCATGACTCACAGCCATACTTCATTACCAAAAGAATACAAAATAATTTAAAAGATGGGTCTTTTATTTTAGGGAGAAGTTCGGGGTCATTAAAAGAATTCTCAGTTTCCCAAGGACAACTGTAGCAAGATAGCCTGGAGCGGATGAACATTTGTGTTGTGATCACAGGTCTATTGGAGTATTGTTGCATCATCATAAATCAAATTCTCTCAGCTTGGTGAACTCCCAGTGTGTTGTTGTTCAGTTGTGTCTGAGTCTTTGTGATCTCATTTGGGGTTTTCTTGGCAAAGATACTAAAGTGGTTTGCCATTTCCTTCTCCAGCTCATTTTACAGATGAGGAAACTGAGGTAAACAGAGTTAAGTGACTTGCCCAGGATCATACAGCTAATAAATGTTTGAGGCCAGATTTGAACTCAAGTCCTTCTGACTCCAGGCCTGGCACTCTACCCACTGCACAACCTAAGTGCCTTCTTACAGATTTTAAGGAAACACTATTTTCTAGGAGGAAGTATTTCTAGCCTTGTGTAAGCTAATTGCACTTAGATGTCCATTTCCACCTCTGGGACTCTCAGACCTATGTTTATTTCTTGCTGGGGAAAGGCAAGAAACATAACACCAGGTCTAAAGGGATGAGAATAAATTGATAAATCAATGAACAAGCATATACTATATACCCATTCTGTGCCATATTATGTATCTCTGAGGTTACAAAAACAAAACAAAAGGGCACCTCTGTGAGACTTCAATAAAAACTGAACATCTACAGAGGCTAAAAGACGGAGAGGTAGAAAGGTAAAGGGCAAAGCTTTCAGATGTGAAATTCTTCACCTTGGAAAAAATGGAACACAGCTAGGTGACATAGAGGATTGAGCACTGGGTTTGTGTAACAACAATGATGCTAGCAGCTGCTGTGGTGTAAGACCAACAGCAAGAGCACACAGAAGGGCTGCCAGCACAGGTTCTTTGATCTGCTTTTCTAAGGAAAGCAACTTTAAGGGGTTAACAATCTTACTTTAATTAAAGATACACATATCATTCACTTAGTTCAGGGAAAAAAGCCAACACCCTGAACTTCAGAGTATACAAACAGAAATTACAAGCATACATTATGTAGACAGAGCAAACACACATGGAAATCAACAGACAGGCCTCTAGCTGTCTGTCCAGGGAATTACATAGTTATCAGAGACAGAGACACCAACATCTGGGTTTTCAAAGCTGGGGTGGGGGCCTCCAATGGCTACCCAGAGTCTCATCTGGCCAAATCACCAACACTCTTCCAATGAGTGATTCCCCAAAGGTGAAACACTAACCTCTGAGTATATATACATACTTCTTCAGGATCAAAGGGCATCACAACCATGGGACTCAAACCCATGTGAACCAGGCCTTCCCTTGATGTAAGCAGGTCATCAAAGATTCCTAATTCAATCAAAGATTCCTTAGTGCTGAGAAGCACTCCAAAACAAAGACAACAAAAAGTCCGCTTTGTTTGCCATTATATTTGAAAGGCAAAACTCATCAAAGGTACTTGATTACCTCAGTGCTGAGAAGCACTCCAAAACAAAAGACAAAAGGGTCCCACTTTACCCGCCCCATTCAAACAAAGGCAAGTCTCATTAAAGGCACTTGACAGCCTTAGCATTCCAAAAGAGAAGAACAGCAAAAATGTCCCACTCTAATTACCATAATAACTTGGAAACAGAAAGATTCATCTTCATAAGTTATTCCTCCCTTGTTTTTGAAGAGGACCAATGACATCACAGGGTGAAGACTTCATGAGTTCAAATCTGGCCTCAAATGCTTGTTAGCTATGTGACCCCAGGCAAGGCATTCAGCCCTGTTTGCCTCCATTCCTCATCTGTAAAATGAGCTGGAGAAGGAAATGGCAAACCACTTCAGTATCTTTGCCAAGAAAACCCCAAATGGGGTCAGGAAGAGTCAGACAAGACTGAAAAATGAATGAAACAACAACAATAACAAGAAAAAAATGGAATCCTTAAATATCTTAATTGCATATGCAGAGGCCAACAAGACAATGAATGTACTTCTTGTCCGTAGACTGGATAAAGGCATCCAGGGATGTGGCCAATCTTTAGTATTCACACTTTGTCCTTAGCCAGTCTGTATAATGTTCCCAAAGGAGCATGGGAGCTGATCTACCTAAGGGACGTGGACTTATTCCAGGAGGGAAGGGGCTTTTGAGCAGGAAGGATTTATGGAGGAACAGGTCCAAATCTTTACCATGTTCTACTAGGAAGAGATTAATAACTCCAGGACTGAGCATCTCAGGGAATCAGAGAGAAGAATTATCTTCCTGTCTTAAACTAAAGGTCATTTCTCTGTCTGAAAGAGCTTTCGCAGTATTCCAGCTGAAAAAAAGTGTGGTATTCCTTAGCTCCATCAAAATTTCCCTATGCATATTTTAGTACCATTGTAATGTACTTTGGGTTCCCTCATGGGACAGCTGGTCCTGGTGTTGGGTAGAATTATTTGTAATTATTAGTCTTGCCATTTCAGTAAATGGGTTCTCAACCATCTAGCAGCACTGTGAGTTGGGTAAATGAGACCCGAGAGGTTATGTTACATAAGTATGTGATATGCAAATATAAATGAAATAAATACAAGTCATTATCAAAATCCATATACATGTGGGCTGTACAAATTTAGTAATGTAATTAATTATATTGAACTTCAATTATAATAACTAATTGATCCAAGCTGAGGAACATGACACCTGGTGAAGTTAGTTTCACAGTAGGCAAGAGGCTAGAGCCCATCAGAGGTCATGCACAGGAGTTCATTAGGCAAAATATTTTTTTTTTGCCACACTTCACAAGAAGGCAGCATAGATATTAGCTGTCTGGGACCTTGGTCATGTGATAAGTCTGTTGGGAAAACAGAGAGAGGGGGGAGCAGCTCCCAAAAGTCTTGACTTCCTCTTGAAAGTCTTACTGGTACTTATGATAGCTAATAATAGCTAACGTTTATATGGTGCTTACTATGTGTGATCCTCACAACAACCCTGGGAAGTAGGTGCTATTATTATCTCCATTTGACAGATGAGGAAACTGAGGCAAAAAAGTTAAGTGACTTGTCCAGGATCACACAGCTAGTAATTGTCTGAAACTGGATTTGAACTCAGGTCTTCCTGACTCCAGGCCCAGTGCCACATTTGCTGCTCCAACTAGCAGGCAGGGGCCATGTTTCAGTCATTTTTGTAATGTCTCTCACTCCCTAGTAGAGCGCATGACTGGTAGTCAGTATATACTTGTTGACTTTGTTAAACTGAGCAAGTTCTGAAAACCTCTTCTCCCACTTTGTATATAACCCTGCCCTCTCCTGCTTCTTCTTTGACCTCTGTGCCTGCTCCCTCTTCCTTCTCTCACTCCCTGAAGCTCTGTAATCTACCATCTGTTCTTTTAATCAATCAACAAGCATTTATTAGGTATCCACTCATGGGCTACGACTATGTAACAAGGGCGATACTAAGACACAAACAAATCATCTCCTTCCTTTAAGAATCTTACATTCTAGTAGGAGAGAATGTGAATATATAGTTATATATGTATTAGGTATGATGTGTTATTGTTTTCTTCCTCTCTCTCAGTGGATATAATCAGAGAAAGTAAGGGACAGAGGTAAGGAGGTATTAATATGTTAGCAAAGTGCAAAGAAGTGCCCTGTTATCCACAGTGTGCTGGTAAATGTTACAACTGGCTCTCTGAAAAAAAACAAAGTGCGCATACATAGAACTTTTACGTTTAACCTGTATCATGAGCTTTTTCTCCATCCCTTAAGTCTACGCAATCAACAAAAAAATATATCAAGCCCTAATATGTAGCAATTGCTGATTTCTAAGGTATAAATGGTCACCCTGGAAATTTAACAATTGGACTTTCAAGAACCTATTGGAGCTGGCCTTAGCACACTCCTGTAGTTATCCGTTTCAAAGTGTAAGCAAGTTTTTCTAATTGAATTATAAGAGGAGCTTTGCATTGCCTGACTAAAGATTGGCCATATCCCTTCACATCTTTAAAAAGATAAGCCTGCCAAGTCCTTAAGACAGTTTCAAAACAGTGGAATAGTGTTTGTGTCAGGGAACAACTTCGTGAAGTATGAACCCTACTAAAAGGTTTAGGGATGAAATTTTCACACACATCCACATGCATGCACACAGAGTATAAAATGACCATTACGCATTGAGTCCAGAGCACACAAAGCAGGGGCAGAAAACATTTCCAAGGACTGTGACTCACTGGCAGCAGAGAAGAGAGCCAATCACAGATTTAAGGAAGAATTAACCTTGGCATTTGGGAGTTAGCTTGTGGAGAAGATAAAACCCAGGGAGCTGAGATGAATGATCTGTCTAACAAAGACACTAGACCAGGGGTAGGGAGCCTGCAGCTTTGAAGCCACATGTGGCCTTCTAGGTCCTTGGGTGTGGCTTTTTGACTGAGTCCAAGTTTTACAGAACAAATCCTTTTATTAAGAGGATTTGCTCTGGGAAGTTTCGATTCAGTCAAAAGACCGAACTTGAGGATCTAGAGGGCCACATTCAGCCTTGAGGCCATGGGTTCCCCACCCTACACTAGACTCAGGGAGGAGCAGCATGAGAACACCATAAAAAAAGACAGTGGGAACTTCCAGTACTGGAGGCATGAGTTTTCTGAAGGCTTGGCCACATGTGTTCTCTATATGTATGCCTCACTATCATTGGTAGTGTGCGGCCACTCTTCACACTAATATACTATGTACTTATGGGAATATGTGTCCCAGATTTTTTAGTTAATATTTTTTAGTTATGGTTCTTACTATGCCATTTTAGTAAATTCCTTTACTCTGAGTTAATTGTGTCTACTGGCTGACTACTAAAGATAAGCTTACTGGTGGGAACTGGTAAACTACAATAGTTTTAGGAGTTTGGATCCACAGAATAATCCTTAGATCACTCCCTGGGAAACCAAAATTATATGCCTACGAGTGCCAGGTTGGAGAGGCAATCCAGAGAGTGCACTTTATGTATAAGATACATACAAAATTCTTGCAAGATAACATGAGAGAGGAAGGCACTAGCAGCTGAAGAAACCAAGAAAAGCTTACTACAGAAGATGAAGGTGGAGTTGAGCCTTGAAGGGGACCAGGGATTCTAAGAGATTTTGAATGGTTCCAAAACCTTAGTCTCTAGCCCCAACCTCTCTCCTGAGCTCCAGGGTAAATTCCTGATCACCTGCTGTCTATTTCCCCCTGCAAACCCCTTTCCCCACTTATCTTCCAACTCTATATGCCATGAATTAGGCAATTAATCTATCTATATCCATATATGTTGATACAGATAAGTAATACAGTAATAATATATATAATGCATACTATGTGTGTATATATACATATGTATATGTGTATGTATATACGTATACACACATACATGTATATACTAAATGGATGAATCAGTGAACTAATAAGGGTCCTCTTCTCTCTGTCCCTGGGGAATACCATTTCCCAAAGCAGGGGCTAAACCAGAACAGGGTTCATTAGTTAGTCTGTCCGGACTAACATTGCCAGTTGCTAGCCAAGAGAGGCAGGCCTAAGGACCCTCTGTCCTCACAAGTTCCTTCCTAAAAACTGGGGCTTTACAGGAGATAGTGACTCACACTACCCATAACACAGCCTTGGAAAATGCTTAGAAAATAGGGCTCCAGGGAGGTCTGGGCAATGATGTCACTTAGCTCTTGGTGACCTATTGGTCTGGGAAGAAAGTTCCCTTTTCTTAACTTGGGTTTGTTTAGGAAGAAATGTCTTTAACACGGGACTTAAACACCGAGAAGCTGTTTACCTGTCAGCCTGTCAGAAGAAACTGGAGTCCCAAGGATCAAGGCGATAGAGAAATTTGTGGGTTGGAATGATCGATGAAGTGACATAGTCTGCTCTCAGTACTGAGATTTGTTTTCTTTTGGATCCTTTTCTTATTCAGTCTTGTGAAGTTTTTCTATGTTTAAAAGTTAATTCACTTGTTTCTGGATTGTTGTAAATAGTTATGTTCATTTGTATACACACTGGTGAGGGGGGAGTATTATGGCCCTAGAGTGCCTTAAGTTTCCATGGCCAAATCTTCCCAAGCCTAGATTTGTTTACTTGGCATACTGACCCCCTCCCTCCCCCCACCAAAAAAAAGGCATCACTACTTACTAGTGGCAAAGACTAGAGCAGACTGCACAATCTGGAGGAGATATGTCTTCAGTGGCAGTGATGGATATCATTCTTAGACTCAGGGACCAGCAGAAGTTACTGGGATGTTGGAGCTCACCTAAGCCAGTCACCTTATTTCACAGATGAGGAAACTGAAGGTGACAGAGGTGAGCTCATTAGCCCAAGGTCACATAGCTTTGTGAGTAGTACTGCTGGGATGAGAACTCTGACCTCCAGGTTTCTCCTGGTCCTGGGGGTCTTTCTACCATACCAGTTTTCTTTCCTTTTCTTCACTGTCTTGATCCCTTCCTCCTTACCTCCTCACCCTCCTGATCCTGACCCATTCCGTTCCATTTCTTTTTTTTTTTTTTAACAGATTCTGAGTGTTGGAAAGGACCTCAGAGAACATCTAGTCCAACCCATTCCTAAACAAGTATCCCTTCCACAAAATACCATATGGGATTTTTCCCTGAAAAATTAAGGGGGAAATATCTGAAATCATTTTAAGATCTTTGTGAAGAAACAGAAAATTAACCAGTTCTCTAGCACCTCCAGAAATTCTTATGCTTTTCTACCCTGCTGGATGGTATTTTATTACCATATGGTAATCTAGCCCTTGCTTAAAGTTCTCCAGGGATGGGAAACTAGTTACTTTCTGAGACATCCTATTCCGCTTTGGGGATAGCTCTAGTTGGCAGGAATTGCCTGCCTCTACCTCCTCACCTCTCACTTACTTCTTAGCCCTTTTCAATATGGTTTCTGACCCCATCACTCAGTTGAAATTGTTCTCTCCAAGGTCATCAGCTTAACTCCTAAATCCAATGGCATTATCTTAACCCTCATTTTTCTTGGCATTGCTACTTGTTTCAGTGAATTGTGCGATTGTAAAGACGTGGTCTACTCTTCTACTCCCCTCATCAAAGATGCCCTCAAATAAGGCTTTCATATAGATGGGAAAGTAGGCATGTGGATAGTAGTTATTGGAATTATCTTGGTTGTAGTTTTGCCTAATGATAAGGGCCGAGATTTTTTTCTACACCTTTTTCAGAGACCCTGGCAATGGATTCCTCAATGCCTTCAAAATTGTTAACTCCAGCATTGCCCTGCTTGGTCTAGTCAAGCTGCATTTCCCATGATTTCTTCAGGGCCATTTCTACTACAGCCAGCAGCACACCTGAGACATAGTTAAAGTCCAGCTACTATTGATCCATTGACGTCGATGGCTAAAAGAGTTAACTGTTAAAATCTTTACAAAGCTTTTCCATTTTTTCAATTGTTTATTGCTCTCTAGTTCATCTTTAAAAAATCCCAGGATGCCTTTGTTAAGCTGGATCTCTCACCCACCCAACTCGTTTTTTCCCCCTTTCCTACTTCTCATTGTGGCTATACTGCTCTTAATCTTTCACTATCCTTCTTCTTAGTATTTTACAAATGAGTTTATCTCTTAGACTTCAAGGACTCCTGAGACCTCTTCTCCACTCCTACCCCAGTAGTGGTCTTCTTTCTTTTTTTTAAAAATTAATTAATTTATTTTTAGTTTACAACATTCAGTTCCACAAGCTTTTGAGTTCCAAATTTTCTCCACTTCTCTCCCCTTCTCCCTCCCCCCACTCCCCAAGATCGTGTGCAACCTGATATAGGCTCTAATGTATATTCATATTAACTATTTTCACATTAGTCATGTTGCAAAGAAGAATTAGAACCAATGGATTGAACTACGAGAAAGAAGAAACAAAACAAAAAAGAGAGAGAGAGCAAATAGTATGCTTCGATCTGCATTCAGACTCCATAATTCTTTCTCTGGATGTGGGTAGCATCCTCCATCTTGAGTGCCTTGGAGTTGTCTTAGAACCCTGCACGTGGTTTTCTTTTAATAGCAACACTTCCACCCCTATGGCCTCTTCTCCTAATTGATGACTTCCACCTTAAGCCTCCATTTGAGGACACACCCATACCAGGCACATTCTCTTCAAACCCAGACAAGTTTCTGACTCCCCTGATCATCTCTCCAGCTTGCTCCCTTGACTTCATTCTCCCTCACCTCAGCCCTCTCTTCAGTGTCTTTTTATGTGTAATCTTCCTAGAATGTAAGCTCCTTAAAGTCAGGCATTTTCTTTTCAATAGATTGTAAACTTCTTGGCATTAGATTGTAAACTCCTTGAAGACAGGGATTGTTTTTTGCCTCTTTGTATCTCCAGTGCTTAGCACAGTGCCTGGCACATAGTAGGCACTTAACAAATATTTATTGAGTGATTGATATTTGTTTATGTCTGTATTCTTAGCTAGTACTGTGCCCAGCCCCTAGTAAGCATTTAAAACTGCTTTATCTAATTATAGCCTAAAATGAGGCTGTCCTTGGCTTCTGTCTGTCTCTACTAGGTGGCTTACCCAAGGTCATCTAATAAAGCAGACTGGGAATCAGGAAAGCTGAATCCTGGCTCTGTCACAAAGTAACCGGGTGACTTTCGGCAAAGCCCTTCACCATCACAGACCTCAGTTTCTTCATTTCTAAAACAGGGATTGGACAGAATTATCAATAAAATCCTTTCCAGTTCTAACATTCTATGATTCAGTAAACATCCAGCAGGGTAGAAAAGCATAAGAATTTCTGGAGGTGCTAGAGAACTGGTTAATTTTCTGTTTCTTCACAAAGATCTTAGAATGATTTCAGATATTTCCCCCTTAATTTTTCAGGGAAAAATCCCATAGACAGTCAGAAAGTAGTTTGAATCCATGTTGCAGGATTTAAGTCAGGAATTAATCAACAAGCACTTATCAAGCACCTACTGTATGACAGGCACTGGGCTAGGTGACAGGGCTTCAAAGACAAAAACGAGACAGGCACTACTTTCAAGGAACTCACATTCTATGGGGGCAACAACTTGTCTACATATAAAGAGATACAAAATACAAATAATATAGCTGTCATTCATATTGCACGTTAAGACTGTCAAGATTTGAACCTTAGGGAAGATCTGCTCGATTGAGTGTTGCTTTATTTATTTTTTTTACTACAGGCCAGTTGACAAGCATTTATTTGTTTATTGGGAAGAATTGGGATTAAGTGACTTGCCCAGGGTTACACAGCTAGTAAGTGTCTGAGGCCAGATTTGAACTAAGCTCCTCTTGACTTCAGGGTTGGCACTATTTTTTTTTTCCTATTCCCCTCTCACAAAGGGGAGAGAACTTTTAATTCTTTTTCTCGTTTTAATTCTTTTCCATTTTATAGATGAGGAAACTGATTATTAGAGAAGTAAGAGTGACAGAGTCACATATCTGTAAGGGTTGGAAACAATTGAAACACAGGTCCTTCTTGACTACGCTATATTCTTTTCACAGTCTGGTACCTCTCAGCCCTTAGGGGCTGCCTTGACCCATTATCAGCCTAGAGTCTTGGGGTTCTGGTCACCAAGTTCAATATTTAGCGGGACCATCCCCATCCCATTCATTTGTTTACATTCCTTTAGAAGAGATAGTAAGTTTCCTGAGGGCAGTGATTAAAGATATCTTCTTTTTTCTGTTTTTATTTTGTCTTTGAATCTCTTAGGACTTTCCCCAGTCTGGGAAAGAAAGCACTTAATGAATATTTTTAATTGAATTAAATAGAATGCACGAGCTCTTCCATATGAGAACTTCCTTCACTTTGTCATTTGAGCATCTGTGGCCCTGGGACCCCAGGGCAGTAGGTCACACAGCTGCTAGGACCGGTCTTGACTCAAGCCCTACTCCCTCTCTGGGGAGTCTTACCACTTACATGCTCCTCCTCCTGTCCCTCCCCACCCCCCAACTCTTTTCATGGGAATAGCTCCTTTTTTTTTTATCCTCCCATCTCATCCTTTGTAACTCCAACTTCAAATGGAAAGGACACCTCATTGGACACACTGAAAGGACAAAGAGGTCAGTGAATGACTGCCTGGCTTCATCTCTGAAGCTGAGCCAAATCAAAGACTCCCACACAGACACCCCATACCCATCCTTCCCTCCCCACTGCCAAAAGGCTGGAGTAAATAGCTTAGCCTTTTATTATGACCTTCAATCAGGGCCATTGCGTCCAAATCTAAGTGTGTTTGTAGTAAAGAGCTTATGTAGTTGGGTTATTTATTAAAGACACTGTTCCTCTCCCAAATGATGGAATGTTCAAAGCCATGAGATTCTAACTCCATATACAGACTGTTCTGTGGGGCTCAAGACAGCTGACTTCCCAATGGATACCCACCCTGCTCCAGGCCCTCATGCCCCAACCTCAGAGCTCTCCTCAGAGAACGCCCAGAATGGGGGATTTCTGGTGGGGGGGGGGAGCAGGCAGTGTGGTGAGGGTGGTACTGTTTACACAGCCCTAGGGGGTGGGGATTTAGTCAGCTGGCCCACACTCAGCATTTGCATGCCTCATTAGACCTTTCCTTGACAACTTCATCTATTAGGAGGACCCAAAATATTCCAAAGATCTTTATTTAGAAATTCAGCCAAGGGTTAGGGAGATTTCAGTAAAACCTGCTGGCGGGAGTCAGGTATTCAAAGGCCCTGGTTGAAGTCAGCACTGAGAGCTACTCCTCCCCTGGCCCTGGAGGGCTCTGGACCCTCAAGAATTAGCAACAGGGGCTGCAAGGACCTGGGTCTGTGGAACCCAGGCAAGGAAATCTTAAGGGTGTTTGTTTTTAACCCTTAGTCCCAGGAAAAAAGGTGAGGGGCAGGGCCTGTTTAACTGAAAGCAAAAGGGTTGGGGGAAAGGTGATGTCAGTTATTATCCACTGAGATGTTGGAGGACTAAGTAGGGGCTTGGCAGAACAGTCCCTTGGAGGATAAGGTAAAGGACCAAGAGACACTGAGGCCAGATATCAGAAATGCTTCTGGCTTAAGGTTAATGACCCATAGACAGATGAAACCAATTTGGGAGATAAGTAATCCCTGCAAGAAAACAAAGTATAAATTTTTCCGTTACTAACAGGTACAGTATCTCAAATAAAGATAACCCTTCTCCTCTGACCTTGCCTGAAATTCTTCCCGGGGTCACAGATGTTTCCCTAATTAGAGGTTCATTTGAGTTGACAAAAAATCCTTTAAAACACATATCCTTGAGATGCTAAAGGGGAAAGTTATCAGTCATTCATACCTTAGTGTGAAACTCACTCAAAGAGTTGGAGTTTTAGATGGTGGGGGTGGGGAAAGTGAAGAGGGGAAGATGCAGATGGAAACAATTTTGGAACTTAGGTACTTTGGGATGGAGGACAGGTCTAGAGGGAACCCCATAGGCGAGGGGCTTTGGCTAACCAGAGGACAATGTAAGGGTAGAAAGTGGGTGTGGATAAGAGACAGAAAATAGGGAGAGGATGAAGGGGAAGGTGAGAGCTCAGCAGAGACAAACTGATTTCTTTCCTAGTTTTAGCTCTCGACCCTGCCCTCCTAGAGAGCAGATGTGAAGACTCTACATTGTCAGAGTCTTCAGGGAACCTGGGGCAGTGTCAACCACCAAGACTCTCCTGGCCAAAGACCATATGAGAAGGGGAAGCCCAGACTCATGTCCTGTAGAGTTTGGTGTATCCAGTGAGGTGGAGAGAAAAGCTGGGGGCAGGGGGGGGGGGGGCGCGGTGCTTAGATGCAAAATAGGAACTTGGCTGGGGCTGGGGCTAAAAAGCTATGGATGGAGGTATTTTACCCAGTTTGATCCAAAGTTCTGGGCTGAATCAGTTCTCCTGAGGCTGCTCTATATTCTCCAATCTAGAGCTCCTTAAACTTTCCTGGTCTGGAACCAAATTGGGAGGAAAAACAGAACCTCAAAGCAATGGCCATTCATATCAATACATCTTACTCTCCTCTGCTTACATATTCTTTTCTGTACTTCCCCAAGGTGCCTGAGAAACGGTTGGACTGGTGGTTTTATTAGACATTTTCAAGTCCTGGATAAAAGTCTTACCGTATTGCATCATTTCTGTGAGATTTTAGAAATCAAAGCCAGAGATGTGTTGGTAAATGTTTAACAACTGGCTCTCTGAGGGAAAAAAAAATATCCTTGATACACTTTGAAGTTTAATCTGAAAGACTAACATTTTCTCCATCACTTTCTTAAGTGCCGAAAATCAACAAAATCATAAATCAAGCCCGAATTTGTAGTCTTTGCAGATTTCCAAGGAATGACACTGAACATTTTACAACTGGCTCTCATGAGCCAATTTGAGCTGGCTCCAGCAGACTGGAGAATCTAACCCTCTGAAACGACAAGTGTTGACTTTCTCTCTGTAGATTAAGCCTCTTCATGAAATTATAAAGAGGGGTCCTGGGTGGGGGGAGATGATTGTTTAACCTCCCCCCCCCATTCCCAAACCTAACTTTAAGGCTACAGCCAGTATGAGATTTGGGGAGAGGAAGGATAAGGGGACCTATGTGGCTGGTACAGGCTTTTGGGGAAAGAGAAATAAATAAAAGCCTGGGCCTTTCAGCTGCCTCAGGCAGTCAGCCCTTCCAAGCCTGGTGCCTGGAGGGTCAATTCCAATCTCATGTCTTTTCTGATCACTTCATTTATGCCCCCAGAGACCTTGGTTTAAAAATAGAAAAATAAACACTGTTAAGAGAGCTCTCTGCACTCCTCCCTACCCCTCTCCCTCACAAGAAGCCTTACTTTTCTTTTTCCACGGGTTCTCCAGCCCTCCCTATGAAGTCTAAGCCCCACTGCTGGTTCCCCACAGGCAGCCTTTTGCAGAGAAAGGTGTAGTCCCCTTGAAATATCTCCCACATTGCTGCTCATAGGGTCCCCTGATCTAGATTTGGAAGGGGCTTCAGAGTCTGGTCTTCTCATTTTTCAGAGGAAGCAAGTGAGGCCTAAGGAGTTAAGTCACCTGTGAGGGTCACACCCAGCAGTGAGCAAGAGAGGTGGGTCTGGAGTCTATGCTGCCATTCATTTCAGAGCGGCGAGCATTTGTTGTGGATCCTACTCTGTACAAGTTACTGCGTTAGGGCCCGATGGATACAGAGATGAAATAATTCAACTCGGTTCAGTTCCATTCAACAAGCATTTGTTAAGCGCTCGCTCCCTGACAGGCACAGTGCTAGCTGGGCACTGGAAAATAAAGTTGAACAAAATAGTAACTGCTATTTTTATAGCACCTTTCAAACTTTGTAAAGCACTTGACATAAATTATCTGGTTTGATCATTAGAACGATCCTTAGAGGTGATCAACCAGTCCAACAAGAAACAGGCATTTGTTAAGTGCCTTCTATGCATCAGGCACTGTTTGAAGATAAAAATGAAACCGCATAAGTGTATACAGATAAATTACAACCTAAGTCCTAGAGTTTCCATTTTACAGATGGATAATCAGAGCATCAGAGCTGGCAAATCCCCTATTCCATCTCCCTCCTTTCCAGAGGAGGAAGCGAGGCCCAGAGTAGGTGAGTTTTCTGAGATCACATATAGATACCAGTCGAGCCAAGATTTGAACCTAGGTCCTTGGACAACAGAATCAATATTCTTTCTATTGTATGATGAGACAAAACTCTCTGGGAGTCTGTAATGATACAGAGATATGGAGAAAACTGCAGTTTATTATTCTGAGATTGAACTGAACACTTTAATTTGTAAGCCCTGAGCATCAGTTTCATTTTTGTTGTTCAGTTGTATCTGATTCTCTGTGACCCTTTTTTGAGGGGTTTTCTTGGTAAAAGTACAGGAGTGGTTTGCCATTTCCTTCTCCAACTCATTTTACAGATGAGGAAACTGAGGCAAACAGGATTAAGTGACTTGCCCAGGGTCACACAGCTAGGAAGTATCTGAGGCTGGATTTGAACTCAGGTCTCCCTGGCTTTAGGTCCAGCACTTTATTCACTGTACCACCTAGCTGCCCTTCCCACAGAGTAGGTGCCTAATAAGTACTTGTTGGCTGATGGAGAAAGGTTATAGGGCTTGTCCAGGCTCTCATAGCTAATACATGCCTGAGTGGCCTTTGAATCCAACTCTCTGACTCCAAGTCCATCATCCTGTCCAACGTGCCGTGGGTCCTCTCTCCAGTGGCAACTCATGTTTATTGGAGGTAGGACTGGACCTGTCATTTCAACGGTATAAAAGACTCCCAGTGAGGAAACTCTACCAAGGAAGCACATTGACAATTTATAGTCTTAGAGCTGACTAGGAAACTTACAGAGGTTACATGTCCTGCTTGGGATCATAGAGTGAGCTTACATCAGGGGCAAGATGTGCATTCAAGGTTTCCCTGTCTCTGAGGCCAGCTCTCTATCCACTCTACCATGAAGCTTTTCAACTCACACTTAGTTTAAAGGCTTATGAAGATTTTGCTCATTATGCTCCTATGATGTAGGCATTGACAATCAGGGAACTGAACCTCAGACATTTTAAGTGACTTATCCAGGATTTCACAGATGATAAATGTTACGGCAGCTTGGTGGTGCAATGGATACAGCGCTGGGCTTGGAATCAGGAAGACTCATCTTCCTGAGTTCAAATTTGGCCTTGGATACTTGCTAGCTGTGGGACCCTGGACAAGTCACTTAACCCTATTTGCCCCAGTTTCTTCATCTGTAAAATGAGCTGGAGAAGGAAATGGAAAACCACTCCAGTATCTCTGCCAAGAAAACCCCAAAGGGGTCACAAAGAGTTGGACATGACTGAAACAAATGGACAACAACAACAAAAACGGCCGTGACTCAAAACTAGGTTTCTGATTCTAGCTCTTCCAATGCCATTATTCTTCTGTTGGCATCAGGAAGTCTCATAGGGGAGGTATGAAGAGAGTCCCTGATCAGTTCAATCAGTTTGAGAATCAACCTGCCAGGTCATAGGGTGGGAGCCTTTGTTTGGAGTCATCAGAGGCCCCCCACCCCTGCCCCCCCACTCCTCCTGGAGTATGGCCATGCCCAGTGGCACTTTTCTAACTGGATTTTTGGACACTGGGTGGGCCTGCCTCCCAGATGATTGGTTGGCTGAGATTCGGGAGTCTAAGACATTTTTTCATTGGTATACACCCATGGGATTTTATTATCATTATTTTTAAAGACAAACATTTATTAAATGCTCAAGAATTATTTTTTAACCAGACCAAGGAAACTAAAACTTAACTAAGCATGTCTTTTTAGTGAATGTTTTACTTAACCTTAGCATTGTCCTGGACTCCTCCCTGGCACTCATTCCACACGGTTGTCACTGCTACCTTCACATCTCTTTTGGCCACAATTGTGGCTCAGACCCTGAAGATCTCATGCCTGAACTACTGCAGTGTCCTCCTGTTTTTGTCTCTCCTGCTTTGTCTCTCCTCACTCCATTTCATCCTATACTCAGCTGCCAAAGGTTCTTCCTAAAGTGCATGTCTGACCACGTTCCCTCCTTTACTCAATGAACTCCAGTGACTCCCTATGGCCTTAGGATTGAATACAAAATCCTCTGTTTGACTTTTCAAGTCCATCATAACCTGGCCTCTTCTTACTTTTCCAGTCTTCTTGCATCTTACTCCCTCACACAGATACACTTGCCTTCTTGCTTCTTCTCCCCCTAAGCCTGGAATGTTCTTCCTTCTCTCCTCCTTCAGGACTTAGCTCAAATCCTTCCTTCTGCTGTAAGCCTTTCTTTGGGTTGTCTTCCCTGTACCCTCTCCCAGGCACACCGCTAGGGCTGATCTATAAGACTGTTGCTGTTGCTCAGTCATTTCAGACTCTTCATGACCCCATTTTGGGGTTTTCTTGGCAAAGATACTGGAGCAGTTTGCCATTTCCATCTCCAGCTCATTTTACAGATAAGGAAACTGAGGCAAACAAGGTTAAGTGACTTACCCAGGGTCACACAGCTAGGAAGTGCCTGAGGCCAGATTTGCACTCAGAGAGATGAGTCTTCCTGATTCCAAGCCCACTACACCACCCAGATTATCTACTATTTACTCTGTATATATCTAGTATGTAGCTAGTTAGTTACATATTGTCTTTCCCATTAGAATATTAGCTCCTTGAGGGTAGGGACTATATCTTTGCTTTTCTTTGTATTCCCAGGGTGTAGCACACAGTAAGCATTTAATAAATGCTTATTGACTGACTGATTTAAAAATGCAAACTTGAAAAAGAGAGATAAAATAGCAAATTTCTGCTGTAGTGTTAACCAGGCACAAAGATACAGTCAACCCTAGGACTATAGATTTAGAACTGGGAGGAGTGTCAAGCTCATTGAGTCCAACCATTCCATTTTATAGTTGAAGAAGCTGAGACCCAGGAGGTATAATGACTTGTCCAGGATCACACGTTGAGTAAGTATCTGAAGCAGAATCTGACCTTTTACCATCCTGACTCTTTAGTCCAGTAAGCCTTCGAGCTGCCTCTCATTACATCATTGTAATTAACTGACCCAGTCAGTTCTTGTTCGACATATGGATCATAAGTGAGTTGAGATGCTTTGGGGACCTTTCGCTTCCTTTGTTTTTCACATGTGCTAGTTTTGACAAGGCTGTCTCATATAGTTTGTAATGGGGGGGGGGAAGCAAAGGGGAATAAGCATTTACATAGCACCAACTGTGTTCTAAGCACTTAAGCTCTTTGGAAATATCTCATTTCATCCTCACAACAATGCTGAGAGATGGGTTCTATTATTATGCCCAGTTTATAGTTAAGGAGACCGAGGTAAATAGAGCTTAGGTGACTTACCCAGGGTCACAAGTTAGAAAGGTCTGAGGTCACATTTGAACTCAGAGCTTCCTGATTCCAGACCCAGTGCTTTACTATAAGACTACAAAGTCTTGAAGAGTAAAAAAACCTGGAAAACGGGAAACCAATCCAACTCTCTGATGGTGTAGGTAGTGTGTTAACTTTAGGAACAGTTTGTCTATCCCTGAGTCAATCAGGCTTCAGCTTCCAGCTTCTCAAGGGGCAATATAAATTTGTTGGCAGTGATCCTCTTAATATCCTTGCCAATGTCTAAGTTCAGCATTTCTCCAGCTGAGTCCACAATTTTACGAGTCTCTTGTTTAAATTGTCGGTCAATGCCGGTCCAGGAATGGATACAGTGAAATGAGTCTCTTCTGCTTTCCTTTACAACAAAGGAGTTCTGGGACTCAAACACGTCATCATCACCAGGTGACTTTTTTTCCTTCTTAACTGGAGGAATCGATATATCTTTTCTTTATACACATTTTGACATTGTCATTTAAAATAGATTGAAAATATCATTCTAGAGCAGCTTCTCTCTGCAGCCAAAAAGTGACAGAAGATTTTCTGTCCCTGTCGTTGAGGCAACTAAGTTAAGATCAGAAGCTTGGAGAGTCCTATTCCCTTTTACCACCATCTGGAGAACAGGATGTGTCACGTGAAGAGCAAACATGACCTTGAATGGGTTTGGTTCCTGGCGACGGCCCCTGGATTTTATTTTAGGGTCAGTGAGGAAAGTTGCTTCCTGAATCTCTTGTAAAGCTTATAAAATGATGGAATAGTTTTGTTTTACAGCGAGTCACTCTTTCTCTTCTGAATGGTCACCTCGTGTTTGACAGTGACTTGCAATTCTTCATCTGGGGTCCTTCTTCTTGTGAGATCTCCATCATTTTATGTTATGCAGAACTCCACTCCATGAAGGTGTAGGAAGTCTGAATCATGCTCTGATAAATAAATGGATGAATGAATGAATAAATAAAAGGCATTCTGGTTTGTTTACTTGAATTGCACATATGTACTAGGAGAAGATTCAAATAATGTCTATGAAACACACACTTTGCTGTTGCTGTTGGTCCTTCATTTTTGATGAGGACCACTGACATCATTGGGTGATGTCTTGACTTACACATGAATTGGATTTAGGTGAGAGCTCTTCCAGAGTCACCAAAGTCTAGCGGCAAGACAAAAGTCAAGATGACTGGCAGTGACCTGGGATGCAAGGAATGACCTTGGCATCTTTGATATCTGATCAAGCTCTAAGTGTCCACAGCACCTACTTCAGCCACCTTCATGGTTATTGGAACAAATTGTTCTCATCTGCCCACTCCACCAGGGAAATTCTTGTGGGTTTGAGGTTTGTTGGTTACCCACAACCTGGTTTAGCCCATCTGCTGAGACAGTTTTACCAGGGTGTGGCTGCTGCACATGTTACAGCTTCTTGGAGCTATAGGTGAGAGTTGAGTGACAGGGAGACACCAAAGATGGATGATCAGCCCTGAAAAGGGTTCAGCAAGCCCTCACAGCAGAGGTGCTAGTCCTCCCTGAACACTGCATACACCTTTTCTTTACATTTAATTTGAACTCTCGCAATACATTCAGACACAGTAGATGAACCATCAAAATAGGGAGTTACCATTGATGACTGGTCCATTTTAAGAATGCCATGGACATCATTTAAATGATCAAAAATCGACTGTGCATCGATTGTCAGCAGTATATGAATGGACATATCAAATAGCCGTCATTATCAAAATACAGTGCTGCAGTTGACATGTTCGTGATGTCCCCAGTTATCGGTGTCAGAAGTCATTGTGACCATTTTTCCATTTAGTAAAGAAAAGTTAAGGCATAACATTTAAAAAAAATTTATTTAGTTTTTTTGGAGGGAGAGGCAAGGCAATTGGGGTTAAGTGACTTGTCCAAGGTCACACAGCTAGTCAGTGTATCGAGTATCTGAGGGCCGGTGCTCTACTCACTGAGCCACCTAGCTGCCCCTAAGGCATGCCATTTATGCAAGACTACAATGAAATCACTTTGAAGGTGATGGCCCAGGTAGCATTAGGAAGAGTTTACTGCACCTACTTTGTCGTTATGGGATCGTATTTTTGAAGTACTTTTAAGTCAAGATTTAGACGTAAACCTTTCTGGTTTGCACAATTTCATGAGATTAAAATGTTGGTCTCTATTATCTAGAGGTCCTTATCATCTTATATTGAAAGAAAACTGTCATCTTAGATTTAGATAGAAAAACAGCAGCCTTTTTTTAACCAAACACGGGAAAATGTCAACCAGTTACTCCATTTAGTTACAGTCATGTTCTTGTTGTTCTTTTGACAGATATTCTAGCTTGCCCTCAATGCAGCAACGCAGCAACAGGTTTCCCTTCATTAAAACTTGACTAAGAATAACAGATCAGCCCATGAGAAGTCGCTGGTTTTTAAAATGTTAATTAGCTCTGTTCTACTTTCCCAATCCTTTACCAAAATGCTGACTCAGTGGCACTATTGTTTGTAGCATCGTTAGAAGCCTCAGTAAAAGCAAAATCCAAAATCCTAAATCCTTTCTTGGGCTGTATATTTGAAATCAAATGTTGCCTTGAATACTCACTAAGCTCTATCCTCCTGGGCAAGACACTTCCTTCTAGCCTCAGTCTCCTCATCTGTAAAATGGGGATAATAATAGTTCCCACCTCACTGGGTTGTTGTGACGATTAAACGATCTAGCTTGTGTAAAGTGCATTACAAACTAAAATACTATGTGAACTCTCGTTATAATTACTATTCTAACTACCTATACATTTCATATGAAACAGACTGAAAGTGTGTTTTTTTTTAAATTTTCTATTTAGGAAACATGCTTAATCTAAAATTATTAAGATTTCTAGATAATAGAGAATGGCATTCTAATCCATTTTTAAGAGTATCACATACTGGATCATCGGATGAGATATTTGATGGCGCTTAACGGCTAGGTGGCGCAGTGGTTAGAATGCTGGGAGTAGAGACAGGAAGACTTGAGTTCAGATCTAGCCTCAGACACTTTCTAGCTGTGTGACCCGGGGCAAGTCACTTAACCTCTGTTCATTTTCTTCAGTTGTGAAACGGGTATGATACCAGCAGCTATAGCTGCTCAGGGACATCCTGAGGATCAAAGGAGATAGGAATTGTAAAGCTCTTAGCACAGTGCTTGGCACATAGTTGGGCACTTGACAAATATGTGTTTCCTTCCTTCCTTTTAACAGGAACTATAATAACTTGAACAAAGATGGAGGGTTTTTTTGGGGGGGGTTTGGGTCATTATTCAGTTTATCTCATACACTGGAACTGGCAGAAGCATTATCTTCATGTAAATTCTTAATCAAGGGAGTTCAGAGTATTCACACTGCTGTCAGCACATTCATTCTAATTCAGTTTATCTGTCACTTTTCTTATCTTAACAAAAAATGATCCACATTTTAAAATTAATAGGTGATATCACAGAATTGAGACAAAATGTGATGCCATGGGCTTATTATGCTATTTCAGTAGAGTACATTCTACAAAGATTGTAAACGCTCCTCTCTGCTAGGTAACCTAGATTTGGCCACTTATATAGGTAAAAAAATTCTCTAAAATAGTAGTCAGAGAGGGTAAGGTAGAGCCAGTTCATAGAGGGCTTTGAAAGCTAAGCAAAGAATTTTAAACTTTATTTGTCATACAATACGGATTTAGCAAAGTTTTTTTGCACTTATTAGCATTTTCTTCCAATTACATGTAAAGATAGTTTCCAACATTTGTTTTTTAAGATTTTTAATTCCAAATTTTTCTCCCTCCCTCCTTTCCCTCCTCCCTCCCCAAGACTGCAAGCAATCTGATACAATCATGTTAAACATATTTCCACCTTAGTCATGTTGTGAAAAAAGAATCAGAACAAAAGGGAAAAACCATGAGAAAGAAAAAGAAACAAAAAAGTGAAAATAGTATATTTCTATCTGCATTCAAACTCCGTAGTTCTTTCTCTGGATGTGGATAGCATTTTCCATCATGAGTCTTTTGGACTTGTCTTGGATCATTGTATTGCTGAGAAGAGTTAGATCTATCATAGTTGATCATTGTATAATGTTGCTGTTACTGTGTACAATGTTCTCCTTGTTCTGCTCACTTCACTCAGCATCAGTTCATATAAGTCTTTCCAGGTTTTTCTGAAACCCACCTGCTCATCATTTCTTATTGATCAATAGTATTCCATTACATTCATATACCACAACTTGTTTAGCCTAGCAAAGACTTTTGAGCAAAGGATTGACTAACCTGGATTTATGCATGAAAAAGATTCATTTGGCAGAGATATGAATTATGGATTTGAGTTGGGGGAGAAAGAAAGCAAGAAGGCTTCCTAGGAAGCTAATAGAGTAAACCCAGGTTCCATCTTCCCTTGATCATCCCCTCTAGGACTCATAGCTCTTTGGCGTGAGGATGAGAGGTGTAATATGTGACAAAACTAACTGATTCAAACACCTTGTTGGTACTACAACCTGTCTCAGATGCTTTGGGCAGACTGACTACCAATGCTGTCTCTCAGCTTAATATTTTGGAATAGTTGAAATAGCACTGGCTCTGGAATGAAAGAAACTGGGTTCAAATCTTGGCTCTACAACTTATAACTTGTGTGACTTTGGACAAGTTAATTTATCTCTTTGGGTCTCGGTTTTCTCATCTGTAAAATTGGAGGGATTGAAAGAGATGATCTTTAAGGTCCTCCTAGTCTTAAGTCAATGATCCTATGGTTTCTGAAGTTCTCATCTCTCTCTGAAGCTCCCTCACTCTTCAAACAATAGATTGAACACTTACTGTGTTAGGGATTGAGTTGGGGAGTTGGAGGATGTCTAAGTTTGTCTTATTTTTGTTTCTGCTATCAAAAATAACAAGAAAACTCACCTTCCAGTTCCTGAAACATTTATTAGGGATGGAAAGGGGGAGAGAAAGAATGAAGAGAGGTAGAAAGAGAGGGAGAGAAAGAGGGAGGGGAAGAGAGAGGGAAAGGAAGAAAGAGAGAGAAAGGAGAGAAGAGGAGAGGAGAGGAGAAGAGAGGAAGGGAGGGGAGGGGAGAGTGAGAAAAAGAGAGAGAGAGAGAGAGAGAGAGAGAGAGAGAGAGAGAGAGAGAGAGAGAGAGAGAGAGAGAGAGAAATAAGCAATGTGTTACTCAAGTGGTGTTGAGAAGCTATTAGCATCTCAAAGGTGGGCTTATAATAAAAACAAGTGTACTGCCCATGCAGTGTTGAGAAGCTATTAGTACTGCAAAAATGGGCTTATGGTAAAACAAATATACCAACCATATGGTGCTGAGAGACAGTAGGCACTGCAAAGATGGGCCACAAGAAAACAAGTGCACATATGTGGTGTTGGAAGGATACCACTCTTCTAAGTGTGGTGCTCTTGAGCTCAGGCACAAGATTTTAGGACTCTAGCATGGTCCTTTGCAGAGAAGAGGTGACATAGTACAGCCCAAAGAATGCTGAATTTGGAATGAGCATTTGAGTTTACATTCCATCCCAGTCACTTACTACCTGAATGACCTTGGAGAAGCCACTTAAATCCTTTGGGCTTCAGTTTCCTCATATGTAAAAATTAGTAAGTTAATAAACTACTAATTAAGTGCCTGCTATGTGTCAGGTGGCACAGTGGATAGAGCTCTGTGCCTGGAGTAAAGAAGACCTGAGTTCAAATCTAGTCTCAGACACTTATTAGCTGTGTGATCCTGGGCAAGTCACTTAACCCTGTTGGTCTCTGTTTCCTCATCTGTAAAATGAGCTGGAGGAGGAAATGGCGGACCACTCTAGCATCTTTGCCAAGAAAATCCCAAATGGTGTCACAAAGAGTCAGACGTGCCTGAACAACAACAACAACAAATGTACCATGCAGGGCAACTAGGTGGCACAGTAGAGTGCTGGGCCTGGAGTCAGAAAGACTTGGGTTCAAATGTGGCCTCAGACACTTACTAGCTATGTGACTCTGGGTAAATCCCTTAACCCTGTTTGTGCCTCAGTTTCCTCATCCATATAGTGAGCTGGAGAAGAAAATGGCAAACCACTCTAGTATCTCTACCAAGAAAACCCCAAATGGGATCACAAATTACAGAACAATAACCACGTGTGCCATGCACTGGGCTAAGCACTAGGGATAAAAATAAAGGCAGAAGACGGTCCCCGCCCTTGAGAAGCTCACAGTCTAATGGGGGAGACAGCATCGAAACAACTAGCTTTGAACAAGTCATATGCAAAATAAATTGGAAATACTCAATGGAGGGAAGATGCTATAATTAAGGGGGAATCAGCAAAAGCTTCCTATAGAAGGTGGAAATGTTAGTGGAGACCTGAAGGAAGACAGGGAAGTCAGGAGGCAGAGAAGCAGAGGGAGAGATTTCCAGTCATGGGAGACAGTCAGTGAAAATGTCCTGAGTCAGATGGAAGGTCTTGTTCAAAGAACAATATGGAGGGGGTGGCTGTGCTAGAAGACCTCCAAGATCCCTTTCAGCTCTAAATCTGTGAACCTATGAATTCTTGCATGATCGTTCTAGACTCCCAACTCACCTCTCTGGACACAGAGTCAGCTTTGGATTCAAGGCCCAGCACTACACATAGGTCAATGATTGCACTGGTTTTAATGCCCGGCTTGTTCTTTCCTACCCATACAATCTGGGGCAGATCACTTAATGTCTCTGAGTTCTATTTTACCCAACTCCTCAACTAAAAATGGAAGAGGCTGCAAAAGATGATGTCTAAGGTCCCTTTCAGATAGATCTATGAAGTGCTTGCCTGAAGTGCCTCAGAAACTATCTTTCATTTATATTGTTTCTAACTTGTATGTATAATTTTTTTTTGTATGTTGTTTCCTCTCTTGGAATGTGAGCTCCTGAGGGCAAGGCATGTCTTTCTTTGTAACCTAATGCTTTGCACATAGTAAGCACTTAATAAGTGTTTGTTTTCTGACTAAGATCCAGCCATCACTGACTGACTGGCTTCACTGAGCTGAGTTTCTATAGTTCCCCTGGAAGCCATGACAATTGTTTCTTTCAAATATCAAAATGACCCATTTGTTAAAACAGTTTAATCCCTGACATAGAAAATCCTTATTAGGGAAATGATGGTTTAGCCAGCTGAGTGAACTTCCAGTGGTAGGCCCCAGACAATTAATATGGGAATAAGGTCAATAGGCAAGAAAGAGGAGAGAATTCCTCCATTTGACCAACTTGAATGTTACAAGCCCAAAAGCAGTAAGCTCTATATGTTAAGCATTGAATATGCCTCAAACCTAGATTTTTACCCACCCAATTTGGAGTAAATGGAAGAGATAGAGGATATGGCCCCTTTCTATTGCAGAATCAAATGCAGTCTCAGTTTTCTTCAGCTTTCCCATAGCTCTGCCCACATTGCCCATGTGCCCCACCAATTTCTTCATGTGTAAGATGAAAGGGTGGGATTGGATGACCTCTAAAATCCCTCCCAGCTCTAACATTCCATGGTTTGTCCTGATCCTGTGACTAACCTCCCAAGAACTCCTCTTGGGTTTGCTCCGAAGGCTGCTGTTGCCCAGCAATGGGGTGTCAATCAAACTTCTCTTGATGGCTTCACTGACCCAGGGCCACTTTTGTTCAACCAGCCTTTGGGGAGGGCTCCTGCCGCATTCTTTGGAGCCATTCCAAGCATTTGGCATGCCCTGTCTCCTTCCCGCTGGGAGAGAGCAGAGATCATCTTCTGTTTTTTTTTTTTTAACAAGATGGCAAATGAGGCCCACAGAAAGGGTTTGCTCAGGCTTATACGAGCCAGCTCTTAAGCTGGAAATGAAATCTGAGGGATCTCAGTTCCCATTCCCTCTGGGTGGGACAGCTGCTCTGGGTGTCTAGGGAGAGGAGTATAGAGTATACTCTTTTCCCTACCTCCAAGCCCTATAGACAGTAAGAGTAACATTCCGCTCATGTTCAGCGAGATTCAGTTAGAAAGTTCTCACACAAAGGAATGGAAAAGAAACCAGAGGACACGACTGGTCAGTAAACAGCAAAAAAGAAAGAATCAGAGAAGCATGGAATCAGCAAGCTTATTATTTAAGTTCCTACTGTGTGCCAGATACTATGCTAGGGCCTGGAGACATAAAGATAAAACAAAATAAAAAACAACCTCTGCCCTCAAGAAGCTTACAGTCTAATGAGGAGAGACAATGTATGTGTATATACATACATATGTATATGCATCTGTATGTATATGTGTATAGAGGTATATATGTGTTTGTATGTATATGCATGTGTGTGTGTGTGTGTGTGTGTGTATGAGGATGTAAGGTTAATGGGGAATAAGATCTTCCCCACCCATCAATAGGCCTCATGTGGAGCCCATTAAGGGAAGCTTGCTTGCTTGTAGGAAGGCTTACATACCTTTTGTTAATTTCTAATTAGGCACTGAGCCTACTAGCTGAAAGAGTATATATTCTGAGAGGTGAGCTTTTGTTTTGGGGGCTCGCTTATGAGATAGATGTTATAATTCCCTGGTTGAGACTCTGAGTAGCCATATGTTCAGAGCTTAGAGGTAAAGGCCCTCTTGATCCAGTGGTGAATGTAAAGTATATATACATATAAATATAGCAGTTTTGCTTTGATTCAGGCAGTAGAGCCCTGTCTGTTGGTCTTTATTTCTTTTCTCTGTATTATTCTCTGTATTTTATGTAATTAAAAAAGATTGTTGACCCCTGAAACAGCTATGTTTCCTTAGTAAAGCAGATAAAAAGAACCAGCACTAGCATCCATCCTGGGTGTGCCATTGTGGTAGTTATTACAGAGGGCAGCTAAGTGGTACAGCGAATAGAGTACCAGGCCTGGAGTCAGGAAGACCTGAGTTCAAATATGGCCTCAGACACTTTCTTAGCTGTGTAACCCTGGGCAAGTCACTTAACCCTGTTTGCCTCAGTTTCCTCATCTATAAAATGAGCCAGAGAAAGAAATGGCAAATTGCCTCAGTATCTTTGCCAAGAAGACCCCAAATGGCATGACAAAGAGTCAGACATGTTTAAATGGTTGAACAACAACAAAATGTGTGTGCGCGCGCATGTGTGTGCATGTGTGTGCGTGTGTGTATATTTATAAGTATATAAAATACATACAAAATAGATGCTTGCTAAGTTTGAGGAGAAATCACTAACAAATGAGGAGGATCTTATATCTCAAAATAATCTCATGAAGTCATCTAGTCCAGTCCTCTGCCTTCAACCAAGGAAAATAAAATGACCTCTCTGTGAAAATAAAAAAGGCATTTGGTCTGAACTAATGAACTGTCTCATTGTCTTATAAATCATCAGATCTCCCCGCACTGAGGCCTGCCCTTCCCTGTATCCCTCATACTATGATTTGTCCTGGAAGCCCTCCCCCAGTTACTAACCAGTCCTTCCACCCAACCTTGTACCTACATGATGCCATCACCAAAGCAGACCAATAGGGAAGCAGTGGACAGATATAACCTGGGTTACATACAAAATATAGAGCACAGAGTATGGAGCTACAGGGCCAGAATTCAAATCCTGGTTCTGCATTCTTATTACCTGTTCAACCTTGGGGAAGTCACCTAACCTCTCTGGGCCTTTTTTTCCTCATGTATAAAGTAAATGGGTTGGACTATTTGTGATAGCAGAGAATTGGTTACAAAAGAGTTGCCTATTGATTAGGGGAATGGCTAAACAAATGATGGTAACCTAAATATAATAGCATATATTGCCCTGCAAGAGATGATGACCATGAAGGATTCAGAGAAATACAGGAAGACATATATGAGCTGGTTTAGAAGGGAGTAAGCAGAGGCAAAAAAAAAAAGACCCCAAAACAAAACCAAAACATACACACAACAATTACAACATTATAATGGGAAAAAACCAACAACAAAAGAAACCTAATATTATGTAACAATAATGACCAACCTTGGCCCTAGAGAAAAAAGTAGGAAAAAAAATCCACCTCCTTCCTTTCCTTGAAGAAGTGGGAAACTAGGAATGTGGATTGTTGTAGATATTATCCAATTCGGATGATGTGTTGGTGAATTTTGTTGAACTGTTTTTTCCCCTCTCTTTAAAAAAATTATTTGTTCATAGAGTCATAATAGAAGCCGTTTGGGGGCATGGGTGTAAGGTTGGTGAGCAAGAGCAACAGCAACGGCCCTCCCCTCGTGGATGCTCCCTTCCCTCTTGAGAATGAGGCCTCATGTTCCCAACTCCTTCCTTCAGGCTTTCTCTCTAGTCACCACACTCCACTCCACTCCTTAAATCTGCTGGGGAGCAACAACAGGAAGGAAGCTACCTGAAGTAAGCAGCATCAGAGGAGCTAGCCCTTCCCCCACAGGCAGTGTTATAGGCTGTTATGTCTAGCCTTATTTTGGTCTAGATACTGGTCTTTCTGCTTGGGGGAAGTTATAAAATATGAATGAATAATATCTCTTTTCTATCTAGCTCTGAGCCCTCATGCTGAAAATGTCTCCAGTTATGAAAATCTCTGTGTGTTTGGCTTTCTGTCTGTCTACACACACACACACACACACACACACACACACACACACACATACACACCATCTTCATCATCACTCATTTTTCCCCTTCTCAGGGGCGTTCTCCCAGGGCATACGAATCCATCAGTACCATCATTAACCACCACAGTCTTAGAAAAATCCTTTTCTTTTAAAGCAAGTGGCAAAACAGAAAGCAAACAGTCTCTTAATGAACAAAGACTGAAAAAAAAAACAGATTTGACCCTCCCCAGAGAGAGAATTAGAAGGTGTGGGAAAGAGTTGGAGGATGAGAGTGTAGAATTCATCGGCTTTGTCTCTGTAACACAATTAGACAGTGACAGCATCATTCTGTCTGGCTGATGATACTGCCTCATTATCAGAATCTTTACCTTCTCCTCCATGTCTTAGCTGAAGGTTCTTGGATGTGGAAGCTGAGACTAGGGTAGGTGCCAGCCTCTGTCTCCTCATACCAATGTGACTCTCTCTCTTTCTCCATTGGGGTAGGCCTCACATTTCTGCTGAGGTCCTAAAGTGATCCCCTCAGAGGGCTTGCTCACTTCTCAACTCTCAAGAGATTTCCAGACTCTCTCCTCTCCTTTGGGACAAAGGGAAGAGAAGTCTTTTCAAACACAATCACAACCTCTTCGTTTTGCCCAGACCCATAGGCATCCACATCTCCAGTGTCTATTTTAATCCCTTGACCAAGGGGTCTTCTGTAACAGGATCATAGATTCAGAGGGGAAAAGGACATTAGAAACCATATAATAAAACCCCCTCATTTTTCAGCAAAAGAAACTGAAAAGCTGTGACTTGCCCAAGGTCACAAGGCAGTGACAGATCTCTGACTCCATAGGCAATGCTCTTTAAAAGAGCACATTGTACCACACTGCTTCATGTTTCAAGGGATGGATTAATTGGTTGGGATGGTAGAGGGATATAATTCCCCCAACCCCAATCAATAAAATTAGGGGAGGGTAGACTAGATGACCTCAATGTTCTCTTCCAGCATAGATCCATAACCCTATCCTAGATGTCTAATGGTATTTTTAAAATTGGTCCTACTTTTTTAGGAGCCCAGACCCCCAAAATTCAATACAGCTATCATCCCTTTGGTTGCCTTGCAGAGTAGCTCTGCCCATCCACAGAGATTAGGGCACCAGTGCCTGTCTGTTCACCTCAAGGCAGGGAATATAAGAACATCCCGATAGGTCAGTCCCACCTGTAGTTGTTCATCACTTCTGGATATTGGAGTGCTTCAGTTCAGTGGTGGTTCCCAGTTTACAGACCCTGACTATACTATGGACTGAACTTGACGTATAATTTTCTGACAGGATCTTTAGACTGTGGGACACCCTCACTGTGACTATGGATGACTTGTCATTTTTTCCCCTTATTGTGTGAGTTTCAAGTGCTTTGTTTGGAATCAAAAGGCTTCAATTAGAGCTGTTTTGTAGTGTGTATTTCCTGGAGGTTGGGGTCCTGTTGTAGGTCCCTGGCAGTTTACATGTGCTGTTGAGGATTGGTGGTGTTCAGAGGAGAGTTAACAGAGTCACTGGTGGTTTATGAAGTCATATGGCTCATAGACATCTGGAAACTGTTTTTGTGAAAGACAATGATTTTAGTATATTAGATCTAGGTCTGGAATCTTCTATCTTTTGTGGCCACTCTAGTCCAAAATCTTTCTTTTGTATATAGGAGTCTGAAGCCCAAGGAAACCAAATAACTTGCCTAAGGTAGTAAGCACCTGATGTGGGTTTTGAACCCAGATCTCTTGATTTCAGAGCTATTGGTATTTTTAATACACTGTACGGCTGCCACTTAATGGTAAGACTAGGGTTATGTTAGAAAATATTTAGACGATGGAATGGAAACGAAGGTTGGGGACAGATTATGGAAGGCCTTAAATTCAGGGACAGGATTTTAGATATGATAAATAATTAGAGAGAATATGGCATAATGGATAAGGGTGGTTTCTGTCTCAATAATATCTAAGCCTGGAGAAAAGGGATGTGACTACTTTAACAAGCCTAGAAAGTCCTAGAGAGTGAACACGGATAAGAGGATAAACCCAGGGCCCTGAAGATGAAAGTTCTCAGGCTTACTTTGGATGCTTCCCAGAGAGATTCCCAAGGTTCTGAAGGGCCTTGGTCTAGAGTCAGGATGGGATGGTGGTGGGGAGATGGTAGAGGCCTTTGAACCTGTGCACTCTCTCTTGCCTTTCTGGATTTCTCCTCCAGTCTTGGATTATTCTCAGCCCCTTGCTCTGAGCCTGAATCCAAAAAATCTGACCTTTACTAACTGACTCAAGCATTACCAGGCTTCGACTTACCCACCTGCTCTGGTCGTACCCTGGATCAGCTGGCAGATTCTCTAGTTGGGTTTCCAACAAGGAGTAACACGATGCAATCAGTGTTTAAGGAAGATTACTGCAGCAGCAGGAGGATTAAAGAAAGGAGCATCTGGAGTCAGAGAAACCTGCTAGGAAGCTATTCCAATAATCCAGGTTTTAGGTGGTGAGGACATGAACTAGAATGCTGGGAGTAGCAATGGAAATGAATGGGTATATATGGGATGCATGCATTTGTTTTTATTCATTCATTTAACGAATGTGTGTTGGAAACATGCTATATCGATGCACTCTGCTGGATGCTGTGGAAGCTATAAATGAGGGCTTGCAGTCTAGCAGACTCATTTTATATGTTTCTGTACTAAGATATTTGCTGTTGTTTATTAGATTTGGGTTTGCAAAGCTAGCCCTGCAGAAACTGGTTATTTCCTCCAAAAGGTTATGACTGCAATCTGAGTTACCACTATCGAGTGCTTCCTACCTAGTCAGGTATGGATAATGAAGACGAGCAAGAACATAGGTCAAAGCCCAGAAAATTGTGGGTTTTTTCCATAAAATTGTAGCTCTCTATCAAATAATACAATATCAGTTAAACATTAATTGCTAACAAGATAAATCCCTAGGTATAATTGGGCAGCTCCTTACACTGAAGTTCGACTGTTATTTACCACTGATCTCTTAATAGCTAAATCTGATGGTCTTTTCTCAGTTCTAATCCTCCTTGGCCTACCGGCTGCATTTGACACTGTTTACCATCCCCTCCTCATGGATTCTCTCTCTTCTCTGGGTTTTTGTGACACTGCTCTTTCCTGGTTCACTTCTATCTCTCTGACCATTCCTTGTTGGTCTCCTTTGCTGGCTTATCATGTTGACTGTGGGTATTCCCAAAGGTTTTGTCCTGCATTCCTTTTCCTTCCCTTCAGGGGAAAAAGTAAGAAGTCTCATCAGATAGATGAGAGATATTAGGTTTGTTCAGCTTGGCCTGAGAGGGCAGAACTAGATGTGATGGGTAAAGTTACAGGAGAGCAGATTTCAACACAGCATACATTCGTACAGAGGCCTCTGTCACTGGCTCATAGATCTAAAGCTCAAAGGACCCCCAGAAATCATCTAATACAATGCCTCTATTTTAGAGATGAGGAAACTGATTCCTGGTTGATGAACTGACCTGCCACAAGCCCATGAACTAGCAAATGTAAATGGCGTAGCAAAGCTGAGCCTGGTGGTTGGGTTCCCTGAATTGGTGTTGCAACTGGCTATTTTGAGCAGAGCTTGGTAAACTTGGGCTTGATACCAGGAATTCTGAGCTGAGATATGAGAACAGGCAAGGACAGGTTTGGGGGCCAGGACAGGAGACAGCTGGGAAAAAAGGCAGAGGGTGTCTCTTAAAACAGGCAAAGAGGGTCAGACTGAGAGAGGCTGTAGGTAGGAATCAACGTGGGGCAGGTGGTAAAGCAAACAGAGGAGATTAAATCAATAGGCTGGGTTAGGATCCTGGAAAGAGGGATGCTGTTTCTATTAGAAAAGTCTCTAGTTTATCAGCTTCAGTATCCTGAGTGTGACAAGGGAAAGATAGTTATATCTTTAGAGGCTTCTGCTGGGGCCTTGATGGGTAGGCTGGCACTTGGATATGATCTGGTTCATCTCTTGGGATGAGGGCCAGAGGCCCAGTAACAGGGTGTTTTCTGAGAGTCCTAACTTGCCCAAAATAAAAACCCACTCTACAACATTCAAACCAAATGGTCATCTGGCCTGTTTGCACACTTCCAGTGTCAGGTAGCTCATTGTCTTATAAGGTGGTCCATTTTATTTTGGGCCAGTTCCTTGTAGTAGATAGAGAGCGAGACCTGGAGTCAGGAAGACTTGAGTTTGAATTCTGCCTCTGATACTTAAGAACTGTGTGACTTTGGGCAAGTCACTAACCCTCTCTGAGTCCAAGTTCATTCGGCTATAACATAGAGGTAGTGATGCCTAAGGGTTGTTATATGACCCAAATGAAATCATATCTGCAAAGCACTATATGAATGTATGCTGTGATTATGTTAAGTTGAAATCTGCTCTCTTGTAACTCTACCCATCATGTCTCGTGCTGCCCTCTGAGGCCAAGCTGAACAAACCTAATATCTCTCATCTACCTGATGGCCCTTCAAATATTTGAACACAGGAAGGGGGCCTGCACTGGAGCCAATTTTCAGTGTGAATATTTACACCTCAGAAATTGGCAGAAGCTAGAAATCAGGGCTTGATTTAATGTTTTGTTATTGTCTAGACTTAAGAAAGTGATGGAAAAAATTTTAATGATGTAGATTCAACTTAAAAGTATGTCATGTGTAATTTTTTTTTTGAAGAGCCAGTTGTTAAATATTTACCAGCATACTCTTGAAACAAAGGTCATCTTCCCCCCACCCTGCCCCCACCCACCAGTCCTCTCTTCTTCTGGCCTAATATTTAGGAACTTAATAAGATACGCTGGGTAAGGGAGAGTGAGGAATTATGCCAGGTTTCAACTCTGTGTAAGTGGAAGGATAGAGGTGCCCTTGACAGAAATAGGGAAATTCAAAAGAGAGGTGGGTTTGGGAGGGAGAGATAATGTAATAAGAAATCTGCAATGCAGATCACAGCCCATACAGGCCTTGTCATCTGGGGTGACTCACTCTGTCTTATTGAAAATGACAAGGGAGAGGTGGAGGTGGGGCCCACACAGACCACTGCTCCACAGAGTCTGGCTGAGCCTGAGCAGTGCCTATTATGGCTCCCACAGGACCTGGTGGGCAGGTGTTGAGGGGGGAAGGGCAGTTATAAATACTCTGAGAGACCTGCTCCAAGTGGAGAAGGAGAGAAGTTCAGAGCTTCCATGGGGTGGGGGGCACCAGAAGCAGAAGGAGATAGGGTGGGGGAACATTGGGCAATGTGAGTTAATGGAGTGCTATGGAGCTACTGGAGACCAGGTGGGATTTGTTATTGTGGGGAGATTGGGGTGGGATCTATAGTCCCAGTCTTCACTTATTGGTTGATCATGTTCCCTTGGGGCCCCCACTGCTTTAAGATATATTATCTTTTTTAGAATTCAGTGATTTTTATTGAATTATTTTTTGTGTGTGGTAACAAAAGCAAAAACAAAAGCAAAAAGCAAAAACTGGAAACAAAAGAAGTGGGTATCCATTGATTTGAGAAAGTCTGAACAAAGTGAGGTAGGCAAATGTAATATGATACTAGCTAATCAACAGCAACAAATATGAGGAATTCAGAGAAGCTTTGGAAGAACTATATGAATTGACACAGAGTGAAATTAGTAGAAGTTGGAGAACAATTTACACAATGACTATGATTATACGAACACAGGAAGGCAGTCAGAGAATAAATGGGGAAATAGTTTTCCTTCTTTTCTGTAGAAAAGTTGGGGATAACCAATGTGCAATGTTGTATCACCGGGTAGCTAGGTGGATAGAGCTCTGGGCCTGGAGTCAGGAAGACTCATTTTCCTGAGTTCAAATCTAGCCTCAGACACTTACTAGCTGTGTGACCCTGGGCAAGTCACTTAACCCTGTTTGCCTCAGTTTCCACATCTATAAAATGAGCTGGAGAAGGAAATGGCAAACTATTCCAGTTTAACTGCCAAGAAAACCTTAAGTGAGGTCTTGAAGAGTTGGATGCAACTGAAACAACTGAACAACAAAGACAAGCACACGTTATATCCCCCGTCAGACTTAGTTGCTATGTTGGTTGGTTTTGTATAACTAATTGTTTTTCTATGGTTCAAAGGATGGTGCAGTGGAGAGATGGATGGGTAGGGGTGGAATATCTGGAAATGGCTGTAATATAAAATCCAAAGGCATCAATAAAATCTCCTTAAACAATTAAATGCATACATTGAAGTACCTGCTATCTGGCAGATGCCTGAATAAGCCTTCTCCATTACCTCCCAGTTGCTCAGTATAGGTACTCTAAAGGAAACGCCAAGCAGCCTGGAGTAAAGCCAGATCTGGGAAATATCTCATTTGCTCAACAGCAGGAAAAGAAAATATTAGAACCAGGAAAGGAGTTAGATTAAGAATTTGCTGGGTAAAGATTAGACTTAGTCCTCAGTCAGTCAGTCTGCAGTCATTTATTAAGTGCAGTCGCTATGTTGTGTTGGGGATAGAAAAAAGGCACATCCTCCCTGCACTCAGGGAGCCCACATTCTAAGATGAAGTGCAGATAGATCACGTCAATACCCCGCAGGCTTAGGAGCTTTTTCTGTATTTGGCCTTGGGCAAGCTGCTTAGGGCTCTTTGGACTTCAGTTTGCACTCTATAAAATGAGGGAGCTGGAATAGATTATTTACTTCTAAGGTTCCTTCTTGAATGCTCTGATCTAAGAACTGTGAGACTTGCATCTGGCCCGGAAGGTAACCTTTCCTGGGACACTCACAGCTTCTGGCTTTGATGTTGGCTTGTTAAGTACACCAAGTCCCCAGTCAGAGCCTTCCCAAAGTCTGTAAGTCAGTGGTTTGGTCTTCAGGGAACATTTTTCCATAGAAACAACGTTCGAAAGATGGTGAAGCTCCCCAGGCCACTTAGAAGCCACTTCATCCAAAATGTAGCTGAGAAACTGTACATTTACAAGGAAGAGCTGGAGAAAATAATATTACGGCAATGCTAGTAACTGACTAGAATATAAAAACAAACTTGAATATTGAGTTCACGTTTAGTGATGGAGCTTGAAGAAACACAGGCTTAATACAGAGAGGATGGATTAGGAAAGAAGGTGAAGGAGATTAGTTGAAGATGCTCAAAGAGCCTTCAGGTCACCTTTTTCTTTTTTATTATTTTGTTAAATTCGATATACATTAAAATTATAAATAATTTAGAGTTTATAGTTATATGCACTGTATTGGCTTACCTTGTGTTTTTGTTGATGGTTTCACCGAGCTCAGAAATTTTTAAAAATTAATATGTCCCTACACCTCCCCTCCTCCACTGAGTGTATAAAAATAACAAACCCCCAAAATAGATCCCTCAATATATACCTGCTTAGTATGCCTCTTTCTGCACATCATTCCTTTGGACTCAGACTTTATTAGAATTCTGAAGTCTTCAAAGCAGTTTTTCTCTATAATGTTATCAGCACATACCAATGGTGTCAAACTAAAATAGAAAGGGTGGGGGCAGGGCACTGATCCCTGCAAAAGGATCTCTGTAGGCCACATATGGACACTTTTAAAACGTTGTTGTTGTCTAGTCTTTTTTTTCCAGTCCTGTCCAATTCTTTGTGACCCCATTTGGGGTTTTCTGGGCAGGTACTGGAGTAGTTTGCCATTTCCTTCTTCAGCTCATTTTACAATTGAAGAAACTGAGGCAAATAGGGCTAAGTGACTTGTCCAGGGTCACACAGACAGTAAGTATCTGAGGCTGGATTTGAACTCATGAGGAAGATAAGTTTTCCTGACTCCACTCCCTGTGCTTTAATCACTACACCACCACCTAACTGCCCTTTAAAGTGTCGTGTTATCTATGTTTTGGTGAACTTTTATTTATTTTGTTAAATATTTCCCAATTAGATTTTAATCTGGTCCTGTATTTGGGAGTGTTGAGGGCTGCATATGCCCTCAGGGAGTATGTTAATGTCTCTGTTGTATATATTATATTGCTCTCATGGTTCTGTACTCTCTACTCTGCATAAGTTCAGAGTAGTTCTCCCACAATCTTCTCTAAAGCTGTCCATTTTATTGTGTCTTATGGCAGTATAATGATATTCCATGACATTCATATGTTGTAATTTGTTTAGCCATTTCCTAATATGAGGAAACTCTACTCCCCTTCCTGCCCCTCCCCTCTCTCTCCCCCCCAAACCAATTTCCAATTTTGCATGCTTATAGATCTTTTCTTTTTTTGATTTCTTTATTGTTTGTTTGTTTTTTGGAGGGGAGAAGACAAGGCAATTGGGGTTAAATGACTTGCCCAAGGTCACGCAGCTAGTAAGTGTGTCAAGTGTCTGAGGTTGGATTTCAACTCAGGTCCTCCTGACTCCAGGGCTGGTGCTCTACTCACTGTGGCATCTAGCTGCCCCTCTTTGATTTCCTTAGGGGCTAGGTCTAGTAGTGGTAAAGTTAAAGAGGATGCACAGTTTGTTAACTTTCTGAGCATAGCTCCAAATTGTTTTCTAGAATGGCCTGGAGGTGGGGAACCTGTGGCCTTGAGGCCACATGTGGCCCTCTAGGTCATCGGTTGGGGCCTTTTGACTGAGTCCAAATTTTACAGAACAAATCCTTTTGTTAAGGGGATTTATTCTGTGAAGTTTGGACTTAGTCAAAGGGCTGCACTTGAGGACCCCCTAGAGAGCCACATGTGGCCTCGAGGCAGCAGGTTCCCCATCCCTACTGGACCAATTCACAGCTCCACCATAGCCCCTCCAACATTCAACATTTTCCTCTTTTGTTGTCTTTGCCAGTCTGATAGATGTGAGGTAGAACTTCAAAGTTGCTACAATTTTCATCTTTCTAATTATTAGTGATTTTAGAGCATTTTTTCATACGATTATTAATAGCTTAGATTTCATCTTTTGAAAGCTGCCTATTCATATTTCAGATCACTTTTTGTTTGTTTGTTCTTTTCGAGGTAATCAGTGCCTTGTTGAAGGTTGCACAGCTAGTTAGTATCAAGTGTCTGGGGCCAGATTTAAACTCAGCTCCCCCTGACTCCAGGGCCCGTGCTGCAGATACGCTTGTGCCACTTAGCTGCCAAACATTTCAGATCACTTTCAAGGGTTTCTTTTGAAGTCCATAGATTTAGTGTCAGAAGGAAGCTCCAAGGTCACGGGATCACAGAATCATAGCTCTAGAGCTGGAAAAGGCCTTAGAGACTATCTGGTCTAATCTCTTCATTTTACAGATAAGGAAACTGAGGCCTAGAAGATACATGGCTTGCCCAACGTCACACAGGTTCTATGTGTCAAAGTAGGGATTCGAGCCCGGGCCTTCTGACTCTAAACCCAATGTCCTTTCCATTGTACTTTACTTTAAAAGGGAGTCTTGGGCGTGTAGAACCTTTCCCGTATCTCTCAGGAGAGTTCAGTACAGTGCTTGAGGACAATAGAGAAACTCAATAAAATTGCATATTTCTGAATATTTAAATACTTCAGGGAACTATAATTTTGCTATTGTGGGCATTCCTTCCAGAAAGACAGAGGGCAACCCCTTTGAGCTTTAAGAGACTATTTTTCAGAGTTGCTCTGGATGAAAAATTCGTCACCTTGTGGCCAGCCTGGTGACAAATCTCTACACGCTCCACCGGTTTGGTTGTCAGACAGCTGACGTACAGCATGATGCTACTGGCTCCTTCGTGTAACCGATTTCATGTATAAATTTAGGGCTCTCTTTTAATTCCAGCACTTTCCCTCCGTTGGTTATTTCCAATTCATCCCGTCTATATCTTGTTTGTACAGTTGTTTTCATGTTGTCTCTCCTGTTAGACCATGAGCTCTTTGGGAGCCTGGTCTGCCTTTTGCCTTCTTTGTATTTTCAATGTTTAGCACCATGCTTGACACATAGTAGGTGCTTAATAAGTGTTTACTGACTAACTGATTGACTTAGATATTTTATCATTAGTAGCACTAATTTTCAAATATCAGTCATGGTTAGAATAAATCTTTAAAAATCACAAATGGAATGAAGAATGGGATAGAGAGAGGCTGGGGAAGGAGAAGAGAGAGTTTTTTTCTTGAGGGAAATGTAGGAGTTAGGAAAGAGAGGTAAAGAAAGATCTGAGAATGTACAAATGTGTGAGAAAGGTGGCCTGAGATAGGACATACTAAGTAGAGTGAATAGCTAAAGAAAGAAGAAAAGAGGGATTATAATATGTACATAGTTCCTCTAAGAGGGAAAAAGAAATATGGTGGGGAACCTGTGGCCTTCAGGCTACCAGTGGCCCTCTAGGACTTTGGGTGTGGCCCTTTGACTGAATCCAAACTTCATAGACCAAATGCCCTTAATCAAAGGATTTGTTCTATAAAACTTGGACTCAGTCAAAAGGCCGAAAAGGGCCCAAGGGCCTGGAAGGCCACATGTCCGCCCCCCCCCACCAAGCCCCAGGGGCCCTAGTCAGCCACCAGGAGGCACAATTGGTTTAGGACCCTACTCCACCCCTCACCCCCTAATCTATCCCACTCCATTCCATTTGTGATTTTTAAGGAAAGAATTATTTTAACCATGGCTGATAGCTGAAAAGTAGTGCTAGGGATGATGCAATTGTATCGAGATCAGTCAGTTAATAAACCTTTATTAAGCCCCTATTATGTGTTAAGCATGGCGCTAAGTAATGAAAATACAAAGAAAGGCAAAAGACAGTACTAGCTCTGAAAGAGTTCGTGATCTAACAGGAGAGACAACATGCAAACAACTATGTACAAACCAGCCATGGACAGGATAAACTGGAAATAACTAACAGAGGGAAAGTGCTAGAATGAAAGCAAGCCCTAAATTTATGAATGAAATCCGTTACATGAGGGAGCCAGTAGCATCAAGCTGTACATCAGCTGTCTGACAACCAAACTGGTGGAGCACGTAGAGACTCGTCATCAGGCTGGCCACAAGGTGGTTTGGTCACAGCACGTAATGACCTGCTGAGGAGCAGGAAAAAGGGTGCATGCAAATGTCTGGAAATATGTGTAAGATTCCCGTAAGCTGGGTGTTTACAAGTTTGGAAGGCTTATATTATACTCTCCTCTTGTTAAGATGAAGTAATAGGGATGCAGACTTCATAACAACCTGGAAAAACCTACACGACATAATGCTGAGTGAGCGGAGCAGAGCCAGGAGAACGTTGTGCACAGCCACAGATATGTGGATTCCGTGAGGACCAACCCTGACATACTGCGCTTCTTTCAGCAACCTAAAGGGGCAAGGACAATTCCAGGGGACTCACGATGGAGAATGCTATCTTCATTCAGAGAAAGAACTGCGAAGTTTGAATACAGACTGAGGCACACTACATGCTCGCCTTTTCTGCTTCTCTTTTGTTTTTGTTTTTGGGGTTTTTTTTTTTTCTTGTTTGTTTTGTTTTTTTTTTTTTTGGTTCTGTTTCTTCTTTCTCATGATTCATTCCATTGGTCAAAATTCTTCTCCACGACTTGACTAGAGCATAAATTAATTCAATGCGAAGTTATACATGACAGTTATATGAGATTTCATGCCGTCTTGGGGAGGGAGGGGGGAGGGAGGAGAGAAAAACTGGAACTCAAAACTATGTAGAACCGTGTGTGGTAAACTAAAAATAAATAAAACACCTTTAAAAAAAAAAAGATGAAGTAATAGGGCCACTGAAAACACCCTTCTTTAATTCTAGGTTGATTTTTAGGGGTATAATATAGAACTAAAAATAACATGGTCCTCAAATCAATCAAGAAACATTAATTGTACTCATTGTGTGCTAGGCACTGTGCTAAGTTCTAAAAATCCAAAGGGAAAACAAAAGTAGCCCTTTGCTTAAGGACCTTACGTGCTAAGGGAAGAGATAACATACACGGATAGGTATGTACAAGGTTTATATAGAGTGGCTAGACAGTGGCCTCATAGGGAAAGGTACAAGTAGCTGGGGTGGGGGTGAAGAGGAGGACAGAAAAGATCTGCAGAAAGTAACATTTGAGTCGAGGCTTGAAGAAGCTGGATATTCTAAGAGGTGGAAAGAAGAAGAAAGCATCAAGGTCTCATCTCTATTAGGAGTTAGCAATGGCTGGTATTAACAGAATTTCAGATTCCTAGAGCTCAAAGGAATCTTAGAAAACATCTTGTACAATTGTCCTTTATTTCTATCTTGCAGCATCAGGCCAGCTGTGCTAAGTTGCTGGTGTGATAGAGCTATTAACAATCACCCTTTGTTTCAAAGAGGCAAGGCAGGGTGATGGGCCCAGCTCCATGGTGGTTATGAGTAACATTTTGACCTGGGATTTCCAAGCTTCTAGTTTCACCAGTGCCTAGAAAAGTTGGAGGAGACGGAGGGAGAGAGAGGAATACCAGACTTCTATGGACAGGAAAAGCCTCCTGATCTGAGAGCCCAAGCTCTTAATTTCATTCCTCTTTGACAGCTGCCTCTCCCTCGATTCCCCCATCCCTTCTGGAACCAGTTTCCAATTCTTGTTGAAGACTCAATTATCCCCACTGCTACCACCCTTTTTAACAGTCTCCTTACCTTTCAACTGGGGAGAAGTAATAGACTCTTTTTCTTTTTGAGGGGAGAAGGCAAAGCAATTGGGTTAAGTGACTTGCCCAAGGTCACACAGCTAGTGAACGTCAAGTATCAGAGGCTGTATTTGCACTCAGGTCCTCCTAACTCCAGTGCTCTATTCACTGTGCCACCTAGCTGCCCCTGAAGACATAGACTCTTAGCAGTTTTCCTTTTCTCTAGTCCCTCCTCCCTTCCGGACTAACCTGTACACTGCCATGAGATTTATCTTCCTAATACATCTGAACATAGCACTCACCTTAGAAAATTGGAAAATTCCAATGGATTCCTTTGTTCATCAACAAAAGTCCAAACTTTTAAGCCCAACCACTACCAATGAACAAGCATTCACTGAGTACCTACTATGTGCCAGGCACTATTCCAGGCACTGGAGATACAAAGACAAAAAGGAAGCAGTCTCTGCTCTCAAGGAGCCTGAGTTCTGTCAGAGGAGACAATATGGGTGCACACACACCCACCCACCCACACCCACACCCACACACCCACACCCACACACACACACACACACACACACACACACAATTGTTCTGCAGGATCGATGACATCATGAGGGTGATGTCTTGATTTGCATGTGAATTGGATTTAAGTGAGGTAGAGTTGCATTAAGTTGTCAGCCTCACTTTGCCTCCAGAGTCATCAAGTCCAGTAGTAAGATATAAGTCAAGATGACTGGTGATGGCCCAGGATGCAGAGGATGACCTTGGTCTTTCTAAATTAAGGTCTTTCCCCAGGCTTTGGTTTGTCTGAGGCAATGACCATTCAATGACTAGGGGCTAGATAAGAATTAAGACAAAAGATGGACTAATACATACACAAAATACAAACAAAATAAAAAGGTAGTTTTGACAGAGGAAGTGAATGGACACCCATTCTCTGCTTTTCATCTTCATGGAGGAGGAGCCCCAAACCTTCAGAAGTAAGCCATTCCATTTATGGATAGCTCTAATGGTTAGGAAGTTTTTTCTTGAAATTGAGCCTAAATTTGGCCCTTTGGACTGCTACTCACTGCTCCTAGTTCTATCCTCTGAGGCCAATCAGAGCGAGTATGATCCCTCTTCCACACGATGGGATGAATGAATCCCATATATCCTAGGAATAAGAGGCTGCCGTGATGGTGTAGAGAAAAGGACCTTCATAGATCATCAGTCAGAGCTTATAAACCAGCAAACATGAGGTACAACTACTGATGCTTCTTGAATCTTTCTGAGGCATCATGGATTTTAAGTCAGAGGCTCAGGGCTCAGATCCCAGTTCTGCTACCTGTGTTACCTGGGGCAAGTCACTCAATCTTTCTGGGCCTCAGTTTCCATACCTGTAAAAGGAGGGAGTTGGAATAAATGACCCCTCAGGCCCTATCCACCTCTAAATTCTATGAATGTTCTATAGAAAAATATCAGAGCTTCTGAGAAGTTGGTTTTCTTTAGCCTGTAGTCTGGAAAAGATGCTCTTGTGTGTGATTCTAAGCCAGGTTCTGGGCCCCATTATTCCTTGGCTGTTTAATAATATTTAGCATTTTTACTGCTTTCCTCCACTCTTTGTTCCATTAGTGACGCCTCGGAAGGCCTCCAGGCAGGACACATCCTTAGATGGTCCCTGCCAGCCCATCTGTCACACAGGAGACAGTTCCAGTGTAGCCTTTCTGTTTTTAGACTCCAGGAAGGTTGAACATTTAAAATACATAGTCTGTCTATTTTTTATAAACAGTTGGCAGGAAGGACTCCTCTGGGGGCTTAGCCAAGAGAGATAGTGCATTAACTTAAACGGATTTGATTTCTTTTGATTAAAATTTCAGGGCCCTTTCTGCCCTGGGAAGAACGTATAAAGGCTTGCATAGAAGCTTCCCTCGGGGATTTAGAATCATAGACTAATCAAATGCTGGAGATGGAAGGGGCCTCTGAGATCATCAAGTCCCATGTCCTTATTCTTAAGGCTCTAGTGAGCTGAGTCCCAGAGAAATCAGGTGACTCAATTCACACAGAGAGTTAGTGGCAGACCTGGAATTAGGACCCAGGTCTTGTAACTTCCAGATCAATGCTCTTTCTTAGACCATCCTAGGAGTTTCAGGACCTAGATCAGGATCAAACCATAACCTTCATTTCTAGCCCCAACTCCTCCCCACCCCCCATCTCGACCTGACCCTCCCCACTCCCTCATCCCATTTGTATTATCAAATAGGCAAAACCAGTTTAAAATGAGCACAGAAAGACTGTAGGAAGGGGAGGAGTTGTCACAAAAGGAAGGTGGATACGAGAAGAGCAATGGTCCTGCTTCTTCTGTTACCTTTGCTTGGTGACAATCTGGCTGATGTTATGGGTAGTTTGTATATATACCCTCAGGTTTTTTACAGCACCAACTCCAGCCCCTAGAGCTGAAAGGGACCTTAAAAATCCTCTAGTTTAGGGATTCTTCACATTTTTGTGTGTTGTGGACCCTTCAGACAGTCTGGTGAAGCCTACAGAATCGTACCTTCTCAGAATCTTGTTTTTAAATGCATAAATAAAATCCATAGGATTGTGAAAGAAACCAATTAGGTCAAAAAAAAAGATTAATTTTTTCCCCTTCCAAGGTCAGAGACCCAGATGTGAGAACCCCTCATTTCAGCCCCCCTCATTTTACAAATAAGGAAACCAGTAGGATGAAGTAAAAGCATGCTGTAGGGGAGAGAACAAAGGGAATTGGATTTGGAGGGAGGAGAAGCCTGGGTTTGAACCCCTCTTCTACTCTGGCACTGACAAACAGACTCCGGGAAAGTGAACTCCCTCCTCTGTGAATCGGGGACGTTCAGCATGACTCAACTGGAGACATCCAAGTGTGCGATGGCCAAGTCAAATAGAAATGGAGGCCACTAAACCATACACAAGGATCCCCCTGGGTGCATATTGATCAGAATACCACTTATCGACATTATCTATGTTTTAGTGTATTTTTATTTATTTTGGTAAATATTTTCCCATTACATTTTAGTCTGATTCTGGCCTCATTGAGGAGTGTTGTGGGCCAAGTATTTGTCACCTCTGGTCTAAGCCAGGATTCAAACTCTTTCTAACGTACCAGTTAATTCCTCTCAAGTGTGGCTGTCACCTAACATTAGTGTAAGGCCAAGGGCATACGGCCAACGGCAGTAGTTTTTAGTACCCCAAGACTGTGTGCAACCCAGTTTATTTTTAAATTCTGCATGAAATCTTGTTTCTAAAAGAGGAACTGTGGTTGGAGATTTCAGTCCTACACTGCCACCTTCTGGCAGAGTGACCTATGCTCAAACTATCTCAGCCTTGTAGGCTCTGGGGATGGAGGGATTTCTCTTTGTCTGCAAAGCTGGGATCAACTCCGTTGTGGGACTTGATGCCCCTCTTTGGGAGAGGTTGCTGTCATTGCTAGAGAAAAGCTTTGTCATTATTTCTGAAACTGCAGTAGGTTACTTGGATGAGTTATCTGTATATTCCCTAGGGAGGCAGTGTGGTTGTGGACAAATCACTGGCTTTAGAGGCAGATGTTTTGTTATTCAGTCATTTTTCTTTTTTTTTTTCTTTATTTTTTTTGTGTTGGGAAGGCAGTGCAATTGGGGTTAAGTGACTTGCCCAAGGTCACACAGCTAGTAAATCTATCAAGTGTCTGAGGCTGGATTTGAACTCAGGTCCTCCTGACTCCAGGGCCGGTGCTCTACTCACTCCACCACCTAGCTGCCCCCTATTCAGTCATTTTTCAGTTGTGCACAATTCTTTATGATCCCTTTTGGGATTTTCTTGCTGAAAATAATGGATTGGTTTGCCATTTCCTTCTCTAGCTCTTTTTACAGATGAGGAAGCTAAAGTAAACAGGGTTAAGTGACTTGCTCATGTTCAGACAGCTAGTAAGTGTCTGAGTCTGGATTTGAACTCAGCTCTTCCTGACTCCAGCTCTGGCATTCTATCCATTGAGCCACCTAGCTGCCCCCCAAATGTTACATTCATCCCTATTAAATTTCATCTTGTTAGATTTAGTTCAACATTCTAGCTTGTCAAGATCTTTTTAGGTCCCGTCATCCAATGTGTTAGTTATACCTCCCAATTTTGTGTCATCTGCAGATTTGACAATCATGTCTTTACCTATGTCACTGATCAAATGTTAAATAACAGGGCTAGGCACAGGTCTGTGGTATGTTCCACTGCAGACCTTGTTTAAACTGACATAGAACCATTAATGACAACTCTTTGGTCTTCTCTACTTAACTAGTCCAAATCCAAGTAACTGTCCTATCCTACATTCCATATGTCCCCATCATTTTCATAAAAATAGCATAAGAGACTTCAAAATGCTTTGCTACAATGTACTTAAATTATACAACACTCTTTAGATCTACCAGTTTAGTAGCCTTGTGCAAAAAGTAGTTGAAATTAGTCTGGCCATGCTTGATGAAGCCAGACTATTTCTCTGTGATCACCAAATACTTCCTTTTCTAAATGTTCACCACCACACTTTAATAATCTGGCCTCAATTTTTTCCAGATACCAGTCTCTAGCCTATTGTTTACAGACTCCTTTCTCTTCCCTCTTTCAACAAATGGTATATAACACCTGCTATTTCCCACAATCTTTCAAGTATTACTGGCTCAGTAGTTCTATCCACCAGTTCTTTACAGACCCAAAGATGTAGCTCAGTCCTGGGTATTTGAACTTGTCAAGGACAGCTTGGTACTCTCTTATGATCTCATAAATACCAGCTTCCTCTTACTTGTTTGTTCTATCCTTTCCAGCCCAAAGATAATTTTCCTTGGCATAGACTAGAGAGGCAAACAAGGGCAGTGCATCTCAACCTTCTCTCCGTGGTCCATGCAAGAGTCCTCTCCCTTCTTTGATTTTTATTTTCCCCTTCGCAATATGGCTTTTGAAAATCCATATTTTGTCATTGTTCTTACCTTTCTGTGCCAATTTCAACTCATTCTGAGCTTCAGTCCTCCTAATGCTACTCTTAAAAGACTGTGTTACCAAACACCAAACATTTGTGTTCATTTTCCATTACCTGTCCTTGGTCGGTTAGTTCTTTGTGTGTCCAAATTGGTCTCTAAACAATTACCTCTTTCTTCCTCATCAGAATGGTTTCTATTTGTGCCTTTAGAATGTCATTTCTGAGAGCTTCCCATCCTACTTGGACTGATTTCCTCTAGATAATTTGAGTCTGTGGGACTCTGCCTATCCTTTCTCTGAAACCTGAAATCTGCTCTCCCAAAGTCTAGCCTGCATGTCAGACTATGATTGACTTCCCTTTCCTTAGTTACCTTAAATTTGAAGATGGAATACTTGTTTTTAGTCTAGCAACTAGTTCTTCTTTGTTGATCTAGGAAGAGTTTGCTGCTGGTCAAAATGTCTCTGGTAGATATGTGTGCTAAAAGCAGAAACATAAAGCAAAGCCAGAGACCAATAGCTCTATTAGCTTCACCTAGCCCATGAGAATCACATTCATAATAGATATTCCCTTCATTGGTTCCTCCTATTTTTAAAGATGAAATTGTCATTAATAAATCAGGAAATTATTAGCTTTTCTGCACTGGTCAGAGAAAGGGCTCCAGCAAATGTCGAGGTAATTGAAGTCCTCTATCACCATTACAAGAGGCAGTGTGGTGTAGAAAATAGAGGCCAATCTTGGAGCCAAGAAGACCTGTGTTCAAATCTTACCTCTGACAAGCTGAGAGACATCCTGTCTATGTTACTCTGGGTGAATCGCTTAATTTATCAGCATTCTAGGAAACTCACTAACACTGTAAGTTCCAGAGAAGATATTGACCTATATTGGTAGAGATAATTTCCTTATCTGGGAATGCCTTATGTCAATGAAATCCCAGGTCTAGCTTCTCTCCCTATCCTCACTATAGCAGGTTTCCAGGCCAGAAATATGATCTGTTTCCCAAACTCTTCATCTCTTCCCCCTTTCTGTCGGTGGTCTATAGCACACTGATAACAATATTGTTTTTTCCTTCTGTTTCTGTTCTTCCCCATGCTTTCCCTTCTGGTTCCTGGATTTCCTCATGTGAGTATTTTCCTAATCCACAATGCTATCCACTCCCTCTAATTCCCCTTAAATATCTCGTTCCCTTTTAATATGTTCTATCTTCCATAACGTAGTCCAGTCATCAAGTCTAAGGAACACTTGCAAGATACCTTTGTGTTAGGATCTGCAAGTCTGCTAACCCACCTGTCTTTCTAACTTCCCTTCTCCAGGTTTGCAATGTCATTCATCCCCCATTCTTCACTTTCCTTTACTTCCTCTAGATCTGATCCATTGCCAAGCCTGGGGTATCCTATTGCCACTATATCTCTCATGGCCCTCTCCTCCTAACTCTTGCCATAATCATCCTTTTGTACTTTATAAAGGGATTTATAAAGAAGTATTTTTAAAAAACTTTTAATGCATTAACACCTTGTTGCCTCTGTTACCTTCTCCTTCTGTGAGGTCATTAACTGGACTCTTTGTATCCTAATTGAATTGACTCCATTTGTGCAAAAATCTTTTAACTTTATGGAATCACAGCATTCTAGGATTACCTCTATACTTTATTTGAGAAATCTCCCCTTAGCCATAATTGTGGAAGATTCTTCCTTTCATTCTCCTTTAATTATTTTTATGCCATGTTCTCTTACATTTAAGTTGTATAATCCCTTATTAATCTGCATCCATTTAGAGATTACTGTAATACATAGATGGTATAAGTAAGATGTTGATCTAAACTTAATTCTACCAAACTGGTTTCCAAGTATCCCAGTGGTTCTTGTTGAATAGCAGGTCCTTGTCCTAGTAGGTTGTTTTCTTGGCCTTATCAAATACTGGACCACTGTGTTTTTGATGGTAGGGATGCCCTGACTATTTCCTCACGCTGCCCCTCTCCCATCATGTATATTTCTGAACATTTGTGAATATTTTGCATTCTCTTCCTTCCTTTAATAGAACATAAATATGCTAAAAAATTTCTTCATGTATAATTGTGGGAAAAAATAAAGTACTATTTAAAGCAAAAACAAACAAAAACAGAACATAAGTGCTTGTAAGGCAGGGATTACCTCTCTTACATCTTTGTATCCCCAGTGCCTAGTATGGTGACTGACCTATAGGAGAGATGCTTCCTAAAGAAGAAATGTGGGGGGCAGAGCCAAGATGGCAGAGTGAAAATAGCTTCTCACCAGAGATCTCTCACAAATTCTATCAGATACCTCTAAAAAAGTGAATCTGAGCATATCTGAGAGAGTTAGAAGCCCCAAGTAGACTGAGTGTGGCAAATTTCCAAGCCAAGAGAGTCCCCAGGATGGATCTGTGGGCTGGGAAAGTGCCCGGAATAAGGACTACACCAGACCACACCAAAGTGGGAGCAGCTGCAGAACTCAGCCAGTGATCCAGACTGGGAGAACACTAGGTGCGAGAAACTGGTGGTGATCCCCAGGTCTCTCAACCTAGGATGCGAGTCTGTTGGATCTACAGGAGGCAGCAGCACAGCGCATGCAGCTGCAAGAGCAACTACTCCTGAGGCTTGCAGCCCACAGTCTAAAGGTTTGACACTCACCTTCTTGAGCTTCCAGGAGGCATGATGACCAGGTAAAACATCTCTCATCCCTCCCTTCCTCACCCAGATAATACTCCCTTGGGAGAAACCCTGAAACAGAAGAGCTGGAAGCAGGGCTTCAGTAGCCAAACAGTGGGAGTTCTTGAGCTCCAGGGGGGGTGGAGCCAGTGAGGGTCAACACCAGGAACTGAGAGGTGCCTTCCCACAGCCAGGGGAAGTGGCAGACAGCAGCACAGACAACTTCTAGGGGTACCCATGCTGTAGCACAGCCCTAGAAGAAGAGGAGACTTCCAGCAGCCAGACCACCCCTCCCCCACACCTCACAAAACCAGAGGCCATAGCACACAAAGCCAGTAACTAGGCGCACGGTTCCCAGCACAAGAAACTTGGGATAGAGCCCTCTGAGCCCTAGAAACATAGATCCACTTTAAAGCCAGGAAAAAGATAACCAACATGAAGAAGCAATCTAGAAAACCAAGGACTACTGATTCTTTTTATTGAGACAGGGAAGATCAAAATACCAATTCAGAAGAGGACAGCATTGACACTATACCCACACCTGAAACCTCAAAAAAGAATGTGAACTGGTCTCAAGCCCAAAAAGAATTCCTGGAAGAGCTCAAGGAGGATTTTAAAAACCAAGTTAGAGAGGCAAAAGAAAAAATGGAAAAAAAAATTCACTGATGAGAACAAATCTTTAAGAAGCAAAATCAGTGAAATGAATAAGCAGGTCCAGAATCTAAGTGGAGAGAATGAATTCTTAAAAAGTAAAATTAACCAAATGGAAAAGGAGGTTCAGAAGCCAAATGAAGAGAACAATACATTAAAAATTAGAATTCGGCAAGTAGAAGCTAATGACTCTATGAGGCATCAAGAATCAGTCAAACAAAATCTAAAGAATGAAAAAAATAGAAGAAAATGTGAAATATCTGATTGAAAAAACAACTGACCTGGAAAATAGATCCAGGAGGGACAATCTAAGAATCATTGGTCTACTGGAAAGCCATGATGAAAAAAAGAGCCTGGACAGTATCTTCCAAGAAATCTTTAAGGATAACTGCTCCAAGGTCCTAGAAGCAGAGGGTAAAATAGTCCTGTAAAGAATCCACCTATCAACCCTTGAAAAAGATCCCAAATTGAAAACTCCAGGGAATATTGTAGCCAAATTCCAGAATTATCAGGTCAAGGAGAAAATACCGCAAGCAACCAGAAGGAAACAATTCAAATATCACAGAACTACGGTCAGGATCATACAGGATTTTGCAGCTTCTACATTAAAAGACAGGAGGAATTGGAATATGATATTCCAAAAGGCAAAAGAGCTTGGACTACAACCAAGGATCAACTATCCAGCAAAATTGAGCATAATTTTTCAGGCAAGGATATGGACATTCAATGAAATAAGGGAATTCCAGACCTTCCTGATGGAAAGGCCAGAGCTCAATGGAAAATTTGATCTTCAAATACAAAACTCAAGAGACACATAAAAAAGTAAACAGGGGGAAAAACCTTATTATTCAATAAGGACAAATTGTTTAATCCTTATATAGGATTATATTGTTTTATATATATATATATGTCAATTTTGAGAATAGTACAGTTATTATGACAATTGAAAGGGATGTACATAGACTGAGGGTGTCAGTATAAAATAACTGATATAATGATAAGAAAAACATAATTAAGGGGTGTAAAGGGATGGTTCTGGGAGAAGAGGTAAGGAGGTGGTAGAAAAGGGTAAATTATATCACAAGAAGAGACACAAAAACATAATATAGTAGAGGGAAAAAAGGCAGGGAGAAGAGTGGTATTTGAGCTTTACTCTCAGTGGATTTGGTTCAAGGAGGGAATAACATACTCTGATAAGTATAGAAATCAAACTTTTCCTGCAGGCAGTAGGTGAGGAAAGGGGAAAGAAAAGGGGTGTGGGGTGGTCAGAAAGGAGGGAAGAAGTAGCAAGGGGAAAAGGGTAAGATAAGGGAAGGGAGTCAATAGGGAGGGTAAACTGAGGAAGGTGGCAGTCAAAAGCAAAACTCTTTTGAGGAGTGGAAGGGAGGAGGGAGAAATAAAAGCATAAACAGGAGGGGGGAATAGGATGGAGAAAAAGATACAGATAGTAATCACAACTGTGAATGTGAATGGGATGAACTCTCCCATAAAATGGAGGTGGATAGCAGAATGGATTAAAAACCATAATCCTACAATATATTGTTTACAAGAAACACATTTGAAACAGGGGGATACACACAGGGTAAAGGTAAAAGGCTGGAGTAGAATATATTGTGCTTCAGCTAAAGTTAAAAAAAGCAGGGGTAGCAATCGTAATCTCAGACAAAGCAAAAGCAAAGATAGATCTAATTAAAAGAGATAAGGAAGGACACTATATCCTGCTAAAAGGCACCATAGACAATGAAGCTATATCATTACTTAACATTTATGCACCAAGTAGTATAGCATACAAATTCTTAGAGGAAAAGTTAAGGGAGTTACAGGAAGAAACAGACAGCAAAAGTATACTAGTGGGGGACCTCAACATTTCCCTCTCTGAACTTGATAAATCTAACCTCAAAATAAACAAGAAAGAAGTTAAGGAGATGAATAGAATTTTAGAAAAGGTAAATATGATAGACCTCTGGAGAAAGTTAATGGGGTTAAAAAGGAATTTACCTTTTTCTCAGTCGTACATACAAGGCACGTACTCAAAAACTGACCATGTACTAGGGCATAAAAACCTCACAATCCAGTGCAGAAAGGCAGAAATAGTCAATGCATCCTTTTCAGATTATGATGCAATAAAAATTATTTGTAATAAAGGACCATGGAAAGATAAACTAAAAATTAATTTGAAACTAAATAATCTAATCCTAAAGAATGAGTGAGTCGAAGAACAAATCATAGAAACAACTAATAACTTCATTCAAGAGAATGACAATGAGACAACATTCCAAAACTTATGGGATGCAGCAAAAGCAGTTCTTAGGGGAAGTTTTATATCTCTAAATGCTTACATGAATAAAATAGAGAAAAAGGAGACCAATGAATTGGGCAGGCAACTGAAAAAGCTAGAAAAAGAACAAATTGAAAATCCCCAATTAAATATCAAATTAGAAATACTGAAAACCAAAGGATAGATGAATAAAATTGAAATCAAGAAAACTATTGAACTAATAAATAAAACTAAGAACTGGTTTTATGAAAAAAAAACAATAAAATTGATAAACCTTTGGTCAATTTGATTAAAAAAAGAAGAAAACCAAATTACCAGCATCAAAAAGGAAAATGGTGAATTCAACTCCAATGAAGAGGAAATTAAAACAATAATTAATAATTATTTTCCCAATTGTATGCCCATAAATTTGACAACCTTAGGGAAATGGGTGAATATTTACAAAAGTATAAATTACCCAGGTTAACAGAAGAGGAAGCAAAATACTTAAATAGCCCCATCTCAGAAAAAGAAATTGAGTAAGCCATCAATGAACTCCCTAGGAAAAAATCTCCAGGGCCAGATGGTTTACATGTGAATTCTATCAAACATTTAAAGAACAATTAATTCCCATACTTTACAGACTATTTGGGAAAATAGGCAAAGAAGGAGTCCTATCAAATTCTTTTTGTGACACAAATATGATACTAATACTTAAACCAGGAAGAGTAGAAACAGAGAAAGAAAATTATAGACCTATTTCCCTAATGAATATTGATGCAAAAATTTTAAATAAAACATTAGCAAAAAAAGATTGCAGCGACTTATCACAAGAATAATACACTATGACCAGGTAGGATTTATTCCAGGAAAGCAAGGTGGTTCAATATTAGGAAAACTATCAGCATAATTGATAATATCAACCAAAAAGCTAGCAGAAACCATATGATCATCTCAATAGATGCAGAAAAAGCCTTTGACAAAATACAACACCCATTCCTATTAAAAACACTAGAAAGCATAGGAATAAATGGAGTCTTCCTTAAAATTATAAATAGCATCTACCTAAAACCATCAGCAAGCATTATATGTAATGGGGATAAGCTAGATGCATTCCCAATAAGATTGGGGGTGAAACAAGGATGTCCATTATCACCCCTATTATTCAATTTGGTACTAGAAATGTTAGCTGTAGCAATAAGAGAAGAAAAAGAAATTGAAGGAATTAGAATAGGCAAAGAAGAAACTAAGTTATCATTCTTTGAAGATGATATGATGATTTACTTAGAGAATCCTAGAGAATCAAGTAAAAACTACTTGAAATAATAAAAAACTTAGCAAAGTTGCAGGATATAAAACAAACCCACACAAATCCTCAGCATTTCTGTATAATACTAACAAAGCACAACAGCAAGAGATAGAAAGAGAAATTCCATTTAAAGTTACTGTAGACACTATAAAATATTTGGGAGTCTACCTGCCAAGACAAACCCAGGGCCTATATGAACACAATTGCAAAACACCTTTCACACAAATAAAGTCAGATCTAAATAAATGGAAAAACATCAGTTGCTCGAGGTTAGGCCAAGCTAATACAATAAAAACAACAATTTTACCTAAATTAATTTGTTTATTCAGTGCCATACCAATCAAACTACCAAAAAATTATTTTACAGAGCTGGATGAAATAATAACAAAATTCATCTGGAAGAATGAAAGGTCCAGAATATCAAGGGAATTAATGAAAAGAAATGCTAGGGAAGGTAGCTTAGCCATACCAGATATTAAACTTATTGTAAAGCAGCAGTCATCAAAACTTCTTGGTACTGGCTAAGAAACAGAGTGGTGGATCAGTGGAATAGGTTAGCTATGTTACTTGTAATTATATTATACATAATTCTATATGTCACATAGAATTCTGTATGTCATTCTATGTAATAGAGAATACATTAGAATTTTGTAATGTATTCTATATAAAATATAGACTACATATACATTGCATTATTCTACTATGTTATTGTTACATATATTCTATATATAATATAGAATTCCATATATAGAATATAATTATGTATAATATAGAATTATATATTATATAGATAATTTTATTGTAATATAGAATTATATATTATATTATATATTGAAGACTGGATTAAGTTCCTACTGCATACCAAACACTGTGCCACTCACTTTGCAAATATTATCTCATCTGATCCTCACAACTCTGCAAGCTATTGGTGCTATTATTATCCTCAATTATTATTATATGAAATATTATTATACAAAATATTATTACATTATTATATAAAATATTATGCAATAAGAGATGATGAATATGTAGATTTCACAGGAAGATGGGAAGACATATGAATTTTTTTTTGAGGGGAGAAGGCAGGGCAATTGGGGTTAAGTGACTTGCCCAAAGTCACACAGCTAGTAAGTGTGTCAAGTGTCTGAGACCAGATTTGAATTCAGATCCTCCTGACTCCAGGGACTGTGCTCTACTCACTGTGCCACCTAGCTGCCCCAAGGCTTATATATATTGATGTAGAATGAAGTAAGCAGGACCAGGTGAATAAATAGACGATAATGTAAATGAAATGACAGTAATAAGAAGGCAAACTCTGAGTGGTTCTTAGGACTAATTCTAATTCTGGAGAACAGATAATGAAACATATGGCCTTGTCCTCAAGAGGAAAGTGGGGGACTACAGGGTTAGAATATTATATACATTGCCAGAATTACTGTATCTGTTATAAAGGGAGGTTTAATGCTGTGTGAGTGTGTGTGTGTGTGTGTGTGTGTGTGTGTGTGTTGTGGGATAATCTGGAAATGGCTATGATATAAAACCAATCTCTCCTGTTAAGGAGCTCGCATTCTAATGGGGAAGACAACATGCAAACAATTATGTACAAACAAGAAGTCAAAGCTGCCAATTAAACGTATTGTTAAGGAAGCTCAGGCCATGGACACAGAACACCAGCATGTGGACAGTGGATATAACTGTCTTCCTCCTTGCTCAGCAGGTTAACCCCTTCAGAGACAGAATCTGCAGAGTGTTCTCCCATGATGATGTCTTCTCATTTGAAGATGTTTTGGGAATGGCTTCCGTCTTTAGTGCCCAGGCCTGCCCCAGCCTGAAGATTGAATATGCCTTCCGCATCTATGGTAAGATACCATACCATTGAGGGTCACGGTACTCAATGAATAAAAATAAATAAGACTTTGGGGGTCAGAGGGATGATCCTAGGCTTCTCTTCTCTTGCTTCTCTATGCTTCCTCCCCAGGCTATTTCACCCTGCCCCCCCCCCCCCAATTTCATGTAGGAATGTGCTAGAGCTAGCTTGAACTTGTTCCTTGATAAAGGTGATTGATAAATTTTCATGAGCTCTTATACCCTGGAAATTGGCAAACGCTACAAATCACAGCTTGATTTGTTTGGTTGATTGATTGTCTAGACTTAAGAAAGTGATGGAGAAAATGATCATAATGCATATTAAGCTTAAAAGTGTGTGGTGCATACATTTTTTTTTGGAGATCCAGATGTAAAACATTTACTAGTACATCTCTGGCCATAGGGGAATTGATGGAAGCATCCTATCCAGAAAAAAGGGCAGAGTTGATTTGATTGTGGTTCGTGGTTCCAAAACTGGACAAGGGGGAGTGATGAGGAAAGGTTACGTGGTGTCTGGTGAGGGTGGCCAGTCATTTGTGGCGGAGGTGACTGGAGACAGGGGAGGAACAGGTGCCTTAGAGTTTCGTTAATAAGATGCTGAAAAGGGACCCAAATCTATACTTGTGAGGGAAAAGGTCAAGTCAGAAAGGAGAAGCTCACCAAGGAAGGGTGCAAGGGCAACCAAGCAGGGGGAATGGGGTCTGGAGCTCACTGCCTGAATCCAAGAAAGGGGGAAACTGACTGTGATGTGCTGTCTTTTAGCAAATAAGGCAAGAATCATCCAACAAATTTTAAGAGGAAATAGATTTCCTAGGAGATCACTTTTTCTTTTGACAATAATTTCTTATGGCTACCTTAGCATGATGACATCACATGAAAATTTCACCTTGCAAATAAAAAGAAAAATGGATCCTGATTAGGAAACTTTCATCTTATCATTTGAGGGGGAAGGATGGGGATGGGGGAAGGGGAGGGAGGTAGGAAGGGGGTGGATTTGCACCTGCGATTTCATGGTGTTTGGTAATATCACAGATGCAGACCTGTGCCTCTTCTCTAAATTATAAGCATCTGGAAGAGCAAGTGGCCTGGAGCACTCAGTCAATAAACATTTATTAAGCACCGACTATTTGCCAGGCTCTGTACTAAGTGCTGGGGATACAAAGGAAGGCAAAAAATAGTCTCTGCATTCAAGGAACTCAGTCTAATGGGGGAGACAACCTGCAAACTACCATGTACAAACAAGACAAATTGGTGATGATCTTAGAGGGGGAGGTACTCATGTAAGAAGGCTTCTTGCAGAAGGTGGGCTTTTGGTTGAGATTTGAAGGAAGCCAAGAGATGAAGATGAGGAGGGAGGGAATTTCAGGCATGGGAGACAGTGAAAATGCTTAAAATTGCGAGATGAAGTGTCTTATACAAGGAACAGTAAGGAGGAAGAGATTAAGTGACTTACTTAGAGTCACTCAATCAGTTTGAGGAAGAATAAAGTCTTGCTGATTTGGAGGCCAGTTTTCTATCTGCAAGGCCAAATCTCCACTAACTTAGAAGAAAAAGGTTATAAAAAACTTTTCCTGGGAGCTGTGTAGGAAACTTATACATACTTGCAGGTCTAGAAGGAGAAAACTGACCACTCCCTGCCTGTGTCCATGGCCTGAGCTTCCTTAAAAATAAGCTTAACTGACAGCTTTGACTTCTTGTTTGTACATAATTGTTTGCATGTTGTCTTCTCCATTAGACCGTGAGCTCCTTAAGAGGAAAGATTGGTTTTATATCATAGCCATTTCCAGATTATCCCACAACACACCTAACACACCAACACTACTAAAAACTTCCTAACAGGGGTGGTTGGATGCTCCAGGGTAAGGAGGCCCAGGTACTGAGGGAACTCCGTTCCAGGATGAGGCAGCATGGTCTGGAAGTCTGGGAGTGAGGAAGGGCTGGAAGGGGAGGGAGGCATTATTGCTGGTAGGAGGAGATGCTGCCACGTCATTCTGGTTACTATAGCTGGGGAAGGCTAGTCCTAGAGCTGGTCCCTACCACTCTGTGTGTGGCTGGTAGATTGCGGAGGATCCTTTAGGAAGGGATCAAGAAACAAACTGCACCCTTTTGTAGACCCTGGATTAAGTAAGTCCGAGTGCCATCTTTCAAAACCCATCAAGTTGCATGTGATGCTTCTCCTGGAACTCCTGGGTTGTTTTTGCTTCTGGATTGGCCCTAAGCCTCAGTCTCCCAAAAATTGATACTTTCCTTCTGTTTTTTTTTTCATAGTCTGGTCTCGATAGAAATAGAAAACATCTGGTTGGCGTCCATCATACACATGAATCCCTCGTGAATGTCCTTTTCTTTCTTCTTTCTCTTCTTCTTCAGCATAGAAAAAGAGCTGGGGACCTGGGTTCAAATCAAGCCCTGACATTTATTAGTCATGTGACCCTGAGTATATCACTTCATTTGCCGGGGCCACCATTTCCTCACCTCTAAAGTGGGGATAAATAATACTTGTATTACCTACAAGAGAGGCAGCTGGTGTCACGAGTAGAGAACTAACCTGGGAATCAGGAAGTGGGGATGGTGGAGGAGTTGGGGGGAGATGAGATTCAAGCACCACATTTGACACCTGCTGGCAGTATGCTGTGCCAGTATGCTGTGCCAGTAACTTAGCTTCTCAGTGTTCCTGCCCACTCTCTAAGACTCCATGTTGCAGAGTATGCCCTGATCTGCATGGATAGAGTCTGAGTTTCTTTATCTAGGTATTCCATATAACAATGAAACCAAAGCTCCAGACTATATCCTCTTATCTATCTCACTGGGTTGTTGATAAGTCACTGTCTGTGCCAAGACCATCTCCAATTGGGAATTAGCTTATTTCTAAGTCAATTTTGGTTTTCCTCATATCTCTTCCTTACTCAGGAAACTATAGTGGTTTCCTATTGTCTCTAGGATAAAATGTGAACTCCTCTGTTTGTTTTCTAAAGTCCTCCACAGCCTGGCTGCAATCTATCTTTTAAGGCTTCTCCAAGGCTTATTATCCTCTTCAAATATTGGCCAATTTACTTTTCCCTGTACATGACATTCTATCTCCCTTCTTGGTGTCTTTGTGCAGGCCCCAGGCCTCAAATGGTTTTTTTCTCCTCACCTCCACCTCTTGGTATCCTCAACTCCCTTGAAGACTTAACTCAGGTGCCGCTTCCTATTCCACTCCCTTCCAGTTGTTAGTATCTTCCCCATTAATTACTTTATATTTATCTTTCAGGTGTCGTTCTGTTGTTTTTTAGTCCTATCCAGCTCTTCGTGACCCCATTTGGGGTTTTCTTGGCAAAGATACGTAATGGTTCTCCATTTCCTTCCAGATGAGGAAACTGAGGCAAACAGAGTTAAGTGACTTGCCCAGGGTCACAAAGTGTCTGAAGCCAGTTTGAACTCAGGGAGATGAGTCTTCCTGACTCCAGGTCTGCAGTGCTGACCACTGTATCACTTAGCTGCCTAAGCTGGTGTAACTGGCCTTTAGTGGTATGAGGTTGAGAGGAAGATCTTCCCCTACCAATCCCTCTCAACTTCCTCATTATATTCAAGAATCACCTCTTCTCAGCAGATATGAATGAGAATGGCTTCATTGATGAGGATGACCTCCAATGCATCATCCAGAGATTGCTAAACACTACCAATGTGGGTGACGAGTTGCTAAAGAACCTGACTACACACGTATGTACCTGATGGGAGGGGGTCCATGGAGGAAGGGCGAAATCTGACTTTCACTTCACCACTGGTGGGTCCCACAGGGCCTAGGAGAGGTGTGCTAAATCCTTCACTGATCCAGTCCCTCAAATAAGTGGCTAGGAAGGCAGTAGAGAGAAACTGCTCTGTACCATCCAAACTCCCTCTCATGATGGCCAAGTGCATGCATTTGCAAAAGGCTGACTTTACATAGGGATCAAATGTGTGGCCACGGTCTAAGTAATTGGATGCCATTGCTAAGTAAGCTACATTCACCAGGGTCATCTTCTTGTTCCCACTCAGTGCCCTGCCCTTTTTTGGGAGGGGGAGGGGATGGCAGGGGGACATTCCCTGAAGGGTCGGTAAATGTTCCAAATTTTAACTCAAGGCCACAGAGTGAGTCTTTTCTATTTGTAGTTTTAGGGTTCTCAAGTGGACTATGCTGAGGAATGGCCAAGAGAGATCACAGGATCATAGGTCAAGAGCTAGAAGAGATTTCATAGGCCATCTAGTCCAAACCCCTCATCTTACAGATGAGGAAACTGAGGCCCAGGGAAATTAAGTGACTTGCCCAAGGTCACAAGGGTTATATGTGGGATTTGAACCTAGGGCCTCTGACTCCAGAACCAGTGCTTTTCCCACTGTACCTTTAGGGCTAGCTCATCTTGCCTCTAGAGTATTTCAGGGCCTTGAGTGAAACTTGGCCAAGCCTTTGACACATAAAAGTAGCCCAATATTTAATGATAACAATCCCACTGCTGGATTCAGGGGCATTTTCCGCTTTCCTAAGAGGTAGGAGATGCCATTCACGCTGGACTTTAGTGTTCTGTGACTCCATTTCTCTTGGGCTCTATTTTACTATCTTCCCTGTCAATTTTATGAAAAGAGATCAAAACTGTAACAAGGGTAGGGTAACTAAGGCTTTTCCCCAGGGTACTGAAATGTAGAGTGTGCTGGCAGCATTTATATTCCTCCAGCAACAGGACAGAAACAGCAAGAATACTTTTTTTTTTTAAAATAGGAAGCTTCCAATTGTCAAGTAGCATTGATTAAACACCTACTACTAGGTGGAGTGGTGTATACTTCCTCCTCCCCTTCCCCGACTTGACTATACTCTGAATGAACTCTTCTGCCCTGTTTCTTTATTCTCCTCTTGGAAACAGCTCAGGGTTCATGCTGCTGCTCCCCTTTCCACTGTCCCACTCCCTGGAATTAAGGTTTCATTTGTGTTTATTGTCCTGTGTGTAGAAATTGCTAGTTACAGCTCTATAGCCATCATATCCTTCCCCTACCCACCAATGGCAAAATCCAGTTCCGTGGCAGGGACTGTGTGCCTCGGTGTGTTGGGGGCATGTGAGGAGAGTTAACGTAAGGAGACATTCATGGAGACAGGAATGCCCTGGCCCTGAGCCTTCTCCATGAAGCTATCTGGGAGCCCTCCCAGCCAAAGAAGAAGGATATAGCTGGCACAACAAAACCAGGCAACACCAAATGCTTGGAGGGTGTAGGAATAGAGAGCTCCCTACTTTGCAAAGTTGCTTACTTAAAAAAAAAACAATCAAATCCAACCCACTTCTCCCACCTCCAAATGGCACTGTGCCTTCTAGGGACTATCCAGGTAAGGCTCCCTGGGGCCTCTAGCCCAGCTTGGCTGTTGTAAATAGCATGGGATTTCCAGAGTTCACACCCAAAGTAAGCAAGAAAGGGCTGGAGTTGCCCAGCAGATGTTTCCTCTAAAACATGACCTACTAGATGACCCTGGGGAATTTCTGGGCAAAGGGCCCAAGCCAGAGGGTACCTCAATGCCCTTTTCCCTACCTGTTCTCTACTTTATTATTTGTACTATCTCCTGGACTCCTCATTTCTTCTTTCTCCATTGCAGGTATTGGAAGAATCAGACCTGGACAATGACCACATGCTGTCTTTCTCAGAATTTGAACATGCCATGTCCAAGTCCCCAGATTTCATGAAGTAAGGAACTTTCCTCAGCAGCAGCTATAAAAGGGGAGGGGGAAGGGGAAAGGGAGTTTATTGACTGAGGGGAGTGGTGACAGTCAGCCCCATGCTTTAGGAAAATCATTTTGGTGGCTGAATGGGGAATGGACTGTGATGAGGTGAGACTTGGGGCAGGGAGACCAATTAGAAGACTATGGCAATAGTAAGGCATGAGATGATGAAGGCCTGTGCCAGGGTGGAGTGGAGATATCCAGGCTTCATATGAGATTATCTAGACAGAAGTTATAATATAGAGACAGGGGAGGAATTAGAACTCATTGGATGATAGATTGAGGCCCGATTGCTTAAATGACTTGTCAGGGGTCACACAGGTAAATGAGTAAAGAGCCATGATTTGGCCCTGGGTCCTCTGATTCCACAGCCAGCTTGCTTTCCATTGTACCATGTTGACTCCTGAGTTTTTAGGTCCCAACAGAGCCTGGAAAGATAGAAGAAACAATGAGGGCAACAGCCCAACTTTCTAGCCGTATGACCCTGAGCAAATCACATGACTTCTCTGGGTCTTACTTTCCTCATTTGTAAAATGGGAAAGGTTGGACTTTATCTGAAAAGTCCCTTTCTGTTCAAACATCCTGGGATCCATGTGTGTATTTATCTTGCCGGCAGCCTAATACAGTGGAAAGAGCCCTAGAGAGACTAAGGACCTGGGTTTGAATCCCAGCCCTGCCATTAACCATTCTACTGTCCATAGCAGTTGTTCCAAACTTTCTTGTCTTTCCTTAAGCCTCCCACAGCACTCGCTTTCCCTACTCTCTGAGGTGAGGACCTTGATGCTTCGCAGAAAAAAGAAAACTGGGACCATTTATTGAAAGCTCCCCCTTCTCCCCTCTTCCTCATCTCACATCACTCAGACATCTTTGCCCACTATCTCTTCCTTCCCTCCTGTCTGAGATGAAGAGGTGACAGGAGCACCCCCCTCCCTACATGTATCCTTGATCCCATCACGTTCATCTTCTCCAGCAGTTTGCTCCCACTATCATACCCAATATATTGCCTATCTTCAATATCTCCCTGTCTACTGATTGTTTTCTGCTACCTATAAACACACTAGCGTTCCCCCCGTTCTTTTAAAACATCCTCATTTGATCCTACCATCTCTGGTAGTTCTTGTCCTGTAACTCTTCTCCCCTTCTCGGCTAAACTGCTTGAGAAAGCCATCCACACAAAGCGCCTCCATTTCCTGTCCTCTTACTTCATTCTAAATTCTATGCAGTGTGACTTCTGATTTCCTCATTCAATTAAAACTGTCCTTCCTAAAGTGATCAGTGATCCCTTAATGGCCAGATCTATTGGCCTCTTCTCAGTTTTTATCCATCTCGGTTTGTCCCTCTACAGCATTTGACATTGTTGATGACATTCCCCTAGAAACTCTCTCCTCTCTGAGTTCTTGTGGTTCTCTTCTATCCTTTTAAATGCTCCTTTTCAATATCCTTTGATGGTTCTTCATCCGTGTCACACCCGCTAACTGTGGGTGTCCCCCACGGCTCTATCCTGGGTTATATTTTTTTCCTCTATGTTTTCTCATTTAGTGATCCCCCTGGTGCTTAGTGCAGGGCCTGGCACACAGTAAGTTCTTAATAGATGCTCGTTGAGTGACTGACTAACTGACTCCTAATTAGCTTGTGACTTTGAGCAAATCACTTCATCTTTCTGGGCCTCAGTTTCCTCATCAGCAAAATGAGGGAGAGGGTTATCTATATTAGTGATGATTATAATCCTTTGAAAAAGAATTGGGGCTTCCAGGGGGATATAACATGATCGGAAAGAATTAGAAACCATAAAGACTGTATCACACCCATGCTCAGCACAAGCAGAATTTCCTGTAGTGTCCAACACCTTCTGAATATTCTGCTCTTCTTCTAGTTCCTTTCGGATTAATTCCTGGGACCTTTGATGGTGAAGCTGCCTTACTGAGAACATCCTAACCAAATAGTTTTCTGGCTGCCACTGGGGAGACCTCTAGAATCCTGTTCACTTCTCTCTAATCTCTGGATGCTAAGGGAGGGATACAGTTACAAGTGTATCTCTGTTTCATTTAAGAGAATAAAGCCACAGTCAGGTATTTTCCTTACCCTTCTGGCTCAGTTTTCCTTGAACCCAGGCAGTGTACCATGTTGTGACATAAAAGAGGGTCCAACAGAATGAGCGGACTCAGTTAAGTTGCATGTAGCGTCCCTCTTGGCCACACTGTCTATCAGGTTTGCAGACTGTACTAAGACTGCCAATGCTTGGGAGGACATTTTATTAGATGATAATTCAAGAAGTGGTCTTGACCTAGAGGAATGTTCAATAAGAAGAAATGTTAAGCTGTATGCAGTATCCCTCTCAGCAAAGCCAGGCTCAACAGGCTATTTAGGAGCCTATTAATTTAAGTCACAGATGAGTTCTTGCTGGTGTGGAGACAAACAAATCCAATGGAAGAAATGTTTAATTAGGTCCCAGAAATCCAGTAGCAAGCCCCACCTGAGCAAACCAGTGGTAGATCTGGGGCCCAATGCAGTGGAACAGGCAAACATCAACACCAGGACGCCCCCCTTCCAACTTCTCTATGTACCTCAGCATAGCCAGGGGAACAGGGCAGATGCCAGCTCTGAAAACCGCCACGTACTTCAGTGTAGCTCTGGGCAAACAGGCAACCTCCAACCAACAAACTGCTACTTGCTTCAGTGTAGCCCCAGGGAAATTCAGAAACACCCCACCGGCCTCAGCACACACCAGACACTGCCTAGCACCAGATAAGCTTCCAGACCCCTATGGGCTCCAGCAGCACCAGCCACCCCCCCCCCCCACTCCACTCCCTCAGTACATTACCAGATACAAGGGTCTCCCATTTGCCTCAGGGCAATACCAGTATAGCACCAGGTAAAAAGCCAGAGCCTGCAGCCCCTGGCACAAGGAGCCTGAGACAATGTTCCTCCCACCCCAGGAGCAGAGCTCAAATTTAAAAGAAAGGAAAAAGGTAAAAAAAAAAAAAAAAGAGAGAGAAGTAAAATACAACAACAAAAACCGAATCTGACCATAGAAAGTTATTTTGGTCACAGGGAAGAATAAGATACAAACTCAAAAGAGGACAACAATGGCAAAATACCTATGAGCAAAACCACAAAGAAAAATGGGAAGTGGTCTCAAGCCCAGAAAGAACTCATAGAAGAGCTTAAAAAGGTGTTTAAAAGTCATATAAGAGATGTAGAAGAAAAAATTGAGAAAAGGAATGAGAATGATGCAAGAGAATTATGAAAAAGAGTCAAAAGCTTGGAAAAAGAAAACAACTGCTTAAAAAGTACAACTGGCCAAATGGAAAAGGAGATGCAAAAAATCTGCTAAAGAAAACAACTCTTTAAAAAGTACAATTGGCCAAATGGAAAAAAAAAATACAAAAGCTAACTGAGGAAAACAACCCCTTAAAAGTTAGAATTGGGCAAGTGGAAGCTAATGACTCTATGAGACATCAAGAACCAATCAAACAAATTCAAAAGAATGAAAAAAATAGAAGAAAATGTAAAATACCTCATTAGAAAAACAACTGACCTGGAAAACAGATCCAGGAGAGACAGAATCATTGGACTACCTGAAAGCCATAACCAAAAGGAGGATCTGGACAGCATCTTTCAAGAAATTAGCAAGAAAAAACTGCCCTGACAGAACCAGAGAGCAAAACAGGCATGAAAGAATTCACCTCAGGAAAGAGATCCCAAAACAAAAACTTCAAGGAACACTATACCCAAATTACAGAACTATCAGGTCAAGGAAAAAAAATACTGCAAGTGCCCAGAAAGAAACAATTCAAATATTAGGGAGCCACAATCAGGATTACCTAGGACTTAGCAGTTGCAACATTAAAGGATTGGAGGTAATAGAACATGATATTCTGGAAGGCAAAGGAGCTAGGACTACAACCAAGAATCACCTACCCAGTAAAATTATGCATAATACTTCAAGAGAAAAAATGGTCATTCAATGAAATAGAAGGATTTCAAGCTTTCATAAAGAGAAGACCAGAATTGAACAAAAACTTTGATCTCCAATATTCAAGACCCAAGAGAAGTCTTAAAAGGTAAAAATGCAAAAGAAAACATAAGAGGTTCAATGGAGCTGAACTGTTTGCATCCATACATGGGAAGATTATACTTGGAATTCTTAAAAATTGTACCACTAATAGTACAGCTAGAAGGAATATACATAGATAGAGGGTATAGGTATAAGTTGAGTTTGAGGGAATGACATAAAAAATTAAGGGATGAAAAAGAAGAGTACACTGAGTGCAGAAGAAAGGGAGTAGAATGGGATAAATTATTTCACATGAAGAAGCATGAAAGACCTATTACAGTAGAGGGAAAGATGGGAGGATGGGTGATGGGCACTGCTTGAACCTTTCTCTCATCAGTATTGGCTCAATGAGGGAATAATATACGCAATGAGTTGAATATAGGAATCTATCTTACCTGACAGAAAAGTAGGAGGGGAAGAGATTACATAAAGGGTAGGGAGGATGACAGAAGAGAGAGCAGAGTTGGGGAGGTAGCAGATAGAAGCAAAACACTGGTGAGGAGGGAAAGGGTGAAAGAAGAGAGAAGACAAACAGGAGGAAAAATAGGATGGAGGGAAATACACAGTTAGTGATCATAACTGTGTATGTGAATGGGATGAACTCTCCTATAAAATGGAAGCAGACAGCAGAATGGATCAAAAAACCAGAATCCCACAATATATTGTTTAAAGAAATACATTTGAAGCAAAGAGACACACACACACAGAGTAAAGGTAAAGGGCTGGAGGAGAATCTGTTATGCTTCAGCTGAAGTGAAAAAAAGCAGGGGTAGTAATACTGATCTCAGAGAAAGCAAAAACAAGAATAGATCTAATTAAAAGAGATAAGGAAGGAAATTGCATCTTGCTGAAAGGTACCATTGACAATGAAGTAATATTAATACTAAACATATATACACCAAGTGATATAGCATCCAAATTCTTTTTCTAGAGACACCCTGATGAGGTAGAGAATGCAAAGCAAGACTCTGTCCAATTTCTCAACCCCTCCAAGATAGAGGGAAACACTCAGAATTCATGTATAGCATCCAAATTTTTAAAGAAGTTAAGTAAGTCATAGGTTCATGATCAAACAAGAGATAGAGAGCATTATGAAATGTAAAACAGATATTGATTATATTAAAAAAGCTTTTGCTCAAACAAAAACTAATGCAGCCAAGATTAGAAGGAAAGCAGAAAACTGGGAAACATTCCTTACAGCAAGTGTTGCTGATAAAGGCCTCATTTCTCAAATATATAGAGTACTGAGTCAAATGTATAAGAATATAATCTATTCCCCAATTGACAAATGGTCAAAGGATATGAAAAGGCAGTTTCCAGAGGAAGAAATAAAAGCTATCTCCAGGCATATGAAACAATACTCTAAATCACTTTTGGTTAGAGAAATGCGCCACTGAGGTGCCACTTCACACCTATCAGCTTGGCTAATATGACAAGAAAGGAAAATGATAAATGTTGGAGGGGATGTGGGAAAATTGGTGAAATTATGAACTGATCCAACCATTCCAGAGAGCAATTTGGAACTATGTCCAAAGGGCAACCAAATGGTGCATACCCTTTGATCCAGCAATACCACTACTAGGTCTGTATCCCAAGATATCATAAAAAGAGGAAAGGACCTACATGGGCAAAAATATTTATAGCAACCATTTTCATGATGGCAAAATATTGGAAATTGAGGGGATGCCCATCAATTGGGAGATGGCTGAACAAACTGTGGCATATAAATGTAATGGAATACTATGGTGCAATAAGAAATGATAAACAGTCAGATTTCATAAAAATCTGGAAAGAGTTGTATGAACTGCTGCAGAGTGAAATGAGCAGAACCAGGAAAACATTGTACATAGTATCAGCAACTTTGCATGATGATCAACCATGAGTGAGTCAGTTCTCAGTAACACAATGATCTGAGACAAGTACAAAGGACTCATGAAGGAAAATGCTATCTACATCCAAATAAAGAACTGATGGACTCTGAATGCACATCAAGGCATACTTTTTTCACTTTATTCTTTTTCATGGTTTTTTTTCCTTTTGATCTATTTCTTTCACAAATGTGACTAATATGGAAATATATTTTACATGATAGCACATGTGTAACGTATATGAAATTACCTGCCATTTTTGGAAGAGGGGAGGTGAGGAAGGGAGGGGGAGAAAAATTTGGAACTCAAAATCTTGTTAAAAAATGAATGCTAAAAATTGTCCTTATGTGTAATTGGAGAAAAAATACTATTAAAAAAAGTATTTAATCAAAACATGAAAAAAACCACAGATAACAAAGGAGTGAATCAAGTAGCAAAACATTCTCTACAAATGTTATCATCTGATTTCCTTTCAATCTCTCTAACTTTTGAACATGATGGAAAGATATAATCACTTTGTACTGATAAGTTGAGGTGGACACTTCCATACTAGCTTCTATTTCTTGAAGTCTTTCCCACAAGGCTGGACAAAGAAAAGCTAGAAGCTTGCTTTTATGATCCAGATGGGACATAAAAGGTTCAAAATACCATGTATGCCACTGTGTGTGGTCTCCCTTCACTGCAGTCAGGACCTTACCATCCCTTCACCTCCAAGGATCTTGTAACCCCCTTTAAACCTCTTGACATGGATAGCCTCTTTGGATCCAATCAGCATTGGCGGGTTATACATAGTAATTTGTTTGGGAGGCAGGGAGGTGGAGACAGTGAATATAGTGGCAAGAACGCCAACTTTGGAGTCAGGGGACCTGATTCTAATGATTACTATGTGACCTTAGGCAAGTCACCATCTCCCCTGAGCCTCAGTTTCTTCATCTGTAAAATGAAGGAACAGGGTTAGATTCTGTTTGATGCCCCTTTCAGCTTAAGATCTGTGATCCTATGAGCTGGGATACTTGTTCAGCCTCAAGCCTTGTGGGAAATGTAGTCCTTTGGACAAATCACTTTCTCGTATAATGGGAGGAAATAAGCTGGTTATCACTGCATAGGTAAGTCCTCTGTCGATGGTTACAGGTCGGTCCCAAATTTGAGTTTCAAGAGCTGCTTGGAACCGGAAATGATTTTCCTGCCATTAATGATATAGCTATAAATGAGGGTCTTTCCTCAAATGTGCATGTTCCAAAAGGATATCTGGTATAGCAAACAGCAGAATTGGAGTTAGGTAACCTTGATTCATATCTGAGATCTATTACTAACCAGCCATGTGACCCTGAGCAAATCATTTCCCCCCTCCCCTGGGCCTCAGTTTCCTCCTCTGTAAAATGAGGGGACTAAAAACATCTAAAATAGCTGATTCCAAGGCCATAAAGCCATATTGTCACTGATCAATAATTCTGATAGGTTTAGCTTCAGTTCTGGGCCATGAGAGCAGGGAGAGGTCATATTATGAAAAGAAGGCAGGAGAAGAAGCCATATTGGTTAGAAAGAGCTTGCTTTAGCAGGGAGAAGAAAAGGATGCAGAATTGGAAGGGAGAGAAGGGAGAAGCCACACATTAGTATAGCTGCTACATTGTTCTGTGCCATGGGACCAGGTAGCATAAGAGGGAAGTAGATAGAAACTTTTCCTTGTCCTTTCCTAGGGGCAAACTTCAGAAGTCACCTTTCTATTTCCTGTGTCTTTGATATCCTACCATCCAGAAATAAGATGACTGGGGTTTTGCCCTAGGGCAGACATAATTTTAAATGATGATTTTAAAAAAATAATATTTTGTTTCCCCCGCAATTACATGTAAAAACAATTTTTCCATTCTTTTTTTACATTTTTGAGTTCCAAATTCTTTCTCTCTGTGTCAACAACCTGGCTGGTAGCTTCTGTGGGGGTATAAGATTCACCCACAGCCAGCACCCAGAAAGCTGCCAATAGCACAGGTTCTTTCGATCTGCTTAATTAAGGAAAGCAAGGTGAAGGGGTTGACAAGCTTACTTTTAATTCAAACATCATTCAGTTAGTTCAGGGGAAAAAAACAGCACCCTGAACTTCAAAACAAAATGCAAACAAATTACAAACTTCAACAGACTTTGTCTGATTCAATTCCAACACATAGTTACCAGAGTTCAACAGAGTCTCAACATCTGGGTTTACAAGCTGGAGGGCTCCTTAACTACAGCTGTCCAGAGTCTCCTCATCAACACCATCTCCAGAGCACCGCAGCAATGGCTCTCTCCTCCCTTCTTATAGGGCTTCAGACATTAAACATCATCTGAATCACCAGAGCTCAGGCTCTGGTGATTGGTTCTTGAGTTGGCCCCTCCCCTTAGGACCCTGGGAGGTTCACATCCACATGGATTACATTAACACCTAATGGGGTTTGGGTCTGGGGCTTAGCACCTAGTAAAGCTCACTGAGATAAATTGAGTCACTCAAAGAAAACAAAGGCCATTCTGGTTACACTCCACCCCTTGTTCTAGGATACATAATCTAATCAGCCATGTATCCTAGAACATACATTGTGATCCAATTACAAAGAAAACTAAAACATATCGTTCACAATAAAGCAAAACATATCATTCAGTGACATTCCCTAATATTGGTTTACAATTCAAATGTGACCCACCCCTAGGTCCGAGCAAGATAATTTCTTCAATCAATCATTCCCAAAATACTTGTTAACTATTCAAATGTCCACCCCTATGTCAAAGCAAGTTAATCTCTTAAGCTCATAAAGTGTCCAAATAAAATGCTTCTTCAGCAGCACACTGCCATCGCAGGCTTCCACGTGGCACCCAAAGTCCCAATTTCAAAGAAAGAGTTCAAACAAAGTTCTTTTAGGGTCTGTTCTCCCCATTAAGTTCCAGTCCCCGGTTCCAAGTCCAGAGGGTCTGCTGGGCAATAAAGCCAACAGGGTGGGGTCCCTGGGGGTCCAAGGCACTTCCCCCACCCCAACAAAAACAAATCCATGTCTCCCTCCTGGATCCCAAGCAGCCCAAGCTGAAGGGACCAAAAAGGCAGACTCAGTGCCTTGCTGCAAAGTTTTCATCTTGCCCCAGGGCTGGATTTCAGGCTCCTGGGTTCCAACTCTAGCTGGCCTCACCTGGCTTCTTCTGGAATCCTGATGTAGGTGGTTCCCCATCTTTGTGCTCACCTCACCAAAGTCAGCTGGAAAGCAGCTCACTGCTCTCACCTTTCTAAAGTTCTTATGCAGGCAGTCTCTTGGATCAATATTTTGGCAGCTGCTGTCTGCTTCTTCTTTCTCCTCACCAGCCCCTCCTGCCAAATCTGTAGGAAGGCCATTCTCCAACTCTCCAAGGCCATTCTCCACTCCTGTTTCAAAACTCCATATACAATATAATCTCAAGACTTTCACCCTTTCAGCACAGTCCTCCGGGGCCAGGCTTATCTGCTTAAGCCATGGGAAGAAGGGATTATCTCCTGCTCTGGGCTCCTGGGAAACCACGCCCAGCACTTCCACTGGCCTGTTTTTCTTCAGGACTTTGTTGCTCCTGAGGCTGCACAGAACCATAGCCACTCCAAGTACAAAGAGCAATCCAAAAACTGGGAAACATTCAACCAACCCAGTACCCCAACATGCCATGCTTCCTTATTAAAGCCAGATCCTGCCGACTACGCCATATGTGTCAACAACCTGGCTGGCAGCTTCTGTGGGGGTATAAGATTCACCCACAGCCAGCACTCAGAAAGCTGCCAATAGCACAGGTTCTTTCGATCTGCTTAATTAAGGAAAGCAAGGTGAAGGGGTTGACAAGCTTACTTTTAATTCAAACATCATTAAGTTAGTTCAGGGGAAAAAAACAGCACCCTGAACTTCAAAACAAAATGCAAACAAATTACAAACTTCAACAGACTTTGTCTGATTCAATCCCAACACATAGTTACCAGAGTTCAACAGAGTCTCAACATCTGGGTTTACAAGCTGGAGGGCTCCTTAACTACAGCTGTCCAGAGTCTCCTCATCAACACCATCTCCAGAGCACCGCAGCAATGGCTCTCTCCTCCCTTCTTATAGGGCTTCAGACATTAAACATCATCTGAATCACCAGAGCTCAGGCTCTGGTGATTGGTTCTTGAGTTGGCCCCTCCCCTTAGGACCCTGGGAGGTTCACATCCACATGGATTACATTAACACCTAATGGGGTTTGGGTCTGGGGCTTAGCACCTAGTAAAGCTCACTGAGATAAATTGAGTCACTCAAAGAAAACAAAGGCCATTCTGGTTACACTCTCCCTCCCTCCCTTTCCCTCTCCTTAAGACAGCAAGCAATCTGATAGAGGTTATACATATGCAATCATGTAAAACATATTTATTAATCATTTTGTGGAAGAAAACAAACAAAAAAAGAAAGTGAAAAAATAGTATGCTTTGGAATTCATTAAGACTTCATCAGTTCTTTCTCTAGAAGCAGACAGCATTTTTCATCATTAGGCCTTTGGGATGGCCTTTGGGATTGTCTTGGATCATTATCTTGCTGAGAACAGCTAAGTCATTCACAGTTGATCATCGTACAATATTGCTATTATCATGTACACTGTTCTCCTGTTTCTGCTCACTTCACTCTGTATCAGTTCATATAAGTCTTTCCAGGTTTTTCTGAAAGCATCTTAATCCTCATTTCTTATGGTATAATAGGATTCCCTCATAAATATACACTACAGTTTGTTCAGCCATTCCCAACTGATGATCAACCCCTCAATTTCCAACTCTTTGCCACCACAAGAGAACTGCTATAAATATTTTTGTACAAATAGGTCCTTTCCCCTTTTTTGGATCTTTTTGGGACACAGACATAGTAGTGGTATTAAATAATAACTTTTAAAGAAAATGAAAATTTCTAACTTTTTTTACATTACAGGAGTATATCTCCTATTTAGCAAGAATAATTTGTTAAAATACTAAACTACCAGGACAGGTAAGCTCTGCCTCATCTGGCCCCCAACTATCCCCTCTCCTCTCCACCTGTAACCAGAATGGCCTTTGTTTTCTTTGAGTGACTCAATTTATCTCAGTGAGCTTTACTAGGTGCTAAGCCCCAGACCCAAACCCCATTAGGTGTTAATGTAATCCATGTGGATGTGAACCTCCCAGGGTCCTAAGGGGAGGGGCCAACTCAAGAACCTGTCACCAGAGCCTGAGCTCTGGTGATTCAGATGATGTTTGATGTCTGAAGCCCTATAAGAAGGGAGGACAGAGCCATTTGTGTGGGGCTCTGGAGATGGTGTTGATGAGCAGACTCTGGGCAGCTGTAGCTAAGGAGCCCTCCAGCTTGTAAACCCGGATGTTGAAACTTTGTTGAACTCTGGTAACTATGTGTTGGGATTGAATCAGACAAAGTCTGTTGATGTTTGAAATTTGTTTGCATTTTGTTTTGAAGTTCAGGGTGCTGGCTTTTTCCCCTGAGCTAACTGAATGATATTTGAATGCTGAATTAAAAGTAAGCTCGTCAACCCCTTCACCTTGCTTTCCTTAATTAAGCAGATCAAAAGAACCTGTGCTGTTGGCAGCTTTCTGAGTGCTGGCTGTGGGTGAATCTTATACCCCCACAGAAGCTGCTACCCAGATTGTTAAAACACCACCCCATCAGCATTCACAGCCCTTGGTCTTACAGTTTTCCAGGGTGTGATAGTGATTTAGATTTGAAGATCTTTCCCATCCATTAATAGGCCATGTGACCTGCTTGTGTCACAGGAAGCCTAAGTCACATGTGGTGGGAGGAGCTCGCTGAGAGGAAAAGAAAATTGTGTCACAAGAAATGCTGAGAGAGCAATTACTACAGTTAGAGCTGAGGGAGAGAGCAGATGTGCTGAGTTTTTGGGAAGGCCCCAGCAGAGGGGCAGATGGTTTTGGGATAGAGTGGTTCTCTGTGGTGATGGATTGGGCATATTGGTTACAGGATATGGTTCTCTGGTGTCTGAATAAATGGTTTACTTCTTCTACCTTCTATGTGGAGAGTCTCGTATACTTTGCGATACAGAACCACATAGGCATTTTGACAATTACCATCTATATTGTGATTATTGCCTTACTGATACACAGTCTCTTTGCTCAAGGGGGCCCACCTGTCATGGGGTCACCTTGTCAACCAAAGGGAATTCTTCTTAATTTTTTTTTGTATTTTTCAGCTCTAACTCTGTGATTCTATGTAATTAGGATCTCTTCCCTTCCTCTCCTCTCAATAAAAGACTCCCTTTGATGCACACGTGCACGGGCTCACACACACACACACACACACACACACACACACACACACACACACTATCTGAGCTCTATGAAGTATTAGGAGAAAAAGCTTTTTGGATTGAATTAATTCACACAGCTGTAGGAATGACTGAGAGGCTGGTTAGCTCAAATGGATCCCTGTAAGATGAACCACGCTTCTATTTCCACAAGAAAATATGTAATATATCAGAAGTCTTGTATTTGCTGGGGAAGGCAGGAAAGTCTTAGGAATGTTGATTAACACTTTACTCAGCAAAGGTGGAGGTGCCTGCTTATCAGCATTCTAAAGGTGAACATTTCTTCCTTGTACTTTAGATAAGATCCACAACTTCAAAGGCTAGAGGAGATTTTCATTCCACTGTTTTGAATGTTAGGACTCTTATGTTAATGGTGAAGGGAACTTAAAACCTCCAGGGTCTGACCTCTCATCAATTAAGAATTTATGCATTCTATAAAGAAAATGAGGAATATGACAGGAGTGGAGACCCACATGAAGGTAAAGTTTAGGAATCCTGAAGTGCCTAGCAAATGGGAAGCAGGAGGGAAAATTGAATTGGAAATAGGGTGTAAAAGCCTTGCATTTGTCTGAAGCAAGCATACTCCATTAGGGAACTGCCCATTCATTCAGGAGAATGAATGTAAAATAAATATAATGAGAACTTTCCTGGCTTCACGAGGATTATTCTTTCTAGAAGAGAGCATGTTTCTCACAGTCCCTAACTGGAACTTAAAACGGTTTAATCAGAGTAAAGAAGAAATATTCTGCAAGGGTTTTTGTTTTTATTTTTGGGGGGTGGGGTTAGGTTGATATTTTAGATATGTAGGAATACCAGTAATTAGGCCAGGTACCTCTTCCCTCCTCCCTACATTACTCCTCTAGGCTCTTTCTGCTTTTCATAGTTTCCTCTACTTCTGAACCTACAAGATTCTCTCTCACTAAAGGCTCCCAAGGGTCTTCACAATAGCTTCCATGAATAGAGAGGCAGGAGGGGCAGGAGATCTTTGTGTCTATCTTGTGCTTAGTGCTTATAAGTAGGGAATGTTTGGCCCTGACAAGCCCAGGGATACAAGATACCTCAAATGAAAGGGGTGAAGATCTTTTAAGTGAGCAAAATGTGAGCTTAAAGATCAGAGATCTGGAAAACATAAGGCAATAAAACAAGGTATAACTACATTGGTTAGAAAGAACTCGCCTTAGGAAGAAGATATGATTGATCCTATGTAATGGATACAAAGATCTAGGAGTGGACATCTGAATTGTAAAACAAGTATTTTGGGAATGATTGATTGACAAGATTATCTTGCTGGGACCTAGGGATGGGTCATGTTTGTGTTGTAAACAAATATTTGGGATGTCACTGAAAGATATGTTTTGCTTTGTTGTGAATGATATGTTTTAGTTTCCTGTGTATATGGATCACAGTGTTCTAGGATACATGCCTGATTAAATTATGTATCTTAGAACAAAGGGTGGAGTATGTTGGTAATCAAAATGGGCTCCTTAGCACTTAGTTCAACAAGTTTGGCCTTTGTTTCCTTTGATTAATTCAGTGTCTTTGATTGAGTCTTACTAGGTGCTAAGCCCCAGGCCCAAACCCCTATTAGGTGTAAAACCTTAGTGGGTGTGGATTGGCAACTAAGGTGGGGCCCAAGGTGGGGCTAACTCCAGGTAGGGCCTAGTTTACATGTCTGGGAGAGCAGAGGCTTTTAGACCACGTGGGTTTAAGTCAGCCTCTTTGTGATGATTCTAGGTCACATGGGTGAGTTGTATGTGTGACTCACCCCTGATGCTGAAAAAGATATAAAAACCAGGGGTTGGCTGTCTGTTCTTTGGAGCTCTACCTGCAGCAGTGGTGGCGCACATGACTCTGGGCCAGCCCTTGTTCTGAGCTCCGGGGCTGAACCTAGATGTTGGTAACTATGAATTGTATTGGGTCTGTCTGTTGATGTTTGTAATTTGTATTTTGTTCTGAAGTTCAGGGTGCTGGCTTTTTCCCCTGAACTAAGTGAATGCTGTCTGTATGCTGAATTAAAGTAAGCTTGTCAACCCCTTCACCTTGCTTTCCTTAGTTAAACAGATCAAAAGAATCTGTGCTGTTGGCAGCTTTCTGGGTGCTGGCTGTGGGCGGATCTTACACCCCCACAGAAGCTGCTAGCCGGATTGTGGAAACAAGAGTGAAGTCAACAGAATCAGAAACTCAGTTTACATAGTAACAACAACATTGTTACATTATTACAACAGCATTTGAGGCTACTTTTCTAGTCCCTACTTACATAGACAAGTACTCAGAGTAAAGATGCTACATCCTCTTAGGCTCTCTAGAGTCACTGCTAAATCTTGTGTAATCCTGACTGTGGCACCATGATATTTGAATTTCTGGCTACTTGCAATATTTTCTCCTTGACCTGGGAGCTCTTGGAATTTGGAATTTTCCATTGTGGAATTTCTCTCAGGTTGATTCTTTTGATTTCTATTTTACCCTGGTTCTAGAATATCAGGGAAGTTTTCCTTGGTAATTTTTTTTGAAAGATGATATCTAGGCTTTTTTTTTAATCATGGCTTTCCAGTAGTCCAATAATTCTTAAATTATCCCTCCTCAATCTATTATCCAGGTTAGTTGTCTTTCCAATGATTTTTCATTTTTTAATATTTTGTTTTATTGTTTCTTGATGTCTCATGGAGTAATTACCTTCCACTTGCCCAAATCTAATTTTTAAGCAATTATTTTCTTCAGTGAGCTTTTGTATCTCTTTTTCCATTTGGCTGATTATGCTTTTTAAGGAGTTCTTTTCTTCAGAGGATTTTTTTTTGCCCCTTTTACCATTTGACCTATTCTGTTTTTTTTTTCGGTATTTTTTGTGTACACTCTTTTTTTTTTTAAACCAAGGTGTTGACTCTTTTCTTGCATCACTCTCATTTTTTTTCAATTTTTCCTCTACCTCTCTTATTTTATTTTTAAACCTTTTTTTGAGCTTTTCCAGAAATTATTTTTGGATCTGAGACCAATTCACATTTTTCTTTGAAGTTTTGGATGTAGCAATTTTGACTTTATCTTCTGATTTTGCATTTTGATCTTCCCTGTCACCATGCTAACTTTCTATGGTCATGGAAAAATGGTTTGACCCCATTCTTTTGTGGGTTCTGCCACTCCAGAATTCATTTTGAGGTGTTATTTTAAAGTTGTTTGGAGGGGAATTTTGAAGAGCTCAAGTGAGTCCTTGCCTTTTCTCTACCATCTTGGCTCTGCCCTTTGAATGATTAATTTCAAAGAGAAGTATTCTTACTTGATAAATTATAAAGGGCTTAGCATCTCATCACTTGCTTTAAGTAGAGTGGGATGACTTGATTAATTTGCTCAACTCTACTACTATAATTGTGAAGAAAAACAACTTTGAAAGACTTAAGAACTGTGATCAATGTATTAATCCATCAAAATTCCAGAGGGTCAGGACTGATGATGGAGAATGGTACCCCTTCTTGATGAAGAGGTGAGACACTCAAGATACAGAAAGAGATATGCTTTTTTAAAAGATATGACCAATGTTGTGATTTGGTGATGCATTTTTGTTACAAGGTTTTGTTTTTCTTTTTCATTTTCATGTTGGATGGTGAGAAGACAGGAGTTGGGAACAGGAAGGGGAAGGAGACTAGTGATAGTATTGGGAGGAAAAAAAATAAGTAAAGGGGATCATTGAAGCATTCTTTCTTTAAATTAGAGAACAAATGGAAATCCAGAAAGGATTACAGACAAGTATGACAGCTTTGAAAGTTACATGTTTAATATTTTATATTCTTACATGGAAAAACAAGCTATATATAACAAGAAATTCACAGTTTCATATATAGTCCCCCCTCTTTCTGTTCTATTTTGCATATGGAAATACTCTTCTTAATTTTTTTAGAATAAAAAATTCTTTTTGATAAAACAGATAACATTGACTACATGAAGCTGAAAAGCTTTTGCACAGACAAATTTAATGCACCTGGAGAAAGAAGGGAAGTGGTCAAATGGGGAGGGAATCCTTTTATTAAATTTCTCTGGTAAGGGTTTAGTATCCAAGATATATAAACATTTAACATGTATACACACATATATGTATTTATATATGACTAAAGCTATTCCCCAATAAATAAGTGGTCAAAGGATATGAATGAAAAGTTCTCAAAAGAATTATAAACTATTAATAACCATATGAAAGAATGCTCCAAATCACTGTTAAAAAGATAAATGCAAATCAAAACAACCCTGAAGTCTCGATTTATACACTATAAATTGTCAAAGATACCAAAAGATGAGAATAGTTAGGGGTTGTGGGAAGATGGACACACCAGCGCATTATTGTAAGGGGGATCAATGAAGCATTTTTTTCTCTAAAGTATAGAAGAGAACAAATTGAAATCCAGAAGGAAAATGGTGAATCAGTACAAGTATTTTGGAAAGTAATTTCGAATTATCAAGTAAAGTGATTAAAATGTATATACCTTTTGATCCAGAGGTTCCACTACTAGGTTTATACCTAAGGAGGCTATTGGTAAGAAGAAAGTTCCCATATACACCAAAATATTTAGAACAGTATTTTTTGTGATAGCAGAGAATTGGAAACAAAGTAGATACCCACTGAATGGAAAATGGCTAAACAAATTATGGTACATGAATGTAATATGAATGTGCCATAAGAAATTATAACCAGCAAAGTTAAGCATAATCCTGAATGAAAAAAATGGACATTTGATTGTCAGACTTTCAAGACTTCGTTAAAAAAAAAAAGAACCAACACCAGAACTTAATAGAAGATTTGACATACAAGAGCCAAGAGAAACATAAGGTACATACCAAATACTGATTACAAGGGATTCAGTAAGGACAGACTGTTTACTTTTTATTTTTGTAAAATTAAAAACATATGTCTAAGATTCTTATTAATATTTGGGTAGCTCATAAGAAAGATTGAGGTAAACCCAAGTATGATTTGAATTTAAAAAGTGAAACCATTTAGGAACAGCTAAAAAGAGTAATTATTTTATACAAATCAGGTACAAGAGGAAGAATTGATACAGAGGAATTAGATGTGGGAGGAGGGCTGGTAGTTCTGGTAACCTACTTTCATCAGGAATAGATTTAAGAGGCAACAATACATATATATTTAGAAGAGTATAAAAGTCTTATAAATCCGGAAGAAATAAAATGGTAAGGGGATAGGGAGGGGGGAAGGGACAAAGTAGAGATCTTTAGAGGGAGGGTGGGGGAATAAGAAAAAGGGGGGTATAGAAAAGTGTTTAGATTAGTGGGAATGGGAAGATAAGAGAGGGATCTCTAGAAGGGAGAGTGAGGTTATAGGGGGCTACAGAAGGGTGTTTAGATTTATGGGAATGGGAGGATCCAGGAGGGATCCTTGGAGGGGGGTAGGCAAGTAACAGGAGGGCAAGGCAGTGAGTAGAAGTAAAGTAGAGGAAGCAGGAGGAAATAAGAGATATGAACAAACATAAAAACAAAGATCAGGAGTAGAATGTGTTTGGGTAAGTATATGTCTATATACGTATGTATATATGTATATGTGTATGTATATATCTGTAACTATAGAGAAATATATCGGCACTTAATTGTAGCCTGGGTGGGGAGGAGGGGGAAAAGAGAACAAAGTAAAAAGTGTACAGCAGAGAACAAAAGAAAACTTACAGGGAAGCAAAGAAAAGATGGACGACTCTCAACACAATGTGTAGTATTTATAATCCAGGCTTTCTTGAAATGAAAATTTATTGTTACATATTTTGAATCCTCTCTCATGTTCTGCTGTGCACATGATATGCTTCCCCCCTTCCTACTTTATATTTAAGTTCCAATATTTAAGTTTGTGATAAGTTTTTTGGGGCAACTAGGTAGTGCAATGAATAGGGCACCGGCCTAGTCAGGAGGACCTGAGTTCAAATCTGGCCTCAAACTTTGGGCAAGTCATTTAACCCCAATTGCTTTGCCTCTCCCCTCCAAAAAAAGAAGAAATTATGAATATGATGAATATAGAGAGGCATGGAAAAATCTACATGAACTGATGGTAAGTGAAGTAAGCAGAGCCAAGGAAACAATATACACAATCACTACAATATAGACAGATAGAACAAGCACAGCAAAAAAAATCAAAAGTGAATGTTGCAAAATTATAATAAAAAATGAGCATGGCTCAAAAGAAAATATAAGAAGACATCCCCACACCTTCACAGAGGTGGGAGGTCCACAGTCTTGTACATTGCATATATTTTCAGACTTTTTTCAATTCACAGATCAGTTATGCTAATCCCCCCCCCTTTTTTTCTCTTAACAAAATGCCATTTATTATTTGAGATGATGGGGGGTACTAGGGAAAATTATAGTTATGTGAAAATCTCAATAAAAATTATTTTTAAAATGAAATTAATGTGATATGAAAGAAAGATAATTTTTAAAAGAAAAAAAATGTTACTACTGGTTAGAGGAAATGCGTGTGTGGATGGGAGAGGAAGGAAGATAGGAAAATGTGTTTCCTTTACAAAATGACAGGGTTGGGCTAGACAGCCTTAAAGATGGATGACCTTTCAATTTCCATCTTTGAGTATATTTAAGATTGCACTGGAACAAACACTGAGGCCATGATAGGAACAATTTCAAGGCAATCTTTCCTATCCCTTCAGCAAAAACTGTCTTTGGCTTACTCATAGTTGTTAGGTATTAGGAGAAATGCTTTCTGGTTAAATTAATTCATTCAGATTGTGTTAATGGCTGACAATCACTTAACCTTCCCCAAGGCAGGCTTCAAGAGCCAGGACAAAAGCTAGAGAGGGCTGGGACTTCACCACTAGGTGACAAGATGTGCGCGGGGGGAGGGAGGGGAGGGGTTTCCCTAGGACAGTTTTCCATTTGATGGTCCCATACAGCAGCAACACAAGATCCTCATTATCAATGTTGCTGACTGCTCCTGCGAAAGGGAATTGTGTCAGGGTGTGAGAATTGGTACTTGCACCATTGTTCTGTAACAACTTATTGAGTGGGGTTGCATATCCTTCAGGTCAGTGGAGGTTATTTTTTATATGGGGCAGCGAGGTGGCTGAAGCATAGGACTTGGAGTCAGGAAGCCTTGCCTTAGATACTTCCTTGTTGTGTGACCCTGAGTAAATCACATAATCTCTCTAAGCTTCAGTTTCCTGATCTGTAAAATGGGGATAATAGCACCTACTTCACAGGGTCTCAGTGAGAACCAAATAAGATTATATAAGTAAAGCACCCGGCAAACAGTAAAGCATGTAAATATTAGTTCTAGAAAAACAACATTAAGACCTAAGCTGTTTAGAGATTCTCCAGTTCTAGTCTTGCAGGTCCAAAAATCCACTGTTATTTTTATCCCAGAGATCAGAATGTCCTAGCATGATTGATTCATAATAAATTCACAAGAGACTAACTGGTAAAGCAGGGCACCGGTGTATTCATTATTAGGGAAAACACACTTAGTCTGATAAAAGTAACAGCAGCTTTTTCTTCCCCAGCTTTTCTTTTTCCATTCCCATCCCCTACCCCATAGTCATGCCTAGCATGGAGCTGGCACAGATAATCTTTTCTGTACAAGGTGGAAAACCAGCAGCTCACAGAAAGGTTTTGTTCACCAGATTGCTGGGTGTCTTCAGGCAGGCATTCCCAAGCTCTGAACTACCAAGGACATCCTGGGGATGTAGGTTGGTCCCTAACCAAGATGGCCCCAGACTTCTCTTAGGAGCCCAGGAAGAGTTCCAAGGAAAAGAGCATTCTTTAGTATGTGAATAGAATATTTCTAGAATATTCAGAACTTTAACTAACAATTTTGCCTCTGTCTCCCCCTCTCCCACCCCACTCCCTGAAGCAAGTAGCAAGAAAGGCACCTGGATGCCCAACACAAGATACCCTCATAGTCAGCTTTGTAATTCATCATTTGTGAATTACACAAGAAGCAATTAAAACCAATTCAGTTGAGCTGGAAGGTTGAGTTACTATAGTGTCTTTTAACTACAGAAGGCCTGCATGTGTTGATTTTTGAGCCCTGTAAATTTTGGCACCCAGGGTCAAAACACCAGTCACCCCACAGTGGTTATGGTTCTGGGGACATATATACCTTTCCCCTTCCCGTTGTGATTGATTTAGACAAGCTCCTACATACTAGATGCATGTATGGGCAAATGCTGATGGACTTAGGCTGGTAAAATACAGATTCTTTTCTCAGTACTACTCACTTTTCATATCTCCCTTCCCTTCCCACTCCTCACATACTTATCTCTAGGAAGTGGTCTAGTCCTTTCATCTGCCCTGGGAAACCATGAATATTTCCCCAGTTGTACAATCTACTTCTTCTACACTTAACATATAAATAGTAGCTAAGAAAGCTTCCCTACTAGTCTCTTCCCATTCTTAAATTCTATTATCTAATTCTAGAGTATCTGTTTGATCTGGTACTGAAGCAAATGGAAGGACTCTTTTGGGTGTGAGTCATTGGCCAATGGAAGTTTAGAATCCTAGACCTCCCAGGGATTCTTCTCTGCCCCACACAGACTCAGTGGAGGGATCCCAGAGTATCAGGAGGAAATCAATGTATTTCTTTATTTGTCCAGTACCTTCCTAGAATGGTAAAGGCAGAAGGGACCTCAGAAACTATATGGTCCTCACCTCCTTTCTTTTTACAGATGGGGAAACTGAGGTCTAAAGCAGTTAGGTGACTTGCCTAAGGACAAACAAGTAATAAATGTCAGAGGCAGGATTTGAATCCAGCTCACCCAACACCAGGGCCAGTGTTCTTTCTGCTGTACCCACTGCCCTAATTCTCAGTCTCATGTGTTTTCTACCATACCAGGTCTTGAAACCATGAGATAGGAAAAAGACCTTAAAAGTCAATGCAGAAATTCCATTCTATGAAATTCCTGTCAATTAGTCATATAGCCTTTGCTTAAATACTTTCAGTTATGTGGAATTCACTATGTAGTAAGGCAGCTCAATCCATTCCTGCCCTGCTCTCAGCATTAGGATGGTTTTCCTTGCACTAAGCTGAAATTTAAATCATCTCTCTTTCACTAGTTGGTCCCATTTCTGCCTTTTGGAACCACATAGAGTAAGTCAAATGCCTCTTCTGCAAGACAGCCCTTTAAATAGATGAAGATGGATACTATGTGTGTCCCTCCACTTAGTCTCCTCCAAACTAACCCCACCCCCACACCCAGTTCCTTCAATGGATCATCATACGACACAGCTTCCAGACCCTTCAACATCCTGGTCACTAGTCTTGAGATTTGCTTCAGGTCATCAGTGTCCCTCTGCCCACAACCAAATACAACACTCCAGATAGGACTTGATGAAGGCAACCTTGAACCCCATTGCAAGCAGCTCAGATTATACCTAATCTGTGCATGGCTAAGAGCCCCATGCTGCTCCTGCCAAGAAATCCCATTGGCATGGAAGAGAGGAAGGAGAATCTGTTATAGTTAAACATTTTATTATGAACCAGACTATCCAGGTCCCTGGCACCAAGATCCCGCTGGCTTCAGTTATCTGGCCTTAAGCTCTATACTCAAAGTAACTATCTCTCACGTTTCTATCCTTTGTGGAGACCCTTTTCCCAGAGGGGAATGTTTGATACGTCTTCAGGTTCTCAGGGGCCATTCTAAACAGGTGCCACTTTTTTCTTGGGGACAACGGTGGTCTGTGGAAAAGACGAGAAGGAGAGAAATGAGCACAGGTCTGGGCAGTTTGCTAAGTGAAGAGCCATTCAGAGAGAGAGAGAGGGAGAGAGGGAGAGAATATCTTTGCCATGAAACTACCAAGTGAGAAGGACCCTTCTAATCCATTCTTCGGACAGTCTGGATGCCAGATTCATTGTTACACTATCTTTTTAGATGAATCTGAGTCTGACTAACCAGATCCAGGATTTGCTGCACTAACAACCTAAAATGACGGGATATTTTACACTTAGAATCACAGTATTTTGGAGCTGGAAGGGACCTCAGAACTCAGAAATCTAAACCAAGCCTTCATTTTATAGATGAGTCAACTGAGGTGGGGTGATTTGCCCAAGGCCACACAACTGGTTAATGACAGAGCAAGGACTAGAGAACTCACAGCTCCCAAATGTGAGGTCAGGGGACCTCTTCTCTGCCCCTCCCTGACTCCATTCCATCTTCCTTGTAGTTCTGTGAGGCAGGGGAGCATAGCGAAGAGCTGGAAGATTCCCTTCTGGGAGAAAAAGCAGGTTGAGTGAAGTCCCGTGTAACTCACTCCACAGAGAGCTCTTGTCTGGTGATCTGGAGTTCGTTTGGGAGATTATTTCAGAGTGATTTCCTGCACACCCCAGAGGAGACCTTGCGGTTTTTTAAAATGTACACTCATTCACACTCACTGCTCCCCAGAGTTGCTTCCAAAAACACACAATCAGAAACAAAAAAGAAGAGGATGACAGCACACTGAGTACAATGAACTAGGGACAGAGGTGTGCTGGTAGACATTAAACAACTGGCTCTCCAGGGGAAAATGTATATATGAGCTTTTTAAGTTTTATCCAAATCATTAACATTTTCTGTCACTTTCTTAAGTCCTGACAATCAACAAGACAAAAAAGGTAAGCTCTTATTTGTAGCATTTGCCAATTTCTGAGGTGTAAATGCTTACATTGAAAATTTAACAATTGGCTTTCAGGAGCTGGTGAAAGCTTGCTCCAGCACCCCATTGACTAGGAGTCAGAAGACCTAGATCTTTACCTAAGTTACCAGATCACTTCTTTGCTGTGTGATCCTAGGCAAATCACTTAATTCTCCTGATCTGATTTTATTTACTCATCAGTAAAATGGTAATGACCATAAGGATATGTGCACCATCCACCTCACAGAATTTTGAGAATCAAATGAGACAGCATGTGCAACTGTGCTTCAAAAACTATGGAAAGTGGTATTATGTAGGCAGCTGGTGGCTCAGTGTATAGAGTGCTGGACCTGGAGTCCAGAAGACCTGAGTTCAGATCTGGCCTCATACTTAGAGCTATGTGTCCTTGGGCAAATCGTTTAGCTGCTATTTGCCTCAATTTCCTCAATTGTAAAATAGGGATAGTAATAGCATCTACCTTGCAGGGTTGTTGTGAGACTCATATAATGGGTGCTACATAAATGCTCATTATCTCCTCCCTGCCCCTCTCCCTTTACAATCCTATGTTTTTTGTTACCATTATCTTTAAAACCACAGGTCCCTGTGAGGCAAGATGTTTTCGGTATGGCCAGTAGGAGACAGCTCTTCGGATTGCTTCTCAGCCTCCCACCCCTGTCTACCAGTCAAAGGGTCCATTGGGCACAAACTCTGTACAATGGACAGTGTTTTAAATAAGTGTACATATGTGTATGTATATATGTATATGTGTGTGTATATTTGCTTAATAGGGCAACAACTCTCCATAAGTAGTAATAGTTACAATAGGTCCCACTTCCTGGCACTCAGCCCCACCTTCTTTCTTTATTTAGATATTATTTCTTTAGCTTCAGGAATTAATTGTTTCCTGGTCCTCTTTCTTATAAAAGGTTTTTTGGCTAAGCCAAGTGTCTAGCTGGCTCTCACCACTAGAGAGCACTCAGTGCCAGGAAATTCAGCTGTCTTCTGCGATTTTTAGTGGAATAAAGTCTCCTTCTCCACCACCCACCCTGCCACCCGAATCAGCTGCTCATTCTCTCCTGGCGGGTATCAGCATCTACATTAAGCTCACACTCCCAGGAGGGGAGGGGCAGGGAGTAAACACAGTGGGACTTTCCAGTGGGATGTTCTAAGGAACACAGGTATCTCAGAAATATTAGCTACCCCCCCACTTATTTGTCCCTACCCTCCCTCCACCCTTTACCCCACCCTTACCCTCCCTCACCTGGAAAAGTGGGGAATATTAGACCCACAACAGGAAAGGGAATTGGGGTATGTTGGCCACGGCCGCACCTTATATGGGAGCAGATGACATTGCTCAGCCTTCAGGAATGATCCCTATAGGCCTCTGGCTCAGTGGACCCTTTTGGGGGGTGACTGAGGGGTATCGTCCTGGGTAGTTGGTTTATTTAGGCAAGGACCAACAAACCTCTTAAGGCCTTGGAGATTAGTTTAAATTCTGGACCATTTCCGGGTTCTGAGTTCTGCTCCTAAAATCCAGAAAAGTAGATACAAGCATCAGCAGAGCAAGGACAAAAGCTTGGGGGGAACCCAAGCTGAGAACAGTGAGAATCGTGCATACATAGAGCGGTACTGAGCCTATGATCACTCCAGGGAGATGGACAATGACTCAGAGAAGTAGTAATGGGGGGAGGGGAGCAGGGAAGTGAGGAGCAGGGAAGAGTAAGGAACAGGCCAGAAGCTTATAGAAATATTCATTCAGCTCATAAATCTCTAAACCAATACCCAGCTAAGGTCAGGACAGCACTTCCAAACATCTTTTGGCCACCCTGTCAGTCTTCCTTTACTTCCCATTTCTGTCTCTTAAAATCCCCTGCTTTATTCAAGACCCAGCTCAGAAATGAGCCTTTTCCTGATTTCCACGATTGTCAGGACTTCCTGCCCCCTGAAATTAGTTTGTATTTGCTTTATGTATGCTTTTATAGTTACTTATGTGTGCGTATATTGTTTAGAATGTAAGCTCCTTCAGGGCAGGGACTGTTTTTTCCTATTTTTTTTTCTATTTTTTTTCCCCTTTATCTAGCTCAACGCCTTTTGCAGAGTCGGTAAATGTTGAATGGAATGGGAGTGAGGATAGAATGGAATTCCTCAAGGCCCTTAATGATAATTCTATCCTGATTCTATCCCATTACAAATGTGGGGGGAGATTTGTTAGGCCCTAAGTGGGTCACAAAGTGTTGGACATGACTGAAACGACCGAACAATCACGACAGCCTAATGGAAAAGTCCCTGGATTTGGAGTCAAAGGATCTGGGTTCAAATCATGGATAATCTTAACCAACTATTTTCCCTCCTTACACCTCATCCCCTCACCTGTAAAATTGGAGGTGGAAGGGAGGGAGGGTTGAACTAGATAAACTTTAATGTTCTTTTTAGTTATAAACATTGTTTGTTTCTTTTCAACTTGGGTCACCCTTAGGCCTTAGGAGAAATAAAAAAGAGAAACATAAGAAAACCTGTTCCCAGGAGGGGACTTAAATTATTGGATGAGGTACTTTCATCTCCTTGGCTTGCCGGGTGAGTCATTCACTATCAAGGCCCATTGCCTGATTCCTTGAAGTTGGGAATGGGGAAATGCTGAGGGAGAACTCCAGAGCCATGGAATCAGCTTTTTCCAGCTGAGACGGATCTTAAAGGAAACCTAAGCCAATCTCTTCACATTATGACTGAGGAAGTTGAGGCCCAATGAAATATCTTGTCCAATGTCACATGGAAGAGCTTGTGCAGACCCAGCTCTTCTGACTCCCCTACATATACCAGGAAAGTCCAGGAGAGTCCAGTGGTATGGAAGGAGACTGGGCCCCAGGTTAAGAACCCTTGATGCTGACCTAAACCCATCTTGAACAGAGATTGACTCAACCATTCCCAGACCTCAGTGGAGGACACAGTTAGTCTAGGGAGACATATCATCATCCACCCTCACCTGTCATCAGTCCCCTTTCCTCTTAAATCCCAATTTATCCTTTCTAGCCCAACTCTATGAAGCTGTCTTTGACTCACACATTTCTACCACCTTATCACCTCCCCTGCCATGGCCCCACCTCAAAGCTCCTTTGGCAGCAATCTGAGCATCTTTTATGCCCTTATCATGTATCATTTTGTATCGTAATTATTCCTCTGTGCGTCATGATCATTCAAGCCTTGTTCTGGCTCTCTTGGCTCTGACATAGCTTTTGAGACCTCCCCACCATAGAGCAGAGCTTAGAAAGGGAGTCTTTGGAAGGCTATGGATTGGGAAAGTGGAGATATGAGAGAAACTCCATGAAGAAAGAAGTGTTCTGAAGACAGGAGGCCAACGGAGAGCAACAGAAAAAGGCAGACCTGACCCAGGCCAGAGGGCACAGGTAAAGGCTTCCCTCCCCATAGTCCGAAGCTGAGGATCAGTTGTCTCAGCTGCCTCCAAACCGGAGGAAAAGCAGAACCAGAAATAGTAGGAGGTATGAGAGTGAGGGGTAGCCCAGGATGGAGAGTAGGCAAGACCTCCCCCTGACACACAGTGTCAGAGGCTAGGACACTATTTGGCTGGGAGTCCCTGAGCATGTTACTCAAACCCACAGTGCCCCCAGACAACTTGCTAAGACTATAAACTTATCTGGAAGGTGCCCATCTGCATTGGTACAGGGAATTTCTTGCAGGAGAACTCACTATAACTTTGAAATCATAGGTCTGGGTCTATGGGGAAGGCTTTATAGCAAAGCTCCCAACACATTCTGCAGGGGCCTAGGAGATGTAGGGCAATGGGGGAACTGTAATCATTAGATTATAAACTTGGTGAGGGCAGGGATCTTTTTAATGTAAATGTTACATCTTCCCCAGCACCTTACTGCTATGCAAACCGTAGGTGTTTAATAAATGTTTTTGCCTATGAAGCTTACCTCCATCCCCTCAATAGAGAGGTGGCTGTTTGTGAGTAAGGAATAAGGCAAACATTGTCACATACAGCCAGTTTGTTCATTATGAGAGGATTCTATAGATGTGTGGGTACGTGTATGCATGTGTGAGTATGTGTGTGCTTGCGCACACTCATGTGTGCACACATACATGTGGGTAGCTGTGGGTGGGTGGATGGGTGAGGAGATGTTCAGAAGTAGCAAGGATGTTTTAAAAAGTATCAATAATGTATATATTTAAAGAGAAGAAAAATACTGGGTATTGCCCTCTGTAAGGCTTCCTCTAGATGCTGCCCTCCACCAGCACGAGTTAATAAGATCTGTGACCTAGAGCACTTTTAGAGGGACAGAAACGTAGACCTTCTTGCCCTATGGCATCAGGGAAACTCAGGAAGCCTGAACTCCTCTCTCAATGCTCTACCTACCAGACCCTCTTCCCTTGAAGGACTAAAACCTCCTGCCTTTATCCTGTCCCTAAGAGTTGTGGGATGGAGTATTCCCAAGAAGCATTTTAGATGGAATGAGTGGGGTTGGGTAGGCTAGAGAGGAGTGGTACTCACAGGGCAGTAGGCAGAGAACGACGATCCTTCTCCTTCGCAGGCAGCACAAAGTAAGTAACCCGGTTCATGGTGCCCGACTTGTCTCGGTATTGTTCTCGGTGCAGCTGTGCCAGCTATAGCTCAAACCAAGGAAGGTGGTGGCAGAGGGGTCAGTCAGTGGGAAGGTATGGCCTACAGACACTCACATCTCTGTGCCCCTGAGCCTGGGGGAACATCACCCAGAGGTACCACCATACATACTCTTTGACGTCCTTAGATGGCATGTTTCAGCATCTTTCTGAACTGATCAATCATCTGGACCTGATCTGGGGAAAGGCAAGGTCTTTCCCAAGGGAGCGCCTTTCCTGGTCACACTCATCCTACTTCAGGTGCATTCCATTTTTTGGGAATTCCTGATAGTAATGGCCCCAACTGACCCTTACACAGAGTTAATTTAGGTGGACATCCCCTCCCTTTCAACTCAGAGAATACTATTCTCCAGAAAATAGAAGAGATGTAAGTGTATATAATACTGTCACCTTACATTATTGGTTGAGAGGGCTGTTTATGGGGAGGGAAGAAAGGACAGGAGTTTCTGAAGTATTCTTCCCCTAGGGTAGTGGGATTCTTACAAGTAGAAACTCTGGGACATATTGGAAGACTTGGGATTGAGTCAGAATTGAACTAGAATTTGAGTAAGGCAGCATTCACCTGGATATCTCTAAGCTGAATTTCTACCAGTAAGAATCCTGGGAGTTTGGATCTTTTTGGCATGACACTGAATATAGGGCCTGAGGAATGCAGAGGGGTTGTGGAAACAGGTTCAGGCCACTTTATCTAGGCCTGCATGAACTACTCCAGCCCTGGGAATATGCCCAGTATATGACTCAAGTAGAGAAAATAAGACTTTAGGGCAAATGCCACCTGGTCTGGGAAGAGCTCAAATCTCTTCACTTGTGATCCCTTGCCGTAAAGATTTAAGCCATTTCCCACTCACCTAAGGGAGTGGGGCTTCTACTATAAGAGAAGCTCTGATTCGATTATAATAAATTCTGTGTTCTTTAAGGTTGAGACATACCTGAGATGAGGGAGATTAATTCTGATTGCTTAGGTCCATCTATTGACTCATATACTTTTCTCTGTTTCCATGAGTCCTTCAATAAAGCCCATGTCAGTAAACTCAAGAGTAGGCCTTATTTTGTCCAGTTTGGAGACAAGAGGTTAAGGGACAATAGGTAGAAAGTATGAGCACCCGGGGGTGTATCCTAAGTCCAGCATGGCCCCATCCATACCTTATCACGTCAGCAGAGGAAATATAACATTCAACAGGCCCCGCCCCCCCACAGGAAGAAGTTTCCCCCAGACTCTGGGAAGCTATTAAAGTTCTTTAGGAAGGCTATGAAGGAAGATAGAGCATACAAACTCCTCAGACCTCCTCCCCCTGATCCCTCTCATCCTGCCAGGTTACTGGACCCAGCTTAGGCTTGAAGATTCAGAAGCATCTGGAACCCCAAAGGATAACTCTGAGGAAATGAGTTCGTTCCTTCTCCCAACTACCACAATGTGGATCAGAATTAACTCCAGTCAGGCTGGGAGTTCATAGGATCATAAAATGAGAGCTGGAAGATGTTCTATTTTCAAGGAATTTTTTTGGAGGGGGAAAGGCAGAGCAATTGGGGTTAAGTGACTTGCTCAAGGTCACACAGCTAGTAAGTGTGTCAAGCATGTGAGGCTGGATTTGAACTCAGGTTCTCTTGACTCCAGGTCCGGTGCTGTACTCACTGTGCCACTTAGCTGCCCCAAGGAAGATGCTCTACAGGTCATGTGATCCAGTTTCCTCATTTTGCTCATAAGGAAACTGAGAGCCAGAGTTGGTGAAGTCACCTGAATAAAGTCACTCAGAACCAGGATTCAAACACAGGTCTTCTATCTCCAAACCCAGTGCCCTTTTGGGGTGCTTGTAGCCACACCTTTCTCCCAGAGTGGATTCCCAACTCACCTGGTAGAATTGCTTCAGCTCTGCAGATCTGTTGCAGTCAAGGTTATAGCGCGTGTGGGTGGGTGTATGCAGCCAGCGGTCCTGGGTACGGGAGCGGTCACCCAGTGCCAGGTTGGGATTTCGAGAGAAAAGTGTCGGGAACTGGCCTCCTTTCCTGGAGAAACAATGGCTGCTACCCATGACTGAATTTCGGCAATCTTGGAAATACTTATAGGTGGTGTTGCCATAGGTATCCCCAAAGGAGAAGGCCACAGTTGGAACATGACCCTGATACCTAAAGAAGACACAAAGGCAATGAGGTGATTCCTGGGGCAACAGAGCCAGTGTGGTGTCATGGAAAAAATTCTGGATTTAAAGTAAAAGAATCTGGGTTTCAATCCTAGCTCTACCACTTTAATAACTGTGAGACCTTGAGCGAGTCACTTAACTTCTAGTTTGCTCATCTGTAGGAGGAAGGGGTTGGACTACACGACCTCTAAAGCCTCTTCCACCTCTAGACCTGTGATTCAATGAGAAGGAAGGATCCTGACCCTTCTGGATGGAAGTAGACCAGAAGTGTCAAACACACAGGAAGCTACATGTGGTCCACAACACTCCCAAGTACAGTCTGAACCAGATTTAAATGTAATCGAGAAATATTTAACAAAAAGAAATGAAATTACAATAAAACATAAATAATGTTAATATGTGGTTTTCTAAATCAATCTGTGGCCTGTAGGGATCCTAGTGGCCCTCAGTACTATTTGAGTTTGACACCAATGATGTAGACAACCAGCTAGGTCACCTTGGGGAGTCCCTTAAAGGCTTTCTAGGGTGGCCTGAACAGCTGTTCTTTTAGGTAGGAGAGAAAGTAGAGAGAGCCTTGGGGCTTTCTTAGAAGCAGGTCTTACCTCCACCCCACTAGGGACAGGCTCCAGAAACCCTACATTGATCCATTAATTGATCAAAAAAGCATTTATTAAGCACCTACTATAGCACTGATTCATTAATTAATAAAAAGCATTTATTAAGCACCTACTGTAGCACATGCCAAGCACTATAAAGACACTGAAAATATCTAGAGACAAAAATGAAAAGAGTCCCTGGTCTTAAGGAGTTTTGTTTCTATTGAGGGAGACAACATATATAAATATCTAAAATAGGTGCAGAGCAAACACAAGGTAGGTAGAAAGGGGAAGCACCAGCAGTGAGGGGAATCAGAAACAGTCTCATGTAGAAGGTGAGACTTGGGCTGAGCTTTGAAAGAAAGGAGGGATTCTAAGAGGTGGAGGTGAGGAGTGGGTGCATTTCAGGCATGGGGGACAGCTAGGACAGAGACATGGAGATAGGAGACAAAGTGTTGCAGAGGGGAAGTAGCAAGAAGGCAAATACGGCTGGACAGAACGAAAAGGGTGTGTATAGGGTAGGTTACAGCTGGATGAACAAGGACACTGAAATTAAAAACTTGATCCTAGAGCCAGTCAGGAACCACTGGAGTCTATTGCGCAGGGAAGTGACACAGTCAGACCCATGCTTTGGGAATACTATTTGGGGAATTGTGTGAAGGACAGATTGGAAGGAGGACCAAAGAAGAGGTCATTGCATCAGTCTAGGCAACAGGCTATGAGTGCCTGAACCAGAGTGGTGGCTGTCTGAGATGCATAAGGCATAGAGGTACAATCAGCAAGACTTAGCAAATGATTGGACATGTAGGGTGAGGCATGGTAAGGAATGGAGGACGGCTCTATGGCTGTGTACTTGGATGACTGGAAGGATGGTGGTGCCTTCATCAGAAATGGTTAAGTTTGGAAGAATGATAGGTTGGGGGAAGAGGAAGGGGAGAGAAGGGAGAATTTATATAGCACTTACTCCAAGTTAAGCACTTTACAAATATTATCTCCTTTGCTCTTCACAAGAACCCTGTAAGGTAGTCTTAACCTCATTTTACATTTGAAGAAGCTGAACAAACAGAAGTTAAGAAGTTGCCCAGAGTCACACAGCTAGAAAGGCTGTATTTGAACTCAGGTCTTCCTGACTCTAGACCCATCACTCTATCCACTGCGCCACCTAGCTGTCTCCCTAAAAGGTAATCAGTTTTGTTTCAGGTTTGAGATGTCTACAGGACATATGGTTCAGAATGTCCAATAGGAAGTTGTGAGTGTCGGATTAGAGCATAGGATAGAGAATAATATGCATAAAAATAATCATAGAACCCATAGGAGCCCATAGGAGGTCACCAAGTAACGGAATAGAGGAATACTGACAAATTGCTTAATTTCTCTGAATCTCAATTTCTGCATCTATAACACAGTAGCAGATCAAATGAGAAAATGTGTGTAAAGTACTTTACAAATCCTAAAGCACTATGTAAATGTGAACTATTATTATTTACTATCTTGGAAGCCAATTCAAAATTAAATCATAGTTACTTTACCTATGAAGTCTTATCTAATGGCATTCAGTCTTCACATTCCAATCTAGTACCTTCTGTAGCAAATCCTTGATCAAGTCTAATACATGACATGGTTTATACACCTTAGTATTCTCAATTGCATCTTGTCCTAGTTCCCTAATTTATCATCATCCCAGATCATTGTCATCCCACTTTCCCTTCTGTCATTCAGTGTCACATCACTCTTAGATTTGTGAGCACCTTATAAGGTGAAAGCCAGGTTTTATCGGTAGTACTTCCTGGAGACATTTTTGTACAATGTAGTTAGCCTGGAAGGTCTTCTGAGGTCAGGCTATGTGGTATTTCCTAAGAGTTTTATTTCATTTCTTTGACTTCTTTTAGAGGTTGGAATTCTGACGTGAAAAACCATTTTCCTCAAGCCACAGAAAGTTACAAGAACAGAAACTCCTCTTTGCCTCCTATAGTCCCTGGATTCCCTCAAATCTAAGCTAAAATCCCACCTTCTACAGGGCACCCTTCCTGATGCCCCTTTATTCTAGGATCTTCCCTCTTGTGGTTCTAATTTATCCAGTCTATAGCTTGTTTGCACATGGTGGCTTGCATTTTGTCTCTCTCATTAGCCTGTGAGCTCCTTGAGAGCAGGGACTGTCTTTTGCCTTTTCCCAGAACTTAGCATAGCACCTGCTGCTTAATAAATGTTCATTGATTGGCTGACTGACAGAGCCTGGGCTACTTCTCGATCCCTAATTTTTCTTCTGGCTACTTTGTCAACTGCACTTCAATGACTTCTCTTTCTTTTATGAGCATTTATTAAATAATTGTATTGAACAATTTCCAAACATAAAAACAATGAATTGTTAAAATACATATTTCATTTCTTAAAGTGTAATCTTATTTTAGGGAAAAAGAGAGTGTAGAAAAAGGATACAGAAGAAGATCCAGGACAGAGTCTCAGGATCTACCCCCAGTTAAGATGTTCCTATTCCTCTCTTTTATTAATGCAAAGAATAAGTAATAATGACGATGACTAACATTTATATAGTGCTTCTGTTTGTAAAGTGCTTCACAAATATTAGCGCATTTTATCCTCACAAAACCTTGGGAAGTAGATACTATTATCATGCCCATTTTATAGAGGAGGAAATTAAAGCAGACAGAGGATAAGTGACTTACCCATAGGCACATAGCTGGTAAAGAGTCTGAGGCTGGATTTGAATACAGATCTTCCTAACTCCAGATCCAGTGCTTTATCTCCTGCACCAGCTAGTGGTAGAAACCTGGTGGTATATGGCCATGCCACCTACAATGCACCAACTCTTGTCTGGTCTTAGAAGCTAAGCAGTATTGGTCCAGCTTAGTATAGGATGGTGCAGGAGAAAGAGTACTGAACTGGAAGTGAGGAGACCTGAATTCATATCCTACCCTTGAAGCTTACTATCCATGTCACCATAGGCAAGTTACTTCATTTCTCTGGGTCACAGTTTTCTCATCTGTAAAATGGGGGATCAAATGAGATAACATACATAAAGTGTTCTGCAAACCTTAAAGTGCTATCTATTATTATCTAAGCATAGAAATAAATGCTAAGTTAAAAACAAATTGTATATAAATAAATTTATGAATAAAGTTTATATTTGAATAAATAAAAATAAATGTTATTATATAAATAATAAGGTTAATTACATAAATAAATTACATAAATAGGAGATAGGGCTAGACCTGTGATTTCTTGGTACTTGGTAAGGAACTTCTGGGTGAGGAAATTTCTGTTGCCAGTACAGATTGACACCTTCTCTACTGAGACATTTACTTAGAGCATGGAGGAATTCACTTGCTCAGGATCACATGGCTGGTATTTGTCAGAGGTAAGACTTGAATCTAGATCTTCCTGGCTTTGAGGCCAGCTTTCTATTCATAATGCATTCACATGTACTCTTGCATAATTGCAAACAATTATTATTACTTGGATGAAATCCTGCCCAGGAATGCTTGGTTCTGTCATCCCATTATTTGATTCCATGAGTCCAGAGTCTTGTCTTCTCCAAACTTTATACCTTTATCCTTATGCTTCCCCACTCAACCAGGAGCAAAGGAAAGTTTCTGGACATAGTAAGTGCTTAATAAATATCTGTTGAGTAAATAAATAAATAAACAATCTTGTCCAAGGTCAAAATCTCCCACTGTATCCAGGGGCACCTCTAGTTGTCCTGATCTATATCTGGCCACTGGAACCATATGGCTCTGGAGGAGAAAGTGAGGCTGGTGACCTTGCACAGCTCTCCCTCACTTAAATCCAATTCACTTGCTAGTCATGGTATCATCTCCCTGATGTCATGGTCATCTTTGAGAGCAAAGGACAAACAACAACAAGCACCTAGTAAGTGCCCAAAGCAGGATTCAAACCCAGGTCCTCCTGACTCTAAACCTAGACCTCTGTCTACTAAGCCATTCAATCATACTTAGATCCAATGAGCAAGTTCTCTCTGCTGAGTCTTACTTCCTCACCTTTAAAATGAGTGTGTGGTGGAGGTGGGGTGGGGAAGAGTTAACTAGATTCCCTGTAAAGTCCCTTTCATTGTTAAATTCTATGATTCTGAGTCTCCTCTATGGCCCCCTACATGCCATGGGGGTACCATGCAATCCATCATGTACAAGAGATACATGTGGGAATTTGGAGTCTCTCTGATCTTCTCCTTCATTGTGTGGGTCAGTTTCTGCTACAGAAAAATAAGGAGGATTACATCTGTGTTTGATAGTAGAATAGATTCAGAAGTAGTTGAAAAAGTATTCATTAATATGCACAATATAGAGTACACATTTAATAAATACTTCTTAATTGATTAATGGTTCATGTTAACTTAAAAGGTCTCTAGTGAAGTGCCCCAGGATTCCATCCTTGGCCCTATTCTGTTTAAAAAATTTTAGTGACTTGGACAAAAGTATAGACCAGTGGTTCCCACTTAATGGCTTGAGAACATTTTGGGGGGTTGGGGAGGAAAGTCCAAGGGGTTCACAGTAATAATTCTTTAATGGCACCCTCAGCAGTAAATAATCGCCCAATTATGTTACATATATACACACATATATATGTATATATATTCTCTTTGACAACAATCATGTGCACATTTGAAGCATTGTAAATTTGTTTCTGCAGCAAAATCATCATGATCACACACACAATGAATCTGAGATTTTGGTATTTGTATAAATGACTCACTTCTGATTAAGTATATGAGTTCTTGCAGTTTCTGTCTGTCATCAAACTGTTTCCAAATTGTCACAGGGGTTCAACATTCTGCTACAAACCAATTTCCAATAGATGCTTATGCATGTGTATAACCAACCTCATTTGCATTACATACACTGTGCCACAGCAGCGCCTTTGTTTCCCACTGGTAGCCCGTAAACATACTTCATCAACTTTATAACCACATGATCAAGATGTTATTAATGTTTGTATTCTTGCAGCACAAAGACAGACTCTTTGAAAACCACAATTTCTGGACATGTGCATTGTAAGCCATCCTAAAGTCATCATGGACCATTACATATATTCTGCAGAAATGAATGTTATACTGTTTCTCATTACAGTATCGTCTGTTTTCTGATTTAAACTTATTCTCCCCTTATGCTACTGGTCTTCTGTCTGGCAGATTTTCAAATGAACTGGTTGGCAACATCAGTCAGTCATTAGCAGAGTTTCTGTGAGAGTATAGCTGGAGCACTGCTGATGGAAGAGAAGAAAGACATATAACTGAAGAGTCTTTCTTTAAAAAGATTATCTTGTATGTAAACATTGTTTAAAATGAAGCAATATATGCAATTGAACCATAAGCATCCAGTTTGAGGTTCCACATTTTGGCAAGTGCAACTCTGCTTTGAAGGCAGCTCAGTGGCACAGTAGATAAAGTGTGGGACCTGATTTTAAGAAGACATCTAGAGTTCAAAACTGTCCTCAGACACTAGCTGTATGACCCTGGGCAGGTCACTTAACCCTGGTTTATCTCAGTTTCTCATCTCTAAAATGATCTGCAGAAGGAAATGGCAAGCCACTCTAGTATTTTGGCCAAGAAAACCCCAAATGGGGTCATGAAGAGTCAAACATAACTGAAAAACAACAACAACTTTGCTTTTGAGCATGCATGGTTTGCCTAACACTTGCTATATCCCCTACGGCATGGGTGGGGTAGCCTCCTTTGGTTAGCTGTCTGTGTCTTTAAAACTGGTTTTAGAGAGAAGAGTTATCTGGAAGCATTAAGAGGTTAAGTGACTTGTTCAGTGCCAGACCAACATGCATAAGAAGTGGGTTTTGCCAATGCAGCTAACATGAGAAGAGAAGCAGGTAAATGGGGGGATGGTGGTGGTATTTGCAGCAAGTTTTTTTTTGATAAAAATTCTAAGATATATAAGGAATTGAATAAAATTTACAAGAAGAGCCATTCCCCAACTGATAGTTCCTGAAGCAGTCCACACTCTACTTTTGAACAGCTCTGATTGCTAGGAAGTTTTCTTCTTATGCTGAGCCAAAATCTTCCTCTCTTCAGCTTCCATCCTTTGCAACTAACTTTATCCCTCAGGGACCAAACAGAGGCTGTCTAACCCTTCTTGCCAGTGACAGCCCTCTCAAATACTAGAAGACAGCTATCATGTCTCTTCTGCATGTCTTTACCAGGCTAGACAACTCCCTCTTTAAGCCAATTGATCCTGAAATATCACAAGATCCTAATTGAAAGCCCTTTTTCTCATTTTCCCTTGTCTCCCTGATGCTTTTGACACTGTTGACCTGTCTGTTTTAAGCCTCCATTTTTTCTCAAATACCCCCTCTCTCGCTCCTGGCAAATGATTTCATTTCCTATTTCAATGAAAAAGATTGAAGCTATCCAGCACGAACTATTGATTCACCTTCTTGTTCACCTCAGCAAATCCTTATGTCTATACACTAACTTTCATTCTTTTCTCTGGTGTCTGAGGAAGAATTATATTGGAACTTGTGCTGTCTTTAAAAAAGGAAAAAAATATGTTCCATTATTAATTCAACAATCATGAGCAAACACAAACTTTTCAGTTTATAAAGAATAAGAAAGTGGATTGTATAAGAAACTATGAACTGTTAGGCAGACTTTTTATTTTACTATTTTTTTTGACACAGACTAAGTCTTTATTGTAATTTCTTTATTACAGTTTCTTTTGTTGGGTTTGACAAAAACTCAGTCACATGGTACCATTTCTAATTTGCCCTTACTAAGAGACTTCTCCAAACCAACCCTAATTTTTTAGAAAAATATTTATTTATTTTTAGCTTTCAACATTCACTTTTATAAGATTTTGAGTTCTAAATTTTCTCCCCCTCCTTCTCCTTCCCACTCCCCAAGACAGCATGCAATCTGATATAGGCCATATATGTACAATCATATTAAACATATTTCCACATTAGTCAAGTTCTAAAGAACAATTAGAACCAATGGGAGGAATCATGAGAAAGAAGAAACAAACAAAAAAAGAGAGCAAATATTATGCTTCACTCTGCATTCAGACTCCATAGTTCTTTCTCTGGATGTGGACAGCATTTTCCATCATGAGTCTTTTGGAATTGTCTTAGGTCATTATATGGCTGAGAAGAGTGAATTCTCTCATAGTTGGTCATCGTACAATGTTGCTGTTACTATGTGCAATATTTTCCTGGTTCTGCTCACTTCACTCAGCATCAGTTCATGCAAGTTTTCCAGGGTTTTCTGAAATCTGCCTGCTCATCATTTTTTATGGAACAATAGTATTCCATTACATTCATGCAACACAGCTTGTTCAGTCATTCCCCAATTGATGGGCATCCCCTCAGTTTTCAATTCTTTGCCACCACAAAAAGAGCTGCTATAAATATTTTTGTAAATGTGGGTCCTTTTCCCATTTTTATGATCTCTTTGAGATACAGACCTAGAAGTGGTATTGCTGGATCAAAGGGTATGCACAGTTTTATAACCCTTTGGGCATAGTTCCAAACTGCTCTCCAGTATGGTTGGATCAATCCACCAACAATGCATTAGTTTTCCAATTTTCCCACATCTTCTCCAACACTTATTATTTTCCTGTTCTGTCAAGTGAGCCAATCTGATAGGTGTGATGTGATACATCAGAGTTGTTTTAATTTGCATTTCTCTAATCAATAGTGATTTAGAGCATTTTTCATATGACTATAGAAAGCTTTAATTTCTTCCTCCAAAAATTGCTCATCCATATCCTTTGACCATTTATCAACTGGGGAATGAGTTGGATTCTTATAAATTTGACTCAGTTCTCTATATATTTTGCAAATGAGACCTTTGTCAGAGACACTGGCTGTAAAAATTATTTCCCAGCTTTCTGCTTCCCTTCTAGTCTTGGTTGCATTGGCTTTGTGTAAAAACTTTTCAATTTAATGTAATCAAAATTATCCATTTTGCATTTCATAATGTTCTCTATCTCTTGTGTGGTCATAAATTCTTCCATTCTCCATAGATCTGACACGTAAACTATTTGTTTAGGCATAGACTTTTTAAAAACACATATTAAATTTAACCAGGTAGTAACAAAATCAATTTATTTGTATCTCTTTTGCATTTTTGTTTGGCACTCATTCCTTCTAACCTTTGAACATGGTCCTTTCTCCCTCCCCCATGGAAAATGTTCAATTCCTTTATTTCTCAATTTCTCAGTTTCCACTGGTTCCAGGGTATCCATCCACAAACACACAGAAATTCCCTGTCTTGAAAAACAAATAAACAAAAAACTCCACCCTCCAGGGTCCCTTCTAGCTACCAATGTATCTCCTTCTGTCCAAAGACCTTTAATGAGTAGTCAAAACCCATTGCCTCTGTTTCCTCTGACTTTCTCCATAATTTCCTAGAAACTTATTATTGCCTCTATACTTACAAAAACACCCTTTCTTGAAAGTCACCAAGTACTTCCTCATTGCTAGATCCCAATGTCTCTTCTCAGTCTTTAATCTTTTTGACCCTACAATATCACACCTTCCTTTTTTGAAACTAATTAGAGGCTGGATTTAAACACGGACCTTTATTTCTCACACTCTACTTACTACGATACAAAATGCAGACCATGAGAGTTGACCAGCTTTCTGCTTAGGAAGACAAATTCTGGCTCAGCTTGTGGACTGGTTGTTGATTATACTGAGTAGAGATGCAGTTCACGGGATCATAGATTTAGGTTTGGAAGATGTTTGAGAGATCATTGGTCCCAACCCATTCATTTTACAAATGAGGAAACTGTGGCCTAGAGAGGGGAAGTGACTGACCCAAAGTAATGTAGCTAGTAACAGAGAGAAGATTTGAACCCAGGTCCTCTGACCCCCAAATATAGCATCATTTCCATTCTACTATAATGGAGTATGACGGTGTCTACTTAGAGGCCTGGAGGCCAGGGTATTGGCAGGGCTAAGGGGTAGGGGTGGTGATGACTAGAAACCATTACTGAATTTACTGAAGGAGGTAGGAGAGTGACCTAGATATCCATTGATGACATCAAGAAAGATCTGGATAGGATAGAGGGAATGTGAAAGGAGGAGAGGCGGCTGCTGAATGATGGTGGCAGAGAGAGGGTCTGAAAGTGAAAGTAGGGAGCTAAGAGTATGCCAATGTCTCCTCCTGGTCATGTGTGCTGGGGAGTGTGGGGAAAGACAGAGCAGCAGCCATAGGAGAGAATTCTTAGTTGTTCTCAGGATCAAGTAAGGCTTTAGTGAGCACCAGAAGATAAAAGAAATGAAAAAGGGAGAGATCCAGGGTGAAGGAGAATGCGTAGCTAGGTGGAACTGTGCATAGAGCACTGAGGAGGATCTGAGTTCAAATTCGGCCTCAGACACTTACTAACTGTGTGACCCTGAGCAAGTCACTTAACCCTGATTGCCTCAACAACAACAGAATTGAAGAGGACTCTAGAAGACATAGTAGACAGGGCAGGCAGAAGAGGACAGGATCCGGGAAGAGCAATAGCTGAGAGAAATTTAGGTAAGAGCATGGGGAAAGACATAAGGAGAAAGGGATTTTAAAGGCAGAAAGAATACAGGCAGGTGGGCCCTAAACGAGACAGACTAACTACAGGTTCAGTCACCGGGGAACAGGGTGACCCATCTTATTTCCCTTCTCCACTGACTTCTTCTGACAACAACCTCCATCTCTCTCCAAGGGCCTGCTTTCCCACCTACCCCATTCCCAATTAGTTAGGAGTATGTCTGGCAGAATACTAGAAGACCAGAGGCCCAAGAACAATGGTCTCTGGAGCATAGTAAGAAGTGGAAAACCCTACTTACTCCTCAATGTTAGCCTCTGGGTTAAGCCCCACCTGCCCCATCCTAGGTACTCTTCTGCCAGAACTCTCCCTGTGTCTGCCCTCGACCTTCAGTCAAGGCCTGAAATCTCTCCCATGCTTCTGACTGGGTTAATCCTACCACAAAGGGCTAGTGAACCAAGAATAGAAATTTAATCTAAAGCACCAATTCTTTCTCTGCCTCCACAAGGGAGTGGGTAGATGGGAGTTGGGGGGCAGCAGAGATGTAGGAAGCCCAGAAGTTATCTCACCCTTGTCCTAGGTCTTCTTTGACCCGTGAGCTTTTCCTCATTTATTCCAGAGCTCCTCTAATAATTCATCATTGCCCCCAGTGGGATTTAGACTTCCTCCAGAGAAAGGTACAATAGAAATTTGAGGTGCTATGGTTACTCTTCTTGTAGCCACCCCCAAACTCTCTGTTCTGTTCCTCCTCTGCACATTGCTTTCCCACTCATCGAATGGCAGAATATTTGCATCCAAACTGAAGCCTTCTCTCCTCCGCCCGCCTCCCAGGACTCTGCCTGGCTTGCCTTCTGGGGCTGCTGTGAGAGTGTCTCTCTCCAGGTCTCACACATGTAAGTGTGTCCCTGATAGAGATGCATGTGTGGGCCCCTGCTGCATGTCCAGCTCTGACCAGGGGGTGCAACCTTCTTGGAAGGTATTCCCCAGTGGGCACTTGGGGATGGCTTGGTCCATCAGAAGACAAATGCTGGCTTGTTGGTTGATTGCTGATTATACTGAGTAGAGATGCAATTCATGGGATCATAGATTCAGGTTTGGAAGATGTTTGAGAGGTCATTAGTTCCAACCCACTCATTTTACAAATGAGGAAACTATGGCCTAGAGAGGGGAAGAGACTGACCTAAAGTAACTTAGCTAGTGACAGAGAGAAGATTTGAACCCAGGTCCTCTGACCCCCAAATATAACATCGTTTCCATTCTACTATAATGGAGTATGATGGGTTGTATAGCAGGACCTCAAACATTCTGTACGTATTTGTATCCAGCTCTCAGCTCCTCTTCCAACCCCTCCACCACCACCACCGTGTATAGACACAGAGAAAATGCATGGCAGGGCACCAGAGAGGAAAATCTTTTTGTTGTTGTTCAGCAGGCTAGGAGTGGGGCTTTGTTGTGCAACGGGAGAAATCCCCGCTTCCCTCTTAATAGCACCAGCTCCTCCCTGAGCTAATATCTAACATTAATTACTGTTACCACGAGCCATCAGGGACACCAATTGTAGCTTTATTAACTAATTAACTTGTTCATCTTCAGCAGCTCCCTCACCTCTTCCCCTCCCCAACAGCCCACCCTTCTAATTCCTATACTTACTGCTGAGAACAAATGGAAAAGCAATTTTTAGGCAGTCATTTAGATAAAATGGTGAGGGTGGAATGGGCCCAGAAGGAGCAGAATGGGGGAACTGAGCCTTAGAATCTTAGAGTTGGAAGGCTTCTGAGTGCTCCCATCAAATGTGACCTTCCACCTATTCCATTCCATGTCATACCATTCCATTAAGCCCCTAGGGAGCTGGCACCTGGGTCAGGAATATCTAGAGTCAAGTCATACCTCTGGCTTATACTGCCTGGAACCCTCAGCCAGTCCCTTCACACATCAGTGCTGTCCTAGACAATTCCCTGAGACTATAAACATGCCCGAGAAAGTGCCAGCCTGCATAGGTAAAGGGAGTTTGGATTCTTTATGGGTGAAATGATAAGCCAAGTCCCTATTCTATCCCTTTGTACAAGGCACTGTTTCAAGGTGCTGGAACACAATGACAAAAAGGAATCCCTATCTTTCAAAAAACTTACCTTCTACTGGAGGGAAAAAAATATGTTTGCAGGTAAGTTTGGGCAAAAATTACATATGTTTTTTGGACTAGACCTGTGATTTCAGCAGGAGGCAGTATTGTACAATGGAAAGAACCCTGCCTCTAGAATCAGAGGATCTGGGTTCCAATACAAAATCCATAGAAAATAAACCCAAAGGAACTTTGCGGGAGAGAAAAGCTCTAACAACTAGGGGACTCCTAGTATGACAGAGCACTCGAGTTCAACCATAAAGGGAGCTTCCTACAGATTCAAAGAGACGGGGGGAGGAGGGAACATCACAGGCATGAGTCACAGCCTGAGCAAAGGCATGAAGATGGGAATGAATAAATAAAAAAGCATTTGTTAAGCATTTACTGGGTGCTAGACACTATTCTGGCACATCGTTATGGGAGATGGGAGATGGAAGGTTGTGTATGAGGAAAAGCGAATAGGTCAGTATGACAGGAGCAGGAATTCATAAACAGCCTGGAAAGATGATCTGGAGCCAGGCATCAAAGGGCTTTAACTGCCAAACAGAAAAGTCTATATTTGATCTTAAAGGTAATGGGGAGTTATTGATGTTTCTTTAAAATAGGAATAGGAAGGACAGAAATGGGCTTTGGAAATATCAATATGACAGTTATTTGGAGGATGGATGCCAAAGGGGAGGAAATAGGGGCAGGGAAACCAATCAGAAACCTATTGCAATAGTCTAGGTGCGAGGCAATTAGGACTTCAACCACAGAAGGGCCTATATTAGCACCTAGTATGGCAGTATCCTGACACACAATCCATACAATTCCTCTAGAGGGTCCTGGAGGTTGTGGGGGTTTGTCTTGGCATCTCCGATGCCTAAGCAGCACGGTGCCTGGCACACTGATAAACTGAATACCACTGGAGTTGGTCCTCAAGTTCAGAATGCAGTAAAGAAGTATTGTTAATTTACACAAATTGTCTAAAAGGGGTGAATGCAGACGTGAATGAGCAGACTTGAGAAATACACAAAGAGCCTCTTAAGGTGAGTCTGAGAATTGCACTACCCCCTACCCTTTTAGAGGAAGCAGGAGAGAAAAAACACTCTTTTTGCTGTCCCCAATAATTCAAACCTGCTTTGTCGCTCTAAGTCTGAAAGTCAGCATTGCTGAAAAGACCAAAAGCCAGTGTGCGTGCCTGTGTGAGTCAGGAGATGGTTGCCAGGCACCCAACAATGGCTGCAATTGCAAAGAGCAATGACTTTGGTCAAGTCACTTGACCTGCCTTGAACTGGATCAAACCATTAGTGAGAGCTTCTTGCCTAGATCATTTCAAAAGCTTCTGATTAATACCTCTAGGTGCTTTCCTTTCCAATCTATCCTTCATATTTTGAGCAGATTAATCTTCCTAAAACATCATTTTCAACATGTCACCCCTTGTTCAAAAACCTACAACGGCTCTCCATCACCCCCAGGTTCAAGTCCAAACTCTGGGAGAATATAGTGGATTTGGAGGCAGAGGGCCTAGTTCAAATTCTTGACTCTGCCACCTACTGCCTGAGTGGACTTGGGCAAGTCATTCACTTCCCTTTGAGCTTCATGCTCTTCAACTGTAAAATGTAAAGGTTAGATTAGATAGAGGGTGGGGAACCTGCAGCTTTCAGGCCACATGTGGCCCTCTAGGTCCCAAGTGGGGCCCTTTGACTAAATTCAAACTTTAATAAAAGGACTTGTTCTGTGAAGTTTGGATTCAGTCAAAGGGCCACACTTGAGGACCTAATAAAAGGATTTTGTTCTGTGAAGTTTGGATTCGGGCAAAGGACAGCCCTTGAAGACCTAGCGGGTCACATGTGGCTTCTAGGCTGCAGATTCCTCACCCCTGGACTAGATGGGTTCTGAGGACCCTTCAATTTTAAGTTTATGACATGAGGTTCTAAATGGATATTCATGGAATCATGGATTTAGAGCTGGAAGGGACCTTAGAAGCTACTTCAAATCCCTCTTTTTACAGAGGGGAAGATTTAGGCTCAGAGATTTGCCCGAGATTACAGCTAATAAGTGTGAGAGTAAGGGTTTGAACCCAGTCCTCTGAGTCCATACCCTGCATTCTTTCTGTACTACTTTTTCCCCCTTTCAATAAAGTCAGATTTTGATCTAACTAGTAGTGCGTCATGCCCACAGAGGGCTGGAGATCATGATGCTACCCTTGGACCAGGTCTGGCGCAGAGGGTCCTTGGATCTTTGTCCCTGGCTGCATGTACAGGCTGGTGATATGAAATGATAAGGTAAAGGAGTAGGTGGGGACAGCAGTGAGGACCATGGGTAGAAGAGGAAGTTCACATGGCAGCAAGTAGGAGGAAGGTGGGAGGAAAATTGGGCAAGTGTTTGAATTGAAACCCTCCCTGGGTGAAAATGGAAAAGAGAGAAAAGGTAGGTAGATTCTTTTCAAAAAAAATTCTAACAGACATAAAAGGCCACTTGTCTCTAAAAAGGGTTATAAAGTCTGGCAAGGTTCTTATGGAAAACTGAGTCCAATTGTGTAAAAGTGTTCAGACTGGGTAAAAGTATACAAGGACCCCATCCTCCTCACTCTCTGAACCAGGTCTCTCTACTGCACCATACCTCAGCATCACTGTGTTTACTCCCTGGGCCTCAGTTTCCTCATATGTAAAATAAGTGATTTTGGATGAGGCAGCTTCTAAGATCCCTCCCAGCTTTAACATTTTGGATTTTCCTATGATTCTCTGTCTCCAGGATGTGAAAGTGACCAAGCTTGTTATGGCAGGGGGGCCCTCCTACTCCTAAAAGATCGCAGGGGTCAACGTATAACTGTAACAAACCAAGGTTAAAAAGTATGAGAAAGCTGGGATTGGGGGAGAGGATGACCTGTCCTCTGAAGAATGGGCCTAGTTAGCCCCTTTCCCTTCTATGGACAAGCAAGGTTTTTTGTCTTTTTCCCTCCATTTCTCCCCTTTCCAGTTGAAAGTGATTTCACTCAATCACCCTCCCCACCCCCACCCCAACCACCTTACAAGAGTTGGCTGGTGTTGCCCTAGAGTGTCAGCCCCAGGAACCCTATCTGTTTTCTACCTCCTGCCTCCGCTCTTGGGGCAGGCTGAGAGAATCAACCCCTGTCCTGTCTCTAGTGTGTCCTGAATAATAATGATGATGATGATAATTATAACAACAGCTGCTGCTGCTACTACTACTACCACCATCATCACTAATAGGGCACTTTAGCAAAGAGCATTCCACAACTCATTTCAAATCTCACAGCAGCCCTGGATGGTAGGTCCTGGGATAGTGCAACTATCTCCGTTTTACAGATGAGGGAACTGAGGCTCGGAGATGTTAAAGGACCTGCCCTTGGTTGCACAGCAAACATCAGAGTCAGGATTTGAACCTTGGTCTTCCTGGCATGCATCCTTCGGTCGCGTGCAGCCTGGAGGCCTCTGATTTTGTTGTGCATACACCTGTCCCTTTCGCTCGGCCCTAGGCCCGCCCCCGGGACCTGCCCCGGGACTTCTCCACTAGCCTCTGTGGGTTTGGAGAGGCTCAGAGCCCTATGGCTTACCCAGGCATGAGGCTGGCCGGCACGTAGGCGCTATTGTTGCCTTTAAGCAAGGTGCCAACCGAGCGGGAGGCCATGGTCTCGAGGCAAAGGCGAAGGTCGTTCGCAGGGACAGCCGGGAGGCAGAGGACTACTAGGGAGAAGAGAGGCCACGAAGCCACCTGAAGGCTGCTGCTCCAGGTTCCTGCGCGAGGCGGAGACTCGGAGGAAGCGCGTCCCTCGCTCCCTCCCTCTCCTGCCCCAGAGATCTAAGCGACCGAGTAAACAGCGCACCCGTCACCGGGCAACGGCGCTCGGGGCCCTGGCAACCCAAGCCGGCAACAGCGTCCAGCCCTAAACGCGACCCGCAAAATGTGTGCCTCCTGGGGGAGGAGGGCGTCTTGTTCCGCTGTTCCTGCTGTCTTCCCAGCCCATCCCAGCCGTAATGTGCTTACCACTCGACGAACCAGGATCTTCTTTCCTGGAAAGAGTAGTGCATTTGGAATCAGAGGACCTGGCTTCGATAGCTGGGTTTCTGAATCGATGGAACGCTCATCAGATTTGCAAATGACCCAAATCTTGTCAGAAGAGCTAACATACTGTATGACCAAATCAGGATCTAAAAGGATATCGACCCACTAGCTAACTTTGTTGAATATAATAAGGGAAATATGTAATAAAGAGAAATGTAAGTGTTTTCAGCATCACAAGTATAAGATGCGGGGTGGATAAAAGTTCTGAAAATGATCTTGGAGTTTTAGCAGATTACAAGTTCAATGTGAATCATTAGCGTAACATGATAGCTGAAAAAAAAAGGTAAAAATAACTTGGGTGACATTAAGCAGTGTGTTTTCCAGGAATAGAGAGGTGATGCTCCCATCCTACCCTGTCCTAATCAACCCGAATTTAGCATGTTGTGCTCAGTTCTGGGCATCAGGCTTTAAGAAGGGTATTGATAAACTGAAGAGAGCTTACAAGATGGTCCAGTACCATGATGAGTGAGGATTGCTTGAAGGATTTTTTAGTTTTTAGAGAAAAGAAGACTCAGGAGGGACAGCTATCTACCTACAAGTACTTGAAGCTCTGTCATGTAGGAACAGAATCCCCTGTTCTGTTTGGCCCCAGAGGACAGAACCTAAAGTGATGACTAAAAGTTACAAAGAGAGAAATTTAGATTTGATGTTGGGAAAAACTCTTTAATAATTGGAGTTGCCCCAAAATGGCATAGCTGCCTTGGGTGACAGATGGTAGGGTCCCCCTCCTCAGACGTCTTCAAGAAGAGACTAGATAGCTAAGGAGAGAGCGTGTTATAGTGGGGACTCCTTTGGTGTATGAGTTTGGATTAGATGACCACTGAAGTAGATACTTTTTAACTCTCCAATTCTGTGATTCTGTGATACTTCAGTATTGTTCTGAGGAAAGTACAATTTCCAATTTCTCTTGGTTGTAATGCTTCCCCTCTCTTGATTATTTCCTATTTATCCTGTATATAGCTCGTTTGTACATACTTGTTTACCTTCTTTCTCCTCCACTAGACTGTGGGCTCCCAAACGGCAGTCTGTGTTTTGCCTTTCTTTGTATCCCCAGCACTTAACACAGTGCCTGGAACATAGTAGATGCTTAATAAATGTTTATTGCCTGACTGACTGACTTCACAACTTCCCACCCCCTTAATGGTTTCTGGTTTGGTCCTATCTGACCAAATAGAGCAAGTCTTAACCCTCTTCCATAAGATAACCCTTCAGATACTTGAACAGAGCAATCTGGAATGGCCAAATGAAGCAATGCCCTTACCTGTTAGTGAGTGGTTATGGCTCTAGCAAAAGTGGAAGGAGAAAGGGGAGAAGGGACAAGGTAGGGTGAGCTAGAGAACTGAGAGAGGAAAAGTTAAATGCATGATCCATGATGTAGTACAGTGGAACCCTTGTCATTGGAGTCAGTGACTGGAGTCACTGAGTAGGGATTATATGTGTGCTGCTTGGCCCTCGAGCCCAAGAAGCAATTGATGTGAGCTATGGAGTAACAGATTTCGGTTCAATATAAGGAAAATCTTCCTAACAATTATCTATCCAGAAGTTAAAAGGGAAGGTAGAGGGTTTCTCTTCAATGGATGCCTTCAAGCAAAAGCTGGATGATCACATATCCGTTATGTTATAGTGGGAATTCTTATTCACGCTGTATGATTCATAAAGCTCCTTCTACTTCTCAGATTCTATGAGTTACTTTATCTCATCATTCAATGCGGAGTATCCAAATCCACAAATGGGTAAAGTTAGCAGAGCTGTGTCTTGGGTTAGGTTTCAGAAGTGTGAACAAATTAAAAGGCGTACTTAGAAGATTAGCCCCCAGGGATCCATTAGAGATCAGTTGGAATATCTGGACCTTAGACAATGAAGATGGCAAACTGAGAACCATTTGGTAGTGATCAATCTTCCCACAGGCCCATGTGCATCTGCTAGGATGACAGAATTTATTTATATTTGTATACAGTCCAATTCAAACCTAGCTAGGCATTTCCCACTACCAAATCCCAAGCACATGGTTATCTAACCTCTTCTTGAAGACCTAAAGTCAGGAGGAACTCACCACTTCCCAAGGCAACTCATTCCGCTTTTGGATAGTTCTAAATTTTAAGGGGTATTTCCTTATGTAAGGGTGGTAGTTTCTATCTCCATACCCCAGTTAGTATAATCACAATATCTCAATTGAATCAATAAATCAATAAAGCATTTTTTATGTACAAAACATTGTGAGTTGTACACAGTAACAGCAATATGGCAAGATGATCAACTGTCAATGACTTAGCTCTTCTCAGCAATACAATGACCCAAGACAATTCCAAAGGAGTCATGAGGAAAAATGCTATTCACATCCAGAGAAAGAACTGATGGAGTCTGAATGAAGATTGAAGTATATTATTTTCACTTTTTGTGTTTTTTTTCCTTTTGGTCTGTTTCTTTTTTCACAACATGACTAATATGGAAATATGTTTTACATGATTGCACATATATAACCTATATCAAATTGCTTCCTATCTTAGGAAGGGGGCAGGTGAGGTAGGGAAGGAGAAAATTTGAAACTCAAAAATTTTAAAAAATGAATGCTAATGGGGGAGGAAGATGGTGCAGTGAGTAGAGTACCAGCCCTGTAGTCAGGAGGACCTAAGTTCAAATCCAGCCTCAGACACTTGACACCTTATTAGCTGTGTGACCTTGGGCAAGCCACTTAAACCCAATTGCCTTGCCATCCTCCCTCCAAAAAATGAATATTAAAATCTGTCTTTATATGTAATTGGAAAAATAAAGTATTATTTAAAAAATTTCTAAATCATAAGCAGTATACTCAAGAGGTGTGCAATAGATCTTTGGAATGATTTCCATTCAAACTGGTACAAATCATTCAATTTCATTTCAATCATAATTTATTATGTACTATGTGGTGACTAATAAACGTAAACATTTTGGTGCAAAAAAACCCCAACCCAAACCAACAAAGCACTGTAAGAAGTGCTAGGGATATGTACAGAAAAGCAAAACAGTCCTCATCTCAAGAAGCTTATGTTCTACTGGTGGAGACAATGCATAAGAAAAGTTTCAGCTTCAGGTCACATGGAAAAGAGCCATAGTCCTTGGGGTTCAATGCCAAAGCAGATATTAATGTTTATTTAGTGTCATTTCCCCTAATAAAATTCCACTTATCTACCACTCTATTTCCTAGCCAGTACCAGACTGTTTTCATGATTAGCACTTTGTCATATAGTTTGAAATCTGGTACTAGTAGGCTACCTTCCTTCACTGTTTTTCCCATAGATTCCCTTGATGTTCTTAACCTTTTGTTCTTCCAGATCAATTTTGTAAATATTTTTTCTAACTCTATAAAATAATTTTTTGATAGTTTGGTGAGTATGACCACTGAATTAACTTAGGTAGAATTGTAATTTTTATTATATTGGCTTGGCCTATCCATGAACAATTAATATTTCTCCAATTGTTTAGATCTGCCTTTATTTTTCTGAAAAGTGGTTTGTGTTTGTGTTTGTATGGTCCCTGGGTTTTTCTTGGTAGGAAGACTCCCAAGTACTTTATTTTGTCAGCAGTTATTTTCAATGGAATTTCTCTCTCTGTCTCTCCCTACTGGACTTTGTTGGTAATATATGGAAATGCTGATGATTTATGTGTGTTCGTTTTATATCCTGCAACATTATTAAAGTTGTCAATTGTTTCAGCTTGTTTTTAGTTGATTCTCTAGGTTCTCTAAGTCTACCAGCATATCATCTGCAAAGAGTGATAGTTTTGTTTCTTCATTGCCTATTTTTCTTCCTTCAGTTTCTTTTTCTTGTCTTATTACTATAGGTAGCATTTCTAGTACAATATTGAATAATAGTGGTGATAATGGACATCCTTGTTTCACCCCTAATCTTATTGGAAAGGCTTCAAGTTTATCCTAATTGCAGATAATGTTTGCTCTAGATTTTAGATAGGTACTGCTTATTATTTTAAGAAAGTCACCATTTATTCATAAGTTTTCTAGTGTTTTTAATAGGAATGGACACTGTATTTCATCAAAAGCATTTCCTGCATCTATTGATATAATCATATGATTATTGTTGTTTTTGTTATTGGTATGGTCAATTGTGCTTATAGTTTTCCTAATATTGAATCAGCCCTGCATTCCTGGTATAAATCCTACCTGGTCACAGTGAATGATCTTTGTGATATATTTCTGTAATGTCTGTGGTATTGTTGTAATGTCTGTGATGGTATTTTATTTAAAATTTTGTATTAGTATTCATTGCTTTATAGTTTTCTTTCTCTGTTTTTGCTCTCCTTGATTTTGATATCATAACCATATTTGTGTCATAAAAGGAATTTGGTAGGAATCCTTCTTTGTCACTTTTTCAAATAGTTTATATAGTATTGGGATTAATTGTTCCTTAAATGTTTGGTAGAATTCACTTGTAAATCCATCTGATTGTGGGGATTTTTTTCTTAGGGAAATCATTTATGGCTTGTTCAATTTCTTTTTCTTTTTTTGGGGGGGGCAGTGCAATTGGTGTTAAGTGACTTGCCCAAGGTCACTCAGCTAGTAAATGTGTCAAGTATCTGAGGCCGGATTTGAACTCAGGTCCTCCTGACTCCAGGGCTGGTGCTCTACTCACTGCGCCATGTAGCTGCCCCACCATTTCTTTTTCTAAGATGGGGTTATTTAAATATTCTATTCTCTCTTCTGTTAATCTGGGCAATTTATATTTTTGTAAATATCCATTCATTTCACTTCCATTGTCAGTCTTACTGGCTTATGTTTCTTTTATGTCATCTTTAGTATTTAACTCCAACCTCTCCCATTCTGAGCTTTAGCACTTCTGACAGACTTCTGCCCCTCTATTGTATTCATCTTTGGTTAACTGCCCTCATAGGCACATCTCTATACATATCTTTTAAAAATAAAAGTTGGTTGATGAGTACCCTGTGCATTGACCCAGTCTCTTTAGACAGTTTTTCCTTTTCTTCCTCTACAGAATTTTTGTATTTCTATTGTCAGAATTACATTGTTGAAGGCATCCCACTAAAATACTACCCTACAGTATTTTAGGCCATGAGATCCTACCTATCCTTCCTTTGAACTCTGAAATCTACTCTACCAAAATTGCATAAAACCCCCATCTCCTCTCTAAACATCCTCTGTGCCTGTCAGACTGTGCCCAGCTTTTCATCTTTATTAGTCATGAGCCCTAAGGTGGAGGGTTCCCTTTCTCCCATGGTTTTTTACTTTAGGAATGAATTTCTGTTTTTTGGCTATAATCAGGTCCATAATAGCAGTCCTTTTAATTATATTAATCACCTTTTAGTTAGTGATATTTCTTAGGGCGATATAGTAAGAATAGTTGGTATAAAATATCTCCCTAAAACTCTGTAGCATACTCTCCCACAAATATATGTGTATACATATGCATATGTGTGTGTCTGTGTATACAGATATATATATGTGTGTGTGTGTGTGTGTGTGTGTGTGTGTGTGTATATATATGTATGTGTATATATATATATGTGTATATATATATATATGTGTGTGTATATATATATATGTGTATATATACACACACACACACACACACACACACACACACACACACACATAGGCCAGGAGAAAGTGGCCTCAACTGTTCAGTACATGTGGCACCTGGAAATCACTTTTCTGGATACCTCAATATGTTCCCCTTAGGTCTACTATAACTTTCTGCTGGGGTCCTTATAGAATCCTGAAACAGCCTTTCCTCAGTATGAGTAATTTTTCCTCAGTTCCTGATGCAGTCATTACTATCAGCTGAGAAAAGAGACTAATCAGCATAACACAGATTAAAAGGGAACCCAGGGTGTCTGGGGACAAAGTCACAGTAAATTTAGCACAGGGCTGTGGGAACAGATCACTGCCAAAGTGAATTGTCTGGTAATAAGATATGCAGGCTTTTTTTTTAAACAAGGCATTTAAACAAGGTCAATCAATTAATAAGTATTTATTATGCACCTACTGTGTGCCAGACATTGTGTTAAGTGCTTGGGATACAAGTCTAAAGAGCGAAACAATCACTACTGAAAAGAGACTTCGTTCTAATGAATGACAACTGCATATATATACAACTGCATATATATACATATACATAGCATAAATATAAAGTACAAATATTTACAAAATAGTTAAATATTATATGCTCACACCTCATCAGTACTGTCTGCCCATTTACCGAAGGGGTCCAAGCTAGCCATCTCTTTATTTCTCAACAAGCTATACTCCTTTGACTTCTCCATCATGTCCCAAACCAGGTACCTTCTCTTCTCTGCTCAATTCACCTTCCTTTTGCATTGTCTTTCCTCAATATACTCTAAGCTTCTTGAAGGCAGGGACTATCATTTTTTAAAAATTTGTGTCCCAGCACTTGGCACAGTGCCTGGCACATAGTGGATGCTTAATAAATGTTTGTTGACTGATATCCACTGAAGGTAGTGAGAGGCACTGGATGGTAGTGGGTAAGAGCCGTATACTTGGATTCAGGAAGATCCGAGTTCAAGTCCTGCCTAAGGCATTTATTAGCAGTGTGATCCTGGGTCTATCACTTAACTTCTCTCAGGCTTAGTTTACTCTTATATAAAATAGCTCCTACATCATAGGTTGTGAGGCTCAACTGAGATAATATATGTACACTGTTAAAGGGCTGTATAAATGCTAGCTATATCATGAAGGTGTTTAGGGAGTGAGCACAGTCGAAGTTGAAGAGGGATCAGAAAAAGTTTCATGCAAAAGTTGGTGCTTAAGCTTCTTGAAAAGGCCTAAAGAACCCATACCCCTTCAGACCTAGATCCTTTCTCTAACAGGATCAAATGAGACATTTCCTGTTAGACTTTGAAAAATAGAGAGCTTTGGCTAAAGAAAAATCACTATTATGATTATTCCCCCTACATAATTGACTCTAAAAGGGAAGATGCTTGTGGAGGCCACAAGAGGCTTCCCTGCAACAATTCTATTCCATTCAGCAAATGGTTATTAAGTGTCTTGAATGTACAAGGCAGCTCTTAGGGAGATAGAAAGATAGAGAAAACAGGATAAGATAAGACAAGTACACAAATCATTACAGAAAAATGAGAACAAGGAAGTTTGAGTACCACTTCAGGAAAGGCCAGAGAACAAGGGGGGTGGGGGTGAGCAGGGAAGAAGGAAGGAATCTTGGATGGCAAGTGGGCATGAATCAAATAATCAATAAGCATTTATTAACTACTGTGTGCCAATGTCTGTGCCAAGGTCTGTGCTAGGTAGTAGGAACAGAAAGATCAAAAAACTCAGTCTTCAAGGAGCTTACACTCTATCAAGAGGAACAATGTATGCAAATATAAATAGATACAAAATATGTACAATGTAAATATGAAATAACTCCCTCCCTAAGCATAAACAAAGGTGGAGGAGGTGAGAGGGAAATGATCCCTATGGCGGTGGTGGTTAACACTCCAGCCCATGGTCCAGTAACTTTCTGTTTTAACTAATTATTCTTGTTAACTAGGTACTTAGCTCTTTGTTTCCATATGTAGAAAGATTAGGGTGCGGGAAGGTGGTGCCCTCTGAATTTGGTACCCTGGGACAAAGCCTTAGTCATTCTGCTCTACCACAGTTAGCAACACCTGGTTATAGTGTATCTTTGGCTTGAGTTCTTCACATTGGACTGGAAAGAAGCTCCCAACCTTTCTGTGAGAAGCTCCTCCTCATTTTAACCCTGTCTAGCCTTGCCAACCTTATCCCCGTCTCTCCCTTTTCAATGTGCCCTTCCTCCAGACAAACTGGACCATTCCCTGGTCTCTGAATATGACCCAGTCTTTCTCACCCCTGTTCCTGGGCTCCTGCTGCTATTCTTTCCTAAATGTCAAATTCAAGATTATCCTTCCAGGTTCATCTTTTTTGTTGTTTAGTAATTTCAGCGGTGTCTGACTCTTCCTGACTCCGTTTGGGGTTTTGTTAGCAAAGATACTGGAGTAGTTTGTTATTTCCTTCTCCTTACAGATGAGGAAACTAAGGCAAACAATTTTAAGTGACTTACCCAGGGTTACACAGCTAGTAAGTATCTGGATTTGAACTCAGGTCTTCCTGACTCCATGCACTACCTTTATGCACTCACCACCTAGCTGCCCTAAGGCTCATCTTAAATATTACCTTATCCATGAAGTCTTCCCTGGACTCCCTCAGCTCTCACCTCTACATTCCTATCCTTTGTACCTGTATTTTTGCTCTTCTACTGGATTATAAAGTTCCATGAGAGCAAGACAAGATTGTCCTATTTTTTTTGGCATGCCCCACAGCATCTAGCATAGTACACTCTATGAGGGAGGAAGTAAGGAAGGAAGGAAGGAAGGGAGAAAGGAAGGGAGGGAGGGAGGAAGGAAGGAAGGGAGGAAGGAAGTTAAGGTATTTGTTAGGAACACAACTGGAAGGAGGTAATTAAGGGAAACCAATCCCTAGAAGAGAGAGAGAGAGAGAGAGAGAGAGAGAGAGAGAGAGAGAGAGAGAGAGAGAGAGAGAGAGAGATCAAACACTGAGGTATTTTGCTAGATATCTATCTGTATCTAGCTGGGATCTCAGATCTAAAAAAAGATGTTTAGGAATACAGATCCTACAAAACAACTTTCCAGAAAAGAGAAGCATTATACCGGGAAACCCAAGTTGGTAGTAGAGATATTGGTGGGAAAATAGGAATATTTTCTCACCACAGTGCTACTTGTTAAGTATTGAATATATACATGTTGATGGATTGATTGTTCCCCCCACATAATGTACGGGTATTTCCAGGGGAAGAATGTGTGTCCCTACATTCATGAGCCACTTGAGTCTGTGCAGAGCAGAACTAGCTGGTTAGTGGCTGGATATGCAGGTCCCCATAGTTGACTGACAGTCAACTCAACAAATGTTTATTCATCACCTACTATGTGTAAAAAAAATTTTGAATAAGCGTTTGTTGAGATGTATTTTCCATCATTCGGCACCCTCCTCATATGCTCTGCTTTGATTCGATTAAATTTCACAAACATGTCTTTAGGAGCTACTATATGCCAGTCACTATGCTAGACAATGGGCCTACAAAGACCAAAAAAATCAAAGTCCTTCCTCTTGGGGAATTACATTCTGTGGGGAAAACAACACAAACACATCAGTAAATATCAATAGATATCAATAAATGGTAACCAGGTAAGTTCACTGAGCGTCATTGCTGTTGTTGTCGCTCGTCCTTTATTCTCGAAGAGGACCAATGACGTTATGAGGGTGATGTCTTGACTTGCCCATGAATTGGATTCAAGTAAGGCATTAATTTCTTCTCTCAAGACCCTCACCAAGAGTAAGAAGCAAAGCTTTGAGATCGTCTTGCTTGATCCCTAGTTGTTTGCTGGGGACCCTTGGAGTAGAATCTCCACATTGCCCAATATGGAGAGAGGTACTATCGAGTAGGTGAAGAATCTTCCTGAGTAAAGGCTGACACATCCTGGTACCATCTGTTAAGGCCCATTGGGCTTCATGTTGTTAGCTCTAGGAATGCATATGAGATACCATTATGTGTCCTGAGCATCACTGAGCACAGCTGTGATGAGAATTACCCTGAAAACACAATTCTGACAGCTTAGCCCCATGTAAACCCGCTGTCATCCACATGCCTGTTTTTCACAGATCAAGAGAACTGGAGTCAGTTCAATTCTCCTTTTCACATATATTAACAACTTGCTCTTCGGACACAGAAATGATTTGTGCTGTCTTCTTCCTGCCCCCTTTTAATTTCACCCCTTGCTCCTAACTGATATCTCTCCTGGCAGACCAAAAGAATAAGGCTTCCTTAAAAGCAGTGGAAGGGGCTGCTGGAAGGGCCAGCAGCTGCTAGAGCCATAAGATTCTGAGAGAAGACACCTGAAGCTGAGCAGCGCTTTATCTGGGAGAAGGCAGCTCGTGAAAAATTCATTCACAGACTCTGTGCTAGCTGCACGGGTCTCCCATGCATGCACACACGCATGTACACTTACATACGCACATATACACACACAGAGCCCACTCTTGGAATGGTGGCTCTGGATTGACAACTCTGAGCTGGAGAGGGGGAGGAGGCTTCTCTGCTGATGAGTAGCACTGAAGAACAGCAGCTCCTGTTTCCTGGGTCTCTGTGGGCAGCATCTAGGGTGAAGGAGGAGGAGGCAGAGAGAAGAAGCAGAGTGTGAGAAGCAGGCAGGCTGCATCGCATCAATAGCCCAGTGGCACTGGCCCATTACCTGCCCACCCTAGACGTGACCCTGACTGTCCAGTATGGCTCTCATAGTTCATCTGAAGACCATCACAGAACTGAAAGGCAAGGGTGACCGCATCGCCAAAGTGACTTTCCGAGGTATGGACCAATCCTACTTGCTTTCCAAGATATGGGTTTGTAGGGGGGGGGTCCTTCCCTCGCTTTGAAATATTAGCCAAGCCCAAGGATGTCTGTCTGGGCACTTGAAGGACTCAGAAGGGTAATTGGGATGGGGGTGGAGGGCAGAAGAAAAGTTATCTGCAGAGACCTGTGAAATGGGTGTTTGGATTGTATAATGACACCTGCCCCTACCTAGGCTGGTCCTTTGGATTTCTTGGGCAGCGAGGGTTCTCCCTGTTTCTATGTCTCTGTTGTTCCTCCCCTTTTTACCTTTCTTCTGCCTTTTTTGTATACCTCTCCTTACATTCGTGATTCTGCGTTTGCTCATTCCTATGTTGGGTGAGAATTCGTCTGATTGCAGGGGGCTTTGGAGAGGAAAGAAGAAGAATCCTGTTCTCTGGAGAAGGTGGCAGTTGGGAGGAGGGTAGCACAGTCTTCCAGCAGACCAGTACTGAATAGAACTGGCCACAGGGAGCAGCTCCTTGTAAGATTCCAGCCCCTGAGGTCCAGAGTCTAGTTTTATTTAGTTCTGCCTGCATCTCCCTCCTTCCTCCTCTTTACTCACAGGGTGGAGGATCTGATCCCAAATGATCAGAGACCTTCAAGTCATACCCCAGATCAGCCCCAGATTGAAGAACCACAGAGGGGCCAGGGGTGAGCCTGTGCCTAGGCTCAGAGTTCAGACATAGAGCATCTTGACCAGCCTTCAGATCTGCAGTGCATGGTGCATATTTTTATGTGTTTCATTTAGCCCTATTCATGATTCTCACCCTTGCTCCCTCTTCATCTCCCCTGGGACACTGTGGCCCTCTTTCTGACCCCCTCTTCTATCTTTGCTCCTTGACTGCCTTTTCTCTCACCTCAGCTGCCCATCCCTCTGCCTTAGGACAGGTCCATGGTGTCCTTTGTCCAAAGCCCAGATGCCAGATACACCCTCTCCAGACAGTGATCTTGGGGGCGAAGCTGATAGAGTGTTGGACTTGGAGTCAGAAAACCCTGCATTCAAATCCTGCCTCAGATATTTACTTAGCTGTGTGACTCTGGGCAAGCCACTTAATCTTTGTCTGCCTCCATTTACTCATCTGAAAAATGCGGATAATAATAGCACCTACCTCACTGGGTTGTCATGAGGATCATATGAGATAAAATATATAAAACATTTTGCAAACCTTAAAGGGCCATAGAAATGTTAGCTATTGTCATTATTGTGATTATCAGGATGTCAGTGGTAAACCACCTCCACTAGATGGGGATTGGAGCAGGGGAGAAATGGAGGAAGAAAGCACATACCCTACTCTGCTTTCAGACAGAAGACTCATATATGACAGAAGTATTTTGAGATCCAAAATGTTTCCAAAACCTGCTTTCTGCACTTGTCCTGCATCAAGGATGAACAAATGATGAGGAGGGAGGAACTGAGTTTCCTTTCTCCTCCTTTGTAACATATCAGTAGGAACCCCATGGGGATGATGAGCTACTTGTAGGAAGAGATTGCAAAAGAACTGCTTTGCCTCAGGCTTTTAAATATTAGAGGCACATACACCCCCCCCCCCAAAAGGTCTGGAACTCTTAGGGCTCACCCGCTCCTGGTGACAGCCCTGCAAATTGTATTCACTTCATTCAGAGCTCAGAGCAGATGGCTGCTGCTACTGCTACTGTGTGTGTGTGTGTGTGTGTGTGTGTGTGTGTGTGTGTGGTCCCTGCAGGCCTATAGTTTGTCTCCCCTACCTCTTCCCAGGAGTTGGGGGACAGGGGTCATCAGTTGTACCAAGGGTGCAAGCACTGACCCCCACAGTAATTCGAACTAAAGTTAGCCATGGTACCATGAAAATAAAGTCAGGCCAAGTGCTCAAGGTAACCTTCTGAGTCCTTCCCTCACTCCAGGTAAGTTCCACCCCAGGCTGGCCCCTCTGCTCCATCCCCTGGTGGGCTCCCTAGGAATGAGGTCTTCTCCTCTTACCTTTGCCCACATTTGCCCCAGGCATTAGGATTCCTAGGTATGTTTCTGAATGGCAGCTGAGTCATTAGCAAAATGATGATTAGCAGGGAGAAGAGTCAGGGCTGGCAGGAGACACTAGATGGGTATATTGTTGGCCTTCTTGGAACCGTCCATGGTAGACTTTTCCCTGCAGAACTCTCTGCATGATGCTTGCAGAAACTGACAAAAAAAACCATGCTTTTTCCATTTTCATCAAACTGAATTCTATGCTAACAGATAACGCAGTGTTTGGACACTGCACCACTCTTAGCCCAAATAATAAAAACAACTCACGTTTCTTCTTACGTTTCAGATACAAGGTTTATAAAACTCTTCATTGAAAACAGCCTTAAAAAGATGATGATGCATGTATTTTCACCCCCATTTTACAGATGATAAAATTGAAGCTGAAGGGCAGGGTAGTGGTGTATGTCAGAGGTGTCAAATACACAGCCTACAGGCCTCATGCCACCCACAACAGTCTCAAGTGAGGTCTGAACTAAAACATAATTGGAAAATAACAAAATAAATAAATATACAACAAAACAAAGATCGTATTAATATGTGGTTTTCTAAGTCAATATATGGCCCTCAGGGATCCTTTATGTACAGTTTAGTGGCCTCATTTCTATTTGGGTTGGACACAACCGGTGTGTTCAACAAGTCCAGAATCACATAATTCATACTGTCAAAGGCAGGATTCTAAGTCAGACATCTCCTGATTATGGAATTCCACTGTGTCACACAGCTTTTAATTTGGAGATTACGTTTAGATGATGTCACTGAGGCTACCTAAATCAGTTCCATTTTGCAGGCAGATTATCTAAGGCTAAGTGAGAAAAGGACAATTTGAGTTGCCCCTGGAGTCATGAGAGAAGACCGAAGGAATGTAAACCCTTTGAAAGCAAAGACTGCTTCATTTTTGTTGTTGTATCATCAGGCCTAGTACAGTGCCTAAAATAACTGTTTAATAAAGGTCTGTTGAATTGAATGGATGAGAGGGAGAAGCCCTCTCTGCCAGCTCTGGCCATTTTCCTTCCACAGGGCGTATCGGCTCTTGGCTTTCCTCACACACCTCATCTCCCTGATATCTCTTCCTTAGTCTGGGACAAAGGAGGGACTTCAGACTCCCCAAGAGCAGATGAGGGAGACAGCTAGAGCTGGTTGCTGAGTGAGCTAATTATAATAACAAGAAGAACTGCCAGCATTGATATAGCACTTTAAGGTTTGCAAAGCCCTTCAAATGTCTCATTATATCCTCACCACTACCCTGAGGGGGTAGGGGTATATTATTGTTAACTCAGTTTTACAGATGATGGAGCAGAGGAAGATAGAGGTTAAGTAACTTGCCCAGGTTCACACAGCTAGTAAACGTATAAAGCTGAATTTGAACTCAAGTTTTCCTGACTCCAGGTCTAGTGTCCTATCCACTACTGCTGCCTCTAGCTAAGCCACAGTGGATAAAAAACAAATGGAAAACAAAACAAAACAAAAGCCCAGAAGGGCTGAGGTATATCTCATCAGAGATCCTGGGTACAATGGACAGTGATTCATTCCTTTGGGTCATTCACTACATGTGCCCCACATTCCAGCAGAAGGGAGCAAATCCATTGCCAAATGCTTGTCCAGCTTTGCCCAAACCCTTGGAGTCCAGACTAGTCTCAAGTAGGTTTAGGGGTCTCCTGGCCAGTTGCTCCCTTTGTGGCAGTGGCCCTCAGCCGAGCCAAACCTGTCTGGTGTGTGGCATTGGACCAGCTACATAGGTGTCCATTGAGGTTCCTTCCAACTCTCGGATTCTATGAGGAGTCTTCTGGGCTGATGTTCCATTGTGGTTGAATCTTCTCTCTTCTGTCACCAGCTGCTCTGTGATCCACTGGCTGGCTTCAGCTGACCTATCTCTTCCTTCAGCCAGAAAAGTGGAGGATAAGGACCTCTTACAGCTTTGGGGAACCACATTGGGACACACTCAAAGCAATAAAGTTGGCACATTCTCTGCCTGCTAATAATGGATCAAGTTTTCATGGCTCATTGTTTCCTGTGCTTCCCCACCTCTGGGTCTCTGTTTCATCTGCTCCCAGTTCTTGAAATGCCCATCTCTTTGCGAGCTGAATTCCTACTCATTCTCTAAAGCCCAAGCCAAATTCTCCCTCCTTGTGGAAGCCTTCTTCACCATTGCCTGCTTCAATAATCATATTCCTCCCTCAGACATCCCATAGTATTTTGTATGCAACCCTGTAATTTGCATATCATGGAATGAATGAATGAAACTAACTTAAGGCGGCAGCTAGGTGGTACAGTGGATAGAGAGCAGAGCCTGTAGTCAGGAAGATTCATGTTTCTGAGTTCAAATCCAGCTTCAGACACTTACTAGCTGGGTGCCCCTGGGCAAGTCACTTAACTCTGTTTGCATCAGTTTCCTCATCTGTAAAATAAGCTGGAGAAGGAAATGGCAAATCATTATGCTATCATTGCCAAGAAAATCCCAAATGGGGTCATAAAATGAGGACACAACTGAACTGACTAGGAATTTTATTTCCTCAGAGGAAAAATAATCAGGGGAAAAAAGAGGAATTTACATTGGGAAGGATTGTGAGGCGAATCAAGGTGAAGGGATGGCTGTTGCCTCAGGAAGGAAGCACTCTTCCCCTAGATGTTAGTGCTCTGGAACAAAGCCCCATTAGCCCTATGAGAGTTATGTCTCCAACTGCCTTTTTGTCAATGCCCACTAAGCTTCTGTGTCCCCTTTTGACTTCTTTGGTTGTTGCCAGCATTGGACTCTGAGTACATTTGCAGTTTAGGAAAAAAATTTTCAAATGTTTGAAGCTAACACGGATCTCCCTCCCCACTTTGCTTTTCCATTCCGGCCCTGGAGTACCAGGAAGGTAAAGGAAAGCCTGGACAACCCTGATTTAAACTATGCAAAGTACATTATATGCATTATGTCATTTTAAACTTATACAACCTTCTGAGGTAGGTAGGTGTAGCAGCAACAACATTGGCATACCCAGGATAGCTGCTAATGCCAGTTCTTTTTATCTGCTTTACTAGGAAAGACAGCTGATTCAGGGGTCAACAATTTTATTTAATTACATAAAGTATGAACAGAGCAAAGAAATAAAGACCAACAGACAGGGATCTACCACCTGAATCAAAGCAATACTGTTATATACACTTTACATTCACCACTGGATCGAGAGAGCCTTTACCTCTGAGAAGTTGGGGAGCTCTGAACATATGGCCACTCAGAGTCTCCACCAGGGAATCACAAGATCCTTCTTGTAAGCTAGCCCCCAAAGCAAAAGCTCCCCTCTCAGAATACATATTCTTTCAGCTAATAGGCTCAGAGCCAGAAGGCATCACAACCCTCCCAACTCAGTGCCTAATTAGCAAAAGGTGTGTAAGCCTTCCTACAAACAAGCAAGCTTCCCTTAATGGGCTCCACATGAGGCCTATTGATGGGCAGGGAAGATCTTATTCCTCATTAATCTTACAGTAGGTTAATCCCCATTTTATAGATGAGGACCTCAGAGAGATCAAAGGGCTTGCCCATGTGAATAGAGCACTAGTCAGGAAGAGCTGGGTCCAAGTCCTGCCTCAGATGTTCACTAGCTGTGTGACCCTGAGCAAGACACTCAACTCTCTGGGCCTCAGTGTTCACATCTCTAAAATGAGATGGTGGTTGATTGTGATGACCTCTAAGCTCCTTTCTAGCTTTAAATCTATGCTCCTAGTGTCAGAGGCAAATTTGAACTCAAGTTTTCCTGATCTAGCTTTCAGTGCCCTATCCATTCTTCTATGCAGCTAGATTAGATCATTACATAACAAAACCTCTTGATACAAGTTGGAATAATTCAGCACATTTCAACATGCATTACCAAGACCTTTCTAATAATAGTAATAGCTAGCATTTATATAGTGATTCAAAGTTGACAGTGATTATACATGCTAACTCATTTACGTATACATGCTAACTTTTCCAATAACCCTTTGAGGAAGATGCAAGGTAGGGGGTTTATTATTTCTATTTTATAGATGAGGAAACTGAGGATAAAATGCATTAAGTGGAATATTTAAGAAGGAAGAGAATACTGGTTGGGCAAGATGACCCTTATAGCCCATTCCAACTCTGGGTCTATGGCTCTTTGACCTTCCTTGCAATGAGGACCCTATGTCAACTGCTGTAGCCTGAACTTTGAGAGTAGCCCCCACCAAACCGGGGAGTCAACCAAGATGCCCAATGTCTTTTTCACATAAACTATGAAGTCTCATCATCTGATTCCTGTACTTGTGCAGTTGACTTTTTAAACCTAAGTGTTCTTGCTAAACTATCACTCTAAAACAGCCAGCACCTGAACTGTAGCAACCCATACTTGAACACAAGGAGAGATGGTCTCAACTAAACATCAGGACTCCTGGCCGAGTGGAAAGAGAGCTGGACTCGATGTCAGTTGGTGTCCAGCTCCAGCTCTAACACTACCTAGCTGTGTGGCTGTGGGGAAGTTGTTTCATAGGCTCCACATCTCAATTTCTTCATTTGTAAAATAAGAATAACACTTACCTTAAAAGACGGTGGGGAAGAAAGCATGTTGGAAACCTCAAAGGACAACTAAATTGTGAGTCACTAGTACTTGTATCTGTGATTTATATCATGAGGTGGAGCCCTCTTGTGTCCTCAGTTTCTCTTCATATACTTTATATATACCATATACCTCCATATTTTTGATGTCATAGGAATTTCTCCATGGAGATTGAGAGTATTAGGAGTACCTGCAGAGCTATGAACCTCACCAGGTATTAGAATCATGGATTGTCTGCCCTGGGAGAAAACTTGGAGACCATCTACTCTAATCCCTTCATTTTACAAGTGAGGAAACTGAGGCTTGAAGGCATTGGGTCTCTTAGGATTGATCACAGGATCAAACTGAGAGCTGGAATGGACCTTCTATGTCCAAGGATTCTAGACTTGGAGTCAGTAGCGAACTAAGCTCAGACCCTGACTTTTGACATCCCAGAATGTGAGAGTTGAAAGAGATATCTAGTCTAACCCAGCAGCCCTGTAATCTCACTGGTGTAGGGAGCAGCCATTGAAAGTGCCCTACTTCTACTGATAACCACAATGATAACAGTAATAAAAATAGCTAACATTTATATAACACTTTAAGATCTGCAAAACACTTTAATAATGGTGATAACTAGCATCATACAGTGCTTTACAAATATTATCTCATTCTATCCTATAATGACCCTGAGAGGAAGCTGCTAGGATTATCTCCATTTTACAGATGAGGAAACTAAGGGTGATAAAGGTTAAGTGACTTGCCCAGGGTCACACGTCTAGCAAGTATTTGAGGCAGCATTCAAACTCAGGTCTTTATTACTTGAAGCCTAGTGCCACCTAACTGCCTCTCTCTCTGTCTCTCCTTGTCTCTGTCTCTTTGTCTCTCTCTCCCTCTCTCTGTCTCTCTCTCTTCCTTCTCTTCTTCTCTCCTCTTCCTCTTCCCTCTTTTTCTCCCCTCTCTTCTTTGTCTCTGTCTCTCTCTTTATATACCTATACATATACAAATGCATATACATATACATGTACTTGTACACGTACACGTACACATACACATACATATACATACATACATACATTCATGTGCATGTATGTGTGTTTATATAGGTATAGATATATAAGAATGTCAGGGTAATGTCAACATTACTCCGGGCGAAAGAGGCCAAATTCACTTTCTTTGCTAACGTGACAGAGGAAAAGCCTCCCACATCTGCAGGCATCTCTGCAGCCTGGCCGGGTCCAGAAGGGCTCTCTAGGTCTCTCTAAATCTCTAACCCAACCAGAGTTAGCCACTCTCTCTCCACTGGTTTCTGCTGGCAGGGGAGGGGAGGAAACGCGGTGCTCCAACCCAGTAGAGCCGAAGGGAGAAGCAGCAGTTAATGTTGGGTTGATTAAAAGAGTCTCTGATGAGGTCGCACTCCCCTGCTGAGCTGGTTTGCCCCGCTGTTGGCAGCCTGCCTGCTCATCCTCTGTGCAGCAATTGCTACCATCCACAAGTAACCGTGGTTTCCTCTTCCTATGTGCCCCCACTCAGGGACCACTCCCAGCCCCAAAGCTCACCCCCCATCCCACTACGCAGACTCTCTCTCTCTTTCCCTCTCTCTTTCTCTCTCTCTCTCTCTCTCTCTCTCTCTCTCTCTCTCTCTCTCTCTCTCTCTCTCTCTTTCACACACATACACACACACACACACACACACACACACACCCATGGATGCGTACAAATCCTTCTCTATTCCAGCAGTCAGGGAGACTCAGGGGTGTGTCTAGGCTGGAACAAACCAATGGGGACTACAGAGGGAAGGCAAAGTGCTCTGACAATCCCCTAAGATCCCACTTTGACAAAGGCCAATTATAAGGACATGAAAATGGCTCTTAAAAACACCCTTGGCTACAGATGCTCTGATAGCAAAGTAATTGCTGGAAGAGTGTTAAATAGTGCTATGTAAATAATCTCCAAACATTAAAAATCCAAGGCACGTTTCCCAACAACACAAATCTTGCTCTGGAAAGCTCTTGGCTCTGCCATGGGCTCTGTGACCTATTGTAAGTAAGGACAGCTTGGCCCAGTGGAAGAGCTCTGACTCCAAGCCAGGGTTTCTTGACTTGGGGTCTGTAGTCCCAGGATAGATTTCAGTGGATCTGTGAACTTGGATAAAGAAAAAAATACATCATTAGTTTCACTAACATTTGGTTTCCTTGGCAATCCTACATATTTTATTTTATGCTTTTAAAAACATCATTCTGAGAAGGCATCAATAGGCTTTGCCAGATAGCTAAAGGGGTTCATGACACATAAAAGAATTAACTCCTGATGTTTAGTCAGAAGTTCTGGGTCCAAATTTCACCTCTGACACTACCTGTGAAATCTTAGGCAAATTTCTTAACCTTCTTTGTCCTCAGTTTCCTCATCTGTAAAATGAAAAGATTGGACCAGATTGCCTCTGAGTCTGCTTCCTGAGCCTATGAGCCTTGGACTGAAAGTCAGGGGACCTAGGTCCAATCTAACCCAACAAGCATTTATTAAGTGCCTACTACATATGAAGACCAGATGCTAGGGAAATGAAGAAAAAACCAGAAAGAGCTCTTACTTTCAAAGAGCTTATATTCCAGTGTGTGCTTTGGAGGGGTTGGGGGTAGATACAACATATGCACTGATAAGTATATTTATGTAACAGTCTATTTGAGAGGACTGTTATGTTCATAACATATACAACAAATTTTCAAAGGAAAAGGGTGCTAAAAACTTGGGGGAAGGAGGGCTCTTTTGCAGGAGGTGTCACCTAAGCTGTGCTTTGAAGGAGATAGGATTCTAAGACATAGAAGGTGAATTGGAAATACATATGTTGGAAATAATCAACAAAGGGAAACCTTAACGGGGACTAGAAAAGATTTCTTGTAGAAAGTGGAATTTTAGCTGAAACTTGAAGGAAGCCTAGGAAACCCAGAAGCCATGATGAGGAGGAAGAGCATTCCAGCATGGCATGCAATCAGAAAATATGCCTGGAGCCCAAGAGATTGAATGTCTTGTTTGTGGAACAGCAAGATGGTCACTATCACTGGATCAGAGAGTACCTTGTAGTAGGGAGTGGGAGTTATAAGGTGTATAGATGAAGACTAGAAAGATGGAGGTATTAGTTTATGAAGGGCTTTGAATACCAAACAATGGGAATTTCATATTTGATCCTAGAGGTGATAGGGAGCTACTGGAGTTTATTGAATATGAGGCGTGACCTTGGAGGACTTGGAGGACATCTCTTTGATGGCTGGATGGAAGAAGGACTGGAGTGGGGAGAGACGTATGACAGGCAAATCAACCTGCAAGCTACTGCAATAATCCAACTGTGAGGTGATTGAGGGCCTATACCAAGATGGTAGCAGTATCAGAGAAGATAAAGGGGTGTATTCAAGAGATGTTGCAAAGGTGAAATAGACTGATCTTTGCTACAGACTGGATACAGGGGAGTGAGAGATAGTGTGGAGTTAGGGGTGAGATCTAGATTATGGCTTTGGGGACTGGGAGGATGGTGGTACCCTAGGTGGTAATGGGAATATTTGGAAGTGGGGACTACTTAGGAGGAAAGACAAACATATCAGGTTTAAGATATCTACGGGACATCCAGTTGGAGATGTCTGAAAGGCAGTTGAAGATGCAAGATTGGAGGTCAACAGAGAGGTTAGGGCAGGTTAGGTAGATATGAGAATCATCAGCATAGAAGTGATAATTAAATCCATGGGAGCTGATAAAATCACCAAGTGAGGTAGTATTGTGGAAGAAGAGAAGAGGGCCCAGGACACAGTTAGCTAGATGAGGATCTAGCAAAGGCTACCAAGAAGAAGTGTCAGATAGGCAGAAAACTAGGAGAGGGAGGTATCTTGAAAACATAGAAAGAAAAAAGTATAAAGGAGGTGGTAGAGAGGTCAAGAAGAATGAGGATTGAGGAAAAGCTCACTAGATTTGACAATTAGGAGATCATCAGTAACTTTGGAGAGATTTTCAGTTGAATAATGAAGTAGGAAGTCAGATTATAGGGAGTAAAGAAGAAATTGAGAGGAGGGAAAACAAATACCTCTTGTAGTCTTCTCAATGAATTTAACCACAAAGGGCAGAAGAAATATAGGAAAATGGTGGGTATAAAAGGATCAAGTGAGAGTTTTTTGAAAATAGGGGAGACATGGGAATGTTTGTAGGCAGTAGGGAAGGATCCAGTAGATAAAGAGAGATGTGAGAGGGAATGATAAAGGGGGCAATCTGTTAGAGAAGATGGATTTAAAAGGAAGGATGTGTTTTAAAGGAAAGAGGAGTTATGTTTTGAATATGTTGAGTTTGAGACGCCTATATGACATCTAGATGGAGATGCCCACCAGGCATGTGGTATAGATCTGTAGTTCAAAAGTGAAACTAAGCCTAGATACAGAGATCTGAGAATCACCTATATAGAGATGACAGCTGAACCCATGGGAATTGATGAGATCACTAGGTAAGAGTGTAAAAATGTAAGATGTGTACTACCCATGAAAGATATCTATGTCCATATGGTTTGTCCAGATGTGACTTTTGGGAGACATTGATAAGTATCTCTAGAATCTTGCTGACTCCCTATCCAAGGGAGTTTATTATTCTTGTCTTAAAGAGAGCAGGAGAAAGGTTCTAAGAACTGGGACACGATCTGGGAACTCTTGTCTCCAGTGTCAGAAAGGGATACCGAGCTAAAATTATATTTACCTGCCTAAATATTACTCTTCATGGGGCACAGTTTTGGTTCAAAACAAAAAGCCACTTTCCTGCTCACTATCCCTTAAAGGGGGAAGGATTAACCCAAGGTTACACCCACAAGTTTACACTTAAGAGTTGGACTCTATGGGGCAGCTAGGTGGCACAATGAGTAGAGCACTGGCCCTGGAGTCAGGAGGACCTGAGTTCAAATCCAGCCTCAGACACTTGACACATGTACTAGCTGTGTGACCTTCGGCAAGTCACTTAACCCCAATTGCCCTGCCAAAACAAACAAACAAGAGTTGGACTCTTCATCAAATGCAAGTTATGCAAAAGGCCATCACAAACAGAAAACATCAAATAAATTCACTTATCCAGCAGATAGCAAACAGGAATTGGAGAAGTTCTACAGTTTAGAATATACCAGAACACTCTTAAGATTAAATTAGCTCTTTGCTGAGAGGGAGGTGAAATCTCAGCTCAAAGCAAGAGAGAGGCCCCAATCTCACCAAAGAGGAAACCTCCCTAAGCCTCTAGGGAGAAAAGCTGGAGATCAGAGCTGGTTTCTCCTAAATTGTTTGCAGCCTTGTCCAAAGTCTTGTCCTCTTTCTTGTGTCTTGGAGTCAGTTCCAAAGAGAGTCTGACATTATATGTGACTCTTGAAGAAGAATCAATGTCTCTCTTCTCCCAAGAGCTCACACCAATTCCAACTCTCATTCAATATAGAGCTTTGATTCAGCCTCTTCTCCACAAATCCTGAGTCACATCCAAAAATGCAAAATGGCCTAGGTTTAGTTGGAAACCTAGGTTACAGAAAACAAAGAAGGTCCAGGGTAGAACCTGGGGGGGTGTGCCCATAGTTAGTGGGCATGCGGAGGAAGGTCCAGGAAAGGAGACAGAAAAGGAGAAATCAGACAAACAGAAGATTCATAGGATCCTAGATCTTGAGCCAAAACGGACCTGAGAGATCATCTAGTCCAACCTTCTCATATCACAAGTGAGGAAACTGAAGCCCTGGGAAATGACTTACCTCAGAACCAAGAAGAGCATTGTCACAAGAAGCCAAGGAAAAAGACAGTGTCTTCAATGTTACCAATAAATTCTCAACAATGGCATTTTCTCAGCTCTCATGCTTCCTGATTTCTTTACAGGCTTTGGCGCCATGACCACCCGGACACTCTTCTTTGTGTTAGAGATTCTCATTCATGTTTTCACAATTGGGGAGGTCATTTGGTATTCAGTTCAATTTAATGAACATTTATTAAGCAACTATTATGTGTAGGTCACTGGGTTGGGTGGCTGGGGATACAAAACCAAAATGAAATGTAATATGCCCTCAAGGAGCTTACATTACTGGATGGGGGGAATCCTATTAAATACATGTATAAGTAAATAAAAATTATATCAAAACACCAGGAGGTGGCAACAGTTGCTCACAGGAGAGTCCCATGGTCACTCTCGTGATTTGCACATGCCCTACTAGGGCAGAAGTGCTGAGTGAGTGGGGTGTCCTGTATTGTCACAAAATAGTCTGAGACCTTCAGTGTTATGGATGTGTGCTCTAAGGGCATGCTCCAAACCTTCAATTACTGATTAATCCACCTCCATTTACAGGTGCTATATTTCAGTATTAGTTATGTGACTGACAAGATGAAGCTGGTTTCCCAAGAAGGGACACACACACAGGTGTCCTGCATGCAAGAATGATGCATGCAGTGGTTTCATGATTAACACAGAATCAATAAGTAAACAGTATTTGATAACACAAAGGCAATTCATAATGAACGTTAAACACCTGCCAAGGAACTGCAACGCTGCTGCTTTCCTAAGTCTTGGAACCTCCAGACATAGGATTGACATTGCCCATGAGCTTTAAAACTTAGACAGCCTAAGTCTTTCCTTGAGCAGACAAACGAGTGCACAGAACAACTCACATAGGATGATATACTTACAGTTTCCTCAATACTGGTGTTGATGCAGAAATTGCTAGTCACAACCATGTCTCACTCATGGCATAGGAGAACGGAACACTGGATCCAGTGCAAAGGGGAATGCTGGGGGGTTACTGCTTCCCTATCTCGGTTGTCTGACCAAGCCTCTTGACCAACTGTAACTAATCCATTATAGAATCCTAGAATCTCAGAGTTGAGGTGGACCTCTAGAACCATCTAGTGACCAAAGGTGGGGAACCTGCAGCCTTGAGGCCACATGTGGCCTTCTAGGTCTTCAAGTGAATCCAAACTTCACAGAACAAATTCCCTTAATAAAAGGATTTGTTCTGTAAAACTTAGACTCAGTCAAAAGGCCACACCCAAGGACCGAGAAGGCCACAAGTGGCCTTGAGGCCTCAGGTTCCCCACCTCTGATTCTAGTCTTGCCCATATATGAAAGGAGTACCATGGTCAGATCTGTGTCAAGGAATATTATGTTGGGAGCTGTATGGAGGAGGGTTGGGGATCAGAGAGATTGGAAGCAGAGAAACCAATTAAAAGGATATTGCCATAGTCCAGGTGAGAAGTGATGAGAGTCTACATTAGGGTGGTAGCTATGCGAATGAAGAGAAAACGACAGATATTATAAAAGAGGAAATACCTGACAACCACTTGGCTATGGGGGATGCAGGAGGGAAAAAGAATGGAGAGTGACTCTGAGACTGAGAACTTAGGTCACTGGAAGAATAGTGGGAAATGTGCTTGACATGGAGTCTGGATACCTCGGTTCAAATTCAGGCTATGAAATTAGATGAGTTTATCAGTTACCTTATCTGTAAAATGGGGAGAATAAAATTTGAACTATCTAGCTCACAGGAATGTTGTGGGGAAAGTGCTTTGTGAATTATTAAACACTAGATATGTATGAGTTATTGTTCTAATCCAACATGCTGGAAGCCTTCTCTTGCTTTCAGGATCTAAGGGCATCAAAATTCCACAAGACAGAGAGTTGGATGAGATCCAGTCACGGATAACTATGGTCAACCAGATTAATTTGAAGACAGCTTAACAACCAGATGAAACACAGTTTGGTTTCAGTCCCTGATGAAAAGTGAGCTAGATATTCAGCTAAATCTGTAGTTTCTATCTCTCTTTCCAACAGTTAGATCATGACCTCTCAGAGCAGAAAAAATTGATTCTGACAGTTTTTTATCACCCCTTTTCTAACTCCATCCTAGATGAGTCTGCCCCCAGAAGATGTTGAAACTTTTTTTATTTTGATTGTTTTTTAAAAGCACAAAGACTTCCTTGTTCTGTTTAGGGTTGAAGAAATCATTTTCTGAAGTTTTCAAGAAAGACACACACAAAAAAAGATTTCTTAATCCTGGCACATAACAAGGACTGAATAAAGGCATTTTACCTTAATTATTTCAACCTACTTAAAAATGTAAATGGGGTTGTCCTCAAAGCCATGCTTCATTGTAGCCACAAAACTCTGCAGGTATGCCTCATTTTAGGTAATAGATGTGTTCCATTTTTTAAAGCATTTATTTTCTCTCCCTCTTACTTCTTCCCATTCCCACCTTAACAATAAAAAAGAAAAGAATAAAACTCTTGTGACAAATACGCATATTCAAGAAAAACAAGTGCCTTCATTGACACTGTCCAAAAATATTATGTTGCGTTCTACACTTTGAGTCCATCACTTCATTGTTTAGGGAGTGAGAAGCATGTTTCACACAGATGCATTTCTTTTTTGTTTTAACTGTTCTTTTTTTTGCATTTAATATTTTAATTTTCAATGTTGATTTCCACAAGATTTTGAGTTACAAATTTTCTGTCCATTTCTACCCTCCCCCCATTCCAAGATGGCGTATATTCTGATTACCTCGTTCCCCAGTCAGCCCTCCCCTCTTTTACCCCACTCTGCCCCCATCCTCTTTCCCCTTACTTTCTTGTGGGGCAGGATAGATTTCTATGCCCCATTCCCTATATATCTTGTTTCCCAGCTGCATGCAAAAAACAACTTTTTTTTTATTTTTTTAAGCATCTGCTTTTAAAACTTTGAGTTCCAAATTCTCTTCTCTTCCCTCTTCCCTTCCCACCCACCCTCCCTAGGAAGGCAAGCAATTCAACATAGATCACACATGCATCATTATGTAAAACACTTCCACAATGCTCATGTTGTGAAAGGCTAACTATATTTCCTTCCATCCTATCCTGTCTCTCTTTATTTAATTTTCTCCCTTGACCCTGTCCCTTTTCAAAGGTGTTTGCTTTTGATTACCTCCTCCCCCATCTGCCCTCCCTTCTATCATCCCCCCCTTTTTATCCCCTTCCCCCTACTTTCCTGTGGAGTAAGATATCCAATTGAGTGTGTATGTTATTCCCTCCTCAAGTTGGATCTGATGAGAGTATGATTCACTTATTCCCCCTCACCTGCCCCCTCTTTCATTCCAACAGAACTGCTTTTTCTTGCCACTTTTATGTGAGATAATTTACCCCATTCTATCTCTCCCTTTCTCACTCTCTCAATACATTCCTCTCTCACCCCTTAAATTTATTTCATTTTTTTTAGATATCATCCCTTCATATTCAACTCATCCTGTGCCCTCTGTCTATATTGCTTTCAACTCCCCTAATACTGAGAAAGGTCTCATGAATTATACACATCATCTTTCCAAGTAAGAATGTAAACAAAACAGTTCAACTTTAGTAAGTCCCTATGAATTCTCTTTCTTGTTTACCTTTTCAAGCTTCTCTTGATTCTTGTATTTGAAAGTCAAATTTTCTATTCAGTTCTGGTCTTTTCACTGAGGAAGCTTGAAAGTCCTCTATTTTATTGAAAATCCATATTTTGCCTTGGAGCATGATCCTCAGTTTTGCTGGGTAGGTGATTCTTGGTTTTAATTCTAGCTCCTTTGACCTCCGGAATATCATATTCCAAGTCCTTTGATCCCTTAATGTAGAAGCTGCTAGATCTTGTATTATTCTGTTTGTGTTTCCACAATATTCAAATTGTTTCTTTCTGGCTGCTTGCAGTATTTTCTCCTTGACCTGGAAACAATGAAATTTGGCGACAATATTCCTAGGAGTTTTCTTTTTGGGATCTTTTTCAAGAGATGATCGGTGGATTCTTTCAATTTCTATTTTACCCTCTGGTTCTAAAATATCAGGGCAGTTTTCCTTGATAATTTCTTGAAAGATGATGTTTAGGCTCTTTTTTTGATTATGGTTTTCAGGTAGTCCAATAATTTTTAAATTATCTCTCCTGGATCTATTTTCCTGGTCAGTGGTTTTTCCAATGAGATATTTCACATTGTCTTCCATTTTTTTCATTCCTTTGGTTCTGTTTTATATCTTGGTTTCTCATCAAGTCACTAGCTTCCACTTGCTCCAATCTAATTTTTAAAGTGGCATTTTCTTCAGTGGTCTTTTGGAACTCCTTTTCCATTTGGCTAATTCTGCCTTTCAAGGCATTCTTCTCCTCATTGGCTTTTTGGAGCTCTTTTGCCATTTGGGTTAGTCTATTCTTTAAGGTGTTATTTTCTTCAGTATTTTTTTGGGTTTCCTTTAGCAAGTCATTGACTTGTTTTTCATGGTTTTCTTGCATCACTCTCATTTCTCTTCCCAATTTTTCCTCTACTTCTCTTACTTGCTTTTCCAAACGCTTTTTGAGCTCTTCCATGGCCTGAGCCCAATTCATATTTTTCTTGGAGGCTTTTGATGTAGGCTCTTCAACTTTGTTGACTTCTTCTGGCTATGTTTTGATCTTCTCTGTCACCAAAAAAGGAATCTAGAGTTTGAGTTTGAGTCTGAGTTTATTTTCGCTGCCTGTTCATGTTCCCAGGCAACTACTTGACCCTTAGCTTTTTGTCAGGATATGACTGCTTGTAGAGTAGAATACTTTGTCCCAAGCTTTAGGATCCAAACTGCTGTTTTCAGTGCCACTGCTACTCCACCGTCACCCCAGGCTCTGTTCCAGCAGCATTCCTCCTCCCCGCAAGAACCGCCAACCAGGACTGCAATACAGATCCAAGCAGGGCACAGCAAGAGAATCTGCCTTTGTGCCCACAAAGCACTCCTTGCACTCCTGCTCTGATCTGCTGCTAGATTCCTCCCTCTGTGTGTGCCAGGGACTCAGGAGGCAGCTGATGCTGGAGTTCTGGAAGCCCTCATGAGTTTCCTGTTTCTGCTATCGCCACCGCTGCACCACCTCCTCCACCCCTAGAGTTGGCGGCTGGACCGCTCTTAACTCGATCCTGCAGTTTCCCCCTAACCTGCTCTTTGGCATTTGTGGGTTGAGAAGTCTGGTCACTGCCACAGCTCACTGTTTCATGGCCTCAGGTCCTGTTCCAGCTCCAGATGCATTTCTAATAGAATGCCACAATGAATAGGGATAAACGGTGGTGGAATTAGAATGAGATGAAATGGGTTCAAATCTTGCCTCTTTTATTTGCTACCTGTGTAACTTGGGTAAGACACTTCTGTTTCCTCATCGCAAAATGAACAGACTGAACTCAATGACCACTAAGGACCTTTCTAGCTCAAAATTATGATCCCATGATACTTGAGGGCAGGGATTGTTTTGCTATGTCCTTTGTATACCCTAGAATCTAACACAGTACCTGTATGTAGTCAGTGCTTAATAAATGCTTATTAAATTGAATAAAATTTCCTTTAAAGTTGCCTTTAAAACAGGTTTTTGTATGATAAACCCAATTTTGCCATTAACTTTCGCTGTAAGATTCAAGCTATGTTCCTCCAGGGAAAGACATTTAGCCTAAGATATAATGAAATCATACTTAAGAATGTGGAAGACATTTTAAACAGGTGTAAAAGAAAATTATAATTTTCCAATCAACTACTAAAATAATGCTCACAGTAAATTTACAAAATGTGAATACAGAGTAGCTCGGAGAACAATGACTGTCACTGAATAGAGCTGAGAAAACTCAAAAGTCCCCCAGCTTTGAGCAGCCCAAATGTTAATGCTGAAAAAATGGGACAGCTCCCAACTCCTGGTTGTTGCTTAGGTGCTGCCATCTCTTAGGGCTTTGTGGGGGCTGTTGGCTTTCAGACATGAACAATATGATCTGGGTTGGAAGAGACACAATGTTATAGCAGAGAAAGCCATTCCAAAAGCCAGAGGCACTTGAACAAGTAACCATGGAACAGAGGGATCTTGGGTCACCCAGAAGCAAAGGGTAAGGGTAAATACATGTCAATAGGCTGCAGCATGTTACCAGTGATGATGCATGTGAGGAGTGGTGTAAAAGACATTGTAAAGGACATGTCTGACCAGATAAAGAGACAGGCCAGTCAGTCAATCAATAAGCATTTACTAAGCACCTTGTATGTGTCTGGCATTGGGCTAAGTTTGGGGGATATGAAGAAAGGCAAAAGACGGTCCTTCCCTCAAGGAGCTTACAATCTGATGGGGGAGACAACAGGCAAACAACCGTATGCAAAAGAGCTATCTAGAGGATGAGAGCCAAATGTAAGTTCTTTGAAGATTAGGTCAGTTTTTGGCTTTGTCTTTGTATCCCAAGCACCTAGCACAATGCTTGGTACATAGTAGGGTCTTAGTAAGTGGGCAACCCAAATGCTCCTCTAGCACCCTTAAGACATTTTTTAAAAAAGCAGAGGAAGTCCTCCCGCACATTGGGTGGGTCTTCTGTAGAGAATTTCTAGGAGTATGTTGGAATCAAGCATGATAAGGAGTGAATAAACTATCCAGACCAATGATAGTAAACAACTGACATTTCTATAGTACCTTAAGGTTTACTGGATTTTGCCTATGTAGTCTAGGTGTGGCATGCCCAACTCTCTCCAGTTTCTTTATTTCCCTGAGCAGGGCTCGCTTGATCACCTCCATTGTACAACCACCAAGATGTCAGAATGGGTGGTATCTGCACAGAGTCATCTATCTGGCTACAATTGAAACTATCAGAGTTTTAGGAGTAACCCCGGTGTGTTTGTGAGGAGGGGGAAGGAACTTTTAACTACTCACCACTGTAGGTCCTAAGGTTCCATCAGCCTGTTTTCTAATTACACAAAATCAGTAGTAGTAACACCAGTGACTCTTAAACATTAAAAAATAATAAGTTGTAAGACAGAAGAAAGAAGAATGATAACATTTATTCGATAGAAGTAGGAATGATATAAATGTAACAGTCTATGTATAAATCTGGGTCCTATCAATGCATGTCTCTGGGGGAGAGTAGTTACACACTCACAGAAACCTAGCTGGGAGGTACATACATGAGTAGGAAAAGCCATATGCCTGGGACTCCTCACAACCCCAGATGTTACCCCTTGCCACGTTTAATCTATTTAGAAAATATTCTGAACCATGTGTTGGCAGGTGGGTAAAACAACTCTGCTATCTTCTCTTCTCTGTTCCTCACTGATTGCCCGCTGGACAAAACCCATCCCATCTCTCTATGGTCTGCCATAGAGCCATAGAGCTAGGAGGAGTGGGGTCAGAGAGCTGGCTTAGGCACTCCTCCCATGCTGGTGTGACTAAGGGACTCAGAAAAAATTCATTTTTTACCTGGAAGGTTCCCCACCCCCACCCCCTTAGGTGACTAAGATGTTACCCTCCAAAAAGATGTTGATGTTGTCAGCCACACAGATATTATTTTAACTCTTCAACTGTTTTCATTCTTTAACCTCTTGCTGTGTAAGCAGACATTTTAATATGTAATTTTGAAAATGTTTTATAGACATTCAATGACTTTCCAGGAAAATTTGGTGAGAGACTTTCTACTGAAGGTTTAAAGGGATTTCTGATAAACTCAAAAGCAGAGAACACCTGTGAACCCATAGCCCCTTCACCACTCAAAGAAAACTTGCCCAGGGCCTTTGCTGTGTTGATTAGAAGACTTGACTACAATTTTGATATTAAAGTTTTTACAGGAACAGAAAACACTATGTAAAGTAGCCGTAGCACAAGATATTAATTCTGATGACCTAATTAGCATGAGATCCTTCAGGCTGTAGATGGCAGATAGAGTAATCCTGCTTTTCTCCAGCCAATTAGTTCTGAGAAAAATAATGCCTTTCTCCCAATTAGCAGAGTGTCCAGCAAAACAGCCACAAAGCTGTTGACAGATTTGTACAACTCCGATCAACTTCTGTAGTCTGTTTTCTATAAGCAATGCCTTTCATCACCTCCTATTTCTTCTGTCCCCAACTCCTTCTGCTCTCAGCTTTCTCTCCGTCTTCATCTGATCATCTCCCTAACTACCTAACCTAACTACCCATCCTAACTATCCATCTCATGCCTCAAATCAGGTGAACTCATCTTAGGCAATACTCCATCTCTAATTTGCAATGATAGGAAACTCAGAAAAAATCCATCTTTTTTGTCGGTGTCAGCTAGGATGCACACATTCTTTATATAATCTTCCTAGAGTCCCCAAGCAATTATTTAATTTGTGGCTTATCAATTATATCCTTCAAAATTTTGAAGACAGTAATATGTAAATGAGCTGATAGACCACAATGCATTAAAGCCATCTTTAACTCAGTATTTTGTCTTCAAACAGGTCCCCTAAGTCCATTTATCTGAGAGAAAATGTTCTTTCAGGTCTTCAAACAGTCTGTGTCTCTTCACAAAGATTTATCTGAGAAGCTGTATTTTTTTTTCTTAAGATGATTTTATCAGTGTTCCTAATACAAAAGGGTTTTTTTTTCTGCCTCTCACAGCAATCAGTATTACAAAAGGGGCAGTACCTTTTGCATCCATTATCTCGTCATGTCTTCATCTACCCTCTGAGGTAGATGTTACAGATATTTTTATCCACATTTTACAAATGAGGAACTCAGAAAAAAAGAAAGAGGGATGTTAAATCACTTGGCCAAGGTCACACAGGTAGTAAGGTTCTAAGTTGGGATATAATCCCTTTCTGACCCTAGGACCAGGACTCTATCCACTGTACTCTGCTGTCTCTGTCATCAATGAAGGGACAGATCTATCCAAGTATCTAAGTATGTGAACAAATGGGAAATTAGTTTTCTTGAACAGACACAACAATCAGTGGAGAATATTTGGCTTGTGGGTCATGGATCACAGGGTTTGGAGTAAAAAGGGGCCTTGGAGATCATTTAGTCACAGAACTCCAGGACCTCAGAGTTGGAAGGTACCTCAGTAGTTAGGTGATCAAATCGATGCCTGACTAGTAATCCCCCATACAACAGCCCTGACACATGGTTATCCATTCCCCACTTAAAGACCTCCAGTAATGGAAAATCTATAACAACCAATTTGTCTATCTCCAGAATTACTCACTCCTTCCTGGGCTTGGATTCGAGAAATCTAGGTTCAAATGCTGGCTATGAGATTTATTGTGGAGTGACACTGGAAAAGCTACAACCCCCCTCTGAGCATCTTTTTCCTCTCCTGTAAAGTAGGTATAATATTTGCACTATATATTTCACAAAGACGTCATGAGGGAAGTGCATTGTAAACCCTAAGGCAAGTTCTTATTATTGGACATTCAAATACCTTCTTCAAGGACTCCAATCCCCTCACTTTACAGATGAGGATACTGAGGCCAAGAGAGATGCAGTGGCCTACCCACTGCATCCAAGTCCTCTGATTCTAAATACAACACTCTTTCCACTCCAGAATTAAACCGTACTCATTTAAAGTCATCAAGACAAAAATAAATATCAACAATAAAAAGTCTAACTTACATATTTAAAAATAAAGGCAGTTTTCATCATTTATTTTATAATGACAGATGGATAAATGGATGGATAGACAAACAGACAGACAGGTAGATAGATAGATAGACAGATAGATGGATAGAGGAATAGAGAGATGGATGGATGGATGGATAGATAGATGATAGATGAATGGATGGATAGAGGAATAGAGGGATGGATGGATAGATAGATAGATGGATAGAGGAATAGGGGGATGGATGGATGGATAGATATAGATATAGATAATGGTGAGAAAACAATTAAGTACTTAATAGTACTTAATACCAGGTTAAGCCATTGGAGGTTTTCGCATTATCCTTTTAAAATGCCTTCCCCACTCCCTTGTACTAAAGAGTCTCAGGAAAGGTCTACGTGCCATAGTTCATGATTAAATCCAGTAATTAACATTTTTCTTTCTCTAGAAAATTTTAAATCTTGCTATAGCAGGACAAAACAAAACTCTGCCCCCCAGCTCTGATCCAGAGATATAGCTTCTTCTCTTCCCAAGCTGGGGGAAAAATATCACTCCCAGTGTCTTCAGTGACTTGGGCTCCCACTTGAAAGGCAACCAGTTCAGGTCTTGCTGGAATGAACATAACATTCAGAATATTACATCCATTGTTAATACACAGAATAAGAGCGAACACTTTTGGCAAATAGAGTCAACAAGGCAGATTCCTGGGAGAAATTGTGAAGCAGGGGGCAAATCTCTGAGTGGCCCCTTCTCTCTTTTTTGGTGTCCTTTAGAAAGAATAAAACAAGGGGCAGCTAGGTGGCGCAGTGAGTAGAGCAACGGCCCTGGAGTCAGGAGGACCTGAGTTCAAATGTGACCTCAGACACTTGACACTCTTACTAGCTGTGTGACCTTGGGCAAGTCACTTAACCCCAATTGCCCTGCCTTCCCCCCTAAAAAAAGAAAACAAGTGCCTACAGTGTGACAGGCACTGCACTAAGTGCTGGGGATACCATTCTCCCTCCCTTTGAGAACAAAGGGCTGTGCAACACACTTCAAGTCACACTTGTGTAAAGAATGCTAGATTTGGAGCCCTGGCTCTCCTACCTATTAACTGAAGAATCATAGACAAGTCACTCGATCTCTCTGGGCTTCCATTTGCTCAGTCATAACATGCGGATAATATTTTTGCCTCTTCCCTCAGAGTACTGTCATGAGAAAAGTGCTTTGCAAAAGAGGTAACACAGGATTGTGGGGCAAGCATTGGCATCAGAATACCTGAGTTGGAATCCAGGCTCGAGGAAGGGAGGGAGGGAAGAAGGGAGAAAGGGAGGAAGGAAGGAAGGAAGGAAGGAAGGAAGGAAGGAAGGAAGGTAGAAAGGAAGGAAAGAAAGAAGGAAGGAAGGAAGGAAGGTAGGAAAGAAGGAAGGAAGGAAAGAAGGAAGGAAGGGAGGGAGGGAGGGAGAGAAGGAGGAAGGAAGGAAGGAAGGAAGGAAGGAAGGAAGGAAGGGAGGAAGGAAGGAAGGAAGGAAGGAAGGAAGGAAGGGAGGAAGGAAGGAAGGAAGGAAGGAAGGAAGGAAGGAAGGAAGAAAGGAAGGAAAGAAGGAAGGAAGGAAGGGAGGAAGGAAGGAAGGAAGGAAGGAAGGAAGGAAGGAAGGAAGGAAGGAAGAAAGGAAGGAAGGAAGGAAGGAAGGAAGGAAGGAAGGAAGAAAGGAAGGAAAGAAGGAAGGAAGGAAGGGAGGGAGGAAGGAAGGAAGGTAGAAAGGAAGGGAGGGAGGGAGGAAAGAGAAGCAAGGATTATTAAGCACCTATTATGTGCCAGGCACTGTTAGTCAATTTACAAACATTTTCTCATTGGACCCCCACAACAATCCTGGGAGGTGAGTATTATCATTACGCCCATTTTAGAGTTGAGGAGGCTGAGGCAGGCAGAGGTTGAGTAACTGATCTTTACCCCATTCCAGAGTAAGACAATGAAACATTCCTACAGTTTATTTTCCTCTGTTTTCTGTCTGTCTCTGGGTGCAAACTGGCACCAAGGACAATATGCCCTCCCAGACCAGTGTCTTTTATTTTTTTGGCAATGTACTTCTTTTTCAGCTAGGCCTGCCTGGGTATAAGGACAACATCGTTTCCTGAGCCCTTTGGCCCTGCCCCAACCTTCATCCTGAGAATCAAGTTGCAGGGGACCTTAGAGATCACGTAGTCCAATACCCTCTTTTAACAAATGAGGAAATTGAGGCACAAAGAGAGAATTGATTCACACAAGGTCATGCGGCAAGAGAAAGAGTCCGGAGAAATCTTCACACACACTTTAAAATGCCACAGAAACAGGTCTCTTGTTTATATTGGTATAAATCTGTTAGGTTCTTCAGGAAAACAAAACCAAACCAAACCCTGGATTTAGAATCTGAGAGTCTGATTTTGAATCTCAGCTGTGCCGAGTCATTTCACCGCCATGCGCCTCAGTTTCCTTATCTGTAAAATGACCCCGATGAACCAGAAATTAGAGGTGTCAAACTCTCTTGCCACAAGGGGCCAGCAAAACTCCCTCTTATATGCCACCAGAGACATATTAAAATGTACAACATCATAATGTTGATTTGTCATTTTCTAAGTTAATATGTAGCCACTAGGAATCTGTTTCTATCCAAGTTGAACATCATTGGAGTAGATGATCTTTTAAGGTCCCTCCTAGCTCTCTCTGAACTGCCCCAAACAGGTCCTTAGATAACACATCCAATCCATCCCCAGGCCTTGTACTCAGACTCCTGCCGGAGCACATACACAACAGGGCCACCTTCGTGCCGCAGTGACGCCTTCAGGGACTTTAATGGAGGGAGCAGCACACAGTAGTGTTGAATAAATGTTACATTGAAGTGTTGACTATAACCACATGGTAAGGCCCCTTCTTTGAACTTGGTCTCAACCCACTAGCCTCAATACTTCTAGCAACCAGGATCTGCCCTAGTGAGGGGGTCCCAGCAGGTGAGGACAAGGCAAAGCCTTTTGCCTTTACTCCTGTTGTCTTGGCCTCAGTTTCCTCCTTTGTCAAATGTGAATAGCAATAACTTCTCCCTCACAGGGAGCATCACAGTGGCTAGAGCACCGGGCCTGGAGTCAGGAAGACTCATATCCCTGAGTTCAAATCCGGCCTTGGACACTTCCTAACTGTGTGAGCCTGGGAAAGTCCCTTAACCATGTTTGCCTCAGTTTCCTCATCTGGAAAATGAGCTGGAGAAGGACGTGGCAAATCACTCCAGTATCTTTGCTAAGAAAACCCCAAATGGGGTCATGAAGAGTCAGATGTGACTGAACAACAACAATAAAGAGTTGTGTAAAACAGTCCATCAACCTTAAAACATTAAATGCTAACTATTAATGTGATTGTTTAAATCATGCATTCATTCAGCCCTGTATCATGGGAAGTGTGGCGGGCTATGAGAATTATCACACATGCTCAGACTGACTAGGACTTTGGATAAATGTCTTTTCCTTTATGTTTCCTCATCTGTAACATAGGGGAGGGGTAGGACTAAATGATCTCCAAGGTTCCTTCTAGCTATCAATCTGTGCTCATGTGGTCCCTAAGTCTGCAATAGACTCTCCCCTGGGTTCAAATCCTGCCTTTGATATTTATTATGGGAGTGAGGTGGGACTCTCCCATCTCTGAGCCTGAATTTCCTCATCTATAGAAGAAAGGAGAAAACTAGATCTCTAAGTTCCCTTCTGGATCTACAATTTGAGCAATATTTTCCTTTAAGAGTGTGTGTTTACACCATCAAGTCTTAATCACCTGTGTTAATTGAGGAAAACATTAGTGTAGATAATTATAAATGCAAAATGATGGCCAATCCACCAAAGGCTTTCCTCTCTAAGTCAGTAGTATCTGAGTCCTAAGGACAAGGAGCCTAACCAGTTCTTGACAATGTTAATTAAATCATAAATAATAAAATTAATGTTAATGATCATGCCACCTAATTAGCATATTTAAAGACTTAGTCTTCTATCTTGTCCAGGCCAAAAAAACAGCAGTCACTCATGGGCCCAATCTCTCTCACTGCTAATGGACATGGAAGCTCTGATCTGCTCTATTTTTGACCTAGGACAATTTGATCCTCCTTAGGCCATCCAGTAGCTCCTTGCTGGTGCAGAAGGGGTTACATAGGTTCCCAAAGTGGGCAACACCCACCCCCTGAGGAGTGCTGGAATGATCCAGGGGGGTGGTATTAGCCTCAGGTGCAATTGGGAAGGCATTGAATAAGGGCAATGGAAGCATAAGGAAAAAAAGAGAAGATAAGAAAACTTTGAAAAACCATTTGCACATGTTTCAGCTGTTGTATAACAGACTTAAAGTCATAGTGATTACATTATTTTCCAAATAAACCCACAAAATGCAAGTTATAACCAATTAGTGGTCAAGACTGCCAACAGGTCTTAACAAGCAAGTGTTGGCAGGCAAGTGTGACTCACATTATTGGAAAGTCCAGCATACATTGGCAGGAATATGTGCATGTAATGACTTGTTTATAGTATGATACTATCAGTTATATGATGCAATATTGCATCACCAAAATTTCAATGCAGGAAAAACCCAAAAATTTATGATAAATTATTAAATTTAAGATGCAATATTTTTTTCAAAAAATTGTTAAGGAGCTAAAGAAAGTAGATTTCCAGGGGCCACTGAATAATTTTTTTGAAAAGGGGGTGGTAAGTCAAATAAGTATGGGAACTTCTATGTCAGGAGAAGGCTCACTATGTCAGTGCTGAAATTAGTGCTGACACCTAAACAGCTCTTACCCTACTGCAGTTCAGAACTCCCAAACTTCAGCTTCAATGTCCCTAGTAGCTAGGATAACAGGTATGTGCTACCATGGCCAGCTACTCTTATATAGCATTTGAAGGTCTGTATAGTCTCACATTTGAGCCTCACAACAACTCTGTGAGGTAGGTATTAAAAGAATTATCCACATTTTTACAGATAAAGAAATTGACACCCTAAGAGGTCAGATAATTTGTCCTGGGTCTCAGTCTAATCTCTGCTATTTATTATCTACGTAACCTTAGGCAGGTCACTGAACTCCCTTGGGTCTCAATGAATAATTAGATTATATGACCTTTAAGCAGGAGTATGCTGAACCTAGCTCATACTAGCTCTGTAGAGCTGATTGTTAAATTTTTGGTGTGAGCACTTGTACCTTAAAAATTGGCAAGTGCTACAAATTTGGGCTTGATTTATTGTTTTGATGATTGTCTAGGCTTAAGAATGTGATGCAAAAATGCTCATAATGCAGATTAAATTTTAAAATGTGCCCTGCATACTATTTTTAGAGAGCCAGTTGTTAAATATTTACCAGCACATCACCACCTTTAAGGAACTCAGTGCTCTGCCCTGGTGAGAACATATCTTTGGTATTGCGCTCAGTTCTTGAAGTCATAGTTTAGGAAGGAAATGGTTAAGTTGGAGAGCATCCAGAAGAAGGCAACCAGGATATCATAAGCTTGGGGTCTATTTCATATAAAGATTGGTTGATGGGCTTGGCAATGTTTAGCATGGAGAAGACTAAAGGAGGAGGAAAAAGAGGGGACAGGGACACCATATCTATCTTCAAGTACTTAAAGGGCTGTCATGTGGAAAACAGATTAGATTTCTTATCTTTGGTTCCAGAGGGCAGAATAAGGAACAATGGATGACAGTTGTTCTACATTATTTTCAATCATGTCTAACTATCCATGACCCCTTTTGAAGTTTTCTTGGCAAAGATACTGGAGTGGTTTGACATTTCCTTCTCCAGCTCATTTTACAGATGAGGAAACTGAGGCAAACAGAGTGAAGTGACTTGCCCAGGGTCACACAGCTAGTAAGTGTCTGAGGCTGGATTTGAACTCAGGTCCTCCTGACCCCAGGGCTGGTGCTCTATCTGTTGTGTCACTTAGCTGCCCAGATGACAGTTACAAAGAGGGAAATTTAGCCTTAATGTCAGGAAAACTTTCCTAACAATTAGAGCTGTCCAAAAGTAGAAAATGTGCTGCATTGGGAGGTGGTGAGTTCCCTCACCTTGGAGTGCCTCAAAAAGAATACGGACCAAAACCAGGCAGGTACTTTATAGCCGGGCTTCCTTTGGGGTACAGGTAGGTCTAGATGGGTGCTGAGTTCCCTTCTGTCTCTAATCCTGGGATTCTGGGATTCTTGCAATCCTCAGAAAAGAACCTCACCAATGTAAGACTTATAGGAAAGGACTTACTCCACCTTCTTCTCCACCGGGCCCTTTATTCTCTTAGTTTAAAACTAATGAGAGTTTGAATAGAAAATGAACACGACTCTAGGAAGATGTAGAAGGGAATGAAGGGATTTTGTGTATATAGCAGACTCAGCCTACATAAGGAAGCAAGGGAAGTCTGTTCTGGATGGGCTGGCCTCAGAACTCTTGAATAATCTGCCACAGGTTATTCAAATGATGACTATTTGGCCTTGTGACCATGAGCAAGTGACTTTAACCTTTCCGAGTCTCAGTTTCTTCATCTGTAAAATGGGAATAATAGCTATTGTGCCCCCCCCTTACATAGCTGTTGTGAGGCTCAAATAAAATAATCTACTATATGTGACATACTTTGCAAACTTTAAGGAGCTAGATAAATGTCATCCTGATCGTCATTAACATTAGGGATGATGATGAGGTAAGGTAAGATTTTAGTGATGATGATAGAAAGGTAAGACTTTAGAGCTATAAGCGACCTTAGTGGCTGTACCTCCATATGGTAGGTGAGGAATGACACGACTTGTATAAGGTTACAAACTGAATTAGTGGCCAAGTCTGTGACACTCGACCTAAATGAGAGGAGAAGACTTGAGTGGGCAGGAAAGGTTGGGCACGAGCGTCATAAAGACAGCAAGTATTGGTTAGAGGGGGTGAAAATGTTGTAAAGACAGAGAAGAAAGGGTCCAGGGAAACAGGCAACCTACATTGTAAGTCTACCACACAGAGACCTCCTCCAGGCTAGGAGCAAAAGTGGAGCCAACTCTGTCAGGGGCCTGCTCACCAAGACACAGAAACCAAAGCAGGGAGGGAGAGATGCTGCCTCTAATGGGACTGAAAGAGAAAAAGTTGAAGGTACAAACCAGCTAGACTGCAGTCCTGCCCTCCACCCCCACCCCACCCCACCCCACACACTGAGGAGTTCCTTAACCTTCTGCCTGGGAATGACCAAGATTTCCCAAGTGACTAACCTTAGGGTAAGAATGTAAATTCCATTTAATTCAACATTTATTCAGTACCAGCTGCATAGAAGGCCCTGTGTGAAGCTCTGGAGATATGCAGACAAACAATAAAGAGTCCCTACCTCTAAGGAGCTTAGGTGGGGAACACAATATGTACTCCAGCTAATTGCTGGAGAGATTAAGAAAGATTCAGAAAGGCTTCATGTAAGAGGAAACATTCGAAGTGTGTTTGGAAAGAACCTAGGGATTATTATAAGCAGAAGAAAAGATGGAGTACATGCCAGAAATGGTGGACAGCCTGCGCATGGAGGCAAGAATGACGTTTGTGGGGATAGCTAATAGGTCAGTTCAACTAGAATGGAGAGTGCATGAAGGGCTTGAATTAGGGATGAAAGCTATGCGAAGAGAAGGGGACCTATGGAAGTTAGCACTGGGAGAATATCAGTAAGAATTCCAAACCGATTAGATATGAGTGTCATGGGAGAAGGAAGAGTCAAGAATGATCCCAAGTCAGAGATGAACCTGGGGGCTGGAAGGAGAAATGAAGAAGTTTAGAGGGATGGTTTTGCCTACCCAATTCTCTTTACCCCCTCTAACACCTGTTATCCTTATAAGGCTCATATTCAACCTTTCCAGCCCACTCAAGTCTCCTCCTCTCATTTGGATTAAATGTCACAGATTCTGCCACTAATTTATTTCGCAACCTTATATAACACATTTCTTTCCTCACCTGCCATATGAAGGGACCAACCTGTATAATTAGTAAGGTCCCTTATAGCTTTAATACCTTACCTTCCTATCATCATTACTAAGATCTTACCTTACCTCATCATCATCACTAAAATTGATGCTTAATAGGTGCTAATCAAAGAGAATTTCCCATACCTTTTAAAAGTTTCTAATTCCCATATGATTTTAGGAGTTTATAATCCAAGATCATTAAACTAACGTAATATAGAATGTGCAAGTGGCAGAATGAAAACATAAATCTTAGACCAAAAAATTAGACCAGTTGGATGTTTACATCATCTACAATCCAAGGGGAAGAATGAGCCCTAAAGTCCTCTGTAGCCTATGATGCTATGACTGTTTACTTTTTGTTATTGGTATCCCTTCATCTGTAAAAGGAAACTTAGCACTTCAGTGTCTGGCACATAGTAGGTGTTTATTTGAACAAAATTAAATTGATCAGGCGGAGAAGCTACAGGAACTCTATGACCAATGGGCGGGATGAAAGGAGAAAGTCACCTACTATTCTGTGGTCAGATGAGGAAGACATCATGAATGTGGTGGGATTTTAGGAGCTGTTTGATGATGCTTCAAGAGAGGTTTCTTGGTAGACTAGAGTTTGGAAAGAAGTGAAAGGTCCAGAATAAAGTACTGACTTGGAGACCCCAAGGTGGGAGCAAGCTAAGGGAGTGAACGGGAACTAAAAGCAATATAGAGCCATTGGAGGGTTTTTTTTTTTGAGCAGAGAAGTGATACATCATAGGAATATACTACAGACCACCTGGACAGAAGAGGGAGTTTGATAAGGCATTCTGAAAACAGGTCAAAAACATGGCCTGAAGGCACAGAGTGCAACAAGGGATTACATCAACTATGCAAACATCTATTTTCTCTGTCAACAACAAAGGAAAAGAGGAGAAGTTGGGTGAAGATGTAGAGAGGTCTGGGGTGTGGAGAAAAGAAAATGAAGAAACTCAAGACAGATGGCCTCAGTTTTCTTAGTAAACTAGAAGCAAAAATCAAATGCTGAGAGGGTGGGAAGTAGGGCCAGTTATCATCTTAACAAGAGAGGACAGGGTTTGGAATAGCTGTTGTAAGAAGTAGAAAAGAGAATCCATCAGAGACTAATAAAAAAGATTACAGGCAGCAGTGAACAGATAGGCGAAGTTGCCAGGATCTCAAAGTTGGAAGGGAGCCCATAGCTCCCTAGACCAATGTGTATCTAAATAGGAATCCTCTTGACAGTATCAGGGCAGCTAGGTGGCTCAGTGGATAGAGTGCTGGGCCTGGAGTCTAGAAGACTCCTCTTCCTGGGACCTTTCCTGATCCTGGGCAAGTCACTTAACCCTATTTGCCTCAGTTTCCTTATCTGTAAAATGAGCTGGAGAAGTAAATGGCAAACCACTCTGGCATCTTTGCAAAGAAAATCCCAAAAGGGTTTATGAAAAGTTAGGCATAACTAAAAACAAGTGGTCCCTGAGCCTTTTTTGAATACCTCTAGTGAGAGGGAACACACTAACAGCTAGCATTTACAGAACACTTTTAAGATTTGTGAAGCCATTTAAAACTTAGTATCTCATTTGATCCTCATAACAACCTTGTTATTGTTGTGGACTCAGTCCAAATGTGATTGTGGTTTCCTCCATTCTTCAATGGCCAGGGAGCAGACACAGAGAAAGCAGATAGTGTGAGAGATCCGGGATCAAAGGTTATCCGAGTATGAACAATGGAAAGACAAGGAGGCAAGGGTGATGGAAAGAGACTTTTTCCATGGATTAACAACAGGGTCAAGACTTTAGAGGAACCATGATGTCTGCAAAACCAGAAAAATAGTGCTAGATTGGAAGAACAGGGAGGGATTTAGGGACCAGAGGCCACAGTGTCAATGAAAAGCCTCACCAGTGAGGTTATTGGGCGATGTGGAGACAGGAGGAAGAGAATTATAATGTTTTTAATGTTTTGGTTCATAAATTGATTTTAATTACATTACATAATAATACCACAGTGTATTTTACACATGTTTGAAGACATATGGAGTATTGAAAACTAAACCTGGGGTTGGAAAATGAACTCTCTCCAAAAGCAGGGGCCAAGATAGAAGTGGAGCCAACCGGGATGGAAAGGAGCAGGGGAGGGAGAATGACATTTACAAGGTATTTCCTGATCAGCGTTCATCCAACTGTATTTACAACTAGACAGGGGTCTCAGCTCCTCTCCTGGTCCTGTTCTGGGTTGGGGAGCTTGGACTTGTCAGTGGAGGCTGCTCACCAGGTAGGAAAGGCCACCTAACTGCCTGCATAAAGCTGCTCACCAAGTGGTTGCAGGTATTTTTTGCCAGAGGAAGTTAGAGATAATGGTGTCAATTAAAAGGGGGTATGGAGGAAAGTAAACCATCTCCCTTCCCTCCCCCACCCCCCCAAAAAAACTCAAATCCTAGAAAAACACACACACCCTTCTCTCAGAAGTAGAGAAGTCTTACTCTGAACATGCTGATAAAGAGGTCATCAACAAAGAACTTGATCTCTATGATCACACTGTCCATTAAGACATTTGCTGGTATCATTTGGGACTTTGGTGCTGCCTCTATCAAGGACTTCCTAATTTGTGGAATTAGGACTTACAAAGCTGTGGGTAATAATGTAGTCTATGACCATAAAGGTCAGAGATGAAGGTCATAGTAGTTGAGATTGATAAATAGGATGTCAGGATCATTAGTGTGCATACTGAAATCCCTAAGGATGAGGGCAAAGTGTAGAGACTCTGTAAGCCCTGAATTGAACTCACTAAGGAATGATCCATAAAGATCTTGGGAAGGGGAACTTCTAGGTGGTTGAGGGATGAAGGGAGAGGAAAGGAGTCTGGGAGTGGCTGTGAGGAGTAAGGAGTAGGTCTGTCTTCTCATGCCTGTGAACATGAGAGGAAGAACAGCCAACATTGGAGAGAGGCTGAAGAGCACGAAGATATTTGTCACCACAGAACAGAGATTCCAGAGGGAAAAGCAGGGGAGTCAGGCAGTGGAAAATAGAGACCAGGGAGACATAGGACTGGCTGGGACAGGGATGAGCAGGAGAAGCAGCAGGGGAAAGGAGTTTTCACCTTTCACCTTTTCAAACAGTGATTCTGAATCTCAGGACTTTAGAATGTGTGCCAAATATAGACATTTTGTATATATACATTTTAAATATTAATGATAACTAATGGCCCTTATTCAAATGATATGGAACTCATATGTCTCTGCCTATATGTACAAAATGGTTCTGACTCTCATGCCTTCTCTTTTTCTCCCCCTCAGGACACTCCTTCTACTCAAGGGTACTGGAGAACTGTGAGGATGAGGCCGAATTTGATGAGGTAAAAACACTCCTCTCCTGGATCTCTGACTAATTGAAGCCCCATTCCCCAAATAAGTCCCTTTTCTGTGGCTCCCTTCCCTAAAGGTTGAGCAAGACAGGGAAATACCATCTACATGGCATGAATTCACTGACTTCAAGTTCCCTTATGCCTGATTTTTAGAATCACTGAGCACCCAGAGTATAAAACCAAGTTTCTCTGGGAGGCAGCCATGGAGGGGGACAGAGAACTCCAGATTTCTACCTTGCCCCTGGGAGACAACCTGGAGTTTTTTTTTTCCTTACTTAATAGTATTTTATTTTTTCTAATTACTTGTAAAGATAGTTTTCAACATTCACTTTATAAGGTTTAGAGTTCCAAATTTTTTTCTCTCTCCCTCCCCACGCCTAGGACAGCAAGCAATCTGATATAGGTTATACACGTACAATCACATTAAACATATTTCCTCATTAGTCATGTTGACTGATTCATTGAAGAGATTGATCATTTTCTTTTTTTGGCTTTTTCTTTTAAATTCATTTAATATATTAAGTTTTCAGCATTAATTTTCATAAGAGTTTGAATTATGAATTTTCCCCCATTTCTACCCTCCCCCCACTCCAAGATGGCATATATTCTGGTTGCCCCAGTCCCCAGTCAGCCCTCCCTTCTGTCACCCCACTTCCCTCCCATCCCCTTTTTCCTTACTTTCTCGTAGGGCAAGATAAATTTCTATGCCCCATTGCCTGTGTATCTTACTGCCTAGTCGCAAGCAAAAACTTTTTTTTGAACATCTGTTTTTAAAACTTTGAGTTCCAAATTCTCTCCCCTCTTCCCTCCCCACCCACCCTCCCTAAGAAAGCAAGCAATTCAACATAGGCCATATGCATATCATTATGTAAAACCCTTCCACAATACTCATGTTGTGAAAGACTAACTATATTTTTCTCCTTCCTAACCTATCCCCCTTTATTGAATTTTCTCCCTTGACCCTGTCCCTTTTCGAAAGTATTTGTTTTTGATTACCTCCTCCCCCTATCTGCCCTCCCTTCTATTGCCCCTCCCCTTTTTATCTTCATCCTCCTTCTTTCCTGTGGGGTAAGAAACCCAATTGAGTGTGTATGTTATTTCCTCCTCAGGTCAAATCTGATGGGAGCAAGATTCACTCATTCCCCCCCACCTGCCCCCTCTTCCCTTCCTACAGAACTGCTTTTTCTTGCCACTTTTATGTGAGATAATTTACCCTATTCTATCTCTCCCTTTCTCCCTCTCTCAATATATTCCTCTCTCATTCCTTAATTTGATTTTATTTTTTTTAGATATCATCCCTTCATATTCAACTCATCCTGTGCCCTCTGTCTATACGTGTGTACATATATATATATATATACATATGTATGTATGTATGCATGCATGTATGTATGTATATTCCCTTCAACTCCCCTAATACTGAGGTCTCATGAATCATACACATCATCTTTCCAATGTAGGAATGTAAACAAAACAGTTCAACTTTAGTAAGTCCCTTGTGATTTCTCTTTCTAGTTTACCTTCTCATGCTTCTCTTGATTCTTGTGTTTGAAAGTCAAATTTTCTATTCAGCTTTGGTCTTTTTACTGAGAAAACTTGAAAGTCCTCTATTTTATTGAAAATCCATATTTTGCCTTGGAGCATGATACTCAGTTTTGCTGGGTAGGTGATTCTTGGTTTTAATCCTAGCTCCATTGACCTCTGGAATATTGTATTCCAAGCCCTTCAATCCCTTAACATAGAAGCTGCTAGATCTTGTATTATTCTGATTGTGTTTCCACAGTACTCAAATTGTTTCTTTCTGGCTGCTTGAAGTGTTTTCTCCTTGACCTGGAAACAATGGAATTTGGCGACAATATTCCTAGGAGTTTTCTTTTTGGGATCTTTTTCAAGAGATGATCTGTGGATTCTTTCAATTTCTATTTTACCCTCTGGCTCTAGAATATCAGGGCAGTTCTCCTTGATAATTTCTGGAAAGATGATATCTAGGCTCTTTTTTTGATCATGGATTTCAGATAGTCCAATAATTCTTAAATTATCTCTCCTGGATCTATTTTTCAGGTCAGTGGTTTTTCCAATAAGATATATCACATTGTCTTCCACTTTTTCATTCCTTTGGTTCTGTTTTATAATATCTTGATTTCTCAAAAAGTCACTAGCTTCCACTTGCTCCAATATAATTTTTAAGGTAGTATTTTCTTCAGTGGTCTTTTGGACCTGCTTTTCCATTTGGCCAATTCTGCCTTTCACTGCATTCTCCTCCTCATTGGCTTTTTTGGAGCTCTCTTGCCATTTGAGTTAGTCTATTTTTTAAGGTGTTATTTTTTTGGGTCTCCTTTAGCAAGTCATTGACTTGTTTTTCATGGTTTTCTTGCATCACTCTTCTTTCTCTTCCCAATTTTTCCTCTACTTCTGTAACTTGCTTTTCCAAATCCTTTTTGAGCTCTTCCATGGCCTGAGACCAGTTCATGGTTTTCTTGGAGGCTTTTGTTGTAGGCTCTTTGACTTTGTTGACTTCTTCTGGCTGTATGTTTTGGTCTTCTTTGTCACCAAAGGAAGATTCTAAAGTGTGAGTCTGAATCTGAGTCCATTTTTGCTGCCTGGCCATGTTCCCAGCCAACTACTTGACCCTTGAGTTTTTCATGGGGGTATGACTGCTTGTAGAGTATAGAGTACTTTGTTCCAAGCTTGAGGGGATGCACCGTTGTTTTCAGAGCTATTTTTATACAGCCAGCTCTGCCACACCAGTGCTCTTCCTCCCCCAAGAACAACCAACCTGGACCTGACTCAGATCTTAAGCAGGCTCTGCGTTCCTGCTCTGATCTGCCACTTAATTCCTCCCACCAGGTGGGCCTGGGGCCAGAAGAAACTCCAGCTGTAGTTCTGTAGCTACACCTGCCCCACTGCCCCTGGGGTGGTGGCTGAACTGCCAATTCTTTCACTCTGTCCCCACAGCTTTTCCTACTAACCTTCTCTGTTGTCTTTGGTGTTTGTGGGTTGAGAAGTCTGGTAATTGCCACAGCTCACTGATTCAGGGTGCTAGGGCCTGTACTGCCCGGCTCCTGGTCTGGTTGGTCCTGCCGCCACCCACACTGGGCTCCGCTCTCCCTTGCTCCACTCCGCTCCCGGCTCCATGCGATAGACCTTACCCCGAGACCATCCAGGCTGTCCTGGGCTGGAGCCCTGCTTCACTCTGCCAGTTTGCGGGTTCTGCAGTTCTAGAATTTGTTCAGAGCCATTTTTTATAGGTTTTTGGAGGGATGTAGAGGAGGGGGAGTTCACTCAAGTCCCTGCTTTCCAGCAGCTATCTTGGCTCTGCCCCCGAGATTCATCATTTTTCCCAACCTGGAGTTTCTCAGTTATTATTCTCTTCCACTTGATGCACAGAACAACATGCCATCCTTTACAGGAGACAGGACAATAGGATCAGGGTTCTTTTCTCCACCGTTATCAGAAAAGACCCCTCTTGCTACAGGCCTTGGCCAGGGCACCAACCTGTAGCCATGGCCAGTCCAGGCCAGTGCAGAATGTCCGGTGCAAATGATATGGCTGATCCCAAGATAGTTAATTTCCAACCCTCTCTTGGTCTCAGTACCCCCTCACAAAAGTGGACTCAGAGAAATGTCTGTAAGTTGTCTTTTAGAGGACATCAATCTCTTGCTCATCCCTGCCCTCTAAAAACAGTATTTTTATTATTTTATTATGTATGAAACAGCTTTCATTATCTAATAATAAGCAGGAAGAGATTGCCTTCGACTATTTTTCTTTCTTTTAAAAAATATTTAATCAACCATAGAATAATAGATTTAAAGCTGAAAGAGACCGTAGAGGCCATGAACTCCAACTTCCTCATTTTACAGATGAGAAAACTGAGGCACAGGGACAATAAGTGATTCACCCAAGGTCACACAGTAAATGCTTAAGTCGTGATTCAAACTCAGATCTTCCTGAGTCCAAGTCCAATACTCTATCCCCTGTATTACCTAGCTGCTTTTTTTTCCTTTTCAAAACTATTGCTTCCCAATGACTTTCTTCAATTCCCACAAAACAAGTCTTGCCCCGTTCCAAATAAGAAAAGTCCAAATAAACCAATAAATTGACTAAATCTGAAAATGTATGCCTCATTCCACACCTATAGCCTAACGCTTTTCTGCTGACAGGTGAGAGGTCTGCATCACCATCAGTACCCTGAAATAAATACTTGCCTTGGCATTGATCAGAGTTCTGAAGTCTTTGGATGTGCTTTTCCTTTACATTAATTTGGCTAGTGCATAAATTATTCTACTGGTGCTGTAGACCCCATTTTCTAGTGTCCCTAAGCCCACCTCATCAAGGATGACCTGGCCACCTTGCATAGCGCTTCCAATTAAATCAAACATCTCATGAGGATCTACTCCTCATCTCTGAGTTGGGTGAATGGCCGTTTATACCTTAGGTAAAGAAAAGTGAAACAACACTCTCTCCATCCTGCTTCTGTCCAGTCACTTCTGAAGAATGCTGAGTTCAGTTCTGGGTGGTTCACTTTAGGAAGGAAATTAGCAAGCTGCTGTACCTCCCGAAGATGGCAACCAGCATGATGAGACTAGATACCATGTTGTGTGAGGACCAGTTGAAAAAAATGGTGATGTTTAAGCTGGAGAAGAAAAGACTTAAGGAGAACGTGTAGACATTTTTCAAGTATCTGAAAGGCTATCTTGTGGAAGGTTTTCTTTTTCAATCAATCAATAAGTGCCTACTATGTGTCAGGCTTCCAACTACCTCTAGGATAAAACAGATAATTGTCAACCTGACATTTAAAGCATTTATTAAGCACCTACTATGTGCCAGGCAAAAAGAGACAAAAGACAGTCCCTGCCCTCAAGGAGCTCTAAGTATTCATAGATATACTTTATAAACAAGTAGTATCCACATGTTGAAGGCACATGCTCAATTTTTTTTAGTTGATAGCAGTGCACAGTGAAAAAAGTTTTAGGCCACTGGTCTAATGGATAAAGAGTTTGCTTTGGATTAAAGAAGACTTGGATTCAAATCCCGCCCCCCCCAAAAAAAAGAATGAAAAAGAAAAAGAAAAACTTTTCAATTTGGCCTGTCCAAAAGTGGACTGGATTATTGAACTACTTGTCAGGAATGTTGCAGAGGAATCCCCCTCCCCAGGTAAGGGTTGGGATAGAGTAATTGGTTTCTGAAGTCTTTTTTAGCTCAAAGTTTTTTTGCTTCTGTGAATGTAGGTTATGGCTTTCATGTTCTACATGACCTAGAAACCAAACCATCCCCACTCCCACCCCCCATCCCCAAGTGTCACTTTCTTCCAGTGAGGGAAAGGTGTAAAGAAACTCCTGGAGTTATGTGACCTTGGGAGAGGGAGGTTTGTGTGGGTCTTTGGGGGGGGGGTGTTTTTTGTTTTTTGTTTTTTTTTTACAATGGATCTTTAGTTCCAGAGACAGAGGACCAAGGTTCAAATCCTACCTTGGACTTACTACTTTTAAGACTTTGGGCGACTCACTTAACTTCTCTGAGACTTAGTTTCCTTATCTGTAAAAAGACATTAAGTGGCTTCTAAGGTCCCTTCCAGCTCTAAATCTATGATCTCAGGTTCACCTCTCTGGGCCTTGGTTTCCCAACCTGTAAATGTGAAGATTAGAGATGATGGGTAAAGGTCGCTTCCAGTTGTATAAATCTATTCCTTTTAACTGCCTGTCACTGTATTCAGAGTTCAACTGAGAATTGACAGGGGATTCTGAGGAGACCCAGAGCCAATTGAATCAATTGATCTAATAGTGTATGTATATGAAGTAGTAGATATGATCCAAATTATGTAAATGCCAACCATTATTATTCTCCTCTCCCCAATTCTAAGGCTGTGTATGCTTGACTGCTCTGCTTCATCTGGGGCCAGAGCTAGAGAGTGACTTAGCAAAATGAAAGAGCTCAGACTGCAGTCCTACAGTCCTGTAGTCCTCCCCCTTCTCCTGACTCTCCCCAGGGCAGCCTCCCTAGCTGTCACTAAGAATCCTGCCCTGGGGAGTCATCTGCCCTGTGCAGGGAAGGTGAAAACATACCCCTCCCATCCTCAGCCTGCTCCACTCCTCCTCTGCATCTCTCTGCATTGTAATAGGCATGGAGAGCTAAGTGCCCATGGTCATGCAGCAAATAAGCGTCAGAGCTGGGATTCAAACTCAGCTGCAGGGTAATTTCCATTCTGCCATGCAGCCTCCCTAAGGAGTGAACATCATGAATGAGGTGGAGTCAGGGATGGGATTCTGTCCAACTCTGAGCCAAGAATTGACCTGACTGGGCCATATGTAGGTAGGTGGAGCAGAGGATAGAGTATTGGACTTGGAGTAAGGAAGATTTTTAACTTCAACTCTAACCTCAGGTACTTATTAGCTTTAGATTTTATTAGACCCTGGACAAGTCACTTAACCTCTCTCTGACTCAGTTTCCTCATCTGTAAAATGGGAACAACAATAGCACCTACCTTATATGGTTGTTGTGAATATCAAATGAGATTACATGCAAATCTTTTAAAAATTATTTTTGTTTTGTTAGATATTTCCCAATAACACGTAAAATTTTTTAACAATCATTTTTTAAAAAATTTTGAATTCTAAATTCTCTCTCTCCCTCTCACCCCTCCCCCTCCTTGAGAAGGCAAATGATTTGATATCAGTTATACCTGTGAGGTCATGCAAAACATATCTCAATGTTAGCCATGTTGCAAAAGGAAAACACAAACAGAATAAAACAATAAAGATAAGGAACGAAAACGTCTATTTCAATCTGCACTCCAAATCGATCAGTTCTCTCCCTGGAGGTGGATAGCATTTTTCATAATTGGTTCTTTGGAACTGTCTTGGATCATTGTCTTGATCAGAGTAGCAAAGTCTTTCACAGTTGATCATCCTTACAATATCGCATAATATGCAAATCTTGAGGCTCTATATTAATCCTAGCTAGCTATACATTGCTGTTTTTCTTCATAGGATCCATGTTTTCTTTCATTCCTCTATTCAAAAAGCATTTATTTAGCACCTATTGTGTGTCTGGCACTGTACTAGATACTGGGGATATGGTGACAAAAGCTGACACCTCTATGTGGATACAGACCCTTTCAGAGGAACAGATCACAAACCAACCAGGCCTTCTCATCCTTTACAGCTCATGGCTACGTCTTCTCATATGTCCTTCACAGGGAATTCACTCAATTAACTGGAGGCTCTGCTCCATGTCATTTGATATTATGTGAGTGTCAGTGCTGCTCTTGGGCTGACTGTCCATTATCTTCACTTTCTCATCTCATTTTCTTGTGATACATCTCCTAGATAATGTCATTTTTATTTCACTCCTTGCATGCAAGTCATCATTAGCAATACACTGTGGCCTGTTTACACCTCACCATCCATTTCTCCATTGCCTTTTGGGTCAGCCACAATTTTGATTCTTGAGAAAATGTGGCATTACATGATTCATAGTCATACAGCATTTCCAAAAAAAAAGTTTACAGGATGGATTTTTGTTTCCAGGAGCACCTTGGAATTTATGAAAACATTCTGCAATTTACCAAATTCAGTCTATTCCTCTTCCTATTGAATTCTGGGTGCAGCTCACTATCTATCTGAAGTATCTGTCCAAGATATATAGGCTCATCAACTAACTCAATGGGCCACGCATCCAGCTGCCTATCAGAGTCTGGACAAACAGCATTTTTTATCCACTTAATTTTTCCTGTGTGGGTGGTTGTGGCTCTGGGTTAGTAGAAAAGTTAGTAGTAGAAAATATTCCAGGGTTTGATGTAAATAGTACAATGCTATCTACCATCTGGAGCATTTGGAAGACCCCAGCATATATTCATACTCTGTACTGGATACCATCCACAATGGTGGCAGACACCTTTAGCAAGCATCTCTTTTCCATACCTTGATGGATATTGATAATAATAGGATTGTTGAACAAAGTTAGCTCTGTTTTTGTATCTGTCAAGGAATCTTATATCATCTTAACACATTTGTTGGGACTACTTTGTTAGAGGAGGTCTTTTAGGAAAGCATTTTGTTCTATTGAATCAGATGCTTTTAATTTTTTTCTTTTCTTTATTTTTATTAAATTTTTTGGCAATCTACTTAGAATAATCAGAGGAACCTTGAATTCTTTGTGCCTTTCATTTAATTATATAACTGTGAAAGTATGATCTGCTGTGGATTTTTTTTGTGAAAACCTGCCTGTTCTCCTATTTCCATCAAGCATACCCTCTAATAGATGTGTACATTCTCCTGAAGATTTTATAGGGCTGAGTTATTAAATTATTAATATTCTCATGATCACTTTTTTCACTATATAAACTCAGTCTGGCCCAGCTGCTTTTCCCATTTTCTTTGGCTTTTATGCCATTTTCTCCTCATCATATAGCACACCAGGAGATGAGATTATGAGAGGCCAAATGTGGTGTTTCTTCAGTTACTGATAAAGAAAATAATCTGTTATAGAAATGCCGACAGATCTATTGCATTTCTTATCTGTTTATTTTCTTCCTTTTCATCCTTAGATGCTCATGAGATGATTTAATTTAATTGAGTCTCACATAAAGGTTGTTGCAAACTTGCTTTTCCCTCAAACACTTCTCACTGTTTTATGAGGAAATAATACTCGTAAATCATATACCATCTGTCTCTGTAAAGTTTTACAAATTCGTTTATATTCTACTTATAAGTATATCCTACTTAGAAAATAAACGAATTTGTAAACCTTTACTGGCTTTTGATTGCCGTTTCTCTTTCCTTGGCAAGAGGAAGGAAACAAGTATCTGTTATGTGCCAGACACCGTAAATATGATCTTACTTGATCCTTACAACAACTCTGTAAGGTTGGTGCTGTTATTATCCCCATTTTACAGTTGAGGAAACTGAGACCAGACAGAGGGTAAATGACTTGCCCAGGATCACACAGCTACTAAGTGTTTGAGGCCAGATTTTGTGACTCCAGGCCCAGTGCTCTATCCACTGAGCCACCTAGCTTCTTCTAGGTAAGGAATCCTGTTTACTGATTAAGGAAGTTTCTGGACTCCTTTGGTTTTCTCATTGCGGTGATGATTTTACACAAGTTAAATTTCCATAGGACATGGTGATGATCCATGCTAATGTCATTTCCTTTATCCTTTTTCCATTTGGGAGGAATCAATAGTTGTTTAAATAGCTCATAAGATCTGTTGTAATTGGATGATAAAGCTTCTCCTTGTCTTTATCCTTCTAATTTCTCTTTGATTTTGATCTTTTTCACAAGAAGTCTACAGTCTGACTATACACGGATGACTTGAAAAGACTCCTACATCTGTAACCATTCATTTTTTTGTGTTAAGATATATAGTTAATTTCATGTTCTATGATGTTTTTCAGGGCTTGTTATATCTCCCGACTCTCATCTTGAAAAAATGTATTCATGAAAGTGAGACATCTGTATCGTCTTCAGCCTTTGGGCACTTTCATTTCTTGAACCTGAGCTGTATTTTCCAAAATAAATATATGTGTGTATGTATGAGAGAGAGAGAGAGAGAGAGAGAGAGAGAGAGAGAGAGAGAGAAAGACAGAGAGGACAGAGAGATAGAGAGACTTTCCTTGCTACCTTGCTCAGAGATGTTGTCTAGGTGGGAGGATCTTATCAATTCTTCATAGAATTTCTCTCCCTCTTCATCTTCTACAATGGATGCTGATTCATAAACCTCAATTATATTCATGTTGGTCTTTTTATTTATGCACATCATGAGCACCCTAGGACAAGATGACCAGGAATGCTTTGAAATGATGTTTTTCTTGCCTACTCTGTCAACTTCTTAATTTGCCCTATGAACCATCTTCGGTAGAGTGTAAGTTCTCTTTTTGTATCCCCAGCCCCTAATATGGTACCTGAAATATAGTAGGTGCTTAACAGATATTTGTTTATTTGCTTGATTGCTTAAGTAATTTATCCTCTTTAGCTATAAATTCTTATCTTATGGTTTTGGTACAAATCAAAAATATATTAACATACCAGTACAGTTCCTTCCCTAGAATGGTATCTCACTTAGTCATTGGACAATTCTTATATTAAAAGAACCACTTGTTAAATTAGTCGTTGTAGATGATCTAAAAACTATATTATTGTTAGCACCTGTTGCCCCCTTTTCTATCATCCTGCCACCATCTCTGCAAAAGCAGAAGGGGGCAGCATAGGATTAAGGATTTTGTATTTTTATTTCATGGGTTGTCATGACTGAAGAATTCATCACCTAGTAAACAGCCTACTGTGATCTTCTTAGTTAGATTTGTCTCCACACAGTACTTGGCACCATGCTTGAAGACTTCCCAAAATCTAAGAATCAGCAAGAGCTTAAGCTCCACTGGCATAGATTTCACTAACTGAGGGTCACCTCAGCTCAAAGATAAACCAGCAGGCTAGGAACTTCGCAAAGTCCTCCATATATTTGGTTCAGACTTCTGATTTCATTGGTGTTGGGAACTACTGACCATGAAACTAGCTCCCATTGCCAATACAGATTGGGAACTGCTTTATACTTCATAGTCTTATGCATTAATTAATTATTCATTCATTAAACATTAAGTGCCTACTGTGTTCAAGATACCATTCAAGAGCCAAAGAAAATTATAAAAATAAATAAGATATAGACCCTGCCCTCGAGAAACTTACAGTCTACACATCCTGTCTCCTTTATCCTTAGTTTGCCATATCCTTTGCTAGGAGCTGGTTGGTAATAACCATTTAGAGCCACCATCATCACCAGTCATGGTTCTCCTTTTATTATCTATTCTTTTGTTTTTATTCTCTATCATTTTATTAGAATAAGAGAATGTTCTCCTAGTCTAAAATTCTTTCAGCATTCACAAGAGAGAGCCTCTGGCTTCATGCCCAGCTAATCTTCCCCAAAGGTTTTGCTGGTAATAGGCTACTGTTCCTTGTACTGTCACATACCAGGACTGATTCCCTCCACTTTTTCCCAGCCTACAGCTCAGCTACTAGGTATCTCTTAGGGGCTGCTTGAGAAAGAGCTAAGACTTCAGTGCATACCAGCACCTACTATTTGTGGTCATGCCTTGGTCATGTGTGCAACATGATGCTTGGTCTGGGAGGGCAGTTGAGTGGGGCCAGGGCTGCCGTGGCTCCTTATTAATTACATTTTGAGACACCTGAGCCATAGGTATGAATGTCTACTAAATTTAATTACTGTGCACATGTCTCTTCCTAATATCGCCAGCATATGGATGGAGTTGGTAAGAAAGCCTCTTACACTGAGAAGACCTGTCCTCAAGCAATGTCTTCATGATCACCCAGTACAGTAGAAAGGGAGTCAGCTATAGCAGTATCATAATGATGCACATTCATACCGTGCTTTTAGTATAATGCACTTTCCTCACAATAGTTTATGAAGTAGGTAATGGAAGGATTGTTATCCCCATCTGACAAGTAAAAAGTAGAATGTGAGCTCTTTGAGGGCAGAGACTGTTTCTTCATTTTTGTCTTTGCAATCCCAGTGCCTGGGATTACAGTGTCTGGCCTGGCATGCAGTAGGCACTTAATAAATGCTTGGTGAATGAATGAGGAAATGGAGTCTCAGAGATATTAGGTGACCTGCTTAGGATCACACATCTCACAAGTATCAGAGTTGGGACCCACACTCAAATTCTTTGACTCCAAGTTCAATGTTCTTTCTACTACACAATAGCACATTGCATGTGGAAGGATTATAGAGGTGACAGAGGAAGGAAGAAGATAATGGCGCCTATGTACTCCCTCCATTCTGTCATCTGGAGGCAATAGGATGTGGTGGATAGAGGGTTGGATCTGGGGGAGCTGCGTACCAGTCTTGGCTCTGCTACTAATGTGGTGCACACCCTTGGGCAAGTCACTTGACGTCTTAGTTCTCCAAATCTGTAAAATGAGGTATTTGAACCAGGCAATCTCTAGCAGGATTTTCAGCTTTGATATGCTATGATTTGTAGCTTCCTTTGAGATCTCTGGGATAGCTCAAGCATGAACCAGACTGAGAGAAGAGGAGGAGAAATGGAGGAGGAGGGGGAAGGAGGAAGGGAGGAATAAGAGAAAAGGAGGAAGAGGAGGATAGCATAGTGCTTGGAAGCCTGATCTCTGTCTGTCTGTCTTATCTACCCTAGACATTCTCACAACATCAGGTTTCAGAGAAACACAATAATCAAAAGAAGCACATCTCCCTGAGGCTGCCTGCATAGCCCCATTTGGAGAGAAGTAAATATGCTCTAGTGTTCTGCTCTAAGCACCACATTTTAAGAAAGTCTTTGATGGCGGGCACAGTAAAGCATGCCTTTACTATGGGTAAAGTGGGAGGATTGGTGGTGGTAATGCTGAGGCTGGTGGGTCATTTGAGCTCAAGAGTTCTGACTGCAGTGGGTTAAGCCAATCAGGCATCCACATTAAGTCCAAAACCAATATCATGAGCCCCCAGGAGGTAATCAAGTGTAATTCGACATCTCCTTTTACAAATCTCACAGTACCATATCTGCTGTCCCTAAAGCTTGTTGCTGGGCATTGCTGGGCATCAGGAGCCCTGGGCTCTAGAGTGGCTTCAAAGATTCAGGAATCACTCTCCCCACCCCCACTCCCCAGGGATTTGGGTTGGAACAAGAGTAAGCCTGAGAAGCCCATTAATGTTCTTATCCAGATCTCAGTTATTTCAGCTAAGATGTTAGTTCAAGAGACTTCTGGGGAAGAGAAAAGAGAAATTTGGAGGTGGGTCATTTGTAGGGCTCATTGAGATTTTTAGTTGCCTTCAGGGATAGCAACATATATATTCCACAGTCCCTATGGTTTACTAGAGAATCTAACCTCTCCTCACCAATTCCCATCTAGTCTAACCCCTTATTTTACAAATAAGGAAACTGAGTCTTAGAAAGACAAAATGACTTACCCAAAGCCACAGGGGTAGTAATGAGTGGAGAAGGAATCTGTACCCAGTTCTTTTGGCTCCAAATCCAGTGCTCTTTCCACTACCCCACACTGCCTCTCCTGGTCTACTCAAGGTCTTCTGACCTGCACATACCATGAGATCTAGTGATATTGTGAATGCCTGCTGTTCAGAGAGGGGAAGGGAAAGATGACTGGAGTATGTCCAGGGATGGCAAGCCAGGGATGCAATCGTGCCAAGCTCCCTGACTTCAAAAGGTTAAGAAAATGATGGGAGAGTTTCCTTCCAAAGCTGACAGTGGTGGAAACGCATGCTGTCCCACCAGCTACCTACAACTCCAGTGCTCTCTGCCCCACCCCTGAAGAGCCAAGTTTATGAATAATGGTTGAAGAGAATGTGTTCTAGTGGAAAGACCATTGGATTTGGCATTAAGAGACATAGAACTTAATCCAAGTGCTGGGATTTACCGGCTATGGTGCCATGAGCAAGTGTTTTAACTTCTCTAGGTCTCACTTTCCTCCTTTGTAAAATAGGAACAATGATATTTGTGCTGCCTGCATCGAAGGGTTATCATGAAGAGAGTGTTCTGGAAACCTCTGCATGTTTTAAAATTATGAGTCATTATTGTGAGAAAACAGCCTGATGATGCCGGGGTATTTTTTTAACGTAGAGAAACTACGCACGTATGTCCAAGCAGCAGTCCAAAGCCAACACGACCGTGTCTCCAGCTCCTACTCACCTGAAGTGATGATTACAATAGCATCGTTTGCAAGGATAAGTGTGTGTGTGTGTGTGTGTGTGTGTGTGTGTGTGTGTGTCCTTAACTTTCAGCTACAACCATCATACTCCCAATAAACCTGAAACACCTCATCTTCCAGGAGATATGGCCTTGAATGAAATCAATGGTCTGGGCATCATGAAGCTCAAGTGGGTTCAAGTTGGGTCTCTTTTATTAGCCATCTGTATGACCTTGGGTAGGACTCTTCATAGAACAGATGATGTGTAATATCCTTTCCAACTCTAGTATTCCATGACTTGTAAAAAAAAAAAGTTCTAATTCTCCATGTCCTTGTAGGACATGGGAAGACAGTACATTACCTTCTACCTTTTGAGGTATCCTCAGTTCCAGATCTCCTTCTTAGGTATTTAGGTCTCCTCTAGAGAAGGTTTAGGACCTAAGCCCTGGGGTGGCCCAGGAGTTGAGCTGTCCTCTAAAAAGTCCTTTGGATAAGGATAAATTAGTACTGCATCCACTCTTGGGTCTAGTTAGGAAGACCTGGGTTTGAATCTCACCACTTAATGTCCCTCAGTTTCCTCATCTGAAAAAAAAATGGGGATAACAGTAATACCTCAGGGATATTGTGAAGATCAAATGAGGAATGTTTGTAAAGGGCCCTGCAAACTTTAACGAGCTTTATCAATATGCACTATGATTATTGCCTTTTAGGTTGGGAAGAAAGTTTTTTGCCTTATTTTAATAAGACCAGAAAAGAAGCTTGTTTCCCTTATCTTTATTCTAAAGCCCTTTAAACCATCCAGAAATAATCCATTATGAGAATTTTGCCCAACCTGAGACCTATGTGAAGGTTGGGGGGAGGTGGCATTCTTTTCTCCAAGGATGGAGTCAGGGGATGCTGAAGGCCAGAGCTGGGAACCTGAGTGGGGAAGGACCAGATGCGGTGGAAAGACAATGCTCAGTGAACAATGGGGAAACCAGAGCCTCTGGTTCAGTGTTGCCTTTCAGAGAGGCTGAAACCTAAGATCCATAGTTTGACCTACTCCCTCTAGTCCAAGCTGTGACACTGGAGGAGAGAGAAGGCCAGTGTGTGTGTGTATGTATGTACTTGTGTGTGCATGTACAAGTGCACATGTGCTTGAATCTGCTCCACTATTACATGTAATTTGTGCTCCAAGCATAAAATGTAAGCTTCTTGAGGACAAGACATATTTCTCAGTGTTTAACAAATGCTTATTGGTTGACTGGTTGGTGGGATGATAATGACAAAGAAGATCTTTCAGAGCCCACTCACAAAAAGTTCTAGGCTGGAGATTGATACTGCTCCTACTAAACCACATAGGTCACCATCTAACATGACCTTGCATTGACATTGAGACAACTGACTTCATTGCCTCTGTCTCTCCAATCTGCTTTGTATGTACTTATTTATTTCCGTATTGCCTTCCCCATTAGAATGAAAGCTCCTTAAGAGAAGGGACTGTTTTTTCTTCTTGGTGTTGCCAATGTTTAGTACAGTGTCTAGCACATAGTAAGTGCTTAATAAATGCTTGTTGATTAATTGGTTACCAGGAAGTAGAGAAGAACTCATTAGTATTAGCTGTCCAACACAATTTTTAGACTTCTGCATAAAAGACATGACCAGATCACTTAGAGATGCCTACTCCCCTAACCCATCACTACAGACCAACACTGGATTCCAATGGGTCGTGTTCTTACCATGTAGCTTACATATATAGAACTTTGAATTTCAGTCTATTCTGAGAAACTTTAAGATCACAGAATCTAGATCTGGAAGGGACCTCAGAGGCCACCTGGTCCAAGCCTCTCATTTTACAGTTGAGAAAACTGAGGATCAGGGAAGTCAAATGTCTTTCCCAGGGTCACATGGGTAGTGTCAGAGGTGAGATTTGACCTAGGTCCCCTGACCCTCGATTCAGTGCTTCTTCCATTATACCTACTACCTCCATCCATCCTTCCATTTGACAATCATTTATTAAGTACCTGTTATGTGCACAGCACTGTAACTAGCCACTGGGGATATGTAGACAAAACAAAAGGCAGTCACTGCCTTCAAGGTTCTCACATCCAACTAGAGGAATAAAACGTGCACAGAAAAGTAAGGGCCACTTGAAGAACATAAGACTTGCCATGCTGAAGCAGGGCCACAGAAGTTCAGTCAGCCCAAGGTTCTGTCTCTGGCATGATCCCTAAGGGATGTATTGTGGAAGGATTACTTGCTTGTCCTCCCTATTGGACCCCTCAACTGGTTAGGACTGTCTTCCTGAATGCCCTTTTTCTTCTTCAAAAGACTTGGGGTGGGCAGCTAGGTGGCACAGTGAGTGAAGCACCAGCCCTGGAGTCAGGAGGACCTGACTTCAAATCCGGACTAAGATGCTGGAAGCACTTACTAGTTGTGTGACCTTGGGCAAGTCACTTAACCTCAATTGCCCTGCCTTCCCTCCTCAAAAATAAACAAAACAAAACAAAAAAACAAAAAAGACTTGGGGACAGTCATTTAGAGAATAGTCTAAGCAGTGGCAGTGCGCTGGGAATCCACAGAGGACCACCTACAACAGAACACCAGCTGGAGCTGCTTTGCTGGCCTAGTACAATGCTAGTCTTGCCATCAAGCTGAAGACTATCCAGGTCAGGCACCCATCCTGCCCCAGGGAAACCTTACATCAAGTCAGAGATCATACCAGCAGATAGGGAACTGAACTCTGCTACCTCGGACAACATCAAGGGATTCTGTGATAAATGAGGACCTGGCAAACTGGGTCATGTCTGCCTGCTTCCTACTGCTCACTTGATCTTCCACGTGCCCTAGAGATGACTGCCTCATGATGCCGTGTGCTTTCTACTTGAATCTCAGAAGATATGCTGGCTTGACTTGATCCAGTTTCTGGGTTCTCACTTACCAGTACTTTCCTGGAAAAGGAAACTATAATCCTGTACTTAGAAAACAAATTGTACCTATGGAAGTATGGCCAGGCACTGGTGCAGAACCAACATGACTCTGTTTCTCTATGTTCCTATTCACTTGAAGTGACAGCTACAGTAGCATCATTTACAAGGGTGTGTGTGTGTGTGTTTTTTGGGATAAGGTAGCAATAATGAAGTGTGAGATGTTGCTCTGGTCCCTGACAACAGTCAGCTAAAGCCGTTCCTGAGAATGAGCATTTGAGTGTAGTCTTGAAGAAAGCCAGAGATTCTAAGATTCCACAGGATCCAACGTGCATACTAGAAAAAAGGAGTCATTATTAGGAAAAGGGAGGCTGGATGGGGGATGGGAAAGAATGGGCTAATACCTCATAAGCACTGTTCTTCAAAGAATGGAGGAGTCAAGGAATTCCTGAATTTGTTTTAAAGCTTCACCAGAGCTGGAAGAGCTCCCAGAAGGTGATGATGTCTAGTAACAAGTGGTCATCCAGTATCTACATGAAAATCTGCAAGGAATTCCTCCTCTCCTAAACCAGGCAGCTCATTCCACTTTAGGACAACATTCATTATTAAGTTTCTCCATGTTCCATCATCTGGGATGAAACACAGCCAATCAAATCGTCCTTCTAAATGGGAGAACCCTCATAGACTTGAAGATATCTTTTCTAAGTTTTTTTTGTTGTTGTTGTTTTTTGCCTTACAGGCTGAATAGCTCCAGTTCATTCAACTGATCCTCATATGTCATGATCTCCAGGCTGACCACCCCTGACTACTTTTCAGATTGTCAATATCCTTCCTAAACTGTGATAGCCAGAAATGAGCACAGCACTCCGGAGGTGATTTGACCTGGGAAGGGCAGAGTCAGACCATCCTTTCTTCATTCTGGACCTAGGGAAGCTCAGAGTCCCATCGGGTGTTTTAGCTGTTCTGTCACACTGTTGATGGGAGCTATTATTCCAGCAAGACTCTTACCACCCTTTACTTGTGTAGTTGACTATTAGAGTCCAACTGCAATATTTTACATTTACTACATTTTACCTTCTTCAATTCAGCCTGTTATTCCAGCCTGTCAAGATCTTTTCATGGACTGATTTAGTCATTCAAAGTGTTAGCCATCTTCCTCATCATTTGGACATCTGAAAGTCTGAGAAGCACGTGGCCTATGCCTCTATAAAAATGATTAGATTATATTATACTATATGATATGATATATTGTAGCATATCATATTATAATATTATATTACATCTCATAAAATTACATAATATCATATATCGTATTATATCACATTACATCATATCACAGCATAGTATAGGGTAGTATATAGCATAGTATAATATATTATAATAATGCTCCAGTATGGCACAGGTATAAATTTTATAAGTGTTGGGGAGAACAAATCAAAGGACGCAGAATTCTGGAGCGCACTAGTACAAACTTCCTTCCGGGTTGGTACTGGCCAGTTAATGATGACCACTTTAGCATCCAGGCAGTCATTCAATTCCAGATCCGGTTCATTGTACTGTCATCTGGCCTATATCATTCTATCTTGTTCAGAAAGAGCTCGTAAGAAGTTATGTTAAATGTCCTTTTGAAATCCAGGAATACTGTATCTTTGGAATTCTCTTGATCTACTAGTCTAAAAACCCCCTTTAAAAATTGAATTGAGATTCATATGGTATAACCTGTTCTTCATTAATCAATGTTTATACTTAGTCTAGGTGGTGCAGTGGATAGAACACTGGGCCTGGAATCAGAAGGACCTGAGTGCAAATCCAGCCTCAGACACCTACTAGCTGTGTGACCCTGGGCAAGTCACTTAACCCTGTTTACCTCAGTTTCCTCATCTGTAAAATGATCTGGAGAAGAACATGGGAAACCATTACAGTATTTTTGCCCAGAAAACCCCAAATGGGGTCATGAAGAACTGGACATGACTGAACAAGACTGAACAAGGAAAACAAATTGACAAACTGGAGCATATCCAGAGGGGGATAACTGGGATGGTGAAGAGTCTTGAAAGCAGTTTACTGAAGGATTAAAGGAATTGTGAATGTTTAATCTAGAAAAGAAAAGACCTTGGGGAGATAATGGAATGGAATCTTCTTCAGATTGGAGAAGATATCCCACAAAGCCCCTGAGAGTCAGTGATTTTATAATTCAATGATCATTGTTTTCAAATAACTATCATGTGATTTCTTTGAAAAACTTTGTGTGGCTTTTCCTTATTCCCACCAATTGTTATGCACTCTGCCTCTCTTCCTTTTTTTTTACTTTATAGCTACCTTGCATATATTTCTTTTTCTGTGTATACATTGTCTCCTTCCCATAAAATGTGCTTTTTTGTCTTTTAGCATCCAGCACTATGTCTGGCACATTCTTTTTGTTCAGTTGTGTCCAATTCTTCCTGACCCCATTTGGGGTTTTCTTGGCAAAGATGGCTTCCCATTTCCTTCTACAGCTCATTTTACAGATGAGGAAACTGAGGCAAACAGGGTTAAGTGACTTGCCCAGGGTCACACAGCTACCAAGTGCCTGAGGCTGGATTTGAACTCAGGAAGATAAGTTTTCCTGACTCCAGGCTCAGTGCTACATCCACTATACCACCGAGCTTCCTGAGCTGTGTCTGACACATAGTAAACAAAAATAAATGCTTGTTGGAGGAATGTTTCTGGAAAGATTAAATGTGTTCTACTTGTCACCAAAATGAGGAGTAAGAACCAATGGATTAAAGGGAAAATTTATATCCTCAACATGAAGATATTTAATTACAGCTGTCCAATAGAAAGTGGAATGGGCTGCCTCTTTAGGTAATGATAAGTCTGTAGCATGAGGAGTTTATGCAGGGGTTGGATGACCATGTTTGGGGGTATTAAAGAGGAATTCCTACAACAGGTATGGGGTTGAAGCTTCATTTCAAAAAGTATTTACTAAGCACCTTCCATGTGCCGGGCACTGTGCTAAGTGCTCAGGATACAAAGACAAAAGGAGAAAAGTCCCTGACCTCAAGGAGCCTATGTTCTAGGGGCAGGGGAAAATACAATTTATACACAAACAAGTAAACAAGAAGTTTAAATGAAATAATACGCTTCCCCCCCCAAATAACAAGTCTTTATTTTCTCTCTCCTACTTTCCCTAATTGAAAGAAGAAGAAAAACAAATTTCAAGTGGGAGAGAGTGCTAACAACTAGAGAGAGGAAAGAGACAGGAGAGTCCTTAGATGACCTCTGAGTTCCTAACTAGGGAAAAAGGAAGAATTGCTTCTTTCTTCAATCTCCGGAGAGATTCTTATTTTATATTGATGCCCCCAGTACAACCTCTAAGGCATGCTCCCTGCTCTAGATTCTGTGATTCTACAGAAGGTACATCCTCTCAAAATGCCCTTAGAAGTTGCCTTCCTATTTATCTGATTAAATGAAACAACCTAAATCCCCCAGGCCTTTACTGATTTCACTGAGCCATTTTCTCAATCTAGTGATCCAACCTAAGCCTCTCCCTCTTCCCTAGCTGGGATTTCCAGCTACATCCTGCTTTTCAAATGAAGCAAATATGTAAACTGCTGTCAGCACTCTGCCCCTCTTTATGACTGTGAAGGTCTAATATAGAAAAATTGGTCTCCCTCCAAAGCTCTGGATTCATGAGTACACAGGGCTTTTTTCTTCTTTTTTGTTAGTTTCTTTTTTTCACTGAGGCAACTGGCTTAGCTTTTTCTGAGGTATGCCTTATTCCCCATCGAACGATAAAACTGGCTTCATTAAGAAAACTGCAGCTTCTGTAGATGAGAGCCTTGCCTTAGGAACATAAAGAGCAGGACTTGAAGAAGCTGCTTAATGAAGCCTGACCCATTGGGGGAAGGCCTGTTTCCAAATTGTCCAGGCTTGAATTTTCTTACTTAGATCTTATAATTTTCCTTCCCAAATTCGTAATATATCTCCCTACTTGCCAAAAAGCCATCAACACTGCCTTCACTGAACCATCTTCATTTTTACAATTTCTTGTTTTTCCATTTCTTACTGCTTTCTGACCTGGCTGCTCTGGGTGAATGATGGGGAGTTCAGCAGGCCTGCTAAGACATGGTTTTTCTCTCATTTTGGTTCAGGTTCTGCCACTAATTACTTGTGTGATTTGGGGCGAGTCACGTAACCTCAAGAGGCATCATGATACCGAAGAAAGAGCTCTGGTTCCAAAGTTCTTTGCCCTAGGTTCAAATTCTCCTGTGTTTACTACTTGTATGACATTGTGTAAGCTAGGTGGTGCAGCGGACACTGTATAAGATAAGAGTGCTGGACCTGGAGTCAGGAAGACTCCTCTTCCTGAGTTCAAATCCAGCCTCAGATGCTTATTAGCTGCGTGGCCCTGAGCAAGTTGCTTAATCCTGTTTGCCTCAGTTTCTTCATCTGGAAAATGATCTGGAAAAGGAAATGGCAAACCATTCCAGTGTCTTTGCCAAGAAAACCCTGAATGGGGTGACGCAGAGTTAGACATGACTGAACAACAAGAAATCACTCAAATTCCCTTGTTTCGGTTTCCCCTCAACTATAAAATGGTGGGAGGGGAAGAAGAGGAGTAGATGACCTCCGAGGTCTCTTTCAGCTTCAGATCTATAATTCTACCCTTTATGATTCAGAGCATAGGACGGTGGTAAGGGTACTGACTCTAGATCAGAGGTCTTGGGTTCAAATCTTACCTCTAAGATTTACTACTTGCGTGATCTTGTTTGTCATTGTTGTTGACCTTGAGCAAGTCACAACTTACCTAGACTCAGTTTCCTCATGTATAAAACAGGAAAATGAAAAAATTATTTTAAACGAGAAAGTAGAGGAATGTTGGAATAAATAATCTCTAAGGTTCCTTTCTGGTCTTAACTTCCTTGATTCTATTAGTCTACAGGCTTGTTTGAGGGTCTCAAGTGGTCAGGGCAGGCCCCAGAGTACCTATCAGTTTCTTCTACTCCAAGAAATGGCTTTGAATAAGGATGAACAATGAGGCCTGAAGAGTCCATCCACACAACTTGTCTCTATCTAGTGACTTCATTTGCTCCAAATCACAAAGCACGTTCACAGCCTGGGATACTCGAGACACTTTCCCCTAAAAGACTAGGCACTGTCTGAGTGCATAATCCTTCCCTGGGATACCACATTCACTTCCAACACATCCCTGAACACATTTCCTTCCTCAACCCTAAAAAAAAGTTACTATTCCATATAGGTTTTGGTCAGGTGAGTTCACTGATCCACCTGGTAAATTTATAAGCAGGTGAGCTTCTGCTTAGGATTTTGATTTCATCTCATTAAGAAGGATGTGGACATGCCCATTTGTCCCATTCTCAGTTCACTGTAGAACAATCAGAAGTGAATCGCTATAATAGGAATTGACTCATCGTGCTGGGGTCAGGTGGGTTTTGGTCTTTCAGCTAACTTCACATTTTCTGGACATATCCTGAGAGAGTTGTGCTAATACTAGACCTGAAGGTGGGCAGGAAGCCTGTGTATATGAATAGCTTCCCTCCCGAACACTTCAATAGCTACTAATAACTCAATGTATTCTCACCTACATGATCAGAGAAGAGAGTACCTGAAATCTATATTCTAGAATCTAACTTTCAAGAGAGAGAGATGGAAGAATTCTCGGGCAGTACTGGATTCTTAAAGAAAAGAGGATTGCACATATGGTCCCCAAAAATGGAAGAGTAGTGAAGGATTAAGCCAGATATGGAGGAGCAAAAGTTCTAGACTGTGCCTTTTAATGCTGCCATAAGTCATTTGGACAGTGTTGGTCCCATAGAAGGAGAAGTTGCCTTTTTATCATACCCAAGCTTATTTTCCTTCCAGGAGATTCAAAGCCTTCTAAGTAGTGCCGTAAGGCTACCTGTTTGTATGGGTCTCTGAAGCAAACTGATCTGACTGTTAAGGTGGGGCTCCACACAAGCAAGCCCAGGTCTTTATATCTTCTGAAGAAAGTCCAAGCCACAGGCTAGTCCTGAGTCTAGAAGCCTGGATAGGCCTAATGGTAAAGATAGAATTTTCAGGGAGGGAGAATTATTTTGATTGATTATGAGCTAATGTGAATCTTTTACACGTTATCTGCATTTTCCATGGAATGAAATAGTGTCCTATGCACAACGTACAGTCTTATCCTGAGTGCTTATAAAGGCACTAAAGACCCTTCTACTTTCATATATGGAGACTGATACATGAGCTATATTCTGAGATTTCTCATAGTAAACTTATAAGAGGAGGGTAACAAAGTAAGTAATAGTAAGGAAATAATAATGTTTGGAGGCAGCTGCCCCCAAGATAAGACTTCATCCGTGTAACCTCAGGAGATGGGTTAAAGACATACATGCCGTAGATTCCCTAGGATATATTCCTTTTCATCTCTCCAAGACACCCTTCCCAATAATTCTTGTTCTAGACTACTTACTCTCTCTCTCCTTCTAGACCTTCCGATGGCCAGTTGGCAGCAACGTCGATGGCAATGAGATGCTAGAGATCCAGGTATTCAACTACAGCAAAGTCTTCAGCAATAAGTAAGTACATTCAAGTATGGGAAAGCCATCTTGGGAGCAATGGGGAAAATGATCACAACTCTACCTTGTCTGATGGGCGCTACTGTTCTTCCTTGGGGTTTAGAATCAGGAATGCCAGAATCTCTGCGCCAATAGCTTTCTTTTCTAATGGAGTGATTACCGTTGTCAAAATTATCAAGTAATTGTTTCTTCATATGATTTCTCAGGCTTAACTACAACCTGGTTCTATCATAATTAGGGAATGCTGCTAAATCTTTTTGAAAAACACTCTCTAGAAGGGAAAATGTATGCAGGACACACTTTTAATTTGAATTTGCATCATTAAACATTTTCTCTATTACTTTCTTAAATCTAGATAATCATCAAAACAACCAATCAAGCCTAAATTTGTAGTGTTCCTCAATTTCCAACTCAAAATTTAACAATGGGCTCTTGCAAGCCAGTCTCCAGCACATCCACAGCTTGCATTCTCCTTTTCTCTGTGTGAGAGATGTTTGGTATCCTTACCAAGACTCCTGTCACCCCACCTCACCCCTAAAAGCTTCCCTTAGCTGAATCAGGACAAATAATTCAGAGATACCTTCCCTCTGAGTAGCTTAATAAGCGCTTATCAGCAACAAATGATCAGCTGATAGATTAATCTTGGCTCATTCACTTCAGAGATCCCCTTTCTGACCACCTTAGTTAAAGTAAAGGCACACCTTTAACCATCAGTCATGACTAAGCCATGACCGAGATGCTGTTTGTGTGTGTGTTTGTGTGTGTGTGTGTGTGTGTGTGTGTGTGTGTGTGTGGGAGGGAGAGAGAAGGAGAGGGAGAGAGAGAGAGAGGGAGGGAGAGAGAGAGAGAGAGAGAGAGAGAGGTAGAGAGGTTCCAAATCACTTCTTCAGAGACCTTTGGTAGATGAAAAGGAAAGAGTCTGGGTTGGGTAGTTAAAGGAAGTACATTCAAATCCAGATTTTGTCACTTATCTACACAGCCTTGAGAAATCAATTCACTTCCCTAGACTTCAGTTTCCTCATCAGGGTGTTGGATTAGATGACCTCTCAAGGTCCCTTCCTGTCTGATTGTCTAATATTAAAAAAGTTAATTTTTTAATGACAAGTAAACTCATCACACAAATAAAACACCGTAAAGCCTGAGAAGCAGTATTGTATAATGTAAAGGGCAGGGGATTATCAGAATATTAAAGGAAAAGAAGTAGAAAATGAAATAGTGGGTGTGAGAGCCTGGTTTGTTCAACCACCTATATTCAAAAATCCATAATATCCATAGGATCATAGGTACAGAGTTGGAAGGGAACTTAGGGACCATCTAGTCCACCACCGCTCATTTTATAACTGTAGAAAATGAGACTCAGAAAGATTAAGTGGCTTGCCCAGGATCATAAACTTATTATGTGTCAGAGGCAAGATATGAATTCAGGTCTTCCTAACTTTCTGACCTGAGTTCAAATCCTGCCTCAGACACTTACTAGAATTTGTGACCCTGGGCAAGTCACTTAGCCTCACTCAACCTCAGTCTCCTCATTGTAAAATAAGGATTAAAACAGCACCTATCCCTAATTTCAAGGATCAAAAGAGACAATTTTGTGAAGCACTTTACATGTTTTAAATTGCTACGTAAATGTTGACAATTATTAGTATTATTAGTTCACATTTAGTACTCTATCCACTACACCACCATCCACTTTTTAAAACAATGCCTGAGTCTTTGAAAGTAAAACTACCTGCCATAAAAGCTTAAATAATTGAATGTGGAACTTCATTATTCATTCTAAAATGTCATCAAGATGGAAAATACACAGGGACAAAGAAATACGTGTCCTCCTTTAGCAGGGCACTTTATGCTCCAGACCTTCTCTCCCCCTTCCCCTCCGCTGGCACCAGCCAGAGGAGACTGTGGGCAGTAAGAGAATCAAAGGGGCTACAAGGAGAGAGGCTTCATGGGAGAAAGGGTTATCCATGCATACCATAAGGTTAGTTGGTAACCATCTAAGGGGAGAACTCTCCAGTTTTCAGTGGGGAGCAGTGGAGCAGGAGGGAAGGAAGAGGGGAATTCTTCCTGGAACTGTTTCCTAGTAAGAAAGGAGGAGGTACTGTCCTATTTCACACTCTCAAGGCCCCATTGTGGGAGTGGTGTCTCACCCAACATAGTGCAGGCCTGTGGCAAGAAGGGGTGGGGTAGGGGAGTAGTAGATACAAGAGAAGTAACTACATGAGGTTAGCTAGGTGGCACAGTGGATAGAGAACTGGGCCTGGAGTCAGAAAGACCTGAGTTCAAATCCAACCTCAGATACTAGCTATGTGACCCTGGGCAAGGGAAGCCCTGTTTGCCTCAGTTTCTTCACCTGTAAAATGGGCTAGAGAAGGAAATGGCAACCACTCCAGTATCTTTGCCCAGAAAACTCCAAATGGAGTCACAGTCAGACACAACTGAACAAGAACAAAACTATAGGATGGCTAAGTGTACCCTAAAACTTCTGCTTGGTTTCAGGCCCATGGTTTGGCCTGAGGTGCTAGGAAACAGAACACAGATACTTCCATGTTTTCCCTCAAACTCTCATCTCCAATCCCCAAACCCAGTTCATGGGCCAGCTGAGTTGGAGGACTCTTCCCTACCCTAACCCTGGGTGTAGCAAGTAGCAACAATACTCAGAACCACTCAGACGGATGAAAAGAGAGTACAGCCTTGGTATCAAACTCAAATAGTGATGGATCTTAGTCAGCCCTATATTGACTTAGGAAACCACAAACTAACATTATCTATGTTGTACTGTATTTTTCTTTATTTCATTAAACATTTCTCAATCGTATTTTAATCTGATTCAGCCTCTTTCTGGAGTTTTGTGAGCTAACCTCTCTCTACACCCCACCCCACCCCTGTCCTTCTCAAGTTTGGCACCTCTAGAGTAGAGAATATGGAGGAGGGGGCAGGCTCTCTCCAGGATGTGTGATTGGTCCTGCTAAGCACATAAGGAGAAACTGAGAAAACCTCAACAAAAAGAGTCTTGAGTCCCTAATTGTAGTACTGAGGAGAAAAGCAGAGCAGGAATAATGGCTGTACAATGAGCAAGACAGTGTTTCTTGGAGGTCTGGCTTTGGTGCAGATTCCCCATGAACAACTTCATCAAGGAGAATGTCAGTGTGGGACAGGAGAGCAGGTGCTGGACTTGGAGTCTAGGCCAGAACAGGGTTGGAATCCTGCTTCTGCTTAATAATAGAAGCAGGCATTTATGTAGTTCTTTGAAGTTTGCAAAGAACTTCATGAATACACCTAGTGTTTGGAGCTTTGGCTACAAAGAAGATACCCAGCATGCCCTTGGCCTTGGGGATTGAAGGGGTTTGTGGGAAGAGGCCCAGGGAAAACACTAGAGAGAGCCATTACAAGCTGTGGGGAGTTGAACCAGCATGAAGCAGGGTGACACACAGGAGGAGGGGAGTGTCCAGTTCTTGGACTCCAGGATTACAGATCCCTGTTTGTTGGCATCCTTGGCAGCCCAGCAGCACTCAGCACCACTCTCGCCCCTGTAGCTTAACTGCTAGACACCTCCATCTTCTCTGCCTCATCCTGGCTGGAGCCCTGGCACTTCTCAATAACTGCTCTTCGGTGTCTTCCCTGGTATCAATCCCCTTCTCACAAGCCACTTTAAGCCTCAAGATCAAAGACATTCTGGGTAGTCACTCCTAGGGCAAGTCCAAGGCCACCAGGGTTTGGGGGGAATGTTGGATAAGTCACCCACCACCAGGTAGCTCCCTGGCTCCTATTCCATGGCCAGGCCTTGGGGGGCAGAGACACATGAACCATAGGCACATGAATTATTATCTCAGTTGAGTTGCACACCAAGCCTGCAAGTTAGGGACTACAAGAATAATTATCCCCATTTTATAGATGAGGCAATTGAGACTAAGAAAATTAAAATGACTTGCTTAAGATAAAACAGCTAGCAAAAATCAGGGGGTGAGGGTGGGAGGAGGTCATCTTTGAACCCAAGTTGGCCTGAGTGATAGAGTAGAAGTGCACTGATTCTGAAAGCAGAGGTTTTTGTTATTGTTCAGTCATTTCAGTCATGCCTGACTCTTTGTGACCCCATTGGGGTTTTCTTGGCAGAGATACTGGACTGGTTTGCCATTTCCTTCTCCAGCTCATTTTACAGATGAGGAAACTGAGGCAAACAGGGTTAAGTGACTTGCCCAGGGTCACACAGCTAGTAAGTGTCTGAAGTTACATTTGAACTCATGAAGAGCAGTCCTTCTGATTTCAGACTGGGCACTCTATCCACTGTGCCACCTAGCTGCCCTTCTGGAGCCAGAGGATCTGAGTTCAAATTTCACCCCTGATTCTAGTAACTGTGTGATCTTGGGCAAAACACTTAACTGCTCTAGGCCCATTCCCTCAGCTGCAAAATGGGCTGTAGAGGGAGAAAGGGGAGATGGTTATTTCCAAAGTCCCTTCCAGCTCTTAACCCAGGATCCTCAAGTCTAGTGTTCCAGCCACCACAAAGTGCTCATCTTCCTATGGGGGCCTCGGTTTCCTCATCTGTAAAATGGGGGGGGCAGTAATAATACCTGCAGTGTCTCATAGGCTTTGGTGTGTGGCTCAAATGACATAAGGAATGTGAAATGCTTTTTAAACCTTAAAGCACTATGTAAATGTCTCTTCATCATTGTACACAGGGCACATTCTGGGCTCACATGGAAATATAGTTTAGCTAATTCATGGCCCCTGCCCTCCTGGAGCTTACAATCTAGGAAAGAAGGAAGACCCAAACATCAGCTAATACAAAATATTACATGATAAGTGCATTTTAAGAGTCCTAAGAACAAATGCCTTGGGGATGTCCAAGACGCTCCAGTATCCCTCCTCCCCACCCCAGGCTCTCCACTGTGGCTGCCAATGGCCCCTGAATAATGCAAGGGCTCCAGGAGTTTGGCGATCATACCCAACCTGGCCCAAGACACCTGATGCCCTCTCCCAGGGGAAAGTGCTTGAATTATTCAAGGCTGTCACAGTGCCAAGTAGGGACTTCTTTGTGGCTGTTCTGCCCTCCCACCTGCTACCTCAGGCTTCACTTATTACAGGGCTAATTAGCTGGGAATCCAATCTGGGTCACACAGACTGTTCAGCCTTCCCTCCAGATAGGGAGTTCCACGGGGAAGATTGTGGTCCAGCCTCTGGCCTCCAGATGAAAAAGTAAGGGTGGAGTGGGTTTGGGGGACACCCATGGCAGTGTCCCCAGCATTGCAGGAGCCTCGCTACACAATTGGGGGTTGCCGGAATAAAGGCATCAAGTCAGGGCACTCTCAAGGTATCCTGAGGTAACAAGATAATTCTGGATTTCGAGAATAATAATTAATGGTAATAACATCTATGTAGCACTTTAAGTTTTAAAAGGACTTTACATATACTATCTTAATTATTCCAACTTCCAATCCCTCCTATTATCTCTCTCACTGGTATACGTATCTTTCACTGCTCCCTGCTGTTATGTCTTCCTCTCTCCCTTTCTCTTGGAATAAAAAGCCAGTTCTAGTCCCAGTTTTGCCATTTACTAGCTACATGACATTAGAAAAATCACTCAATCTGAATCTCAGTATTGTCATCTGTAAAATGGGAATAATACCTGCTCCAGTAGCTCATAAGATAGTTGTAAAGCTCAAATGGGGTCATTCGTGACAGAGTTCTTTGTAGATTGACAAGTGTTGTCCAAGTGAGCTGCTAGTAGTTCTTTCTTCGCAAAGCCCATATTTACGTGTTTAAGTAGTCAGAATCTTAGAATAGCAGAGCTAGTAGTCCTAGAAATCACCTTAGAAAACCCCTTCATTTAATGGAGGAGGTTAAGTTCTTCCACCAAAGACCAAAAAGTAGCAAAATGGGCTCAAAGCCAAGTTCTCAGATTTTTCTTTATGCCACATTGCCTCCACAATCCTTCTATTACCACTTCACAGGGGGCATTTTCTAGATATCTATTTTTCCAAAGGATATACGTCCTTCTTTCTTTGCCCATACACTCACCCACCTTTCCTAGATTTTCCCAATAACCGTACCATATTTCTAACTCTGCTAATGAAGCCCCAACCCTAACACATATGAATACCAATTTCCTCACATTACTTTTCATTCACTGGTGGATCGGATAACTGGTTATTCAGTTGGGGGGGCAGGGGGGAACATATCAGGATTTACTAAGAGTGCTTATTAAAATAGAACCTGGGAAAAAATAAAGTAGAACCCAAAGTGAGAGAGGGAAGAGAGTCTGGAAAAATATTTTCTAGAGGCTAGTTCCCCTGGGACCATTGTAATTGTTTACATTTATACATCTGTAACTCTTCCTCAGAGCCAGCCTTTTGAGGGTTAATAGTACTTTCTTCCCAATAACATATTGAGGTAAGTAATGCAAATATTATCGCACCCATTTTCCAGATGAGGATAATGAGGCTCAGAGCTTTCGGTGACATTGTTTAGTCTTTTCAGTTGTGTCCAACTCTCCATGACCCCATTTTAGGTTTTCTTGGCAAAGATACTGGAGCGGTTTGCCATTTCCTTCTCCAGCTCATTTTACAGATGAGGAAGCTGAGGCAAACAGAGTTAAGTGACTTGCCCAGAGTCACATAGCTAGTAAGTGTCTAAGGCCAGATTTGAACTCAGGAAGATGACACTTTATCCGCTGTGCCAATTAGCTGCCCTTCAGTGACTCACCTAGAAAATGGTAGGTAGCATTTAAATCCAGCTTTTCTGATTACAAGATGCCAGTGCTCTTTCTACCATACTATGTTGCTTCTAATTGTAAACAGACACACTCTTTTATGTCTGTATTAGTCTCTACTGGCTTCACAGCGGTGACTGAATCCTGAGGAGTCTTATCAACTGAAATGCTTTCATTTGTTCTCTCTCAATCCCCCGATTTGGTAGAAATGTGCCAGGTACCCTGGGGACATAGTGGAGGCTCACTACCTGTGTCACCTTAGTCAAGCTGCTTTCCCTACATAGATAGGTAAATAAGTGTCCTTACCTGTAAAATAAGAAGATTAGACTGGATGGCCTCAAGGGGCCCTTCCAGTCTTCAATCTATGACTCTATGACAGACGCACTGCCTATGGGCAACTCTCCCAGAGGAGGCAAACATGCACACAAAACATGATCTCGCCCAATCTGTAATACGAATGAATGTGCGCTCAAACCTAAGTCCTCCCATTTGCTTTATTCCACATTGCCTCAATAGTCTTTATGTTACTAATTTGCAGGTGGCGTTTTCCAGACATTTAGTTTTCTGAGGAATATATATCCTTTTCTCTTTGCCCATATATACATCCACCTTTCCTAGGTTTCCCCATGCCCAAACCATATTCTTAACTCTGTTAATTAAGTCCCAGTTCCAATAAATATGAATTGAATTCGAGGCTCTCAAAGACCTCTTCCTATTTGAAATCCTTTGATCCTTTGATCCCGGGGATTTATTTAAATGTAATTCTCAAAAAACGAGGAAGCACCTCGGAGCATGTGCAGGAAAACAGCTCTATGCTATCCCCTGGTGGTGTCTGCCTGAATCTCACCGTCCCTGCCTTGCCCCGTTACCTGTATTTCTGACTTCCTCCAGGGAAGGGTCTTTCTGAGAGATGATCTTCCAGGGCAAGTAGATCCTACTCTTCTGCAGCTATTTTGTGTTTTATCTGGAGTGTGACTCAGTGTTCTACACTAGGAAGTAAAGCTTCTGACCCAGGCACTACTCAATTACGGCAATAATATTCCATTACTGGGCTCTCAATAGTGAAAAACCTAAATTTTAAAAAATCTCTTCATATCAAAACTCCAGACCAACATATTCCTTTAATTATAATAATTCTAATTTCTGTAGCACTTTGATTCCATCATAGCAGCTTGGTCAGGCAGGCACAAGTCTCCCTATCTACATTTTTTTTAAAGATGAAAGAGCCTGAGATTCAGAGAGGTTGTGATTTGCCCAGGGTCACACAGCTTAGCAAGAAGCATATGCAAACTGAGGTCTCCCTGGACTCTGAGTCCAGCCCTCTATCCACCATGCCACACTGTCTCTCTTATTATCCTTGCTTTACACGTGAGGAAAATGAAGTAGAAACAGATGAGCCAATTTGTCTGCTGTCACACCATTAGTATTGAGAGCCAGGCCTCAAACCCAGGCTTTCTGATCTCGAATCCAGGACTTATTTTCTGTGGACACTGCTCCTTCCCAAAAGGAAATCTTTGAATTCAAGAATGATCTCTCTTATAGAGTTACACGTGATGGGGAGTGGGGTGGGGAGGTGAATGTGGGGAAATAGTCTTGGAGCCATCCCTCCAAAATGGGTTATGTCCACACTCCCTGACTCCCAGGAGCTTTTTAATATAAGTGAAATCATATTAAAGAAATGCTAAAGGCAGCCTTGAAGGGGATGTCAGTCAACCAATACTCATTGAATTAAATGGAATGAAATGGAATATCACTTAACATAGTGTTTACATCTTAGAGGCAGCTGGTGACATAATGGAGAGAGCCCTGGGACTGGAGTCAAGAAGATCTGAATTCAAATCTGACCTCAAGCACATTAGCAATGTGACCCTGGGCAAGTCACTTAACCTCTGTTTGCCTCAGTTTCCTCAACTGTAAAATAAAGATAACAATAGCACCTTCCTCCCAAGGTTGTTGTGAGGTCAAATGAGATATTTGTAAAGCACTTCACACAGTGCATGGCTCATAGTAGGCCCTATACAAATGCTTATTACTTTTCCTTTCGCATCCCAGGCAATAGGTAGAGCGCTGGACTCAGAGTTAGACAGACCACCAGTGTTTGAATTCCACCTCTTACAGTAACTAGTTCTAGGACCACGGACAGTTCATTTAACCTCTCAGCTCCAGTTTCCTAAACTGTGTCATGAGGAAGAATAAAATCCCCTGCACCTTATCTCACAGACTTCTTGCATGACTCAATGAGGCCATCGCTTTAGAGCAAGAAGATCGTCTAGTCCAATGCTTTCATTTAAAGATGAGGAAACTGAGTCCTATGGCTTGATAGGGATGAGGACATGTACACAAGCCTTAGCCCCATGGCTGAGGCTCTGAGTCCTTGGCACAGCTGTCCCCAGCTACCCATCCAGGACAGGATCATAGGGACCATAAAGTCTATCTAGTTCAACCTCAGTGTACAGAGGAAGAAACCAAGGCCTGGAGAAGTGAAGTGACCTACCCAAAGTCACACAGGTGTCAGAAATAGGATTTGAACCTAAGTCCTCTGACTCCAGAACCAGTGCTCTTTTTATTGGACTATGAGCCTCTCTGTGCCTCAATGCCTCCCTCACCTTTATCTCCACAATTTTCTCCACCAAAGATTCACCTCTACATTGGATATACACATCCCCTCTGCCCATCACCACCTCCAATATGTGCTGGAGTTTAGGGGAGGGGGCTTGTGTGTCTTTTGTCATTAACCTATCACACCATCTCTAGCAATTCCTTTCCAGTAGACCTGGCCACCCCTTAGGATACTGCCCCTGTTAGTTCATTTCGTCCCAACAAGGTACAACTACTTTGAAATCATCTAAGGACCCCAAGAGCCCCTTTCTTCCAGGAGAGGGCAATTCTTCTCATCCATTCTCTTCACATACCTAAAAGAAAAAGCATGTTCTGCACTTCCCCCAGGACTCTCTAGCTCCTGTAGCACCTGGCCTTACATCCATGACCCTGGCTCACTCTTCAATCCCCTTGCTCTCTCTAGGATCATTGGGACCTTCCGCATGGTACTACAGCAAGTGGTAGAGGAGGGCTACCTAGAAGTGACGGATACTCTGATAGACGACAACAACGCCATCATCAAGGTACATGCCTTCCTATTGGCTGCTCTCCTTCTTTCATTTGCAGGTCATGACTAGATAAAAGAAAAGCAACCATGGCCGTTTCCTGGTTCACATGTGTTATCTCATTGGTCAAGTGAAGGTATTGGATTAAATTAATCATTCAACAAGCATTTACAATCCCACATGGCAAACCATGCCCATCTTCTCATCCTGTGTAATTCTAGGTGGCATAATGGATAGAGCATCGGGACTGGACTAAAGTCAGGAAAACCTGAATTTGAGTCCAGCCTCAGATAATTACTAGCTGTGGGACCCTGGACAAGTCACTTAACCCTGTTTGCCTCAGTTTCTTCATTTGTAAAATGGGGATAATAATAGTATCTACTTCCCAGAGCTGTTGTGAGGAGCAAATGAGATAACTGTAAATTTCCTAGCACATAGTACGCACTATATAAACATTATTATTATCATTATATCTTTCCATAAGTCCTCCATAGAGGATCTACCAAATGCCCTGGAATTCATACTCTAAAACAGAGGTCTTAACTTTTTGTGTTATGGACTCTTTGTGAAGTCTGGTGAAGCCCATGGAACCCTTCTCAGAAGAATATTTTTAAATGCACAAAATGCATAAGATGACAAAGAAAATCAATTGTACAGAAATAAAGATGTAAATTTTTCCTGTGTTCAATTTTATGGACTCTCTGAAATCTATCAGTGGATCTTAAGTTAAGGAACACTGCTCTAGGTCTTTTGGGACCACTACAGAGCCAGAAGAAACCCTTAATATCATCTAGTCAAACCCTTTCGTTTTTCTAGATGAGCCCCAGAGAGGTTCTATGCTCATGGTTAGTCAGATAGAAAGTGATAGATATTGACCAGACTGGTAAATATCACAGAACTGGAGCATTAAAAGGGTCATTAATAGCCATCTGGCCCAATCCAGACACAAGAAAGGAAGGCCTCTGGCTCCAGATGTAGCCCTCTTTCCACTCTGTTGCACCATTTCAGCCTCTGAGCTGCCTAATTCTGCTGTCCTTTGCTCTAAATCATCCCACCTTACTTTCTAGTCATCTGACTCCTTGGTGCTGTTATTTGTTCACTTTTTGCCTGCAAGAAATGTCAAAGTATTATTAACTAATGATATAGTGAAAACCTGAAAAACACATAAAACTGTCTTTAAATTCAAAAGGCATTTTAAGTGCCCAGCCTGTACCTAGTAAGGGGCAGCCTGACATAGTGAAGAGAGAGCTGGCTTTAGAGTTAAGAAAACCTGAACTGAAGCTCTGACTTTGACATGTACTGGTTGTGAGTCTCTGAGCAAGTCACTTAACATCTCAATTATCATTCATCTATGGTTGTATTGAGATAAATACTCATTTACCTAAGATCAGGGAAAAAACAGAGACAAAAGAGACAGCTAAAAACCCAGGATCAGGCTTGCCCAGGTAGGACACATACTTTAGCTGTTTGGGCCTGTGTGGCCTGGGGGAGAGGGGCAATGGGAGAGGGAGTACACCCTCCTCACAGGAAATCTCAGAGCTGTCCGATGCCACTTGGAGAGTTGAAGGAGATCTCTCCCTTTTAAACATCTGACAGATGTTTAGCATCCCACTCCCATGTTGTTGTCAAAGGGTTAGGGAAAGACCAAGGGACCACCTAGGATTTTCTGTATCATACCAGAGTCAAGTTCTTTCAGCACTGAACTACATATGTGCCTTGAGTCCCAAGAAGTATCAGGGGAGCTCCAAGCACACACTTCTAGGGATGACGCCCTATAGACCAATCAAACTCTGCAACACTATGATGCCAATCAACTCTTCTGGAAGACGTGTAGGCCTCCTTGTTCCTTACTTCCACTTCCCCCTGCTACTTTCATTCAATATACTCTCCTCCTTTGAGGTTCCATCCAGATAGGTCACCCTATCCAGATCCTGGTGATGGTGTCCCAGGATGTCCCCTATGCCATTTTCTCTTCTCTTTCAAGGAGTTCAGTATTTGATTCCGTCTCCCTCTCCACCCCAAATACTGTCCTCATTCTTTAGATCTTCCATTAGTACATACTGGTGTCCCCTCAGGCACTCTGGTTTCCCAGTTTACCTCATTTCCTTATGTCCCATGACATACATCTTCACTCTCATTCAACCATACCCCTTTGCTTTCATCATCACCCTGGTTGTGTCCTATCTATTAGTCTTCTTTGCTGGGTCATCTAACCATAGTTGTCCCCACAAGGCTCCATCCTTTCTCTTCTTTCTCTGTCTGTCTGTCTCTCTGTCTCTCTCTCATTCTCTCTCTCTCTCTCTCTCTCTCTCTCTCTCTCTCTCTCTCTCACACACACACACACACACACATCTCATCCCACATCTCCCCATCCCACATCAGCTATTGTCTGTTGAACATCCACACTTGGATATCCCATAGTCATCTCAAAATCACAGAGTCTAAAAGAGAACTCATTATCTTCCTCCCTTAACCCTTTCCTTACCCAAACTTCTCTATTTCTCTACAGGGTGCCAACATTCTTCCCAGGTTCATACCATTGGAGCCATCCTAAACTCTCCCCTCTCCCTCAGTCTCCATATCCAGATGGTTGATAAATCTTGCCCATTAAACCTCTATATGTTCTCTAGTACCCTTCTCTTCTCTCACAGAGCCATCACCCTAGTTCAAGACTTCATTATCTCCTTCCCCACGCTGTTGCCACTGCCTCCTGGTAAGACTCCCCACTTCCCCTTTGCCCCCTCTCCAATCCATCCTCTGCACAATTTGCCAAATAATGTTCCTAAAGTTCAAGTGATGCTATGTTTTCTATGTGTTTAGGAAACTTCAATAGTCCCCTATTGCTTTGGGGATTAAATACAAGTTCCCCAGGATGTCATTCAATCAATCTGGCTCTGATATTCCTTTCTAGGATTATTACATGTAACTCCCTTTCACAGACTCTATCCTCTAGAAAAACTGGTCTATTGCTATTCCCTGAAACTGACGCACCATCTTCCACCTCAATGCTTCTGTATAGGCCTGGAATGCACTTCCTCCTCAACTCACCTTTCATCCTCCCTAGCTTTTGTCAAGGCTCAGCTCATGATCCATCCATCATAATCCATCTCCTATATCTCCTTTTTGGATCCCCTTAACTATGAGTTCCTGCTCTCTCCTTGCATATCTGTATTTGTTTACCTGTTGTGCCCCCTTCTTCCTCCCCCTGTGCCCCCCAGTAAAATGTAGCTCTCTGAGGGAAGAGACTGCTTTTGTCTCTGCAACTCCAGTGCCTAGCACAATAGCAGTAGTGTACTTCACACAGAGCAAGTATTTGATAAATGCTTTTTGATGACATTAGATTCTGACCCCAAGTTACATGCTGTTTCCAGTGAGACACATTATTTCTCTCTACTTTTTATTATTTCTTTGCCTCCAAACCTCAACCTGAGCCTCTGACCTGGACACTTGGCCATGTAAGGGGACAGAGGAACAGAGAAGGGAAGGGGCACTCCAAAGATATTCTTTAATTCCCTAATGATCTTTTTGAGAATCCCTCAGACCCACACATGAGTCTAAAGAGACAAATCACTATCTTATAAAGGAACTAAGGGCAATTAAGTAATATTTTAGCACCTCAATTGAAAGAAAAAGTGTCTAGAGTAATCCCTCCTTGCATTGCTAAATGGTGAATGAAACTGAAACACAGAGAAGACGGTTAGTAGATAAGGTGTACAGAATTTAGATTTGTAATTCCTAAGGCCATAGGCAATGATCATTCTAAGATTTCCTTCTTCTCAGAGGCAGCATGGATTACTAGGATGGATGGATGGATGGATGGATGGATGGATGGATGGATAGATGGATGGATTTGAAAAAGCCAAATCTTGGACATTCTTCTTCAACTGACTTCATTCTTCTCTGCAGACTGAAGGAGTAACACACAGAGAAGGAATTAGATTTGTCCTATTCAGCTCCTAAAGTCAGCAGAACCAGGACCAACGGATAGTAGCTACAAGGAAGCAGATCTGAGCTGTATAAGGAAGGACTTCTTATCAATGAGACTGGCATTATAAAGCACTGAATTTCTTATTACTGGACATGTTCAAGCTAAGGCTGGATGCTGTTGGGGAAAGGACCATAGAATCATAGATTTAGAGCTGCAAAGGGACCTTGGAGGCCACCAAGTCCAAGCCCTTCATTTTAAAGATGAGAAAATTGAGGCAGACAGAGGTTAAGTGACTTGCTCAAGGTCACATTCTAGTAAATGTCTGAAGTAGGATATAAACTCAAAATCCTTCCTGAATCCAAGTCCAACACTCTAACCATTGCTATCTCCCATTGTTCCCCTAATCACCCAATTCTACCTACCCCAGGTTACTAAGAGTGATCTCTAAGGTTCTATGATGCTAGGATCCATGAAGCTTTCTTACATTTTCCCCCTTTAGAGGCATCATGAAGCAGGGGCTAGAATGCTGGACTTCAAATCAGGGAGACCTTGACCCTGGGGAAGTATTGGACAGCTTCTCTAGGATTTACTTAATAAGTGAGAGACAGCTAGCTAAAGTCTTGGATCTAGAATTAGAACAATCTGAGTTCAAATATGGCCTCAGATATTTACTAGTTTTGTCATGCTGGGCAAGCCATTTAACCTCTATTTGCCTCAGTTTCTTCATCTGTAAAATTGAGATAATAATAGTATCTGCTCCCAGGATTGTTGCAAGGACAAAGTGAAATGATACTTGTAAAATGTTTTATGAAACTTAAGTCACTATATAAATGCTAGCTTTTATTATTACTAAGACATAGGAGGTTGCAATCTGATAGAGGAAGTTCTTATACCCAAGATCCTTCCCATATTGCTTGTTAGATGGAGGGTCGGTAAGTGTCTAATACTTACTTTCAAGGTTGGCCTAAGGGGAGTTCATGCAGTCATTGAACCAGAATTTATGAGGAACTAAGTTTTGAAAACCAGAGTTGGAATCTGAGCAATGGGGAGGATGTCCAGTTCAGCTTCCAAGATGCCTCAGCTCTGTGATGCATATCATAAGGGGACCACAGGTTCTGCCTCTTCCCCTGCTGGTTCTCCTAGCTTCCAAGTGTTCACATCCTGCCCCCACCCTCTCATTTATAGACCAGCATATGTGTGGAGGTCCGGTACCAGGCAGCTGATGGCACCGTGGGCTCCTGGAATGATGGCGAATTCCTGGGGGATGACTCTCTACAAGGGGAAGAGAAAGACAGCCAGGAGACAGATGGCCTGCTCCCAGGTTCCCACCGTGGTTCCCGTCAGCCTGGAGAGAAGAGTTTTCGGAGGTAATAAGGCAGCTGTGCTATGCTGGGGGCTTCCTAATACGTGCATTGGGCGGCTCCATCCCAGTCACCAAAATGGTGCCAAGAATTGGGCCCCCACACTGATCAGCTTACCTGGAGGAGGCACATGTTAGTGTCTGTGTCTCCATTAGTACCATCTCTGCTCCAAACCTCTCTGCCTTGTAGATAGGAGAGAGCCTGAGTTCTGATTGCCCTCAGAATCCCACAGGCTCTTGTATAGCATATAGGCTTACAGGCAGCAAGTCATAATGGACAGAACACTGGACTTGAGATTAAAACACTTCCCTTAGAGTCCTGGATTTTCTATTTATAAGCTGTATAACCTTGGGTGGATTATTCTCTCTGAACTTCAGTACCCATGTCCACAAAATAGAAATATTGTTGTGTTTTACAAGCTAAACAGTTACATAAATATCGGTTATTATCAGAGGCACTTGAGAAGAGATGAACAAGAAGAGCAAAGCAGTTTGGCATTGACCTTCCCCCACCCCTGCTCCCTGGCAATATCAATCTTCAGAAGTCAACTGAACATCATGTGCTTCAGATGAAGTGAATTGGCCTAGAGAGGTCAGGGTCTCATGAGAAAAAGTTAAGTTTCTCTCCTACTCTGAGTTTAGGAGAGATTTTAGATTTGAGTTTCCAATCTGAAAGGTTGAACACTAGGTCCTAAGTGACCCCACTAGCCACAACATGAATAGATGAGCAGAACAGGAAGAGATAACTTACGGTTTCCAGAATTGGGATAAGCCTTGAGAGACCATTGCTTCAGGCTCCTTCCTGTGCACGACCACTCCCCAGGATCCCCATCCTTCTATGGCTATGAAGGTACCTGGGACAACCTTGCCAAAGTTTTCAAAAATCATTCATTACTAAAAAAACAAATCCTCCTCTCCCTGGGCAAATCTACAGGGCCCCTTCCTAGTCATTTCATTTACTTCTGTTCTCCTTACACCATCAGGCTAAGATCCAGTCTGATCCCACAAGCATTTATTACATGCCTACCTTGTGCCAGAATTGTGCTAGGCTCTAAGGAGTCAAAGACAAAACAAAAACACATGACCTGCCTTCGAGGAACTTACGTTCTAGGAGAATGAAGATCTCTGCCTATAGTGAATAAGCAGTGATTTCCCAGGAGAAAAAACTCTCATAAAATCAAATTTTAAAAATTGACTATAGAGTGACCACACAAAACTTTTCATTAGGACCGGTCCTGATGTCCACTAGGACCAGCCCTGGGCCCATGGTGTACTCTCTATTATCAGACTAACCTAGGGCTCTACCTCCCCTTCACTAACATTCAGCACGTCTTCCTTTTAAAAGCAATACAGAGGTTGGGAGAAGGATGGATGCCAGGATGGGAATGATGGGGCAGAGAACTCTAGCAGTGGGTGAGGAGACAGGGTTTTAATTATAAACTCACTCCTGCTCAAATCTAGAATGGTGTTCCCTAAAGCACAGTCCTATAGCCTGCAGGCTGTGTATAAAGAAGATGTGACTCCTGAATGGCTGAGAGACCACTGAGCTGAAGACACTGCACCTGGCTAAGTGGGCAAAGGCTTCAGAGACGCTCCTAGAAGACACCTGTCCTCTCTCAAACCACTACTCTGAAATCTCTCCACATTTTCTGCCCATTTATGCGGGTGCTGAGTGTCTTTGGCTCAGAGGCCTCTTAGCCAATCATGAGTCACATCTCCCTCTTCATGTGTTGTGCACAAGTCATAGAGTTACACTTCAAGGAAAATTGCTTCAGACTTGAGTGGGAATAGGGTTACTAACTTTAGTCAGCAGTGGCCTCTTCCAGTAAAGTTAGGCCGTTAGCTAATCACTTGCCACTGGGCTGGTTGGAAGGCAAAGGGCAAGCCCAAAGGTCAGAAGTATCTGAGGAGACCCCAAGGAATCACAGTTGTCTGGTAACTAGAGAATCCGAAAGTAACTTGCTAAAACCCCAACTTTCCTTCAGGGAAAGGAGGGAACCACCTGCACATTTTTCTTCTTTAGAACACAGTTTTCATAAAATAGCACTTAGAAAGCAAAAGGGATCTCAGGATTCTGCCCACAGAACTGGAATAAGGGAACCCCAAAAAAAACTCTACCTTTGTCTACTCTTGACATGATGAGACGTGAAGAGAAGGTATTGTGCATCTTTTGAGCTTCAGCTTCTACATCTGAAAATTGGCTCCCTGTGTACCCCGGAGTATACTTTTAATCTTCCTGAATCTCTGTTTCCGTGGCTATAAAATGATGATCTGTAAAGTCTCTTCCAGGCCTAGACCTCTGATCCTGTGATCTTATGGCAATTTAGTGGCATCTCTAAAGGGCCACCAAAAGAGTCTCTTGTTCTTCAAATATTATGAATCAATCAATCAATTAACATTTATTAAGTGCCTGCTGTGTGCCAGGCACATTTGAAGGTATAAGAGCCTGGGGTATTATGGCAAAAGCCCAGAGTAATAAAGTACAAGTAAATTCCCAGATCAATATATACTAGGAAGCCACTTGAAGGAAAGAACCTAGTATTTGGACCTGGGTTCAAATACTGGCTCTATTCTTTACTTATACTTTACTTACCTTAGGCAAGACATTTAACCTCCATAGGCTTCAGTTTATTATCTGTAAAACAAGAACATTAGACCAGATGTACTCTGAGGGCCTACTAAGCTTTAAATCTATGATTCTGGGACTTTCTGTTATATTTTTTCAAAGGAGAAAGTCTTCCCTGCACTAAGTAGGCAGTACATTATGTCAAGCCCAATTGGTACCTAACACCACTTAATTTTATTCAAAGACCAACTACTCTTACAAGGGGAGAGAAATCGGCCAAATGGATTCAAATCATGGCTTTGCTACTTATTCCCTGTATGATGTTGGGTAACTCATCTGCCCTATCTGGGCCTCAGTTTCCACAGTTGTAAAATGGATACAGATGGAATAGGTGATCTCTAAGGCCTCCTCGTATTCTAAATCCTATGATCCTAGATGTTACCTAAAAGATCCTTGGGGAAAATGTTCTTAGTGAATACTTAAGGATGGTTTGTAATGAGCACAGGGAATGACTAGAAGTAAGCAGATATTTCTAAAATTTTCTCAAACCTTAAAGTTTAAAAACAGGTATTAATTTATTTTAAACTTTCTTCTTAGAATCAGATCTACACTAACTTACTTAGCCAACCTTTGCCTTGTAGATTAAATCATTGGAAACAAATTCAAACTTAGCAACGTCTAGAGGAGATAATGTGATTGTCTCCTATGGTCATACTCTTCTCCCTCTGCTTCCCTCCCTTCCACACCATCTTATCTCTAAGAGAATGAGGGGCCTGGAATCGGGAGATGATTAAGAACGTTAATAGTTACTACAGCAGAAACAGCAAAGGCTATTACAATGGGGTTGAGGATGGAGATTGAAGAAACATGAGCCCAAGTACATTTGTGACTCTGCTTTGGGCTCTTGTGGACCCAAGCCCTCCTTTGGCCCATTGTTCATTGTATGGCAGGACAGGAGGGCCAAAAAGGAAAAGGTAATGTGGTACAATGAGAAGAGAACAGGATTTGGAGTCGGGGCAGGCTGGGTTCAAATCCTGGCTCTCTGCAACCAGCCTCCTGTGTGACTCTGGTCAAGTCGTTTCCTTTCTCTGGACTTTTTTTTTCTCATCTGAACTAGTTGACCTCTGAGGTCTCTTTCAGCTCTAAATCTATGATCTTATGAAATAGGCTGAAAAAAGTTCATTTGAGGATTTAATGACCATCTACACATTTGTAAAGAGTCATTTCCAAATGATATCTGCCTCCACCAAAAGGAAAACATGAACTGTGGTTTCAGATTGGGTGTAAGATCTGGTGTGGTAGAATTGAGGCAGTCAGGAAACCTTGCTCTGCCATTAAATGCTCTGTGACACTGAACAAGTCACGTAACTGCTCTTCGCCTTAGTTTCTTGACCTGTAAATGGAGATTTGGGGAACTTGACCTCTAAGATCCTTCTAAGTTCTGACATTCTTTGATTTTAAATGTCCCAGGAGGACTAAAGAATCCACCGATGGGGTTACAAAAATGCTCCCCTTGAAAGCCTTTAAAAATAAGACAAAAGCAATTCTCTCTGGGACAATTGTATTATCATCCTATTTAGGAAAAGGAGAATGAACTCTGAACTAATTCTTCCCTTGGTTCTTTGGGGAAGAAGGGAAGAGGAAGGAGGTGATAGGGAAGGTGTCTAGGTGGGAGATGAAAAACAAGGTTCTCCATGTACTTCAGCAGAATTTTCCAGAGTGGTATAAGTGGGTGGTCTAGGGTGGTGGAGAGGGAAAAGAGCCTATGACCCTCATAGACAGGTCAAAGGCAAACCTCCAATCTGTCCCCCTCCCATCTTCATGTGGCCACTCCCAGGGCAGAAGAAGAGGAGGAGGAGGAGGAGGACTTTTATCACAGTGACAACGATCTGGGACAGGGTGACAACAACAGCCAGTGCTCCCTGACCTCCAGGTATCACCACCACAGCCTCAGGATGTGTGTGTGTTTATGTGTATGTGTGTGTTCACCTGTGGGAAAGTCAGTATTGTTTGTTTGGAGTTGAAGGACCTGAGCCCAAATCTTGGCTTTTCTATTACTACCTGTGTGATTTGGGACAAGTCACTTGCCCATTTTGGTAGAAACAGCATAATCTCTGTCCTCAAAGAGTTTATATTCTACCTGGAGAAAACAATGAATACACAGGAAAATATATCCAAAATCTGTAAAAATTAATGGGGGCAGAGACTAAGGCTAAAAATTGGGGAAAATCAAAACAGGACTCATGTAGGGGAAACCAGGCTCTTTAACGTTCTGAGATCTTAAGGGATAAATCAGTTTCTGCATCCACGAAGGGCTTTACTTGAGACAGAGGAAGTTCTAGGGCCTGGGAAGAGCAAAGGAGGTAGCTCAAATTAATATGAGGAAGATGAGACTCCGGAGAAGAGTTTGTAGTCAAGAGTCTGGTTCAAAGAATGGGGGAAATGAGGGCGCATCTCTGTCCTCATCTCTGGTCATGTGCTGTTGAAACCATGGAATATTGATTCTAAGATCCTGCCTGGCTTTCTATATCTTTGTCCCTTCCCTTCATTCCTGAAAAAACTGTTCAGGGATGGGAAGTGATCTGTTCTGGTCCTCCCCATTCACCTTCAGGAATTCAAAGGCCTTACACTTTTTCTTAAAAACTAATATTTTTTTAATGAGATAAGAAAAACTGAGTTCAAATCCTGGCTCTGATAGTTACTATCTCTGTGACCTTGAGCAAATCACTCCATCTCTCTATCCTTCAATTTCTTCTCTTAAAAAGCAGGTGTGATGGAGGCACACATTCTTACCGGGAGGGTTGGCAAGACCTGGGGGGGGGAAGAGGGAAAGGGGGGAAGAAAGCCCTCAAGAGATGTGGGGAAACCTGTGTCTTCACCAGTGTAATAGATCTCACTGCTGTCTTACCTTCTTTTAGCTTGGACAGTGAAACAAGACTAATATGGTGAGTTCCTGTTGGGGCATCTCTTTACCTCCCCATCCAAGGGAACATATTAATAGCCAGAGACACTGAAGTCCTTTTTGAACTCGGGGTCCTGTTGAGAGAAGTCTGAAAAATCCTTCTGTCTCTGTCATCCTAAACATTGATCACAGCCTTGAGGGCTTCATCATTCCTGCTGTTTGGTTATCCAGACCTATCCCTGGAATTCTTCAGCCAAAATTTACTAAAGTCCAAACTGGCAAAGTATTTGCCATGGAATCAGCAGATCCAGAAATTATGGTTGCAGGGACAAGTTGGATTCAGGCACTGATTTTCTTAATTCTAGGAGACATAATACCTCTAGAAATCCTCTAGAAACCCTTCCCCCCTCCCTGCCCCCCACCCACTTCAAGCTGACCCAATCCAACCAAGCTAGGTGCTGGGGATCCAAAGTTGATCTAAGAAATTGTCCCTGCCAACAAAAAGCTTATATTTACTGGGGGCGTACAACAGGTAAAGAGATAAACATATTCTAGGAAGCAGCCTGTCGTAGTGGATAAAGGGCTGGCCTTAGAATCAGGAAGACCTAGGTTCAAGTCCCATCTATGATACATTCTATGTGACCCTGCCATCAGTCATAACCTCCCCCAGACAATTCTCTAAGACTATAAATTGCAGAACAGGAGTCCACCTGCATCAGTAGGGAGTTTCTTCATTGATACTTCAAGGTCCCAATACCAATCCTATCCCTATACCAATTAAGGCTGAGGTCTAATTCCATAGCCCCACCCACCCCCACAGTGAGAAACACTTTCACAAGAAACCATTCACTTTCCTGGCACTATCTGCTCTTGACCCCAGTTTGCCCAAACTCTGGTCCCAGGTTTCTCCTCAATCTCTCCTCTCTTCAGTAGTTACATAGTGCCAGTAAATATTACCAGCATTCTCCTTCTGGGCAGCATAGGCTCACTCCCTCGCTAGTCCTCAAGGCCTATTTTAACTCTTTAATTTATTTAATATATATTAATGCTAGCATACCCTAACTTTCCTTTGGCTGTCTCTTCCTCTATTTCTAGTCCTTTCCCTAAAAGCAGGGGATGTCTTGTTCTTCCTGCTTCCTCCTGAAATCCTCATAGCCAATGAATTGATGGTTCTCCAGATCCTAGGAAATACCCAATATCTAGGTCCCCAAATTGTCCCTGAAATTTCCTCTCCCCCACCATCTACCTTACCCACTTAATCCCATCGCTAACACTCTGCTAACACAATCTGGGACAAGAGCTTCTCCAGCTTCCTTGTGGAGGTGGAAGATCATGCCCTACCTATCGTCTACCTTCACTCAAATGCATTTGAAAGTGTCCCCCAAAACATCTGTGATGCTTCTATTGAACAAAAGAATACACACTCCAATACAAAGGTTTGATGATGGACAAGAGAAGGCTCTGCTGGAGCTGGTCCTTTCAGCTTTTCCCTGCAAAACATGATTAAATCTGAGGTCCTATCAAATTCTTCCTGCATAAGGCTTGCTCATATACATACATTCACATATGTAAACACACATAAATATACATACATAAACACACACATACATTGCACTGCGGTGCCTGGCTGTGGGTGTTGTTAATTTCTGGGTCAATTACAAATACTCATATCTCAGAGATGCTTAAGGCAAATCACTCCTAGATCAAACAGGAAACTGGGTGGGATCTAAAGCTTTAATCTTGGCTTTGAGTTCTAGAAGTCTTCAATGTCTTCTTCTTTATATCCCATCACTCCTACCTTTGTCTGTTGCTCTTGGTCCTCCCACCCCAGCCACTCTTTCTTGACTTACTCTTTCTGTTGCTACTTTTACCCTCTTTTTCTTGGGCGCCAGAGGCCAAAGGGGCTTTTGCATGCCTACCCAATGGCAACACCCATGGGACCCTGGCTTCCTCATTGGCTGGGGGTGGGAAATGAAAAGGGGGATATTTTGTCCTGAACTACCTGGCCTTCTTACTAATGATCCTTCTATTCCAGTGGGGACCCCACAGAAGTCAGGTACCTTGCTCCTCTTCCTGGGGCCACGGGAGGATAACTGCATGGGGGGGGTGGAGGAGGGGTGGGGAGTGTTCTCACAGAGGGTGTGTGTGCAGTGGTGATGTGCCTAAGCATGTGTGCACAGGCATGTGTGCAAAATGAGTTTTGAAAATATAGTAGGAGCTATGGGAATCCCCACCATTAGAAGGGAATGTGTTTTTTTTTCCCTCAACTTCTACCCTGACTTCCCAACACCACAGACTTTGCTCTGTGCTGAAACTTCCTGAAGGAGATCAGGACTTCCAGAGTTATGCTCTAATTCTGAGGGAATCTAGGACCTGGAATCTAATATCCCCAGTCACTCCCCTTAAAATAGAGTAATTTCATATCCAAGTGAAATTTGACCTAAATTTTCAGCCAGGACTAATGATTGTCTATACTTGGACCTAAAGGAAAACAATCAAAGAGAGGCAGAAGCAGAAACAGAAAGATAGAGATCACCTGGTACAGTGGAAAAGTCATGACCTCCAGAATCAAAGGATCTAGGTTCAAATGCCCCCTCTGATATTGCTATCCATGTGACCTTGGGAAAGTCACTTAAACTCATATGTAAAAAAGTGGGAAGGGGTTGAGTGGACTACATTGTCTTGAGACCAGCTCTGGATCTATGATACTAAGTGTATGATCTTGGGAAAGTCATTTAACTTCCGGGGGCCTCAATTTCCTCATGTGTAATATGAGGGGTTTGAACCAGAAGACCTCTGAATTCCCTCCAATCCACGAATAACAGAGAGAAAGAAACCAGAGAGGCTAAGTAGCAGAGACAGAGAGTGAGGAGGATTGATTGGATAGCTTTCCAAAGCACATCCTGAAATCCCTCTTATATGTCTTGTCCCTGGGACACAGACTTCCTCTGGCTGAACAGGGGAAGGGTTAACTCTACAAGGTAGTCCCCAGCTGCAGTCTCTTTGGGGATCTGGGGCAGCAGAAGCCAGAGGAGGGTAACAATGGGTTAGGGTCAACCCTAGCACAGGACGCTGAAGTCTTATCTGAGAATAACCAGCCCAGCTTGGGCTATGGGGAAGGAGACATAAAAAAGCAAAAGCTGTGGGGAGAGAAGATCTGAATTTGAGTTCAGATTGTCCCAGTGTCTCACTGAATAATCCAGGGCTCATTCATCAACCGTCGTTACTGGTCTCTTGGCTCCAAGACTTCGTTCTTCTTCTCCATCTGCTACCACCCTCTAAAAGTGTGTTTCTGTGTCTGCCTGTGTGTACTTGCTTTGCCAGCTATGAAGTCTTGCGTGTATGTGTCTGTGAAGGGGGAAACTATGTGTTAGGGGGAAAGGGGAAAGGATTGTATGTGGTGTTCACAGGTTTGGGGTGACAATGGAGCACTGGTGTGAACTATGTGTCTTAGGATAATCTATGTGCCTGAGGACCGATATTTGGACTTTCATTCTTACTTGGTACTACCTCCCTATTTCTCTGTGATTTCAGAACAAAACCCAAAGGGAAAGAGAAAAAGCATCATATTTTATCATTCAGGTACACTAACCCCAACTTCCTGCCCCCACTTTGACCACTCCATGAGGGGACCCCACTTATCATTTGTGGTTACTGAGCTGGGCCAAAAGAATCTAAGGAAAGTAATGACCCTGATTAGCGTTGACAGTAGCCATCCAATTAAACATTAGTCAGAAGCCTGGTTAATGTCCAGTAGTTTAAAGACCGAACAAACTTGCCCTGTTAATGTCAATGTGAGCCACCTAATGTTGACATTGGCCAGAGTTTGACCTTCAGCAATAACATAAACACATGACACCTGGGAAGGTTTTGTGCTAAGGCAGGATCTGAAGTGGAGAAAAACGGAATAGCAATGAACTCCTCTTTCTTCCTTTTCCCCTCCCCACTGCCTTAACCTCCTTTCTCTCAGAGCACAGAAGCAATATGATGGCTGTGCCAAAAACTTTTTCTGGATTGAAAGCCCAGGTCCCTAAAGATAAACTGGAACACCACCTTGCTCTGAAACTGGCATGTTCTGAACATTTGAATAAAAGCTGCTCCCACTCCTTTTCCCAACAGAGACTTTTTCTGGGGGGTCTGTAACTGAGCTCCCACTCTAGCTGAGCTCCTACAGGACAAAACTAAGGGGGAGGTTCAGCCTTCCATTCATTTATGTGGAGCAGTGTGCATGTGGGAATGTGAAGATGGCTCACAGGGGTCAGAGGGGCAGTGTTGATAAGGGATCCAAGCAGTAATTGACATAACCCCAGGTCCACCATTAACTACACTGTCTCTTTGCATGGGGAACTGGGGCTACTGCAGTCTGATCCCTAATAGTACATACTGGGGAAATTTAGCTCCCAGATCACCTGCAAGCCAGAGTGGTGAAAGGAGATGGGGAGAAGATCTGGCATAAGCACTAAGAACCTCAGATAACTACTTGATGTGTGACCCAGGGCAAGTCACTTAATTTCTCTGTGCCTCAATTCCCTTAATTTAAATAAATAGGATCGGACTCCAGGGCCTCTAAGGCCCCTTATAGCTCTAAATCTACGATCCTATGACCCTATGACCTTGAAGGATGTTCCAGCTGCCTTGGAGAGTCTTATCTCAGAAAAACAGCACTAGGTCCTACCAAAGAAACTTCCTGGTTCTCTAAGGATTATCTTTTGGGCAGCTTCAACCCACTCCTCTCTCCTCCCAAATCCCATTTGTTCGAGCTATGTTGAGGCTGACTACTCCTTCACCCTCTATTTCCAAAGCTGTCCCTGGGGTAGCTGCCTCCCTGTTCCCCTAGTAGAGATGACTCTACGTATCAATCCTGACTGTAAGCTTTTAATCCTTCTACATCTACCCACATAGAAAGAGAACATGGAAGTGTGGAAAGGGATAAAGTGTTTCAGAGACAGGGAGATCCCTGCGAAGAACTGGGTTTGGCGAAAGACCACATGCTATGGTTCTAACCAGTCTCTGATCTGTATGTTGGTATATGTCTGTGCTTGCATGTGTTGGTGCACATATGCATACTCATCTCCTTGTTTCTTCCTGACTCAGAAAAGGCAGAGAGAAGACCAAGGGAGGAAAAGATGGAGAGCACAAGTAGGTGACCTTGGTGTGTGGTAGAACCCACTGGGCGCCACACTATAAAGCACCCCTGCTCACTACGCATGGCTCAATGAGGAGAGGGCTGTGGTTTAGAGCAGGATTTCCCTATCCTGCTAGCTGATGGGGGGGATTTCTTGTTCCCCTCACCTGAAATGGGGTAATAAGCTGGCATATCCAGGTAGAAGGGCAATGGGGTGAGGGAATAGGTCTTCATACATATACACATGTGCTGGCACAATCCAGGAAGGGCTGTTATGGTTAGGACTTTGAGATGGAAATGCCAAGTGCTAGAATAGACCAAAGTGGCAAGGATATACATATTCCATTCTCAGCTCTTTTATGAATGATCTTTTCTCTTTCTGTGTCTTTTCCCTACATCCTTGACTTTCCCTGTGGATGAACAACTGTCATGTGTGGAGAAGGAGTTAGACTTCTGTTTGGTCCTAGAAAGCAGAGTGAGGGATGCATGTTTTAGGGAGGCTGATTTGAATGAATGCATGCATGCATGAATGAATGAATAGATGAATGAAAAAGCTCTTCTTAAGGATTTACTATGTGCCAGGAACTGTGTTATGTGACAAAGATACCAATTCAAAACACGAAACAGCCCCTCTTCTCTTGGAAGTTACTTTCTAACAGAGGGAGATAGCACATGGGGTTGTGGTAGCCAGGGAAAAGGAATTTTCATCTGAGCAATCTCAAGGGATGGTGAGTGGAAGCACAGATCGGTCAATCCCAGTGTCCTTTGCAGAAGCAATGGTACTATTGATTGAATAACTATATTCCCAGAGCAAGGAGTGGAGGGAAAGAGTGGCAGCATGAATGCCATAGCAGCACTGATGGCAGATGGCCTTGCTGGATGGCTCATCATAGTGTCTGGTCTAGGGCTGAGGGTACTGGTTCAGGTAGGAAGGAATGGGGTAGCAATGGCTGCAGGGCAAGTGAAATGACTTGGTAGATAACCATTCACCAGGCTTGATATCAGAAAAAAAGTTTCTGACAATTAGGGTTACCCCAAAGTGGAATAGGATGGCTAGGTGGTGCAGTGGATAGAATGCTGGGCCTAGAGTCAGGAAAACTCATCTTCGTGAGTTCAAATCTGGCCTCAGACTTACTAACTGTATGACCCTGGGCGAGTCACTTAACCCTGTTTTCCTCAGTTTCCTCATCTGTAAAATAAGGTGAAGAAGGAAATGGCAAACCATCCTAGTATCTCTACCAAGAGAACCCCAAATGGGGTCATGAAGAGTCAGACAGGACTGAAAATGATTCAACAACAACAAAATAGACTGTGCTGCCTTGGGAGATTATGAGTTTCCTTTAGCTAGATTCTTCAGGCAAAGTCCAGATGATCAATTCTTGGGAATGTGGTAGAAGAGAACTCTGTTCACCTGAGTTCAAATCCGGCCTCAGACACTTGACACAAGACACACTTACTTAGCTGTGTGACCTTGGGCAAGTCACTTAACCCCAATTGCCCTGTTTTAACCCCCCCCCCCAAAAAAAAAAACAAGGCAAGTTCTTACACATCTGAAGTTACTGCATGGCAAACAATGACTGACTATCTTTTTATCTTTTAAAAAAAGTCTCCACTAAGGTTGAATAAGAGGAAGTAGAAAGGTTAAAATTACAGCAAGGGAGACTGATTAGGCACAATTTCTCACCCAGCTGCACTCATTTTGGATCCCCTTGATTTTTCCACGTGCTCCTAGCTAACTTGTTATTGGGAAATCTCCTCTTCTTGCAAGACCCAGTAAGCCTTGTTACACCTCATCTGGTCTCTATGCCTCATACTGCGGCCATATTCCTCCATTTGGGGAGGGGAACAGGATGACATCTCCTCAGGCATCTCCTCATTTCCCATCCCTCTGCACTTATTGTAGATTTTTGTGTCTTCTCCACCTTCCCCACCCCCGTCTCCACCTTTCCCCTTCCACCCCTTTCATTTTTCTTTTGTGTTTTCTCTTCTCCTATTGGGAGTAAGCTCTTTGATGGCAGGGACTAGCTTTTCTTTTTTATTTGTTTTCCCAGCCCTTAGTACAGTGCCTGGTACAATATGGGTGCTTAATAAATGCTTGTTAATTCTCGACAGAAGAAAGAACTTGCTCACTCTAAGCCAGAGATTCTTAGCCCTTTATGCATACTCCTTCATGTCCTTTTTGCAGTCTGGTAACCCCTATGGAGCCCTTCTAAGAAAAATGTAGGACTTTCAACCTATAATTGAAGGAAATGCTAAATTCATTTAGAGGTTAATGAAAATTAAGGTGTAATTTTTTTCTCCTTCCAAGTTCATGGACCCCTTCACATCTATCCACATACGCCTTGAGAGGGCAAGGTCCATGGACCCCAGGAGAAGAACTCCTGCTTTATGCATTGTGAAAACCTAAAGTGTGAACACCACGAACTTTTCTTTGGGACTTTCTGAACATCAGTCATAGAATTTTGAGCTCAAAGTTGCGTAATAAGTCTCGTATCAGCTCCCCTCGTGACCTTGAGGTGACTGATTAACCGTCAATTAATCAAAAAGCATTTCTTGAGCCCCTACTCTGTCTGGCACTGTGCTAGGAACTAGGGATGGGAGGACAAAAGTGAAAACAGTCCCTGTCCTCAGGAAGTCTATAGTCTGGCCAGTGAAGATGACATGTACATATATAGGTACATATAGCTACTAGATAGAAAGTTACATATAGCTCACTGGATACAAAGTTACATATAGCTTACTGGATAGAAAGTTACATATAGCTCACTGGATAGAAAGTTACATATAGCTCCCTGGATAGAAAGTTACATATAGCTCAATGGATACAAAGTGATGGGGGTGAGTTAGGCTATTTCAGTGGCTTCTACATTGGACTGCCCTTGTTCAACCAAGATGGATATATGATGGATCTGTTGGAGCATAGTTAATTCAACTCCATGCGCATTAATTAAGCACCTTCTCTGAACTAAACACTGGGGATATAAAGAGCAAAGTGAAGCAATCATTTCCCATTAAGTCTTCAAAATTTGGAGTACTTTTTTTTACTCTTTTCTCACCTTCATTCTCTAACAATATATAACCAGTTGCCAAGTTCTGTTGATGGCACAGTGTTTGGAGAGTCAGGAAAACCTGAGTACAAATCCTACCTCAGACACTTTTATCACCCTGGGCTAGTCATTTAACTTCTCTGTGCCTCAGTTTCCTCATCTGTAAAATGGGGATAATAACAGGAACTACCTCACATTATTGTTGTAATGATAAAATGAGCTAACGTATAGAAAGTGCTTTTGCAAAGCTTAAAGCTCTATATAAATGCCAGCTATTATTACCTCTATAAAAGCTCTTGCTCACCCCTCCTTCCTTTTTATTCTTACTACATATACCCTAGTTCTTAATCTATTTGTACAGTAGGAAAAGCACTGACTCTAGAGAGTCAGAGGACTTGGGTTCAAATTCCAACATTGACACTTACCTAAGCAAGTTACTTCAACTCTCTGGGCCCTAGCTTCTTCATCTGTAAATTGAAGGGAGAAAGGGGAGGTGGACCAGATAGACTCTGAAGTCTTGCTCAGCTCTTGGCCTAGATGTCGTCTGTCCTATTGTTATTGCCTCCTAATGGATCTCTTTACCTTCAATTTCATCTTTTTTCTAGTCCTTTATACTTCTGTTAATTTTCCAAATGTACAAGTCTGATCATGACACTCTTCCTGTCCTAAACCTTCCTTGGCTCTTCATTACTTTTAGTAAATAATAGAGACTCCTTAGCCTGTCTTTATACTAGGCTGACCATAGAACTAGAGCTGGAAGGAACCTCAGAGGCTCTTCAAAGCCCTCCACCATTTGACTCAGACCATGCTTGAGCTTATTTAGAAGCCTGAAACATGATCTAACCGACCTTTCCAGGCTTAATGTCATACTACAAATCTTGATGTCAAGAAAAGCTTCTGAAAATTAGACCTCTTCAAAAGTGGGATGATTTCCCTCAGGAGGTATCACGTTGCCCATCATTGTAGGTATTTAAGCAAAGATAGGATGACCCCTTTTGGAGCAGTTGTAGAGGAGATTCTTGTTCTGGGATGAGTTAGGCTGTATGGCCTCTGACTCCTTTGCAAGTCTAAAATTCTGTGATTTTTCTGAATTTGCATTCTAGATTGGCCTTTTTTTGCAGATAGGCCTATCTGTGAATGGTTCGAACAACCTCAGCCAAATGAGAAAAAAAAGGCAACAAAAATTCAATAGATTTTGAAAAGGGGCTATTAATGATATATCAGAAAAGTTACCTGCACCCATGGATAGATGAACAAAAGGCTGAATTCCACAAAGAAGTACTGGTGAGGTACCCAGGTTCAAAAAAGAGTCAGCCACATTAACAAATTAAGACAAATTTAACAGCTGGAACAGCTAGGTGGGTATCATAGATAGAATACCAGAGCTGGAGTCAGAAAAACCTGAATGCAAATTCAGCTTCATTACCTTTGTGACCTTGGACAAGTCACTTAACCTCTGTGTGCCTCAATTTCCTCATCTGTAAAATGAGGATAATAATAGCAGCTACCTCTCAGGGTTGTTGTGAGGATCAAATGAGATAATATTTGTAAAGCATTTAGCACAGTGCCTCGAACGTAGTAAGTGCTATAAAAATGTTAGCTATTATTATCAGACTTATGTTCTCATTGAAATGGGAGTTCTTTCCAAAGATGCAAATCACAACCCATCCATGCCTGCCACAGCTTCTAGAACAATATAAATCACTTTCTAGGATTTTATATAAATATATATGCATGTATATATGTATGTTTGTGTGTGTGTGTGTGTGTGTGTGTGTGTGTGTGTGTGTGTGTGTATCTCCTTGAGTAACCCAAGTTTGGGCAGCTAGGTGGTGCAATGGACAGAGCTCCAGGCCTGGAGTCAGGAAGACCTGAGTTTAAATCCAGCCTTAGACACTTACTAGCTGTATGACTGTGGACAAGTCACTTAATCCTGTTTGCCTCAGTTTCCTCATCTGTAAAATGAGTTAGAGAAGGAAATGGCCAACCACTCCAGTATCTTTCCCAAGAAAACCTCAAATGGGATCACGAAAAGTCAGACATAACTGAAACAACTAAATGACAAAATCCAAGTTCAAACCTAATTTCTCCTCCTCTCCCCCTCCCCCCCAGAGACCTTCTTGACTCTTCCCACTCCCTCAGACCCACAGCAGCTCACTACTGTGCCTCTCTACTCACAAAGCTACAGAACAATTCAGGCCAGGCCCTCATGACCTCCTCCATATTGATCTCTCTGTCTCCATTCTCTCTTATGTCCAAACTATATTTCACATAACTGCTCAAATAATGTTCTTAAAACATGGGTTTGACTCTTCTCCTCAAGAATCTCCAGGGGCTCCCTATTGCCTTTAGGATAAAATATAAACTCCTTTGTTTGGCATTTAAAACTTTTCACAATCTGACTAAAGCCTACCTTTCCAGACTTGTATCACATTAACCCCTCTCATGCACTCCAAGCTTTGGCCCAATTAGCCTAACTGCCATTCCCTTTATAGAATATTACATTCCCCAGTAGGCTTTTGTCTAGATTTATCCTGTACCGGGAATGTTCTCCTTCCTTACCTCTGCTGCTTGGAATTGTTGGCTCCTTTCAAGGCTCAGATCACAAGCTACTTTCTCCTCAAGATCCTTTCTGTTGCCCTGAGTTGTTAATGCTCTGCCCCTCCTTATCCTGCCCTCCCTTCCCCCATACTTACATGTATGTTACCTTACATTTACTCTGTATATACTTTGTGTTTACTTATCTGTGTATATGTTGTTCTCTCTCTAGTAGAAGGTAAGCACCTTGAGGCCAGGAACTACTTTTTGACTTTGTATCCCCAGTATGGAGGCAGCTAGGTGGTTCACTGGATAGTGCACTAGGCTTGGAGTCAGGAAGACTTGAGTTTAAATCCTGCCTCAGATACTGACTAGCTGTGTGACCCTGAACAAGTCACTTAACCTCCATTTCCCTTACTCCACTAGAGAAAGAAATGGCAAACCACTCTAGTATCTTTGCCACAAAAACCCTATGATCCACATGGATCACAAAGACTCAGATATGACCAAACAACAGCAATGAAAAATCCCTAGTATATCCCCAAAGCTAGAGCACTTCTTTGCACATAATGGGTGTTTAAATCTTTGTAGAATTGAATTGTAGCACTTTGTTGACCCAAATTATTTCAAAATACATTCAGCATATTATATGTATATACACACATATATTTAGTTATGAATATGTAAAATAATTACATTATTTTAAATTCTATACCACAGACTATGAAATTGAAAGAAAATACTAGATTATTAAAAGAAGATAAGAGTTACAGTCAACAAATATATTTTCCTTTTTCTTTTTTTGAGACTGAGTCTTCCCATTTCTCCCATTACACTTAGCCCAATCCCACTCTTGGTGTGGAAGCTTTCACTTGTTTGGTTTCTGACTGAGGCAGGTTCCTTTCCTTAGGCGACCTGGTTCTTTCTTCATCCTGCCCCGCCCCCCTCCCCCGACTTTGTCATATTGGTGCTAGGCTTAGTGTGAATACTCAATCAATTAGCTTTTAACCCTACTGCATTTCAACATTCTGAAGTTCCAGCAACCTACCAGCCTCAACCTCCCCCAAGAATAAAAATTACATGCTGTGCCCCCACAGCTAACAACAAGCATGATTTTGATTTTGTTTCCCTGCAGAGAAATACAAATCTAAGTTGTGATAACAGCTTCTATTTCTTAGTTCTTTACAATTTTCAAAGCATTTTCGTATATATTATCTCATTCTCCATCAACATAGCTGTGAAGTAGGTGGGGCAAAGATGAAATGATGAATTGAATTGTTCATTTAACTTTGTAGCCCTAAAGGGCAGGGACAAATTATAGCTACCCCTTTCCTCCCTATAACCCTCCCTCCCCATCCTGAGTAAGAGTTGCTTTATGAAATATCAATGTACTATCCTACCTAGGTAGTAGATAGTTTCTGATCTCCTTGGTGCCTTCATAGGGCAAATAAAAGTGGTTGAAGAGCTGTGAACAAATAATCTATTTATTTCTGAAGAACTCCCCTTCCATCTCCATTTTTCATTTCCTGGTTTCTCCATTATTGAGTATCTCTACTAGGACCCAATTTTTCTTTTAAAAGAAAAAAAACACAATATTTTATCAGGATAGTTTTTAAAAATTCGGAACAGATTCAGAACAATTAAATAAATGTTAGTCCTAAATGTAGCCATCTGGTGCAATGATGATGAAAATTAACAAAATAAATTCTACTACTCTAAGCCAGGGGTGGGGAACCTGTGGCCTCGAGGTCACATGTGGCCCTCTAGGTCCTCAAGTGTAGCCCTTTGACTGAATCCAGACTTCATGCAACAAAAGGGGGATTTATGCTGTGAAGTTTGGATTCAGTCAAAGGGCTGAACTTGGGACCCTAGAGGCCGAAGGTTCCCCACCCCTGCTGTAAGCCATCCCTTTAAGAATGTCATAGGTCAAATAAACCTTTATTTCTGGAAACAGAAGGATTGCTGACAGCAGAAACAGAAGACTTGTTGGCTGGAGCTGGTCCTGAGATAGTTAAAAAAAAAAAAAAGATAGTTTTTACAAGAGTGAACACTTGGAATATTCATCAGAATTACAAAGGGCAGAGATAATAGATATGGCTCAGGGTGACAAGTGCTTCTTATGTAAAACCAACACACACTAGAGCCTAGGTTTTTCTAAAACTTGTTTTCATTTCCATACCTAAGAGAAATCCTCATTATTTTCAGGTCTTCAGATGGGCTCAAAGGTATGCATTGGTATTGTCTCAGAAACAAAGAAGGGTCGTGTTAAACCTTGCTGTTGGTGCAGCTGACTACCAGGGAAGAAGGGCATTATCTAGTAATTGTGGTAATAAAATCCAAATCTTCATTCCTCTAGTTTGTTCCCATAATTACACATTCTAAAGAATAGGCACAGAGAAGAGATGAAAGGGTCTTTGGACACCATCTACTCCAAGCCCCTCATTTTGCAGATGAGAAAACAGGCTTAGAGCAGAGAATTGATTTGCCCAAGGTCTAACAGTTACTAACTGACACGATTAGGCTTTGAGCCCAAATTCTCTAAGTCCAGATAAAGGGCTCTTTTCCACTGACACTTTGTGGTATGGCCACTGATCCTACAGGAGAGAGGAGGTAGCAAGGTTTTTCCCTTATTGCATGTACCTGTATGGAACCAGGTTTGCTAAGCTGTGATCCTAACGGTAGTACCAACATTATGCACCAGAGTACCTAACTAACTGTACTCACTGGCGACCTTCCCTCTCACTTGAGATCTGGCAGCAGCAAATACTGAGCACCCAGAGGGGCCAGGCTAACCTTTCCCTTTGAAGCTGGGTGACTGCCTATCTATATCATAGGCTAGGGTCTGGTTCTTTTTCCAATTCATTGCTACATGGCTTTCCAACTTGATGTACTTTCATCCTAGAAGACTATGGCTGGGAGAAGGGATTGTAGTAGGGTTGGCAGACATGGAATGGAGAGTTGGGATACGTTGGTGCCTGAATCTATGCTTTGGAGTCCAGAGTGGTTGGGTGGGAGGTAGGAGGAGTGTCAGTCTCCTATAATACTGAACCATTAGGGAACATGCCATTCCTAGAATTAGCCAAAAAGTGGCGCAGCAGCCATACGCTATACATTCCCAGTGTACCTGGGTATAAAGAGTCCATTAGAGACCCTAGAAGACTTCCAGCAAATTCAGAAGAGCTGGCTACTTACCACTCCATGCAATGAATTACACAGGCTAATTGTTCATGAGATTAGAGATTTATAGCTGGAAGCAATCTTGGAGTTAATCTGGTTCCCCCTCCTCCATTTTACAGATGAGGAAACTGAGACCCTGGGTGAAGTCACTTGCTCAAGATTAAAGGTAGTTGGCAGTCAGGTTCTAACCCAGTTTCTCTTACTCCAAAACCAGCTCTTTCCACTGTAACCTCTGTCTCTGTCTGTTGGAGGTAAGCACCTTTGGAAAACATACATCTCTCGGTTTTATGGTCAGAGTTTTGGTTTTTAAATAAAAATGTCTCTAAGGTTACATCTGTCAAGGAAACCTATATGAGTCTGACATTTGCTAGTCAAAAAAGAGTCCTATCCCCCCATAGGGCTGAGTGGAAGGTAGTCCAAAAAGGAGAGATCTTGAGGGCCTTTTTTAAAAGACATCATTTAGTCGTGCAGGGCAGCCTGGAATTTCCACTATGTACACCGAATGGGCACAGACTCTCCCCCTCCACTCCCTTCACTCCCCACCATTAGCACCACTACAAGCTTCAGTCATCACTAGAGATGGAGCTGTGGGATCCATCCTGGCTTCTTTCCAAGTCCTGAGGGCCCAATGTGGCATAAGAGGAAGCCTGGCATTAGCAGGGCTTGAAATCCTGGTGGATCCATTTCCTGGAGGAAGTTATCTTCTCCCCTCTCAAAGGAGCAATTGTAAAATCATTATATAATTTTTTTTTTTACTGGACCACTGAGCCCAAGGCAAGTCCTTTGGATTTTCCAGGAACTAATCCAATTGGGTGGGCTCCCAGTCAGACCCAACTTATTTTTCACACTAGTGAATAGAATCTTAGCATAGTTTCAATACCTCTGTCGGTAGATATAAGCAAATGGTAGATGTGCCCATCACAGCTGAAGACTAAAAGTCTGCACAAGGAACAACTGCTAACAAATTCAATATTAGGATCATGTTTGTGCTTTTTGAGACAGCATACACAGTGGGCAGAGTACCAAACTTGGAGTCAGAAAAGATCTGGGTTCAAATTCTACCTCCGACACTCACCAGATGTACGGCCCTGGGGAAGTGACTTAATTTCTCTGGGCCGCAGCTTCCTCATCTCTAGAGTGAAGGCTTTGGACTCAATGTTCCCTAAGGTCCCTTCCAGTTCTATGATCTTATGATTCTTTATCCAATAAGTCCATTTTCCTATTTGAAGTGAGGCTTCCTTAACTTACTATAGTTATTAGTGACGAGAACCAGTTTGGTTTTCCAAGTCTCTAGTGATTCCACTGATCTTATATTTCCTAGGGAGGCCCAACCCAACATGGGCTTTCACATAACATTTGATCAAAAAAAAGGCATGGTATGTTATTTAATCAAATAAAGGTTCATCTCTATAACAGGATGACAAAAACTAGAATTTGTCAGGGGTTATTCTCTGCTCATGGTCATTAATCAAGTTTAGAATTTAGATCTCTCTATCTTTAGACAGACACACACCTACATTACTAGAAATAGATTCATGTGCGAAAGATATGGGAGTTTTTAGCAGAGTGATGCAGAAGCCAAGAGAAAGAAGGTAATATTAGCTTGCATTTATAAAGATACAATGTTCAGAACAGCGGGTGGGGGATGTGAGGGGGTGAGAGTTCTGCAATATTCTGCCCTGGTCTGAACACATCTAGATCATGGTACTTGATTTGGGGTGCCACATTTTAGAAGGGCCACTGGCATATGAGCATTCCAGACAGGGGAGACTCGAGGCCAAGTTATACGAGAATCATTTGAAGAAACTGAGGGTGTCTAGCCTGGAGAAAAGGAGTCTTATGCTAGTTATGTTTTTTAAATACTTGAAGAGCTGTTATGTGGAAGAGAGTCTGACTTTATTTGCTTGGCTCTGGAAGGAAGAACTAGGGCAGAAGTAAGAGAGAGGAAGATTTTGTTCAACATTAATTGGAATAATTCCTAACCATTAAAGCTGTCCAAAAATGGAATGGGCTGCCTTGGAGTAGTGAGCTCCCTGTCACTGGTAGTGTTCAAACAGAAGCAGGATGATTACTTGTTGGAGATGCTACAGATAGGATTCATTATTTGGTCAGAGGTTAGGCTGGATGACCTCCGAGATCTTTTTCAGCTCCAAGATTCTAAGAGCTCATGATTCAATGCCTACAAAAAAAAATCTTCCCATTTGCAAAGAGACTGATTGAATGCTTCCTAAATTTGGCAAAAAAAAAAAATTGAGGTCTTTTAAACCCATTGTGATCTTTAGTTCTGACTTATGTTAAAAAGAATCAACAAACCCCTGCCTAAGTGGTCGTTGAAGCATTCTGATACCTTTCCAAGTCACCAGTTCTCAGCACTCGTAACTTCTTGATTATTTCTTACCTATCATTGTATCTGCCTCCACTTTATCTGACACAGTCACTTTAACATGGGAGGTAATCATAAAGTTTTGTTGATGAATATCTAATGTTTCTTCTTATGGGTTCACTTTTATTTATTCTACTTATTGGGAGGGCAGAGTTCACTTAACTTTTACATTACTAAGAGTCTCTTCCAAAGGTGTTGATGCTTTCATTAGATTTGGAACATCCTAGTTCTTCAAACGTAGGCAGATATCACTGAACTATTCAGAGTGGTATAACTATCTTCAAATGGACAGGGTTTAGCATATGAACTAAAAGTGCACCCCTAACTATATTTGTGTGAGCTCAGGCTTGGACACTTCCCCTTTTCATGTTAACGATCAGGAGTGTTGGGATGGGACCTCAGCTTTTTGAGAGCTATAGACCAGTGCAATTAGGTCAATATGCCAAGGAACATTCAGTCAATCGACAAACATTTATTAAGCGCCTACTTTGTGGCATTTGTTGTGCTGCTAGGAGGTGAAGATATGAAAACTAAAAAGAAAGAGGTTTTACTCTCAAGGGTCTTATATTCTACCAGGAGAAACATCATAAAGTAGACAGTTTCCTTAGAGATGGTATTTCTCCCTGTGGAGAAAAAAAAGTTTAAAAAGAATATTGAGTCCACAAGATTTTCTATTACTGAGCTTCTCTCTTCCTCCTTCTCACTGGTTCTTCTCTTCTTCTTTTCCCAGATGCCAAGATAGCAGGATTTAGTGAGAATAGTAAAATTAAATAATGAGTGGGAAAGAAGAAAGAAAACCTCTCAGATCTACTCTAATCAGGACCCTCTCCCTGTACAGGATCTCCCTCCCTAGTGCCAGGTGCTCCAGCCTACCTGCACTAATGTCCCTTTTCCCCCATTAGGTCCATTTAAAATTTATTTATGGTAAACACAGCAATTTTTCACTTTCTTGTTATCTAAAGATCAATTTAGGAGGGAAGGATGGGCTGACTCAGGTTCTGGTTTATCGGTTCTGTGTACAAAGGTTCTCTTCCTTTAGTTTCCAAAGCCCTCTGCAAGCAAACAAAAGGAAGCTTGACACAGTGCCTAGCACATAGTAACAGCTTAATAAATGCTTGTTGGAGGATGGATGGATGGTGGATTAATTCATGTAGATGCTCCCAGGGGCAGGTAGGTGGCATAGTGGATATAGTGCCAGGCCTGGAGTCAGGAAGGTTTATCTCCCTGAGTCCAAATCTGGCTTCAGAATCTTACTAGCTGTGTGACCCTGGGCAAATCACTTGATCTCAATTGCCTGAGTTTCCTCATCTTTAAAAGGAGCTGAAGAAGGAAATGGTAAAACCACTCCAGTACCTTTGCCAAGAAAACTCCAAATGGGGTCACAAAGAGTTGGACATGACTGAAATGACTATGCAGCACAACAAAAATGCTGCCAGCTATAGGTCACACTTGTAAGGAAATTCTCTCTCCTCTTCCCCCATTCACTTTCTCACTCCCACTCCTACTCTGATACATACAGACATACATACAAACACAAACACCCAACAAGGAAAGCATAGAGTGGTGGAAATGGAACTTTATTGGATAGATAGCAGACAACTTCCTCTTTGTCCCAAAGGAAGATGTGTTCCACCTTACTGAGCAGGGGCCCATGTGAGTCAAGTGCCCTTCCTTCATGGTATCCCAAGATTCCTACCTGAGGATGACTCCATGGGAGCCTGGCCAGGCAGCCTCCTAACCTATCCCTATCCAGAGCCTGCAGAATGATAGGGCCACACCTTATCCAACCTCCTGGTTGGAAAGTAGAAGGGAGAATGGGAAGTGGAGGCAGCTCAGATATCCTTCTCATTCATTATTGATGGTGTAATGGAATACTGCACTTTGCCTCTCCTTCCTCCCATTCCTCCTCCTGGTACCAGGACCATACAGTTGGCTGCTAGCAACAAGGGGACATCAGAACCTGTGCCCACAATCCAGGGAATTCAACCCCCTTCACTTGGGGGAGCAAAGCCCAATCAAGCAGCAAGACGAGGTAGGAACCACCTAGTCACTCAGTATTACCATCCTAGGTACCATCCCAGGATTGGTGAGGAGGGAAGACAGATGTGGGGAACGAATCACTTCATTCCCCAACAGAAACTAGGAAGAAGCCCAGAGGCAAAGGGATTAGAGAAGGTACATGTAGCTAGACCTCCATGAGCCAAGGCTGACTGTGGACCGAATGCGTGTTTCTCCTAGCAGTCTTCTATCTTGACCACTCTGTCATTCTAAATGACTCTTCCATTTTCAATCCTTCTGTTCCTGCTTCTTCCTTCCTTTCCCTTCCCTCTAGTTGGGGGCTGCCGGGATGGGAGTTGGGGGACACTAGTGACTCAGAGCTCTGAGGAATGATGGGGCAGAGGAAGGAAGCGTTTTTAGGTTGCTCTTTGTGGGGCCAGTCAGCATAGAGAGGATAGTTTCAAGTTTGGCTCCATGTAAAAGATCAATATTTGGTGCTAGGCTAGGTTCTCTATTTGCTGAAGTCCTTGAATGGGCACAGCTACATCCTAGGAGATGTAAAGAGGGACTAAGGAGACAGTCATCCCAGTGGCTCAGCTGGGTGAATGCTCAGTGGGGGACATTTAGCCCCAAATTTCTGCAGACTTAGTTCCTCTTGAATGAAGAAGCTTTGGGGAGGAAAGGGAAGAAGATGGAAGGAGAAAAGAGTGGAAGAGGGGCTATGATAATGACCTAATCATTTGTTCTCTCTCGTGTGTTTCTGCTTGTCTCTATTCTTTTCCATCTCCAACTCCATCTGTCCCTGGGGCCTCCTCTCAGAGCTGGAAGGAGTGTGTTCTCCGCCATGAAACTTGGCAAGAGTCGACCCCACAAGGAAGAGCAACAGAGACAAGGTAAGGATGCTTAGCCCTGCTCTCCTCTCCTTCTAGCCCCTATCCCTCAGACCACTGTCCCCCACCCCACCAGGCCGGATACAACTCTACCCAAACCCCAAATTTTACCCTCCTGGGATTGGCCCCATACAAACTCAGCGGGGTAGAATAATTATCCCCATTGGCTGAGTTGTTTTTTTAAGCCTTATGAGAGATACAGTTCTCTAGGAACAGGGCAGACAATGCTGAAGAGTGGAGAAATGGGACTGCATTTCCTCAGAGTGGAAGAACATACCTACTCTCCTACAAATTAAACAGACAACTCAGTTTTTATAATACAGATTACATGTAATCATTCCTTCTCTCTCTGTCCCTTTAAGGGCTTTTTTCTTCCTCTCCCCTCCCCCAACTTCACTGAGATGCTAAAAGCATTAAATTTAGGAAGTAAAAAAGCAACATTGAAAAGCTGGATTTGTTTTTTCTTTTAAGTATTTGACCAAATGTTGCATTGTGACCATGTTTGTATGTTGTGTCTCCAGTGCAATGTGAACTTCTTGAGAGAAGAGTCTCTCCATTTTTCTTTTTGTATCCCCAATGCTTGGTGCATAATGAGTGCTTAATAAATAAATTTTCACTCATTTGTTTCCCATTAGCCTGTGGAGTCTATTGGGGCAAATGGGGAGAAGTATATATGGAGCAAACACTAAATGCTTTCATTCATTCTCTCATTCCTCTGCAGCTGGGAGTTATGCCTGACTCACTGGCAGTAGGAGTCTACAATGCCCATTTAATTTTTTAAACTGAACCCTCTATGTGAAATTCATGAGCAGTAGAATGACTTAAAACGAAGGCAGGAACTGTTTTCATTTTTGTCTTTGCACTCCCAGAGGAATCCAAGATTCCCCAAGTTCAGGGACTGCTTGGTTTTGTATTTTGTATTCTCAGAGCCTAGCACAGTGCCTAGTCACTGTCAGTCCTTAATGAATGCTTGTTGATTTGAATTTTTGCAAAAACCCACTGAGTTGGGGATTCTTTTTCAGAGCCTCCCAAATAGTTATTCTGCTTGGCACCATAGAGAAGAACTAGGAGCAATTCTGTGAATCTTCCCAGGGCAGCAGGTCTACACGTAGTATCCCCTATTTGTTACGTACTTTATGCTCCCTGCTATGAGTCACAGTTGCAAGGAAATCTCCCAAGAGCAGCATTAAGAAGGACAATGATTCATATTTTCTGTGAATAGAAAAACAGTGTGGTGCCATGGATAGAGAAATGGTTCCAGAGCCAGAAAGACCTGAGTTCAAGTCTTGCCTCTGATACATGGCTATATAACCCTGAACAAGTTACTTAACTTGGATGCTGAGCAACTCTCTAAGTGACTGAGAAGGTGACAGCCTGCATTGGTGGAGAAAGTTTCCTCCTCCGGGTGTTTTCTGTACCAAAAAATCACAGATCTAGTCCCTGTCTCCTACAAAAACACAAAGTTTGGGAAAGGCAATCTGTTTATGGCTAATAATCCAGGAAAAGGAAAGGTGTGAACTCCAGAAACTGGAAGTACTGGAGGGTTTGGGGAGGAGGAAAAGGAACCATTAGACGTGACTAAAGACCAAAAGAGACAGGAATGGGTAACACAGGAGAGTGGGTATGGCAAGGTGAGGCTCCCTTTCTATGGCTGTCATTGGGAGATGCTTCAGAGCCTCTAGGCAGTGCCTCTGCTTCCCAGTATGACTGGTTCCACATCCAATGTTAGCTCCTGTTTCTACCCTCAGAATAGTAATTCCCTTCCCAGGAAGAACCCATCCAATCCCTCCTCCCTCCACAGAGCTGGCAGTGATTTTCTTAAAGTTCATGTCTGTTCATGTCATTCCCTTATCCAACAAACTCCAGTGGTCCCTGGTTACCTCCAGGATCAAATATAAACTACTCTGACATCTTGGGAAACCCTTGGGCAGCATGCAAGGATAGTTCTCAGCTGGGGTAGGGAAAGTGAATCCCAAGTTAGGAAGAGAACAGACATGATCCAGAATTCAGATCCAAGAGAATTTGCCAAAGATCAGGAATCCAAAATGCAGGGACATTTTGTCTACCTCAAATTGCTTTTCCAAATCTGAAATCATTTTATTAGAGATTTACATTTCTCACACCTAACCTGCACTGGTACTCTATGTGGTAACTGGACAGTGCCCATTGTACCCTTAGACTAGACTATAGGGCCAGACCCCAGCCCTCTCTACAATGCACTATCTTGGACCAATGGTTTTATGGGGTGGCACAGGTATTTACTAGTTCTGTGATGGGCCCATTGTATGGTAGCTCCCATATCTTCTCCATGTAAGGCCTGTGATCTTACAAATCTATTAGGATAAACATATACCAAGTCCACATACCAAGGATATCCTAAACAGCATATTCTCCCTGCCCATCAATCAATGAATCAAGAAGTGTTTATTAAGTACTTACTACTGTAGGTGTCAGTCAGTGTGCTGAGTGCTTAGGGATACCAAAAAAAAACCAGAAACAGTCCCTATCCTCAAAAAGTTTACATTATTCTAAGGAGGAGACAACATATACAATACATTGGTACATACAAGATAAATTCAGAGTATAAGTGAGGTAGCCTTAGAGGGGAAGGCACTAGAGTCTGGGGGATCAGGCAAGACCTCCTATAGGAGATGAATCTTGAACTAAGCCATAAAAGAAGCCAGAGACCCCAAGAGGAGGGAGTTAGGGGGAGGGCCGGCCAGACATGGAGGGAGCTATTGAAAAGACAGAGAAATGGGAAGTGGAACATTGTGTGTGAAGAGCAGAAAGCAGGCCAGTATGGTTAGACCATAGAGTTGTAATGTGTAAGAAGACCAGAAAGGTAGGAAGGAGGCAGCTTGTGAAGAGCTTCAAATGCCAAAGGAATTAATATTGGATCCCAGAGGTAATAGAGAATTATTGAAGTTTATTAATTAAGGTAGTAAGATGATCAGCCCTGAGGTTTAGGGAAATCATTTTAGCAACTATGTAGAGGATGCATTGAACCTGAGCCAGGGAGACCACTTAGAAGGCCATTGGGATTATCCAGGCCAGAAGCGATGGGAGCCTAAGCTAGGGTGCCAGTCGTATGGGTAGAGAGAAGGGGGCTTATGTAAAAGATGTTGAGGAGAAAGAAATTATAAGATTTGGCAACTGATTAAATATGTGGGGTGAATGGGAGTAATAAATCTAATGTGACATTGAGGCTGTAAACCTGGGTAACTAGACAATAATAGAGAGTCTGGAAGACAGGAAGATTAAGGGGGGAAAGACACTGAGTTATGATTTGCATGTGTGGAGCTTGAGATGCCTGTGAAACATCCAATTTGAAATGTCCATTAGGCATTTGGTGATGTGTGACTGGAGCTCAGAAGAGAAACTTGGGCTGGTTATATGGACCTGAGAAATTGAAACCACAAGCTGATAAGATCACTGAGTGAGAGAGTATAGGAAGGAAAGAGAAGAAGGCCCCAGATGGAGGTTTGGGCAAGGCATGGATGAAGATCCCAAAAAAAGAGACTGGAAAGGAGCAGTAAGGCAGGTAGGAAGAGAATCAGGGAAAGAGCGGAGCTATAAAAACCTAGGAAAGAAGGAGTATCCCATAGAAGAACATTGTCAGTAGTATCAAAGATGGAGGTGAAGAAAGATGAGGACTGAGCTGCAGTGTTTAAGAGTTAGAGGAGAGGAAAGGGAGACAGTGCAGACAGCTTTTTAAAGGAGTCTAGCTGGGAAGGGAAGGAGGAATAAAGAATGACCACTAGCAGGTAGGAGCTGGGGGGGGGGGCGGCTTTTATGGGAATGACATGGCAGAAGGGAAGGAGTCAGAAGATAGAGAAAAATTGGAGATTGGGGGGATGACAACGGGAGCAGTCTGCTTGAGAAAAAAGGAGGGAATTACATCAAGAGTTCATGTAAAGGGATTGGTCTCTACAAGAAAAAGGCCACTTCTTTGTCAGAGAGTAGAGTGAAGGAAGAGATATCAGGGAAAGCTGTTTGAATGATGTGAAGTGATGAGGAAAGAAGAAAAGGGACTTTTGACCCCAAGTGCATCCCGGGCATGGGAAAGCTAGTGAAAAGACTTGAAGTGGGAGGTGGAGAGTCGTGTGTGAGAAGCAAAACAAAGCCCAGTTTGGCTGATACATAGAATGCATAAGGGGGAGTAATGAGAAGTAGGCCTTGAGAGGTAAGCTGAGGCCAGTGAAGGGTTTCTACTAGAAGAATTTAAACTTGATTTAAAAGCCATAGGGAGACATTGGAGTTTATTGATCAGGTGAATGAAAGGATTATAGGTGATGGCAAAGCTGAACTACTAAAAAACAAAAAAGATCCCTAGACTCTGCCTTGATTGACTTGTCAGGTGGTCTGGAAGTCCTCTATGATAAGTGTGGGAAACGATGTACTTTGTACTGTGTCCCAGTGGTTTGGTGTCATCATGCTTCACATGTGCCTTTGGTTGTAAGCATCTCCTACACCCAGATGGCAAAATTCTTTTCTGCTTGAGTCACCTTGAGGGAAAAGTACATGCAGGGTTAGGGCATAGAGGAGAAGTCTCTGTTACGTGTGAGAGGATAGTGTCTACATCTATCAGTCCCCTGATTTCAGACCTGTTTCAACAGGTCTGGATTCATCAAGACTCCTTCTCAGGCATCTCTTGGGAAGCATTGGCACTTTTTAGTAAGACAAATGAAAAGCAACATCCAGAGGGAGAACTTAGGGATGAAGCAGCAGCTATGTCCAAAACAGATTGCTGCTGGTCTGTCATGGGACCCTCCAGGTCATATGGCCTCCTTATTGCATGGATCCATTCCTATCATCCCAACATTATCATGTATCTCAGGTACTCCATGTACTCTCAGGCTAGGATTTCTCCAACTTGGCAAATAGCCAATCCTTTTGTAGGCCCCTGAGTGCAGCTTGGACCAGTTTGCTAAGCTGTATAGGATTCTAGAATGAGGATAACATCAGGTTAAACTACCACCAATCTGTTCTAGTAAATCTTGAAACATAGGATTAATTAATCAGCCTCTGGAAGACTGAAAGCGCATTAGACAACCTAAATATCAGATTTCACACTGTCTCTATTCAGATTATCCTAGGTCGGGAATGCTGTTCTCTATTGGTCACCATAGATCCAGACCAGACTGCGTGAGTCATAGTACCATTTTTTTACTATATAATACTATACATACTATATATATATATATATATATATATATATATACACATATATATATATACACATACACATATACACACACACACATATATATATATATATAAAATAGTATACATAAATACTATAATGACGTCAAGTAAATTTCACTATCTCTGACCAGTGATTCATCAGATAGGCTATTAAGAGAGGCAATGAGGAGAGTAGCAAATTTAGATGCAAGGGACCTGGATTCTAATCATGTCTTTGCCTTTTAGAATCTGTGTGACCTTGAACAATGAGGCTAGAACAACAGACTTGAAGTCAGAAAGACCCAGGTTCAAATCAGGCCTCAGATACTTGCTAGTTGTGTGGTCCCGGGCAAGCTGGTTAACTTTTCTGTGCCTCAGTTTCCTCATTTGTAAAATGAGAAGGTTGGACTCAATTATTTTATTGAAGATAAAACTAGGGTTCAGGAAGAAATGAGGTCTAAAGTCACATAGGTAATAAGTGACAAAGCAAGACTTTGAACTCAGGTCCTCTGACTCTTTCATCTATACCACACTGAATCCCTATCCTCCCTCTGGATGAATACCATATTGGTAAGATTTGGAGTGATTCCTAAATTCACAATAGCTTGGGCCTTAACAACGCTGAAAAATCAAAAAAAGATGGGCCATATTGAAAGAAGATGAGGCAGGGTCAGTCTAGGATGGAGGCCAAGTGAGGGACCACTCCTTGGTGGCAGGCAAGTTTGCCCTCTGACAGCTCCCTACATGGGTAGAATTGCATGATGATGTTGGAGAGAGGGAGAGGAAATAGATACAGTACTCCCAAGCTGCACTGTTTTCCCACCATCCTATCAGTCAACCAGCTTCCAGTAGGTAGATTTTTCTTTAGCATATTTCTATCACATAATGGTGGCAGTGGCAAGTGATTGCTGGATTTAAGACAAAACAAAACCTTGAAAAATGTTGGAGAATACAGTAGGAAATGGCATAAGGCTGGCCACGAACTGACTCAGATATGTGCATATTGCTGTATGAGTGCCTGTAGGTCAGCTAATTCAAAAATTGGTCAAATCGATCTCATTCAATTCAACAAATATAGATTGGTCTAATTGATAAAATTTGATTCAACAAATATCTCTGTACCTAGAAATGTGTTTTATTGCAGGAATTTAGGAGGGCACTGGAGAGAATGTCTGCTCCCACAGGATTTAGGGCAAATCATCTCATTGCCCAGTCTCATGACAAAGATAATAGTATCTTTTTCCAATTATATGTAAAGACAATTTTTAACATTCATTTAAAAAGTTTTTTGAGTTCCGAATTTTTCTCCCACCCTCCTTTTCCCCCTTCCCCTCCCCCTCCCTAAAATGGTAAGCAATTTGATGTAGGTTATATGTGTGAAATCACGTAAAACATATTTCCGTATTAATCATGTTATGAAAGAAGAAACAGATCAAAAGGGAAAAAAAAGCCACACACAAAAAAGAAAGTGAAAATAGTATGCTTCAATCTGCATTCATATTTCTTCAATTCTTTTTCTGGATGTGGATAGCAATTTCCATCATGAGTCCTTTGAAATGGATTTGGCTCATTCTGTTGCTGAGAAGAGCTGAGGCATTTGTAGTTGATCATCACACAGTGCTGCTGTTACTGTGAATGGTGTTCTCCTTGTTCTGCTCATTTTACTTTGCATCAGTTCATACAAGTCTTTCAAGGTTTTCTGAAATCTGACTTCTCATCATTTGTTATAGCACAATAGCATTCCATTACATTCATATACTACAGCTTGTTTAGCCATTCTGCAATTGATGGGCATCCCTTCAATTTCTAATTTTTTGCCACCATAAAAAAGCTGCTATAAATATTTTTGTACATGTATGTCCTTTAGGGGACATGGTCATACCTATCAGATTGGCTAATATGACAGAAAAGGAAAATGATAAATGTTGGAGGGGGTGTGGAAAAATTGGGACAGTAACTCACTGTTGGTGGAGTTGTAAACTGATCCAACCATTCTGGAGAGCAATTTGGAACTATGCCCAAAGGACTATAAAACTGTGCATACCCTTTAATCCAGCAATACCACTGCAAGGAAAGATCAAGACGGCAAGAGGGCATGAGGGAGAACAAAACGTAGTCAGCTTGGAAAGGGGGCCTGGAGTCAGACTGTAAAGGGGTTTAAATACCAAGCAAGGGAGTTTGCATTTTATCCTAGAGATAATAGGGAGTCTAGATATTTTCATATATACCTGTTGTCACCATTAGAATTTAAGCTCATTTGAGTAGAAAATGCTTCATTCTTTGAACTTGTATCCCCAGTGCCTAGCACAGTGCCAGGCCCACAGAAGGTTTTTAATAAATTTTGTTGTTGTTAAGTCTTTTTTTAGTCATGTCTAACTCTCTGTGACCCTACTTGAAGTTTTGTTGGCAAAGATACTGGAGGAGTTTGCCATTTCCCTCTCTAGTTCATTTTATAGATGAGGAAACTGAGGCAAACAGGGTTAAGTGACTTGTCCAGGGTCGCACAGCTAATAAGTATCTGAAGCTAGATTTGAACTCAGGAAGATGAGTCTTCCTGACTCCAGGCCCAGAGCTCTATCCATTGCACCACCTAGCTCCCCTCTTAAGAAACACTTGCTGATTAATTGATTGACAGATTTGAGGGAAGCTGATGCTGGTTAGAATGAAATACCCTCTCTCCAGTTGGCTCTTCAGAATCAGCCCTTTCTTTATTTAATTTGGTAAGCAATGACTATTGTAAGAAATCCCAGGAATTCTAACTTTTCCTGCCTCTCAACCATTTTTGTTCTTCCACCAGATGAGCCAGCTGTACTTGAGATGGAAGACCTCGATCGCTTGGCCATTCGTCTTGGGGATGGCCTGGACCCTGACTCTATCTCCTTGGCTTCTGTCACTGCACTTACTACCAACGTCTCCAATAAGAGGTGAGAGCAAAATTAACCCTCTACCCCAGGCACCTCAATCACCAGCAGGCAATAGACTTCACCAGGCTTTACCAAGACTTGGGGTGGTGAGGAAGCAAGTGCCTGAACCCATTTCCCATACCACTCACCATGGTTCAATGGAAAGAGTGTTGGAGTGGAGGCAAAGGGCCTCTGTTTAAATCCCAGCTCTGCCATTTGATATCTGTAACCTTACTAAAGTTATTCAGTCTCTCTGGGCCTCAGTTTCCACATCTGTAAGATCTGGTGGTTGGATTAAATGTCTTCTAAGATCCCATCTACCTCAGATTCTATCATCATCTTGTATTTATTTTCAACTCCACCCCCCTCCACAACCCATTGTCTATGGGAGGGTAGAACAAAGTTGGCTGCATAACTCATATCCCAGACCCTATGAGTCTCTAGAGCTTTTATTGGACTCCCTTCCCTCTCCAGACCAAGCCACACCACTGAGGAGTGTGCATTTCTTCCCCTCAGGTCCAAGCCTGACATTAAGATGGAGCCAAGTGCTGGACGGCCCATGGATTTCCAGGTAGGTTGGGACTTGAACTCAAATGCTTCTCAGACCTGGATTCTCTTGAGTTCATCTAGCTTGATGGGTTCACAGGCTATGTGCAGGTATGGATCTCAGGGTCATAGTAGTAGTGTCCTTATGATCTGGCAGTCAGAGGAGGAGTTGGGAAAAAAAGAGGCATTTGTCAATATAAATTGTCATGATCATTTGCTATTTTTTAATCTGCTTTAACTACCTAGATGCATGTAGGAAAAATTGGTCCTGTCTCATGCTGACCTAGAAGAGGACTGGAGAAGTTTGATTAGTGGATAAGGTAGATTTGTTGTTATTGAGTCATTTAAGTCTTGTCTGACTCTTCATGACCCTGTTTGGGGCTTTCTTGGCAAAGACACTGGAGTGGTTTGCCATTTCCCTTTCCAGCTCATTTGGAGATGAGGAAACGGAGACAGAGTTAAGTGACTTGCCCAGGGTCACACAGCTAGTAAGTGTCTGAGGCCAGATTTGAACTCAGGAAGATGACTCTTCCTGACTCTAGGCTTGGCACTCTATCACTGCACCACCTACCTACCAAATAAGGTAGATGTCTACCACCAAAGAGTTGTAGTGATCTTGGGCAAGCCAGTATTCCAGGTCTCAATTCCCTCATCTGTAAAAGGGTTAAACTAAATGATCTCTTGACTCCCTACTAATTACAACATTCTGTAACTTAAAAGAGGCAGCATAGAGTAGTAGGTTGGATGTGGGACTTGGAGTCAGAAGGTTTGAGCTTGAATCCCACCTCAGACACTTGCTCAGAGCCTCAGTCCCCTCCTCTTTAAATGGGGCTAAGGATATTTGTACTACCCTACTTCATAGGATTGTTGTGAGCAAAGTGCTTTGGAAGCCTTGAAGTACTCTGTAAGGGTGAGTTATTACTGTTGCTGTAAGCAGAGCATCTCCTCGACTTGATACAATACTAAAGACAACGAGTTTGCTATAAAATCATAGGATTTCACAGAATGGATGCTCCTTGAAGGCAGGCCCTGTTTCACATTTGTCTTTGTTTCCCTAGGGCAGAGGTGGAAAGCCTGCAGCCTCAAGACCACATATGGTCCTCTAGGTCCTTGAGTGCAGCCTTTTGACTGAATCCAAACTTCACAGAACAAATCCCCTTAAGAATAGGATTTGTTCTGTAAAACTTGAACTCAGTCAAAAAGCCACACCCAAGGACCTAGACCACAGGTTCCCCACCCCTGTCCTAGACCTTAACAATGCCTTATACACAGTAGGCACTTACTAAGTGCTTGTGGCATTGAATTGAATCATAAAGTGTCTGGATTGGAAGGAGCCTCACAGGCCATCTGGTCCAGCCCATACTTGAACAAGGATCCTCTCTGTAACAACCCTGACAAGTAGTCAAGCAGCCACCACTTAAAAACCACTAGGAACCCACTCAGCAGCCACTCGAGGCAGGTCGTTCTACTCCTAAACAGCTTTAATTGTTAGGGAGTTTTTAAAGTTGAGCTGAAATCTGTCACTATGCAACATCTACCCCTTGCTCACAGTTCCCCCCTGGGGAGCCAAGCAGTGCAAATTTTAAGCCTTGTCCACAAATACTTGGAGACAGAAATCAAGTACCCCTTACATCTTCCCTTCTCCAGGTTATATAACCCTGACTCTTCCATCTGACCTGAGTGTAGCATGACACCCAGGACCATCATTATCCTTGTCACACTCCCCTGAAAGTATCATGGGCTGGAAAGTCAGTTTCCCAGCTCAGCTGCACACACCAGCCTCCCTTCTCTAAGCTTCACCCAAACAATGGCTTTTTCCTCAGCTACCAGAGCATTCTGGCAGTGTGTAGCATTTTAGAATTCTGACAGCCTTTACAGACCTTATCAGCTTTGTGGGAAGCAAGTGAAAGGACCAGGAGGACTCCAGAAAACTTCTAGACTGCTGTTGTATGCCCTTAATAGCAAATATTTTATACGAACTCAGTTCTTGGAATAGTCATTCACTAAAATAAACTACCTTATCATGCTCCCAGAGGAGAGAAAAGCTGGTATTATTTGAATTGTTCATGGTGTTCCTCCATTAGGAAGCAAGTGTGTTCCACACTGGAGCATTCCAAATTACTCCCACCAGGAAAAACAAAGCACTGAAGTTTCCAAACCACCGCCCAACAAAATGCCAAAAGGTGGAAAAAGGAGTGACCTGGCATTGTGGAAAAGGTTGGTGTAAAACTTCCCCTAAGGCAGTGTAGTGAAATTGAAATAGTACAAGGCTGTTTGTCACAAGGAGCTCTTGGTTCTGGAGCTGGCTCTGCCACTAATTGGCTCTGTGGCCTTGACAAGACTATCCCATTGCTCTGGGCCTCAGGTTTCTCATCTGTAAAATGAGGAGGTTAGATTCAATGAATTCTAAGGTCCCTCTCAGCTCTAAAATTCCAAGATTTGGTGACTTAGGTCTCAGTTTTTTCATCTGTAATATGGGGAGAGTAATATTTACCAATTCCTGCCTCATCCTAGTTTTGTGAGGATCAAAGGAGACAGTGTCTTCCTTGAAATAACCCCATGGGATGGGTAGCAGTAAAAGTAGCTACATTATCAGCCACGTGATACAGAAGAGGGCACTAAAGACCAGTTTATTTTCTGGAGTAAGGGGAATCCTTGCTCAAGGAACTTATTTAACTAATATTCATTGATCTAAAACAAAGGCTCCAGTGAGGACATGCTCACTTCTGTAGCATAGCCACCCTGGTTCCGTTTGTCCTGATTTGGGGACTTGCCTCACAACAAGCACGCACCAAGTCCAATCAGGAGTCAGCCAGCCTGGCCAAGATGGCAAACTGACCACGAGGTTGGATCCTGTTGCCCTTGTGTCAAGGGAAGTCAGGGAGGGAAGAGTCAGATTTATTCACTTCCTTAGGCCCAACCTGTGCTTTCATTGGTGTTAAGAAAGCCAGGTGAGTAAGCCCTCCTCTACATGTGAAAATCAGAGATTGTTCTTCAATTCAAGGAGCTGTCTAAGGCACTGAGATATGCAGGAACCTTTCTGGGGTCACACAAGCCAGCATTTGTCAGAGAACGGACTTGAGCCTAGGTCTTCCTGACTCCAGGGCCAGCTCTCTATCCGCTACTCCATCCACCTCTATTTCTTTATACTTGAGAGCCTACCCAAGTATGCTTTACAAACGGACTCAACCAATCCAAGGTAAGAAAACCCCACATACATATGACTGTACCAATCAGAAGTCAGCCTGTGCCCAAGCTGGCAAAAGCTCTTTGGTAACTTACAGTCATACTCTGTGGATTCACTGTCACTCCTGCCCTCAATGTGTCATTTCCCCCACCTCACGCCTATCTGGGGAAAAAGCCAATGAGCCAGCCTGCTTCAAAAGCAAAGCAGCCTGCCCACATCTATCTATCATGGAGAAAGCTTAGAGTCATTGTTATCCTTGTCCGACACCAACTTCATAATGACTTTTACTGTCTGTTCAAATATGGCTCCCGCAGAGCAAGGTCTTGGCACGTCATTAGGTGAGAAAGCAGACTTGAGATTTGCTCATGGCTTCTTTCAGGCTACTTTGGGAACTGTGCAAAAGAACTGGCATAAGAAATGAATTTGTTAAAACAAAACAAAACAACATATTTTTTTCCTCTTTCAGTTTTTCCAAAGTTGAAAGTATCAAGTACTACCACTAAGGAGAAAAAACAAAACAAAACAAAAAGCACCTCTCTCTCTCTCTCTCTCTCTCTCTCTCTCTCTCTCTCTCTCTCCCTCTCTCTCTCTCTGTCTGTCTCTGTCTCTCTCTCCCTCTCCCCATCCCCCTCTCTCTCAAAGTCCCAGGACACAGAATGATCTGTTCTGGGGCAGGTGAGTGTAGAAGACTAGGAGGGGAGATGGCAAGCAAAAACCCTTCCCAAATACTCAAAAACAAACAAACAAAAAACCCTGTTCTACAGATACTATGATAAACACAGGACAATGCAAGACAAGTACAAATTAAGAACAGTGGGGGGAATAAAGGAAAGCAGCTTGTCCATCGTCATAGGATTAACAATGAATGTCCTCCCACCCATCAGGTAGAATTGTTGTGAGATAAATACTTTGCTGTTTTAATTCAATTCATCAAATGCCAATGAAATCCAAGGAAGAGATAAAAAATAACCAAGTGCCAGACCAGCAAGCTGTTTATAATCTAATAGGATGCATAAGATACAAAAACAAATTGCTTAGAGGCAACTAGTGATAGAAAATAGCAAACAACAAACATTTAATAAGTACATATTAATGTGCCAGACAGTGTTGGGGAGAACAATAGTAATGCATTATGGTTTGCAAAGTGCTTTAGAAATGTCATCTCATTGGATCCTTAGCTCTGGGAGGTAGGTGCTATTACTATCTCCTTTATAGTTGAAGAAACTGAGGCAGGCAGAGGTTAGGCAACTTGCCCAGGGTCACACAATTAGTAAGTATCTGAGACTGGGTTTGAACTCAGGTTTTCCTGACTCCCAGCCCAGCTCTCTAGACACTAAATTACCAAAATGCCTCCCCTTGCAAAGGGAAGTACTAGCTGCTGGGTGGAGGGATCCACTGGAAAAGGCCTAATACAAGAGTTTGAACTGAGCTTTGAAGGAAACTAGGAATTCAAAGAGGTGGAGGTGATAGAGGGGGGCTCTAGGCGTGGGGCACAGCCAGTACCAAGGCATGGAAGCGGTAGACAGATTACGCCAAGGAACATCTAGAAGTCCAGTTTGGATGAGCCAAAGTATGGGTGAAGGGATATATAATAAACCTGGGAGGGTAGGCTTGAGCCAGTTTGTGAAAGGCTTTCAATGCCAGAAAAGCTTGTATTTCCTATAAGGAATAGTGAGCCAATTGAGCAGAAGAGTGAGGGCTCAGGGGGACATTGTCACAGTGGAAATTGAAGGAAATCATTTTGATGGCTAGATGGAGGAGGGATAGGAAGTAAAAGAGACCTGAGTCAGGGTGACCAAATAGGAGGCTATTATACTAGTCTAGGCCAGAAATAATGAGGCCCTGAACTAGGATGGAAACCAAGTGAGTAAATGGAAGGGGATGAATAAAAGAGATACTGTGGGGGTGGTATCAACAGAACTCAGCATCTTATTGGATAAATGGGGTGAGAGAAAATGAGGAGTCAGAGATAGAATGTGATGAGGGAAAAGAAAGGATCCAGACACCATCCTCTAAGAAAGTTTGAGGTGCGAGTGGATACTTTCAATTAGGGGAATTAGAGAATGTTTCTTAAGGGAGTTGGTGCCTGCATTGAATCTTAAAGACAGAGAAGAATCTTGGCAACCAGAGACACAGAGGAAGTGTGCTTTAGGCATAGGGTGGTCTGGGCAAACATATGCAGGTAGGAGAGGACAAGAGATTGTGGAATGGCTAATAATCCAGTTTGACTGGATCTGGGAGTGCATGAAGGGGAGTAACTTTTTGGAGAACCCCAACTGACAGCAGTTTATCCTTTGGGGAACCATAAGCTAACATGAAACAGTAAACAGGACAGCCTTGGAGTCAGGAAGGTCCTGGGTTCAAGTTCTGACTGACACATACATACTGTGTAATGCTCCAAGACAAGAGATCTTAGCCTGGAGTCCATGAACAATTTCAATATATCTGGTATTTCAATATCATTGGTTTCCTTTGCAATCCTATGCATTTCATTTTATGCATTTAAGAACATTATTCTGAGAAAAGCTTCATAGGTTTAACCAGACTGTGCCAAAGGGGTCTATGACACTCAAAAAGTTAGAACATATATCCTACGTCTATAAGTTGCCAAGAAGCTGCTGATCTGCTTTAGGAAAAAGACTTTCCTCACCAGAGAGTTCCCTAAACTAATGAAATCTCACACCTGGATTTTTTTTTTAAAATGTGATTGGCATTGAGATATAAATGGAAATTCCATTGAGGAATGGAATATATATTGTTTTATGTAGCTCACTAAGAAATGGCTACTTTCTCTAGGCTAGAGCTCAGAGGTTCAGTTCTGTGGGTCACATAACTTGCCTTGCATTTTAGCAAGTAGGTGCTTAGTAGGGCAAGTAGGTGGCTCAGTGGATAAAGCACCAGACCTGGAGTCAGGAAGACTCATCTTTCTGAATTCAAATCTGGCCTCAGACACTTACTGGCTGTCTGACTCTGGGCAAGTCACTTCACCCTGTTTGCCTCAGTTTCCTCATCTGTAAAATGAGCTGGAGAAGGAAGTGACAAGCCATTCCAGTATCTTTGCCAAGAAAATCCCAAATGGGGTCACAAAGAATCAGACATAACTGAAAATGACTGAATAACAAGGTACTTAGTAAGTATTAGCTGAATTGAATTGAATTCCTGACCCTCTCTAGTGTCAAGAGAACACTGTATACACTGTACCCTCACCGTCACAATCTGCCCCTTTTCAATGCCTTTCGGATCTTCCTCCAGGTCAGCATCACAGTCATCGAAGCTCGGCAGCTTGTGGGGCTGAACATGGACCCCGTAGTATGTGTGGAGGTGGGAGATGACAAGAAGTACACCTCCATGAAGGAGTCAACCAATTGCCCCTATTACAATGAGGTCAGTGACTCTGCACCCCAAGATATTGGGGGGATACTGGAAGAGGGTCCTTTCCTGCCATACAGAGGTCTTGACTCCCTGCTCCCAGGAGGGGTTCCCTTATCAATCCTACTTAAAAAGAACCTCATGAGATGGGACGTCTCATACAACCAAAGAGCCTTACTGGCAGAGTCCTTCATAGAGTGATATACAGAAATATATATTGACATATATATTGATATAGATATAGATGTTGCTGTATATTCATGTTACATAGTCCTACACAGCCCCTAGGTCTTCCACAGATCACATCAGTCACTGGCAGTCCAACTGCTCTGTGACAGCTTAGCTTAAAGGTCAGTCATCCCACTCTCCAGCCTCTTCCAGGCTCCCCATTAGTCCCAGGTCCACAACCTTTGCTCTATTGGGGTAGGGTACAGAGCCTATGTGCCAGATTTGTTCCTCCCTTCTAAAGAATAACTACATGGTTGCTTCTTAAAGAAGTTTTCTGCCAATGTCTGAACCTCTTTTCAGTTCCTCTGGGAAATTGGAATCTTATGGGCCAGGGTAGGGAAGTGAGTATCAATAATGATCGTATTCCCTCCAGCCATTTGGATTCCCTGCAGGCAACTGGACTTCTAGCCAGGCCTTAAGACTAACAGGAGAAAGTAGAGGGATATTGATAATGGAATTCATGCTTCAATCAATGAATAGGCATATATTAAGTATTTACTATGTTCCAGGAAATCTACTAGATGCTGGAAGTGAAACAACCTCCCCTCCCCCCCCACCCAAAAAAAAACCCATCCCTTTCCCTCAGGGAGCTTCTATTCTATGGGGAAGATATATACAGAATATTTTTAGAGTTTTTATTTTATTTCATTTGTCAATTCAAAAGTATTTAATTTCTCTCTCTCCCACCCCTCCCCAAATGTAAAAGAAGGGGAAAAAGTCCTTGTAACAATGGCTGTTTATCAATGTTTCTTTCATCCTGCACTTGTAAAGTTGATTTTTTTTAACCCAAGTATAAAACTTTAAATTTATTTCTATTAAATTTCATCTTACTAGGTTCAGCCTCATACTCTAAACTGTCAAGGTTTTTTGATCCTAACTATGTAATCCAGTGTATTAGCTAGCTCTCCCAGCTTTGTTTCATCTGCAAATGTGATGAGCAACCTATCTTATCTTTATTTTTTATTTTTTCAGCTAGCAAATTCTCATTTTCTCTTCCTCCCCTCTCAAATTGGAAAAATTAAAGCCTTGTAACAAATATGCATAATCAAGCAACAACAAGTCCCTACACTGTCCATATCCAAAAATATGTGTCTCATTCAACATACAGGAGATGGATAACCGGCTTCATCATTGGCCCTCTGGAATCTGGTTGGTTATTGCAACGACCAGAGCTCTAAGTCATTCAAAGTTCCTTGTCTTTAGGGTATTGTCGTTTCTGAATAATTGTCCTCTTGGTTCTGCTCATTTCACTATGCATCAGTTCATACAAGGATTCCAAGGTTTCTCTGAAGCCAAATCTTTCATCATTTCTTGCAACATGACAATATTCCGTTGTATTCACATATGATAATTTGTTCTATTGTTGAGGTCTAGGGGTACTCAGACCACAAAATTCAAGGGCAAATTACACTGGTCCTGCCTCGAATGAATTTGACCCAAGCCTTCTTTCAGCCAAAGACAAGGCCTATTAGAACACTGGTCCAGTGGGTGAGATTTTAAGAATCCACCCTTTGGTAGACGAGACTAACTCTTTTTATAGAAAAAAGATTTATGGGAAGATCTCGATGGGAGCGGCCAGTAGGCTGGGGTGACTGGGAGATATCAGAGAAGAACTGGGAAGGGCCAGGTGCCCCAGGCAAATGCCGGGGACCTGGGTTATGTGGAAGGGGTCTAGAAGAAATTAAGGGTGTGAAGTGACCTGAGTCTATCCAATCAATGAAAGGCTGGGCTAGGTTAGAGGTAACAGAGAACTGGAGGTTTGGGCATGAGCCACAATGAAAGGCCAGTTGACTAGGATGGATCGATGCCCCAGGTGAACACCAGAGACTTGGATGTATGGGAAAGTTCAAGGAAAGTTCAGGGAGAGGGGTTCCCAGGTCCCATACCCCCATCACTACCAACTGATGAGCATCTCCTTAACTTTCAGTCCTTTACCACTCTAAAAACTGCTATAAATATTTTTGCACATGAGTCCTTTTCTTCTTTCTTTGGAGTATAGGTCTATTATTAGTATCATTTAGTCAAATAGGATGCATAATTTTGTGACTTTGGGGGCACATTTCCAAGTAGTTTTCCAGAATGGCTTGAAATTCACAGTACCACCAACAGCTCCACCAACAATGCCTCAACATTAGGGGCAGCTAGGTGGTGCAGTAAGTAGAGCACCGGCCCTGGAGTCAGGAGGACATGAGTTCAAATCCAGCCTTAGGCACTTGACACATGTACTAGCTGTGACTCTGGGCAAGTCACTTAACCCCAATTGCCCTGCCTTCCCCCCTTCCAAAACAAAAAAAAACAACCAAAAAAAACAATGCCTCAATATGTTCATTCCATCTGTGCCTTTAACAAGTCATCGACACAGAGAGCAAATGGCAGAACATGGATTCAAACCCAAGTCCTTTAACCACAGATCTAAAATACTACAGATTGTACTAGCAAAACATAATGTAAAAAGCATGTTGCGTAGATTAAAACACTTTAGAAATGCAAGGTAGTAGTAGTAGTAGGAGGAGGAGGAGGAGGCACATCCTTGACTGTGGAAAAGTTCCTGACCAATATAAGGGTCTAGTTTTCCTTAAGAGACTCCAAGACAGAAACCCCCAATGGTCTCCTCATGTTTAAAGATCAACCGCCTCCCCCAATATGGAAGCAAATGCAAAGGCTCACCTTCACCAGGTAAGCATCGATAACAATAGCAATGACCAGCATTTTGTCTAATGCTTTAAGGTTTGCGAAACACTTTACTCTCTCATTTGCCCCCCCCCAAAGCAACCTTATGAGGCAAGTGCTATTATTATCTCCATTTTATAGATAAGAACCCCGAGTCTGAGAGAGGTGCATTTACATGCCTTAGGTCACGTGGCTAGGAAGGGTCTGAGCAGGGATTTGAACCGAGGTCCTTCTGACATGTCTAGCACTCCGTTCCCTATGCTGAGCCAATCATTGCATAAGTCTCAGTCACTCTCTGGGGCTCCTATTTCCTTCACTATTCTAACATATCAAAGATCCGTCATTTTTTCCCATGTGAGTATTTCCCCAACATTGAGGTAGATAAAACCCCTTTGTAAACCACCTTCAAGACCTGCTATAACCAAAAAATGAATAGCCTTGTGGCCAACCTGGGGTTGAGCCTCTCACTATACTCACAAGTCAGAACTCACCTAAGGCCAGTCAATAACATACACAGGGCGATGCTGAGTTTAGACTTGAAGCTTTTCAATCTTAGAAGACCTTGACAGAATTGGCATTCTGTTGGTTCCACAGTCTTTGGGAACCCAGCCTCACCTCAACAGCAAGAACCTCTGGAGCAAGACTTTGGCCAAGAGGATCCTCTGTCTGTTTCCACCAAATTCATCCATTTCTTTCATCCCTATGTAGGTCTTCCCTGAGATCCCTACTGGATGGTCCATTGTTTTTCACTAACCCAAATACTCTAGCCCTATATTTGTTCCTTGTCTTTTCCCTGTAAAGGATCCTTCCGTTAGCTTGAAACATTCTCACTACTACATGAACTTTCTTTCTTGTTTATTTAAACAATTGTGTTCCTGGGAGTGAGCTCTCCATTCCTCACAGGCTCACCCTGGGTGGGTTTCCCATTGTCACAGACTCTATGTGGGCTCCTCAAAACCATTCCCAACAAATTCGTGTAGATTCAGCTCAATTCAGCAAAAACTCATTAAGCAAGGTTTTTTATTTGGTTTGGTTTCATTTTTGGTTTGAGTCCAGACCTATGATTTTGCCAATGTGGCACCTTCTGGTATGGAAACTGTTGCCACCAATGGCCAGTGAAGCTCAAGTTGTCTAAGGCACTGAGGAGTTAACTGAGTTTCCCAGGGGGACAGAGTTACTCTGTGCCACAGGCAGGATTTGAACTCAGACTATCCTGACCCTAAACTAACTCTATCCATCATGCCACAAAGACCAAAAAATGAAACTACGGCCCATGAAAAGATTTTACATTCTGGAGGAGTGGGGGAAGAAAGCAGAAAAGAGAAGGAAAGACACAAGTACTTTTATAGACTTTTTTTTATAGACTTAGGTCAACTTCATCCCATCATTGACAGTTTTCTGCATCCTTGATCTAATGTGTGTGAGTATAGAAAACCAAGGCCTTTCTTAGTCTTGTTGCTTTATGCAAATCATAATCACATCTCCATTGTCATAGTGAGGAGCCCAGCACCAAACCAAGGAAATGTGGTTTGGGATTTATTCAATCAACAAACACTTATTAACCACTTCCTGTGGGCCAGGTAGGAGCTGGCCGCTAAGTGCTAGGAACACAAAGACAGAAGCAGAAATCATCCCTGCTCTCAAGGAGTTTATATTGCAACAGGCAGATAAGCAGTATAAAGGCATATAAAAGATAAAATGTATATATAATCAATGAATAAGCATTTATTAAGTGCCAACTATGAACCAGGCACCACGCAAGGTTCTGGGTCCATAAAAACAAAAGCAAAAGAGGGTCTGCACTCGAGAAGCTTATATTCTACCCTATCTCTGTCTCTGTATCTGTCTCTCAAACCTCTCTCTCTGGAGTTATCTCTCTGTCCCTGTGTTTCTGTCTCTGTGTCTCTGTTACCCAGGGTCATATGGATATTAAGTGTAATTGTGATATTAACAACCCTTGGTCCTCTTCATGCCTCCAACTTACACAAAGACTAGTTCCTCTCTCTGGCTACTGGGGCCACACTTCCCCCCTCCCACTCCAGGCCCTGCTTGCCTTGGCCCCAGGCCCAGAGATAAGGGATGGGTTCTACCGGTACTGGCCTTACCTCGAGGCCCCTGTAGCTGCTGACACTAGGGAGCAATGAATGCTGATTACTCTTGATTGACATCAGTCAATGAAGCAGTTGGTTCGGACATAGCCATCTCTCAAGGTTGTAAATCAGGTTCTATTGTGTCCTGGATTTTGCAACATCCTGCTCCTATCAGCACTGGCCCAGCCCTAGGGGCAGAGTGCCAGGGATCCTTTCCAATTACTGACTCCTGTCAAGCAAGGGGTCCCCCTCCCCAGGGAGGAACCAGGCCCTGTCCTCTCCTTTGTCCTAACTCCATGGCTAAGGGGAAATGGCAGGTTCTCCTGTCATCGCCCAGAGCCATGCTGGGGGGTACAGACAGGCACTGCCAGGAGGAAGGGTCTGGGCACTGCTAGCTGGGTGACATGTAGGCCTGGGTCCTTCCCCCCCCCCAGTACTTTGTCTTCGACTTCCACGTCTCTCCTGATGTCATGTTCGACAAGATCATCAGGATCTCGGTGAGTGTGGGCAGCGGCCCTGAGTGTGCAGCTGAGAGAGGAGGGGGCTCAGGGCAGGAGAGGCTGAGAGCAGGAGACACCAGCAAGGCCTCTGAGGGCAGCCTCTGCTCTGCCAATGTCCCTCCCACCCCACGGCCCCTTCCACCCTCCCCAAATCCATTTAGACAGTTCCCAATGACTCATTGCAGTCAGGCTGAAGAGTCGAGCTGGCCTCTCAATTTCCCAAATTCCCAGAACAGACCGATGTACTCACTGCCCCCATCCCAGTTTACCCAACCCCATCCCCTGTGGATGGACAGCCCTCTAGCTACTCTGACTGGTGGCTGCCGATTCTGCCCGGAAGGTGATTCACTCCAAGAACCTCCTACGCAGCGGAACCCTCGTGGGGTCCTTCAAGATGGATGTGGGAACTGTGTACTTGCAGCCGGGTGAGTAGAGTGGTCACTAAATTGGCCAGCATCTAAACAGGGAACCTGGTGAGTAATCCGGCACAATACAGCATAATTCAACCCACTAAACCTTAACTGAGCCCTTATTATGGGAGTGTGGGGGTGGGAAAGGCTGCTCGGGGAGGAGGATTCAAGGAGGAAATGATGAGTTATTACCCAAGACAGCAGAAAAGCCAAAAAGGACCCTTGAGGCCATCTAGGTTCATTTTACAGGGAAGGAAACTGAGATTCAGATCACTGAAGTCACTTGCCCAATATCTCACAGCTAGCATGTAGCAGAAACAGGATATGAACCCAGGTCCTCCTACTCCAGAACCAGGACTCTTCTCACTACATAACACTGCCCCCCCCCCCAGAACTATCATAAGACAGAGCTGGGGCTCGTCTAAGCCAACTCCCTCCCATTTTGCAGAGGAGAAAACAAAGGCTTAGTTCAAGGGTGGGGAAGCTGCAGTCTCGAAGCCACATGTGGCCCTCTAGGTCCTCAAGTGTGGCCCTTTAACTGAGTCCAAACTTTACAGAACAAATCCCCTTGATAAAAGGATTTGTTCTGTAAAACTTGGACTCAGTCAAGAGCCTGCACTCCTGGGTTAGTCGATTTGCCTTAGGTCACACAGGAGTATCAGGATTCCTCCCCAAGTTGACCAACTCCAAATCCAGACCCTTTCTGGTACACATTACTGCCTCCTGTGCACACTTATAATAGAGCCCAAGGCCAAGTGGGACTAAATGCGGAGAAGAGATTCAGATAAATCAATATGTGAAACATGAGACGCAAGAAATCATTTTCATCTGAGCTGAAAAAGGTTCCCAGAATTAGCCATTTAAACGAGACCTTTAAGGAAGAAAATGATTTCAGCCAGTGGGGCTACTGAAGGAGTAGATTCTAGACCTTCACAAGCAGCAGCACACAGCCATTGAGCAGCCACAGGGGGATGGTTGGGGCGAGAGGTGCTCCTTAGGAAACCAGAATTTAGAGGCACTGACAGCACTTTTCATTCATTCAGCAGCAGAGAAATGCCCAATGTCGGCACCTGGTTAGCAAGAACAGTTGGTTAAAATAGGAAGCTACCAAATGGCCCTTAATTGGGGGAGGAGGAACAGGAATCAACATGCATTTATTAAGCACCTACTGAATTGCAGAGCAGGTGCCATGACAGAGTTTCCTCAATACAGGAGTTCTCTATAACAGTGAAACTAAAATACAAAAGACTCTGAGGCATGAAGAAGAGAGTGCTGGCCTTGGAACCTACAACGTCTGGGTTCAAGTCCCACCTCAGACAACTGTAAAAAAGATCCTGATTTGTTTTGGTGGAGAGAGGTGTTTGTTCATTTGTTTTCTTTTGTCTCTTTAATCCAGGAGTTTCTCCTTATGTCAGCGAAATCACAGCCCTGGTCATTATGTCTGTTCTCTATGTATGAAGCCCTGGGGACAGGGGATGAGGACTAGGCCTGTAATTTCACTGGTGTAGGGAAAAACTTCCAAATAAGGAAACTTTTCTCTATCAAAACAAATCGGCTCCTTCCCTGCAATTTACAGCTTCAGAGAGTTGCCTATTGATCTGAGGGGTTAAGTCATTTGCCCAGAGTTTACATAGCCAGCATGTCAGAGGCAGGTCTTCCTGGCTCTGAGGCCACTCTATCTACTCTGCAGCACCGACCAAGACAAAGTAAGACAAAGACAAGCACGACACGGTCCCCGTCCTCCAGAAGCTCTCCTTCCACACCCACCTTGTCTGCCCTCGACCCAGGATGACTTCCCTATAATATCCTTAGGGATGGCTCGGTAGCACCATAGTGCACAGAGTGCCAGGCCTGGAGTCCTGACTTCAACTCTGTCCTCAGACACTTATTAGCTGTGTGACCCTGGGCAAGTCACTTCACCATGTTTGCCTCAGTTTCCTCATCTGTAAAATGAGCTGGAGAAGGCAATGGCAAACCACTCCAGTGTCTGACAAGAAAGCCCCAAAGGGGGTCATAGAGAGTCAGAGAGGCCTAGAACAGTGGGACAACAATAACATAAGAAGCTTTAAAGTTTGCAAACCACTTTATATAAATATCATCTCGGTTTTCTCTTACAACAACCCTAGGAGGTAGGTGCTATTCCTACTCTCATTTTACGGATGAGGAAGCGTGTGTAGACAGAGGTTAAGTGACTTTCCCAGGACGATACAGCTATTAAGTGTCCAAGATTGGATTTGAACTCAGGTCTTCCTGACTCTGGGTCCAGTGCTCTATCCATAGAGCCTCCTACTGCCTTCTAGCTGCATGGAGTACCTAGTCCTTGCAGTGGTTTTCTGCACATAGCGACCACTTGACAGGCAGCCAAATACCCGCAGCTTGATTAATAACTGTTTGCCTACACCCTGATGAGGGCCGCAGAGACCCAAGGAGGAGAACGTAGCATTCCGGCACTTGAGGCGGCTCACGACAGGCCAGTAAGTGGACACCCCTGGTGATCAGCAAGGCACAGGCATCCCAGTAAATGTATCAGTTGGGAAGGAGGAAGAGAATGTACATGATACCCTCAAGTTAATAAGTAACCACTGACGTGGCTCAGTGAACAGGAACTAACAAAGTGGCCGAGTTTGGCACGTGGCCATGCACTTGTACACAGCGATTAGTCATGCATCCTCAGCTTGTGACATAGGAAACAGTGTATCGGACCTAGATTTGGATCGTGGTAATGCTGCTGTATGACCTTGAACAAGTCACTTGGTCTCTCTGAGAGCCTCATTTTTCTTCTCTATGAAATGAGATTGGACCAAAGAACATCTAAGGTTCTTTCTAGATCCAAATTTATTATTCTGTAAATTCAGCGAGCCCTTAGAGCCTCAAAGGAAATGTAGGTACCCTGCTACAAAAACACATTGGAGTCCCCGTTGGTAGCTTTGCCTCCAGCTTTGCAAATACTGCTTAGAGCGGTATCTTCTCAGGGCTCAGCAAACTCTTAGATCGTGATGGTTGTAAGTAATGTGCTTGAGTGCCCCTTGTAGGCCTAAAGCTTAGGCAAAAGAAGAGAAAAAATGTGGAGGAGTAGGAAAAGTACATATAGTGGGGAATGATGAAAAGAAATGACACAACTGGCCGACACCTGCTTTGTGCGGAGAACCATGGGAGAGACTAGGTACTTACTCTATGTAGCTAGATGGTAGCTGGGTGGCTCAGTGGATAGATACCCAGTCTGACCCCTTGTCAAGTATCTGATAAACCTTATAACATAGTTTAACGTGGTATGGAAGAAAGAACAACAAACTTGTAGTCAAAAGACCTGATTTCAAGTTCTCACTTTGCTGCTGATTAGCTGTGTGTGTGACTCTAGACAAAGCACTTCAACCTTTCTAAGCCTCATAGACATCATCTGGAAAATAGGTAATGATACTACTACCCACATCACAGTTTTGTTAGAAGGAAAGTACTTTGTACTTGGTAAAGGCGAGCCTTTAGAGTCGATGCCAGTCGTGTCTATACAACCTGATGGGGGACTGTAAACATGAGTGGCTGAGAATCTGTTTCATCACAGCATGATGGTTGGGCAGGGTCACTGCTTAATTAGGTGTCATTCAGGGAAATGAACGTCTAAATTATCTTCCTTCCCCCGTATTTTGTGCTGGTGTGACTGTTTAAAGGTCCAGATAGTGATGAAAGCCATTCCTTTACTGCAGGCTTTCCCCACCACGGTCAAACAAGGAAGCAGGACAAGTGTTGTTTTTGTGTTGTTGTTGTTGTGTTGTTGTTATTGTTTAGTCATTTCAGTCATGTCCAACCCTTCATGACCCCATCTGGGGTTCTCTTGGCAAAGACGCTAGAGTGGTTTGTCATTTCCTTCTCCGGCTCATTTTATAGATGAAGAAACTGAAGCAAATAGGGTTAAATGACTTGCCCAGGGTCACACAGCTAGTAAATGTCTGAGGCTACATTTGAACTCGGGTCTTCCTGACTCCAGGCCTGGCACTCCATCTACTTTGCTACCTAGCTGCCCCCAAATATTGCAATCCCCATTTTAAACATAAGCAAATGCTGAAAGAGTGACTTGCCCAGGATCTAATGGCACATCAGTTAGAGCCAGGGATTAACCCCAAATATCCTGACTAATTTCTGCGCCCTTTTTTCATTATGCTTCATTGTCTGACATCTATATAAGAAGCTATCCAAGCCTCACAGATATAGAAAAGGTTAGGTGCTAAATTTTCACTCTGATTGGGGCTAGTTTACTATTTCTCCATCAGTCAGAGCATAGGGAACAAATATGAAGTTTCACATTTAGCCTAAAAAATAAGCCTTGCAAACGCCTAAAGTCAATAAGATAAATGAAGGAGTATTGACTTCAGTTGGATTTTTCTTTTAGTCTGTGTCTACATGATCCCAAAGCAATCAGTTGACAAATCAATTAAACAATAAATTAATGAGTCAACCCAATTGTTTGATTAAATTAACTCAAAAGCCCAATGTGGACACCAATTTGAATTTTGTTCAGGCTTCCATTTGGGTATATTCTTTGTAATTTGTATCATGGTTTCAGTAAACATGCCCTTTTAAAAAATTAGTACACAGAATCAGTTTCACAAGTATAAGATAGAGAAAGAATGGTTGGTAACAGTTATTCATATGAAAAGGAGTTGGGGGTCATAGTGAACCACACTTTCAATATAACTCAGGGGATTATAGTATCATACATACATTTAGGTTTGAAAAAAACACTACAAGTCATCTAGTCTAACCTCTTCATTTACAAATTAGGAAACTGAGACCAAAAGAGTTGGGTGAGTGACTTACCCAAGTGAAATGATTCTCATTTCAGGTATAGATAGCTGTCAAATGCTACCCAAAGTCACCCAGGTGATAAATAGCAGAGCCAGGATTTGAAACTCAGGTCCTCAAACTCCAAATCCAGTATTTTTTCAACTACGGTAGTTTAAAAAAATCTAATATTATTTTAGGTTGCTTTAGGAAAGGCAAAGTATCCAGGACTAGAGAACTTAGAAGGGCAGCAGGCAAGGTCTGTCACACCTGGGTGAGGGTGGCACACAGTCCAGCACACCTCTCCTTAGATCGGATTAGATTAGATTGGAAGAACTGAAAACTTTCAGGTCCTTAGAAGTATCTCTGAAAACAGCTGGAGGCTAAGTAGGGTCACAAAGAGTTGAACACAACTGAAACAACTGAACATCTAAGTTGCTTTATTTCACCCCGCCCTTTTGTGGGTTCTGTTACTTCAGGAATTGTTTTAGGTATTCATAAAGGTTCTGGGGAGAGCTCAGGTGAGTCACCAACTTCACTTTTTATTAAGTCTAGGAATCAGCAAAACAATAAATCAAGGCCTGATTTGTAGTACTTGCCAATTCCTGAGGGGTAAATGTTCACACTGAAAATTTAGTAATTGCTTCTCATGAGACAACTCCAGTTGGCTCCAGCACACACCTGGCTCTTAGACTTTTTAAGATGTCCACTGGCTCCCTCCAGGGTTTAGCATCCTTACCAAATCCTGCAGTGAAAACTGGCTTGACAGCCAGATTGGCCTTAAATAATGAGTTACCTAAAACCTGTCTGTCCTGGTTTGGGGGGAGTGGGGAAGGGAAGTTGTGGAACCTGGTGACAGTGATAGAATACAGTTCAGTTTGAGGGGTGCACACAGAATCCATTAAGCTGCCTTTAATTCCTCTGGCCAGGTCTGGACACATGGAGGCAAATACTGGGATGTCATTCAAAACCCACAATAGAATCATAGAAGCATAGATTTAAAGCTGGAGGAGACTCTGAGACCAACAAGTCCAATACCTTTATTTTATATCTGAGGACCATTGAGGTTAAGTGACATGCCCAAGGTCACAAAGGCAGTGAGTAGAAGCAGCAGAATTTGAACACAGGTCCTCTGCAATCCTCTCTTGAAAATGAGTCCCACTGGCTCCTCTCAGCCTGAAATCATTCAAATCTTGGATCAATACTTGATTCTCATAAAAATAAACAGTGCCTTCCTTCAAAGAGCCAATATCCTGCTATAGGGATAGAAGGCAGCATGATATGGTGGAAAAACACTTAAATTTGGAGGCAGAAGTCTTGGGTTTGAATCCCAGTTTTGCCATTTACTTTGACCTTGGGCAAGTCATGTAACATCTTCGGGCCTCAGTTTCTCTATCTGTAAAATGAGGATTTGGACTAGATTGTTCTCTAAAGTTCCTTCCAAGTCTAAATCTGTTATTATATTAAGTATGTGATCTTTAAAGTCCCTGAGACTCAGTTTCTTAGCTTATTTCTGACCAGTGAGGCGCCTCCATATGCATAGTCAGCCGGTGCAGCTCTTTTTCCTAGATACCCCCGTTGCTCCTCTTTTCTTGCAGCCTTCAGTGCTTCCACAAGACAAAAGTTACTTTCTTTGTAATATATAGTTTTACATTCATTTTCACCACAAAGTAAAACTCACTAAATCACAAACAGCAGGTCATGAGTAAAACACATAAGTATGAGAGAACTTTAACTGGTTAAGAAATCAGTTATCAGAACCATAAGTAGGGGAGTGGAGCTAGGGTTTTTCCCTAAGGCATTGAAATTCAGAGGACTCTGCCAACATGTGTACCCAGCAGTATCATAGAAACAGCTGGCCTTTGCACCTAGTTTATTGTTGTTCAGTCATGTCCAACTCTTCATGGCCCCATTTAGGGTTTTCTTGGCAGAGATGCTGGAGTGGTTTGCCATTTCCTTCTCCACCTCATTTTACAGATGAAGATACTGAGGGAAACAGGGTTCAGCCCAAGGTCACACAGCTTATAAGAGCCTGAGGTCAGATTTGACCTCAGAAAGATGAATCTTCCTGACTTCAGGCCTGGCCACTCTATTCACTGCACTGCCTAGCTGCCCTAGCACCTAGTTATCAAAAGTAATTAGTTAAAATAGGAAGTTAGGTGCCAACCCAAGTAAGCCCCTCCCTGGCCCAGCCCTATCTGGACATTCCCAGCCTCCCCATCCACTCATGGTGTCCCAGAGTCTTTGACCAAAAAGGGGTTGGGAGGGATGCGGGGAAGAACTGTCCCAAGGTCTCTAGCCATTATACAGGGCAATATCCAAATCCCCTGTCATCCTCTCCCACTTTCTCCAGGGTTAGTTTCTGTCAACTGGCAAACTACTTCATAACAGCTTCCTGCTATAGAGCCTTCTGCCATCCACCTCTTCTGATACTATATCCTCCAAGCTGGTATTGGCAGAAACCCCCGATCAGGAAGCAAGAAATGACCAAAGGCGAGTAGACCCCTGTTTTCTTGTGTTAGGATAAGGTTCTTAACCTGGGATCCATGGACCATACTACCCCCTAAGGGATCTGTGCATTTACTTCAGGGGGTCCATTAACTTGGATGGAAAAAGATTATATCCTTATTCTCACTATCCACTAACTGAAGTTTTTAGCATTTCCTTCGATTATGAATTGATTTGGAAAAATTTATTCTGAGAAAGGTCCATAGGCTTTACCAGACTGCTGAAAGGGGTCCATGTAGAGATATGCTGGTAAATGTTTCACAACCAGCTCCTCTGCCCCCCAGAAGTTCTTATGCTTTTAAGTTTAATCTATATTATTAGCATGTTTTCCATCACTTTCTTAAGTATAGACAATCAACAAAACAATATGGCTCAGTGAAGACAAACCCTTGGTTGTAAGCTCCCAGCAATAGACTCAGTGCATAATCGGAAATGAGAAAAGGGTGGCGGGGCAGACCCTCGCTCCCAAAGCACGTACTACATTGATCCACAGGATCTAGAGATGGAAGCCACCTTAAAAGATCATCTAGACCACGTGCTCATTTTACAGAGGAGGAAACTAGAGTTAAGAAGAGGGGAAATTACTTACCCAAGGTTACCCAGGTAGTAAGTGGCAGAGCTAGAATCCAAGCCCCTCTGACTCAGGCTGATTAAGCGGCTCACCACCCAAAAACCTCAGCCTAAAGCCTGGCTTCTCCACTTTTCATATTCTCTTAAGATACAAATTACCCTAAGACATAGTCATACAATCAGTTAAGGCCCCAATGATCAGTTCACAATTTAACAGGGATTAGTTGCTAAACTGAGTTTCTCCACTGGGGTGACCATGAAAAAGTGAGACGGCAGGAGGGAGGTGAGAAACCACTGATAAAGGGGGTGGGAGGGCATTGTCAGGGCCAGGCTATACAAAATCATGCAGCCTTTGGTTAGAACAAACACAGATTTGTGTGAATTATTTGGCAAGTGTAGGGAGCTCAGGGGGATGCAGACTACTCAGTGCCTGTATTAAGGCCCCTGTGACAGTCAGACTTCCCCAAATGCAGAGAGAAGCTTGATAGTAGATTTTAAAATGTAATAAAGTTCATTTTAAAGATACTTTTATTAAGAGTTCAAAACAGTGAATTAAAAGTAAACTAATGCGGACTCTACATATTTGTAATGGGTTTTGTTTTCCTTTATCAATGGGTGGGGGAAGGGAGGGGAGGGGACAGAGTATTAGAAATTGAATATAAAATTTAATTTTAAAAAAGTATAAATGAAAAAAGATCAAAGTAAGTTAATGAAAAGACTTACCTTTATTGGATCAACAGGTAATGAGTTTTTTAAAAAAGAAATTAACACCCCCCAAAAACATTTGTTTAAAATGAAACGGTTTTATTAATTAAATTGTCTCGGATAGCACTCATTTCCTTATTATATAGGGTGCAATTTTAAGCTTTAGCATATAGGCTATAGCACAGATAATTTATTAGTATTAATTTTTAGTGCATATAATCATAAGTATTATAATAGAATGTGTATTAATAATATATAATATATTATACTATGAATATATTATTATATAACATTAATAATAATTAATTAATAAGACATAAGTTGCTGTTGTGCTATTATTAGTATGCTATTATCATATTAATATACTCACATACACAAGTATAATACTATTGAATTATTTCAGTCACTCTGAGGCCCATAAGGGCACATAACGGAGCTTCCTCCAACAACACAGAAATCCTAGGGAATTTGTCACACAGCCAGCAGGGTTTGAACCTGGGTCTTCCTGACTCCCAGTCTAGCAGCCTCCTAATCCAGTTTTTCTCTCATTAAACTCCATTTTTTTGCTTTGTCTAAACCTGATTTTGTCATGTGGACAACCTTCCCCATGTAAATTTGATGGACAACTCTTCTGTAAATTACAGTTTTAGAGAGATGCCTGGGAAATTAACAGCCTGTAAAGACACAGACAGTATGTGTCACAGACAGAACTTAAATGGGACACTTCCTAACTCCAACACAAATCTTCTCTTAGAGAGCGATGTAGTGATTTAAAATCATTGACTTCCGAAACAATAACATCGATAAAAGTCTCACTTTATTAGGTTTTTTTAAGCCTTGAGCCATGTTTTTTTCTGTACCCAGACAGGTGTTGTTGTTTAATCAGTCATGTCCAACTCTTTGTGACCCTATTTGGGGTTTACTTGACAAAGATACTAGAGTGATTTGCCATTTCCTTCTCCAGCTCATTTTACGGATGAGGAAACTGAGGCAAACAGGGTTAAGTGACTTACCCATGGTCACACAGAGCTAGTAAATGTCTGAGGCCAGATTTGAGCTAGGAAGTTGAGTCTTCCTGCCTCCAGGCCCAGAACTCTGTGCCACCTATCTGCCCCTCCCAGACAGGTATTATCTGCCAATGTGTAGATTGGTTACCCTATTTGTAAATAGGTTTGTTTCTGTATATGTATCTTAACATAGACCTATAGACATACGTTGGGAAGGAAGACTATTAGATAGCAACAGAGTCAAGTCAACAAGATTATTAGGTACCTACTATTAAGTACCTAATAAGTACTATTTATTAAGTACCTACTATTAAGTATATTTATTAAGTACCTATTATTAAGTCAACAAGCATCTACTAAGTGCCAGGCACTGTGTTAAACACTAGGTATACAGAAAAAGGCAAAACCAGTCCCTGCCTTTGAGAAGCTCACAAACTTACAATATTTGTCATATGCAAACAATTAGGTACCAAAAATGTACAGGAAATACTGGAAATAATTGGAGAAGGAAGGCACTAACATTAAGGAAGAATGGAAAAATATTGGAAGCACTGGTTTTCAGGGCCTTTGAGGCACTCCCAGGATACAGGATGAGCCAGAGGGGTCAACCACAGCTCACAGCAATACTGTAGAGATCATCATCATGAACAGATGCAGATTATGTGATTCTGGGGTGGTAATGGAGGTTGACCACATCCCCTGAGGAATAGTTACATAGATGTGAGGTATAGCAACAGAATAATGAAACTAACTCTCTTCTGTGGTTTGTGAACTGGCCCTGTAAACAGTTCCTTAAAAAGTCATTCCAAGGATGCTTTGAGCAACGGTGGCTTGAAAGTATTTATGCAGCATTGTGGATAGTATGCTGAGTGTCGAGTCAGGAAGATCTGAGTTCAAATCCACCCTCAGATGCTTACTAACCGTGTGATCCTGGCCAAGTCATATAGCCTTTGTCTGTCTCAGTTTCCTCAACTGTAATATATGGATAAAAATAGCCCCTACCTTCCAAGATTGTTGTGAGAATGAAATAATGTTTACAAAGTGCTTCTGAAGCTTTAAAATGCTACATAAATGCTAGCTATTATTAAGGAGACAACAACTGAAGGATTTTTCTATGTTTGACTATTTTTTAAAATCCCTTTACTTTACAGTCATACTTCCTCTAACCTGGTAATTTAGCTGACTTCCCAGCTCTGAATGAACTCAACTTGAATTATGGTAAAGAGATAGACAGGGGTTTAGGAGTATGAATCAGTAACCATTCCATAGCTAGTAATCTCTGCTTGTTCCAGGAGCTAATAGTATTTTCCTTAAATGGGCTTTCCCCTTCCCATTCTTTTCACACCCCTCCCAGAAGAAGGGTAAGTTAGAATTCTGAGAAATGGGTGCAGCAGCAAGATCCCTTACCTCCATCTGCAGAACACCAGTTCCATCACAAGTGGGCTATCCTGTCAGACCCAGATGACATCTCAGCTGGGCTGAAGGGCTATGTCAAGTGTGACATCGCTGTGGTGGGCAAGGGAGACAACATCAAGACCCCCCACAAGGCCAATGAAACCGAAGAGGATGACATTGAGGGGTGAGGACTCCCATCTCATCCCAATCCCACGGGTTTCCTGATCCCAACCCTTCCTTTCCTACTGCCTCTGATCCAGCAGAAATACACTTTCCCTCAGAGCGGCAGCCCCACATGGCCCCTGTCTTGCCTCCCATGATATCCCATCTACTTCAGCAGTCCCACATAGTCACTGTCTGTTCCAAGGTTCCACAAAGATACAAGCATTTTTTTCAGGAGCCTCAACTAATCTCCCAGAGGCAGCCAAAGGCATGTGCTGCTTCTCCTTCTCATTCTAGGCTTCCTTTAATGCTTGAGTGGGAATAGAAAAGGGAGAAGGGGAAGAACACAAGGGCCTGGGAATGTTTACTCCATCTGCCCATAGACAGAGGGCAGAAATCTAAAGGCAAACAGAAATATAGAGGGCATCTATTTGGCATACAAATGCCTAAATCTGAGAACAATGAAGGGTTGACAGGGGCTGAAACACATTTGGGTCCTGGGTACAGGGAGTCAAAGAATCTGGAGCAAGGTAGGCAGAAAAAAAGACACAGGTCCTAGCTGAGGGGAAAAGGGGAGCCTGGCTGCAAGGTCCCCAGCTGGATGTGCTGGCAGGAACTTACTGCTCCCCGAGGGGGTGCCCGCCGAGCGCCAGTGGGCCCGTTTCTATGTGAAGATATACCGGGCAGAGGGGCTGCCTCGCATGAACACAAGCCTCATGGCCAATGTGAAAAAGGCATTCATTGGCGAAAATAAGGACCTCGTCGACCCCTACGTCCAAGTCTTCTTTGCTGGCCAAAAGGTACCTGCGGGGTGGTGCTCAGGATATCAGTAGTTCTGTCAGTTAATAAATATTTATTAAGCATTTACTATGTGCCATACACTGTGCTGGGGATACAAAGAAAGGCAAAAACAGGGCCTCCTTCCCTCAAGAAGCTCATTAGTCTAATGGGGGAGACGAGATGCAAACAGCTATGAATACACAAGCTATATACAGTGGTATATAGAGGCAACCTCAGAGAGGTAACCTCAGAAGGTAGACACTAATAGTTGGAGTAAGGGGAGATGGGAAACAGAAGTTTGAAGCTTAGATGATAAGTCTAGCAAGGATCTCAGAGGAGGGCAGATGGGAAGCAAGGTCTTATCTTTCATTCCTTGGACTTGGAACCTCTCTCTAGAGGAAATATTCTTAACCCATGGTCTATGAACTTGGTAGATACAGATATAGATATAGATATAGATGTCGATGTAGATACAGATATAGAAGTCGATGTAGATATAGATATAGATGTCAATATAGATATAGATGTAGATGTAGATATAGGTATAGGTATAGATGTCGATGTTGATGTAGACATAGATGTAGATATTGACATAGATGTATGTATGTGCATGTTCTGATAACCATGTTTCAATATAATCCATTTCCTCTGGAATCCTATATAAATTTTATGCATTTAAAAACATTGTTCTGAGAAGGGGTTCATAGTCTTCACCAAACTGCAAAATGTGGCCATGATACAAAAAAAGGTTTAAAAATTCCTGCTACAGAGTTGAGACTGAGAATTAATAAAATCAAGAGTTTGAGAGCCTAGGGAAATGAGAACACAAGGAGGAAGGGGGATTGGAAGAAGGAGGGCGAAAGGACACAAAAACCCACAGAAAAGATATGAACTTATTGGACCCTTGACATTCAACTCAATTCAGGAAGAACTTACTAAGCTCCTACCCTGTGCCAGGCAGTGTGCTTGGTGCTAGGGATACAGAGATGACAGCAGCAACAAAAGGAAACAGTCCCTAGTGGACGTGGCAAAGACCTCAAAACACCACAATAGTCAGATCCCCTAACTTCAAAGGGTGGGGGGGACTACAGTGGACAGATAAGGGAGAATCAGGATAAAAACTAGGGGGGGAGGTGGTGAGGAAATTTATATAAAGTATATTCTCTCTCCTTTCCCTGACCCACCATCATTCCCCCATCTGGACAGGGCAAGACATCTGTGCAGAAGAGCAGTTATGAGCCCTTGTGGAATGAACAAATCGTCTTCACAGACCTGTTCCCTCCACTCTGCAAACGCATGAAGGTGCAGATCCGGGACTCCGACAAGGTCAATGATGTAGCCATTGGCACCCATTTCATTGACTTGCGAAAGATTTCCAATGACGGAGACAAAGGTCAGTGGTAAAGACTGGGAGAGACTGATGGCAGATAAGGAGCAGCGAGGAGGGAAGTAGATAAAACCCTTGTGGTAGATGGGCAGTCACATCCAAGAGCTCTCAAGGCAGAGTGAGCAAGTTGGATCCCTTATGGTGAAAAGGTTTAGCCAGCAGAACCTGATTCACATATTATGTGTATATACATGTGTGTACATATACACATATATGTATTGTGTATGTATATATACACACACATACATAAATGAATAGATGAATAAATAAATAATTTTTAAAATAATAAAGAAGGTAAAAACCAATATTGAGAGGGCAAGGAATGGAATGGCTGTCAAGCTACTCAGAGGAGGCTGAAGCCCACCTAACTACCTCTAACCCCTACCCCTCTGCAATCCAGATGACAGGGATGGCCAGGAGAACTCTCTTGGAAGATAAATTGGACTAGATGACCCTCAGGTCTCTCCCAATTCTAAGATTCCTTTGTTCTATGAGGTTACCCTAGAAAATACTGTCCTCACCTGTGCCATTCCCAGTTTATCTTTATCTTGGGGAGTTTGGGGAGCCAGACCAATGATTTCTTTGATACAGGGAATTTTCTATGAAGGAAAGATGATCTTATAAACTCCTTCTACAAAGGCAAATTGAGTAACTTTTGCAACATAATTTTACAGGGTTTCCTGGGGTCACTGAGAGGTTAAATGATTTGCCCAAGGTCCTTCATCAAGTATGTGTCAGAGGCAGGACCTGAACCCAGGTCCTTCCTGACTCTGAATATATCCGATTTTATTTACTATGAGGCCAGATCTCTACCCACTATGCCACAGTTCATCTCATCTAATATCTTATCCCTCAGTATGTAAGTTCCTTGAGGACAGGGCTCAAATTTCATTAGCTTACAGGCCATCCCCACTGCCATAAAACAGAGAGCTTTACCGAACACTCAGCTTGAACCCCTCCCTGCCCAGTTTCCCGAAGAGAATAGATACGCCCAAGAAATACGCCTTTCACATATGAAAACCCTGAATCCTGTCCCCTCTAAGTCATACAATCAACACACACATCAACCAATCAACAATCCTTTAAGAACCTATTTTGTAGCAGGCACATCTTGTCGTAAGATTATGTATTCAGAGCTGAAAGGGACCACAGGATTGCAGATTTAGGGCTGGAAGGGACCTCAGAGGCTTTCTAGTATAACCCCTTCAATCTACAAATGAAGAAACTAAGGTCCAGGAAAGCTGTGATTTGCCCCAAGTAGTAAGCGGCAGGACTGGGATTTGAACCTAGGTCCTCAGACTCTAGGACCAGGGCTTTCCCCATTATATCACCCTGCCTCTGTAACTTCTTCACAAAGAATAACCTCCCCTTCCTGGGTGAACTCTTCTCCTTTGCACAGAGGCCAGAGGAGGCTAGGGAGTTGGAAGAATGAAGTGATGGGGAGAACAGCAAGCCCTATTCTAGATTAAGCCTCCTTCCCAATTGGGCTTTGTGGAAGGTTTCCCTTCCTACTCTTCTCCAAACCCTTGCTTCCCCTGTTTCAGGCTTCCTGCCCACTCTGGGCCCAGCCTGGGTGAATATGTATGGCTCCACCCGAAACTACACCCTGCTAGATGAGCACCAGGACCTGAATGAGGGGCTGGGTGAAGGTGTCTCTTTCCGAGCCCGCCTGATGCTGAGTCTAGCTGTGGAAATACTGGACACCTCCAACCCTGAGCTGACCAGCTCCACTGAGGTGCAGGTGGAACAAGCCACGCCTGTTTCTGATGTGAGTCCAGTTGGCCAGGCCTCTAGGTTGGAACCCCACTATATCCTAAAGTCTCACCCCATTTTAGCCCCATCTCAACCAAGTCTCTCCCTCCTTTCATGTCCTAGAGATGGGACTTTACCCACTCAGCATCCCAAGCACTACTTCTTGCACATCTTAGCCTAGCAGGGCCATATGTTAACCACCTACTGGGTCTTAGGGTATGTCTAGGTCAGAGTTACATATCCTTCTGTCCAAGACTAGCATGGTATCGGTCCCCAAGGGTGTCCCCTCCTGGAGCCCCAGTGACAGTCCCATAAATCACACCAGGGCCTCCAGATGGAAAACTGGCATCCCTTTGCCAGATGACTCTTCCACATCCTGAGCTTTATCTGTCCTCTGTCCAGAGGCCATTGAGAGTATAGCTCACCTCAATAAGATGGTGGTTAACTGCTGACAAATCCAAGTGGGAGTTTCTCACCAGAAATCCTAAACCCTACCTTGCCATTATGAGCTGTAGCTGTCTCTGTTGTTCTGGGGAAAGAACTCAGCCCCAAAACTCTGTAAACCTTGGAGGTCCAGGTAGAAATCTCAGAATCCTGCCTGTCAAGTTTTAGAGGGTAAAGGGAAATACCCCCAGTGTGAAGCTAGAGGGCCCGTAAGAAGCTAGAGGGAGAAGTCCCAGAACTTCTCTGCCCAGTCTGTGACTCAGCAATCCCTCACCCTACCTCCCCACCAGAGCTGCACAGGGAAAATGGAAGAATTCTTTCTTTTTGGGGCCTTCCTGGAGGCCTCCATGATCGACCGGAAGAATGGAGACAAGCCTATCACCTTTGAAGTCACCATAGGTCAGTGCGGCATCCATGGTTGGATCAATAGCTCCTGACCCCCTATCTCTGAACCCTACATACCAGTCCAACCCCCCTTACCATTCTGTCTTCTTCCTTCCCCTTTATATACACTTACACACACATAAACACATACCCAAAAGGTGAAGGAGTTTGGTTTTCCAGGTGAACAGGAAAGCTAAGTCATCACTAGAGCACCAGGGAGGGAAAGGATTTCTCCTTTTAAAAAGGTTGAAGTCCTAGTCAAGGGGTGGGAAGGTGATTACATAGAAACAGGGACATATCAGACTAGAACTGAACCTTGGCCTTCAAGATGGGCTTCTGGGGAGAATCGGGAATGATGTTAGTATTTGGGAGTGAGAGAGGGGGTAAGGGAGGGAGAAAAAGGAAGAAAAAAAGAGAGGAGAGCAAGTGGGAAGGAGAGAGAAGGAAAAGCAGGCTCAGATTCTCATTCAATGCTGCTCTGCTACTAAACTGATGAAACCACTCACCTAGCATCCTTTCTTCCCTCTCCTCTTTTCTCCTCAGTGCGATCTCTCTCTCTCTCTCTGTCTCTCTGTCTCTCTGTCTCTCCGTCTCTCTCTCTCTCTCTCTCTCTCTCTCTCTCTCTCTCTCTCTCTCTCTCTCTCTCTCTCTCTCTCTCTCTCTCTTTCTCCACCCTAAATCCCAACGTGATCTGGGAGGGTGGAAACCTTGGTCTAGAGTGATGATAGCCATCCATGGAACAAATTCAGTACCTTCTCATCCCCTCACATGAAGGAAACAATCAGTGTCCTCATTCTGCTCCCAGGGAACTACGGCAACCAGGTAGATGGGATGTCTCGACCACAACGTCCAAGGAAGAAGGAGAGTGGGGATGAGGAAGAAGTGGACTTGATCCAAAATTCCAGTGATGATGAAGGAGATGAGGGTGGAGATCTGGTGTCTGTCTCCTCCTCACCTCCAATGCGGCCCCAAATCACAGACAGGTAAGGCCTAGAACAGGGGAATAGAAGAGAGAAAAATAGATTAGTAGGGGGCTAAATGTTAGTGGTGTGAGGGAACACTGCACAGAGGCTTCTTACCAGCCACTAGCCAACTCCCTGCCCTCTGTATACATCCCATGCACATCCCAGAACCTACCTATCCCACACTAATGCCACCCTGCCTTCACTGTGCTTCTTACTGGCACAGCAGATTGGACCATCCTACCTCCTTTCCATCCCTCTTCTCAGCCTCCTCCTCAGCTCATCCCCTTACTTCTGCCCCATACCCCAGGAACTACTTCCATCTACCCTACTTGGACCGCAAGCCCTGTATCTACATCAAGAGCTGGTGGCAGGATCAGCGTCGCCGCCTCTACAATGCCAATATCATGGACCATATTGCAGACAAGCTGGTCAGTGCCCTTGATGGGGGGCAGGGAGGGAAGCTGGAAGGGAAGTGAAAAGAAGACCAATGTGGTAGTCAGGTGACCCTAGTTCTAGTCCTAGTGACCCTAGTTCTAGTCCTAGTGACCCCTAATTCATTCGGGGACCTTGGGCAAGTCACTTCCACCTTTCTCTTAATCTATAAAATGATGGGATTGGTCTAGATGGTTTCCAAGATCCTTTTTAGCTCTGAGATCTTTGATCTTCTTTCTGAAACATGCTCACTAAAACAGCATGATTACAACACCCTGATGCCACCATACCGTGACCAGTATGGCAAGACAGGTCACTGGATTCACAGAGATGCCTCTAGTCCTATCCTATCCTTCCATTCCCCAAAGCAGGAAAAAAGCACTAGATGGAGAGGAACTTGGGACTGGGGGGAGACCATCCTTTCTTGGTATCTTCAGATACTGGAACGGTGGAAAGCCTCAACAGGGAGGGGAGTTCAGTCAATATTATCATAGACAACAACAGATATTAGCTTGGGGTCCATAATTTTGATTCATTCACTTGACAAACATCCCAACTTATCTTGCCATCCAGTCGGCAAAGATGTGAAAGGTATAAAGACTATAACTTAAATCTCTTGTCCTGCTTTCTCCCCTAAAACCCCTTGCTCAGGAGGAGGGTCTGAACGATGTACAAGAGATGATCAAGACAGAGAAGTCTTACCCAGAGCGTCGGCTCAGAGGTGTTCTGGAGGAACTCAGCTGTGGCTGCTTGTGAGCCAAGGAACAGGGGGAGGAGGGAGTACATTTAGGAGTGAGGGAGCCAAAGGAGTGGAATGGGAAGTGGGGATGAGGTGGGGAAGTCAAAAGAAGAGAAATGGGAAAGAGGCTGAAAGAAGTGAGGATGGATACAGAGGACAAGGCTGGGCAACATGAAGCTGGGATGAGGCATGGAAAGACAGATAGTGAGACATCCATGTAGACTCAAGATAGACATGGGCAGTAGGAGTGGGACTAGCCCCAAGAAAGTTTGCTCAGACCCAGCCAGGTCCTGGCTTTGTCTCTTGCAGTCGATTTCTCTCACTCGCTGACAAGGACCAGAGCCAATCATCTCGGACAAGGCTTGACAGGGAGAGACTCAAGTCCTGCATGAGGGAGCTGGTGAGGGCAGAAAGTTGTCCAAGGTCTGGGGAGGTGATGGGGTGGAGTGGGGCATGAGCAATTAAAGAAGAGGGTCTGGAGAGGGGGAAATGGGAAGCCTTGAGAGAAAAGCAAAGAAGGAACTGGATGTGACAACTGGTCAGAATGTAAAAAAAAGGAGAAACTCTGAGGGCATCAGTCCCAGGGGAGAGGAAGGAACTAATGAAGGGGGGAAATTGTCTGCAGTTGTAAGGGTGTCAGGCCCCATCTAAGGCCAGCAGGCTCAGAGAAGGATTCTGTCCTTCTCTGGGATTCTCACAGCTGCCCCTTCCCAGGATCAGTCCCACAGACACTGGAGTCTCTACCTGAGCTTAACCTTCCCCAGACTCCTACTCAGGATTCTTCCTGATCCTTTCCCATTGTGCCTATCCCCCTCCCTGGCCTCTGGGGCCCGTCCTGTCCTCTGCCCATCTTTTGCCACGCACAGGAGAGCATGGGGCAGCAGGCAAAGGCGCTGCGGGCTCAGGTGAAGAGGCACACTGTTCGGGACAAGCTGAAGCTGGTGCAGAACTTCCTCCAGAAGCTTCGATTTCTGGCAGATGAGGTAAAAGATCTGGGGAGTCCATTAGACAAGTATTGAAGGTATTCCCAGACAAGCACTACTCTAGGTCCTGGACCAAGTATGGGAGTAAGATTCCACAAATGGCATTCCCATCCTCTAGGAAGGGTCACAATGAGAGTAAATGACAGAACTGGTGTTCAAATTGGGTGACCTTGGGCAAGTTAAATTAACTTCCCTGGACCTCAGTTTCCTCATATGTTAAATGAATAAATCGGACTAAATGACCTCTAAGGTCCCTTCCACCTCCAAAATTATGATCCCATGAGTCCAGAGAGCTTATAGTCTAGTTGGAAAGATGAGACATACATGCCAGAAATAACAAAACGAAAATTTCTTAACCAAACATGCCAGAATTTGTATATTCACATTAGTTTAGTTACTTTCAAAGTACTTATCGGGGGATGCTTTCTCAGGAAGCAGATTCTGGGCAGGAAGGGAGCTCCAACATTCACCCCCTAGCCCTCCCCTGATCTGGAATATTTCTTCTTTTTCTATTTTTTACTTGACTGTTACTTGGGCTTCACTGTACAGTTTGCCCAAAGGGTTGAGCGGCAGCCCTTTCATTTTTCTTTTCCTTTTTTTGTGAAACAAATTTATTTTCAATTCATGGAACAAAACAAGCATTTCCATGATACAGTACAATAAAAATGATGATCACATATGAAACTGCAAATCTACCATGTAAAACTTACTATTCCCTCCAAATATACAACAAAGTTATCATGTAAATTTCTTTTTTTCCCTTTTTTTCTTCCCCTCCCCACCCCTTCCCTAGAGATGGCTACCATTAGACACAAATAGATTTATACATACATATATATATGTATATATGTAAAATTATTCTTTACATACTTCTATTTATCAGTTCTTTCTCTACATGCCAGTTCTTTCTAACCTCTCTCCTAATGCCACCAGATCATGTTCAGTCTTGGCAGAGACACCCCCCTGCCTTTGTTCTCTGTAGTGCACCCTTAAATAAGAGATTGGGCTTTTGAAAAGGACTTTACCAGCACTTAAGCACAATATGACCTCAGATGGTAGAATGAAAAGCAGTGGGTAGAAGTTACAAGAAGACAAATTTAGGTGTGATGTCAGGAAGTGCTCCCTCATGATTAGAATGATCCCAAAGTGGAACTGGCTGTCTTGAGAGGTGGTGGGTGGTCTCCATCATTAGAAGTCTTTGAGCAGAGGTTGGAGATATAATTGTCATAGACATAGTAGAGAGGATCCTTTTTCAGATATGGATTGGAATAAATGGATGCTATGATCCCTTCCAACTCTGAGATTCTGCAATTCTGTGAAATAAGTCAAGATTGTGAGTTCCTTGAGGTCAAGGACTGTTGCCTTCCCTTGTACACTCACAGTACTTAGCACAGTGCCTGGCACATAGTAGATGCTTAATAAATCCTTGTTAATTTGACTTGAAAATAAAACACACTTATGCAGAACTGAATTGCCATGTGATAAGGTGAGGAAATTATGTTCTGAAACATCCCCAAACTATCGATTCTTAGAGTAATATAGGATCACAGATTGAGAGCTGACCACTGACCACTCAGTGGACCAAAAGTATCACTGAGGCTATCTAGTCCAACTGTCTTTCATCTTAAAGGTGAAGAAACTAAGTGCCAAGGAGGTCAAGTGCCTTGCCTGAGGTCACATATGTAGCAAGTGGCAAGACTGGGGTTGCCCAATTGGCACTCCTGAGCTAATCGGCATTGTTCCCATCACCCTTGCTGGAGCATGTACCTCCAGTATCACCACATTATTCTTAATCTTTTCAGTTTCGAAACTGGTCCCCTCCCACTAACTTTCAAAGCTAGCTCCCATAAGCCATCAGTCCTTCACATTAGCAAAGCTCCATGTAACAACTGCAAGGAAGAGGTTGCTTTGTCCACATGCTGTGGATTTAGTCCATTCACATTTGCTATCCCTCAAAACATCTGTGCAGCCCCTCTTGGAAAACTGCCTTCAGTTCCCAAGAGAGGAGATTTTGTTTATATTATGTACAAGCCCTACAAGAAAACTGGACTCGTTGCTTTAAAGCAGGGGTCCTTAAACCTGGGGTGTGTACACTTGTCTTTTTTAATATTTTGATAATTATTTTAATATAATTCTATGCATTTATTTTATACATTTTTAAACATTGCCATGAGAAGGGGTCAATAGGTTTTACCAGACTGACAAAGGGGTACATGACACAAGAAAGGTCAAAGGACCCCAGCTTTAGAGTCAGTCACACCTCATTTCCGACCAAATAAAAATGTTAATTCTCCAATTCATTTACCCATCTTATTCATCAAAGTTGACTTTGTTCAGCTCTAATATTCTACGACTCTGGGATTTCTCCCTGGATTCTCTAGCTTAAAACTTAGGTCAAATATTCTATACATCAGCCAGTCAATTAACAAGCATTTATTAAGCCATTTTTATGTGCCAGGCACTGTGCTAAGTGCTGGGGAAACAAGTTACTTCTCGCTCTCAAGAAGTTCATGTTCTTATGGGAAGAGACAACATGTTCATAAAATGGTGGATCTAAGATACAAAGAGAGGAGACAGGACTCTTTTAGCTTCCATTTCCCATAGCCCCAAGTAGGTTCCTTCTTCCTTCTTCCCCATCTGTCCTCTTTCTAGCCCTCCCTCCCACCAACCATGACTTGCTCCTCATGCATTTCCCCCACTCCAAGCCCAGCTTCCTCTGTTCCATCTCACACTTTCCAACTCAAGGCCCCCACATATGCTTTCTCTCTCAACACAGCCCCAGCACAGCATCCCAGACGTCTTCATCTGGATGATGAGCAATAACAAGCGAATTGCCTATGCTCGGGTACCCTCCAAAGATGTGCTTTTCTCAATTGTGGAGGAGGAAGCTGGGAAGGACTGTGCCAAAGTCAAGACCCTATTCCTCAAGGTGCTGGGTGGGAGTGGGGGGATATGGGAAGGAGGGGGGCTGAACCAAAACTCTAGTCTCTCCTAAGTAGTTCTGCGTAGCTAATGACCACCACTATCTTATCCCCCACTCCACCCCCCAATCAATCAATTAACACTGTGCCAAGCATAGTGCTAGGCCCTGGGAAGATAAATATTGAGACAGGTCCTGCTCTCAAGAAACTTACAATCTAAGCTCATGCACACACATTCTCCTTGGGACCTCAGCTCTGACAGAAACTATAAAGGTGCTATTAAGAAAAGAGCAAGAATTGGAAAATCCAGAGTCTTTTAGAAATCTGAAATCTGAAAATCTTCTAGCCTTTCCCAGAAGAATCAAAGAATGGAAACAGAGAAAAGTGGGGAAATGTGGAAGGGATGGCACATACTACAGGATGCATTAAATAGATTGGGAATTAGAATTCGTGGGCACTGGCCTCCCTGGTCCTGGTCCATTCCCTTATATTAAGACTCAATAGTGAGGTAGCTGAGTATAGTGGGGAGAGTCAGGAAGACCTTAGTTCAAATCTGGCCTCAGGTACTTAGTAGCTTCGACCTTGGGCAAGTGACTTAACCTCTTCCAGAGCTCAGTTTTCTTACCTGCAAAATGGAGATAACATTAATATCACCTACCTCATAGAGTTGCTCAAATAAGGGAATACATAAATACTTTGCAAATCTTAATGCCCTGCAGTAAATGTGATGATGATGATGATGATGATGATGATGATGATGTCATCTTCAAACTACCTAACCTACAAGTTCAGGGGAGGTACAATATAAGGGAAATTCGGGGATGAGTTATAGGAAAGGATTTTGTCTCTCCCCACTTCCTAGCCTCCCTTCTCCTCCTATTCCCATCCCATCTGGTGCCTTCTGGGAGTCCAGGCTAAAAGGCACTGAATAAGGAAAGGGAGTGGGTGGCCAAGGCCCTGATTATCCCTCAGTCACATGTCTTCATTATCCCCAGCTGCCAGGAAAGAGGGGCTTTGGCTCAGCTGGCTGGACGGTACAGGCCAAGCTGGAGCTATACTTGTGGCTGGGTCTCAATAAGCAGCGGAAAGATTTCCTGTGCGGCCTGCCTTGTGGCTTTGAGGAGGTCAAGGCAGCCCAGGGCCTGGGCCTACAGTCCTTCCCCCCCATCAGCCTCTGCTATACCAGTGAGTGTGTCCCCTGAAGGGCCCCTGTGTGACTTCCCCCCAGTTCATCAGGCCTCCTACACCCGCTCATGGCAGATTCCCAGGGACAGTTCAGCTCAGTTTCTTGTAGATCCATTGGACAAGTCCCTGTCCAGCTCAGCCTGTTCTCCCAGGGAAATCAAAGTCTTATGCCCCCATCCATTCCTCCCACCCCTACCCCATCCCCACTCTATAACTCATCCAAACTCCTCACCAAAAGGAGGGTGGTATCCAGAGCTGTGGAGTTGGAGAGAGCTATACCAAGGAGAGAGGGAAGAGGAAGACCAGCCCCACAGTCTTGAACATTCCCATGGGGAGGGGGGAAACGTTTGGGACCCTGTGAGCCTCAGGGCCTTGCTTCTCTGTCCTCCCATCTCCATCTAGAGAAGCAAGCATTCCAGCTCAGGGCCCACATGTATCAGGCTCGAAGCCTCTTTGCTGCGGACAGTAGTGGTCTCTCAGACCCCTTCGCCAGAGTCTTCTTCATCACTCAGAGTCAGTGTACAGAGGTGAGATCTTTGAGAGGGGACTCTCCCTGGGAGGATGAGAGAGACAGACAGCTCCAGAAGAGGATCAGGGGGATACGAGATCCATAGGCAGGATGTAACATGTTTGGCCTAGTGATAAAAGCTCACACATCAACTAATTTCTTTGGAGGAATTGGGGAAGAGCAAGGAGAGAGAAGCCTTGCAGATAGCTACAGGCCCAGGACCTGTACCAGCTACCTGTGTTAATAACCATTATTAAAGGCTATTAATTTTCATTGGAGTTAAATTCAATATAGCACAGATTAGGAAAACATCTTTGTGCTGACTAATGTATTTCTCAAGATTACTGAAGGCTTAGGAAGGGAAACTCTAGAATTCAGTTCTGAATCTTCACAGACCCTGAAATTTAAGAGTAGGTAGCTATGGCTTTCTCCCAAGTGGGCTCCCATTGATTTCCTGATAATATTTTCCCCTACTTTCACTCGTGTTCCAGGTTTTAAATGAGACCCTGTGCCCAACCTGGGACCAGATGTTGGTATTTGACAACTTGGAACTATATGGAGAGGCCCATGAGCTGCGGGATGACCCCCCCATCATTGTCATTGAAATATATGACCAAGACACTATGGTATATGCTATGGAAGGAGGGGGAGGGGATCAGGGGCCCCTTTGGCATCACCCCTTCATCTCCCTGCCTCATCCCCTACTACAGCTATCACTGACCATCAAATATCCTGGTATGGCTCCTGCCACACCAGGAGTTGAATTGCGATTCATGCCAAAGAACATACTTCAGTGTTTGTTCAGTTGTCCAGTTTTCAAGACAGCTGGCAACCTTAATCCCCAACACCGCAATCTTTGAAACTCTTGTCTACCCACACGGAAAGAAGGAAGCCCACTTCCTACCCCCGTGCTAGATGATCCTCCATGCCCCCCACACTGAGGTCCCTTTAAGGGAAATGGAATAAGATTGTCCCTAAGGGTCTTCCCTAGTCCAGATCAGAGGGTCCCTCCTATGTAAGATTAAGGGATTGAACTAGATGACCTCCAAAGTCCCTGTCAGCTCTAAATCTGTGATCCCACGATCCTCGATCTCACCCCACCTCTCTGAGTATGGAGATATATCTAATTTGGGCCAGACATGCCCAGAAACCTTCAGGGATGATGTAGTATAAAGAACACTAGAACTGGCCCCTGGTCCAAATTCCAGTTCTGTCCCTTTGACCTTAGGCAAGTCATTTAACCTCAGCCTCAGTTGCCTTATCTGTAAAATGGGAATGATATCATCCTTGACGACCTCGCAAGTTCAATGGAACAGTCAAATGAGATAATTTATAAAGTATTTTATAAACTCTAAGTGTCATGTACTTTCCAGCTATTCCGGGAGCCTTAAAACTGGGTATCCTGCTGAGATCATCCCAGAGAATGCCCCCCGTGACTCCCTTCATCATCCATGCATGTGCCTGCCCATAGGCCTTAGACCGGGGAGGGGGGGAACCTACAGCCTCGAGGCCACATGCAGCTCTCTAGGTCCTCAAGTGCAGCCCTTTCACCGAGGGTATTTGTTCTGTGATGTTTGGATTCAGTCAAAGAGCCACACTTGAGGACCTCAAGAGCTGCATGTGGCCTCAAGGCCGCAGTTTCTGCACCAAATCGGACCCTCTGCCAACAGGGGTCTCTGAGAAAGACAGGTCTCTTCAGAGTTGACACAATGGGGAAGGAAACCTTAGAGGCAGCCCTCTGGGAGTGGGGGGGTGGCAACCAAAGCCAAACCTTTCTTCAAGCCCATGTTTGAGGATATAGCATCCTCTCCCACAGGGGAAGGCGGACTTCATGGGCCGGACCTTTGCCAAGCCTGTGGTGAAGATGGCAGACGAGGATTACTGCCCACCCCGATTCCCTCCCCAGCTTGAGTATTACCAGATCTACCGAGGCAATGCCACAGCTGGGGACCTGCTGGCTGCCTTTGAACTGCTGCAGGTGAGGAGGAGCCCAGGCAGAGGAAGAAGAATGGAAGGGATTGAGGCTTCAGAGGAAGTTGAGGTGGTGGAAGGAATGTAGCCCAGCACCCCCAGAGCACAAAGTTTGGTTCTCTGCTTCTCTGCAGAATCGTGACTTTGGGGCCTAATAATAGGCTCCAGGCTAGAGGGCCACTGGAGGAAGATGATTCAGGCCTAACTCTGAGCAGTCGTTTCAGAAGAGGCCTTCTTAGCTTTGTTTATCAAAAAATAAATGCACTTCTCATAGAGAAAGGTCCTCCTCTTGTCCTGGGCACCACCCAGGGGGACCAGGAATGAGTACCCACAGCTTCTTCCCAGGGCACTGAAATCCAGAGAAGCATGCACAGCACTCTGCCCTTCAGCAACATTCAGACAGTCAAGCTTAGCACAGAGCTGGCAAGAATAATTAGTGAAAAGGGGAGGCTGCTTCCTCCCACCCAACTGGCCTCATTCTGGCTGAACTCTTCCCCAGCCAGCCCTACCCTGCCCCCACCACTGCCTGAAGCAGCCTTCCCAGAAGCAGCCGTGACATACCCCAGGTCACCACACGCGCACATGCATGAGTACATGCAATACACGTACATGCAAATGCACCCATGTGCATGTACACAATAGACGTGCACACCTATGGATATGCACACATGCACATGTACTCACATACACATGCATGCGTAGGTACAGGTATATACATATAGGAACACAGGCACTCCTACTATATACACAGCGTACACAATACATGCACACATACCACATACATATACAACTGTTTTGCAATCTGCCTGTCTACACAAGTGTGTATATACATGCCCACATGTCCATTTACTTATATGTGCACACTTGTAAACACATGCATACAGACACATATAAATGTGTACATGTAAACTACACTGGAACCCGCGTACAGTACCCAACTGTACAAACATATACACATATATAGATAAAATATACACATTGCATAATGCCGTTCACATGTATTACATTTTATATGTGCACATGTACATGCACACAGTGAAATGCACACGTGTACTTGGTTCTACATGCACATGTGTGCACAGCAGACAGGTGCATGTGCATTTGCACAAGTATATATGTACATAAGTACATTGCACAATGCATTACACACTCATACATGAATACTCATTTCCATACATTCACACATACATGTATGTAATACACCGCCTACTTTCTACACTACAAAAATACACTTACATGTAACAGTGTTTTTACACAACTATATATTACCCCACTCAGTCCAAGTACAAATGTACACTTGTGAAGGAACATCATACATGTACGCACTCAGTACAACCTAACACGTACATACGTGCCCACATACATGTAGCGTACCCACTTGTGTATTGCGTGCATGTGAAGCCTGTACTGTGTACATATACTCATGTGTATACAACAATGTCTATACTGTGTGATGCACATGTTCATACAAACACACACAAATGAATACATGAACACATTACAATAGTACATAGGCAAATATGCAGTATACATACACAAACTTGTGTGGCACACATATAGACACACATGCACACGTAGTACAGATGTTCACATACTAATGCACATTGCAAGTGTATGCTATGCCATTCACAATACACAGCATACATGTACATGCATGGTATACTTACACATGCACATTCATACCCATGTGTGTATGTATATGCACATACAAACATACATGTACACCAGTAATATCAAACTCAAAAAGAAACAGATCTCTGTGGGTCACATATTGACTTAGAAAACCACAAATTAACATTATCTGTGCTGTATTGTATTTTTTATTTTTTGTTAAATATTTCCCAATTGCATTTTATTCTTGTTCAGGCCACACTAGGGGGTTTTGTAAGTCACAAGTTTGATACCTCTGCTATAACAAATATGTAGAACATGCACATACATATGTGTGCAATGTACATGTATGCACATACAGACCTGTACTAGGTAGTACATGACACAATATAGCAGGCTTATACATGTACTCACTTATAGAAATAGCATACAGGCACATGTATGCACACATATACACTCACACTGAACATGTTTACCCCACACATGTGCATTATCACATATGTTTGCATAAATCACATTGTGCCATGCATAGTCACATGTGAACAATATACATGTTCATTTGTATGCACACATGCAAACATATTCCACGGAATACAAAAACATTCATACAAACACAGTACACATGTCCATGTGCAATTATACATTCGCATGTACATAGGATGCCTACCCTGTATAGTATGCCTATTCATATATACACGTGTGCGTGTACACGTACACACCTATATTCATGCATATCTATACATATACACAGGTACGTGTATAAATATTTGGGTACATAACTATATGTAATATACACACAAATATAGCTATATGCATATACACAAATAAATTTGCACGTATACAATGTGCAGATGTACACATTGTGATGCTATACAATTTACATGGAACATACACATTATGTGGAGTACACATACCTACACGTGTACTACACAACATATTCATACATGTGTATGCGACCCACACATATACATATACACATCCACATATTCTCATGTATATACATTAATCACATATACACAGTACACATGTATATTTATCTACATGTACACATGCATACACACAGACATACCCATACCTACAAACACACATACATGTATGCATGTGCAGTGTGTCTATACACATAAGCACATGGAAACATACATATATACACCTGTATTTGCACGCATACACTACACCCATGCATGTATACACGAGTACCTGTTCACACACATGTACCAACTTCTAACTTACTTGAGTATTTAATTCTTACTGCTCTAGGGTCATTGCTCTGACCTGGTCTATGTGCCTGTGTACCATGTCTCCATGTTTGTAGATTGGACCAGCGGGGAAGGCTGACCTGCCTCCCATCAATGGCCCTGTGGACACGGATCGAGGCCCCATCATGCCTGTGCCCCTTGGCATTCGGCCTGTTCTCAGCAAATATAGGATTGAGGTAACAAGTGCCCCCTTCTCATTCCTGGCAGAACTAGGCATCCTGGACTTTAACTGCTTGGTCCTCCCTACACCGCCTCTCCCCAAATGTTCTTCACTACCACTAGATGTGCCTCACTGAGCCTCACAGCCTCCCTTCCCCTCTCTCTGTGACTCAGTAACACAGAGATCTTATATTCCTTACCTTTCCAGCTTCCAAAGTCCCAATTTCTCTCCATGTGTCTCCCTAACTTTATCGTGGACCTTTTAGAGACAATTTCTCCCAATAGCACAAATGTAAGGCTCACAAAACCTGGGGTCACAAAGCCCTCCAGAACCCAACCCCCCTTTATCTCTCAAGCCTTATTAAATATTACTGATCCTCCTGCCCACATTCTACGCTTCAGTTAAACTGACCTAATTACCATTCCTCTTACATAGCATTCCATCGCCCACCACCGTGCTTTTGCATGGGTTCTTCCTCACCTTTGTCTCTCAGAATTCCCAGGTTCCTTTAAAGTTTGGTTCTAGCACCATCTTTTCTACATGAAGCCTAATGTCACTTGTATAGTGTCAGAAGTGGAATGCAATCCCAGCTGCTCTGACTCATATCAGTGCCTTTTGCTCTGTGCTATGCTATCCATTTTTCTATTCCTATATACACATGAAGGAATTCTAGCTGGACCGTAAGGCCTCGTGAAGGCCTGATACGTTCTGTGTCTATGGCTTCCTCTTCCACCCAGGTACAAGAAATTGTGTAATGCACAGGTGTCAAACACGCCTCCAGCAACATTCCAGAGTATGACCTGAACCAGATAAAAATGTATTGGGAAATATTTAACAAAATAAATAAAAGTACAATAAAACATAGATAATATTAAAGTTGTATTTTTCTAAGTCAGCATGCACAGACAAAGATCCCTGTTTCTATTTGAGTTTGACACCACTGTCTTAATTAAAGTCTGGGGAAAATCCAAGTGGAAGGGAAAAGAACAAAGGAAATTAGTTTCTATACACATAAATGTTATCTCCCTGGCTAGATTATAAGCTCCTAAGAGGGCAGAAGCAGTCCCAATTTGGTCTTTGTATCCCCTGTGCCCAGGATGATCCAGTACAGAGCACAGTACCTGTGGCACATAGTAGGTGCTTAATAAATGCTTGTTCAACGATTCATTCATTCACCTCATTACACTCCAGCATTAGTGCATCTGAAATCATTCCACCATACCGCTTCCCAATGGTTCATTTCCCTTGGTCTCTTTCCCTCAACTTGGATTTTCTCCAGATTCTCATTAGATACCTACTTGTACCTGGGTAAGTGGGAGCAAGGAAGAGGAAGCCAGAGAATCACAGAGACCACAGTATGTCAGGTCTGTGTGGGGCCACAGACACCACCTAGTCCAATCCCTTATTTCTATAGACAAGAAAACAGGTGCAGAGAAGAGGAGCACACGTGTCCAGTATCACTCAGCAGGAGAATAAAGCCTCAAATCCAGTTTTTCCTGCTCCAGATCCAGTGTTGTCTTCTCCTGGGCTGTGCTTCCTAGGCAATTCTGCCTCTCTGTCTCTACACGATGCCAACACTTGGTTCAGATGTTACCTCCATTTCCCTGTATCCTTCCTCCTCCCAGTGAGTCTCCTCCCTTCCTAGGTGCTCTTCTGGGGTCTCCGGGACCTGAAACGAGTGAATCTGGCCCAGGTGGACCGGCCTCGAGTGGATATTGAATGTGCAGGCCGAGGGGTGCAGTCATCCTTGATTCACAACTATAAGAAGAACCCCAACTTCAACACCCTTGTCAAGTGGTTTGAAGTAGTGAGTGGGGGCTCACAGCTACTATTCATGGGAGAAGAAGGAGCAAAGGGATGTGGAATAGATAAAGAGACCCAACTGTAATTAAATCATCAATTGAGATCTGGAAGGGATCTGAGAGGTCAGTCAGTCCAACCCCCTAATTTTACAGATGAGGGAAGGTAAGCACCCAAGGAAGTGATGTAAGTGCCAAAGTTGAACAGGGAGTGGTCAGAGACAAGATTTGAACTCAGGTCTTCCTGTCTCCAAGTCCAGTGCTCCATCCACCGTGCCATGTAGACCCTAGCTGGGGCCAGGGGTTGAGGAGGGAAGTGTTTCCAGCTTCCTTCTCCAGGTTCTCAGCTCCCTTCCCATTCACCCTGCCCCCCCTCCCAGGACCTTCCAGAGAATGAGCTGCTGCACCCTCCACTCAATATCCGGGTAGTAGACTGCCGAGCTTTTGGCCGATACACCCTGGTGGGCTCCCATGCTGTCAGCTCCCTTCGTCGGTTCATCTATAGACCCCCTGATCGTTCTTCCCCCAACTGGAACACCACAGGTACCAATCCCCCTTGACCCCAATCCTGTCTACTCTACCTACTGACTCCAATATTTGCTCAAGCCCAGACCCTGTTTTGTCCCTCTCTCTTTCTCTCCAGCCAATTGACTACCCTAACTCCAGAATCTCAACTACTGAGAGCTGTGATCTAGGATTTGAGGGGGACTTGGGGTGGAGGATGGAGGGGAGAAGATTGAATTCTGGGGCCATAGGATGAACACAGAAAACCAGCTAACCCTATGGAGCCCTATGTTTAGAGAACCTGTCCCTACCTCTGTCCTAACTGACCTTTCTCCTCCTTGAACCTTAGCCCTTGCCACCTCCTCTAGCCCTGCAGTGGGCTCTTAGCCCATTTCTCTAACCTTCTCTATTCCCCACCACCCTTTGACACCTCCTCTCTCCCTCCTGGAGCTCCTGGCTGGACAACTCTAGAACCCTGGTCCATCCTCCTCCTGCCTTTTATTGCTGTCACTGTTTCCTCTTTTTTCTGTCTATCTGTTTCCTACTCCAGTTAGGCCATGCAGGGGGGGCCGGGTGCTATTCAATGGGGGTCCCTGCTACCATCCTACAGGGGAGATTGTGATCAACATGGAACCCGAGGTACCAGTCAAGAAACTGGAGACCATGGTAAAGCTAGATGCGGTAAGACCCTCCACCCAAGGAGGACCCTTGACTTGGCTCTGTGGGTGTCTGTGAGTGCATGTGCATGTGTTTTCAATAGTTATCATGTTTGTTCAAATACAGGCAGTACTTATATTTGCATGCATATGCACGCACGCACGCGCGCACACACACACACACATCTAGTTTATACACAGCCTGACTATAGCCTATAATTGTTATTTTCCAGCACTTTTCCTATACCTATTCTTTCTTTAAAAAGATCATGTTAGGAATATAACTTATAATCACGGATGACTCATGTTCAGACCAATAGGATTTATGACAAGCCTTCAACAATACTTCTTTTCATATTGTGCAACAGTATAGTAAGACACTGAGCAGAATGATCTGGAACATCCCCAGTCAAGGATTACATGGTAATAGTCCAAAAATAATAATCCCAAACCACCTACTGTGTGTACAGGTATTCATGGGAGTGAGGACAATTTTATCCTAATACCCAGATGCTAGAATTCAAAGCAAACCCAAATACACTGGGAACCTGGGGGAGGAGGCATTTGTTCTATTTGAGGATACCCACCCAGACCCCAGCTATAAGTGCCCAACTCCCTCCCCACATACACATCCCTTGATTCCTACCTGTCACTCACAAGGTAGCAAGAGTAGGGAGTCTGAGGATATGTTAGCATCTGCTTGTGCTCTGGGATTACTGGAGAATCACCATATGTTCTCTATCCTAAGACTGCTGCCTGGAACTTTCTTCTAACATAGAGTCAGCAGAGGGGAAGGAAAGCTTTCTGCATCATCAGACTAACTAGTAATGTTGTAACAACCAAGTGAACCCATCACTGGCTGGCCTCATGTTGATTGACAACCCAGCTTGCCAATTTTTTGTTCAGTTGTTCAGTCATGTCTGACTCTCTGTGACCCCACTTGGGGTTTTCTTGGCAAAGACACTGGAGTGGTTTGTTATTTCCTTCTCCAGCTCAGGAAGATGAGTCTTCTTGACTTTAGGTCTAGCACTCAATCCACTGCAGCACATATCTACCCTACTAAGCACCTACTTGTCTACTGTGATCAAGGCATTGCAGGGAATAGAAAGATGAAAGATTATATAATCTGTGACCTTAAGGCATTTATAATCTGTTAGTCTGATCCAGCGAGGTGGCAAAGTAGATAGAGAGCCAAGCCAGGAGTCAGGAAGACCAGAGTTCAAATACAGCCTCAGACACTTGCTAGCTATATGACCCTGGGCAAGTCACTTAACCCTGTTTGCCTCAGTTTCTTCATCTATAAAATGAGCTGGAGAAGGAAATGGCAAACCAATCTAGTATCTTTGCCAAGAAACCCCCCAATGGGGTCAAGAAGAATTGGACATGACTGAACAACAAGTCTGATACATCTGGTAGATCATACAAGTTACAGGTTATAGAGAAGGAGATTTTGACTCAATATCTAATGATGAGAACTATGCAGACATAAAACAGGCTGCCTCAGAACCTCTCCATGGACAAACCCCAATGTCTTCACATTCTTCTCTTCTCCACCCCTTCACAAACTTCAGCTATCCAGGTAACTGTCTTTGTTAGGGTTTTGAAAACAACTTTTCTAGCAAGTAGAGAGAGATGGGAAACAACAGAAACCGAAATTCCAGAACTGTCACATCATTGAACATGGGAATCTAAGCCTAAAGTGTCTCTAGTCCCATAAATGACTGGTAGAAGTTCTGAAGTTAACTAGCCCATTTGCCATCCAGCTAGTCTCATGACCAAGTCTCAGTACAGGGCCAGACCTGTGGCCAAGCTACCTGGAGAAGATACTGTCCATATCTTCACCTCCACCAAACAAGGATATTCATTTTCATTTCAAAGCTGGTAACCCCTTTATCCCCTCCCACCAAAATTCCTGGGTCAGCTTTTTCATTCTGCATCCTTCCTCCATATTTGCAAGGCTCCACCCACTTCATCAAGTCATCATTTATATTGCCTCGCCCCTCCCCCACCAGGACTATTTCAAAGGATTCTAGATAATGAATTGGAAGGGACCTCAGAGGCAATTGAGTTCCCCGCCCCCCATCTCACAAACAAGGAAACTAAGACCCAGAAGCGAGGAATTAATTTGAAACCATAGGATCACAGATTTAAGAGCTGGAAGAGACCTGAGGACATCTAGCCAACCTCCTTATTTTACAGAGGAGGAAACCGAGACCCAGGGAATTGATTTCCCAAATGTCAAACAGGTAGAGAGTGTCGTGAGGATGTACATGGCAAGCCCTATGCAAAATCACAATATCCTATAGAGATTACAAGGTCATTGATTAGCCCACTGGGAAATAAGCCACCACTACACATCTTCTATTTTAGCTGTACACGTGTGTGAAGATGGCAAGTTCTTGACAGTCCCTGGTAGGGAAGTAGACAGAGTATAAAGATATTTTTTTAAAAATCTTCCTGTTCTGTCTACTTTGGGGTTGTTGTCATTCTTATTATTATTTTTAAATTTCTATTTCCAATTCTGAATTCTTTCCCTTCCTCCAGCCCCTCCCCCACTAATTGAGAAGGCAAGAAATACGATATCCATTGTACAGATGAAGTGGGAGCATATAGATAAGTCCACCTCCATTTAATCATTCATTTCAGCTTTTTCCCTACCAAGCCAGGTCAGATGAAATTTAATTTAGAAACAGCCGAAGAGTAAATTATTTACAGGTCCCTAAAAGAACATACCGTTGTTGATGCAAAATGCATTGTCTCTGCAACTCTGCTTGCAAAGCAGCATCCCTGTGCGTAGCCACCCCGCCAAGAACTGTACTCGTGCACCTCCCTGTCTGCTCTCTCATTTCTGTGGTCTATCTGTGCTTCTGCTACTGCCTTCAGCCTTGTGTGTCCCTAGTGCATAACTTTGTCTTTCTTTCCTGTGACATGCCTCCCAGAGCTCTGAGGCCGTGGTCAAAGTGGATGTGGTGAGTTTGGGCCCTGGAGGGTTCCAGAGGGAAGTGCCTCAGGACTAAAGCTTGTGGGATGAGGGATATGGGAGGCATGGGGTACAGAATGGGGGAAATAGCTCTTATGCTGGTATCTGGGCATCTGAGCCTAAGGGGCTAAGGTTGGATATGGTGAGCCCACATACTCTAAACACTATAGCTCCTAGAAGTCCTAATATTACTACATAGACTTGGTGTCTTCCTGGCCTGGAATGATCTGGGAGCTATGCTGATTAAGGAAGTATGGTCTAACTAGCCCACAGGCTGGCAAAGACACCTCAGGAAGAGATGCTACAGAAGGAAAGAAGAGAAAACTGTACCCTGAGGCTCTTGCCAGCCTGGATCTGAACTTGGAGTCAGAAAGACCTGAATTCAGATCCTTCCTTAGACATTTACTAGCTGTGTGACCCTGAACAAGTCTCTTAGCCTCTCTGGGCTGTTTCCTCATCTGTAAAAAGTAGGGGGTTGGCCTCAATGGCCTCTGAGTTTCCTTCCAGCACAGTGCCTGGCACATAGCAAATGTTTAGTCAATGGTGACTGAAAGATTGACTAAATCTAGGATCCTCTAATTTCCCTCACCACCTGCAGACAGAGGAGGAGAAGGACAAGAAGAAGAAGAAGAAGAAAGGAACCTCAGAAGAGCCAGAGGAGGAGGAGCCAGATGAAAGCATGTTGGACTGGTGGTCTAAATACTTCGCGTCTATTGACACCATGAAAGAGGTGAGAGGCTCCAGGAGAAGGGCTGGGGCAACGAGAATAGGGGTGAGATGGACAGCCCCAATCTCGATCCCAAGTCAATGAGCTCCTTGGTACTTTGTCCAAACCATTAAGCCTGTCATCTCGTCACACAACTTGCTCATTCCCACCTCAGCACATAGTTCTGTACAGTTTCACATTCTTCATACCAATTGGTGTTCTTCTTGAGATGGGGGAGGGCATTTGAGCACCTGAGATTTGGGGGCAGCTAGGTGGTGCGGTGGATAGAGCCCTGGCCCTGGAGTTCGAATCCAGCCTAAGACACTTACCAGCTGTGTAACCATGAGCAAGGCACTTAACCCTGATTGCCAAACAAAACAAAAAAAAACCAACCCTGTGATTTCATTCCCAGGGTGGAAAGTCCCTTCATTGATGCAGATCAGCAACTCCTTTGCAACTTGCCCACAGTCATTGTGTCAGAGGCATGTTTTGAAGTCAGGTCTTTCTCCCCTCTATATTCACTAAGCCAGTGCTGCCGTACTCTCTTCACAATTCAACTGAAACCCCACCTCAAGCAGGAAATGAGACAAGACTGCTTCCACCTGATTTTGGTTCAAGCTTCTACTCAGCATTTAAATGCCCCTTTTAAAATCATTTTTTGCCTCCCTAGATCGTTTGCTCTGGGAAAGTGGAGTTGGATTATTTCATATCTACTAGCCAACTGCATGATGAGAGTTTAACCTGAGGAAAGTTCAGTCTCTGCCTCTATTTCCTTTATGTCTCTCCATCCAGCACTACATATGGTCTTCTATATATGTTCTACTTGGTGGCAAGGGATTTGTGCCAATCATCTTCAACCTGCCTTTTGTGACCAAGGGTGTGTTACTTTGTAGTTCAGGGGGTTGCAATGCTAATATTCACAAGATGATTTCATTCCTCCTGAGTTCAAATTCAGCCTCAGACACTTACTAGCTGTGTGACCCTGGGCAAGTCACTTAACCCCATTTGCCTCAGTTTCCTCATCTGTAAAATGGGCTGGAGAGGTAAATGGCAACTACTCCAGCCTCTTTGTCAAGAAAACCCCAATGGGTTCACAGAGAGTTGAACACAACTGAGATGACTCCACAACAAGATCCTGCTGCTGACGGATGATGATGATGCCTTGGGCACGGCCTTGGATTAGCTCTTGTAATTCAGACGTACAGGATTCTCATAGAAAAAAAGACTGATTAAAAATACAAAAACTCTTTTTTTTACTCAATTATGCTTTTTCTGAAGTCTATTAAATGACAACTGTCTATGGTGGGGACTCTCCTCTCAGGCCCAGTGACCATGCCCATAATTGCTCCTGCAGGAAATCTCTCAGACCCCTAAATGCTCCCAACTTTTGAACTGAGAAAATCCATTCTCAAGATCTCTCTGACTCCAAGTTCAGGCACGTGACACTCCCACTTACCTATGCCCCAAGGCAGCTGTTTCCTGTTCCTGTGCATAGGCACTGGTTTCCCTCTACCCCAGCATGGACTTCTACTCTGTTGGGCTTTGCTCTATCTTCAGAAGAGGGGAAAATGAAGATGAGTTGGTCTCTCAGCTCCCTTTTATAAACCACTGAGAGGGTCAAGTGTTCTAACAAGAGCCTATCCTCCTGAGTCCTAGTAAGCCAGTTGCCTCTCATTCCGTCCCATCTTCTCCAGCAGATTGTCCTGTCCATCATTCCTATCTCTAATTGATCTAGAATCTCTTCTTACTGATTGCTTCCCTACTAGATACAAACATCCCTGTCTCTCTGATTTTCAATAAACTCACTTGATTTATCCACCCATCCTCACTAGCAACTGTCCTATATCTCGTCTTCCTTTTGGGCTAAACTCCTTGAGAAGGTCCTCTACTACTGGTCCCTCCCCTTCCTTTCTTCTCTTCTTAACTCTTTGCAGTCTGGCTTCCAACCTCATTGAAACTGCTCTCTGTAAAGTTACCAAATGTTCTCTTAATTGCCAAATCCACTGGCGTCTTCTCAGTCCCCATCCTTCTTGCTCTCTCTGCAGTCTGACACAATCATCCTCTTCTCCTTAATACTTTCCTCTTTGTTTTCACCACATCTCAATCTTTTTCTTGGATCTTCTTCACCCAGGTCACACTCACTAATCATGAGGGTCCCCCAAGGTTCTGTCCTAGGCCCTTTTCTCTTCTCTTTCTATTCTATTTCCCTCTATGATCTTATCAGCTCCTGGGAATTTAACAATTATCTCTATGCTGATGATTCCCAGATCTACTTTTCCAGGCCTAACCTCTCTATTGACCTCCAGTGTCACATCCCCAGCTGCCTATTGGACAAAATGTCCCACAAATATCTTAAACTCAACACATCCAAAACTGAACTCATTAATCCCCCTGACATCGCCCCCTGCTCCTAACTTCCCTATGACTCTTTGGCACCAACACCCTCTCAGTCACCCAGGCTCACAAGGTGTCATCCTAGACTCCTCATTTTCTCTTCCCTGCTATTATATGTCCAATATGTTGCCAAATCCTGTCATTTCTCTCTTTATAATGTCTCTCCGACACATGGTCCCCTATTCCCTCTGACACTGTCAACACCCTGGTGCAGACTCTCGTCACCTTACTTCTAGACTATTGCAATAGACCGTTGATTGGGTTCCCCACCCTAGTCTATCCTCCACTCAGCTATCAAATTGATCTTCCTAAACAGCTAGCTTGACCAGGTCACTTCCCTATTAAATCCCAGTGACTCCTTATCACCTTCAGGATCGAATATAAAATCTTTCATTTGTCATTCAATGCCCTCCTACTTTTTCAATCTTCTTACACTTTAATCCCCCCCACCCATATGTATTCAAGCCAGTGACGTGACCTCCTTATTGTTCTTCCTATCTAACACTCCATCTCCCCATTCTGCAGCTTTTCACAGACTGTCCTCCATGCCTGTATCCCATCTTCCTTCAAGTCCCAGCTAAAATTCCACCTTCTAGAAGAAGTCTTTCCTGATTCTCTTTAATGCTTTCCTTCTGTTGATTGTCCTGTGTATGTGTGTATATATATATATATGTGCGTATGTATACATACATACATACATATGTATGTATCTTACTTGTACTTAATTGTTTGTCTGTCATCTCCTCCATTTGATTGTTAGTTCCTTAGGGGAAGGTACTAGTTTTTTGTCTTTCTTAGTATTCTTAGTATTTACAACAGTGCCTGGCACATAGTAAGAGCTTAATAAATGCTTATTGACTGATTGACCAACCATGCAGAAGCCACTCTCTTTGGAATCAAGTCCACACATTTCTGTGTCCTCTTCATTTTTCTTCCCTACTTCTCTCTCTTTTGCTCTCCCACAGAGTATAGTCTCCTCTTAGAGACCAAGCCAAAGGATGTAGCTCAGGTGTCTGAATTAGCTATGAGCTTATCAGTAACAAAACAAAATTGTCATCAGTGGGTAATAGAAGGCCCAGAAGAAGGGAAGTTCACACTTTGCTTAGCTAATTCATATTTTGTCAAGATCATAAAAAGGAAGAAAGACTTACCTACACTCTTGGGGCATGCCTGGGCATACCTGATACAAACGTTTATAACATGGAATGGGATGACAGGATTAAATGTCTATACACGTGAACTAACAGATAATAAATGCAATTGACTGACTACAAGAGGCTTCAGCAGAGCCAGGGGAAAGTACCACCACAGAGAACTTCCCTCCTCAATTCCCACTCACATCTGTCCCATCTCTTAGCAGCAACTTAAACATCAAGAAGCAGCAGCAGTTGACGCTGAGGACAAGGAGGAGACGGACACTGAAGGTGAGGCTTCTGTGATACCAAATCTCATCCTCCCCTAACAACCCACGCTGACACCCTACCCCAACTCCAGCCCCAGCTGTGACCAATTGCTTCCTTCCACTTCCCCAATCCCAGCCTTAAGGGCTCTTACAGGTGCACAAGAATGTGCATACACAAGGGGCAGCTAGGTGGCATGGTGAATAGAGCACTTACCCTGGAGTCAGGAGGACCTGAGTTTAAATCTGACCTCAGACACTTGACACTGGCTGTATGACCCTGGGCAATCACTTAACCCTGATTGCCAAAAAAAAGAAGGTGCACCCACATTCACACCCTTTCTATGCCCAGAAGTGCAACAGTAGCAGTGAAATTCATTAATTATACATTCCCAGACATAAGTTAAACAGACTTGGTCCCTACCCCAGGGAAAAGCTTCAGCCTCAGATAGCTAACAATGATGCTGAGGGAAATCCAGATAAGAACCAGAAGAGACCTTGGAGATCATCTGCTCCAGGCCCATCACTTTACAGATGTGGAAGATGAGGCCCAAAGAGATGAATGACTTGTCCAAGATCATACAGGGAGATATTAGCAGAGATGTAACTGGAATTCAGGTTCCCAGGCTCAATTTAATTCAGCAAGCCTTTATTGAGTACCCATTATATTTCAGCACTGTGTTGCCTGCTGTATATATAGATTCGAAAAAAAATGCTTCCTGCTGGAGCAGCTAGATTATGCAATGGATAGAGCAGTGGCGCTGGAGTCAGAAGGACCTGAGTTCAAATCTGACCTCAGATACTTGCTGTGTCACCCTGGCCAAGTCACTAAACCCTGATTTGCTCCCAAGGGAAAAAAAAAACCAACCTACTTCCTGCCCTCCAGGAACTTATATCCCACTAAACTTCCAGCCAACTGTTTGATCAATGAGTTCATGAATTTGGGGGTGAAACCTATGATTTTAGTGACCTTTCTGTAAGGACTCTCCCTTTAAAAACACATGTGCAGTTTATCATGTTAGAGAGTTGCCTGGGGCTTGTTCAGAGTCACACAGCCAGGATATGCGGAAAGCAAGGTCTTTGTGACTCTAGTCAGTTCTCTCTCTACCTAGGTACTGATTAATGCCCTACATTGGGATAACACTTTGTACAATAGTTCAGTTAATGTTCCATTTGATCCTCATAACACCCTCATTGATAAAGGCACGTATTATCAACATACTACAGACGGAGAAACTGAAACTCAGAATGGTGAAGCAACTTGTCACACAGCGATAAGTCGGCAGGGGCACTAGAACCCAGGTCTCCTGAGTCCTAGCACTGGGTTCTTTCTATTCTGCCGTGCTGCTGAGTACAGTCCTCATCGAATGGCTTTTTCTTCTCTTTCCTGGCAGGCCCAAAGGGAAACATGAAAGGCAAGGAGAAGGCAAAGGTAGCCAAGGAAGAAAAGAAGAAGAAAGTTCAGAACCAAGGACAGGGTCAGGGTTCAGAAGTCCCAGAAAAAAAGAAGCCCAAGATTGATGAACTCAAGGTGAAGGCCCCATGTAACCAGAGAGAGGAGGGTGGGCAGAGTAGTAAAGGGGAAGTTGCTGGAGGGGCCCAGGAAAAGATCCCAGGCTCTCTGTGGCTGTGATCAAGCAATCACTCCCTCCCCTGAAGCTTAGTGGGTCCTTTTGCCCCAGGGGCTGCCATAAAAAAGTGGGGATCTATATGGGGACAGAAGGCAGTTTCCCTTTCATGATGTGCTTTGGGCTTCCAGGTATACCCCAAGGAGCTGGAGTCAGAGTTTGACAACTTTGAGGACTGGCTGCACACCTTCAACCTGCTTCGAGGCAAGATTGGTGATGATGAGGACAGTTCCACAGAGGAGGAACGCATTGTTGGCAGGTTCAAGGTCAGAGAATGTTCTGTTCCCCCAAGTGGAGCCTCACCCAAAATACCTGTCCGGCCTAACCATTGTCACACATACACACTTCAGCCCATAGCCCCCAGATGCCCACCCCACACTTCATCTCTAATGTATTTCCCTCTGTCTTCTCCCCCAGGGCTCTCTCTGTGTGTACAAGGTGCCTCTCCCAGAGGACATATCCCGAGAAGCTGGTTATGACCCCACCTATGGCATGTTCCAGGGCATTCCAAGCAATGACCCCATCAATGTCCTTGTCCGGGTTTATGTAGTTCGGGTAAGTCTTTTCCTGGCCTCTTATCTGCTACTTCTTTACCTTCTCCATAGCTTGACCTTGCACAGGATGGGGATCAGAGAAATAACAGAAAGTTATATAGTAATATACTTCCATAGAACTTTAGAGTGCTTCTGATACAGTCCCTTCACTTGAGAAATGAGAAGGTGGAAATTCAGTGAGGATAAGGTAATATGGCCAGTCTGTGAGAGAGTTAGGATCAGAGCCCAGGTCTCCTGACTCCCAGTCCTGGCCTCTGCACACTTTGGGCCTGCTGGGCATATTCAAATGGCCACCTGGGTCTTTATTGACCCTTCTGAAATTAGAGATGAGAACAGTAACTGGGGTCAACCAACTACCTCTGGGGGTAGCTGGGAGCAGGGGTCTTTCTCAGTATTGTTTGCCAGACTCTCAAAGGAATGGAAAGGAAAATAGAATTCTGGGTCCCACTTTTCTGTGGGGACACTTTATAAGGTCTACTTTGAGGAGAAGGCTGAGAACCTATTTCATGGCACCTTCTCTCCTCCCTGACTTGAGAAATTCCTTACTATTCCTAGAGAGCATGGAAGAAAAGAAGATACAGAAGAAAGAGGGAATGGTTTAGGGAACTGGACCCTGGAACAAGGGAAATAGAATAGGGTGGCTACATGGGGTTATCTTGTCCTGGACCCCAGCTAGGGTCCAGATTAATCACCATGCCTCCCCATAGGCCACAGACCTGCACCCCGCTGACATCAACGGCAAAGCTGACCCCTATATTGCCATCCGCCTGGGCAAGACTGACATCCGGGATAAAGAGAACTATATCTCCAAGCAGCTGAATCCGGTCTTTGGAAAGTAAGGCCTCTAGTACTCACTTTCCCCCTATCCTCAATCCCCTCTACCCAAGGATGTCCTCAGCCATGACCTCCCCCAGCCTACTGACAATACCCCCAGGCATGACTATTCCCAACCCAGTGACCCCCTCCCCCAGCTTATAGTCCTGTCCCCCGGAGTCCTCTAATACTCCATCAACCCCTTGACTCTACCGGCAGGTCCTTTGACATTGAAGCCTCTTTCCCCATGGAGTCCATGTTGACTGTGGCTGTGTATGATTGGGATCTGGTGGGTACTGATGACCTCATTGGAGAGACCAAGATCGACTTGGAGAATCGATACTACAGCAAGCACCGGGCCACTTGTGGCATTGCCCAGACCTATTCCGTGTATGCCCTGGGGTGTGGTTTGGGGAAAAGATAATTTAGCTGGAGAAGAGAGAAGACACTGGACTGAGACTAGTGGGAGGACAGAGAAGATCAGGCTTGGTGCAGGGAGCAGAATGGTCCCACAGCAGCTTTATTTTAAAACCAAAATAATGATGGTGGTGATTTGGGTTCAGTGGTCTTTAAATTTCTTGCTCTGGGTCCAGCCTTGGTCCAAACACACTCCCTGGGTGCCTTTAGAGTCTATAGCAGGCGTCCTTAACTTTTTTTATGTCATAGACCCTTTTGGCAGTCTGGTGAAACCCAGAAGCCCCATCTCAGAATAGTATTTTTTTAATGTAAAAATACATAGATTACAAATGAAAGCAACTCTACTGACATACAGTTATCAAAATATTTTAAAAATCAAGTTCATGGGGGCAGCTAAGTGGAGCAGTGGACAGAGAACCAGCCCTGGAGTCAGGAGAACCTGAGTTCAAATCCAGCCTCAGACACTTACTAGCTGTGTGGCCCTGGGCAAGTCACTTAACCCCAGTTGCCTCAAAATTTAAAAAAAGGTAGTTCATGGATCTTAAGTTAAGAACACCTGGTCTATGGGGTCCTGGTAAACTGCTCCATCTTACACAAGGAAATGGCTCATTGCAGGTCTGTAGGCTGCATGAATGGGAGAGAACAGAAGATCCATTTGGAAGAAGTTAGAAGAAGAGGAGTCTTTAAGGGGATGGAAAAGTTGGACTGGAGCAGGACGGAATGGGGTGGGGAAATAATAGAGGGGGTGGAAAACAGGCATCAAGAGGCAGTGAAAGCAGATTATCCTTCTGATAATGAAAATTGGGCAGATGAGGATGGGACTCAGTGAAGGGTCAACCTCCAGCCAACATGATGTACTCAAGTGTTCTTTCCCCCAAGCAATTGGGAGCCAGAGTTGAAAAACACTTCCTCAGCAAAGGATAAGGGTTAATAATACTGCAACTACTGTAGGAAATAGGACTCCAACCACCTATGGTCCCAGTCCTGCTCTTGGTTCCAGCCTCACAGAGTCTTCATCCCTCCATCAGCCCTGGGCATAGTCCTGTAACATCCCTCTATCCCAGCCCTTATCCCACGGAGCTCCTGTGTGTTGTCACCTGCAGACATGGCTACAACATTTGGCGGGATCCCATGAAGCCAACACAGATCCTATCTCAGCTCTGCAAGGAAGGAAAAGTAGATGGGCCTCACTTTGGGCCTCCTGGGCGTGTCAAAGTGGCCAATCGAGTCTTTACCGGGCCTTCTGAGATTGAGGATGAGAATGGTAATTGGGGTTGGTGTGGAGAAATCAGGGTCAGGGGCCTTCCCAGTATTGCCTGCCAGCCTCTCCTGGAAAGGATAGAAAGGGGGGGAAAGGAAGGGAAGATAGGAATCTGGAGTCTGCTTTTCCATGGGGAAATTCCATGAGATCTGCCTTGGAGAGAAGTCTGAGACTCCTTTCTAAGCCCATTTCATGCCATTTTCTCACTTTCCTGACTTAGATGTGCTTCAGTATTCCCAAACTTCAAACATTCATGTTTTTGGTGGTATATTAGCACTCTCTTCACCAAAACTAATAGCAATCCCTCCATTCACTCATTCATTTGTCCCAGTGAGCCTTTGTTAAATGCCTACTATGTGCCTGGACACTGTCTCAAATGCTGGTGATACAAAGACAGAAACAAAACAGTCTCTGCCCTCAAGGTGCTTACCTTCCACTGGGGATGGTCGGGAAGACAGAAGAACAAGTACCAGAATAAGTAAATGCATGGAGTGAGGGAAACATTCTTAGGAGGAACAGGAAAGGCCTTTTGATCTTTAACTTGAGGGGAGATAGGGTCTCCAAGAGATGGAGGTAGGAAAGGAGAGCATTTCAGTAAAGGGGAATGGCCTTTTCAAAGGCACAAAGGTTGGAGATGGACTATCACATATGGTTATATCAAGTAGGCCCGTTTGCCTGAAAGTCAGAGTGACACAGAAGAGTTTGGATTTTATTCTAGTTGGTAGATGGTCATTTCAAGTTGCTGTGGCCAAAAGAATTCATCTCCTGGTGGCCAGCTTTCTCAATAAGCATTTATTAAACATTTACTATGTGCCAGGCATTGAGCTAAGCTCTAGGGATACAAAGAAAGGTGCAGAAAAATGGTCCTTGCCTTCAGGGGGCTCATATTCAAATAAAGAAAACTGCAAATGCCTGTGTACATTCAAGATAGATATGGCATAGACGGAGGGTAATTTCAGAGGGAAGGCAATAGCAGCTGCGGGACCTATGAAGGGCCTCCTGAAGAAGGTGTAACTAACTTTTCAAGGAAGTCAGGAAGGAGAGGTAAGAAGGGAGAAAAAATTTAGGGCTGGAGTTAGGGTTAGAAACAAATTTAAAAACTAATTTAGGGTTAGAAATTTGTTTATAGAGTTAGAAATTATTTTAGGGCTAAGGTTAGGGTTAAAATTAATTTAAAAACTAATTTAGGGTTAGAAACAAATTTAGGGTTTACGTTCATGCGTGGGAGACAGCCAGTGCTGAAGTACAGAGTTCAAAGAGGAGCACTATACGTGAGGCGTAACAAGGATGTTACTTGCTGGTTGTGGAAATCTTGGAATTTATCTAGGCTGGGTATACCATGATGAGACAGCAAAGAAAACTTTAATGGAGGGACTTTGGAATAACCCCTTGACAAATCCCAACCTGGGGCATTAGTAACCCTTTCTAAGGCATTTTCTATATAAGAGAACCCCGTAACTTTTATCTGGCGTAATCCTCCACCCACTTCCCTGTCTCCCCACAGGAGTCAGGGGATCTCCCAAGTTGATCTACATCGAAAGGGTGACCATGATGGACTTAGATCTGACCTGTACAACCTGTGGCCTGGGGCACTTACAAAGGATTTCCTCTACATACAAAGGATGTTTTCCTCCACATTTTTTCATGCCACAAGCAGCCCAAGGGCTTTAAGCAGCACACAGGCCTGACTTAGGCAGTCGTAGCTAGAAACACCACCTTACTATGACCATCCTGGCCCAGCAGGGACTGGGAAGGAGGGAAGGCAGTTATGTGATGGGTGGATAGAGAGCTTTGGGTCTAGAGTCAGGAAGACCTGAGTTCAAAAGTGACTTCAGACGCTTAGTAGCTGGGTCACCCTGGGCAAGTCCCTTAACCTCTACAGACAATATTAGAACCTACCTTCCAGAATTGTTGTATCAAATGAAATAATGTTTTTAAAGCACTTAGCTCAGTACCTGGCCCATATTAGATGCCTTATAAATGCTAGCTGCTAGTAGTAGTAGCAGCAGCGGCAGCAGTAATAGTTTGGCTATAATCAAGAATATCAGTAGCCCCTATGGCAACAGACATACTCTGTCCCTTCTTCCACATAAACATACTCCGGTATTTCTATTCTTCTTGATGGAAGGTATCTTGTCAGCCTACTCTGTCACCCACAGGAAGAAGGAATAGGGAAGATGTCATCACCACAAGTGTTGGAATTGCTATTCCCAGACCTGCCTTCCTAGTAGGGATATATAACCACATTGAGAGCAGGGAAGAAGGGGCCAAAGACATGAGATGGGCAGTGGGATGGGGAAAGTCTCAGCTGTCTTCTGAACCTGAGCCAAATGATGTTTCTTGACACACTACAAAGTCTCCAGGGGGCAGGAGGCTCCCTGATGCTAATGCCATGATTGCAACCCTGGTGACTGGGAGGATGGTGGCATCCTCAACAGAAATATAGAGGTTCAGAAGAGGGACAGATGGGGGTGGGGTTCGAGGCTGAGAGAGAAGATAATTTATTGTTTTGGACATCCATTCAAGATCTTTGATAGCTCATTGGTGATAAGATTCTGAAGCTCAGGAAAGAGCCTAGGGCTGGATATGTGGACCTGGGAGTCATCTGCACAGAGATAAAGCCCAGGGGAATTGATAAGGTCACCAAGAAAGAGGGTCTAGAGAGAGAAGAAAAGAAGGCCCAGGACATAATTTCAGGCAATACCCACATTTAGGGGATGTGATACAAAGAACACTGAGTGGTCAGTCAGACAGGCTTTCCCCAAAAAAGCATTTTATATTTATATCTATTATTGTGAATGCAAACGTACACATACGGGTATAGACATATTGTAAGGACCTTGAAAGTGGGGACTGTTTCACTTTTGTCTTTGTATCCTCAGCACCTAGCACAGTACCCAGCACATAGGAGGCTTGTTAACTAGTGTGGATTCATTGAAATACCAAGAACACTCTGTTTTCAACCCCATACCCCAGGCTCTCCCACTTAAGATAAATAGAATACCTGGTCTCCATCCCTAAAGATCCTTGTCTTCCTATGTCTTATATTAATAGTAGCTGCTCAGCTTAATGCCCCCTCTGTCCCCACATTAGAGGAAATTCTAGGAGAATCCTGCATGTCTATGAGTCCTTTTCTCTAAAATTGGCTTTATCTATCATCTCTGTTCTCTAACATCCTCCTCTGGCTACTTCATGGCCCCCAAGTCCTGGCATCCTGATCTCGGATGAGCATTGGTGCCTAGAGGCAGCATGGAAACCGGATATGGAATCTGAGGACCAAGCCTCAAATGCTGGCTTTGCCCCTTACTATGTGTGACTTTGAAAAAGTCACTTAGCCTGTCCGGGCCTCAGTCTCCTTATCTGTAAAATGTTGTGTTATTATGTTTTGTCCTTGGTTCTCGAAGAGGATCGTGACATCAGAGAAATGATGACATGACTTGCAGTTGACTTTGATTTGAGTGAGGGAGGGCTGTGCAAGGTCACCAGCCTCACTTTCTCCTCCAGGGCCATTGGGGTCCAGTGGCCTGATATTCACCAGGACAACTGGAGATGGCCCAGGATTTAATGGGAGATCTTGGCCCTTTCAGGCTAAGATCTTTTCAGGTTCTCACTTGAGTGAGGTAAGCCCATTCATTGAATAGGCCTCTTTAAGAAGTTAATCAAGGTACAATAGTATTCCATTACATTCACATGAATGTAATGGAATACTATTGTGCTATAAGAAATGGGGAAGATACAGACTTCATAATAACCTGGAAAGACCTACATGATATAATGCTGAGTGAGCGGAGCAGAACCAGGAGAACATTGCACACAACCACAGACATATTGATTCTGTGATGACTAACCTTGATAGACTTGGGCTCTTCTCAGCAATACAAGGTTCAAAGACAACCCAAAGGACTCATGATGGAGAGAGCTATCTACACCAGAGAAAGAACTGTGGAGTCTGAAAGCAGATTGAGGCAAACTGTTTGCTCTCCTTTTTTTTTTTCTTTTTCTTTTTTTTCTCTTTTGTTTTTGTTTTTTTATTTTTTTTCTTTTTTCTCATGGTTCATTCCATTGGTCATAATTCTTCTTTACAACTTGACTATTGTGTAAATAAGTTTAATGTGAAGTTATATGTAGAAGACATATCGGATTCCATGCTGTCTTGGGGAGAAGGGGGGAAAGAAAATCTGGAACTCAAAATCATGCAGAACTGAGTGTTGTAAACTAAAAAAAAATTTTTAATTTAAAAAAAAGAAGTTAATCAAGGGATGGCCCCTTTAATCAAAACTTAAAAAAATCAAACCGGGAGGGGAAGACCCTCAGGGTTCCTGACCAAAAGAGAAACAGTTACTATTTAGTATTACATTCACTAGTAGGTCAGGGACCTATTGTCCAATCTGTGAGCTCCAAAGTGAATTGGATTTAAGACTTGGATTTTGAGAAAGAAACCTAGCCAGTAAACACAAAGTTAAGGAGAATGCCTCAGCCATCTACCTGCTTTGGACAGAGGAGGGAGACTGGGCCATCTCCAGTCATCCTGGTGAATATCAGGCCACTGGATTTGCAAGTCATGTCATCATTTCCCTGATGTCAAGGTCCTCTTTGAAAATGAAGAACAAACACAACCTGTGAGTAGCCTCTCCCTCTCCCCCTCCTTCTCCCTCTCCCTGTCCCCATCTCTCTGCCCCTCCCCCTCCCTCTCCTTCTCCCACCTGTAAAATGAGAGGTTTAGACAAAATGACTCTCCAGGTCCCTTCGAGCCCTTAAGTCATGATCGCTCCCCTTACAGGTCAGAGGAAAACCACTGATGAGCATGTGGCATTGTCTGCCTTGAGGCACTGGGAGGACATCCCCCGTGTAGGCTGTCCCCTGGTACCTGAACACGTGGAGACCCGGCCTCTACTCAACCCTGACAAGCCAGGCATTGAGCAGGTGAGGAGAATGGGGGGTGTGGGGAATAAAACTTAAAGGATAAGAGCAGAATCTTTGGAAGCTTGGACAGGGAAAGGAGCATAGAGAAGATGAAGGGGGCCTGTGGAAAAGGGTTAGAGATGGAAGTGGGGGGATGGATAGGAATAAGGGATGTACTTCCTTCATCCCACCCATCACTATCCCACCCATCCTTTGTCCCTAGGTTGTGAAGACCTAAGCTTTCTGAAGCTCCTGTAGAACTGTAATTAGGGCAGGGTACCTGGGGCTTTGTCTCAAGGTGTCAAAAGTTGAAGGGGTGCATTTCTCACCTCTGCAAATATAGAAACTCCCATCTCCTGCCTTTTGGCTGCCCTCCAGCCTACAACAAGAAGCTTGACTCCACTCCATTACCCTCCCGAGGATGCCACCCTCAGCCCCTGAACCTGCTACCACCATCAGACACAACTTTGTACAGCTGTTGCCTTTCCCGTCCCATAACAATTTATGCCTGGTGTTAAATAAGTCTAGTAACAGTTCTGCAGTACAGAAAAAAAGGAAGGGCTAAGAAAAGAAATGAGGGGCAGGAAACTGGGTTCTACAGGTGTAGGAGTAGGGGCAGGTTCTGAGAGAAGTTTAGGTTCTGTCAAAGCAAAAGGAAAAGGCAGAGGCCACAACATCTGTTTCTTCTCCAGGGCCGTCTGGAGCTGTGGGTGGATATGTTCCCCATGGATATGCCTGCTCCTGGGACACCTTTGGACATCTCACCCCGAAAGCCCAAGAAGTGAGCTTCCTAGGGCCCCCCGGCTCTTCTTTCTTTCTTCCAGACTCAGCAATCCTGGTCTTTCCTATTTCGTGGTTCTCATACATCCACCAGAAAGTCCTACCCTGGTGTCAGTCAGCTAGCACCTACTGAACTCTCAGTCCAAAGTTCTGTGTGGGGGTGGAGATACACATTCATCAGTCAATCAATATCTACTCGGCACCAACTGCTCTACAAACCCATAGGCAAATCGCATGGAACACACAGTCTTTGCCCTGGAGAAACTTAGAATTACAGGAAGAGATGTTGGCTGGCCATCATTTTACATGCACAGAAACACCCAAGACAGAAACTTGACCACATTTACCTCTGCCTTCACCTAACACAAGCATGGAGTGGGTGTCTGGTGTGCAGCAGAAAGAAAAAAAAGAGCAGGGAATTTCCTGGAGCAGTGGAAGCCAGGTCAGGCTAATTTAAAGTAATTTTCTGGAAAGGATGAGTCATCAGCAATGTTGGGAAGGAGAGGATGGAGACAAGGAAAGGTATTTTAGATGGGAGGAAATGACATTTATAGTCTTGGAAATGTGAAAGGGCTAAACATGTACAGGGGATGTTTATCTGGCTGAAATAGAATGATTTAGCAGGCCTGAAGCAGTCCCCCAATTCCTGAAGGAATTCCTGAAAAGTGAGTAATAGACCCAAAGACTATTTTAGGTAAAAGAAATTCAGCCTAACCCTTTCATTTTACATAAGAAGAAACTGAGTCCTGGAGAGGCGTGATACAGTTTCCAAATCTCAGGGAAAGGGTTGGGGTGGAAAGACTGTGAACAAGTATGAACAAGTCCTTAAGAAAGAAAAGAGAATGACGTGGGGGCTGATAACTGCCACTAAGATCTGACTAGGGTGACATAGAGTAGGGGAGAAAACCTCAAAGGAAAGGAAAGTTACCCATTGATGGAAGAAGAGGAAGAGTCTGGACACAGTAACGAGAAGCAAGGGATAGGACTGTTCACCTCCCGGGCCATTATGTGGGATGGGATGAGAGAAGGAGCCAGTACTGGAGATGTTGACCAAGGATGCAGAGTATTGTGCAGGAAAGGGGAAGAGGTCTTGTCAGGGGTAGGACCCAGGTTTGGATGAGTTAAAGAACATTCAAGGAGCATAAGATGAAGAGAGCAAGAACGGTCTTTATTTCCCTTTATATCATGGGGTTGCTGCTGGGCACAGGTCCTGTTTCTCCATCCAGTCCCCCTCTGCCCTGTCAGTTTTCCTTTCCATAAGCTTCCCCCTCAATTTTAATGTAATCTCAACTCTGTTCTCCAAGCTCTCAAACCCCCTCATCAAAGAATATCAGATTTTTATTCTCATCCTCACTTCTTTATCCAGAAAAAGCACCATACTGGGAAACAGGAGAGTTCTAATCTGGACTCCATCCCTTACTAACACTATGACCTTGGGTGAGAAGTTAACTTCCCTGAGCCTCAGTTTACCTATCTTACAATGGGAATAATAATCTCTGCCTTTACAAAATTGCTGTAAAGATTTGTAAGACAATGGACATATAAACCATAGAGCACTTTATAAATGGAAGGGATTATTATTACTATTATTAATTACCCCATTTTCAGCTTCTTCAATAGAGTTCAGATAGAAACAGATCTAAGTCTCTATCCTGCTATTATTCTTTCATATTTAATAATCTATGACTTTTGTACAGGTGAATAAAATAACTGCTTTTGTAGCTGGATAAAAATATTTGAATGTAAGCTCTTCCTCTACAGGCTCCCTGAAAGCATCATTGGTACCTCTCCAGAGCAGACAGAACAACAGGGATCATATAGACATACCTTACCTTCTTCCAACATGATTTTGATCTCCTCTGTTGTCTCCATATTTTGAAAGCTTCCATGTAGCTTGGAGATTATGAGTGTTTGTTCTTAAGTTTTTCTGTATGTTATGACCAGACACAGTAGTTTAATAGTCTGTGGTGATGGTCCAGTTGCAGTAACCTAGTTATCCAGGATATTTTGAGGTCTGTCTATGCATGTAACATAAGGACTTGCTGTCTTTCAGACCTTGAAAGGTAGTAAGTTTCTGCTGTATATCTCTAGCCCTTGGATCATGCCTTGCTAAATATTTGGTAGGCGCTAAGTTTCTGCAAACTGTAGCAATGATGCACAACTTCTACCATTTCCTTGCATAATCTACATTGATCACTAAACCCATATCCCTTAAGGATAGCCCTTTTATAATTCCTAGTAGCAGTGACCTGGTCCTGAATTATCATCAAAACACCCTCGCTTTCCACAATCAAGTCTACATGAATCAGCCATTTGTTCAATGTTCTCTGATAATATCTTGTTGGCTACATTCATGTGAATGTTCCCCCTTGAGGGCCTTGTAATTCCATTCTTGGATCTTAACCACTTCATGGGCCTCATGTGGAGATAAACCACTTTCATATGTGTGTGTATGTGTATATGTATATGTATGTATATAGATGTGTATATGCATAGACATACATGTACATATATATGATAAATCCAGTAGTCTATATTTTATCAATCCAATGGCTTATACTTGTTACCAAGCTTTTACCCTTGCTTGAAGTGATGTCTGCTTATTTCAAAAGTATTTCTGTAATGGTAGTAGTAGTACAAGTTATTGAGAGATGCAGCTTGTCATAGTGTGATAGACAGCTAGCCTTAGAGCAAAGAAGACCTGAAATCAAGTAATCGCTATTACACACACACACACACACACACACACACACAAGCTAGTGACCCTGGGCAAATTACTTAAACTCTAAATTCCCTGAATAGCTCTCTAAGACTATCATTTATAGAGAAGATAGCAATCTGCATTGATAGAGGGAGTAAGTTTGTCTAGTTCCCTATAATGATGAAATTAGCCTCTATCACTGTTATTACTGCTGCTGCTTCTGTTTATTATTATTATTAATTACTATCATCACTCAGGTATGAACTTCGAGTCATTGTATGGAACACAGATGAAGTGGTTCTAGAAGACGATGACTTTTTTACAGGGGAAAAGTCCAGCGACATCTTCGTGCGAGGGTGAGCAGGGGCAAGCAGGGGCACAGTGAGCTTGGAAGGCTTAGTGCTGGCTTTGATGGAGAAAGTCTTTTTGTGGTTAGCTGGTGTGGGGAAGGGAGGGCAAACGGGTCAGGACATCCCTATTAGGGGAGGGGAAAATAGAAGGCACAAAATACACACTTCGGTTCCAGAGAGACCTTAGGAACCACTGAACAGACCTCCAAAGGCTAAGGAAGCATGCCAGGGAAGTGGGAGACAGGGTGGCTGAAAAGTTGGGGCAGAGGTGGGCCAGAATGGGTTTATGGGCAACAGGCTCTAAGAGCTTCCATGATGACCTGCCTGAACAGGTGGCTGAAAGGGCAGCAAGAAGACAAACAAGATACTGATGTCCACTATCATTCCCTGACTGGTGAGGGGAACTTCAACTGGCGCTACCTGTTCCCCTTTGACTACCTGGCAGCGGAAGAGAAGATCGTCATCTCCAAGAAGGAGTCCATGTTCTCTTGGGATGAGACAGAGTACAAGATCCCTGCTCGGCTCACCTTGCAAATCTGGGATGCGGACCACTTCTCTGCCGATGACTTCTTGGGTGTGACTGGAGAGGAGTGGGGGGGGGGGGAGGGGTGGCGTGGCACACAGAGAACAGGAAAACTAGTGGATAAAGGAAAAGGCAGGGGAGAGAGAAAAAGAGGTGGATTGCCAAGAGAGAGAAAGGAGATTGAAGTTCTGTGAGAGATACAAAAGGGTTCTGGAGACCCAGAGTAGAGGAATTAGGATGAAAAGGGGCTCAAATTCTCCGGACAGTTTCCACCCTAGCAAATTGGAGTGGGGTACCTGGCAGAAAGATACACTGAACACCTTAATGCTCTCCTTGCAACAGGTGCCATTGAGCTGGACCTGAACCGATTCCCCAGAGGCGCCAAGACAGCCAAGCAGTGCTCCATGGAGATGGCCACTGGGGAGGTGGAGGTACCCTTGGTCTCCATCTTCAAACAGAAGCGTGTCAAAGGCTGGTGGCCCTTGTTGGCCCGAAATGAGAACGATGAGTTTGAACTCACGGTGAGCACTGCTTCATTAGATATAAGGAGGATAGACATGAAGACAGATAGGGAAAGCAAGGGATCAATCAATATTTATTAAGTGCCTACTATGTGCCAAGCACTGTGCTGAGCATTAGGGATACAAAAAGAGGCAAAACGCAGTCGCTGCCTTCAAGGAGTTTATGATCTAATGGGGGAAGACAACATGCAAACACATACAAAACAAGTTGCATATATAGTAAATATGTGCAAAAGTTGTATAAATAGTAAATAATTAACAGAGGGAAGGCACTGGAATTAGGAGGGATTAGGAAGGCTTCTTGTAGAAATTGGGATTTTAGTGGAGACTAAAAGAAGCCAGGGAGCTCACTAGTCAGAGCAGAGGAGAGATTTCAGGCACAGGGAACATCCAGAGGAAATGCCAGGTGCTGAGAGATGGGGTGTCTTGTTCATTGAATAGCCAGGAGGCCACTAGAGGGGAGAATAATAGAACTGGAAGGTTGGGTGGGTCCTGATGAATTAGGACTTCATGGTGCTGAGAGCTGGGTACATGTAGCTAATTGCAAGGATCATGGCAAGCTCCCTCTTCCTAGGAAAAGGTGGGGACCATGAAGGCTCAGTGAATAGTTGTGAGCATGACTACAGTCCTGGACCTCTTGGCTGAACTTGGCAGTGACTGTGAAATTGTGTATCTCTCTAGGGAAAAGTGGAGGCAGAGTTGCATCTATTAACTGCTGAGGAGGCAGAGAAGAACCCTGTAGGCTTAGCCCGAAATGAACCAGATCCTTTGGAGAAACCAAAGTAAGTTCAGATCTCCTTGACCTCCTTGCTCTTCTCTTCCTCTTCAGCCTTCCCTAGCCCTTCATCCCTATCTCCCAATTCCTGAATATATTCCCTTCTTCTCCCCAGATCACTGCTATGTCCTAGATGCTTCAATTCTGTTAATATTCTGAGACTTCAAAATGCCTCAGGCCTATGAGGTTCTAGGAAAGGTGTGGAGGGTAGCAGAGTGGAGTAGTCTAGGACAATGGAAAAAGCTCTGGATCTGGACTTGGGGGACATGAGTTTGAATCCCAGCTCTTGAATCCCTATCACTTGTGTGACCTTGGTCAAGTCACTTAATGCCTCTTGGCCTCAGTTTCCTTATCTGTAAAATAAGGATGGAATGCTAAAATCTCTTCCACCTCTAATCTATGATCTCATGATCCTAAGGCCAAATAATCTTAGGGCCAGTTCCTAGAAAAGAGTGACCAGACCAGAAACAACCACTAGAACCAAGAAAGTTCTAGGAGGAAGTTCTTCCCTAGTCCTCATCTCCCTATTTATTCCTCTCCTATGTCTAGGACTGACTCTCCATAAAACTCCCATCCTCCCCTCTCCTCTTTCAGTTCAGGTGCCCTCTTCAGGCGTTCCTTATCTTCTCTTTCCCCCTCCTCCTATCTCTGATCTCAGGAAAGAAGCTAAAAAACTCATATTCAGATAAAAAATGACCAATAAAGTTACAGTCTGTTACTTTTTCCAGGGACATATAAATTTTACTAGATACAAAGGCCATTTGGTTTAAGCCAAAATGATACTCTGCAGAATTCTGGCCATCACCCACCATGACCTGAGAAGATATTTTGAGAATTAGGGGACGCCTCTAGGATCTGCCTTTCCTATATGTTTGCATACTCTCTCTCTTTCTCTCTATGCCCTCCTACTCCTGCCTCCCCTTTCCCTTCATTCTTCTCTCCTATACTGCCCTTCACCTTCTGTTTCCTCTCGTCACCCCCAGCCGGCCCGACACAAGCTTCATCTGGTTTTTAAATCCTCTCAAGTCTGCTCGTTACTTCCTGTGGCACACGTATCGTTGGTTTCTCCTGAAGATCCTGCTCCTGGTGCTTCTCCTTCTCCTCATTGGCCTCTTTCTCTACTCTGTGCCTGGCTACCTGGTCAAGAAGATCATTGGTGCCTAAGCGTGCTTTAGTCCTCAATGGTCTGGTACTTCTCCCCTTGGCTGCCTTCTCCAAGGACTCCACTGCTGAAAAGAGCAGGCCGTCATCCCTCCTTTCCTTTCCTTCCTCTCTTCCCTTCTCTTCCCTTCCCCTAACTTTCCTTTCTTTATGGGAAGAGGGGGAATTTGCCAAAGGAATTGTAAACTCAATCTTTATCATCAGACTGGAACACAGAAAGGGAAAAGGGCTACCCCAGGGACTGCTAGCAAGTCCCAAATAGAACGTAAGAACCTAGGCTCCCAGCCTAGAATTTACTCCCTCGATGAAATTCATTCTAAACATTTGTTGTTTCTGCCATCTTTAACTTCAACAAACTTCAATTCAGATTATTATGCATAACCCAGCATACTATGTACAAGGCACTTGAATTACAAAGACAAAACTGTCCCTGCCATCAAGGAGCTTACAGTCTACCATAGGGTGTACAGCAAGCACACAGACATGTAAATACAAAGTAATTTCAAGAGGGGGGAAGCATCAAGAACTGGGGAGACCAGGAGAGGCTTCATACAGCTGGTAGGCAGCACCAGAACTGTGCTTTGAAGGAGGCTAGGGGTTTCACAAGGTGGAGGTAAAGAGGGAGTGCATTCCAGACATGTGAGACCACCTGTGCATAGGCAGAGGTAGAAGGTGGGAGATGGAATGTTTTGTGCAGCTTGTTAGGTGTGCTGGCAGTAAAAATGTGAAAAACCAAACAGTCCCTCCCTAGGAGGATAGACATGGACACAAATAATTATACAAGTTAGAATGTAATTCAGTGCCTAGAAGGAGTCAGGCATCAGAAAACTAAGGAGGAAGTATCAATTGATCTATGACTTCGAGGATGAAAAAATTTACCACCAGTGATGTGGAGGAATAATTGTTTCCAACATTCAGGATAGGTTATGGGGCAGGAGAGGGCAGGCCAGATTGGATAATGTCAGGAAGTGCCATCTGAAGCAATAAAAATAATAGCTTAAATTCATAGCATGCTTTAAGTTATGGGCAACACCTTGCATATATTATCTAATTTGGACTTTGCAACAACCTTGTGAGATAAATGCTATCGTTACATGCTGTTTAGGAAAAAAGACTTAGTACCTTTCAAAGCCACAGTCACACAACTAATAAATGTCTGAAGCAAGAGTCGAACCCCTATCTTCCTGCCTCCAGGTCCAGTGCTTCAGACACTACAGCATATGATCTCTCTACAGATGCAGCGCCAAATGGCCAAGTTACAAGAGCAGCTGGTTGAGTAGGGACGTGTTGGCTACTCTGTTAATCATCCCCACTCTCAAATCTTTTTCCTCTCCCCAGCCGGCCAGATACTGCCTTCGTCTGGTTCCTCAACCCCCTGAAGTCTATCAAGTACCTCATTTGCACCCGGTACAAGTGGCTTATTATCAAGATTGTGCTGGCCCTGCTGGGGCTGCTCATGCTCGCCCTCTTTCTCTACAGCCTCCCTGGCTACATGGTCAAGAAGCTGCTGGGGGCCTGAATGTCCCCTCCCCTGGGCCCAGGTGTCTCTGTGTTTGGAATTTCTGTGATTTGAACTGTCTTCTCCTCTGGGGGCCCATGGGGCAGCACAGTAGCAAACTGAGCACTGTGGGCTTCCCGGGAGGCCATAGGTTTCAGAGGCCTCGCCTCTCTCTTGTTTGGTCCCTAAATTTCTCATTCTGACTCCAGGGCTGCCGCTCACCTCAGCCCAGATCCAAGGGGTGAGGCTGCCAGAGCAAGGGATGGTTATAAACTAGGTGACCCCCTTTCCCCCCAAACATACACATACTTTGCCAAGGTCTAGACTTAGTAATGGAAATCCCCAATTGGGTACAACTTCATAACCCCTCTCAGAGTCCAGAGCCCTGACCAGAAAAAGTTTGCATAACACCAACAGAAAATCATGGTGAGCCCCAGGCTATAGAATGATGTCACAGGGAGATGCAAACTGAGATACACCGGCCCACAGGAAACACTCCACCACCTGCCTCCTCCGCCCTGAATCATCCCATTCCAGGAATAGGTTCCAATAAGAGTACAGGGGACCTCTGTCCTCCACAAATGGGTCAGATATCTCTGTCCTACTCCCAGTTCCCTCGAATTACTACTTTTGCTCTAGTTCCTCTTGGCTTTGCTCTGGGGCTCAGGCATGGCTGGCTCTCTCCAAAGGAGAAAGTGAAAGGTCTCTCCCAATCTCCCGTGGGATATGCCCAGCTTTGCCAAGGATCCATTGTGGATCACAGGACCCTCTTCTCCTGGGATTTTTAACCATTCTCGTGTGAGTCCCTGTGCCTGCACACCCTTCTCAGTGGGGGTACAGGTCTATCATCTTGTCAGCCCCACCTGAGGCTCCCTCTGCCTGGGCCCAGTCCCCCTACCGCTCTAGGCTTGGAGTATGCCGAGAATGGCTTCAGGCCCAGAGTCCCCTCCCTCTCTCCAAGCCCACCCTACCCTCTCTGCTGTCTGTCTCACTGATGCCTGCTCTTCTAAGATATCTCCCTGCTTGGAGATGGTGCAGAAAGCACTTCTCCCTTCCTGTTTGGGTTGTGTTCCTGTTGGGTTTTTCATCTCTTGATGTTGTTTTTTCTCTGAATAAAAGAAATCAAATATCTGAGCTGCCTGGTTCCTAAGAGATAAGAGTGTTTAAGGGGATGGAGAGACAGTGGAAGGGTAAACATTTATTAAGAGCCTACTATGTCTCAGGCTCTGTGCTAGGTGTTCTACAAATATCTCAACTGATCTTCACAACAAAGCTGGGGAGTAGATGCTATTATTATGGGCATTTTACAGTTGAGAGGCAGACAGGTGAAGTAAACTGCCCAGAGCCACCCAGCTAGTGTCTGAGGCTAGGCTTGAACTCAAATCGTCCCCACTCCAGACCCAGCACCCCATGCACTGTGCCTGCCTAGCTGCCTCTGCATTAGGGGCAATGAGGACTTCGTAAGCTAAACACACGATAGGTAATTATGGTGGCTGCTCCTTGTAAAATACCTCTCCTTCAATATCTCCCAGTCACCCTTGCTGGCAATTGTTGCTGAGCCCCAACAATGTTACCCAGAAGATTTCCCCTTTTTCTCTCCTGGCTTGGTGGAACTCTGACTTGACTTGCCCTCTTTTTCTCTAGCCAGGTAAGCCAACCTTTCTCTGTTTCAAATGAGAAAAGATCAGGGTTAAAAAAAAAGTCATATTACAGAATTCAAGAGAAAGAGGAAACCAATCAAAATAAGGCATAAAACCTCCATAAAGTGAGTTATGTGGTCATGAAAATTTACTTGTATGGATCTCTTGGAGGGGCTTATTCAAGTCCCTCTATCTGCATCACTCCCCTGTTCTTCCTTCATACCTCCCACCTTACCAAAGTTTCTGGAGTAGCAGGCCCGAGGAAGGTGGGAAATCATCCCATTTATAAGAACAGTCAGAGGTTTAGAATAGTAGACAAAGCAAGAAATCTGGGGAGGGATAGTCTCACCTCCAACACTGGTTCTCATCTAAGGTGATACACAGAAATAAAAAATAAACCAGCAAACACCCACCCTGGCACCAAAGTCTTTAGGTCACAGAGTTTTCTGACTTGATTCTCCTCTATAACAAGAACCCTAACCTCATGGCTGGTCACCCTGGGAGGGTCAGAACTAAGAGCCAGTTGGACAAATCACTTGAAACTCACACCTATAAAAGGCGGGAGTTATCAACCTTGGGACACAGTTGACAATGTGGACTCTGATGTAAGGATAAAAAGGTTTGGGGGTGGAGAAGGATAAACTAGTTCCAAATTATCCTTAATCTAAAGAATTTTAAGTTTGCAGGGTCAATATGAATAAGACCTTAAGTCAAGGCCCACAAAACTACTCCAGAATGTCTGAATCATTTAAATTGCCCAAATTCCCAGAGTTCTCTGCACCAGATGTTCAGGGTTCTGCCACAGATGTTTCTATGGGCCTGTGTTAGAACCAGGATGGTCTCCAAGGGTAGGGAGAAATGCCAAGGGTCAAGGCTCCTTTTGTCCAGGGGCAACTGGTATTTGATTTGTCCCCACAGCGGAAGATTCCAGGATTTGATCCTCCTGCATGGACATAGGAGAAGGCTAAAGTGCAGGATAGGGGTTGATTTATGAAACTGGACTTTGCTTCTTTAAAGAGAGACAGCCATAGTTTTTTGGGTTTTTTTTTTGGTTTTTTTTTTTTTTAAGGATTAAAAACATTTATTGCACCATAAATCTCTGTTTCTTTTTTTTTTAATTTTTAATTTTTATTTTTAGTTTACAACATTCAGTTCTACATAATTTTGAGTTTCAGATTTTCTTCCCTCCCTCTCCCCCTCACTCCCCTAGATGGCATGGAATCCCATATAGCTTCCATGTATAACTTTGCATTGAATTAATTTACACACTAGTCAAGTTATGGAGAAGAACTGTGATCAATGAAATGAATCATGCAAGAGAAGAAACAGGACCAAAAAAAAAACCTACCCAAAAACAAAAACAAAAGAGAGAAAAGGAAAAAAAAATGGGGGGGGGGAAGGCTATCATGAAGTGTGCCTCAATCTGCATTCATACTTCATGGTTCTTTCTCTGGACGTAGATAGCATTCTCCATCGTGAATCCTTTGGAGTTGTCTCTGTACCTTGTGTTGCTGAGAAGAGCAAAGTCTGTCAGGGTTGGCCCTCACAGAATCCATGTATCTGTGGTTGTGTATAATGTTCTCCTGGCTCTGCTCCGTTCACTCAGCATTATGTCATATAGGTTTTTCCAGGTTGTTATGAAGTCCTTATCATCCCCATTTCTTATGGCACAATAGTATTCCATTACCTTCATATACCACAGCTTGTTCAGCCATTCCCCAATTGAAGGGCATCCCTTTGATTTCCAATTCTTAGCTACCACGAAAAGAGCCGCTATAAATATTTTTGTACATGTGGGTCCTTTTCCTGCTTGTGTGATTTCTTTGGGATACAACCCTAGAAGTGGTATTGCTGGGTCAAAGGGTATGAACATTTTTATAGCCCTTTGGGCGTAGTTCCAAATTACTCTCCAAAATGGCTGGATCATCTCACAACTCCACCAGCAATGTAACAATGTTCCAAATAAAATAAACCCACATAAATCCTCAGCATTCCTATACATTACTAACAAAGCCCAAAAGCAAGAGATAGAAAGAGAAATTCCATTCAAAGTTACTGTAGACACTATAAAATATTTGGTAGTCTATCTGCCAAGACAAACCCAGGGCCTATATGAACATAACTATGAACACTTTTCACGCGAATAAAATCAGATCTAAATAAATGGAAAAATATCAGTTGCTCATGGTTAGGCTGAGCTAATATAATAAAAATGACAATTTTACCTAAATTAATCTATCTATTCAGTGCCATACCAATTGAACTACCAAAAAATTATTTTACTGAGCTGGACAAAATAATAACAAAATTCATCTGAAAGAACAAGAGGTCTAAAATATCTAGGGTATTAATGAAAAGAAATGCTAGAGAAGGTGGCCTAGCCATACCAGATATTAAACTGTACTATAGAGCAGCAGTCATCAAAACTACCTGGTACTGGCTAAGAAACAGGGGTGTGGATCAGTGGAATAGGATAGGAACACAAGATGGAAAAGTCAACAACTATAGCAATTTACTCTTTGATAAACCCAAAGAGGCCAGCTTCTGGGCTAATAATTCACTATTTCACAAAAACTGTTGGGAAAATTGGAAAATGGTAGGGCAGAAACTGGGCATAGACCAATATCTTACACCATATACCAAAATAAAGTCAAAATGGGTTCATGATTTAGGAGTAAAGGCTGATACTATAAGTAATTTGGGAGAGCAAGGAACAGTTTACTTATCAGATTTATGGAAAAGAAAAGAATTCATGACCCAACAAGAGATAGAGAGCATTACAAAATGCAAAATGGAGAATTTTGATTATGTTAAATTAAAATGGTTTTGTACAAAAAAGTCAATGCAACAAAAATTAGGAGGGAAGCAGAAAATTGGGAGAAAACCTTTACAACTAGTGTCTCTGATAAAGGCCTCATTTCTAAAATATACAGGGAACTGAGCCAAATATATAGGAATACAAGCCATTGCCCAACTGAGAAATGGTCAAAGGATATGAACAGGCAGTTTTCAGAGGAAGAAATTAAAGATATCTATAGGCATATGAAAAAATGCTCTAAATCACTACTGATTAGAGAAATGCAAATCAAAACAACTCTTAGATACCATGTCTCTCCTGAAATTGGCTAAAATAACAAAACAGGAAAAAGATAAATGCTGGAGAGGATGTGGGAAAATTGGAACAAAAAAAAAATCAGCCATAGTTTTTAAAGACTTTTATTGCAACTGCAACCAATTAATTCATTATGCGCTGCAGCTTGCTTCAACATGCAACGAGATTTAAGAAAGAGCTCCGGAAAGTTTGAAGTACAAGTTCTGTGACGGTTCCCAGAGAAACAGGGCCCCAGGACCAGCCCAGGATTCATCTGCTGTACCCATTTGAGGCCCTAGGCTTCCTATTTCATGGATTCTTGAAATACCTGGGTGGGAGGGACTTGTAATTCAATGTTTATCTGGGAAAAGAGAGAGAAAGAGAAACAAAGGCTTGCTATTTATTCTTAAGGGACTCCTCTCAGATTCTCTTACCATTCCCCTCTTGGCACCAGACGGTACAGATCAGCTAGGCTTGGCATTGCTTGGGCTGCCCATTTCTAGGACATGCCCTAGCTCTTTCAGCCTCCATTTCTGTTGTTTGGACATTAGAATGCCAAGTTTAGAAGGCCCTAGAGGCATGATCCCTCACCCTACCAAGGCTTTCTCTTTGGAAACCTACACTCCTCCTTCAGCTTCAGTTAAATCCACTTCTAGATTCAACCTCTGGCAAAGTTGGGAACCTTTCTTTCTAGGGTGTTTATTCCCCTTCCTCCCTCCCCTGCTCCTTCTCCTTATAGGGCATGTTGGTGGGAAAATAACTCATACAGACCCCCAAGTGTTTGACCAAGTGTAGCTGGATTAACTCAACGCTACCATTACACTCCTAAGCTGGCAATGCCACTGCCACAGATGAAAGAGGGAAGACCAATGGAGTAAAAGTCTGTTGTGAGGGGGAGAGGCTTTCCTTTGAAGGGTTTGGAGTTCAGGAAGAGATATCTGCTACTTCTTGGTTCAAGCACTGCCTAGGCAGTGAGAGCAGTCCAAGAATGTGCTGCCTTCAGAGACAGATCCCTTTCATTAGAGATCTTCAGTGGATGGAGCACAGACCCTGGAGTCAGGAAGACCTGAGTTCAAATCCAGCCTCGAACTCTAGCTGCATAACCCTGGGCAAGTCACTAAACCCTATTTGCCTCAGTCTCCTCACCTGTAAAATGAGTTGGAGAAGGAAACGGCAAATCACTCCAGTATCTTTGCCAAGACTCACACGGGGTCAGAGAGTCAGACACAACTGAAACAACTAAACAGAGGCCACTTCTTAGGGATATCATAGATAGGACTCATGCTCTACATAGGAGTTGGATGACCCCTGAGGCCTCTGCCCAGACCTGAGGGTCCTACGATTCTATATTGGTTTGGGCAACATCAGGGGACATCAATGTATAGAAATAGCCAGAGAGGTCAAGAATATGTGTTCCTGCCAAGCTTTTCCTTGGCAGCCCAGTAACCCTGGATTGATGATTCTTCCACCCAGATCCTAAGTGGACTATACTACTGGCAAGAATGATTTCCTTCTGTTAGGAAAATCAAAACACACTGACATCAAGGGAGACCTCATCATCACCATCATCATCATCATCATCATCATCATCATCATCATCATCATCGACAGCATTTATAAAGCTCTTTAAGGTTCACATGGCACTTTCCATATGTGAGCCCATTGGATCTAGCAAAATAGAATTTAATCTATTTTAAAAGGGAGAGGAGGAAGTCAATTAACTATTCATTGGTCACCCACGAGTGTCAGGCACTGTGCTCCAGCTAGGGATACAAAAAGAAAAACAAAAAGAAAAGTCCCTACCCCCAAGAAGTTTACATTCTACCCAGGGAAACAAAATGTTTAGGCATAAATAAGTATATACAAAATAAATACAATCTACACTGGGGAGGGGGTAGTGCCACCACACAGGACGGGGGAGTAGATCAGGAAAGAACTCCTTCGGGAGGTGATGCTTGAGCTGAGCATCTAAGGGAGCCAAGAAGTCTAAGAGGCTCTGTGAGGGGAGAGGAATGCAATATTCATTCATTCCACTGCTTCCTGAGACAAGGATGAATACCGTGCAGCTCTATCAGACCTCCAAGCTCCCTTCCCTCAAAGGTTTCTTCTTCCTCAGGTCACACCCTCACCCACTTCCCGCCTCCCTCCTCTGGCATCCTCGGACCAGGCCTCTTTCCCTTCCTCCCCCGCTTTGGCCCCCATCTCCAGCTTACCCTGGAATCGATGTACTGCTGCAGCAGCATCTGCAGCTCTGTGTTCTGCTGCTCGAGGAACTCGTTGTCACTCAGCAGCTTGGCCCGCTGGGTGAGGATGTTGCTTTCTCAACAAAAAGGGAAAACCGGTTAATGGCCTATTCGACGACTAAATGGAATGTTGGACTTGGATTTGAGAAGGTCTGGCTTCAAATGCAGCCTCAAACACTTATTAGTCGTGGGACTCTAGGCCAGTTACTCAACCCCTGTCTGCCTTGGTTTCCTCATCTGTAAAATGGGGGTGATGATCATAATAGCACCTCAGAATTGTTGGGAGATGATATCTGTAAAGCACTTCGCAAACTTCAAAGCACTATATCAACGCTAGTATTAGTATTACTGTGCTATTACTATCACTTTTTTTATCCCCAAACTCCTCTCTCCTCCAACATGGAGTCTGGTAGGCTTTATTTGCATGGCTTTCAGACCATGAGAGGTGGAGGGCTCTACCTAGAGGTAGAATTCCATCCCTGAGCACATAGGACAGTGCTTTGAGGGCCTCACTGGCTCCTGAAAGCCATAGACATCACCCAAGCCATTCAGGCTTTCCTAAGTCAGCAAAATCCAAAGGCAGGTGACTACATGTCACTTGCAAGGAATCTGAAAGAAGAAACAAGAGAACTGACTGAACAAGATGCAATGACTGAGCAAGGGCCGTCTTCCATTGCAACCACCAGAGGCTCCCCTTTCCACTTAACTGCAGCGTCTTCACCCAAAACCTCCTTAAAACTGACGAGCCAGCAAATGTGATGATGACTACACTATCCATCTCCAGTGCATTTTCTTCAAAACTGGACAATGCTAAAGTGGAGGGAGATTCCTTCCTGCCCTATCGCTTCACTCCCCGTGGTATATGTACTCACTAGTATTTCTGGAAGGCGTCAATTAGTGCATCCCATAGCTTCTGTCTAGGGAGAGGTATGATGTGGCATAGGGCATCCCAGTATTCTGAGTCCTTTGAGACGTCCCGTATCTCTCTGTGCGTCACCACTTTTAATGGCATTGGAGCCTCCCTGAAGGATGAAAAGACCTGGTTCTCAAATATGCCCACCTCATAGTACCCAGATCCTGAGTAGTACCAAGCCCCTAGCCCTGTACAGCAGAAAGTAAGATCCTTTCACTTCTTGCCACTCATAACCTTCTAATTCAAGCACATTACTATATAAGAAAGAAATGGTGGGAGACAATGGGTATATCTTGGAGAATACTGCTTCTAATTTTTCCCAGGTGTTAATGTACGTTTTCTTTCTACAAATATATCACCGGTGTCCAGTTCACCAATTTATTATTTTATTTAACCGGTTTTGCTGCTCACAACCAAGGTGGCTGAACTGATTACTAGAACATCTTAGAGCTATGGACCACTGGCTGCCAGTCCTCCTGAAGTTTCTTTAGTGTTTGGCTGGGCTCACAGCCAGATGTTGATAGGTAGCAAAAGGAAAAAGGAAGGAAGAAATTGTTGGGATACTTGAAGCTGCCCACAGCAGTAGATAATTCCTTACTCTTCCTTGCAGAGATCGTCTAGGGGATCTATTAGGCACAAAAGGGGTAGAAATGGAGCTACAGACATTTCTAGACATTCCTATAGACATTCCCTTTCACCCTCCATTTCCCTCTTCCTCTTAAAGTGCTGCTCATATTCTAACTCCTGAAACAATAGGTTCTTCCTCTATTCCATAGGACGCATGTTTCCAGGCATTAAAACCACCATTCCACCCTATGTTTTTTTGAAAAAGGTTTATAAGAATTGCTCTGGCCCTACCCTTGAATCCTTTTTCCCTTTTAACATCTATAGCTATGTCCTGATTAGTACAAACAATGAATCCCATGAAGTAACCTCATTCTTAGAATTTTCATTACATATTTCCATTGGGATGGAACCAATTACCACATTTTATAAGTAACTTTGAATAACAGAAGCTCAAATATACAGATTTGAATAATGTGACCACTTGACAGGATTCATTATTCATACTAAGCAGGAACGAGCTGCATCCAGATTTTCTACTCCGGGCACCTGCTTGAACTTCACCCACAACCCAGTTGGACCGCTTTTCACCCTATTTCAAGGCACCTGAGCCCACCTGATTTTCTGCTGACTAATAACATAAGCCTCCAGGGCCTTGAGAACATCATTAGGATGAATGAGGGCAGTATGGAGAAGGTGTTGTTGGTCTTGGCGGTCATCTGGGACACAGCTTTCCTTTTTGATGCCTTCAGTCTCTGCAACTGAAGTCACATCCTCATGGTTCTGTAGATAATGGGACACAAAGTAACAAAGGGAAGATGGGATATTATCACAACTGAAGAGATATGTGTTTGGGAAGGAAGGGGACTACAGGAAGGAAGAAATAACAAGAGTGGAAGAAGAGACGAGAGACCGTAGAGAGGAAGGCTGAGAGAGAGGGAAGAGGAAGTTGGAGGGAGGGAAGGATGTGCCTGTTAAAAGTCAACTAGATAAACAAACTATGTAAAGCCACACTCGAGGGTCAGCTGTTTTTATAGCATCAGTGAAGGTGACTTAAGTGGTCCATTTGACCACACCTCCTCACAAGTGACATTCATCCAGAGCTAGTTCAACCCTTGCCTCTGACATATACAAATATGACTTACATCCATCCAGAAAAAGTGGAGCACCTAAAGCAACTCCTTATGGATCCTGGACCAGATCCACTTTCACAAATGCCTCCAGAGCCCCTCCTCTGAGCCCGTGGAAACCCCCCCGGGTTGCCAAAGCAACACTTCACTTTTCAATCAATGAAGGCCATGTTAAACTTACCCAGATTCCAGTCTTATCAGCTAAAAGATATGCAGTCAGTATCATTGGCTGAGTGAAAAAAGGATAACTGATCTGGGCTCTAATTCTTTACTGATACTAATGGACTTTTTTTTTAACCAAGGCTAGTAATAACTAATAGGTTCTACCCAGGGCTAAGAGGCATCCCAACCTTCTTAGGCTGTCCTGCCTTTTCTAGCTACTACTGGCTATGAAAAGGCCCACCTAGCACTTAGCTGGCCCAATAATGTTTTGAGGCACAATCAGTTTCTTACATCTGGGCCCTTCAACATTAGATCCTTTTATAAAAAAAAAAAAGGAATTGAAAGGCTTTTCAACTCATCTCTTTGAAACTTCATATTGGGCTATTTGACTATATGTGTGTGTATATGCATATATATGTGTATATACACATATATACATGTAAAATCACATTGCCTCCCTGCAAAAGAATGACTATAGGACAAATGAGATTGAAAGCTAGAAGACGACAAGGAACTTAATGGAGCAAGTCAAAACAACAAGTTTTAAACCAAGTTCCTCCACTCACTACTAGCAGCAGTTTGACCCAGGCATATTTAGCAGACAGACCTTGGATTTGTCCTCCAGTAGAGTGAGAATAGCGCCTGGTCGGAGACAGTGCAGACATTAATTATTAACAAAAAGCTAACTCCTTCACACACAAAGAGAAAGTGGGAGAGAAAGGATTATATTTTCTGCTTAGCTTAACAATCTATTGATGGAACATAGACCCGACCAAACCCGGAGCCTCTCAGCAGAGACCGCACATCATTTGCCTTGTTTTCTGTTTCATCTTACCTGGAAATAGGACACCCTCCTGGCTCGAAACTCAAGGAAGAATTGAACCAGAGCATAAACATCATCTTCGTTTTCGATCCCAAGGGCCTAAAGGGAAATAGAGCCAAAGAGTCTCTGGAGCGTCCTGTCCAGAAGCCAAGGAATATTGGCCTACTGCCTTGATGCAAAGTTCAAATCTTCCCCGCATGAGCTACTAAGCTCCACCGTACTATGTGGCACTAGGGGAGGACATAGTCTTCTTTCAAGGAAGACACCAGGCCGGTTGGGATTAATTACAATAACCTAAATACAAGACATAAAAATATTTATGAAAAACATAAAGACCTATGCAATCAACATTGGCACTTCGAAAAATGAGTGAGCTTGGGAAGGATAAAGGATGAAGGAAGACAAAAAGAAGGAAGTGGCCAGAGGCCATACAGTATAGTGGAAAGAATGCTGGACTTGGGGTCAGGAGACCTAGGATCGAGTCGTGCTCCACCACTAAGCGGCTATACAACTTTGGGTCTCACCTCTGTGCCTCAGTTGCTTCATTTATGAAGTAAGGGAGAGGAAGGTAAATGAGATGCTCTCTAAGGTCCCTTCCAGATTTAACACTCTATGAAATTCAATATTCCTGGAGTAACTAGAGAAGGGCAACACTATTCTGGAACTCAAGGGGAGAGGCGAATCTAGAACAGAATTTCAGAGGATATCACATAGTGGCCATTCTTGCCCTCTTCCAGGATCAGAGTACTGGCCCAAATTACCTCTGGACACTCTGTCCTACTGGGAGGCCTGCCCTCCTAGGCTCTTACTTTATGGATGCCAAGGGCAAAATGGATCCAGTCCTTAATGGACAAAGATGGCTAGCTGGACTGGGCCAGCAGGATGTTCCTGAAGGACTACAGCGACCAAGAAGAACAGAGGTTACAATGTGCAACTTTGAGGCAATTCAAAGGAATGTATTCGGGGTGAAGCAAGAATCAGAAATACTTTGAAGACTATTAGAGATTGGGGGAGTTTTAGGGTTCCTTGGGTCCTTCAGTTGAGTGCAGGGGAATAAAGGAGAAAGATACATTGGGGAACCCTGGGAAGTCCCTGTACCCAGCTGTAACTCACTCCAGGGACTAACAGGAGTATCAAAAAGGACAGAGTATGTTCCTTTTCCTCTATTGTAGGCTTCTAGCTTTTTTCATTAAATTCCCAAGAGTGCCTCAGGACTCACAGCAAAGATGGAGTCTAGCCTCAATAGGCAGCTTTCATTCCTCTCAAGGGGATGGAGAAGACTCAGCAATTTACTCTCTATCAGAAAACCCTGTGGAGGGAAAAAAACAGATCTGAACATCTGAGGCCAGTTTTGTTGTCCAAAACCAGGCTCTGGTCACTTCCACCTAATAGGCGAGGTAAGTTTCCAAGAAGTTGAACCCCTTGGAAAGTAATTGGGGAAGTAGAACACCTGGAAATGGCCCAGTGCCTTTGGTCTGTCTAGAGAAGTATACCTCTATCAGGGTACATGGATGCCCATCACTAGGTGGCACAATCTAGGCCACACAGCCAGCTTACCAAGTCAGGGTTGAGAAAGAGTGCTCTCTAGAAGGTGACTTAGGAGTAAGAAGGAGATCTCGTGCCAGCCCCTCACTCTCATGACCAGTGGCGGCTTGCCCTGGCAGTAGTGAGGGGTTAAAGTGACAGCAGCTGGCACTCAATCAAAAGAAAACCAATTTACATGCTTTTCTGGGCTGGGAAACTGAAGGCTCTGGACCCTTGCTCCAATTCTTGAAGCCAGCTTTGTTCTTTGAATAGTCAACATTCAAAGCCATGTGTGCCAAGCAAGAAAAACTCCATGTTGTGTAGTGGTCCTGCTGAACTTCAGATCTAATCAAACTCGGTGCATGCTTTACTCTATCATTTGTTTACTCTGTGGCATAAACCACACCCCCAACCCCCCTCCTTCCCACCTCCCCCCACACACACTCCTTTGCTGGCTCAGCCTCCATATCACACTTCCTAACTATAGGTGTCCCCAAGGCTTTGTCCTTTATCTCCTTTTTTCTTTCTACATTCTCTCACTTAGTGATCTCATCAGCTCCCATACATTGGCTTTGGTATCACCTCTATGGAGATGATTCCCAGATCTTTATATCCAGTCCCAATCTCTCCCCTTTGCTATTTCCAGGCTCTCCCTCTACTACTCATTCAGTAACCTCTCCTCCTTTGAGGATCATTCAGTCCATCCAATTCACACAATCAAGGTTCCAGTAGTTGTGGTCCTGACTTCCAGGACACTCCTTCCTTCTTTAATTAGTTTTGTGCCTGGCTCATTATCTTGCTCTCCTCTCCAACTCCTGTCCTCATAGTAGAGTATTTCAACAATCCAATACTCTACTCACCCAGTTCCTCAACTTAATCATTTTCCATGACCTATTCCTCTACCCCACCACAGCTACACATAGGGATGTGGTCATATCCTTGATCTTCCCATCATCTACAAGTGTTCCAAATCCAAATTCGTGAACTCTGAAATTCCACTGTTTAAGCATAATCTTTTGGTCCAGGTGTGGGGAACATGTGGACTTGAGGCCACATGTGGCCTTCTAGATCCTTAAGTGTGGCCTTTTGACCAAATCCAAGTTTTACACAACAAAATTTGGATTCAGTCAAAAAGTCACACTTATGGATCTAGAAGGCCACATGTGGCGTCAAGGCTGCACATTCCCCACCCCTGCAGTTGGTCTTTCCACCTCTCCCTCTGCCTTGCAAATGGAAACCCTGTTCTCCATCCTCACTGTGACCTCTTATCCTTCTACCCCTCAGTTCTTCCAAAAAAAAAAAGAAGCCTGCACTGGCTACACTCTCTTCCCTTTCCCATCTTGACCCCTGGGTGAACCAGTTCAACTCTACACCATCCTCTCCTCCCAATTCCTTTGTCCATTGTATCCTGTTGAAGATTTCTCTGTGCCAAACCCCAGACTTCACTTCTACTCATTTGCTGCTGAAAGAAACTGAGGCAAGTCACAAAACCAGACCGACTAGGTCCGAGACAAATTAAAGTCACATGATCATGACTGAGCCCTCACTGCAGCAAAGCAATCCTTTGCCAGTTCCCTAATCAATTCACAGTGGCCTTTTCCAAACATTTTCATCTCTCCTCTAACTTCACACAGCCACCCTCCCCTTGCCCTCTCAGCTGAGAACCTTGCCTCATATTTCACTAATAAAATTGAGGCCATTGGCATAGAGCTCCCTCTTCTCCCATTCCTCTCAAATTACTCATATGCCTTCTGCCACTATCTTCTCCTTCACTCATTACCCATGAAGAGGTAGCCCTTCTCCTTGCCAAGGCAAATACATCTATATGCTTCCTTAATCCCATTCCATCCTGTCTTCTCCAGAAGATTGCCCCCTCCATCATCCCTACTCTCTAATTTTCAATAATTTCCTGTCTGCTGGTGCTTCCCTCTCCATCTCCAGTTGTCCTGATCTGTATCTGGCCACTGGATCCAGATGGCTCTGGAGGAGAGAGTAAGGCTGGTGACTTTGTACAGACCTCTGTCACTCAAATCCAATTTACTTGCAAGTCATGTCATCATCTTCCTGACATCAAGAACGAAGGACAAACCACACAACAACAACCACAAACATATTCGTGTCTCTCCATCCCGCCAAAAGCTTCACTTGATCTGCCCGTCCCTGTTAAGCTATTGTGCCATACCCCTCCTCCCTTTGGTGGTTAAACTCCTTAAGGTTTTCTACAACAGATGCTTCTATTTCATTTCCTCTCACTTAATTATCTTCTAAGCTCTGTATAGTCTGGTTTCTGACCTCATCATTCAACTGGAATTGTTCTATCCAAAGTTACTAATGACCTCTTAATTGCCAAACCTAACGGCCTTTTCTCAATCCTCGTGCTCTAGACTTCTCTGAAACTTTCATCACCCTCTTCTTCTTGATTTTCTTTTCTCTCTAGGTTTTCATAACACTTCTCTCTATTGCTTTTCTTCCTGACTGCTCCTTCTTTGTCTCCTTTCTTGGACCTTCATCCCTGACACACAGTGTCTGACACACAGTAGGTGCTTAATAAATGCTGGTTATCTGACTCCCTTGAGCTTCGATCTCTCATCACCAATTTCCCACTGGATATTTCAAACCTCTGCCATATCGCATCTCCAACTCAATAGGTCCAAACCAGAACTCATTATTGTTCCCCCAAAATCTGCCCTTCTTCCCTACTTCTGTCAAGAGAATCTCCAGTCTCCAAGGTTAATATTAACCTCACTGTCATCTTTGAGTCCTCACTCACTCTTACCCCACATAGCCAATCAGTTGCCAAATCGTGTTGTTTTGACCTCCACAACTCTTCTCCCATCCATCCCCTTCTCTCCACTCTAACTGCTACCACCTTGGTCCTGGTTCTCTCCTCACCTCTTTTTGCCCCTACAATGGCATTCTAATTGGCTTCCCTACCTTGTCTCTCTGCCTTCCAATCCACCCTTCAAACATGTGCCAAAGTGACATTCACTAAGGATGGATCGGATCAGGTCACCCCCCCCCCCCAACTCAATAAGCTCCAGTGGTTCTCCATTGTCTCTAGGATCAAATAGAAACCTTTCTGTTTGACTTTTAAAACCTTTCACAGCCTGACCTTTCCATCCTCTTTACATATTACTCCCCTTTATGCATTCTACACTCCAGCCAAATGGGCCTTCTCTCTACACACATAGGACTCCAATTCCCACCTCCAAGACTTTACACTAGCCACTCCCCCATGCCTAGAATGCCTTCCCTCTTCGCCTCTTTTCTTCATTCCTCTCCAGGCTGCACTCCTGCCTTTCTCTCCTCTCGAATTTTCTCTATGCATAAGGTTCCTCTTCATTTCCACCCGCTCCCTTTCCCACTTCCTTTTACGTGTTGCACTCATTCCTCCTTTAGAATGCAAGCTTCTTGGGGGCAGGCACTGTCTGTCTGCTTATATTTGTAATTCTAGTGCTTAGCACAGAGCATGGCACATAATGCTTGTTGACTCATAGACCTCCGCCTCACAGATTCCCTCCCTTCTTCAAGGCCCAGCGATAGCACCTTCTATACCTTCTAAATGAAGCTTTTCCTGATCCCCCAACTGCTAGTTCCCTCCCTCCCTTTTATTTAATCATTTTGTATTTATTCTGTATATGCTCAAGTCTGTCCGTGTTGTGTCATTTCCCCTTCTTCCCCTGCCCCCCAATAGAATGTAAGCTCCTTGAAGGCAGGGTCTGTTTCTTTTCTTTTTTTTTTGTCTTTGTATCCCTAGTACTTAGCACAGAGCCTAGCACATGGTGGAGACTTAAAAAAAGATTGCTGATTGATTGACTCTATGAAATCTAGGTACAACCCAACCAACACAACCTACAAAGCCACCAGCTCCGGAGTGTCCAACAGTGGCACGTAGCTTTGTAGCAGTTAGAGCCACGCTGGTTCCCATTATGGTCCTTTCTTCTCAGAAACAGCCGTAACTTCTTAGGGAATTGGCTCCAGACTTGGACTGTACCTCTATAGGTCACTAAGCAAGGCAGTATTTGCCAGCTTGCCTGTAGATGACCCAGAGCCTTTCCATAAACTTGCTTTGTGGGTCGGTAGTCTTTACAGCCCCATTTGGCTTGGCTGGGTAGCAGAGGTACTCCAGTTCCCCCTGCCAGAACATTTTAGGTATAGAAACAGATGGGAAAAGACAAATACATAGAGAAAAACAAAAAAAATCCTGCTCCTTTCTAAGGAGCCAAGGCTGAACTTACCGACTCATCACACATAATCTCCAGTATTACTTTGACAGTCTTTGCAGATAAGTGTTTTGGCAGAGACAGTCTGCACTTTTGGTCTTTCAAGCTTGATTTTCGGCTTTCATCTGCTTCCTCCTCCTCTTTAGCAAAAGAGAATAAGAGTAGATGAGAACAAGAGAAGGGGTGGGGAGAAATAATTTTGCCTTTTTTTTTTTTTGCAAATTTGACTTTTGGAGACTGTGAGAAAGCACCATCATCTTCTTTTACTAAAAACTGATAATTGTGGTGGTGATGGTGATAACGGTGATGATGATGGTGGTGATGATAATGATGATGACCGACATTTATGTAGAGCTTTAAGGTTTGCAAAATGTTCTATATTCAGGAGTATGCTGGTGCCAGCTCATAGAACCAACTGTTAAATTTTCAGTGTGAGCATTTATACCTCAGAAGTCAGCAAATGCTACAAATCAGGACTTGATTGATTGTTTTCCTGATTGTCTGAACTTAAGAAAGCATGGAGAAAACATTAATAATGTGGATTAAACTTTAAAATGTATCAGGAATAGGTTTTATTAAACCAGAACACTCCTGTTTATATACATTATCTTATTTGAACTTCACAACAACCCAATGAGGTAGATTAACTACAGATATACCCCCATTTTACTGATGGGGAAACTGAGGCTTTAAAGACTAAGTGACTGGTTCTGGAGTCAGGGGACTTCTCTGACACATCAATCAGTAAAAATCAATAATTAACACTTATTAAGCTCCTCCTATGTGCCAGGCACTATGCTAAGTGCTGGGAGTACCTACTACATGTGTGACCTGGGCAAGCTATCTAGCCTAACTGATCCACAGTTTCCACATCTGTAAAATGGGAGAGTTTAGCTGCATGGCCTACAAAGTCCCTTCTGGGTTTAAATCAATGTTTCTGCAATCCATGGCTATGCAGGTCAAATTTAAACTCAAGTCTTCCTCACTCTAGGCCTAGTACTCTATCTTGCTATAACTCGCCACTTCAACTGGAGGAAGGGGAGAGAGAGACAGACAGAGACAGAGAGATACAGACAGAGACAGAGAGACCGAGAGAGAGAAGAAAGAGGAGGAGGAGGAGGAGGAGGAGGAGGAGGAGGAGGAGGAAATCATCAAACTACTTTTTTCAAATTCACAGAACTGGGGAAATTCAGTGGGAAACAGAATCAGGACAACTTTAAAGCTATGTTGAATTTATTACGGGCTTTTAAAAAATAAAATCTACATGTGATAGAAATGTATGGTTTCACACATAATCCTTCATTTCCTTGTATATGGAACTGTTCATGTTTGTTGGTATGTAAAGTTCAGAACAATAAAAATAAAAACATTTGTTTAAAAAATATACTATAGAGAAAGATTTGGGTTTTTTTGTCAGACCTGTGATTTTCAATGATGTAGAGAATTCCATTTGAGGAAACACCCTCTACCAGCACAGAAAGGAATCTGCTCTGTGACTTGTAGTCCTAAAGTGTTGGCCAGAGAGCTAAAAAGTTAAGTGACTGATGCAGGGTTACACATCGAGGTTGAACTTCTTGCCCCTGGGGGCTGGCTCTCCATCCTGCAGGGCCCCACACAGTGACACAAGCAGATGGGAGTTAAGCCAGTGTCTAACTTACCTATCATCAGCAGCAGCTCGTGAACTAACTCTGTGGCTGACTTCTTCTTGCAAAGAGAAATAGGCCCCACATTGTCCATGAACCAGTAGTGGGGTCTGGTCCAGGGAAGCCCCAGTTGCTGTAACTGGATGATTTTGTCCGCATCAAGGGCTTTGTTCACTAAAGCCTTTGCTTCCTCCTCATTAATTAGCCAAACTTCCTGAAACTGCTTGTCATTAATAATTGCAAAATGCCTGTGAAGGGAGAGTCGTGGAATACGTCATGCTGACTTAAGGGCAGTGGTATTCTGGTAAATGTTTAATAATAGGCTGGGGGCGGGGGGAACACAGAATGTATGAAACACACACACAAGGTTTAATCTGCCTTACTAATATCATCGCCATTACTTTCTTAAGTCTAGACCAGGGGTGGGGAACCTGCGGCCTCAAGGCCATATGTAGCCTTGTAGGTGCTTGGGTGCGGCCTTTTGACTGAGTCCAAGTTTGACAGAACGAATCCTTTTATTAAGGGGATTTGTTCTGTGAAGTTCGGATTCAGTCAAAGGGCCGAACTTGAGGACCTAGAGGGCCACTTGTGGCCTCAAGGCTGCATATTCCCCACCTGTGGACAATCAAGAAAACAATAAATCAAATCTTGATTTTTATTTTGCTGATTTCTGAGGTATAAAGGTTTGCAATGATGGGCTGACTCTAGAGCATCCCTGCACAATGGGCACTGGCTGTAGTCAGGTAACCATGGCAAGTCCTAAGTAAGTCAACTCCTCACTTATTAAATGCTAAACTGCTCCCTAAGAAGGGGTCAGGTCCCACTGAAGGAAAACCAGAGGGCTCAGAATTCTTGCATGACTTCCCAAAAATCTAGTACAATCTGAGATTGCGGATTTGAAGACTGAAAGACTTGCAACCACCTCCTCTCTTCAGGGCCCCCATCAGAGCCCAAATTCCCGACTGCATGGTTACCGCATGGTTTTCTGCAAATCCCTGAATTGCATCACGATGCGTTTGTAGTCTGCAGTCAGAGTTACATTGTCGTCGTGGTATTGCTTTATCTGCTTCGCTATTTTCATTCTTAGGTTGTTCAGCACATCATGCAAGCTGCCCGAAAGGGGAAAGAGAGGAGTTTGGAAGATTAGGCAGAGGCACAATTCAAATTATTGACCTGCATGAGCTACAAGTGGGAGGAAATGGCATAGGAAGGATTTGAACACAGATCCTCTCTAAAAGCATCTCCTGGGGGTAAAAAGATGTGCGATCTAGCCTTGGCTCTAATAAAAATAAAACCATCCTTGTCCTAAAAGAGCTTACTTCCTACTAGACGTATGGGAGGCAGCAGAGAAAAGTGGAAACTGCCCCGAATGTCACTTACTACCTTTCCAACACTGGGCAAGTCACAGTCCCTACAGTGGCTATTCCAAGCCTTCTCTTCTCCTTACAAGCCTCCTAGACCAACCCCATCCCAGATTTCACAGCTCAGGACCTCCCCTCATACTCCACTGAGAAAACAGAGGCCACCCACTGTCAAATTCCTCTCACCTGTCACCATCACTCCCGATTCTCCCTGCCTTTACATCTCATCATCCCTGAACATATTCTCTTACTCTCTACTGCTTTACCCCAACAGCTGATGAAAAGGTGACCCTTCTCCTCACCAAGGTCAATCCCTTCTACACATACCCTTGATACTATTCCCTCTTATAGTCTACATAAATTACCCCCTTAGTCATTCTCCCCTCCGTTATCTTCAGTCTTTATTAGCTTCTTATGTTCCCCCTCAAGTGTATTTCTCTTCCCCTCTCATTTCATTCTTTCATTTTGTTTTTTTAATTTTTTAAATTTTTTATTCATTTTAAACTTACATACAAAATGAAAAAAGAACATTTCCATATACACAGAAGAACATGAGAGGATTCAATATAAAATAATAAATTTTCGTGTCACAAAAACCTATGCAATAAAACCTACATGTTGTTTTCAAAGCAACCCAGATATTCTGTGTTTCCTTCTAGATTTTCTTTTGTTCTCTTCTGTGTACTTTTTTCTCCCCCATCCCCAACTTGCTCCACCCTAGAGAAGGCTACAATTAAATGTGAATATACATATAATATAAATATACATATATATATATATACATCTATAAACATACACACTATATGTACATATACACACATATAAATATATGTAAGACAGTACTATGCATATTTCTATTTGTCATTTCTTTCTCTGGAGGTGGATAGCATCTTCCTTCATAGGTCCAATTCTTTCTTTTTCTAAATCATCAAGCTCATGATTTCTTATATCACAGCAGTATTCCATCACAATCATATACCACAGCTTATTTAGCCATTCCCCAATTGAAAAGGTGTCTATTATTTTAGACAATCTGATAGGGGTAGAATGATAAAGTTATTTTAATTTGCATTTCTCTAATCAATAATGATTTAGAGCATTTTCTTATATAATTATATATAGTCTTGATTTCTTCATCAAAAAACAGCCTGCTCATATCCTTTGATCATTCATCAATTGGGCATTCTTTTAAAAACAAGTTTTTATCAATGTCTTTGTTTTTCACATCACTATAGTTTCTTCCAGTATAACTTCCCTCCCGTAGCTCCATCTCATATAACAAAAACAAAGAAAAAGGAAAGGAAAAAGGGATACGAACAGTACATTGAAAAAAAGTCTGAAAATATGTACAATGTACAACACTTAACAACCCACCTCTGCAAAGGGGTGGAATCAGGGTGTCTTTTCATTTCTTTTCAAGCCATGTTTATCTTTTATAATTTTGCAACATTCATTTTTAATCCTTTTGTGTGGCTGTTCTTTCCATGCACATTGTTGTAGTCATTGTATATACTGTTTTCTTGGTTCTTCTTACTTCACCCTACATCAGTTCATGGAAATCTTCCCATTCTTTTCTATTTTCATCACAGTTATGATTTCTTAAAACACAATAATACAATTCTTCTTTTAGGATCATCAAAACAAAACAGAACCACTTGTAGGATACCGGTCTAATGAGACTTATAGGGTTCTGAGAGGTATGCCATGTATCATCTCTTCATATTACAATGTAAAAGTTTTATGTTTCTTCTTATGTTTCCCTGGACTCCTGTGCATGTACTTTAAAGTTTCTATGCAGCTCTGGTTTTTTTTTCATCAGAAATGCTTAGAAGTTTTCTATTTCATTAAAGATCTACTGTTCCCCAGAAGGAAATCACTCAGTTTTCTGTATAAGTTATTCCTAGTACCAAGACCATATCTTTTGCCTTTTGGAATATCACATTCTAAGCTCTCAGCTCCTTTTACAATGGTGGCTGCTAAATCGTGTATGATCCTGACTGTGACTCTTTGGAACTTGAACCTTGTTCTTTTCAGCAGCTTGTAGTATGTTTTCTTTGGCTTGGAAGCTTTAGATTTTGGCTATACTCTTCCTTGGGGTTTTCATTTTGGAGTTTCTTTCAGATGGATTCCTTCTATTTCCACTTTGCCTTCTAAGAAATTTGGGTGTTTTTTTTTTCAATTTCATGAAATATGATGTCTAAACTCTTTTGTCCATGGCTTTCAGGTAGTCCAATATTTCTTAAATTATCCCTCTTCAATCTGATTTCTGGGTCAATTGTTTTTTGTTATAAAATACCTTACATTTTCTTTTCTTGTCTTTTCTTTTGGCTTTGTTTTAATATTTCTTGTTGTCTCATGTGGTCATTATCTTCTATTTGTACCATTCTAACTTTCAAGGAGTTTTTTGTTTGAGCAAGGCTTGAGGAAGGTTATTTTTCCAATTCGCTACCTCTGCTCTGATTTGACTCTCCTCTCTTCAAAGTCTTGCTGCCCTTTACCCTTAATTCCCTCATCCCTTGCCTTTCATGCCCTGCCAATCTTCAACTCTGGATTACCCACACAATCCATCTTCTCCAACCATACTTGAGTGCTGTTGGCAGTTATACCACCATGCCAATCAGGCTGCATTTCATTAAAGCTCAACTATGCTCAACAACAAAACTTCGGTTTTTCCTTGATTGAACCTCTATCTCATTCTTGCCAGTAGAAGCTCTAAACCTTTTCTTCCCGAGCACCCAAAACCTCACCCATCACTTTCTCTCTCAGGAAATGTCCTTAAGTTCATACTTTACTGAGAAAATAAGAGACCACAGGCCACGAGCTCCTTCTCTCCTTCTCTATATCTCAAAACCTTTCTATGAATTCCCCCAATGCCCTCACTTTACTCCTGTCACTTTGTCAAGGCTGCCCTCTCAGCTTATGCTCAACCTCTCTCCTTCCTTCCAACAGCCTGCTCCACTGATCCCTCTCTTTCATCTTCATTTCTGCCCTTTCAACCACTGCCACTACCACCATGTTGTCTACAAACATGATCAGATCTACTTCTCTCTTAAAACTTTCACTTGACCTTGCCATACAGTCAAGCTATTATCCTATAGAAAGAAAGGAGTAAGGAAGAAAGGAAGGAAGGAAGGAAGGAAGGAAGGAAGGAAGGAAGGAAGGAAGGAAGGAAGGAAGGAAGGAAGAGGTTAAAGTGTCAAATGTGGCAGAGAAACAAAGGAGGAGAGATCCCCTAAGAAAGATACATCACTCTATCTTACCGGTTGATCCTTCTTTTCTGCTGGGACTTAATGATTGTGTTCTCTTCATCTCTTTTCTTCAGCACTTGGAAATTGTACTCTAGTTTTTCCTGGTTTAGCTGATAAGTTGCTTTCATCTGCTGGAGCTGCTGTTCTAGTATCTGTTAAAAAACACTAAATACATTCTAGAGGGCTGTAGAGTTTGAAGAAGGCTGGGGGAAAGAGAAGAATGACCCTGTAGGCTCTAAGATGGCATGTGTACACACACACACACACACACACACACACAACCAGAGGAATGCTTTCAGCTATAAATAGCTTCCTCCAGATTCTCAGAAAAGCTAGTACTATAGGCAAGAAGTTGGTGACCCCACTAAGCTTCACACAATGTTAATATTTTTCATTAATATGTAACAAGGAAGTCTATAATCAAAGCACACTTCACTCTGGTACACAAAGCAGACTGCTCAGAGATACTACCAGCTCAACCAGAAATGCCCACTGTCATTTAGAGAAGGGGTTAATCCTGCAAACAAGAACTTGTGAAACTTGTGAGGTTTCAAAATATTGAGTTTTCTGTGACATAGCAGCAGCTTTGGTCTTTATCAAACATTGTGCTCTTTAAATATAAGACCAAATCAAGGCAACCACCTTTATAGTTTTTCATGGGCCCAACTGCATTGACTTGTTCCTTCATGCCTTCTCAGAGGAGGTAAGTAGAGCAGGGGAATCATGAAGTCCTGGGAAATGCAAAGGCTGGACCTACTTGTCCCCTGTTGAAGGGAAAAGAGCACTTGGTCCATCTGCCACCCTTGAGGGCCAACCTCCCCTGAGCTTCCTTCTCCTCCTGTTTCTAGGAAGACATGAGCCACTAGCTGAGCAAGTCAGGAGAGGTGGGACAGGCACAGGAAGGGTTAAAAGTAATGCCATACTCATGACCTGGCCTACCCTGATAGATAACTAGCTTGTAGGGAATTTGGAGCTGAAGGTATTAACAAGTTAGAAAAATAAAGGCTTCAATAAAGAATAAATTCCCCGTTTCTGAGATAAAAATCTGGTTGTGGGGCAAGTAGTTTAAGCCCCACCTTCAAATAAAGGAGTCAAATGGACAAAGGTAGGCCATAAGCGACCACATCTGCTCCTTAATTAGTGTACGGGATAAAATCTAGGGCACAAATAGATCATTAGTGTGGCCTCAGTCCCTCTTTTATTTTAGCTCCTTAGCCAGGGTCACATTCTTATGCAACTCTCCTAAGAGAATTCTTAGGAAATTCTTAGGTAACTCGCTAGCTATGTGATTCTGGGCAAGTCACTTCACTTCTGCCTGCCTGTTAAGCCATCTCTAAAATGAGAATAACAACAGCAGCCCCCTCTACCTCCCCCACCCCAATCTGGGTTGTTGTAAGGATCAAATGAGATAATATTTGGAAAGCACTTGGCACAGTTCCTGGCAAATAACAGGTGCTACGTCAATGTCAGCTATAATGATTATCATCATCATTATTATTAATACAAGCTGGTTGTTAAATTTTCAGTATGAGCATTTACATCTCAGAAATTAAATCAGGGCTTGATTTGTTGTTTTGCTGATCGTCTAGAGTCTAGACTTAAGAAAGTGATGGAGTAAATGCTGATAAGACAGATGAAACTTAAAAACTGTGCTTTTGAGAGAGGCTGTTGTTAAGCATTTACCAGCATATCCCAGATATGTACAAAATACAAAGCAAATACAAGATAACATCAGAGGTAAAAGTATCTACAATCAGGGGACAGCAGGAAAGACCTCATGGAGAAGGTGGAATATTGAACCATCTTAAAGAAAACAGGAGGCAGCTAGATGGCATAGTGGGCAGAGGGCTGGATTTAGAGGACTCAAGAAGACCTATCCCAGCCACTTATTAACTGTGTCACCCTGGTCAAGTCACTTACAGTCTGAGCTTTCCTCAATAACTACAGCATCTACTTCCCAGGGTTTTTGCAAGGATCAGCTGAGCTAACACATGTAAATAAAGTATTTTGCAAATCTTAAAGTATTATACAAATGCTAGCTGTTATTAAGACTTTTATTTTACTAAGCTTATAGAAACAGTAAAATTAGGTGCTTTATTTTCTCAGATCCATGTTTATTACATTACTAGCTCACAGATGAAGATTGACTATGGATGTTTTATTACTAGCTTGTTATATTACTAGTTACTTATATTATTAGTTATATTACTAGCCCACAGATGAAGATTGACTATGGATGGACATTCTAATTCGGGACTCAACATTTTTTTCTGAGTCAGTCAAGGCAGAGAACTGGGCTGTGGGTACCCAAGCAGGTCTCACAGCCATAATCTTTCCCCTGAAAAACAAAGGAAGACAGCTGAACAAGTTACAGCCTCACAGGTGTTTTGAGAAGACAAAGGATTAATCCAAGTTGGATCAGATTTGAAAGATGAATAGGGGAGAGGGAACTACTGATCTAGAAGATTGAAGTTATTGTCAGGGCACAGTGACCAAAGGGCAACTGGAGTGTTCTGGGAACAATTCATACAGTCTAAGCAGGTGCTTGCCATTGTCTTGACTAATGACTGCATGAGATCACATGTCCCCATGATTTCTTCAGAAGAGCAATAGTGAATCTACCCAAGTGACAACACTCGCTCTAGAAGCACAACAAAATAAGGCAGACTTTGGGCACTGCTGCAATTGCCACGGACAGACAGAATCCACAAAAGCTAAAGTGGCAGGCCATTTTGCTTATGTGGCCTCTGTTAGCCACTGGTCATTATCTGTACCAATTCCCACACATTGATTAAAAAATATCGCATCTTTCTACATCAATAACCCAATCCTGAATTGCCTCTTTGGTCTCACCAAGAATTATTCCCTACAAATAAACGACAAAGTAGGTTTAGATAAGAGTTTTATCAAGAGAATTTTAGTTGCCCTATTTTTTAAGCCTGCATTTGCCATCTGATCATCTCTAGTTTTGTTTTTGTTTGTTTTTTCCTGCTGGGTTGTATTTTCTGTTCATGGTTTTTCATAGGAATTTATGTCAAGTCAGGCATCCCTCCTTCCTGTACTCACGCAATTGCTTTTTCTCCAATTTAGGACTCATTTATCCCTAGTGAATTTCATCTTGCTGGTTTCAGCTGTTTCAGCTCACGGAGAGTTTTTTTAGGGCTGATGCTACCACCCTAGGTATGAACTAGCTTTGGGCCACGTGCAGGTTGGATGACTATGCCTTCCTGGTCCATCTCTTTAGAAGACAAGGGCCATGTTGTTAAGAAAATACTTGCTGAATTGACCTTTACCATCCCCCATCCCCATTTCCCTGCCATAGTATGGGGAGTCAGTAGATAATGAGCAGTCAGTCGCCAGTCTTCCCTCTCTGAGCTCATCTAGAGAGAGAGGCTGAATGGACTATGGTTTCCCTCCCCCACTGGCCTAACCTGCACATCCAGCTCCAGCTTGATCTTGATGGAGTTGTACTCTTCTGAGTCCCGAACCCTCTGCTGGTTCAACTGCTTCTCATAATCCTCTACTCTCTTCATGTGGCTTGTCAGATATTCCAGCTGAAGTCAAAAGGAGGCAACAACAAGCCTAACAACTGTAATTTTTCCAATACTTTACCATGACTGACCTGAACAAAGCCCAAAGAGAATTTCATATTTCACATAATTTTTGCAAGAAATGTAATTAGGGTCAGAAGCACCCTCCCCACCCCACCCCCCACACCACCACTACCAACACCCCTCTTTGGAGAAGGGAGGCAGCATTCTGCAGAAAGCACCAGATGCTACATCAGGGTACCCAGGTTCAAATCCCAATGCTGATTTCCTGGCTATGTTATTCGATTTTCTGAATCTGCTTTATTCTCTGAAAAATGGGGATTATAATTCTTGCATTAGCCACTTCAGTGAATTGTTGTGAGAAGAATGCTTTATAAACCTCTGAGAGCATGCAAGTTACACTTCAGGCTAGATGAGGCTACACTCATTCCATTAGTTCTTACTGCCTGAACTTGGGGGGAAACATTGTCACAAATTTAAACGTCTAATTTTGACTCTGGGTGATGCCCCTATGTGGTCTATACACCATCTCCTCTTCCTTTACATCTGTGAATTGAAAAGGAAAATACTGACCTGGGCTTCTCAAAAATTCCAATGACTTCTCACCCATGTCCATTATCTCATAATGCCTGCTTTGATCAAGCACATTCACAGCCAGTGTAGAGAGCCGAGTGTTGGGTGAAACGAAGGCAGGAAATGGCCACATAGCAGGAGTGGACTCAGAGGGTGATGTACATGGCACTTAGGCAGTCCTCACCACTGGTGAGCAGGCAATAGCACTCAACAAGCAAGAGAACCAAGGGTGGATCACAGTAAAAATTAGTCAATCAAGAAGCACGCACTTAAGTGCTTACAGTGAGCCAGGCACTGTGCTAACCACCAAAGACACAAAGAAAAGCAAAAACATTGGGCTCTGTGCTTGGAGAGTGCACGCAAACCACCAGGTATAACGTGACCATCACATCCAAGTCTAAAGCGATCATGAGATTCAAAGAGCATCCGTACTGCTCAAGAGGCCACCCGCCCCCCTTGTTCATTCACCCCTTCATTTTTTACCTCCTTGGAATTGTGAATGTGCATCTCACGCTCCCATTTCTTCTTATTGCTGATCAATAGCTCTTGTCGCTCTTGTTCAAATGCTTTCTGTGACCAAAAGAAGGAGAGGGGCCTTGAGCCTGCTTTGGTTGGGCATGAGCTCTGTCTATATCACTCCTTACAAAGACTGACACTCCTCCTCTAAACAAAGTGCAAAGGAAGGCCCCTGGCTTGAAGCTGGCAGCCCCAGTGGTCAAATTTTAAGGAACTGGCTATTTATTAAAGGAGTCAAATGGACAAAGGTAGGCCATAAGTGACCTCATTCCTAAGGCTCAGCACCAGTGGCAGTTGAAAGAGTAGTTAGGGAGCAAGAGAATCCAACCTCTGGGAACTAAAGGGAAACCAATCATGTAGCCCAGGGACTACATCCACACTTTAGGACAAGATGAAGCACACAGACCAGAGGGAAATGGCCCCTCTGCCACTGGTTAGGGTGCCCATGAGGCCGAGGCACAGCTCATCGGGTAAACCTAGAGGAGAAGCCTAGGAATGCAAAACAGAGAAGGCCTAGATTTAGTAGTGGGATCCCATCAGTTTCTAGGCATGCTTCTGCAGGGTAAGCACTGTTAGACACATTCTATGCACTCAGGATCCTGGACCCATTCTTATCCTTCCCCCTTTTGGTCAGATTACTAGCAGTGTGACCCTGGGCAAGTCACTTAACCGCTGTCTGCCTCAGTTTCCTCATCTGTACAATGAGGATAATAACAGCACCTACCTCCCAGGGTTGTTGTGAGGACCAAATGAGATAGTAATTACACAGCACTTAGCACAGTGCCTGGCACATAGTAAGTATTATACAGATGTTAGCTATTATGATGATGATGATGATTAGATTCAACAAAAGTACTAAAAACCTCCCGCCACTTTCCTTCTTTTTTCTCCCATAAAGAACTCTGGTGGTTTATATATCTCTGATGGAAAGCAAATTATATAAAAAGAACAAAGCTCAGAGCATTGAGATGTTAGGGATGCCCCCCTAGCACATTCGGATATCCACGCAGTCTTCCTCAGAGAAGCCTCCCCAGGGAGAAAGCACGCTGCCTCCACAGTGGGGACCAGAAGTGGTCCCTGCATCCTCCTACACCTGTCTTTGCTACCTCAATATTACTGAGCTCCTGACGGAAGGTCTTTATTAAATTCTTGACTTGCTCTTCCATCCTCTCTAGCAGCAGAGTAATGTCGTCACCCTGTTTCTTCAGATCTTTCACATATTGGTCATCTTTTCCTTTTAACTCCTGGAGAGAAGAGGAAAGGCATCAGCCCCAAGGACAGTGGTGCCAAACAGGGCCCATCTAGTACATTTCTTTAAAAACACCTAAAAATTATAACATTTGAGTGATAACAAGGCTTCAAAATAGTCAGCCAAGAGTCACGGAAAAGCCTCAGTCAGAGAGAACATATCACTGGAGGATGTGAGACAGGGACTAGCCTCCTCAATGTAATTTGTTGGTCAAATTCTGCTTTATCTGATCATAGACTAGAGCCATTTAAGTAAGCATATTCCCTCCCCCCCCCACTCCAAAAAATAATAATAATCAAGTTAACTGAGAAAATTACTCATGCGCCAACAGATAGGATATTTCTACATAACACTGGTGTGCTGTAATTTAAATATTCTATTCCTAACATAAAAGAGAGTAAGTCTAGCTCAAAATTAATTTGCTGTGGCTTTATTGTCTCTAGCTAACAGAACTAATCTTGATGGAAAGGGTTTTTTTTTTCCTTTCTCATAAAATCAAAGAACTCATTTAATTAGGAAGAAACTTAGAGTTCATGTAGTCCAGGGGTTCTTAACCTGGGGGTTCATAAACTTGTGTTTTTACTGTTTCAATAATTTTGTTTCAATATAACTGGATTCCTATGTATTTCACTTCCTACATTTAGAAATATTATTTACAGAAGGGGTTTGTAGGTGTCACTAGACTGCCAAAGGCTTTAGTCTATTACACAGAAATGGTAAAGAACACCCCCCACTCCCCTCAGCCCCCCACCCCTACTCTAGTCTAACCTTCTGTGGAATGCAGAAGTTTCTGCCAAAGCCTCCTTAACAGATCTGATCTCTACTTGAATACCTAATGTAACAGGGAGCTGACTACCTCCTTCTAACTTTAACACTGCTTTTTCTTAGGTTAAGACAAAACCTTAAGAAGCCTAAATATAGGAAAAACTAATAATAATACAATAGAGATCACCATTGTGATTAATAGTGGGGAATATAAAAAGTTTATATAAGATATGGCCTCTGTCCTAATGAACCTTTTTGTCCAGAAGGAAGAAGAGATTTTTTTTTATCAACCACGTACATAGCTATAATACACAATATTATACAATAAATGCCTGAGGAAGGAGATCATTATCAAATGTGGGTTCCAGGAAAGTCTTCATAGAAGAGGTAACACTTGAGTTGAGGAAGGGTGGGGATGTAATAGGCAAATAGGGAAAGAGGGCATTACAGACATAAGCAGCAACAAGAGCCAAAGTAGGAAAATACATGTTCAGTAGGGGCAGAGGATAGACCAATATGTCTGAAATACAGAGCATATGGAGGATAGATATTACTGAAATAAGGCTTGAAAAGCAGCACAGTACAAGATTAAGGGCCTCGGATGCCAAGTGAAAGAATGTGAATTTTAATAGGCAGACAACAGGAAACTACTGAAGATTTCTGAGCAGAGACATACCATGGCTGGACCTATGTATGGGAAGAGAGCAGAGAGAACCAAGAAGGGGCTATTGCAATAGTCCAGGGCAGCAGTGTTAAAATTAAAGTGGTGGCAGTGGGGGTAGAGAGGAAAGGATATAGATGGGAGATGTTGTGGAGGCGGCAGCTGATTGGCTATGAGGGGGAAAGTGATGGAAAGGGAAGAGTTGAAAATAGGAGACCCAGCTTCTGGTGGTGCCACAGAGAGAAACAGTGAAATCAGAAGGAAGGGGCAGGTAGAGGTAAAATAGTCTATTTAGCTTGAGGTACCATAGGGACAATCTAGGAAGGATGACAATGAGAAATGGGAGTCTAGAGTCCAGAAGAAAATTCTGACAGATAATCGTAACATAACCATAAACAGGCAAGCTATAAATTCTTCTTAGGCCTCTATGCTTGACTCATTGTGCATCAGTGGTAAAGTCAAGTCAACAAGCACTTATTTATAGTGTTTACTGTGGTCCAGGCACTGTGCTAAGCTCTGATTTGAGGATGAAAGAAGAAAGCAAAAAAAGAAAGCAAAAATAGCCCTTGCCCTCAAGAGGCTCCAAGTTTAATGGGGCAGACAACCTGCAAACAACTATGTATAAGATATATAAGATGTAGTGGTCAAATTATCTCCCATCTTGAAAGGCAGTTTTCATCACTCTAAAATAGAAATGGGGTAATGGTATACTTACTCAGTGTCCAAGTATGGCAGAGTGGGTTTATAGATAGAAAATATTGGTGCCTGAAGAAAAATAAAACTTTTTACTGAATTCTGCAGAATCAGCAGGCATAGAAACAAGGAGTTATGGATATTAAATACTGCAGATGTCAGACTTTTTCAACGGGTTAGTTAATTTTGCTGCACTGAGTTTTTTCCCTCTTTTGTGGCAGATATCAATACATACACTGTTTTTTTGTTTTTTAAGAAAAGAATTAGCAAACAGAAGTAGGAAATTCACATACTTCTTGGTATTTTTTCAAATGAAATTAAACTGACAAGAATGAATGTTAAGCTCCCAGCAATCTAACCTGTGGCAGCTAAGGGTACAGAGCTCTGGACTTGGGGCCAGGAAACATGAGTTCAAATCAAAACACAAGCTCATCTTGCCTCAGGCACATAGTAGGTATGTGACTCTGGGCAAATCACTTAAACTCATTCAACCTCAATTTCCTCATCTGAAAAAAGGAAATAGTAATAAGACCCTCTTGACAGGATTGTTGTGAAGATCAAATGAAATAACATTTGTAAAGTGCTTTGCAAACCTTAAATAATTGTATAAATGCTATCCTTTATTACAAAGAACAATAGACTTCCAGAGACAGAGCACCAAGATGTTAGAGTAGAAAAAGTGCTCAGCTGAGCTCTCTCAACATTCCCCTCTAAACAACTTTAAGATAATGTCTCAAATTGAATTCTGGAGTGGCAGAGCCAACAAAAGGTTAGACATTTTTCCAGCCCAAGACAACAAAGGAGGTTGGAAAAAGATCTGTGACACGGAGTGGGGGAGGGAGGCTGACCTGGAGCCCACAGGGATGAAGCCTCAATGGTGGGACTAGGTGGTGGTAATATAAGCAGCAGTAGCTTTGGGGGCTTTCAAGCCAGATATAGTAAGGGAACCTGGTAACTTGTCAGAAAGAGTTTACAATGCTATGCTAGCACTGGACATTGCTGTTGGCAACTCCATTGCCTCTACCCACTTCTGGGTCATAGTTCAAGGTCAGAGAGAGGTATTTTTGGTCAAGAAGGAGTAGAAACCCTGAGGAATAGTATCACTTCCAATCCCAGGAGATCAGTCACTATGAGGAAAAGCATTGTTTCAGGTCTCAAGGGAGGAGAGGCCCTTCTGGGGTAAGGACCAAAGTGCAGGCCAAGAAAGCAGTGACCACACCTCTCCCCAGATCACATCACCTTGGAAGCACTGAAAACTTTCAAACCCCCAGAAGTAACTCTGAAAACAGCAGTGCAAAAAAACCTGAAGCTTGAGAGGGCCCATCCCCCTCCCACACCATGAACAGAGCCCAACATTAACATAAAATTCCAAATCAAGAAATAGGGTGGAAAAATAAGAAAACAACACAAAAAGGACCTGACCACAAAAAGCTACTATGGTGACAGGGAAGAGCGAAACACAAACTCAGAAAACAGCAATGAAGACAAGACTGCTATAAGCGAAGCCTCAAAGGAAAAATGTGAATCAGACATAAACCCAACAAAAATTCCCAAAAGAGCTAAAAGATTACTTTCAAAATCAAATAAGAGCAAAAGAGGAAAAATTAATGAAGAAATGAAAACAAAGGAAGAAAATCATGAAAAGACAACTGCTTAATAAAACAGGCACATAAACACTGAAGAAAGTAATACCTGAAAAAGTAAAATTGTCCAAATGGGAAAAGCGGTACCAAAATTTACTGATGCAAATAATTCCTTAAAAATCAGAATTAGCAAAGTGGAAAAAGAGGTACAAAAGCTCACTGAAGAAAACAATTCCTTAAAAATTAAAACTGAGCAAGTGGCAGCTAATAATTCCATGAGGCATAAAGGAATAATAAAACAAAGTCAAGAAAAATTTAAAAAAAAAAACAGAAGAAAATGTTAAATATATCATTTTAAAAAAACAGACCTGGAAAATAGATCAAAGAGAGATAATTTAAGAATTATTAGATTACCTGAAAGCCAGGATAAAAAAAAAAGCCTAGCCATAATATTTCAAGAAATTATCAAGAAAAACTGCCCTGATATCCTAAAACCAGGTGGTAAAATAGAAACTGAAAAAAATCCATCAATCACCACCTGAAAAAGATCCCAAAATGAAAACTCCCAAGGAATATTATAGCCACATTCCAGAGCTCCCAGGTCAAAGAGAAAATACTTCGAGCGGCCAGAAAGAAACCATTCAAATCCCAAAGAGTCACAGTGAGGATCACACAGCTGCCACATTAAAAAATCAGAGGGCTTGCAATATGATATTCCAGAAGGCAAAAGAGCTGGGATTACAACCAAGAATAACCTACCCAGCAAAATTTGTATAATCCTTCAAAGGAAAAAATAGCTATTTAATCAAATAGAGGACTTTCAAGCATTCTTGATGAAAATACCAAGCTGAAGAGAAAAACTGACTTTCAAATACAAGATTCAAGAGAAGCATTAAAAAGTAAACATGAAGAGAACTCATAAGGAACTCAATAAGATTAAACTGTTTACCTGCCTATATGGGAAGATGACACATGTATCTTCTAAAAACTTTGTCATCATCAGGGCAGTTAGAAAGAGGGTGTAAGAGTGAGTCAGTTTATGTTGGGATGATATAAAGGATAGGCAAGAAGAAGGCATGCCCTTGGAGAAGGGGAAAGGGAGAAGATGAATGAGGAAAAATAGCTCATATAAAAGAGATACCAAAGGAAGAACTTTATATTGGAGGGGGAAATGAAGGGAGAATGGTCAGGGGCAATGCTTAAACTTCACTCACATCTAAACTGGTTCAAAGAGGAGAAATACAAACACATGCACACACACACATATACATATATATGCGTACACACATGCATGTGTGTGTGCATACTTAATTCATAATAGAAATCTATCTTACCCAATAGGAAAATAGGAAAGGAAGGAGATAAGAGAAAGGAAGTATAATAAAAAGAAGGGCAGATAAAAAGGCAGTGGTCAGAAGCAAAATAGACTCTAGAGGAGGGTCAGGATAAAAAGAGAGAGACAAAGCTAAACAGAAGAAAATAGGATGAAGGGAAATGCACAGTTAGCAATCACACCTGTAAGTGTGGATGGGAAAATTTCACCCATAAAATGAAAGCAGATAGCAGAATAGATTAGAAACCACAAGACATACACTTGAAGCAGAGAATCACACACAGATTTGAAGGGCTGGAGCAGAATCTTTTATGCTTCAGCTCAAGTAAAAAAAAAAAGTGGAGATAGTAATCGTGATCTCAGACAAAGCAAAAGTAAAAACAGACCTAATTAAAAGGGATAAGCAGGGAAACACATCTTGCTAAAAAAAAAAAAAAAAACCAAAGCCAAAGAAGAAAAAACAATACTGAACACTATACACTACACAGTATACACTAAATCGCATAGCATCCAAATTCTTAATGAAAAGGTTAAATGAATCACAGGAGAAAATAGACAGTAAAACTGCTCTGGTGGGGGACTTCAGCTTTCCCCTCGCAGAGTTAGATAAATCTAACCATAAAATAAATAAGAAAGAAGTCAAGGAGGTGAATATAATTTTAGAAAAGTAAGATATAATAGACTTCTGGAGAAAACTGAATGCAAATAGAAAGGAGTATATCTTTTTCCCAGATGTACATGGCATCTTCACAAAAACTGAGCATGCATTAAAGCATAAAAACCTTACAATCAAACACAGAAAGGCAGAAATGTTAAATACAACCTTTTCAGACCATGAGGCAATAAAAAAAACATTTAATAAAGGGCTGTGTAAGCATAGATTAAAAGTTAATTGGGTGCTCACTTCAGCAGCACATATACTAAAATTGGAATGATACAGAGAAGATTAGCATGGCCCCTGTGCAAGGATGAAACACAAATTAATGAAGTGTTCCATATTTTTTGAATATCTTGGGGAAGTTGCAGTATAGGGTTGTGATTGAATATTAATGTGCTGTAAGAAATGATGAGCAGGATGCTTTCAGAAAAACCTGGAAAGACTTATATGAGCTGATGCAAAGTGAAATGTACTATGGTACTGCATACAAAGGAACAGCAATATGATCAGCTGTGAATGACTTAGCTATTCTCAGCAATACGATGCTCCAAGACCATTCCAAAGGACTCATGATGAAAAATCCTATCCATCTCCAGAGAACGAACTGATGGAGTCTGAATGCATATCAAAGCATACTTTTTAAAACTATATTTTTATTGGGGGGAGGGTTTGGTCTGTGTTTTCTTTCATATGACTAATATGGAAATAAATTTTGCATGACTATACATGTATAACATATCAAATTGCTTGCATTCTCAATGAGGGGGAAGGGAAGGAAGGAGGGAGAGAATTTTGAACTCGATTTTTAAATAAGAATGTTAAAAGTTGTTTTTACAAGTAATTGGAAACTTTTTTAAATTTCAAATGAAAAAAAATTGGAAATTAAATAACCTAGTCCTAAAGAATGAATGGGTCAGGGGCAGCTAGGTGGCACAGTGAGTACAGCACCGGTCCTGAAGTCAGGAGGACCTGAGTTCAAATCCTGCCTCAGACACTTGACACATTGTGTGACCTTGGGCAAGTCACTTAACCCCAATTGCCCTGTCTTCCCCCCTGCAAAAAAAAAAAAAAGAAAAAAGAATGAGTGGGTCAAAGAACAAATAATAGAAACAATCAATAATTTCATTAAAGAGAACGACAATAATGAGACAATATTCCAAAATTTGTGGGATGCAGCCAAAGCAATACGTAGGGGGAAATTTATATCTCTAAAATATGTACATCAATAAAAGCGAGAAAGAGTATCAACGAATTGGGTATGCAACTAGAAAAAGAAAACAAACATGGCTAATATGAAAATATGTTTTGCCTGACTTCACATGTATCATCAATATTTAATTGCTTGACTTCACAAGGAGCGGGTGAGGTGGGTAGGAAGGAAGGAATTTGGAACTCAAAAATTTTTTAAATGATTGTTAAAAAAACTTTCTACATGCAAATGGAAAATACTTAATGAATGATTTTTTAAAAAAGAATAATAATTTTCCAAGTCAGCACCATGCCCCACCCTGATCCCGCCCCAGTTTCACAACATTAAATTCTTGCCTGTTGTAAATCATTAATAAGTTTGTTCTTCTCCTCTATCAGCATAGCACATTGGTGCTGTTGTCTGTTGAGTAAGTCCCACAGCTCTTGGGGAATCCTCTTCATCTTACTATCTTGCCACTTTGCAGTGATGTCATAAAACTTGTCCTGACTGGTCTTTATTTCATTCTCCAGCTTCTCCACTCTGCAAACACAAACCATGCAGTCCAAGACACTGGCTAGATGCTCTGATACACTAGTTGAGGGCTCTTTAGAGCTTTGTCTGGATTTGTTGACTCAGTGAAGGAAAGGAAGAGGAAGAAGGTCTGGATTATTAGGGGAACAGTAGAAACTAGGCGTGAAGGGGAGTATGCATGATGCAGCTGAGAGATGAGAAAGGATCCCAGGAACCTTATGCTATTCATGGAGAAACTTGTCTTACCTCCTCAATAAGATGGCCAGCTTCTAATTCTCACCAACAAAAATTAAACAGTTTCAGAACTAGAAATGATGACAGAAAGTAATCACTCTCTTACGATTCTGATAGATGATGATGACAGCTAATATTTATATGGCGCTTACTATGTGTATTAAAGTGCTTGGTCCTCACAACAACCATGGGAGATAGGTGCTATTATTATCCCCATTTTACAGACGAGGACACTGGAGCAAACAAAGCTTCAGTTACTTCTTAGGGTCACACAGCTAGTAAGTATACTGAATGTACTTATGTAGTTACATGGTCATACTTGGCCAGACTTGAACTCATCTTCCAGTCTTCAGGCCTGGCACTCTATCCTGCCATAGTATAATGTGAACTCTAAGTTTAGGGAGGGCAAGTTTTTAGGCATTCAGAGAAAAAATAAGTAGAATCCAATGGTCTAAACTTTTAAAGAGGAGAAAGGAAGCTATAAAAATGGTAATTCTAAAGATACAAAGAAAAACAATTCCAAGGAGCAGGGAAAAGGGGAATTATATAAAGCTGATATGGTTAAACAGCTTAGGCTGAAAAAAGGCATGTAAAGAAGATAGAGGCAAGAACAGATGATGTAGAATGAATACAAAAGCCTATAATGATTCTGTAAAAAAAAAAAGTGTCAGTAATGCTAAAGATCAGAAGTACAGCAAAAATGGATATTTTAGCTATATCAGGAAGAAGAGAAGGATCAAGGAAGGGATAAAGACTGGTGCACCAGTAGATAGGACAGCAGTCATGGATGATGGAGAGAAGATTAAACTACTCAACTGGAGAATTATGGTTGTACTGAAAAGAGCAGCACAAAAATGAGTAATCCAAGATAAGAGATAAGAAAGTAACTAGTTGCCTTTCACGAGCTCAAGACACCAGACCAGATAAATTATAGTCCCTGAGGTTCTATAAGAAATGGAAGATGTGATTGCTGATTTGAAATGTGGAGAACAGGAGAGATGTCACAAGAATGGATAAGGGCAAATATCCTGATCTTTAAAAGGAGGAGGGAAGATAAAGAAGGTGCAGTTTATAAATTATAGGCCAATGAGCTTGATTTGGATTCCTGGTAGAATTGAAAAAAGTCTTATTAAAGGGATGATTAATGAGTATCTAAGAAAGGACCAGCATGGCTTCATCAAGGATAAGTTATACCAAGCCAGTCTCATATAGGGTTACTATACTAGTAGAACAGGGGTACGCTATAGAGTTAGTTTAACAAGACCAGTAAAAGCATTTGACAAAGTCTCTTCTACTTTCCTTTTGGAAAAGATGGAGAAGTATGACCTATACAATGGTACAATTATAAGAATTCAAAACTAATTTGATGTCTGAACCCAAAAAGTATTTGTTAATGGCTTAATATCAACTTGAAGAGAGATCCCTAGTGGAATATCTCAAGGATTAGTCCTTGGCCCTGTGCTATTTATATTTTTATCAATGACTTGGATGCAGGCATAAATGAAATACTTATAGAATTACAGATAACTCAAAGTGAGGAGGGATAACTAACATGACAAAGTCAGGTTCCAAGAACACCCCAAGAAGTTAGAATGGTAGGTCAAATTTAGGAGGATGAAATTTGAAAGGGATAAATATAAAATCCTGTACTTTTTTAAAAAATCATCTTCATAAGCAGGTATGACTAGATAGCAGTAAACCTTTAAAAGATCTGGGAGTTCTGGTGGACCATAAGCTCAGTGAGTCAAAATTGCAATATGACAACCAATAAGCCTTTATATTTGATCTTGGAGGACAATGGTAAGACAGCTAATAAGAGTTAAGAGGCAGCACTTGAATTCAGATCTTCCTAATTCCAGTGTCAGTCTTCTATCCATTATAGCATGCTACCTCTCATGGAAGCACATAACATGTGTCTAATAAATACTTTTTGAATTTGTTCTCTTCTAAAAATATGAAGCTACTTCCAGGCCTACTGGTAATTCCTAACAAACTAACACCAGGCAGAAGTTGGGAGACTAATACATTGGGTTAAACCCTGACAATAACAGTTTTAAAGAATTCAGTGACCTCGAGAAGGGAGAAACATTTTTGTGCTCATGAGGCACCAAGTCAGTGGAGATCCTTACCTCTGACGCTTTGCTTCATCTTCATCTACCCTCCTATGAGTCTCTCTGATATCAGCAGCAATTTGGATATTTGTCACCAGCTCAGTGCCACAGAGCAGCAGCTTGGACAACCTCTGGAAACAGAAAATAGAAGAGATACAACCAGACTTCTGGAATATATGTCACACACGTGAGCCACAGATGCCTCAAGAGGGCAGATTTCAGCTTGGATTACTAAGGAAAGATGCTGTCCAAAAATGGAATGAGCTACTCACAAAAGTAATAAATCCCCTTTCCCCCATCCCCAATAGGAATGCTCAAGCAGAGTTTGAATGAACATCTGCCAGGACTGTCTGAGGGCTGGATGCTTCTGGTTGGAGCTGGCCTACACAATCTCTGAGAATTTTCTCAGCTCTGAAATTTTGTGGTTCTAGATCTGGTAGAGAATGGGAAAAGCTTCTTTTCTATTTCCTCAATAGATGAAGAAAAATGACAAGGCTTGTATGACTAACCTTTATCTAGTAGAGGCAGCAGGGAATGGTGGAGAGAGAGCCAGCCTTGAAGCCCAGAAGGCCTACATTCAAGTACTGTCTCTGATACATACTGGTTGGGTGACCAAGGGCAAGTCACTGCTCTAGGCAACTCTCTAAGACTATAAATTACAGAAAGGTGCTGATCTGCCATGGTGAGGGTATTTCTTCACCCAGGAGTTGCTTGTGCCAAAGAAATCAATGGTCTGATGCCAGAGATGGGGAAGTTGCCGCCTCAAGGTCGCATGTGGCCCTCTAGGTCCTCAAGTACAGCCCTTTGACTAAATCTAAACTTCACGTAACAAATCCCCTTAATAAAAGGATATGCTCTATAAAACTTGGACTCAATCAAAAGGCCACCAGTCTGCTCACTTTCCTAAATATGGCCAGTTTATGTCTGTTTCTGAATCTTTGCTCATGCTACGTACCTCACCCGCAATGTTCTTTCCTCTCCTCTTTGTTCTTCCAAATCCTATCCATTACATTAGATCCTGTTTCTAGTCTCAGCTCCCCATCCATTCTCCACACAGCTGTCAAAGCGATTTTCCTAAAGTGCAGGTTTGATCATATCACCCACATGCTTGATAAATTCCAGGGGTTCTTTACTACCTCTAGGATCAAAGACAAACTCCTCTTCCGTTTGGCCCCAACCTAGCTGTTCCTGTCCTATTGAACATTACTTCTTTTTACATACTCTGTAGCCTGGTCAAAATGGTCCCCTTATTCCTTATACAAGACACTCCATCTCCTGACTCTGACCTTTGCACTGGCTGTTTCTGTGGAATATTCCTCCTCACCTCTACTTCTTAGGATCCTGAACTTCCTTTGAGACACTGCTCAAGTACTACCTTCTACATGAAGACTTTCCCAATACCCGAAGCTGCTAGTGTCCTTCCCACCAAAATCACTTCATATCAATTTTGTGTGTGTGATTATATGTGGGGGGTGTACTTGCATATGCCTACATATATGCCTGCTGCCTCCCCTGATAGAATGGATGCTTTTTTGAGGACAGGGACTATTTTACTTTTGTGTTTGTGTCTCCAGAACTTAGCACAGTGCCTGGCATATAGTAGGTGCTTAATAAATGCTTCCTGATTGATTGCCAGAGAAAGTCAATCAATCAACACTAAATAATAATAATAATAATTGAATGCCTAACAACAAGCTAAAAGGATAAAAAGAAGTCTAAGACAGAGTACCTGTCTTCAAAGATCTTACAATCTCATTGAGAGATAAGACAAAGACATAACACATGAAGAGTGAGATGATGAGTAGTGTGTAATCCCAAGTCAGTGGTACTGATTACTAGTAACGGAGTTCAGAGGAGGGAGAATGGATGGGGAGCTGAGACTAGAAACAGGATCTAATGTAATGGATAGGATTTGGAAGAACAAAGAGGAGAGGAAAGAACATTGCGGGCGAGGTATGTAGCATGAGCAAAGAATCAGAAACAGACGTAAACTGGCCATATTTAGGAAAGTGAGCAGACTGGTGGAAAATAAAGGCAGACAAGGAGTTTGAAGGCAGTATTCTTGACTGTTGACCTGGACTATCAAGTCAGAGATTTTGGTCTTTATTTGAGGGACAAGAACAAGCTTTTGAAAAAAATCTTTTTGAGTGCAGGAGTACTGTATTGAGAAATGATGGAAATTCTTTCACTTAAGAGCTCTCAGACTATGAGAGCTCTAGTCTGGCATTAAGTGTCATTCCATCTAAAGACAGAGAAATGGACTAGTCTGATTATAGCGGTCCCTTTCAGTCCTATAGTTTGGGGAAAAAAGAGCTATTAAGAATCCAAGAGGAGGCTAGCCTTGATGGCCTTACAGAACTATCCTAAATTGTATCTTTTTGCTACCCAGTCCGCACCAGTCTGCTTTCTTCTTTCTGTTTGAAGCTCTTGGACTGGTCTTCCTCACTCTCCTTCTTCCGATCTAGAGACTCTCCAAGTGCTTCCCTAGAATGGAAAAAAAAATAAAGAGGGAGAAACAAAATCATTGTTCTGCAATAACAAAGTACTCTTATTTCTAAGGAGAAACTGAAAATTCTGTGGCCTTTGACAGATGCAAGGGAATGTACTTGCCTTTTAAATTCAGGATAAATTGGAATCATCTCACATGCTAGCCTGTTCCACTTCCATTGAAAAAGAACTGGTGGGAGGACCTCAGAGGTCTTCTAGTTCAACCCATATCTTAACAATAAATCCCCAGCATCATCACTGACAAGTAACCCTATGATGGGAAAGGAGGGACAGAGGGAACTTCCTCCTGAGGAGTCCCATTCCACTTTACTCTTTCATGGAATCTTCTTATCTTTCCAGCCTTCTTGTACTTTACTCCTCTACTATTGGCTAATTCCTTCCACTTGACCCTCCATTTTCCAACTCTCTTTCTTTGCATTGGCTGTCCCTTATGCATAGATAGATAGATAAATGGATAGATAGATAGATAGATAGATAGATAGATGGTATTAGACATTTGGACATTTCAAACCAGACACCCCATAAGCATCTAAACTCAACATGTCCAAAGTAGAATTCATTCTTCCCCCCAAACCCATCCCTTTTCCAAACTTCCCTATTATGTCAAGGACACCACCATCCCTTCAGTCATCCAGATTCACAACCATGATGTCATCCTCAACCTCTTGCTCTTCCACATCCCACAGATCCAATCTGTTGCCAAATCTTGCCATAGCTACATCTACCACACATCTCATATTCATCCCATCCTCTCCACTCACGTAACCACCACCTGGGTTCTGGCCTTCATCACCTCTCACCTGGATTATAACATCCTCCTAACTGGTCTCCCTGCCTCAGGTTTCTCTGCACCCCAATTCATCCTTCATATGTCTGTCAGAATGACTTTCCTAAAGCATAGGTCTGCCAATGTTACTACTCTACTCAATAAACTCCAGTGACTACCTATTACCCCTATATCAAAAATAAACTACTTTATCATTTAAAGTACTTTGGAGCCTGGCCCCAGTTACCTTTCCAGCCTTCTTACCTACTATTTCCCTTTCATGAACTCTATAGTCCCATCAATCTGGCCCTCTTATGGTTCTTCACATATTAATCCACATCTTTGCATTTGCTGTCCTATATGCCTGGAATGCAATCCCTCCAAATTGAGGGGATGCCAATAATTTGGAGAATGGTTGAACAAATTGTGGCATGTGATTGTGATGGAATACTATTGCATTAAAAGAAATGAAAAGCAGGATGGTTTCAAAAAAACCTAGAAAGACTTAACATGAACTGATGCAAAGTGAAGTAAGCAGAACCAGACCAGTGTACACAGTAACAGCAATACTGAATGATAATCAACTGTGGATGACTTAGCTATTCTCAGCAATACAATGATCTAAGACAGGGCTCTCCAACCTTGGGTTTTTATTGAAACAATAGACAATATATTTTGATTTGCCATTTTAGTGAGAGCTCTGCAGTAGTTTGGCTTCATTTACTAAGGCATTTATGTAAATTTCTATGCTTGTAGGCAGGCCACATAAATCGCACTGCAGGCCCCATTTTGGACAGCCCTGATCTAAGACAATTCTGAAGGACTTACGAAGAAAAATACTATCCACCTCTAGAGAAAGAACTGATGGAGTCTGAATGCGGATCTAAGCTTTCACTTTAATTTTCTTGGGTTTTTTAATTTGTATTTTTTTTTTTGGAGGGTGGAAGGCGGGGCAATCGTGGTTAAGTGACTTGCCCAAGGTCACACAGCTAGTAAGTGTGTCAATGTCTCAGGCTGGATTTGAACCCAGGTCCTCCTGACTCCAGAGCTAGTGCTCCACTCACTGCGCCACCTAGCTGCCCTGTGTATTTTCTTTTACAACATGACTAATATGGAAATGTTTTACATGACTGCACATGTATAACATATCAAATTGCTGCCTTTTCAATGAGTGGAAAAGGGAGAGAGGAAGGGAAGGAGATAATTTAGAACTCAAATTCTTTTTTACATGTGATTGGAAAAATATATATATCCAAAAAAAAAAACTCCAACATACTCCCTCCTCACCTCTGCCTCTTGGAATCCTTAATGTCTTTCAAAATTCAGCTCAATCATCACTTTCAACATGATGACATGATACCTTTCCCTGATCCCCCCAGCTGCTAGTATTGTTTCCTCACCAGATCTTCGTGTATCTATTTTGTATATATCTACACAAGTTGTCTTCGGCATTAGAATACAAGGCCTTTAAGGACAGGAACTACTTCACTGTTGTCTTCGTGTCCAGTGCCTAGTACAGTGTCCGGCCCCTAACAGGTGCTTGACAAATGCTTGCTAGCTGATTGTGTGATTCCCAAAGGTCATACACAAAGGTAGTAATTGAAAGAGTTGGGATTTGAGCCCAAGTCATCTGACCTCAAATTGATCACTCTTTATATTGCACCATGCTGCCTCCCCTGGGATGGAGTTCATCTGATCCTGGTCACTTGAACTCACTGAGAGTAGCTAGATGCTCTCTTACCATCTCCACATTTTCTTTGAATTTCAACCATCTATGAATCCTTTTCGTTATTTCTTTCCTAGTCCAAAAGTCATTCTCCTTGATCAAAAATCAAAAGAAAATCAAAGCAAAATAAGAGTTGGGAAATTGTACCTTCTATTTTCCATTATCCCATTCACCCTGGCAGTGGCTTATTTCTTTCTTTGATTTTTCTCCTGACCTCAATGTAGCTACAACAGCCTATTGTATTCTCCTTTGTATCTGTTGCCAGCCTCAGTTCATCCTGGACTTTTGTTTTCCTAACACTCTTCTTATAGGATTTTGCTATTTTTGTATTCATTCTAAGTTACCTGCCCTCTTTATTTTCAATATCGACTTTCTTAAAATCTAAGTTAGTTCCTGCCTATTTATGTCAGTCTCTAAATACTCTTCCCCATTTTATTCCTCATCAGAACTATTTGTCAGAATTTTGTTCTTAGGAGCATTCCATCATCATTCTGGGGCCAACTTCCCTGTTACTATTTTAAGCCTTTGGAACCTAATGTTGTTCTCTTTGAATTCTTAAAAGTTGCTTTCTGTAAAGTACATGATTTACAAAAGACAGAGAACCAAGAAGACCTAATCACCATATATTCATGATGTTCAGCTTCCACTTGGATGTCATTACTGTTCCTTGAGTTTTTCCTCCTCTATTTTCAAATAAACTCAGGCCTCCTGAAAGGAAAAAATCTTTGTTTCACCCTATTAATCCCTGTAACCACTATGCTATTCTTTCTTCCCCTGCCAGCTGACTCAACTGGATGTCTACACCACCAGTGGGGAGCCTTGAGGCCACATGTGGAACTATAGTGTGTGGCCCTTTGACTGAATCCAGATTTCAAAGAGTCAGTCAAAAGGCCACACCATTACACCTTCAGCCTCCATTTCTGGATCTCCTATCTCAACTTTAATTCAGTATAATCCAGCCTCTATCACCGAAACTTCCAGAACTCTCACCAGAACTCTCTTGATCTCATCGTCAAGTCCAATATCTTTTTTTCTCTTTATTACCATTGATCTATCTAAGATATTTGGTGTTATTGATAACTCCCATTTGTGCTCTCCTACTGTAATACAAGGAAAATTAGGAACCCCTGAGAAACCCCTAGCTACTGACAAGCCCCCCCAGAAAGAATGGACTCAGATATCTTTGGCATTTAGCAAACCCTCTGGGACTCCATGACTCCACCAAGGAATCTCAATAAATAGGACCATCCCACTGAGAGATAACTTGACAGACCCTTCCTGGGAGATATCCCTGGGACTCCGTGACTCCACCAAGGAATGTAAATGAGATTATCCCGCTAGTACAATAACCTGATTGAATCTTTTGATCAGCCAGGACCTTTGTTCCTGTTTTTCCCCCCACTCTGTACCCCCATATCCTATATAAGCCAAGCCATCACCCCAACACATTTGCCATTGATTTGTGGTGCCGTACCCCGATGGCCGCCGGCTAAAAAATTCTCCACTTAAAACTTATACTCTGTGGTGTGTCTTGCTCGCTTCTGGTACAACACTACCACCCGTCCAATTGCTTTGCCTCATTTTCCTCGTCTTGCTACTGCCTCCCCGACTGTGCGCGTTCCCAGCCTCTCTTCTTCTCTATCTGGACTATGACCCAAGGAAAATTTAAGTATTCTCATGGCTTCACTTGTCACTTCTAAACCTATGACTCAAATCACTCCACTCTTAAGGATTTAACTGTATACTGGATATTTGCATTTGAACATGTCCTATTATATCAAACTCAGCATGTCTAAAATTACATTTACCTTAAGTGATTCCCCTTCTAATGCCCTAACTCTGTTCTGTCAGTGGCAAAATCATCAAATTCAACCATTTAATTCCTCTTTTTTTTTTAAATTTCCTAAACCTAGTGCCTAGACAGTTATCAAGTCCTTTACTTCCTTTGAAATGTTTCTTGAAAGTCAATGCCAGTAAGCATTTATTAAAAACTTACTTTGGGTCAGGTACATGCAAGGTGCTAGGGATTCAAAAAAAAAAAGGGCAAAAGCAGTTCCTGACCTGAAGGAGCTTACAATCTAACAGAGGAAACAACATATAAACAACTAGGTACAAAAAAGATGAACATAGGATAGAGTGGAAATACTCACAGAGGAAAAACATAAGTACTAGAGAGGGCTGAGAAAGGCTTCTAGCAAAAGGGGAGATTTTAGCTGAGACTTGAAGTAAAGGGATCCAGGAGGCAGAGAGCATTACAGGCATGGGGGGAGGGGATTCCAGCCTTCCAGGAAAAATGTATGGAGTCCGGAAATGAAGTATCACTTGAAAGAAACAGCAAGGACACCAGGGTTACCGAAAAAAAAATGTACATTGAACTCTGTCCCAGAAGGGCTCCGGCAGTTCCCCGGACAGCAATAGGATCCTGAGACATGACTTCTGATTAACTGAGAGACCTTTGAGAAGTGACACTGTGAATAGTGTTCATAAAGGAAAGATGATTCCTGACTGGCTAAGAGACCTCTGATCCCATCTGTACAGCATATTTTAAGAAGTGAGTTTGAGAGAGAGAGAAGAGGCAAGGTATGAATGATGAATGATAGATAGGAAACTTTCCCTGAAGCCCAAAGTAAAAGAAGAAAGCTACCTTACCCTGAACGTGTCCCTCAATTCCCAGCACATACAACCCCCGAAATTGCTAAGAAAGGATTTATCGGGTGAAATACTCTCCTTGGATGAACTGAGGTTTCATTTTGCTCCTGAATTGGAAAGTCTATATTAATCTGTATAACTTTCCCTGATTTGTTTTATTGCTCATTTGACTGAATCCGTTTACTCACTATTCATCATTGTCTTTTGTGTAACAAGCCTTTGGTGAGAGAAACCTAAACTGGCCAAAAGTAAGCTAACTGCCTCCCTGCCTTTTGAAGTGACCAAGGAAATTGGTTTTTATCTAGAACCTCTAAAGAAGCATCGCAATCCTAAACTGCAACTAACTATTTGGTGTGTAATAGATATAATTCTAGCCAAGTGAGCATCCAGTCACAGCCCTTCTCCTGCTCTGCCCAAAGGTGGAGATGAGTGCCCTCTGATACTCTAAGTCATGACTTAGTGAAAACAGCCCTGGACTTGGAATCCCAAATTTGAAGGTTTGAAGGCTAGCTCTACCACTTATTGAAGGCTTGCAATAAGTGAGTTAATCTCCTAGTTTCCTCATCTATCAAATGGGAATCCACTGTTCTACAGATTAGTAGTTCAGACAAGAAAACACCCAGGATTAAATGGGTGAATGGGCTCTTTCCCTCAGAAACAAAATTTGAACGAGTTATCTCCCAAGATTGTTGAGAAAACCAAATTAGAACAATATAAAAATCTAAATCAAATTGCTTGCTTCTTCAATAAGTAGGGAGTGGTGGGAGGAAGGGAAAGAACCTGGAACTCAAAATTTTTTAAAGATTGTTTTAAAAATGTAATTGGGAAATATTTAACAAAGTAAATAAAAATAATTTTAAAAAATAAAAAAGAATAGCATATACAATGACTACAATAATATAAATGAAAGACTCAATAAAAGACAGTTGAACCCTGAATAACAGAAAAATCAATGAAAGTCCTAAAGAAGAAATAATGAAACCTACATCCTTCTTTCAGGCAGTTAGATGACACAGTGGATAGAGTGGTAAGCCTAAAGTCAAGAAGATTCATCTTCACAAATTCAAATCTGGCCTTAGGCACTTACTAGTGGTGTGACCCTAGGCAAGTTATTTAACCCTGTTTGCCTCAAATTCCTCATCTGTAAAATATGATAGATGATTAATTGGACCCATATTTTATTCTAATCAGTATTAATCAGTTTGATATGACTCCACAGGGGTAGTGACTATAAGTTCTGATATTAGGCCTCAGAGCTATGAACTGCAAACTGTAAGTGTACTTACTTAATCATAGGAAGCTAACCAGAGGAACTCCACTCTTCTTTTTGCCTTGTTATGTTGACTAAGCCCAGCATGGCAGAGGTGACTCATTAACATAGAAAGTACCCCAGCTATTTTTGTTGCCTCCCTATTCTTTGTCATCCTTCCATTGCCCAATATGGGGAGATAACCACGAGTACTTGACCAACACATGGCCCTGTTTGCTGGCCTGTGGCCTGTCTGGCTATTGGCCCATCAGCTCATGTAGATGTTTTGATATCTGTTTATCAGCCCAGCCCATGGGTCTACTCATTAGTTCAGTAGGACCTCCTGAAAGGTCAAGACAGGTCTGTCAAGGTCTGCTCATTGGCTTGTTTGTCAACCAGTAGGATTCTGTATTTTGTATAGACCCCTCCTGAAGGGTCAAGGGCAAGGTCTATCAACCACCCAGATTGTATATTTTTAGTTTGCTTCATCTACACTTTCTGGGTATCAAGCACTATAAAACTAAGACCCTGGAGGAATAGAGCATCTCAGATTATGAGAAAGATCTGAGACCCCATTCATTGAAGGGGTCTAGTTCCTTTAATAAATGGTTAATGCCTCAGAGTCCTGCCTCAGTAGTTTTTCTTGCAGACTGGACAATTTTAGACCCCCCAAAAATGAACTGAGGAAAGAAATGGCAAACCACTCCAGTATCTTTGCCAAGAAAAATCCAGATGGGGTCACAAAGAGTGGCACACAACTGAACAACAATAACATCCTTCCAGGTTTCAAGGCTGGCTCTCTATTCACTATGTCCTGCTGCCTCTACTAAATACAAATTAGTCATAAAACCCTCACAGTTGCTCTTCATCTTGAGAAGATGGAGGAGCTTTTCCCAATATCTACTGAATCTAGAACCACAGAATTTCCAAGATGCAAGAGTCCTCAGAGACTGTCTAGGGCTAGACCAACTACTACCAATGGAAATTGGCAAATAATAATTTATAGTCTCAGAGAGTTTCTTGGGGGTGCTACGAGGATAAGTAACTTGCTCATGGTCACACAACCAGTATATATCAAGGATGGAATTAGGTTTTAAGCATTATACCATGCTACCTCTTTCATCAAATTAATTTTCCCAAAATACTACTTTTAGGAAGTCTCTACCATGCTTTTAAAAAACACATATACATATATATTATATGTGTGTGTATGTGATATGTGTGTATACATATACTTACACACACATTCATATTCAAACATTTCTGTTGCCTACATGATCAAATCCAAACTTTCTTCTTGGCATTATTTTAAAACATTTCACAATCTGCTCCCCACCGCATCTTGCTTTCCCAGCTTAGAATATCACCCTTCCCTCTCTTCTCTATCAAGCCAGATACCATTAGCATCTACGTGCCAGGGTTATTGTGAGAATCAAATGAGAGTTTTGTAAAGCACTTAGCATAGTCTCTGACACACTAGTAAGCACTACACAAATGTTAACTATTATTATTAGCCATTAGCTCTATCAAAAATTTTTCTAGGACTCCCTATGACCTACATCTATGTGCGCTGATCTACTAATTAAAGCTCATATCCTTCTGCCTCCCATTCAAGACCCTCCACAGTCTGGCTCCTCTCTACTCTTAAAGAATTGTCTCTTATTTTTCCCCTCCATACAATCTATGCTACAAGGGAACTAGACTCCTCTCTACCCCCAGAAGTTTCACTGTGCTCTCCCACCCCCATGTCTTTGCTCACACTGTTCCCTAGGATAACTTCAAGGCTCAGCTCAAATTACACCATCTTGAAGGTCTTTTCCAGTCCATCTGCTCCACTCTCCCTATAGCTGGTGCCTTCCCTCTGAGATGACTGACCTTACATTGGCTTTGTATATATCTTGTACATAGTTGTTTGCATGTTTTCTCTCCCATTAAGGATACAGCCTCCATGAGAGCAGGAACTGTTTTTTCCCTTTCTTTGTATCCCCAGCACTAAGCAGAATATCTGGCACATAGTGAGTGCTTAATAAATGTTTATTGAATTCAACTATTGAATGTGCAAAATGTCTCCCTCTTCTCTGTGTCTTTGGGAGATCCTACCTATCCTTAGTGAAAACCATGATATATTTGGGGTCAAAAGACATGGTTCAAAATTCAGCTTTGCTAACTGCTACCCATGTGACCTTAGGAAAGTCTCTTTACCTTTCTGGTCCTCCATTTCCCCATTGAGGGAGTTGGACTAGATATTCCCTGAGGTCTCCTCTAGCTTTAGATCTTTATAGACCTTAAAGCCCAATACAAATTCTACTTTCTCCATGAGTCCTTCTTTGAGCTCCCAATAGATAAGTATCTCCTCCTTTAGGCATAACATTTTGTTTTGCAATTGTCTGATGTATTTACTGGTTAATACCGTACTATAGTCATCTGTATTGTCTTAATCCCTACATGGACTACAACTTCTGTGAAGGCCTTTGTCTTTATTTCCCATATATAGAAAAGTGCTTTGTTCACTGTAATTGTAATTGTTCAGTAAAGTATTTACTGAATGAAAGCCTTCCTCAACCACACCAACCCACAGTGATTTCTTCTCATCTATCTTAAAACTAAATATTTGTTTTAACTACCCCTCCCACCCCCCAAGGAACTACCACGAGAGAAAAGACCACTTCATAGAACTTTTTCTCTTGGAGTTGTAAAGAACCTCAGAGGATCATCACATTCTAGCCCTTGCCTATAGAGGAATAAGACAAAAGCTGCCTAAAAAACGGAATGGGTTACTTTGGGAGGAACTGGGTACTTCTTCACTGAAGGTCTTCAAGAAGAGGCTGGAAGTCTCCAATATTAGATATTTTTAAAGATGTCCTTCTTGGTCGGTTATAAGTTAAAGCGGTACACAGGGGCCAACTAACTTAACCATACAACTAACCACATGAATCCTCTCTACAACATAGAAGATACCTGGTCACCCAGTCTTCCCTGAAAGACCGACAGTGAGCTAAAACCTGCTACTTTCTAATGGAGTCCATTGCACCCTTAGTTTTGGGTTTGGTGTAAGGAAAGCTATCTGACTCTTTGCCTCTTCCATTTCTCCTAGTTCTGTCCCGTATTGCTTAAAGTGAACAAGTCTATTCTCTTTCCCAAACGACGCAGAGACCTTCAAATACTTGAAGACAGCTATTATGTTCCCCACCTTCTCCAAAGCCGATCTTCTCTCTTCTAGGCTTGAGCTTCCTCGGTTCCTTCATCATCTCCAGGACTTTATCTAGCTTGCTTTTCTCCAGATTCTCAATTTCTTCTTCAAATTGTCTCCTTGAACTAAGTATCACACCCCAAGTGTGGTCTGGACATGGCAGAGTGCCATGAGAACTATCACAGCCTAAGGACTAGACACTACGGCTCCCCTAATGCAACCAAAGATTGGAATTCACTTTGTCAGCTACTAAGTCATGATAGGAAGTCGTGCTGAGCTTGTCCTATACTGAGCCCATCTAATAGGAACTCAATAAAGCAAATAATAATAACCAATGATGATAGGTTTTAAAATTTGCAAAGAGCCTTAAATATTTCCTCTTATCTGAGCTTCAGTCACGCCGTGAGGTAGGGTGGTTTATTATTCCCATTTTACAGATGAGGAACTTGAAATTGAGAGGACCACATAGCTAGTTAAGTACGTGAGGTAGGATTTGAACTCAGGTTTTCCTGCCTCCAATTCAGTGTGCTATTGACTATATCAGACAGCTATCTTATAATAAACACTTCTTGAATTCTCTAACACATTGACAAATGAAGCAATGAGATCATCGCCAGGGCAGCAAATGCACCATCAGAAATATATCCAGGAGGCAAAAGTGCAAACTCTAGGCACAATTAAAAACCACAGCCCCACATACCGATCACCTTTGAGGTGAAGTTCTGTTGTGTGACTCTCCTAAACAGGACATCTTTTTTTCAGTGTTGCTGCAGGCAAAAATAAGGAAGGCATGAGCCTGCCTGCTTTAAGTTTTCCCTAAAAATCACCAGAGTCCTGTTGCATCTTTGTTGACACAGGGAATAATTTCTGAAGAAGGGTTTGGTTTTTAATTTTCTCTAGGTTTGGAAGAGAATTGCTGTATCTTAAACTATCTCACTCACTCACTGACTGGTTAAACTAGTTAGTACAAAGCCTTTGAGTCTCCGTTTCTTAACTGTTAAGTGCCAACTGTGCTCAGTAGACTCTCATGTGCTTTGAGGGGAATATAAAAATAAGTGAGAAAGTCTCTGCCCTCAAGGAATTTATAACACAAAACACAAAAATTATCCATAGAATATACAAATTAGAATATATGCAAAAGAATAATAAAATGCATGAGATTAAATGACCAAGAAATGCTGGAAGAGAGGGTAGGAGCATCAGAGAAGGCTTCATGACTGTGTCAAATTTAAATTTGGCTTTATTGGATGCCTGAACACCCCAATCCCACCCTCTGCTCACATTTTGAAATGGGGAGGGGGGAAAGAGAGACAGGCATTCCAGCCTGAGCAAAAGCATGGCCAGGAATGCTTTCATTTACTGGAATTGAAAGCAAGAACAAGTCCTGTTGCTTAATCAGACCCATGGCACCTGTTAGAAAGTTAGGTGTAGTAGCCACCTGGGATTTAGAATCTTGTCTAACTCCCTTGTTGATTTTCCTTTCCCTTTCTTAGACATGTATTGCAGCGCTGGGCGTGGAAAGGCGGAGGGCTAAATTCAAATCCCGCCTCTGACTCAATCTGGCAGTGTGACCCCGGGCAAGTCTCTTAACATCTCAGGTCCCCAAACAGCTCTCTAAAACTATAACTGCAGAGGAGGGGCTGATCTGCATTGGGGGAGGGCGTTTCAGTCCTGGGAACTCCCTACAGTGATGAAATCACAGAACCAGTCCAATGCTTTTGTCTTCCCACTCGGTCTCACGCAGGATCCCCTGTCTGCCCCCAAGCTGGCCGGCCAGGTCCCGCCTCTCCTTACCGCCTCCGCGCTTCCTGGCGTGCAGCGATGCGAAGGCGCCGAGCCTGGATCCGCTCCTGAGGGTCATCCGAGTTCACGGAGGGCTCCTTAATATGAGAGGCTAAGTTCTCCTCCTCCTCCTCTTCCACGAGCAAGTTCATGGCTACGGCTCCTAACCTCTTGCCTCCTCAGTCGGTCTCAGCTTCTGCACTCCAGCCCCGGTTGCTAGGAACGCGTAACCAGGGCGATGAGTTTGGCTGCGTGCGCAACTGCTCTCCTGGTTCCCCACCCAGCCACCCTCCCCTCTTTCTCAAAACTGGTGAACACCTGATTTGAGCCTTCCCTCCCTGACTTAACCTGTTCACTACACCCTGCCCCTATATTCTAGTGCGATTCTCTGCAGGACTGTCACCTTATTATTACTACTAATAATAAATACTAACATTGATAGTGATATTAGTATTCCAGATCTCTCATTTTATCCTTCTGGAGAACTCCCCGTTGGAGAAATTTGCTCCGCGGATGGCACTCAACTTATTTACTACTGAGGATAGGCGGCTTATAACATTCAGGCTGTTAGTATGTGTCAGAGGTAAGACACTTCCTCTGACCAATAATAACATATTTCTACGGAGTTTTGAGGTTTGGAAAGCAATGGATCATATGAATGAATGACCATTTTTCATGTGCCGGGCACTGCTTACTGAGGCTATAAATACAAAAATGAGATGGTGCCTCCCCTCAAGGAGCTTACATTCTACAACAATGCCAGGCACTTAGTAAGCGCTTAATAATTGCTTTATCTATCTAATGAGGGAGAGACATAACTTACAGAGAAGTGGTTGCCAGGGAGAAGAGTTTTGATCTGAGAAGTCACAGGAATCATGAATAGAGCCATGGGATAATTCACTGTACTATCCTTTCCCAAAGGCAGTATTAATTTTACTACTGTTCCAAGAGCAAGAAGTAGACAGAGACAGGACAGATAGCAAGGTGTCCCAGTAGATATCTGTGAAACATAGTCTAAGGTGGTTAGGTAAAATGGTTTAGGTGAATATGCACTCATTCACCAATCAGAGCAGTTCAGCCACTGGGTGCAGTTTCAGGTTAAGTGACTAGACTATGGTCACACAGTTACTGTGTCCACGGTGGGATTTGAATTCAGATCACTTTATTGCAAGTTCAATACCCACTAATCTTATGACTTTTGCTTTCTGAGCATGGCCACTAGAAGGCAGAATCCTTATAAGGAAGTAGGGCATGTTGTGTCTTGCATACAGAAGATACTTAATAAATGTTTAATTGGATCTCTTAATTACCAAATCTGATAGCCTTTCCCCAATCCTTATCCTCTTTGACCTTTCTACAGCATTCGGCACTTTTGACCACTATCTTCTCCTGGGTACTTCTCTCTTGATTCTCCTGCCTATCTGATTGTTCCTTCTCAGGCTCATTTGCTGGATTATTAGTCATGGCATTCCCTTTACTAGAGGTGTACCCCCAGAGTCTTCCTAGAGCCTCTTCTCTCTCTAGTCTGTGTTTCTCTTTCTCTGATTGAATCAATTCACATGGCTATAATTATCATGTCTCTGCTGATGACTCTCAGATCAGTACATCCCAGATCTAGCCTCTCTCCTGAGCTCATCCTGAATTACCAAAGGCATGCTGCAAATTTCCAATTGGATGTCCTGTAGACATCTCAAACTCAAAATAACAAAATATGAACTAGTTCTCTTTCTCCAGAAACTCACCACTCTTCTGAACTTCCTATTTCTGTCGAGAGCACCATCCATCCTTCCATTCACCCAGGTTCACAAATGAGAAGTCATCTTCAACTCCTCAGTCTCATTCACCTTACTTACCTATCCAAATCTTATTTCTATCTCTCTAACATCTCTTGTTTTTCCTTCACACAGCTACCACCCTAGTTCAGGCCTTCATCAGCCCTCACCTGGCCTATCCCAGTGTCCTCCTAATTGCTTTCCCTGCCTCACCTTTCTCTAATCCAATATTCACACAGCTGCCAAACTGATTTTCCTAAAGTGCCAAGCTAACCATGTAACTCCCCTATTGAATAAACTCTAATGTGTTCTCATTACCTTCAGAATCAAATGTAAACTCCTCCATTTGGCATTTAAACTCCATAATCTGGCCCCAACCTCATGAACACTGCAACCTAGTTACTCTGGCCTACTTGACCTACCTAATACACAAACTCTACACCTCTTACCCCCATGTCTTGGCATTGGCTACCCATCACTCATGCCTGGAATGTACTTCCCCCTCATATCCATCTCTTAGAATTTCTAGTATCCTTCAAGGCTCAGCTCAAGTGCCACATTCTGCATGAGGTGTTACCTGACCAGCTACTAGTGCCTTCCCCCCAAAATCACGAGATAGACATACATAGTTGTTTTCAGTTGTGTCTGACTCTGTGTGACCCCATTTGGGGTTTTCTTGGCAAAGATACTAGAGTGGTTTGCCATTTCCTTCTCTAGCTCATTTTACAGATGAGGAAACTGAGACAAATAAGGTTAAGTGACTTGCCCAGAGTCACACAGCTAGTAAATGTCTGAGGCTACATTTGAACTCAGGTCTTCCTGACTCCAGGCCTGGCACTCTATCTACTTTGCTACCTAGCTGCCCCCAAATATTGTAAGTACCTAAGGCCAGATTTGAACTCAGGAAGATGAGTCTTCCTGATTCCAAGCCCAGTGCTCTATCCAGTGGGTCACCTAGCTCCCTATCAGATACTTACTAGCTGTGTGACCCTGGGCGAGTCACTTAACCCTGTTTGCCTCCGTTCCTCATATAAATCACACACACATATACATCTGTATAGTACCTATTCTATAAATGTTGTTTCCCCAGCTAGACTGTAAACTCTTTAGGGGCAGGGATATTGATTATTTTCCTTGTATAAGCAGCACCAAGAACAGTGCCTAACACGTAATAAGTGCTTAATACTTTTGATTTTTTTATTTAATTGCCTGTTTTCCTCATTATAAAATGAAGTCAACCTAGATGACCTTTAAGGCTCCTTCCAGTCTTATTTCCTATGCTGTATGATCCAAAGCAGTTATAGTACCCCACCATTTTACCCCTTAATCAGCCCCTCTGGACTTTGGAAAAAGGGAAAAAGAGGAAGACCAGAGAGGAAGAAAAGATACAGATAGGAAAAACAGTTTTCAGGGGTACAGTATTGAAAAGTGTATTAAACAGAGGGCTGCCTAGTCGCACACAAAGCACTGTTGTTACCTGACAATGGGAGTAGAACTAGAAAGAAGCAAATTTGACTTGATGTGAGGAAAAACTTAACAATTAGAGCCATCTAAAAGTGAAATGGGCTACTTTACAAGATAGTGGGTTCTTTTACTTGAAGGCCATAGGAAGGGGAAGTCTAAGATCATTTGTCAGAGATGTTGTAGAGAGAATTCTTACCCAACTATGGCTATACTAAATGGTCTGTAGGGTACCTTCCAATTCCAAGATTCTGGGGAATCAGTAAATCAGACTGCTTAATATTAATACTCAACCTACGAACAACTTTGTATATAAAAATGGTTGTTGATGGTCCACCCATTGCTGGAAGTCCTGTAGTCGGTGGCTGGGCAAAGCCTGCCATTTTCACCCAGTGTCTTGAATCCCCCCACCATGACCTTGTTCTATCAATAAATGTTTACTAAGCACCAACTGTGTTGTCAGGTACTGTGCTAAGCTCTGGGGATACAGAAATAGAAAAAAGATGGTCTCTGTTCTCAAGGATCCCACAGTCTAATGGCAGATACAACAAGCAGACAACTACGCATAAGCACACTACATACAAGAGAAAACAAAAGGGAAGGAACTAGAATTTTAAGGGGAATCAGGAAAAGCTTCCTGTTGAAGGTGGGATTTTAGCATGGATTTAAAGGAAGCTTCAGGAAAACCAGGAGGCAGAGCTGAGGCAGGAGAGAATCCCAGGCATGAGGACAGCCAGCAAAAATACCCAGAGCTGAGAGATGGAGAAGGAAGAGCAAGGAGGCCAGTTTCACTGAATTGCAGAGTATGTGGGAGGCATAACATATAAGGAGACTAGAAAGGTAGGGGGAGGGACCAAGTTATAAAGGGCTTTAAATGCCAGATGATTTTATATTTGATAATCATATTCAATATTTGTTAGAGCCAATGGAGTTTACTGAATAAGGGGTGGGAGGGAAGAGGAGAGGAGGTAGATAACACAGTCAGACCTGCATTTTAGGAAGATCACTTGGGCAGCTGAGTGAGAGATTGATTAGAATGGTGAGAGACTTAAGGTAAGGAAACCAAGCAACAGCCTACTGCAATGGTTCAGGCAGGAAGTGTTGAAGGCCTGTACTAGGGTAGAAGCAATGTCAGTGACAAGAAGAGGGAGTATGTAAAATATGTTATGTAGGTAAAATTGACAGGCCTTGGTAATAAATTGGATAAGGGGAGTAAACGTGAGGAATAGAGAATAATACCTAGGTTTCAAGCCTGGGTGACTGGGAGGATGGTGGTACTCTCAACAGTAATGGGGAAGTCAGAAGGGGAGCATCTAGGAAGATCATGAATTTAGTTTTGGACATGTTGAATTTAAGATGTCTACATAACATCCAGTCTGAGACCTCCTGCTGCCAGGAAAATTATTGTACTAGTCCTCAATGTTGGAACCCCTCAAGTCTTCCTACTCCTGACAACTGGTGCTCTGAAATAACCGGGAAAAGATGGAGAAATACACTGGCATCCCAGGTTGAATGACCGTATAAAGCGCTGAAAATACTGATTAGTTTTTATAGTTCACCCATATTATGGATTAAAGAAGCTTTTGTAGGAAAGTAGGAAACAAACATTTATTAAGCACCTACTATGTGCCAGGTACTATACTAAGCACATTGCAAATATCTCATTTGATCCTCACAACAACTTTGGGAGGTAGGTGATATTATTATCCCCACTTTACAGCTGAGAAAACTGAGACAGGCAGAGGTTAAGTGATTTGCCCAGGGTCACATAGCTATTAAGTGTCTGAGGTGAGGGATTTAAACCCAGATCTTTCTCGCACCAGGTCCAGTGCTCTATTCACTATGCCACCTCAGAGACATGACATAGGAACCTAATTATCATCATTTAAAACACTTTCTAAGGGAAAATATTTTTCAAATCTTAAACAATGAATTTCTTTTTTTTAAATCCCTTTTGTAAAATAAGGTCTTCTTTTACAACATATACAGTATTGGTAGAACCAGTAATGAGACTTGGAAGTTCTGTAAAGCACCCTAATGCTCTGTCTTCTCTCATAAAGCTACAAGATTATGAACCTTTACTCTAGAGCTGGTAATACTTGTCCTGATGTAACAGGTCAGTTTTTTGCCTTATTTTCCTTCACCAACCTTTCCTCCCCGCCAAAACCAAAAAGACAGTCAGAACAATTAAAAGGATTCAAAAATTTATTCTTCATTTCTTTTTACAATAAATATTTACCAGTAATAGCACTCAATAGTTCTGAATTAAAACCTATCAAATTGTGAGTTCCCAACATAGCAGCAAAAATTAACATGAATCCTGATGCAATGGTAGGGATCTCATAATCTAGTGACAGAGAGTATGGATACAGGTCAATTCCTGATTATTTGAGATAATTAAGAGCAGTGATAGAGATAATCCAAAAATCATTTTATGTTTGTCATTAGGATATGTTTTCAAACATAGGTATGTCAGGCATTTTAAAAATTCACAACCTTTTGAACTATCTAATTAGTCACACTGAGAAGCCCTGTCTCAGAAAGAGCTATCTCCATCCTTTCTCTGACCAATTCTTCCCTGTCCCTTATGTCATACTGAGAATGGATACCATCGACATTCTGATAAAGGTCCAAGCTATGTCTCGACAAAATAACTTTCTTTATCTCTTGGTTAGTTATCATACCTAAGCATATAAAACCAGACAGGGAGTTCTAACTTGTTTAAAAAAGGCAACTGAGATGAACTGAATTGGAGGTGATAGAGACTATGACTCCAGATCACAAGTTATCTTAGTGTTTCAAGCAGATTATGAACAAGAGGAGAGAAATTCTAATACAAGTTTAAGCTATTATTATCAAGAGCTGACTCTTATGTGCGTATACAGATTATATATATACACACACATGTATGTGTATATATATATATACCTGTCACATATATGCAGTGTATATATTTAACTGTTTGCATATACATATGTTAAATTGTTAAATACACACACTTCACATAAAAGTAGATATTTTTTAATGCTACAATATTTACTCAGGATATAGTACATCTTGGCCAAGGCCAATTATATAACATGCCCTTAAAAAAAAACTTTTATTTTAGAGAGAGAAAACATCCATTTTTCATCTATTTGAATTTAATTTCCCTCTCTAATAAATTCCAGTTATTTTAAACCTATTGATTCTTCACAGTATGTATTTTTCCAGGCATAGAGTAAAAACAAAAGATAGAAAGACATATGAATTAGGACTGTTGCAGAAAGTTCCTGGTACCTGAATCAGTTACAGAAAGATTAATCTATTTGATCATCATTCCAGCCCATTTTCATTTCCACAGCACAAAACCTCACTAAAAGTCTATCCAATATTCTTTACATAGATGCATAATGCATTTGTTCTTTATTCCTGCAAACTGAAATGAAGTTTACTTCTTGGCAATTATTCGGGCCTTTGGCTAAACGAGTGAACACAAGAACTTTAAAACTCAGGTTTGAAACTGGGGGTCTACCACCAAATCTCAATTTCTTGGCACATTTCCAAATGAACAAGGTCATTGTCCCATGAAATGCCACCTTTGAAGGGCATGTTGCCCAAACAATTATTTTAAATAAACATAAAATGTCAGTATGTTAGGTTACATTATTAAAAGTCACAGAGATTATGATATTGGTTGGATATAGCAAATGAAACAGATTTATACTATAGGATTAATTTTCATAATTAAATACTCTCTAAAAACCTGGTTAGTAGTATCAAGTACCAACTAAACCTATTCTAGGTCAAGTATTAGTATTTATTTAAAAGTGCCTGGCAAGAAATTAAGAAACCATAGTCATGGGCATTTAAGATCTAGAGCAAATAGCTTTTTTCCCTCAACTGATAACTAAAACTTGATATAATATCCCCACTCAGATTAGCTGCCATGGTTCAAAAACTAAAAGCCAGGTACACAAGGCATCTTTGCCTGTGAGTCACACACTGAAATGATTTTAATGCTGCCTAATTTTAACTTAGCATTTTGTAACTATGTAGGCATGATTAAGTCTGTACCAGAAAAATAGATCTGGTTCATCATGTTGTATTAAAAACAGTCCTGTGAGTGACAGAATCACGTAGGGGAGACCTAGCCAGAACTGAATCCTTCCTTTGTGTTCAATTTGACTTTAATGTGACCCTACTTTTATCTCCCTCCTATTAATCTGCAGGCTAGATAAAGTCACATACTAAAGAGTGGGAAGAAATCACATAGACTACATCATTTAAAAGGGGAAATCAGATACTTTAATTAAGCTTTCTAAAAAACGTAGAGAATTACTCACATTTGATTGTGACACTGATTGATGAAAACTTTGTATTTTTAAAAGGGCCCATTTTAAGTACATACGTCAGAATGTTTCAAATGCAGCACCCAGATCAAAATTCATCCTGTAGTTTCCAGGGTTTTGTTCGGTAGTTAATAAAGTGAAACTATTCATTTACAGGATGTTTTGATGAAGGTCAGCTGCAATACATGATGGAACTAAGCTACTTACTCAAATTTAGAAACTCCCCACATAATGATACTAATAACAACAAAAATGATGGCTAGTATTTACACAATGCTTTAAGTTATGCAGAGCGCTTTACATGTCATCACATTTGATCCTCGCAACAACCCTGTGAGGTAGGTGCTATTATTATCCCCATTTTACAGATGAGGAAATTGAGACTCAGAGGTGAAGAGACTTACCCAAAGTCATATAGCTTAGCACCTGAGGCAGGATTTGAACTCAGGTCTTTCTGGCCCCATGACCAGGACCTTATTCATTATACCACCTTACAGTGCCAGAGTCTAGAGCCAAAATCAAGTTAAAAGTTGGTTTAAAGCCCTCACTCAGAGTGATTCAAGACTTCTGCAAAAGTTTTTTGTTTGATTGTGAACCCAAAGTCCAGATACATTCCAGCCTCCTCCAGGCTTCGTCCATTGCCTCTGTAACCATTATACCAGTCACTATAAAGGACTAAAAACAGTCTTGCTATCACCAATTAGTCAAGGAGGTGGCAATTCAGAGGTGGCAAAGCAAAGCCTTAAGTTAAATGTTCAACTGTCCTAGGTGTTGCCTCAGTGAGAGGAAGCACAGGTTAGGTAACAGAAAAAGTAATGATGAGGCTTCTAGTTAAAATATTTAAAAGCGTCTTTGGCTCACAAAACCTAAGCTGCTTTTCTGATTTTCCTCCAAATATATCAATTTTATGTCTGTTTTGAAAGCAAGAGGCAGGGTCCCTATATTATGATTAAGGAAAAGTATTCTTTTAGAACAAAAGGAATTTTCAGATGGAGATGGCCATGGATTGGTACTATCTCCCCTTCAGCTTCTAAGGAGGTAGCATGACTATTACTTCTTCACTTCACCTCATTAAATGACAGCATAGGGTATGTATGGTATATGGTAGAAATTCAAATGTTGACGGTTAACAAATAAAACTTTGACTATTAATTGAAACTCTGGAAAATATGATTCACAGAAAAATAATTTAAACCAACCACAAGAATGCATACAAAGGTATAAAATTTAAAAGAAAATTAGGACCTCCTCTCAATGAGATCCATAACCATTCAAAAGAGATCAGCCCACCAACCCATATAAGAAAACCAAGTCGATGAAGGAGCTATTTTGCCAAGATTATGATATGAGGTTGGACAGTTAGCTCATTGAGTTAGTCCATCAGAAAGTTTCTCTTAGAAGAAACAATGCACTGGTCCTAGAGTTAAATAAATAGAGGAAAGACAGAATGGATTGTATTTGGTAAATTTTGCAGCATTTTAACTTATCCCAAACTTTTCAACATGAATATTCCCCCTGTGATACCATATGCCTACAAATTATGGCACACTATAATTTCCAAAGAATTAAAATTGCAGGTAATGCAAAATGCAGTGGAAATATACTTGGTGGATTTAAGTAGGCTATTGCACAAAATAATTTTAATTATATGTCAAAGAAAAATATTTTTTATTTGCAAGCCTTCTATTCAGCTATCCCTAAGACATTAATATTTTGTACCCACCAGCACATTAGTACTAGCATCTATTTCTTTTAGTAAAACCCTGAAAGCTTAACAGTATAAGGAGACCAAAAAACAGTGTTATGAACATTTTACCTCTCTATTGTATTAAAGGGATAATAAATAAAAAGTAGCACTAGGGTATACTGAGCAAAACAAATATGGAAGCAAAGTAATCCAATTTTTTTCTCATCTTTCCACTATACTCCCCTAGATATATTAAAGTTTCAAGTATAGGGCATTATATCTTCCTTAACATATGTCTTCTACAAGTCCAAAAGGAAGCCTGTCATATAGAGAACAAGTTTGACATTATTTTAGTTAGCAGAAACAAAATAAATTCTGTCTCACTCAAAATTTCTGGTTAGGCTAAGGCACTCTACTCTGAAATGTCCAGAAAACATGCAAAAATATACCATCAGTTCCATAAAAGGCAGCTCCATTTAAAATTTAGGGAAAGGAAGTTTGAGTTTATCCAATATAACTCACAAACCTGAAAATGTCTCTTAAACACTGGGCGTGTTCAGATGGTTGATCTGAGATATGAGTACAAGATTCTATTTGTAGGTAAATTCTGTCTCAGTTGTCTTAATAAATAGGGCTTTTGAGATATAGTTCTTACCAAAAGGAATGCCTGACTCAAGCAAAGAAAAAGAGTCATGGTATTAGGGACCTGCAAATTCACTCTATTCCCCAAAAGTAAAATTACTCCAGTCTCTCTTTCATCTTGTAATTTCTTTCTTTGATCTCACAAATTCCAAAAAAACCACTTGTGAAATAACTCCATTACCATTATAAGAGAAAACATTAAAGCAAATGCAAAAAACAATTTTCACACTTGGTACAAAAGAAATCTATGTAACACATTGGAAATAAAACATCCAAAACGTCCCATGACCCTTAAATGAAAAAAGGAAAGGAACTCAACCGCTAATCTGTACAATGTATTCTGAATAATGGGAGGAGGCTTCTGGACCAAATCATCATATTAAAAAGAAAATACACACCAGCTCTGCTTCTTATAGTAAATGTATTATTTCGTTTAACTTCAAGTAATATTTCCCCCAACAAATGCTGATACATGAAACTAACAGGGTTAAATTCTCTATTTCCACTTCCTCTGTATAAAGTCAACAAAATAAAATGACTAAAGTAATAAATGCAGAATGGTGTCCCCCTCCTTACCCCTCCCTGCAAATTCATACCATATCCAGTTCAATTTCAAAGATGACACAGAACAAAATAAAACAAAAAATGTTAGAAGTTACATTCACTTAATTGGCACTTCCTCTAATTCCCATGATAGCCTTTTAAAAAACACAGACTCAGCAGCTTTTGCCTGCATCGATTTTTCTATTTGTGATGAACATTTTTACTCCTTTTGACTCAGAGGAAGTCACAGAATACACAATACATAAATCCCACAAACATATTTTTTGAAACTTAAAGGAACCATCAGTTGGCTCCTAGACTTCACATTTCTAATAACCTATGTGACAATGATTAGAATTTACAAATTTAAAAAATTAAATATTACGCAGTTATTTTTTTCAAAGTAGCAGATTTTAAACCTCAAAAGGAAAACACTGTAACTAAGCTTATGGTCAAATATTCATTGATAAATAATGGTTTCTCATTTTTTTAAATACATATGAACATGGTTGTGCTTATTCTTTCCAAGTGCAGCCTGTCCATAAAAAGGGTTTAAGACACACTCTTCATTCAAGCACAAACTGCATTCAGTAGAAAAAAAAAAATCAAAGAAAATTAGCATGTAACTCTCACCACCACCAAACTAAAATACAATAAAATTAAAGGATAAAAAAGTAAAAAATAATCACATCTATGAAAAAGATGTGACCTATCAAACAATTAATTATAATAAAGGTAAAGGAATTTTTTTTTATTTTCAAAAGTAAACTTTATAAGTTACTGCAAGCTATTGTAAAGAGAATGTATGCTCAATAAGGCAAATGTGTCATGTTTTTTACAAGTTGGGGAAGCAGGAAAAACAAAAAACTAAATCCATCCTCCCCCACTCTCCCCCAAACCCCCCAAAAAGAGAAAAAAATTCAAGAATGGCCTAGAATTTATGAGACAGGTCTCAGAAGAATAATCACATCCTAAAATTGATATACTTCCCAATCCCAAAGTGACTTTCTCTTAAAAGATATTTTATCTACATTCCTCACAAAAAGTAATTGTACCACTAGACTGAGAATGTCAAATGTACTCTTACAATTGAGGCGACAAGAACTCATCCTGTAAAACTATTTGAACAACTTGTAACTGGAGGGTAAAAATTCAAAAGAAGCCATACGAATGAATTCTAACTAAAACCCTATTCACTTCTGAGCCCCCACAAGATACTTTAATATAAAACAAAAACAGTAAAACCATTTGCCAAGATCTACTCCAGAATAAAGAGTGCGAGGACATCAGGCAATCAAATTCATGTCAGATCTCTCAGCATGTGAAGACAAAGGCATTTCCATGGAAATGAGAAGCCAGTATTTGGCAGTTATAAAAGTGACTCAGGGTTAGATTCTTCTGTAGTAATTTGGCATCTTCTGCTGAAGGTGAATTGCTTTTGTGGCTTATCTCTCCCTGGGTAGATAGAAGTAGGATATTGATAGTTTCCACAGATAGGTAAGACCTATTAACAAATCACCGAATATGAAAACACATTGTGTTCTTATGAATGTTGTCAGTGTTCCTAAACCAGCTTCTCTATTTTAAAATCAAGCCAAGACAAAAACATAACCTATATGAACCAAAAAAGCATGGACTTATGAAGTTGAAATCACTTGGAACATTATGCTGGTCTAATGTACACTGTTTAACCAAAAAGGTCACCTGGTCCTCCCCTCCCCCATAAAATACATGTATAATGATAAATGGGAGTGAGATGGACAGGAATTATAGGAGTCCAGATTATATATGCTTCAACCTTGTCATCCATGTACCACATACATTTAGTCTCCATTTCTGTCAAGTGGATAAGTTTAGTTCTATGGTGATGGTTGGAGTATTTACAAGCATCTTATTTACAGTACTTCTGTAGATTGCAGGCCAATTTTCTCTTCTTCCACTTCTAGTCAATCTGAGCTTGGTTTTCTTAATGAAAAGGGCAGAATCTTAAAGTGGTTACTCAACTGGTTTACCTGTGGAAAACAAAAAACATGATATGAGACACTGACAACTAAGTACTTTATTTCTAAAAATTTACAAAGAATCTGCCCTCTGAAGACATGAATTGCACCTTTCTTCAATTATCAAAGTTCTTGAAAGAGACCTGGACTTGAACCTAGTTTTAAGTTACACAATTATTCTCTTAGGTCCTAAATTGCATACTGCCCCCTTCTTTTAGTAGAAATTAGAAGAGGTGATAAGAGCCAAATTACTAATTGACCAAGTGGAAATACAATGATGAGACTGAAATACTACTAAGACTCTACAAAAGGTATCTGACCCTGTATCTACCACTGTTATTCCACAGGAATGCCTTATCAACCTCATCATTGTATTTCTACTTGGTCAGTTAGTAGTTTAGTTTGCCCCAAAGTCCATGAGATCAGAAAAGATCCCAGGCTAAAATTCATTCTCTAAAACCCCCTGACCTAAAATTAGAGGAGGAGATTGACCTAAGGAAAGTAGAGAATACTCTATTTCCTATAACATTCCCAGGTGACCATCCTTGATGCTTAAAAAATGGTCTAGGGCCAGCTCCAAGAATTTTTCAAGACAAACAGACCAGATAATTTTAGGAACCACTGATAAGTAGGAAACAATTTATTTCTATGCCAATCAACTGAAGCTTTACATAATTATATATGTGTGTGTGTGTATATTTATATCTATATGTAGACACAGATACACACACACACACACACACACACACACCTATACGTAGATATAGATACACACACAGTCTTCCTTACTCTAGGCCCAATGTGCTATCTACCGTATCATGTAGCTAATTAAGTACTGATCTACTTGAAAATACATTTTAAAATTTATTTATTGTAAACATTTTAGGCCCTAAGCTATGTTTTAGTCAGATTTACAGTAGTTCCCTACAAAAACATTTTTATATATTTGTGCAACTCCAAGTGAAAGCTAGTTTCAAGAGGCTAATTAATTAGGATTACTATAATATGAATATAACTACCCCATAATTAGCCTCTTTTGTAAATTTAGATATATTTTGCTTCTTCATTGAAGAACATATATAGTATTTCACATACCTTTAACACTAGTGTTTTACTAAACTCAACACTTGAAGTTCAACCTAAATTTTCCCTGAAAAGTCAGTCATTAAACTGAAACTCTAAATTAAACATTTTTTAAAATATCTCAATGACTCCACTGAAATCACACTCCACCAGAAACCTTGAAATGAAATCAGTCAACAAGAATTTATTAACCACTTACTGTGCGCCTGGCCTTTTGCTGGACAAAGGGGATATAACAAAAAGCAAAAATAAGGTCCCTACCCTCAAGAATCTCACATTTTAACAGGAAAAAGAACATGGAAAACATCTATGTACATGTAAAATACATATATAGTATAACAGGGGTAATCTCCAAAAGAAGGCATTGGAGGGGGGCGGGGAGGGGAGGTTGGTGGAGAAGAACCTAGGAAATGCCCCTTGCAGAAGGTGCTAAAGAACTGTAAGAATGGACAAAAGGCAAAGGATCACTGGAAGATCCATAGAATTCCCTGATAACTAAAAGATAATGCACTCCCCCACAAATGGACCCATTAGCTTGAAACCCCACTCAAAGAGGGGTAAAGCAGGTAGCATTTCTGTTCTAACACTTGTTTGTAGCAGAGCTTGAAAACAGCAACGGCAGGGGGAAGAAAAGAGAAATGCCTCTACATTTTCCAGCAAAATTTCTATTGAAAATCAGAAGTACTATTTCCTCATAAGAATTTTTGATGTAGCTTTAAAAAAATCAATTCCAATTGCTATGACAACTAAATACTTCAAAGACTGATACTCTGTCAGGGGATGGGAGGGGAGTGAGGTGACAGAAGGGAGGGCTGACTGGGGAACAGGGCAACCAGAATATACGCCATCTTGGAGTGGGGGGGAGGGTAGAAATGGGGAGAAAATTTGTAATTCAAACTCTTGTGAAAATCAATGCTGAAAACTAAATATATTCAAAGACTGATACTCTGTCAGGGCTAAGTCTATGGTAAATGGACATACATTCTGACACTAAGACAGCCTCAAAGTTAATTCAGGGTGGCAGGGTTGCATGTGAACCAAAGGTATAGCTTTCAACAGTTACTTCCATATGACAAAGTAGGGTATTAATGGAAGATAAAGCTAACTGGCCTATGACATTTAAAGAATTTCAGATGAGGCTTTATTGTACCTCTCTACTGCTCATATGCACCTCTATGTAAGTATTCTTTTTCTAAATAAATTTTTTAGGGGGCGGAGCCAAGATGGCAGCTGGAAAGCAGGGGCTAGTGTGAGCTCCCCGCCAAGTCCCTCCAAAAACCTATAAAAAATGGCTCTGAACCAATTCTAGAACTGCAGAACCCACAAAATAGCAGAGGGAAACAGGGCTCCAGCCCAGGACAGCCTGGATGGTCTTTGGGCGAGGTCTATCCCACATGGAGCTGGGAATGGAGCGGAGCAGAGCAGAGCCCAGCGTGGGCGGCACGGATCAACCAGACCAGGAGCCGGGCAGAGCGTGCCCTAGTGCTCTGAATCAGTGAGCTGCAGCAGTTACCAGACTTCTTAACCCACAAACACCAAAGACAACAGAGAAGGTTAGTGGGAAAAGCTGGTGGGGACAGAGTGAAAAAAGGAGTTCGAGGTTCGGCCACCACCCCCGGGGCAGCAGAGGTGGGGCAGCTACAGAACTACAGGTGCAGTTGCTTCTGGCCCCAGGCCCACCTGGTGGCAGGAATTAAGTGGCAGGATCCGAGCACAAATGCAGAGCCTGCATAGATTTGAGTCACAGTCTGGGTTGGTGGTTCTTGGGGGAGGAGGAACACTGGTGTGGCAGAGCTGGCGCATCCCCCCAAGCTTGGAACATAGTTCTCTTAACTCTACAAGCAGTCATACCCCGCTGAAAAACTCAAGGGCCAAGTTAGTTGGCTGGGAACATGGCCAGGCAGCAAAAACGCACCAAGATTCAGTCTCAGACTTTGGATTCTTTCTTTGGTGACAAAGAAGACCAAAACATACAGCCAGAAGAAGTCAACAAAGTCAAAGAGCCTACACCAAAAGCCTCCAAGAAAAACATAAACTGGTCTCAGGCCATGAAGAGCTGAAAAAGGATTTGGACAAGCAAGTTAGAGAAGTAGAGGAAAAATTGGGCAGAGAAATGAGAAGGATGTGAGAAAACCATGAAAAACAAGTCAATGACTTGCTAAAGGAGACCCAAAAAAATACTGAAAAATATACTGAAGAAAACTACACCTTAAATATAGACTAACTCAAGTGGCAAAAGAGCTCCAAAAAGCCAATGAGGAGAAGAATGCCTTGAAAGGCAGAATTAGCCAAATGGAAAAGGAGGTCCAAAAGACCACTGAAGAAAATACTACCTTAAAAATTAGATTGGAGCAAGTGGAAGCTAGTGACTTGATGAGAAATCAAGATATTATAAAACAGAACCAAAGGAATGAAAAAATGGAAGACAATGTGAAATATCTCATTGGAAAAACCACTGACCTGGAAAACAGATCCAGGAGAGAGAATTTTAAAATTATTGGACTACCTGAAAGCCATGATCAAAAAAAGAGCCTAGATATCGTCTTTCAAGAAATTATCAAGGAAAACTGCCCTGATATTCTAGAGCCACAGGGCAAAATAGAAATTGAAAGAATCCACCCATAGCCTCCTCAAACAGATCCCAAAAAGAAATCTCCTAGGAATATTGTCACCAAATTCCAGAGCTCCCAGATCAAGGAGAAAATACTGCAAGCAGCCAGAAAGAAATAATTTGAGGATTGTGGAAACATAATCAGAATAACCCTAGATCTAGCAGCTTCTACATTAAGAGATCGAAGGGCTTGGAATATGATATTCCGGAGGTCAATGGAGCTAGGATTAAAACCAAGAATCACCTACCCAGCAAAACTGAGTATCATGCTCTAAGGCAAAATATGGAGTTTCAATAAAATAGAGGACTTTCAAACTTTCTCAGTTTAAAGACCAGAGCTGAATAGAAAATTTGACTTTCAAACACAAGAATCAAGAGAAGCATAAAAAGGTAATCAAGAAAGAGAACAAGAAAAAGAAATTGCAAGGGACTTACTAAAGTTGAACTATTTTGTTTACATTCCTACATGGAAAGATGATGTGTATGATTCATGAGACCTCAGTATTAGGGTAGCTGAAGGGAATATGCATATAGATAGATAGATAGATAGATAGATAGATAGATAGATAGATATAGATAGATATATATAGATATGTTTATGTATATATATGTGAGTGTGTATGTATGTATATATGTATGTGTGTATATATATATAGCGAGAGAGAGAGAAAGAGAGCGCGGGCACAGGGTGAGTTGAAGATGAAGGGAAGATATCTAAAAGGAATAAAATCAAATTAAGGGATGAGAGAGGAATATATTGAGAGAGGGAGATAGGGAGAGATAGAATGGGGTAAATTATCTCGCATAAAAGTGGCAAGAAAAAGCAGTTCTGTAGGAAGAGAAGAGAAGGCAGGTGAGGGGGGAATGAGTGAATCTTGTTCTCATCAGATTTGACCTGAGGAGGGAATACCATACATACTCAATTGGGTATCTTACCCCACAGGAAAGAAGGAGGAAGAAGATAAAAAAAGGGGGGATGATAGAAGGGAGGGCAGATGGGGGTGGAGATAATCAAAAACAAACACTTTCGAAAGGAGACAGGGTCAAAGGAGAAAATTCAATAAAGGGGGATAGGTTAGGAAGGCGCAAAATATAGTTAGTCTTTCACAACATGAGTATTGTGGAAGGGTTATACATAATGATACACATGTGGCCTATGTTGAATTGCTTGACTTCTTAGAGAGGGTGGGTGGGAAGGGAAGAGGGGAGAGAATTTGGAACTCAAAGTTTTAAAAACAGATGTTCAAAAACAAAAACAAAAAAGTTTTTGCATGCAACTAGAAAATAAGATACACAGGCAATGGGGCATAGAAATTTATCTTACCCTACAAGAAAGGAAGGGAAAAGGGGATGGGAGGGGAGTGAGGTGACAGAAGGGAGGGCTGACTGGGGAACAGGGCAACCAGAATATACGCCATCTTGGAGTGGGGGGGAGGGTAGAAATGGGGAGAAAATTTGTAATTCAAACTCTTGTGAAAATCAATGCTGAAAACTAAATATATTAAATTTTAAAAAATGAAAAAAAAATATTTTTTTTTAAAGTATAACCAAATCTCCCAAAAGATCACTCACCACTTGTATTCCATAATGGACATGTGCCAAAGTAAAAATAATGCTTAGTAAGTACAGAAGAATGGGTTCCACATGAGGAGGTAATTGTAAGCACACCAAAAGAACGACAAGGGCCAATGGTACAAGGAACAAATTCAAACTTTGGCATCTTGTGTTGCTCATCTGACACACGATAAGGCGACACTTAAAAGAGAGGAGAAAAACACTTCAATTAGACATGTACTTCTGATTCTAATCACCAAAATATGGAATATTGCCTGAACATGCATTTTTATGTTATTTAGTATCTAAAAAGGGAAAAAGGTATTTTCTCCAGAACACAGCCTGATTTTCACTAGTTTTATGGTTGCTTTGTTTTGTTATTCCAGTTATTTCCTCATATAGCCCTTCACCATTGAAACTTTCCTGGAAAGAAAGCAAAGAAAATCCCCAAACCCAACCTCCTGCAACTGATAACAGCAACAATGTCTAAAGTATACATTTCATTTCATATCCATATTTTCACTTCTCTTTTGAGAGGAAGGAGGTACAGTGGATGAATTCTATAGATGATGCATATTCCAAACGCTTTAAGAGTTTGGGGAAATGGAACTTGGGTTAAGTCAACCTCTTCCAGAGGACCATGGAGTAAAAGTTAGAGAGGACCTCAGAGATCACTTAGTCTAATTCCTTCATTTTTTGGAAGAGGAAACTAATAACCAGAAGGGTTAAGTGCCTTGTTCAAGGACACACAAGTTGTTAAGTGGCAGAGAATCCAAATCTAGCTCTTTTCTCACTGCCTTATGCTACTTTCATTCTCTTACAAAACATCCAATTATGTGGCATGTTTCAAGTCATTACTAATGAAGAGACATAATTACTGTATAGCCTGCAGATTCTAGTCTACCGTTATTTTTAATAAAGAAATTAGAGGTTTAAAACAACCACAAGTTATACTCCCAAAGAACCACTGTTTCATATTCTCAATATCACTGTAATTATAAGCAAAAAATTCCATGGATCATGAGGTTCTTTTTGCTAATCACAAGAACTCTAATCTAGAAATTGAATTGCTCTATCATGACTTGAAAAAAAAAAGACCAAGGAGAAAATGATACATAGATAAAACTACTGAATTTAAGACTTAAGTTAGAAATCATATAATACAAGGAAGTTTCTCCTATAAGAGAGAAGAAAATAGGAAGAACTACAGAAAAGAGTACCACTTAAGAGTTATATAACTTCAAACATGTAAATTCACCTCTCTAGAGGTGATCTAGAGATCATATCAAATGACCTCTAAGCTTCCTTCTAGTAATAACATCCTATGGCTTGGTCTGTGTTGTTCCAAAAGATAAAACTAAGTGGCAGCTCTAAGGAGACAGATTTCAGCTCAAAATAACAAAGAATTTTCCTATAGATATTTACCCATTTACTTTAATTTTCATATTTTTGACAAACATATTTATAGCAATCCCACATAATTTTTTAAAAAGTCTTTCACATTCATTCTGATCTGCTCTTTTTCATTCTTAATTGTAGTATCTGATTTTCCCAGAATCTTTAAAACAAGATTTGTTAATGATTTACCAGTGTTATTGTCCTTTAAAAAAAAACAAACAACCCTCTCTTTTATCACTTCATTGTTCTTATTTTTAATTTGTTAATTTCTGATTTGGTTGTGATTATTTCCTTTGTTCTATTTTTTTGTAGTGTGTTCCTTTGTTCCTTTTCTAATCACTTTAAATACTGGTTCTTTTTTTCTTTCTTTTTTTTTTTTGGAGAGGAGAAGGAAAGACAATTGGGGTTAAGTGGCTTGCCCAAGGTCACACAGCTAGTAAGTGTGTCAAGTGTCTGAGGTTGGATTTGAACTCAGGTCCTCCTGCACAGCCCGTGCTCTATTCACTGTGCCATCTAGCTGCCCCACTTTTTCTTTCATTAATATAAATCAGAGCTATAGCTGTACCTATGAAAACTGCTTTGCTTACATCTCAAATCTTTTTGCAGCATTTGTTATGTTTTTTGCTCTCTGCTAGATAATTTGTTATTTTTATTTCTTCTAAACAAATGATTTTTAGTTTTCATATAATTATATGCTTCAAATTATTTTATTGTTTATAATTGTATTGCATCATTACCTATTAACATAAAATTTGTCTTTTAAAAATTTATCTAGGGTTTCTTTGTAACCAAGTACATGCTGAATTTTTGTGACTGTTCAATGTTCATTCCCTGTTTTTTTCCATTAAGTTGGGGAGGATTTTCTAGTAGGAAAGGGCAGGCACAACAGTGGGCCCAGGAAAATATGGCTTCAAGAAGATGATAACAAGGAGAAGTAGAAGATCGGTAAAAAGCTCAACTCATTTCCCTTTTCTCTTCCTCACTATATACAACCCAAACAGCATAATATTATGTATTTATTTTAGGGCTTCTCTATTAATATATAGAGCAACCAGAGAAAGCATGTTGCAACTAGATCAATAAACCAAGAAAACTGTATCTGCTGAAACACCGGTCTGTAATCATATATGTTAAAATAAGTTTTTAACCTAATAAATAGAAGAGTATATAAACATGAACACAAATATAATTCTACCACAAAAATCTACAAATAATTCTACACAACAAAAGTTGTCTGACAACTTCAAACCAAAACATTCATAATTAAGCATGAACAGATTAGTTAACATTCAATAACATTAGCTAATATTTATTATTGTTTCAAGGTCTGTAAAACATTTTATATGTTATCTCATTAGATGCTCACAATGACCCTATGAAGTAGGAGCTATTATCCTCCTTTACATAGATTTGGGTGATTTGTCTGGCAGGTCACACAGCCACTAGGTGTCTGAAGCAGGATTTGAATTAAGGTCTTTCTGACTCCAAGCCAGCATTCTTTCCTTCGCACCACCAGGTGCCTATGGGATGTTGGGCCACAGCATTAATAATGTTAGCCTAGCAAGGACTTAAACATTGCTCTGTAAATGGTTAAGGAGATACACCAAAAGAAAACCTTTCAAAATTTTATTCTAGTCCCCACTTATTCTAACTCTCTTGGTTTTCAGCTGCCCATAAAAATGAGGAAATTTTCATTTTGTTCTGGCTGACCAAGAAGTTCTAAAATCAAGTTTTTTCTTAAAGATTTATTTACTCTTGTACCAGCTACTTTCTATGTTTGATATCAAATCCTAATATTCCTCTTATGTTATCATGATTTAGATGAAGAATAAATTCTCACTGTGATGTTGGCAAAAGCTGTTCCAACCATGTAGTAGAAGAGTCTAGGATGTCTCTCTAAAATATCTGATGGCGACCAGAGGACCCAACTTGTACTCAGAATGAAAAGCAAACACGGAGAAACAAAGGGCAGCATTGTTTCATAGATGGAACTGTGCTTCAAGGTGTTATTTTTGTAGGCCCTAAAAATCAAAAAAACATTATTACAAATTAACTCAGCCATTCAACAAATACCATCCATTACCTTATATTTGTATAACACTTGACAGTTTTCCAAGTGCTTTCACAAATATCTTATTTCATCCACAACAATCCTTAACTCCACTTATCAAAGGAAAAGAGGGGCAGAAAATTTCAAGTGCTTTGCCTACAGCCATAGAGCTAGTAAGTAGCAGCCTAAGAAAAGTACATAAGGCTTCTGACTCCTAGTTCAACATTCTCTCTACTGTATTACTGAAAAAATCTATTAAATGACTATATATGCAAATCACTGTACTAGAAGATATACAAGATGCAAAGATAAAGATAGGAATCTCTGAATTCAATTAATTTAGTAGAGAAAATAAGAGATGTATGCAAAGAAATTTGACAAGTGCTGTTAAAGAGAGCACGGTATAGCGAATAGAGGTGTGGCCTTCAATCATGAAGATGTTCAAGTCTTGCCTCTGATACACAGTAGCTGTGTGACCATGGGCACATCATTTAACCTTTCAGAATTCCCAGGCAACTCTCCACACCTATGAAATTTATAAGCGAGTTGCTAATCTGCATTTGTGAAGGGAGTTTCTACAATAAGAGTTTCTTACACAGATGAAATCAATGGTCCAGCTTCTTTTTTTTTGTTTTGTGTTATTTTTAAATTACAGAGCTACAAAGTGTTCTAGGATTTAGAAGAGAAATAATTCTGAGTTAGAATGATAGGAAATACTTTGTGAAGGAGGCAGCATTTGAGCTTAAGGAATAGGTTCGAAGTTTAGACCAGATGGTCTATACATTCCCTTCCAAACCTATTTCCTATGATCACCCCATGATCTTGAAAGGAAGTTGGGGCAATGGCTTTCCAAGGCACAGAAGGAGAAGGGAGAAAAGTTTATTCAGGGAACTACAAGCTATCCAGTTTGGCTAGAATGTAGCATAGGTTGAAGCTATAGTGAGAAATAAAGTTAGAAGGAAAGATCTGGACCATACTGTGGAGGGCTTTGAATTCCAGGCTAAAGAGTCTGAACTTTGACAAGCAATATCAAACCATTAGAAGTTTGGTTTTTTTGTTTTTTTTTTTTTAAAAAAGGGCCATAGTCAGAATTGTGCTTCAGAAAGATTAGTCACATTATAGTAGGAAAGATGACTGATTGGGGAGAGGAGGATTAGACTGAAGAATGAAAGGAGACCAGTCAGCATGCCACTGGGGACTACTGAAATAATCTAGGAGAGGTAAGAACTAAAAACATGGTGGAGGTATTAGGAATGAAAGTGTTATGGTACAGTAATGTAGGGGGAAAAAAGCTCCTGAATAAAGTAGTAATTTTAAATATTTTCATTCAATAAGAATAAGGTTGTAGCAAACAGTATAGGATAAGGAATTCATAAAATGTAAGAACACATGAAGATCTGCACTTCCAAGGAAACTAGTCTCCACCTTTGCATTCCTCTCCCCAGTACTACAGATTCGCACTGTACCTGGTAGAGTCCCTCAGCCAGGCAAGGGATGGTAGACAAGCTGGGCACTCCTTTGACCTCAGCAGATCTCTAATAGATCACAGTAGGCATTTCCTCCACAACCTTCACCCTACGTGATCTTTGTCCATGTCTTTCCCTATTTCCTACAGAAAACCCAAACACACTGGAAGCCTTCCTCCAATTTTCGCAATTATCTCAGAAACCTCAATTATCACACACAGGCCTGTCTATATGTTTTCTCTCATTATTACTCTCTGCCTGGTCAACTTCCTTTTTTAATCACATATGTGTTCAATAAGGTCTCATGTCGCTTCTCCTGTACAAATCATGACTGGCAACAGCTACACCCTCCCCAGGCCCACTAAACATCTTTCCGTTAGTTATCATTTTGATGGTTATAACATTGAACTGTCCCATGAATTACAACAGTATAACACTTCAGGGGAAATACTGGTGTCAAAAAAGATGCATTTTTGGAATAAGCAGTCTGGAATAACTAAAAAAACCTTGTAAAGTTTCCCAAATGCATTCTACCTCAATTCTGGGCCATGTCATTGTCCACCTATCCCAAATGTGAATATAGGCAGATTATCTCAATGGTTATACGTTATAGTTACACGTAATAGTTTAGAGCTAGGTCACCAGTTTTCAAAGAGTGGTCTCTAGGGACCCATGACACTCTAAGACTTTTCCAAGGGGTCCATGAAGTTAAACTATTTTCATAATACTACTAAGATGTTTTAGTTTATGATATAATAAGTATCAATAGATATAGATTACATAAACAAAAACTCTTTGGGTGGGTCCTCAATAAATTTTAAGAGTATAATAGGATCTTAAGACCAAAAAGTTTGAGAACTATTGGTCTAGACAATGTGGTTTTTATCCACTATTTTTCTATTATAAGACTAATCTCTTTCACATTGCTATAGATCTCATTAAGACAACTATAGTATTCCTGGGTAAAAGACAATTAGGAATATTTGGAAAAATCTCACCATTGGTAGAGAATCCCCATTTTGGATTTTGCAAAGGACATCTTCTAAGACACTAGAAAATACTGATGAGTAAATAAGGATCTCTATTTTAAACTTCATTTGTTGTTAATATTCAAAAGATTTTGAGCAAAGTTCTTCCCTTAGTCATAATTGTCACAAGGTCTTACGTAATTTTGAGAAGCATCTTTTTCAAATAAAGCCTTCATCTTATTCTACCAAACCAAATGCTTAAAAAAATTAAACAAATACATCAAGATCTTATATTCTTTTATCCCTTTGACGAAATAGTCTGCTATGGAAAAAAAGCCCATGGGTCCCTTCTCAAATTTTCACTAAAGGACATCCCTTCTTGGAGACAACTCAAAAAAGATTTTAGAGATCAAAAAGTAGTCAGGAGTCAATAGTTTAACATATTGATGTAAAAGAAATATAATTCCAAAAACTTTAAGGAGTTCTACAAATATGTTCATTTTCCACATACAGAATACTATATAAAGGAAGCACAATATATCGTGGATACAGTGCTGGAAGACCTGTGTGCCAGTCCTCTTTTAGAGACGGACTTGCTATGTGACTCTGGACAAGTTGCTTTAGCTTCTGTGAGAGCCTCAGTTTCCTTTTATAAAATAGGAAAAGTAACAGCACCTATATCATAGGTTTGATCTGAGGATAAAATGAGATTGTGTGTGTGTGTGTGTGTGTGTGTGTGTGTAGGGAGGGGGAGGGAAAGAGGAGAGGGAGGGAAAGAGGAGAGGAAGAGAAAAGGAAAGGGAGGAAGAGGGGGAGGGAGGAAGAGAGGGAGAGAGAAAGAGGGAGGGGGAAGAGGGGGGGGAGAGAGAGAGAGAAGAGAGAGAGAGAGAGAGAGGGAGGGAGAGGGAGAGGGAGAGAGAGCTTTGCAAACTTTTAAAGTGTTACATAAATAAATCTTGGGCATTTTTTTTATGAAAAATAGGAAATATAGGTCATAGTTAATAATCAACTTTGAGGAGAATTCAAAAAATATCTCAACCTATTAACCTGTTGAATCATAGAAAAAAAGACCTTTGTGTCCAAATTAAAGTTCAAACTTTCTTCCAATTGATCAATTGTTTAAATCAGGGATACCCTTTTCACCTAAGATTTGAAAAAATATAACAAGCAAACAGCAAACTAAGAAATGGGCTAAATGGGCATTCCTTTCATCAGACACTCTTGATCAAGAGGCAACACAATACAATAGAAAGGAAACTGGATTTGGAGTCAGAGGACCTGGATTCAAATTTTGCCTCTCCTCCTTACCACCTATGTGGCTTTAGGGCAAAATGTGAGATTTATAACTCAGAGTAGGTTGTCCAAGGTCCCTTCCAGCTCTAAATCTATGATCCTATAATCCTTCATCAAATAATAAAGACAAATTGTGACAAAGAAAAACCATCCTTTAATTTATTAATGGCACTAAACACATCTTATCTTACTTGTGGCCTACTTTTCAATTCTTTTTAAAAAGAAATTTCTCCTTAAGCTACAACTACTAGCGGTATCAGTAAACATTTAGCATAGATGGTGTCACATTTAAAGCCATGCTTCCAAAGCTAAATGCTTCAACAGACTGGAAGGATTATGAACACGCCCAATCCAACAGAGATATGACCAAACCAACCCAAAAAACTTTTCCAAGATTGGTAAGTAGATTTCTGCTATGAAAGATGGTAAAGTACTTTTATGAGGGACCATCTAAAGGCATTTACTAATGTAGCAACATTATGTGAAGTTAAAGATCAAGAAAAAAATGTTTCACATCAAGGAGGCCTGGTTCCATACAGGTAAAGCATCAGCATCTGATACGAATAAAGTTGAGACTATTTCTTCAGTTCTTGGTCTTAAGAGTTCTAAAATTTGTCATGACAGTACCAAAAATATGAAGAAGAAAAAAAACTGAACTGAGAACCAGAAGACCTGGATTTCAGTCCTGCCCGTGGAACTAACATCCTTGGGGGAAGTCATGGAATCTTTCTGGATTTTGGGAATCCATCTGAGAGGTAGAATAGATGATTTCTAAAGTTGCATGAAGTTCTAAGATGTCTATAAGGCATATATTTCTACCTCTTCACTATCTAAACTATAAAGGAAGAGCTAGAAGGTAATCTTTGTCTTGAATCTTCTTTGAGGTCTATACCTTCAGCATGTCCCAAGTGGTAGGAAGATATCAATGCCTCAAAAAACTTAACTTGCATGACAATACAAACTTAGTACCTTTCATTCTTTCCCACTTTCCCCTTCCTAACCCATATATCACCCCCACCAGGAAAATGAATCACAGGATTTAGAGCTGGACGATATCATCTGGTTCAACCTTCTTCATTTTACAGATAAGGGCACCCAAAGTGCAGAGAAGTTAAATGACTTGCCCATGGTCACAAAAATAGTGAGCATCAGAGAAGGATCAGGTGTATTCCAAACCCACACATTCCTCTCCTTTCTCTACAGAAAAAAGCTCTGTTGGAGTGGCTCCAAGCTAGCAGTCTTCCATCTTCAATCCATTACGGTAATAAAGCGGTCATCTAACCTCTCAGAGGCCTGGGCAACACCTCTCAGTGTAGGTGTGCCCAAATTTGCCAAGAAAAACCAAAACAGGTCAGAGCAATGTTGTAAACTCTTTCAAGTTCTAGTTTGATCAAAGACTAATAAGGAGAATACTGACAAATAAAAAACAATTTTGGATAAAAGGCAAGAGAACCAGAGGAGCTCAATATTGACTCTAGAAAAGCCACATAACCTCTCTAGGCCACTCTCCATCCATCAAGTGTTAAGGTTGGACTAAATGATCTGTAAGATCCATTCCAGCTGTATGATTCTATGAAATAATTGTTAGCCCTTCTATAAGCCTCTTAAAAAGCACTAGGGCAAGATTAATATAAAGTTAGGGAGAAATCATGTTCTCTTTCTTTTTTCTCAGGATATTTTTAGGGCTTCAATCAAAATATAGTTCTCAGGTGCTTTTCAAAATGGCTATAAGTCCCATGAAGAAAAAAAAATTGTTTTAACTAAATCTGTGATTTAATTGTTGGAAGGTGTTTCTGGTGAGCAACTTATTTTACCAGTGCAGATCAGCACCTTCTCTACACCTTCTATTCTTATACTATTCTCCTACACCAAGAGAGTTGCCTGGGCCTCTAACAGGTTAAATGACTTATTCTGGGTCACACAGCAAGTAGGTATCAGAAACAGGACTTCAACCTAGGGCTTCCTGACTCCAAAGTCAGCTTTCTTTCCATCATGCCAAGCTTCCTCTTCTCAAAGAAAAGGATAATAAGTATGAATTTATTTAAGTAGATCTATACCAATAATCTTAAAATTCCTTTCCCCTCAATTTATATATACATATATATATATAGTATGTGTATATATATATATATATATTTTTAAACTTACTTGAAAAAGTTATATAAGCTCATCGGCAGAGTCACACATGCTGCACATCCTAAAAGGGAAAGATATTTTAAATTATAAATTTTCATTCAAGTCGGACAATGGCAGCAGCTGAACAAGTCTTACATCATTAATTTCAAGTAAAAAATCTTTTTACATTACTATTATGTACAAAGCACTAAGTCAGGCACTGGGAGAGGTACAAAGTTAAATAGAACATGATTCCTGCTTACAATTTACTTACTTCAAGAAGCTCTGATTTCATTTGTGTGAGCACTCCTTCCACTGACAAAGGCTGCAACTGTCTCTGGGCCTTAGTAAATTGTTTCATGAGTTACTATGACCAAAATAAATTCATTGCTCAGTGGTTAACCTCTAAATTTGGCTAGGCTAGCTCCTGCACAGACATCATTCCTTCACCCAGCCCTTATTCAAAACCTTTCCACCTTGTTAGATCTGTGAGTTTGTACTGTCCAGCCATAATTTTCAAAAACCCACAGTTCTATCCATGATGTAATGAGGAAAACACTTCTGAACAATAGTTTAGAAATGAGAAAAAAGAAAAAGGTTTTCTAAATAAGATTCTTCTCTACTTACAAACCTGCCTGGGTGTCACCTGCCTTGAAAAAACTTCCCTCAACCCCAATTCCCCTTTTAGGTCTACTCCAATTTCTCTCCTTCCTTCCTGTCAAATTTTATAAAGGGAGTCTACACACTTATCTCTAATACTCCCCCAAATATTCCCAGACTTATTTATAATATAAAACTTAAGCTGGCAAGATGCACCATTCAAGTGGGAAGGTGGTATGTTAGGGCATATTGCTCATCAAGCCACACTTCTGCCACCAACCATCACTGCTTGTTAACGTGCCTGCTTTTGAACAAATATTCTTCCCTGCTACCCATGCTCTTCTTCCCACCACTCCCACCAAAAATTGGTGGCAAAAGTACTATGAAAGGCCAAAGAGCTGGGAAGATGAGGAGTGACCAGGGACAGAACTTGGCTACTCTGGGGGATTATGTGTTACTCCCACTTTTTTTATGACCCAGCAGTGCTAGGCACAGAGCAGGTATTCGCTAAGTGCTTTAAAAATTATTTTTGGAAGGTAAACATGTAGAGTCACTACCTGCTCAGCCTGAAGTTTCCCTTTACTTCCTTCACATGATACATAACAAAGTGAAAACATTAACAATGTTATAAAAAATGTTACTATTGTCTAATATAGAATGTAAATACAGTGACTGCATTTTTGATGCTGGTGTAAGGGACAAAAAAAATCTTAATAAACAAAGCACCAAGACAAAGAGAATCCAAAACCAACATCATAAGATCATGGGCTCATTATAGAGTTGGAAGGGACTTCCTTTAGAAGTCATCTAGTCCTAGTTCCAAGATGGCTGAGTAACATGCGCATGATGACAGAGCTACAAGGAAGCAGAGCAAATTCAGTCCTGTGACTTCAAATCCTGAATTCTTTTCATTAGACTGTGTTCCCTCTCCAAACTTGTTAGTTTAGAAGTCAGATATTTAAAAGCTCATGATGAAAAATGATACTCAATTTCTAAAAATCACATAGATATAAATCATCATCGATATGAGCATGCCTTATGTTCCCTCAAAAGTGCTGGCATTTACCAGTACATTTCAAGGAATATTACCAGATGAACCAAATGTTACTACCAATAAAAGTTTCAGTTCTGTGGCAAATGACTTTTTTTCTACTAACAGTCAATAACTAAGAAAAAACATCAATTGAAAACCATCTAACTAAAAAACAACCCAAATTAGTTTTTAAAGTAAAAATACACAATTCCATTAATCTGCTTTAAAAATTAAAGATTTTAATTTTACTTAAAATAAAATAGGCTACATGAAACTAACAGATAGTAAAAAAATATGGTCTTCTAAAAAGGAGCAGAGAGGAGAAGTTCAAGAATAAACTGAAGACATAGGGAATATACCAGAATATACCTCAAATAACACTTCTAGAAAGATTTCTATCTTAAAGCCCTTAAGATACCAGAATAAAAACATTAAAGTGCTTTTGCATTTTCACCAATACAAACAGAATGGTCCTATCATTTCATGGAGATTCTGTCAAGGGTCTAAGAAATATGTCAAAATTCTCAGTAATAATGTAGTCCAGAAGCATGGAAACAGGAACCATGATATGGTGAGGCACCAGTGTGTAACAGATCAGAATAGTAACAAAATACCACAAATGTGTTTCAAAATGGGACCACAAATAAGTAATTTAAATTGTTCTTCAGGGCCAGTTAAAAGAATGTATGGAACTCAACTAATAGAAATTTTATCAAAAAGACACATGGCATCTAAAGAAGTATCAATTATGTTATTATCTGAATGCATTATAGTTATACTTCCTGAACTAAAATTTGGAACACATGATCTGCAATGGATTCTATTTTTGCTTATTTTTAAATGCAGTATAGTGTTCATAGGCCTTATGACTAGAAATATCATAACCAACTTTTATCACTACTGTGCCACCCACAAATATACACAAATGGACAAACACAATATAGTCCAGCGTGTGCACATCTTTAGAATAACCATAAAGTTTCTTCGTGTGAGTGAATCTCAGTCCAGTGATTTATATTTTTACTGTAATGTTTGACATGATTCATTCAGTTACTATTTTCCAAAATGTTGGTATTTCCAAAACATTTTGATGATTTATAGGCATGACTAGACAGAATAACTGAAATTCCATTTTCATATGTAACATCCTTTCCATTCACATATAGGTACTACCCATGTGGGGAAAAAAGCTTTCCTCTTCAGTACATTTATTTATAAAACAGGCAGATGTGCCCTCCAGTACAAATTGATACTCTAAACAGCTATCAATAGAGAAGAGGTGTATAAGAGTGGATGGCAGGGAGGTGGGGAGAGAGGTAAAACAAAAGAGAGGCAAAAGGTTGATGAACAGCTCAATAGGGCCAGAGGCATTCTTCACTATGGTGAAATAAAAGCTAGAATTCACCCTACTCATCCTAACCAACACCTTATTACCCCACACTAACCCTTTAGCCACTTCTTTCTATAATTAAGCCATCGAGGAAGAGGGTCTGGCCCATAAATTATGGGTGTACAAATGACTAGCTGTTCAAGGATGGTTAAGAGTGAGGGCAGGGCTTAAAATTAACCCATATAAGTTACTCATAAACCTCTCCTTGGATGGTACCTAATGCAGCAAATATTCTGAAATGTGGTTCACAGGCTAAAGGGTCTTACATCATTATCTTTCAAATTTAATACATATCTCCAATAAGACAAACTGCTTAACTCACATTGATTTAGTTCACGGGAAAAAATGGCAAACAGTTGGAATGTCATCCAGTTAAGATTATCCAGTCACCAGAAGCACCCAAAAATGTTTTGTCAAAGAGTAGATTATGGAAATACTCATATGTTTTCAGGGCAGCGAGCCCTATATTACAAAAACTGTATTTTTCTCAGAATGTGTTTTTGTTATTTTGGGGCAGGGAACCAAGAAAATACTCAAAAGATATATCTTTCTGCCTCCTAAGTATTCAAAGTGCAGTTTTAGGTAGCACAAGGTGGCACTCAAGATTCAGGAGAGTGGAGAAGAAAAAAGAAAAAAGTATGAGTGGGGTACTTGAGAAGAAAGGAGCAGGCAGCTGAATTTCGGAAGAGATATACAATAAAAATCTCTAAAATATCTTTAGAGTTAATAATACAAATAAGCGTGGCCTTAAAGTTCAATACCAGAACAAATCTGCCGCCCTGCCCCCCACCTAAATCCTCTTCCAGCAATAAAATCTGGGTTAAAAAAAAAATAGATTAACTACTTTTAAAACTAATCTAGTCTTAGTCAAAGTTTTAAATTAATCTTTTTTGTATTTTAAATACAAAGATTCTGTTGTTTTTGTATTGGTGGCAGTGGTTGTTTTAAATAATGAGGCTAAGATTCTGTGAAAACTCTGTCCAAATCTGTATGATACATTTTTCTAAGACATTTTGCTAACTTTTGTCTTTAATAACAGTAACTGTAGTAATAAGGGAATTTGGGAATGTACAATAAAAAGCATTGGCTTTTGACAAAGAGGTGGTGGTTAAGACAAGCTTTAACATGGAGCTTCTTACCAATAATCATTGCAGTGAATAGGTCTCTATATAAGAAATTAAACAGGAAAGGTTCATACCAGGCCTCAACTCCCACAATCGCAGTCACTATGTAGACAATAGAAATAGTCTAAAAGGAAAATGCACACAAAAGCATAGAGAGAAGTTAACAGCTAGAAAGCTTGCAAGTTAGGTTTGTTTTCTGTATTATAAATCTGATTAAAAAGGTTTATTAAAATAAAAGCTGTACTATCAATCTTAAAATGTTACAAGTTTTTTTTTCTTAAAACCATTCTTAAATCCAACATGGCATACATAAAGTTTTTGCAATGACAGACAGCTACTTACAAAATCTCTATATCATAAATGGCTACATTATAAGATGACAATTTCTATTTTCAACTAATTCTCCCCAAAAACATACTCCTGCTTCCTTATTGGAGTTTTAGGTGGGGACAAGTAGAGCAATATGACAAAAAAGCTGGAATTCAAAAGGCAGAGTGAATTCAAAGCAAGCTTATGGTAAGAAAAGTTTGAAAAAAAAGCTTTCTACTCAGTGAAGGGGTCAGGGACAGAGTAAAAAGGACGACACAGATAAATCTGTAACAATTTAGGCAAAAACAACTTGAATCACATCGTTCATATAGTAAAAGGAATGACAAGGGTTTAAAAATGTTTAGCAGTAAAATATGGTAATATGTTTTGCATGACTGAACATGTGCAACCTGTATCAAATTGCTTAGGAGGTGAGAGAGAAAATTTGGAACTCAAAATTCTTTAAAAATTAATGTTAAAAACTATCTTTACATGTAACTGGGGTAGAGGAATAAAATATTATTTTAAAAAATGTTTAGCAACAACATTAAAGAATCTAAAGCAAAACATCAACTTACCACCTGGCTAAAGTCATATCCCCATGGCAAGAAGAGAACTCCTGTATTATACTTTTCCCAGTGGGACAGGATGAAAGAAAACAAGACTATCCATAAGATGTTATATAAAACAACAACACTGACACCCGTTGTTCCCCGTCCAAAGATGGAATATACAGTCACTACAAAGTAAATGCATGACCAACTGTCTAGTCCATGATCAAATAATTCTCCTAAAGGGGTGCTGGAGTTGGTTCTACGAGCTTGCTTTCCATCAATACCATCTGGAATAGAAACAGAAATAAATCAAAATTTTCATAAGCAGAGAGAAATCTTTCATTATGAGTCACTAAAAAAATCAAACATATTACTAAGAGGTTAATAATTTAGAGTATATTTCCATCTGGGATAAAAATCTAACCATTAATGTTTAGGACTAAAACATTTATTAACTCAAATACAAAATCTGTCACCTATGGTTAAAAAACTTAATCTAAAATTAAACAAACATATTAACAACTAAATCTGAAGAAGAAAAGAATCTTCCACAAAAAATGTTGCCTAGTACTCAGACACCACCATGTTAACCAGCAATTTTCACAAAGATACGAGGTACATATGAACTAAATTGAAGAATGTATTAAGGCCTCCATGAATAAGTGAAAACCATGAATTTGTCTTAAGGCTTCCAATGTTATTACTTCAAATTCATACTATCCCTAGGCTAGGTGTTATCTTCTCGCTGTTCCTCACACATGGCACATATCTCCCCAGTGGCTTTCCACTAGTTATTTCCCATGCTTAGAACACACTCTCTCCTCAGCTCCTTGTCTCAAAATCCCCGGTTTCTTTCAAGGTTTGGCACAAGCACCATCTTCGAGGCCTTTCCCTCCAAAATCATCTTTGAGTACATTTTGTATACACACACCCAAGCCATAAGTTTCTTAGGTGCAGGAACTGTTTTATTTTTGTCTTTTGATCCCCATTGGATGGCACACAGAAAGTACCTAATAAATGCCTACCAGAGTTTTAGCTTTAATACAGACAGAAAAATGATTTCCCATTAGCCTGTCAAATTACCAGTCCAGATAGCAGAGGAACTTTGAAGGACTATGTTGAAACTCTGTCTCCTCATTTTTTAATCTGTAAATGGATGTTCTTACAATACTAAAAAGGCAGTTTATTCTCTTACATCAAATCTTTCCTTGGCAATCATTTTCCCTATTTACTGGTTTAGCAATCTATTTTCAGGCCAACCCTTATCCAAATTACTACAAATTCAGAACTAGTGAAGTAGGCTTTAACAAAATTTTCCATACTTTCTTGCTAGATCCAATAGCTATTAACAGGTAGACAGACATCTCAAGAGGCATCAAGATTCCTTTAGGAACAGTCAGTGCTCACTTACATAAGCATTAAACGTCATTTCTGCTAGGAGTCAGAGCTACAGTTTTTTCTTCCTTATTCTTCGATGGTCTAAATTCTGGTTGGCCATAAGCTATTAAGGCAAGATCTGAGGCCGTATTTGCTACAAACATTAAAATATTAGAGCCTGGGCACAGCAAAAAATGAATTAAGTGTAATTAATAAGGTGGGAGAGTTAATTCACTGAAGGAAAAAATGTGGCTACCCTTAATGAGAGAGAATAATTGTCCTGTCCTTGATTAGACTAAAGAGACCCACAATCTTACCTAGAGTGTAAGCAACAAAGTTAAGGACGCCCACTACAGTCCAAACCCAGCCAGGTACGTGCTTATGACCCGGTGCTGAAAAGCAAAAGACAAGCTCTTTAAGACATTATAACTCTTACCACAACAAACACTTTCAATAAGAACTGCTTCCATTAGTGAATTAAAGTAAAAATAATGTCAAGATCATATAATTAATACCCAAGTCCCCTACTGCAGTGCCAAAATGATCCAATGAAGTAAATACTAAAATAGTTGCAATCAGGACTTCCTGAGGTACTGAGAAGTTAAGTAACTCGCCCAGGCAGTATGTGTCAAAGACAGAATTTGAATTCTGACTGACTGAGGCCAATTCTCTATCTACTATGTCATACTGCGTTTATTATCCAAAACTACTAGTTACACTTTGCCCTAAAAACGACTTATCTTGGGATAAAAAAAAAGCCTAATATGTACATGGAACATAAAGATTCTCTAACGTTCATCTAAAACCACTCTATTTGGGAACAGGGCTTTATTGCTTATATGAAAATGGCAAATGTTTACTGACCATCTTCTTTCCAATCACAGTACTTTATTAATATAATAAACCTCAAATATTTTCACTTTGAATATAAGTGGACCTTCCCAAATTAAGACAAATGGAAATGTTCTGGCTTCACTTTTTTTTTTTTAGTAGAATGGAAAGAGCTTAGTTCTAGTCCCACATCTCTCACTAGCTATGTGACTTGTGGAAGGTAAATTAAATCCCCTAGGTCTCAATTTCCCCACCTATAAAAGTAAAGCATTTTTGAAGAACAGAATATGAGGTGTATCTCCCTACTCTTGGCAAAAAAGCAGAGTGTTACAACCACTATCATACTCAGTCACTATTAACCATTTTTGCATAGTTGGTTTTTGATATAAGAAGACGCAAGGCTTAGGGGAAGGAAGGCATGGAAATTTCCCAAAATGGCTGTAATATAAACCCAAAAGACACTAATTTTTAAAAAATTTTTAAATAGCATGAAGTCTCCAATGCTTACATTTGTATAGAAATTTAAACTTTCAAAGTACATACATCATCACATTTCATCTTCACAATTACTCTGAGGTAACCAAGACTAGTATTATTTTCTCGAATTTACAAATGTGTAGTGTCATAAAGGGCTAATGACCTGCCCAAGGTCACAGAATAATAAACTAGGTTCTGAACCCTAGTCCAGCAATCATTCCACTATGCCATTGTGCCTCTCTAAACGATCTCTAATGGTCCTCCTAGCTCTGAGATTCTATGAAATAGAAAAGCTAAATCCCTTCTTAAACATAAACAGGGGCAGCTAGGTGGTACAGAGAGTAGAGCACCGGCCCTGAAGTCAGGAGGACCTGAGGTCAAATCCGACCTCAGACACTTGACACACTTACTAGCTGTGTGACCTTGGGAAGTCACTTAACCCCAATTGCCCTGCCTTCCCCCCTGCAAAAAAAAACAAAACCATAAATAGTAAATTATATAGGGCATGGTTTGGGAATAATCAATTTTAGTTACTAAAATATTCTGGTTCCCAGAGAGACAGCCATGGATTATCAATTGTCAAACAACGAGAATAAAATACATTCAACAATAAAACTATACTGAAGAGATTTTAATTTTTTTCCCCCTGATTATTCAGGTAATGTGTTTGGATACTATACTAGTACCTCAAGGTCATATCCATATTAGTGATATAAATTATCATTCCATTACATAATGCAAAAGTGATTACTGACAGAGTTCCAAACATTAACCAAGAATTTTAAATGTTCTTAGTTGTCTGAATCTCTGCTATTCAGTTAAACTGTTTAAAATTATTTTGTGACCACTGATTATCAACACCCTAATGAATAGTCATAATACCATATAATATCTGCATTAAACTGTAACACACAGTTTATCATTAAAAATAAAAAGCTACATCTTAAATAGAATCAGAAAATAAGCACATCTGTGGAGACTTGAAGGTGTAAAGGGTTTTTTAGATGGGAATTCTTACTGGTTTCTTTTTTAAAGACAGGTAACTTAAATTTAGACTCCAAGACAGTCTTACCTGATGCAAAAAAGTCAGGATCAAAGTAGGCCATAAGTAAGAAATTGAATATAAGCAACAGAAACCCTGATAGGGTTATCAAATTCGGAGCCAGCCATGTAGGGAAAATCTATTTTAATTAAAAAAAAAAGCCAGAATAAAAAGTTGTGCAGCATATACAAATCATATCCTAATGTAAGATTATAATTAACACTAACTTAAAAGGCAATTTAGAAATTTCCTTCAATTTACATGAACTTTCTATGCTTTAATACAATTAGAACTTTAATTATGAATAATATTATGATTTCAATCTTCGTTTCCTATCACTCTTCTCAATATGCTTTTTACTCATTGAGCAAATAAAAAGTAATAATGACTCCAAAAGATATGGTTAAGAGATGGGGCATATGAAAGGGAGAAAAAATTATATTCATTTTACATTTATGTAAAACTTTCCATTGGACTCAAGGTACTTCCATCGGACCACTATTCTAATGAATATCTACAGAGACAGGTAGAATATTTTTCCTCTCAATGGAATAAACATTTACAAGTTCTATAATGAAGCATACAAATATGTCCCACAATTATGAAAGTATGTTTGCTTTCTTAATTGTATATGAAATTTCTCTATTCGAAAACATGGAAATATAACCTTACAGGCTGCCCCCTCCCCAGCACAAATCCCAAGAAAATTACATAACAAAGCACAATTTCAAAGGACTATTGCTTACAGCAAAATTAACTGCTGTGCATCAATTAGAGACAGGGTATTTATCTTCAAGTAAATGCTGCAGAAAAATTCTGAAATGAGCAGGTCAACAACCAACTATTAATGTCACGTAGGCATAAGGCAGGATAGGACTGTTTGTTTATACATCTACACAGAGGCTACTATTTTCATTCTAAAATTGGGGTAAGAGTGGCAGTGGGTGTATAGATTATGTGAATATCTGGATCCTCAAAGTGCTGAGATAGCTATAGACCTTAAAAGTGAGGAGAAAGTACTTTAAAGGAAGAAATACCAATGTTATTTATAAGGAGAAAACTAAAATGGTAGGAATGAGAGCCAAAATGATTTGTAAAATAACTGAAAAATAGAGTCAAGTCAAGTAAAGTAAACAAGAATGACAGTATTCTTAGCCCCCATTTCCCAGCGCTGCTTTCACTTTCATTGATACCTAGTGAATCACTGGTCATATTAGAGGAGTCATAATACTCCTTGCTCCCCACTGCAACTTCAGACTAGCTTGGCAAATAATGAGCATTAAAATTATCAATTATTTAAATACTATCATTAATAATCTTTCCTTAATATTTAGGAATGAATATGCAGATGGGTTGTCAGAAGCCTTTAAATTTTTTACAGCATAATCCTCATCATCTCATTTTAGAAAGTAAAGAAAAAATCTTATATCCAAGTCCTCTTTGGCATTTGTAGTCATTGTCACCAATGAAATGATGCAGTCTTGTTCCACCACTACAGTAATTCTTTAAAAGCTGGTTATGAGAATTTTTGTTGTAAAATCATTTTTCAGTCATGTCCAACTCTGTGACCTCATTTGGGAGTTTCTTGGCAAAGATACTGGAGTGGTTTGCCACTTCCTTCTCCAGTTCATTTTACAAATGAGGAAACTGAGGCAAATAGGGTTAAGTGACTTGCCCAGGGTCACAAAGCTACTAAGTGTCTGTGGCTGGATTTGAACTCATGTCTTCCTGAATCCAGGCCCAGTGCTCTATCTACTGCATCATCTAGCTGCCCAAATAGGAGGGAATACAGAAAGTTAAATCAGGATGTGAAGATCAACTCATTCCTGAGTCCACTCACAACTGTCAATAAACTCAGAGCTTTGCAGTCTGTTTCCAGGACCTTTAGGGATCTCAACAATAAGTTTAAAAAACGAGTGACTAAATGTTTAAAGCTCATTATCAATTTAATAATCAAAACAAAAGCCACTAAGTATAGAAATACATTTTCTATCATCTTGCAAGTAATCAAATCTTTAAATCTCCCCAAATATCACCTCTATTTCTGGAACAGAAATAGCCTAGTAAAAGGTACAGCACAGATTAGAAATATAAGATAGTCTTACCTTTACTATAGTATTCCAAAATGGGTGCATAACATACAAAGAGAGCGGATTGGTATCCACGGCCCTGTACTGTAAGAGAAAAATGATTAAAACTTTCAGAAGTTTATCCCTCTACCTATTCTGAATCCTGGGTTGAATATTATTCAATTCTAATGTCACCCCAAAATTGAGTAACAGTTTGTAAATAAAAAGATAAGAGCAAAATAAGCAAAAGAATGGCCTTATGTTTATTTTAAATGATTTATTATTCTTTTTTCTACCTCCAAAAGCCTGGTAGAGAAGGGCACTGAAGTTACCAATAGAAAAAATGTCCAACTAAGTCAGGTCACCAGATCCTCTCTGATACCAATACTTCTGCTTTCTGTATCACCTCCCATGACAGCCCAGACCTTAACCACAAGTCTTGGCTTACAATCCTCTACTTCAACCTGGGCAAGAATTGGGAGTGAAAGAGTTGGAGATGGCGGGGAGGGGTGGTGTACAACATGGAGAAAAAGGCAGAAAACTATTTCCACTAATGTCACAAATACCAATACTCTAAACTTCCTGCACAATGAACCAGATTTCCTTTCAATTCACTTTCATACTTATTTGTGTATATAATAAAATATATACACAATATAAAAAATTTGATGTTTAGTTTGAATTTAATTATATATTTTCTCAACTATTTTAAGCAGAAAGTTTGAGGCTAGAGTCCATGTCAATTCTTTATACATAACTCAATTATTTAGCAAAACAGAACACATACACTTAAAAAGTGTCCTCCCTAAGTCTTTGCACCAAAAAAATTTAATATAATTAAAATCGGAAGGTAAGCAATAGGGGGTAGCTAGGTGGCGCAGTGAGTAGAGCACCAGCCCTGGAGTCAGGAGGACCTGAGTTCAAATTTGGCCTCGGACACTTGACACACTAGCTGTGTGACCATGGGCAAGTCACTTAACCCCAATTGCCTGCCTGCCCCCTCAAAAAAAAAAAAAGAAGAGAGAGAGAGAAGGGAAGCAATAAACTAGTGACAAAATTTTTGCAGTAGCCTTTTTTGATGACAGTCTGATACACAAAACATTCAAGGAATTGATTCAAATATATAAGAATAACAGCCATTCCAACAGATATAGATAGTCAATATATATATACAATACACCTCCAACAGATGATCAAAACATATGTACAGGCAGTTTTCAAAAGAAAGAAACTCAAACTATCAACAACCATCAGAAAAAAAAGGCTCAAAATCACTAAAACTCAGACACGTAAAAAATTAAAACAACTTCCTAATCTACCTCACATCTATCAGATTGGCAAAGATCACAAAAAACGAAAACGGTGACCGTTGGACAGGCTGTGGGAAGATAGATACATCGGAGTGCTAATCATGGAATTGTGAATTAGTCCAGCCAATCCGGAAAGCAGTTTGGAAATATGCCTCCAAAATCACTAATCTATGTGTTTCCTTTGACCCAGGTATACATATATTAGGCCTATATCCCAAAAGAGATCAAAGAGCAAAAGCCCCATTTGTACAAAAATATAGGAGTATTTTTTGTTGTAGCGAAGAACTGGAAACTAAGGAAGTGACCATCAATAAAAGAATGGCTGGACAAATTATGGCTTATGAAGATAATGGAATTCCGTACAGACATTTCTTGCTTTACGCAAGTGGACCATTCCACGGACATCTACATAGTGATTTTTATATAATTCAAATTTGCCCCTGGACAGGAAGGGAGGGAGGGAAGCAGAAAAGGGGCCTATGGAGGGGGCTGGTACACAATTCAAGGACACGTGGGGGTCGGAGAGAAGAAAGAACAGGAGGAGGAACATGAAGGAGCCAGGGCCTGCCATGTGGGGGCCTGGCCAGAACCAAAAAGAAGAACATGCAGCAGGCAAATACATAGAGGCTGGAGAGAGACATAGAATGGAGAGGACAGGTGACACAGAGGGATGGGGGGGGGGAGTGAGGGGAGGAGCTGGGGGGAAGAGGGAGAGAGGGAGAGAAAGAGCGAGAGCGAGAGAGTGCACAGTACTGTACAGTAAAGTTAACATAGCAGGGGTTTTGGAATACAGATTTCTTTCAGAAATCTTTATATATAGTCAAATTTGTATAATGAAAATTTATGCAAAGTGAGAACTGTCTGTACGGCTGTAAGAAATGTAAAAAAGAACCATTTCAGAGAAAATGGGGCAGACTTTTTTAATGTCCATTTTTTTAAGTGTACATGTTCTACTTTACTAAGTAAGTAGAACCAGGAGGACAATTTATGCAGTAACAGCAATATTGTAAAGAAAAACAACTCTGAAAGACTTAAAAACTCTGATCAATGCTTACTGATCCATCAATAACAACCCAAGAGGAATGCGGAAGAAGTAAGCGATCCATCATCTGACAGAGAGATTCCAGGAGGAAAAGGAGCTAGCAACAGGGTCAGGAAAAAAAGAGAAAGTAGGGTCACTGACATATTTTTTAAATGCACATAAAAGAACAAAACAAAGGCCTAAAGGAAACAGTCAAGCAGGACAGTTTTGAAAATAACATCTTAAATTTATTATATGCTTTTTCGAAAAGCAATCTGCATATAATAAAATTTTATGTCTTCACATATTATCCTCTTTTTCTGTTCTATTTTGTATATGAAACTATTTCATCTTGTCAGCTTAGTAGATGAATCGAGAAGTTTAAATGGGTGATCTGGCAACACAGCCATGTGGAAAAAAAATTACTAATATAGTAGGAAAAGACTTGGAGTCATGAGAGGTTGGTTCTTTTCTGTTCCCCTCTGCCCTTTACTAGCAGCATAAACTGAGACAAATCATTAAACTTCTTAGAGCTTCAAGCTTCCTTATCTATAAAATGAAGATAAACAAAACTTAAACTACCCATTTCTCACAGGGTTATTGTGATAAAAAGTATTTATTAACTGCCCACCAAGTGCAAGCCACCATGTTAGACCCCCAAGAGAATAAAGACCAAAATTACAAAAGTTCCAGGGGTAGAAGAATGAAGGGAATAGTGTAGGGTATGAGACATAAGTACACATAGAAAACTAATTTGAAGAGGGAGAAAACACTAACCCCCTTGGGAAAATCAGAAAAGGCTTGGGAACAGGCACCTGTGTAGGATATTGGGAAGTGAGAGATTTTAAAGGGCACAGCAGAGGAAACTTCACTGAATCGCTAGTAGACAAATTTGTCTTTAAAGTATAGTGTACAAAGTTAAGTACTATGAAATAAATCTAGAAATGTAGTTAGAAGCCAAAATGAGGAGGACTTTAGATGCCAAGCTGCCCCTCCCCCACAGATAAATGATGAAAAGATATCAAGTAACAATATTTATTGAGGCTTACTATGTACTAAGCACTGTGCTAAACACCAAGGATTTAAATACAAGCAAAGAAAAAGCCAGTCTACCTTCAAAGAGTTTATATTCTAATGGGGGCAGACAACACACAAGAGGAAGGTGAAAATGGGGTGGGGGGGACATACTGAGATGGCAGCATGGTAAAGTCCAAAGTGTCAGAAGCAGAGTTGGCAAGGGAATAAAGGATGGCCAGCCTGGGGCCTCCCCCCAAAATAGAGGCTCCAAAAGAAACTCGCCAATGGGAGATTAAAGGGGCCACAGAAGCAGAGGGAGAAGGCAGTTGAAGCATGGTGGCAAAGTTCAGAGAGTGAAAATAGATGTCTGGAAAAACAAAACAATGAAAGAAGGAGGCCTCAAGGTTGGAGAGAGAAGGTAGTTGAAACATGGTGGCAAAGTCCAGTAGCAGCTTGAGGGGACCAGAAAAGGTTTTCTGCAAGAGTATGCCCTTATACTATTTTTAAAAGCCATGATTCTAACAGTCAGAGGCAGAGAGGGATAGCATTCCAGTTGTGGGGGACAGCCAGTATGATCAGGTGCATAGAAAGAAGTAAAATGTAAGAATGCTGTGAAAAGGGAGGGGAAGAGAGTAGGAAAGAGAGAATAGGGGAAAAATTAGAGGGAGAGGGAGGAGAAAGAATACATACACACTGACTCCCCTGTTTGGCATTTAAAGAGAGATAAATAGATAAGATAAGATGATGCAATAAGATGAATCCTAGAGGTAATAGGAAGGCATTGGAGTTTACTGAGTACAGAAGTTGGAAGGCTGAGTGAAGTGATACACTGCCATTAATAATGAAGTAAAAGGATGATTCATTTTTAAACCTTCTCACCCTTAGATTACCATTCCCCAGAAGCCTTCTCACCTTGGAAGATCCATTTGTCCCTGTGGCCCCTTCCTCTGATTGGTCAGTTCTTCCTTTAACTTCCATTTCTAAGGAAGTAACCAGGCAGGCATATTCACTGCTTCATTCCTCAGAGTCACAAAAACCAAGAAAGTATCCAGAAGAAAGAGGTAATCGAGAGTGTCAAATGATACAAGTCAAGAAGGATGAAGATTAAGAAAAGATTGAGAAAATTAGATCCGGCCATTAAGGGATTGCTGGTAACTTTGGAGAGAACAGTTTCCATTGAATGACGAGGTCAGAAGCCAGAGGGCAGAGAATTGAAAAAAAGGAGAGGAAAGAGAAAAGGGTGGAGAGAAGGGAAGGGATAGAGAGAGGAAAGAGAGAGAAAAGAAGGGAGGGTATGTGGAGGTACCAAGTAAAGATAGCTTTTTTAAGGAATTTGTCTAAGAAGGAAAGGCAAGACTGGTATAAGACAACAGCCAGAGGGCCAAGTAGGACCTAGAGAGAGTTTCTGGTTTTTGTGTTTGTTTTTAAAGGATGGGGGAGACATGGGAGGCAGCAGGGAAGGAACCATTACATAGATAGAGGCTGAAGACCAAAGAGTGAATAAAGATAACAGTGGAGACAATCTATAAAAACAGAGGGGCAAGAATGGCATATAGGATACAAGAAAAGGGGCTGGCAAACAGAAAGCCTCCTCTTCAGAGACAGAAGTGTGGATAGTCATTATTATTAATTTTTGGTCTAGACCTGTGTTTTCTTTGATGTAAAGAACTCCAAGAGAGGAAACTTCCACTACCCATGAAGATCTATAACTATTACACAACTTACAACTCAGTGAGTTGCCTGCGGAACTGAAAGGTTAATAGACTTGCTTAAGGTCACACTTTTTTTCCACCAATAAAAATGTCTCTTCCAATAAAAAAAAAAAAACATTATTACTCTTACCACCTTACTGCTCAAAATGTCATCAGCTTATAACAGGTATGGTGAACCTCCGCTCCCTACCAAAGTCACTGACACTGTAGCCAAGAAAATAAACATGTTATCTTGCTATTCAAAAACCCTCAGTGGCACCCCATTGCTCTCCTCAAAGATACTAAATGAACTCTTAATCACCAAATCCAATGGCCTTTTCTCAGTCCTCTTTCTCCTCTACCTCTCCGCAGCCTCTGACTCTTGTCAATCACTCTCTTCTCCTTGAAACACTCTCCTAGGTTTTTGTAACATTGCTCTCTCCTGGTCATCCTCACACCTGTCTGTTTCTTCTCTGTTTCCTTCGCTGGACCTTCATCTACTTCACATCTGCTAACTTTGGGGGTCCCCCAAAACTCTGTCCTGAGTCCTCAAGACCCTCCCCTTTTCCTAACTTCTGCATTACCAGAGAGGGTACCACCATCCTCCCAAGTCACACAGGCTCACTCACAACCTGGTAATAATCATCCTCCACTCTCCACTCTCTTTCATCCTTCATATCCAATCACTGGTCAAGTCCTATTGATGTTACCTTCATAATATCACTTGCATACTCCCACTTCTCTCTCCCTTGACACTGAGACCACCTTGGTGAAAGCAGGCTCTCATCACCTCATGGCTGAACTATTGAAACAACTGCTAATTAGTCTCACTGCCTCAAGTCTCTCTCTACTCCAGTCCATCTTTCCATTCAGCTGCCAAAATGATCTTCCTAAAGTGCACCATATCACCCACCTCCCCTCCCCTTCCTCCATCAGTTCCAGTGGCTCCTTCTTTCCTCTAGGATAAAGTATAAAATCCTTTGTTTGGCTTTCAAAGCCATTCATCTTCTGGCCCCCTTCCTACTTTTCAACATCTTACTCTTCCCCCTGTATTCTGTGAAAGTTACCTCCTCATTATTCCTCAAACATGATGCTCCACCTTCCTACTCCAAGCATTTTTACTTGCTGATTGACCTGTCTAGCAGAGATAGAGTCAAGAACTGGACCTGTGATTTCATTAGCAAAAAGAACTCCCCAATAAGAGAACTGTCCCTACGAATAAAGTTGTCTCCAGCACTGAGGTTAAGTAGGTTGCTCAGGATCACAGCCAAGATGAGTCAGAGTCAATACTTAAATCCAGTCATCCTGGTTCAAAGGTGGCTATCCACTTCTCACATACTACGAACTTAATAAGTCTGGCTTATAGTAAGCACTAAATGCTTTTTCATTCATTCATACATAGTCTAGAGGTATATACATATTACATATGTCATATATATGTGTATATCATATGTATGTGAAACATATACAGGGTATTCCCAAATCTTAAGCCATTAAAACCTAAAACTGCACTAAGATTTTGAGGACAGTCTGTACATATTTTGCCTTCCCCAAAGAATGTGAGCTCTTTGAGTAGGCTGTAAGGCAGCTAGGGAGCACAGTGAGTTGAGTGCTGGGCCTGGAATCAGGAAGACCTAAGTTCAAATCCAGCCTCAGACATTTACTAGTTGTATGACCCTGGGCAAGTACCTCACCTCCATCTGCCTGAGTTTTCTCAAGTATAAAATAAGGATAATAACAGACCCTATCACACAAGGCTGTTGTAAGGATCAAATGAGATATTTGTAAAGCTCTTAACACGATGCCTAACACATAGAGTGCTTAATAAATGTTTGTTCCCTCCCCTTCCCCTTCTTCCTTCCTTGAGTGTAGTAATTTTTTTCATTTCTGTCTTTGTATCCCCCATGTCTAGCATAGCACCTGGTGAAAATAGTACTCTATAAATACTGATGGACTGAGGTCAAGGAAAGTCACCTTGAGAATACAAAATATTATAAATCTTCAAATGGGGACAGTTTGTAGGAAAGGGGGTAGAGAGAAGAGAGAAGGATCAGGCTGAGCACTCTCAAGGAGACCACGTCTTTGATAGAAAAATCACCTGTAACATAAAACATGAGAGAGATCCTTTGCCCAGGCTCATCCCTATATCCAGGAGTCACTCCCTCCTAGGTATACTATCAGATTAACTGAAAAGAAAAAAAAACAAACAAGGCCTTATTCTGTTCATCCTGTCATTAAACCACTGGATGTGTTCATTATATTTTGAACTGAAAAGAACTACTGTATAAATCTAACCAGTAAGCTCACTATTATCCCACATTCTATTAGAACTCTCTATTAGCCAACAATCCTAAAATATTTTTTAATCAGATCACAAAATGTGGAAATTGGAAGGAACCTCACTGGTCATCTAGCCCAATCTATTCACCAAGGCATACCCATACCCTGACATATCCATGCCAAGTGGTCATATAGCCTCTTCTTGAAAATCTCCAAGGAGAAGGATCCTACCATTTCTCAAGATATTTAATCAAATAAATATTAAATCATGGTCAAATATTAGTACTTTGAATATTTTATTATATTTTAATCCATTTATGGCAAATTGTTAACTTCATTTTAGCACATTCACACAAAAAAAATTACAAATGAATGAGAACTAGAAGATAAGCCAAGAAAGAAAAGACACCAAAAGATAAAACACCTTTTAAAAATTATTATAACTTCATGTCTATGCCCACGTGCCTCAATATCACCTTTGAAAATACAAACAGCCAGGCCTGCCACTGCCAACAACAGGGGCGACGATGCGGTGGTAGAATGTCCAGTCTGCAAGCAGCCGTGCTTCAACAAGGACATCGTAGAAAACTACTTCATGAGAGACAGCAGCGCCAAGGCGGCCCCGGACCCCAAGGATGCCAACCAGTATTGCACCAGCTGCAAGGACGACACCCCCACCACCAGCTTCTGTGTTGAGTGCTCAGAGCCCCTGTGTGAGATGTGCGTGGAGGCCCATCAGTGGGTCAAGTACACCAAGGACTGCACCGTCCATTCCACTGGCTCCACCAAGTCCCGTGATGGGGGAGTGTACCATCTACTGCTCAGTCCACAAGCATGAGCCCCTGGTCCTGTTTGGTGAGAGTTGTGATACCCTTACCTGCTGGGATTGCCAGCTCAATGCCCACGAGGACCAACAATACCAGTTCCTGGAAGATGCTGTGAGAAACCAGGGGAAGCTCCTGGCCTCCCTGGTCGAGCGCTTAGGGGACAAGCATGCCATCCTGCAGGAGAACACCAAGGATGTGTGCACCTTGATCCACCAGGTGACAGATATGCAGAAGTGGGCACAGGTGGATGTGAAAATGGCCATCCTGCAGATCATGAAAGAGCTGAACAAGCAGGGCCATGTGCTGGTCAACAATGCCCAGAAGGTGACAGAGGGGCAGCAGGAGCGCCTGGAGCACCAGCACTGGACCATGACCAAGATCCAGAGGCACCAGGAGCACATCCTGCGCTTTACCTCCTGGGCCCTGGAGAGTGATAACAACACAGCCCTGCTGCTGTCCAAGAAGCTGACTTACTTCCAGCTACACTGAGCCCTTAAGATGATTGTGGACCCCGTGGAGCCCCAGGGGGACATGAAGTTCCAGTGGGACCTCAACGCTTGGACCAAAAGCACTGAGGCCTTCAGCAAGATTGTTTCAGAGAGTAGTCCCGGTTCCATGGCCCTCCCTGGCCCCCTGGCAAGCCTGGAGGAGGGAATCAGGCCATGGACCTGCAGGAGGGCTATGGGAGCTATGGCCCAGATGACCCCTACAATGCTGAGCCCAATGTGTCTGGAATGAAAAGGTCCAGATCAGGTGAGGGGGAAATGAGTGGCCTCATGCGGAAGGTGCCCAGGGTGAGCTTGGAGCTCCTCGATCTGGATCTGACAACAGACAGCCAGCCCCCTGCCTTCATGGTCTTCCCGGGGACAACCAACGAGGACTACAATCTCATTGTCATGGGGGGGGGGCAGCCAGGGGCCCCAGGGGGGCCTCCTATGCCACCCATGGCCATGGTCAAGGAGGAAGAGATAGAGGCTGCCATCGGAGCTCCCCCAGGGGTGGAGGGGCTGGAGACAAAATCGCTGCTGCTGCCTCCCCTGAAAGCCTCAGGGCCTGAGGGCCCCCATCTGGCTTCCCTCAGCGGCAGTACCAGCTCCGGCCTAGAAGTGCTGGGAGGCCCTGATGTGGCCACCGCAGCTGCCACCATGGCCACTGGTAGCCCTGGAGCTGTGGATGACAGTGCCACTATCTGCCGCATCTGCCAGAAGCCAGGGGACCTGGTGATGTGTAGCCAGTGCAAATTCTGCTTCCATTTGGAGTGTCACCTGCCAACCCTGCAGGAGGTGCCTGGGGAGGAGTGGAGCTGCTCCCTGTGCCAGAAGGTGGTAGACTGTAAAGATGAGGTCCCTCTTACTGGCCCCAAGAGTGTGACCTTAACCACTGATGGGGACACCTGCCCTGCCAAGTTCTCACCTACTAACCAGCAGAAGTGTGAGCGTGTGCTGTTGGCCTTGCTCTGCCATGAGCAATGCCGTCCCCTGTACCGACTGGCCATAGACCCCACGCCCTCTGCAGAGCAGCCACGTGTGCCTCCAGGAGAAACTGTCACCTCCATACAGCTCCCCACAGGAGTTTGCCCAGGATGTGGGCCCTATGTTCAAGCAATTCAACAAACTCACTGAGGACAAAGCTGACGTCCAGTCGATCGTTGGCCAATGCTTCTTTGAGACTCGCATGAACGAGGCTTTTGGGGATACCAAGTTTTCGGCTATTCTGGTGGAGCCTCTCCCACCCCCATCCCAGGCCCTGGCCTGGCCCCTCCAGAGCTCGTGGGGGGCCCTAGTGATGGTAACCGAGCCCCCACCTTACCCCAGAATGTCTCCATTGTCCCCTTACTCATTTCTTCCTTCACCTGTTGGTCCTTCTGTATCCTACCCCCAGATGCGGTTTTTACTTCTCTCGATTTAATGAAAATGTAACCCAGGAGACAAGGTCCCACAAGTCACACAGACCCAGAGCAAGCAGGGTGTCCTGGGAGTCCCTGGCATGGGGCTGGTTGGTGGGCATGGCGGCTTTGTGGGCTGTCCTGGCCAGAGCAGAGCCCCACTTCCCCTTAGCATGAGGCTTCTCTTGGATGCAGGCAGGGCCCCCCCCCGCCCCACAGCTTACAGCCCAGGGAGGGGAGAGGATCCCAGCCCAGAGGCTCCCAAGGGTCCTTCCCCCTTCCATTTAGACTAGACAAGTCTTCCCTCTTAGGGCTCATGTACCTGCTTCCAGCCCCCGAGGTCTGAATGGTTGGAAGTAGGGTTAGTTAGACAATCTCTCCCTGGAGAAGCTGGGGCTTGGAAGGGGCTTTGGGAGCTGCCTTGACTTTTCTTTGTCATCTGCTTCTTGTACTGAGCTTGGAGTTCACTGAAACACCCATCCAACCAATAAACTTGCCAGCCATTGCCTCAAAAAAAATACAAATAAAAATCCTTTATATAAACCAAAACATACCATTCTTCAATCGTGTAAGAGAATTTATTGTTATACAGTAAGATATCTTACTTGCTATACAGTTGCATTCTCAAAATGTCCTCTTGTTCTTTTCCCTTCTCAAATTGTGAAGGAAATACTCAGCTCTTCTTCTCCAAATACTTGTGGAGCTATTGAAGGAAGCGCTAAAACCCCAACGTGTAAGGACACTGGAGCCTACAACAACAAGGAAGTTCAGGGGCACTAAACATGCTCAGCATTCAATATCTGGTTCTGTGCTTCAGAAATAATTGCTCATTTTAGCGTCTTCTTGAATAGCAAATAATACCCTTTCAATCTCCTAGTTGAGTGACAAGTGAATACATTGCTTCTTTCCATCAGTAGTGGTTGCTTCAACTATCTTTTATGCTTACAAATATCACTCTCCAGCCCTGACTTCTTTCCAGGTTCCAGATATAAATTTCCAATAGTTCTATATTTCAAATTCAATACATCCAAAACCAAAACTAGTCTTCCCCACCAAACCTCCCTCCCCCCCCCTGCCCCGATTTCTCTGTTGTTGTCAATACCACCATTTATCCCCCTAATCACCCAAGCTAGAAATCTCGGTCATCTTTGACTACTTCCTTGCCCTCAACATTAAATCAGTCCCTAAATCCTATGGTTTCTGCCTCTATCCTATCTCTTCCCAGAATCTGTTGGAATTATCTCCTACTGCCATCCCTCCTGCCACCATCTTAATTCAAAGCTTCATTATCGCTCACTCCAATTGATGGGCTGCCCCCATTCTCCTCCCACACCCCAAACACGGTCCACACAAATTAAATCCTCCTACAGTCTGATCACATCATTCTCTTGCTCAACATTCCTGAATGGCTCTCTAACATCTACCAAAGTCTCTACTCCGTCTAACATCCAAGATCTTCCATCACTGACTCTCATTTATCTTCACTGCCTTTATTTTCCTTCCCCGAGTTGGCCCAGTAGATAGATCACTGAGCCTGGAAGGTCAAGAAGATCTGTGTTCAAATCCTACCTCAGACACATACTAGCTGTGTGACCCTGGGCAAGTCACTTAACTTTCATCTGTCTCAGTTTCCTCAACTGTAAAGTAGGGATAATAATAGAAATTACCTCACGGGGTTGTTGAGGATCAAGTAAGATCATATTTCCAATGCACTTAGCCCAGTGCTCTGGAACAGGCTTAAATGCTTATTCCCTTCCCTTTATTTTGTCCCCTTCCCCACTGCTCTCTTTTCAAAACCTATGAACCAACCAAACAGGTCTACTCAATGTGGTTTTCCAACATACCCAACTCTTTCCAATTTTCATTCATATTATTATTACCTCTGACTGGAATATCGTTCCAGTTCCGGTTCCACTTATTCAACTCCTATATTCCTTCAAGGTCCAGCTTAAAAGGCAACTCCACCATGAAGTCTTTTTTGAGTCTCTCAAAAGTAATCTCTCCCTCCCCTGAAAAAGCCATAGCATCTCGTACCTCACATAAAGTGTATCAGTTATGTGTGTGTGTTATCTCTCCTACTAAACTGTAAGCTCCATGAGAGCAGGAAATATATTTTATTCTTCTTTGTATGCCTTAAAAGCTCTAGCTTTGCACACAGAATAAATGAATGAAATGGTCACTGTCCAACCTACTCTCTTTGTTGGGGTATTTGAAGGATGGGCTACTTTAGAAGTCAGTTTTTCATTTTCTGTAGAGAGGAAAAGTATAAGAAAAATCAGCTAGAGCTTTTAACCAACATGCCCTGAGTACCTGCTATGTGAAAGGCATTATGCCAAGAATTGAAATTTTTTAAAAAAACAGTCTCTGAAATAAGGGCATAGAATAATGGCATCATATTAGAGAATGGAAATCAGAATTTGACCTCAAAACATCTTTTATCAAAGACCTTTATGGACTGCACCCAAGGAGAGCAAAGACAGCGTGAGTCAGAGAGCAAAGTGTTTCTTATCAGTGCAGAGTGAATCAAATCCCTCTGCCAGCTAAGCAATGTCAGGGGCAAAGGTACAGACACAGTCAGGAGACAGTATTCTCCACACAGGAGATCTTCTCCCTTCCTCTCTGACCAATTACCTCCTTATCCTTGATTCCACCCCTAAGAGGTACTTGCTTCTAACCCAGTCTTCAAAGTATATTATATGTTAATCAGAGAAGGTAATTCAAAGACAAAAATGAAACAGTACACTATATGTTAATCAGAGAAGGTAATTCAAAGACAAAAATGAAACAGTACACTCAATAACCTTAGTTTACTGGGAGGAAACAACATGTACATAAGTAAATACAAAAGATAAACAAAGTAACTGGAGGGATCAAGGAAAAGCCTCAAGTAGAAAGTGACTCGAGTTGAGCTCTGAAAGGCACAAGGGAGTCTAGAGGCACAGGTGAGGATGGAAGGCCTCCCTAAGCAAAGGCGTGAGAGATGAAATGCTGTTACAGGGATAGCAGCAGTCCAGCTTAACTAGGATGCAGTGAGTGAAGGGCAGTCAAGAGCAACTAGCATGAAAAGGTGGAGTACATCCGGGCAGTAAAGGGTTGTCAAGGCCAGACAGTTTGTACTCTATTCTAAAGGCAGAGCTTCCTGAGCAAGGAAGTGAGACATAGTCACGCCATTCTTCGTAAAGGGTGAATAGAAAGGGAAGCAACTTAAGGCAGGGAGATCTCTAGTGTAACAGTCCTGGTGGGAGGTGATAAGCTAGTGTCGGAGATGGGGAAAAAAAAAGGGGCTCATCTGTGAGAGATGCTGGAAAGGAACAATCTACAAGACTGGTCAACTGCCTCGATATGGAGTGCGATGGAAAGTGCAAAGACAATATAGTCATATGAAAAAATATTCTAAATCTCTACTGATTAAAGAAATGCAAGTTAAAACAACTATGAGGTACCACTTCACACCTATCAGAAATGACAAATGCTGGAGGGGATGAGGGAAAAATAGGTATGCCAATGAACTACTGGTAGAGTAGTGAACTGGTCCCACCATTCTGGAGAATAACTTGGAACTATGCCCAAAGAGCTATAATCTGTGCATACTCTTTGACCCAGTAATACTACTACTATGTCTATATCCTAAAGAGAAAAGACCAATATGTACAAAAATACTGACAGCAGCTCTTTTTGTGGTAGCAAAGAAGTGGAAATTAAGGGGATGTTCATCAATTGGGGGATGGTTGAACAAGTTCTGGCATATGATTGTGATGGAGTCCTATTGTGCTATAAGAAATGATGAGGGGGTTGGTTTTAGAAAAACATGGCAAGTCCCATAAGAACTAATGCAAAGTAAAGTGAGAACTGGGAGATCTTTGTGCACAGTAATAACAACGTTGTAATGATGATCAACTGTGAAATACTTGGCTACTCTGATCAATTCAACGATCCAAAACGATTAATTCCAAAGGACTCATGATGAAAAAATGCTATCCACCTCTGGAGAAACAACTGATGAACTCTGAGTGCAAACTGAAGTATAATTTTCTCACTTTATTTTTCTTGCTTGTTTTTGAAATATGGCTAACATGGAAATATGATTTATATAATTTCACATGTATAATTGATATCATATTGCTTGCCTTCTGAGTGGGCAGTGGAGGAGTGAGAGAGGAGAGAGAGAGAATTTGGAACTCAAAATCTAAAAAGAAAGGAGCACTAAAAATAAATAATTAAAATATTTTTAAAAATTAAAAAAAAAAGAAAGTGCAGAGATGAGCTGAGAATGATTTCAAAGTTGAGAATCTGATTCACTGGTAGGATGATACACTCAACAGACATAGGAAAGATGAGGTAAACAGGAGATTTGGGGAGGGAGATAATGAGTTCTGCTGTACGCCTACCACAGAGTAGGTACTAAATAAATGCTTGATTTTGAACATGTGAAGTTTAAGATGCTTACAGACAAAACAAGCAGCCAGCGATGCAGAAGCCCAGGGTTGGATATACTGCTCTGAAAGTTATCTGCATAAAGATAACTGAACCCACAAAGGCTGGTGAAATTATGGGGAAAGAGAATATGGAGAAATGAAAAGACCCCAGGACAGAGCTTTGAGGAATACCTGTAGTTATGGAATAGAACATAAATGATGATCCAGTAAAGGAAACTGAAAGAAACTGATAAAAGAGATCAGTCACATGGGAAGGATGAATGTCTAGACTACAACATGCAACTAGAAAAACAGCCCAATTTAATAGTCTATTAATGTATCCATGTTTACATGAAAATGAGAGGCACCGTGGTGTAGTAAAGATGTCTCATTCAGTCCATGGGCTGCAACACTCCTAAATGCAGCCAAAATCAGATTTAAATGTAATTGGGAAATATTTAACAAAATAAATATACAATAGAACTTAGATAATGATAATACGTGGCTCTCTAAGTCACCATGCAGCCAGCAGGAATCCATATGTATGGAGTTTCTATTTGAGTGTGATACCACAAGTGCAGAGGATAGAGGCCTGGCTTTGGAATCAGGAAGATCTGGGTTTGATTCCTACTTAAAATAATACAGATTAGCTCTCCAATCTACAGATCTGTCATCAAAGGAGGGAGTTTCTGTACTTGGAGTTTCCCCCCACACTGATTTAAAAAAAATTACTGATGTAGCAAAGGTAGCTACATATTTTTATACCTATGAATGTATGAATGTATACACGCAATTGTACATATACATGTGTGTAGATACAAGCAACAGCTACAGATGGACAATCACCCAGGAGTAAGTTCAAACAATGGGTGAAATCACATTAGGGAAATGCTCCCAATCATTACAAACTAGGTGCTGGTACAAAATCCACTTTTTTAACACCAATATTTTTCTAGTAATGGTATATGGCTATGAACTGTGAAACACTATTACCCTGAAAGAACCAAAATTACAAGTAACTCAAAGATCAAATGAATTGCATATTGTAGATCTAAGAAGGCAGCAGCTACAAAGAAAGCCAAGGCAGATACCAAGAAGAAACAGCAGCAACATTATATTTAAAGAAGCAAGCTTGCCACTTTCTCCTGCGCCAGGATCCTGCTGCCCTTCCCCAAGATACTAAAAGAACCAGAGGAAGGGGCAAAGGGGGAGGGGGGGACTCTATATGAAGAAATTTATGGAGATACAGGACAAGAATCACAATGGAAGAGAATATATGGAGGGGACCCAATCTGCACTATAACTATGAGATCACAGATCCATCTAAGTACCTAAGAGGGAAAACGAAAACTTACATTAGTTTGCTTTTTTATACATGACGACTAACTTGAGTTTTTATGTGAGTTAATGACTATTCAGTCATTCAATAAGCATTTAATGAATTCTCTATTATGTGCAAGACACTATGTTAGAATATCCCTGCCCTCAAAGAGCTTACATTCTACTGGGAAGAGAAACAATACCTACAGAGATAAGTCAATACGAAACATAGAAAAAGTACTTTTGGGGACAAAAGCTGAGGGGAGATCACTAACAACTGGGACAGAGATGGTTTTTCCTATTTATACATACACATTCTACTCCCAGGGCCAGGCAAGAGTACCTTATTTGTTTGCGTCCCATTGTCACTACTCTCTCAGAAAGATAACTCTTCCCACGTGGCTAAGAAGCAATAGCCTGACTGGTTCTTCCTGTCTTTCGCCATCTAGTCAATCCTGCACATCTATTGGAAGGAAGAAAGGTGGAGAGGTGCAGGGGTGGAGTGGGGGAGGAAAATGACGATAAACCATCACACCAAAGACACCTGAAGATAGGAATGAGTGTGGTACATGGGGAAACAAAGTTCTTGATTAAAACAAAAGGTAAAATAAGGGCAGGTAAGGTTGAATCTTATTAGAGAGGATTTTGAAAACCAGGACATGAATGCTACCCTCTACCTATCTCTTCTCAATATGCCTTATTCACACTCACCTCCTTAAACTTTGTTCATATTTGTTCCCTCCTACCTTGAATACCATCTCCCCACCTTTCCAACTCCTAGAAATAAATACTATCCTATGAGGACAAACTCCATTCCCAACTTCTCTATAAGGAACTACTCCCATCTTTTCACTATTTTTTATTTCAATGGACCATTCATTCAACACTGGCGAAGTATTTGGCTTAGCCCATCTGAAAGTTACCTTCCACATGAAACCAAAATACATCTCAGCCCAACCACAAAGCAAAGCTCCTTCCAAAATACATGTCAAGCAGTAATAGTTACTTTTTGCTTGGATCTTTCCCTACTGGAGGGCTTTTCCAAAGGGACAAATAAGTCCCAGAGGAAAAAGAACACACTATCTACCCCATATAGACACATGCTCACCATCTAATGGAAAAAAGGATCACTGCAGGCTCTTGCCACAAAAAACAGTGTTGGAAATGAAAAGCTGGTGTTGGGCTCTCGGGGACACAAAAATGAAGGATAGTACGGGGGCAGGGGGAGCAGTCTCTGTCCTCAAAGAGCTTATATTGCACTGAAAAAATACAATATTTGAATAGATAAGTAAATACAATATATCCTTGAGGAGGGAGAAAACACTAACAGCTAGGAAAACCTTCTAGAATGGTGCAGCTATTGGATTCCTTAAGCATATATTAAGCAGTAAACAAACCAAAAACAACCCTACCTTTCTAGAGTGAAGTATAATGAGATAGGGAGTGATGGGGCATGGGAGGAATCCATACAAAATGCTTTAGGAAAATTCAAAGTAGAATATACTTTCAGCTTAGGAAAGAGAGCATTCCAGGCAACAGGGAAGTCTGGTGCAAATGCATGGAAGCACTGAAGGTGGCCTATTATGGAAGGGCCAAGTTTTGGGGGTTTGGTTTGGGATGGGGAGGAATATTTTGCAGCTTGGCTAGAAGGTAGCATGTAGCATGCCTAATATGAAATAAGACTGGAAAGGTGAGATTGTAGTCAGATTGTTGAAAGTTTTATTCTAGAAGTAACAGAAAGCCACTGAAGGTTTTGAAGCAGGGGAGTGACACTAACAGATCATGCCTTGAGAAGATTATTTAATAAAAGGAAGATATAGGTAGCAAGAACAATTAGGAAAATAATAAAATAGTTATATGAAATGTTACAAAGACATTAAAATCTAATATTTTTTGTATTTTCCATAATAGCTTGCATATATATATATAATAGGTGTTCAATAAATATTTGTTCATTAATATCCAAGTACATGCAATGGCATCATTTAAAATTTATGGACACCAAGCCAAAAAGAGAAAGTTCACTTATAAGGCAAAACAGACAGATCTATAAGAGAGAACAACCAACTGCTTTCATGGGTTCTACTGAACACCAAGAGTTTAATATACAATTAGGCATATGGTACCTGACATCTTTCTCATATAATCAGGTATAGAAAATGTTCGTATGAATACCATTTCTCTGCTAATAGGGTCAAATTACAACCTAAATAGCAAGTTATTATCCCCACCGGACCTCTTAAGAACACACTCCTGACTAGGAAACAAGAAATTGTAATCCTAGTCTCATTGAATGTTAGAAAACAATTTTGTGATATAATAGAAAAAAAAAATGAGAAACACAGGAGTTCGGTTTGAATCCTGTTACTTGGTCTCTCTAAGCCTTACTTTTCTCATCTGTAAAATGGAAATAACAATATGATGCAGAGAACAGAGCACTGGCCATGGAGAAAAATGTGGTTTCAAATCCTGTCTCAGTCACTTACTAGCTATGTGACCCTGTGACCTTCAGTTTCCCTATGTCTAAAATAGGAGAGGTAGAAAAGAACACCTACTTACGCCTATTTCACAGATCTGTTGTGATCAAAGGAGAGCATCTATAAAGTACTAAACCACCTTAAAGGTTACATAAACATGAGTTATTATTATATCTCCCACCAGAATACTGTAAGGATCAAATAAGTGCAGGTGTATGGGCAATTCTCAGACTTCTTGATCTGAGGACTGTTTTACAAAATGATTGAGGACCCCCCAAAAAAGCTCCCGTTTATATGGGTTATATCTGTTAATACTTACCATAATAAAAATTAAAATGTCTTAGTGTTATGAAAATAGTTGGGACCTAGCAGACTCCCTCATGACACAATCTGAGAACTGCTAATGTCTATGAAATAATTTTGTGACCATAAAATTGCCTCTATATAAAGTTAATTATTTCCCCACCTCTACTACAGGAACAGAAACTTTCACTTTAAAACAAGGTATAGGTGTAGCAAAGACATCCCCTAAAACTTGTAGCATGTAGACAGCAATGCTTGGGGTTTCAGTTCATTGTCTCATTGTCCCCCCCCCATGAGATGTTTGCATCTCCCCTAAAGCTTTTACAATTATCTTAATCTCACCATCATTCTATATACTATGGATCATTTATAGATGAAAATGTAGGAGATGTAGGAGCTGAAGGAATTGGATCTGACTATTTCCTGGGGAGTTATCTGAGGCAGATACATCTAGAGTTAGAGGCAAGGCTTTGAATTCAAAGGTCTTCCTACCTCTAAAACCGGCACTTTATCCATTGGACCACACTGACTCTAATGTAGAAATTCTTAACCTTTTGTGTCATGAATGGCCCTTTTGACAGTCTAGTGAAGCCTAAAGTCCACTTCTCAGAATAATGTGTTGGGTTTTTCTAAATTTATAATTGAAGGAAATGCTAAATTTCAGTTAGAGAATAGTGAAAATAAAGATGTGATTTTCCCCCACCTAAGTTCCTGAAATATATTGATGGGTCCTAAAATCCTCTGCTTTAATAGATCGATTATAATAATAAGCTAGTGCTAATATTAACAAAAGCTGACATTTACATAGCACTTTAATAATTATATATAGGTATACTGTGCTTTTAAAATGTGTGTTGCACTTTCCATACATTCTCTAATTTGAGCCTCACAATGGCCCTATTACACAGGTCCTACAAAATTTATCCACATTTTACATATGAAGAAACTGAAGTTCAGAAAATAACATTTACATATGACCACAGGGAGACAGGATCTTAACTCAGTCTTCCTGATTCCTAAATCCAGTGCTCTATCCATAGCACTTAATATACATTATCTCACCAGCGCCCAACAATAAGGCTCAAGTAGATAACTGCAGCTATTATCATTCCCACCCAAACCCTAGATGAGGAAACTAAGGCTCAGAGATAAGTAACTGGTTCATACTCCTATAGTTAATAAGCTCAAAGTTGGTGTGTGAGCCCAAATCTTCCTACAGTGCTGCCTCTCTCTCCCTGCTTCAGATGATTTTATCTTCAGATTGGCTGTACTCTCAAAAACCATCAGTATTTACTGATTACCAATGGGGCAAAGAGACTGTTATTAACAATGTTAGCTTATACATTCTACCGATTATAGATGGTAGCACTGGCAAAACACTACAAGAACTCCTCTAACCTGCATGTCAACGTAGCATATATCTTCTCTGTTTCCTTAATGGTAACTCACTCAGGTAGGCAAAGAGTGAAGTTTTCCCTTTATACATTACTATTTATCTCATCCTCCTCTTTATTAGTAGTGCTAATAGCTCCAACCATCTGTTTAGTCTCCTCTTCCACCTGGTCGCATGGATTATTCTAACAGGATCCTCCATTGAGGAGGGAATATAGATTCTTAGGGAATACTGAAATCTACTATCAATGGATCATCTCCTTCGTTCATTATCTAAATAGGTCCAAGGCCACTGACCAGGTTGAATCAATAATATATGAATTTGGGTATTCCAAAGGCAAAGAAATGGCTTTTGATTTTCTATTCTCAATTGTCCAGGCTTCTTCCTTCATTTGCAGAATTAAACTGAGAGCTACAGATACTAAGTTAAGTTTCTAGTCCTCTACCCAGACACAAACCAAAGAAATTACTATGTTCTCGATAAACTTAACCTGAGGAAAGGCATCATCTTTAAAAAAAAAAAAAAAGTACCCCCACCATCCACTGAAGTCCCATTCCTCTAACTCATCATGGCATGATGAAGATGGTCCTGGGTTCTCAAAAGCATTAACCAATGGTATATAAACTGTGTAAAATCCTACCAAACTGCAAACTATTTCTATAAGCTGAGGACCAGCCTAATAACTTAGAAATGCTCATGACAGGGTGGTTGCAAGACAATCCAAAGGCTTTCTACAAAGTTAGGGAGATACACTGATACTGATCAGCATGGGGGAGGGAGTACCACTGTCAACAAAATCATAGATTCTTGATGCATTCAGATATATTGGCTAGTATTTTAAATAACATACTAAAAGTCATATATACTCTTGGAGTTAAAATAATGCTGCTCATCACCAAATATTAAGTTGTTTGATTACTAACCACCGTAACAGTAGGAAATAAAAGAAATAATACTATAGAAATACAAGCCCTCTCCACAGAATAGACCTCCTTTCCTTCTCTGAACCAGAATGATACAGAGTGTAAATAGCTCACAATCAATTGAAACGATGTCATTCCTAAGTTAAATTCACCATACTATAAAAAGAAAAAACTCACCCTCAATAGGTGGGAAAATTCTAAACTATTCAGATCAAAAAAGATGTCTTCAGATTTGTACCTTCCTAGTTAATTATAAGAAGTCACCAGAAAAAAAAAAAAGATTGTTGAAATATGTAAATCTCCACATCTAATCCTTGAAGTTACAGTGAAATTCTACATACAACTGCTATACAAAACAGCTTCTGAACAAAACAGACTGGATCCTGTGAAGTTCAACTTCTCTTTTTCTCTGTACTTTCTTTAGCACTTCAATTATTTCAAGGACCTATGATGTTATTACATGGGCATCCCCTTCAACAGCGAATGCAACCCCTTTTTACCTTAACAGACTATCAGCTGTAACTGAAAAATATTCACCACCTAGAGGCCAACCTTGGTGTGGAGCCTCACAGTACCTGGTGGCTAAGATCATGTATTAGTTGTAAACAATAAATTAGTAAACAATACAGTTCATCACCTGCCTATACTTTTCAACACTGCTGGAATAGTCTTAGAGAACTCCCGTATCTGTCCAACACCACTGATAAGGCACTAGATCAGTACTTTAGTGAAGGTCACTTTCGTTTATGGTTTATCAAAAGCACTACTACTTATTTAGAGTCACCAGATGCTTCCTTCAGTTTTCAAAGTTAATTTACATTAAAGCTTCTTATTATAGAAAGCTAGTCATGACTCTATTCATTAGGTATACTCTTTATTAGTCACTCTGTGTGGTTGTTATGCTTCAATTGCTGATGTCTGACAGAAAATATAAAAATTATGAAGCCCAACCTTTCCTTGTGTTAGTAAAATCAAGTCAGATCAGGAACAGCAATGCTATTTCTAACAGCACATATATTCCCCATAAGAGTCTCCATACTCCTGTGTAGAATCATCTGAATAATGTAATCCTTAGAAAGACAACTGCAGAAATTTCCCTCTTCTATATCACTTAACTAATGAATTCTCTCTCTCACAGAGTCTGTTGTGACCCTTGATAAGGTACTTAACCTCTAAATGTCACAAGCAACTCTCAAGAAGTCTAGAAGTTGCAAAGCAGGTGCCAATTTGTACTGTTGGAAGAATTTTCCTGATCCGATGTTCCATATTCCCTATACCACTGAAATAGCAGGTTTGGTTCTCCCCCCAAATTAATAATATATGTAACATATATTCAGATTATATATATATATTTACCTATATACATATACATTTTGGCTTTATTGAACTCCCTATAACAAAAGCATGGAAATGTCACCCCATAGAACATTGACCTATTGTTGAACTGACCTTTGCTTGCCAAGTTGGATATCAGTTAGGAAACTAAAGAGGGGGGAAGTTAAAAGAAAATCACATCAAAATTTCTGGTGAATGCAGAAAACTTAGTGAAGTTCGTTTTTAAGTGAACAATAGATAATGCATTGACAGTAAGGATGTGCTGTAAATGAAATGTATATCTTGCTAAAATTTGTATTTAAAAAATAAAATGAGGAGGGGGAAGGGAGGAATTTCTCTGTCAGTCAACGCCACCTAAGATTTGCCAGCTTTGTGCCAGAACAGAGGTCAGCAAAGAGGTGGAGATTAAGCTAAACACAAGAGACCTGGATTAAGAATTTCCTGCCAATGAGAGTTTTTAAACACTGGCACAAGTTGCCAAAGAGACTGTGGAATCTGTTTCTCCAGATGCGTCTTAAAAACAAATTATATTCTCAGGTTTCTAACACAGGTTAGGTTCAGGCCTGATCAAAACAGAAGAATGAACTAGATGAATTCTTCCATGGTCTTTCCAGCTCTGGTGCTGCAAAGTAATTGCTTCTATCTGCAATTTTCTATGTACTCATATAGAAGGGAAAGCAACCAAATGCTTCCAGAGAAATTGGGGAGGCGGAATACAGCAAAACGTAAGCTCCTCGATATTCATTTTTGTCACCGTTTTCTGAAAAAAATGCCTGGTACAGTCATTGTTGAATGGAACTGAATCAAGGTTGCCGTCAGGAATTTTGCATTTCTCAGACCACAACAGCATTACTTTCAGAAAATAATTCTAAAAGCATGGGTACTATCAATTGTACTCTATTTCGACTGAGCTGCACTAGAAGATTGACACCAGCAGAGAAAGTTGGGGCTATCAAGGAGAAATGTGTGAAATCTCTGAAGCTGACTGCTATGGGACAGAGGTGCAGGGAAAGGAAGCAACTCTCCACCTCCACCCCGCCCCGCCCGGCCACCTGGGGCGAGCGTCCTGTAATGCAAAGCGTGGCAGGGTGGGACGCAGCCCCTGCGGTCCCTCCTAGCTCTACATTAGGGTCGTACAAGAGAGGGGCTGGGAATTCCCACCCGCTCGACTGCACTATCCACCAGCTCAGGGCAAGGGACAAAGCGGAGCCAAGGCTGGTAGGGTACAGCTCCTTTAGCTACCCTCCAGTCCAATTCTTTCATATGACGGATGAGGAAACTGAGGACCCCAGAGGGGAAATGATTTACCCAAGGCGACACAGGGAGCACAGGAAGCCAGCACCTCGGCGTCCACACCCAGCGCTCTTTCCACCGCCACACAGACGAACAGGTGGAGGGAGGTGTCAGTGGCCGTCGCTACCCCCTGGGCCGGGGTCCCGGGCGCCGGGTCGGAGCGCCGGCTCCGAGCTGTAGGGAGCCGGATCCCCTCGGGGGCGGCCGCCCGCCCTCATCCCGCCCAGTCCCGGGGCCGGGTGCGCGAGGATGGAGGGAGGATGAAGGGAGGGAGGATGGAGTCCCCGCTACCTTGTATTTATCGAAGCCGGCCAGCTGCTCGGGAGTCACGTACTGGTAACTGAAGGCCATGATGACAGTGAGGAAGAAGAGGAGGAGGAGGAGGCACAGACGGCCGCCGCGGCTGCCTCAGAAGCTGGGAGGACCCGGCACCACACCGGGTTCGACGTGAGTGCCAAAGGCTGAGGGAATGTGGAAGCTCCAAGCTCCACCCCCCACCCCACCCCCCGCCCCGACCCGACCCCACTCCACTCCCGCGCACGCGCGGTCGGCCCCGGAGCGCACGCGCAACCGCCCCAGGCCGTGATACGTCAGCACGCAAATGGACGTCGGCCGGCTCCTAATACAACCTGAGCCCGCATCGCTCAGTGGAACGAAAGAAGGACAAATCGGCTGAGTCCGAGCCACGCGAAATCCCGCCCTTTGCGTCCTCTCTGCCGCCTCATTTGTGGAAAAACTTGATTGGAGGAAAGGAAGGCGGGAGGGGGAAGGGGAGTGGGGGAAATAGGAGGAGGGAAAAGGCGAAAGTTCAGATTGGGTCAGTTTAGTTCAGTTCCGGGCAAGCTCTAGGGCTGCGCAGGTCTCTCTCGACTTGGGGCCGGCGGCCGGGGTGAAGAGGGTGCATCCCGGGAGCGGCTCGAAAGCCGGGCTGCCTTTGTGACGTAGCACCGGAGGCAGTCCGCGAACCGCACGTGTCGCTATTGATCGTTCGAGACACGTGGTGCCTGCTTTGAGAGGCTGGGAGGAGCGGGGCCCGGTACTGGAGACGCAGATGCACCGGGCAGGGGGCTGCTTTCGCGCGCCTGTTTCTATTGATCTTGTTAGTCCTGGCTCTTGGAGCGGTGCAAAGTCTTGGCAATTCTAACTCCTTATCTCTTGGATCTGCCCCCTTCTCTTCATTCGCAGGGCATTAGACCTAGTTATCTTCTTCATTAGCCTCTCACCTAGACTCTTAGAATACCCTCCTGCTTCCAAATACGCCCCTCTCCAATCCATCCTCCACATAGCTGCCGACGTCATCAGACATCGATTATCTGTTTTTCGAACTGCAAAATACATAGCTATCAATGTCATGCTTTGTTAGGGATTAATATAGAATATAGCACTCTACAGCGTTCTAATATATCACGTGCTATTGAAGCCCGTTTGGCATTGCAAACATTTGTTTCTTCTTTACATAGGCAAGTGAGATAGCATAAATAATAATTGAAGAGCATTTAGGTGTGGGGGAGGGGGTGCCTTTGGCAACATGCTGTAGGTATGGTTCTGCCTCAGTTTTGGACTGAGATTTACAATCTGACCTTGCAGTCTTTTTCTTGGTATGGTTTTTTTTAATCATAGTCGAAATTTCGTTACAGAATTCTCAATTCCTGCTATAGGTCTTTTCTGCTAACAGAGGTGTATAGACAAGAGAGTGGTCAACCAAGAGGCTACCAGGAAAGGAAAACAGCCTTCAAAGTCCTGTTACCAAAGTGAGTTCACTTCTGCAATGCTTCTGATTGCTCCTATAGGTCCACTTGAGAAAGATTCAAAATTAAGACAACACACTGATCCAGTATTGTAGCTTCAATATGTCTTATACAGTTGCCCCAATAGGCTGCCTGTTAAGACTGTATTAAGAAGCAGAATCAAGATGACTGAATATCAGGAATAGTTGGGTAAACTCAGACTCTTCCAAACAGATCTAGAAAATACAACCGACTGAATCTAGATCGGGGAAATCTTAAGAAAAAGATCACAATGAATCGTTTTCCTAGCCCAGGTTAGAATAGGGAAACAAGCAGAGAGGTCTGTGGACACTGGGATGAAATTCTAGGGAAGAGTTTGCTGTGTAGAGGACTTCAGGTACAGGAGAGGCTGTGCACCTGAACCAAAAAGCTGTACTAGGGCACCATAAGCTTGTGCAGGCTACAGGAACAGATGTCAGCTGGCTCTGTCGCTCACTACCCAAGTTTAGGTGCTGGGCTGACCTGAGTAGGAAGTGTTGCTGTATAGGGAGAGGAGCAATTTCAGAAGCAGCAACATTGCCTCAGATGCCAGGAGAAGCACACTGCAAGTTCCAACTTCTAGTCCAGTCTGAAACCTGCAAAAGAAAAACCAGGGTAGGAATCCCAGGACAAAGGGAAGTTTGCAGTTTTGCCACTCTTGACCAGCAGAGCTTCCCAGCTGTCTTACAGTGGCTGAGTCCAGCAGCTACTGTTGCTCAGAACCAAACCTGGGTAAGAAACCTTAAGAGCTCAGACCATCTAGAGAGTGGTCAAACTTTGAACTGGATCAGACTGCTTTGGAAACACTGAAAGCTTTGAGGTCCCCTGAGCTATCCCAGAGATCCTGAAATAACACAATACTCTATCCCAAGAAAGCAACAGTATCACCTGCCTAAATTTTTCTCCAGAGGTGTGAAGAGAGCCTAGCCCTAGTATCAAGTTCTAAGTAAAGAAGAGGCTAGAAGAATACACAAATAAGAATCCCACTATAAAAGAGCTATTATGATGACAAGGACACTCGAAACAAATCCAGAAGCAAGAGAATGACTCTCAAATATCTACAAGTAAAACTTCAAAGAAAAACAGAGCTTGAGCACAAATTCAACTAGAATTCTTGGCAGAAATGAAGCAAGAGTTTTTTAAAAGTTTAAAATGTTTTTATGAATAAAATGATAACACTAGAGAAAAATGGAAAAGAAGTGAGAGCTACAGAAGAAAGACTTGGAGAGAGAATTAGCACAGTAGGTACAAAACCTTGCCCAAGAAAAAAAAAACTCCCTGAATTAAAAATCGACCAGGTAGAAGCTAATGACAAGAAACATTAAAATCAAAAGACTGAAAAAAGAAAATGCAAGCACTCATAGCAAAAATACCTGACCTAGAAAACAGATTAAGGGGAAAACACTTAAGACTCATTGGACTACCTGAAGGACATCATATTTCAAGAAATCTTACTTTAAAAGACATACTCTTTTCCCTTAAAGACTTAACAATCCAGTAAGGATTTTTTAAAAGCTCTTCACAGTTTAGACCCTTCTTTCTGGTGGTTTTATATATTATTTCTCTCTGTTGCAACACTAACCTTCTTGCTATTACTTGAACACACTCCTTTCTGTGGACTCCATGCATGTTAGGTGACTATCCCCTTGCACCTGGAATACTCCTCCCTCCTCATTTCAACCTCCTGGCTTTCCTGTACCCGCTGGCTTTTTTTAAGTGTCTGTTTAAATCCTGCCTTCTTCAAGAGGGCCTTCCTGTCTCCCTACTTTCCTGGTCTCCTCCCTCTCTCCCCCAACCTCTGCTAGGGCCTTTTTTCTCCATTTACCTCCCAATTATCCTGTATATTTCCTGTATACTTAGTAGTTTGCATACTGTCTCCCCCCTTCAAATGTGAGCTCCTTGAGGGCATGGACTGTGTTTTCTTTGTTTAGGCCCAGCACTTAGCACAGTGCCTGGCACATAGGTACCACTTAACAAATGCTTGTTGATTGACTTACCTCAATCGGTGATCCTCTCTCATTTTTGGTTAGACTGCTACCAGCTTCAGCAGTACATTTACTAGCACCCCTAATTTAGAATATAGTCACTGAAAGTTAATGATGAGCCAAGAAACTACAGAGGCGGCCCAGAAATTAATAGGACACTCAGGTCTCCTATGATAAGAGAAAAGAATAAGGTCAAAGGTATAGTAGCTTGTGTGGACACTATTCATGTTTGAAAATGACTGTGATCATTATCTCTGTAGTGATCACTATCTGTGTGGGTGTTAAAAGGAGCCATGTCTACAGATCTGACTAAAAATTTACCCTGTGCAAAGTTTGTGTTCTGTACCCCATAGTTTCACTGGTGGCCCTGACTTTGGGACTAGAAGAGCTATAGATGTAAAATCTCTAATAAATGAAGACCTCTGACAAGTCCCACGCCATCTTCCCTATAACTGCTGAGCCAGGAATGGAAGCAGGACTCTGGATGAGCCAAATACAAACTTTACGGAAGATTCCTCCAACTTTGCAGACAGAGCCCTATACTGGGTCCCCCTTTGGCTAGTTTTATGTATTTGACCAAAATTCTTATTATGTCAAGTCCAACAAGCACCCACTAGATGAACACTGGGGGGGAGGGGGGAGGGGCACAGTGAGACACTAGTTGGTGTATTCCAAAGCTTTCAATGGTTAAGATTGGGAGGAGATGTCAGGTTATCATGGAAGAATAACAAGGAGCAGGGAAAAGGGGTATTCTTTTCTGGAAAACACTGGAGAGGGAAGGTGTGGTAGCAGCTGTCTTAGAGATCAGATTCAACAAATTCAATTCAGCTTAATCCAATTAAAATTTCATGACTTATTATGTGCCAGTCACTGTTCTCGGTGGTATACTAAGAGGGATACTAAGAAGGAGCTTCCATACTACTGGGGAATGAAAAGGATAAAGGTACAACACATACCCAAATAAGTATAGGACAAATGTGATGAAGGTTGAATTGGCCTTTGTGGGCCATCCCAAGGAGCAAGTTCCTGAGAAACTTCCAGGGACATAGTGACTCAATACTTGGGACCTTTGGAAATGATCAGTTTCCTAGCTGTTCATAGCCATGGGGTGGCTTAGTACTGAAAAGATTTGGAATTTTGGTATAACATGGCAAACCCTGGATGGTCCCTTGGCCCTCTCTTACACTGTAACAGCATTGGTGTGGACTACTGTGTCAGGAGAGACCTCTCATTCTTCATTCTTCCAGGTGGCATCATAAAACATTTTTCTTCTTCCTTTTTTTTTCTATTCCAAATATTAAGAGTTCTTCACAAGGCATATAAAATACCAATTTGTAAAAATAAACTCCACTGGGGAGATAGAATGTTGAATGCAGGTAGCCACAGAATTGAGGAATCTTGATTTCTGGCAGAAGCTGAGAGTCCACTGTTTTACATATATAAATATATATGTATACATATATGAATGTGTGTATATATACACATACATAATGTCTATATATGTGTGTGTGTTATGTCTTACACCACTCTCTAGTCTCATAATTCTCTTTTTCTATGTCAAAAATCTCTCTTTGGTGTCATTGTTTACACACCTGACCTTCTACAAGAAACCTTTGTTAATCCCCCTTAATTCTAGTCCCTTCCCTCTGTGATTATCTTCAATTTATCCTATGTATATCTTGTTTGTACGTAGTTGTTGCACATTGTTTCTCCCATTAGGCTATAAGAGTCAATCTTTTGCCTTTCTTTTTATCCGCAGCACTTAACTTGGCACATAGTAGCTATTTAATAAGTGTTTATTGACTCAGCCTCTTCTTGAAGTATCAGTAAGAAGATTTGAAATGTTTACACCCAAAAGGCTAACCTTGGTAGAAGTAGCAGTGACAATCTCTGATGGGTCCTTTCCAAAGAAACATGGTTGATGGTCAGAGGTCCAGTTATGAGCAGCAAGCCAGTTGTTTCAGGAAAATGACTTGTTTCCCTGGGTGTTAGATGTAGTATACTTCTACTTGTAAGTGCCTCTCCTCTTCCCATTGCAGATGGGGAATATCTACCAATTCCCTGGGCCAGAACAAGATTCCAACTATACTGCTTTCTCAGTCACATTTTCCTTTTTATCCTTTTTGCCTTTTTTGTTTTTCCAGCCTTTTTCAACTGCCATCTTGAAAACATGAAAAGAGAGGACAACATGTAACTATAAGATTTCCATTGAAGGTTAGGGCATAGGCTGGCCCTTCCTCAAGGAGCATGGACTCAGCTAGACTAGCTTAATACCTTGACTCTAGTTGCTTTTTCTGTTATATAAAGAAAATTGAGGAATAAAGAAAGCTCCAACAAGGTGAAGAGATCAAGGAAGGCGTCTGAGTTCAAAATCTACCTATAAAATTTCTCCTCCCAGAAAGTGTTTTTTTTCCTTTCAAAAATCTGCCTATAGATTCCTATCTGTTGATTAACTTAAGGATAACTTTATAAGCATAGAACTACTAACTGACAGCTGTGCCCAGATCTGTGTCAGATCTATACACTTGGTCCCTGAACTTGAGATGTTTATAATCTGACTGGGAAAACCAAATAGAAAAATGTGAAACAATAGGCAAAAGTGGCAGTATTACAGAAAGTTTAGAAAGATTGAAGGAGCAAACAAATCTTATACCTGGGCTCAAATTGTTCCTGGCTTAGACACAAGAAAAGACAAGTAGCAATTGATAGGTGTACATCTGAATGGAGAAATGTAAACACTGGCTCCTCCAGGAACTGGTGTTATATAACCAGTCTTATTTAAGATGTGTAAAGGATTTAGAAAGAGAAAGTGTGCAAATAACTCCAAGTATACAAATGACACTAAATTATTTTGTAGAGATAAATCTAAATTGAGGGTAAAACTTCAGGAAGATCCTTTGAAAAGGGGCTGAAAATGGCAGGATGAATTCTGTTGCTTATAGGAGAACCAAAACTATAAAGGATCACAGGCTCCACATATCAGCCCAATTTGCCACTATAGACAAGAAGACCCAATACTCTATTTAAGGAAGTATATGAGAAATTGAGAAAACTATAACTTTTTAAAAAATTATTCTTTAAGACACCAGAATAGCAGTAAGAAATATAACCCAGCTCCTCCAATTCAGTGTCTCCAAAGAGCTCTAGAAAACATACTATACCTAGTTGTGACCAGGAAATCCATGGGGAAATATAAGTCACAAATGATTTTGACAGCCCAAGTTGGCATAGGGAAATAGATCTGTGGAAACTAGGTATGGGGTCTGACCAGGAAGCTTATGGGGCAGAGCATTGTCACATCCACGGAATGAAGATCTAGGCTAAGCCCAAAAGCAAAAAAAGTTCCAAGCCCATATTAGGGCATCAAAACATCAGGCAGTATCCAGCAACAAGTGCCAACTGGCAGCTCTGTGATTACCTTCTTTCAGGTCACAGATCCAAGGTGGACTAGGAGGGAATTGGTGCTCAGGAATTGCTTTCTGGGCTAAGGAGCAGTTGCAGACCCTGGGCTATGTACTAAATTAGGAACAAATTCAGAAATAAGCAGGGGCTCTGCCACCAGAAGCTGAGTAGGGTCTCAGCTCCAGCCAATGGCTGGTTAGAAACTTATCATAGAATAATTAGAGTCGGGGCAGCTAGGTGGCACAGTGGATAGAGCACTAGCCCTTGAAGTCAGGAAAACCTGAGTTCAAATCCAGCCTCAGACACTTGATACTTACTAGCTGTGTGACCCTGGGCAAGAAACTTAATCCTGATTGCCTCACCAAAAACAACAAAAAGAATCAGAGTAGGAATACCAGACCAACAGATCTATTGCTTTGAATCTACAGAACTTCCTAGCTGGCTGATAGTGGCTGAATTCAGCAACAGTCTACTGGAATATCCGAGCAGGGACAAGTCAATAGAAGTGTTTCACAGATCCAAACCCAGATCAGGAACTTGCAGAGTTCAGACCAGTAAAGCAGTAAAGAGACTTTGCCCTGGATCAGGCCACTTTGGAAGCACCAGAAGCTTGCAGATGCCTAGCTCAAACTGTTTCTGAAATACCAGAATAACACAATATTCAAATATTCAATACCCACAAGAAAGAAACAGAAGAACCCAACAGAACAAATGCTCGGTCTAGACATCTCCCCACCCCCCAACTCCCAAAGTGTGAAGCCCTAATGTAAAGTCAAGTAGTAAACTAGAAGAATAAGCAAACAAAAAAATAATCCCACCATAAAGTCCTTTTGTGGTGATAGGGGATGCCCAAGACACAACCCTAGAAGAGAATTACTCCAAAATATCTACAAGCAAAGCCCCAGATGACAGTGCAGCTTAAGCACAAGTCCAACCCTAAATCCTGGAAGAGATGAAGCAATAGTTTTAGGGGTTTTTTAAAGCTAAAAATGATTTTTAAAAACCAAATAAGAGTGTTAGAGGAAAAAATAGGAAAATAAATGAGAGCTATGAAAGAAAGATTTGGAAAAACAATTAACTTGGCACAAGAGGTACGAAAACTTGCCCAAGATTAAAACTCCCCGAAAATCAGAATCAACCAGATAGAAGCTAATAATTCCATGAGACAAGAAATGTTAAAACAAAGTCAAAAGACTGAAAAAAAAATTAGAAGGAAATGTAAGGTATCACATAGCTAAACAACTGACCTGGAAAACAGATAAAGTAGACATAATTTAAGAATCAATGGTCTACCCGAAAGCCATGAACAAAAAAAAAAAAGAAGAAGAGCCTAGATATCATATTTCAAGAAATCTTAAAAGAAAACTGTACACATCTTTTAGAACAAGAGAGCAAAGTAGAAACAGAATCCACCAGACCCCTCCCGAAAGAACCCCCAAAATGAAAACTTTAAGAAACATTATAACTAAAATCCAGGGCCTCCAACTCAAAGGAAAAAGTACTGAAAACAGTCTGAAGGAAAGCAGTCAAATACTGAGGAACCACAGTCAGGATCATACAAGATTTAGCAGTTAACACTATAAAAATGTGGAGAGTTCAAAATAGAATATTCCAGAAGTCAAAAGATCTAGGCCTATAGTCAAGAATAACTTACTCAGCAAAACTGAGTATAATCCTACGGGGAGGGGGAGGGGAGGAGAGGAGAATGGGCCTTTAATAAAATACCAAGCACTACTATTGAAAAGCTCTACTCCAAAGCTGAGTAGAAAATTTTAAAATACAAACATAATAGTCAGGAGTCAAGAGAAGCGAGATAAACATGAGCCAGCAATTATAAAGGACTAAACAAGAATGAACCGTTTATATTCTAATATGAGGAAACCTCTATCATCATCAGGGATCATAGAGGGAGTATAATTAGGCAGTGTGCCTAGGAGTACTTCTGTTATGCAATAATGGTCTTAAAAGAAGAATGGAAAGGGAGGAAAGAAATATACTGGGGGAGAAGGGAAAAGAGAAAAACTGGGGAAAATTATCTAAAATAATTGGAGTGAACAAGTAGAAATCTATACAAATGAGGAGGGTAAAAGGAAATGGGCAACACTTGAACATTATTCTGAACTCATCAAACACACACACACACACACATATATATATATACACACACATACATTATACACATACCCAGAGTTGGATACAGAGATACATTTCACTCAATGGAAGAAGGTGGGGGGTAAAAAGAGGATAGATTAAAGGAGGATTAGGTTTAAGCAAACTCTTTAAAAGGGTTGGGAAATAAAAAGAAAAGCATAAGAGAATAGAATGCAGAGAAATACACAATTAAAAATCATAATTGTAAATGTGAATGGGATAAACATCCATAAAACAGAAAGATAATAGCAAAGTAGATGAGAAAGCAGAATTCAACAATGAGTTGTGTATAAGAAAAACACTGAGAACAGGAAGATGCATGTAATGTTAAAATAAAAGGCTGAAACAATCTATTATGCTTTAGCTGAAGTAAAAAAGGAAGAAGTGACAATGATTGCCTTAGACAAAACAACAGCAAAAATAGACCTAGTTAAAAGAGATTAACCGGGAAACTATATTTTGCCAAAAATTACCACAATCAATGAATTAATATTAGTACTAAACATATATGCAACAAATGGCATAGCATCTTAAATTCATAAAGGAAAATTTAACTTACAGGGAGAAATAGACAATAAAACTATAATAGGAGGGAGAGAGCTCAATTTAACCCTCTCGAACATAGATAAATCTAAAAAAAAATTAAGTAAGGGACTTGAATAGATCTTTGGAAAAGTTAGGTAAGATAGACCTTTAGAGATTATTAAATGGGGATAGAAAGGAGTTACCTATTTTAGCTGCATATAGCACCTTCACAAAAATAAGCCATGTATTAGAGCACAAAAACTTCCAAAACATACAGGAAACTAGACACATCAAATGCATATTTTATAGACTACAATACAATAAAAATGTATTTAATAAAAGGGCTTTGAAGCAAAGATAAAAAATTGATTGCAGACTAAATGATTTAATCCTAAAGAATGGATAGATTAAAGAACAAACCAAAGAAAGTATAGAGTTTAATGAGCCTAAAGATCCCAGCTATTGGGGCAAGAATTCATTATTCAACAAAAAAAATTTTCAGAAAAAAATAGAAAACAGTTTTGCAGAAATTAAGTATAGACTAACATCTCATACTACATATGAAGATAAGCTCCAAATAGATGCATGACATATATAAAGGATGACCTCTTGAACAAAGTCAAGAAGCATGTAAAGTCAGATTTATGCATAAAGAAGTTGTGACCAAACAAGAGATAGCGTGATCACAGAAAGTAAAATGGAAAATTTTGATTATATAAAACCAAATAGTTTTGATTATATAAAACTAAAAATGAGACCAATTCAGCTAAAATTAGAAGAGACTCAGGAAATTGGAGGGAAAGTCTTCACAGCAAATTTCTTTGATATAGATCTCATAGCTAAGATATATAAAGAACTAATTCAAATTTGTAAGAATGAGAGCTATTCTCCAATTGACAAATGTTCAAAGGATTTGTATGAATAATCTGTTTTCTGAGAAAGAAATCCAAGCTATCAATAACCATATGAAGAAAATGTTCTATCAATACTAGAGAAATGGGGCAGCTAGGTGGCACAGTGAATACAGTACCAGCCCTGGAGTCCGGAGGACCTGAGTTCAAATCCGACCTCAGACATTTGACACTTACTAGCTGTATCACCTTGGGCAAGTCACTTAACCCCAATTGCCTTGCCTTCCCCCCTCAAAAAAATACTAGAGAAATGTACATTAAAATGACTCTGAAGTTCCGCTTCCCACACAAAAAAAGGAAAACAACAAATGCAGAAGAAGCTGTGAAAAAACATTCAATCAATAATATTAAGTGTCTATTATGTTTCTGGAGCTGTGCAAAGTACTGGGCGTAGCAAAAGAGGCAAAAGACAATACCTCGCCTAAGAGATATTACAAAAACAGATATATTAATACACCATTAGTAGAGCTATAAGCTTATCTAGACATTCTGAAAAACAATTTGAAACTAAAACAAAGGCTGTTAAACTGTGCATACCCTTTGACCCAGAGATATCACTACTAGGGCCATACTCCAAAGAGATCAAAGAAAGAAGAAAAGAACCCATATGGACAAAAATATTTATAGCAGTTCTTTTTGTAGTAGCAAAGAACTGAAAACTGAGGAAGTGCCTATAAATTGGGAAATAGTTAAACAAATTATGGCATATGAATGTGTCAGAATACTCTTATGTTATGAGAAATGGTGTTTTAACAACCCAGCTAACAGCTTCTGTGGGGGCGTAAGATCCCCCTCCACAGCCAGCACCCAGGAGGCTGCCGGGACGCCGGGAAAGCACAGGTTCTTTTTATCTGCTTAAACAAGGAAAGCACGGTGAAGGGATTGACCAGCTTACTTTAATCCAGCATTCAGTTAACATACAGACAACATTCATTTAGTTGAGGGGAAAAAATGCCAGCATTCAGTTAGTTCAAGGGGGCATACAGGCAAGCATCAAGAGACAGACCAAATACAGATTCATTCAGTTACTTCAGGGGAAAAAGCCAGCACCCTGAGGTTCAGAACATTCATTTAGCTCGGGGGAAACGAACCAGCACCCCAAACCTCAAAACCAAAATACAAACAAATTACAAATATCAACAGACAGACCCAACACAATTCATAGTTACCAACATCTGGGCTCAGGTTGCCAAGAGCAAGGGCTGGCCCAGAGTCACGCTTGCCGCTGCTCCCACACCAACCGGAAAAGGAAAGAGAGCTCTTCAAGCTGTCCTCTCCCCTCTTATAGAGTTTTTGACATCATTAAGCGCCGCCTGAATGACCAGGGCCGATTGGTTCTTGAGTTGGCCCCTTCCCCTAGGTTAACACCCAATAGGGCGTGGCTCTGGAGTCAACACCTCCCCTCAGCCAGCCCCATGACTCATCACACAGGAAGTTCTCTGTTCCCAGGCATGGTCGCTGGGCTTCCTGCCCTGGAAGAGAAGCCCCAGCACCCAGCGAGGCTCAATGAGGTAAGCTGAGTCACTCAAAGAAAACAAAGGCCATTCTGGCCACAAATGGTGTAGGCAAGGGTGGTGAACCTGCAGCCTCGAGACCACATATGGCACTCTAGGTCATCAAGTGCAAAGTTCCAGACTTTGATTATGCCCTTAATAAAAGGATTTGTTTTGTAAAACTTGGACTCAGTCAAAAGGCCCCACCTGAAGACCTAGAAGACCTCATGTGTCCTCAAGGCCACAGGTTTCCCACCCCTGGTGTGGAGGATGGTTTCGGAGAAACCTGGGGAAACTTGGATGAATTGCTGAAGAGTGAAATGAGCAGAATCAGGAGAACAATATATGTAGGAACAGCAATATTGTAAAGAAAAATAACTTTGAAAGTCTTAGGAACTCTAGTCAACAAAGGGCTCAACCATAACTCCAGAAGAATCAAGATGAAACAAGCTATCTATCTCCTGATAGAAAAGTAATGGACTCAGAGTACAGATTGAGATACATTTTTTAAAATATGGCTAATACAGTAATTTATTTTGCTTGACTATACATATTTGTAATAGGAGTATTATTTCTGTTTATTATTGGGGGGTTGGGAGGAGGTAGGAGGGAAAGAAAATGGACTTGAAAATAATGCAAAATTTTTATTCTTAAAAAACATTCTGTTAGGCTAAAATTGTGTGAAATGTACAGCAAGAAAAGCAGCAAGAATATTTTAAGAAAGAGGTTGTTAAAAGCTTATCTGTCAGAGGCTTATAGCAGAGGACTCAAGATAAAACATGGTACCCACCTCCTAACAGAAAAGTAGTGGACTCAGAGTACTGATTTTTTTTTGTAAAAACCTAAACTTTCAAAGGAAAAGTTTGTTTGTTTTTTTAACTCTATCCTACTACACTGAACCCCTTCCCCAAAGCTATGTCCTCACAGTCAAAAGCTTTCTCTGTAACTAGATATTCTCTTGTCTACCTTACCTTTCACAAAGCCTATCTAGGAGTCAGCTTGTCTTTGTTCCTGCTCCCAGGCTATAGGACACTATTGGAGGAAGGCAAAAACCTGGCCCATTATAAATAGTACAATTCAGGTTCCTGACACTCTTTATTCATCTCTCTCTGTCTCCTGAGTTCCTTTCAAATAGTAGTTGCTCCAGATCTTTACTACTTTCATTAAGCCCACTATTTCTCCCTCATTTTCCATCCAGCTCTCCATCCCCATGATTTAGTACGATCTACAGGATTTTTCCTAAATTGTAAAGAAATGAGCAAGCTCTTCTGTTCATGTTAATTCCTTATACATACTTCCCAGGAAATGCCTTCACCAATTGAATGACTTTGTTTTAAATTAGCACCCACTGGGAAACAAAAATGCCCACACACAAAAAGTATGGATCAAAATGAGATTTGTTGAAACATATTCTTTATAGGCAACTATAAAGTGAACCAATCAACCAATAAAATGAATGCAACTTAAACTAACTCTGAGAATCTACCTCACAACTATCAGATTGACAAAAATGGAGAAAAAAAAAGAAAATGGTTACTGTTGAAGGATCTGTGGAAAAACAGACACATTAATGTGTCTAATGGTAGAGCTGTGACTTGGTCCAACTTCTGGAAAACAATTTGAAACTATATGCACAAAAAAATTCCTAAACTGTGCACACCATTTGGCCCAGCCATTACCAACACTGTGCATATGTGCCCCCCCAAACTCCCCCCCCCCCCCGCCAAGATCAAAGACATAGAGAAAGCATCCATATTTACAAAAATATTTATAACAGTACATTTTACTATACTGGAAACATATAAAATGCCCATCAATTGGGGAATAACTAAATGAATTACAGGATATGAATGTGTAGTAAGTCCATTCTGGGTCACTCTCTTGGAGCCAGGATGGTTGCATCTCCTCCTTGGAGTTCTTCAGGGTTGGGAGTATTTCTTCTCTAATTCTATTGACTTGAATCCCCACAGGTCGTATTCCTCCACCCTACTGATAACCAATGGTGAATTATGCCCTAGTTCCATTTAATGACTTAATATCAATTAGCTTTTACAAAGGGTTATTTACTTCAGAGATATAAAAGAACAAAACAAACATTTCTGCAAAACACCTCAGGGGCACACTCTCCTCTGTCCCACTTTGGAGTCTAGGGAGAGTTCATATGGAGATGAGGCATGACTGCCAGATGAGTCCTTGCTCAACTATAACTGGGCTAGGGCCCGAATTGTCACTCGTTGCTCCTTAGGGCATTTCTGTGGGGCTGGCTGCAAAACTCACATGCTGGACACCTGGAGATTCATCCTCTTCCATGTGAAGAGACACTGTCAGACACTGTCAGTCCCCATTACAAATGTGATAAATTATGTGTAGGGTAAATAAAATGTGAAGACTTCACAGGGAAGATATGTATAAGTATATCTCTATATGTATATTAAGAAATGTTTAAAAATCAAGAAATAGGGAAGTGAAAAAAATTCTGAGGCCATGAGAGTCTGATGGCTCGGCCTCTGGGAAAGTTTACTCTGAAACTTTTTGTTCTTTCTTCTGGTTCTGGTTTAAAGATTTGCTCAGTAAGAACAGGATCACTGTGACCTGCTTTCCTTTACTGTAAAAGTATTCTATGAGAATGGAGAGGGTCTCCTCCTCCCCTTATCCTATTCTCCTTCTTTAGATTTATAGATGTCACCTCAGTTGTAATCATTAACTAAGGGAATGGGAATTGGAGTTTCTGTGCCTCAATTTCCTGGTTCTTTGTCTAGCTTTCATGCTCAGATTGTAAGCCCACCTCCCAGCCAATGGTGAGAAGGGTCAGAGGTGGGTGGGAATTCTCTTGTGTTAGGTATAATTATTGGTACTTTGCCTCTTGTAAAGCACCTCCTTTGCTGGTTCTGCTCTGTGCTAGCAGAGGATGCCCAGTTCTTGAGAAGTGAATAAAATTTATTTCTGTTCCCACCCTGAGATGGCTCCTTATTAACTTTTAATTGGTGAGGGTCTTTCATCCAACACATTACTGAGCTGTAAGAAATGGTAAATATAATGGACTGAAAGATACATGGAAAGACTTGTATGAATTAATACACAGTAAAGTGAGCATAACCAACAGAACAATTTACACAAATGTCACAATAGGTAAAAGAATGCTTAAGAACTCTGATCAATGCAGTGACCAATCATGATTTTAGAATATTAATAATGAAGCATGTTCCCCACATCTTGGCAGAGAGGTAATGGTCCAAAATGAGACATGCTTTTTCAGACATAGCCAATGTGTTGATTTGTTTTGCTTGACTATACTTATATGTAACTAGGAGGGGAGGAAGGAAGAAGGGGGAACAGCAGAGGAGAAAGCGACAGTGATGAAAAAAAAGAAAAAATAATAAAAAGCTTCAATGAAACATCTTAAAAGTACACATAAGAAAGCAAAAGGAAGTTCAGAAGGAGATACAAACAAGTAGGGCAGTTTTGTCTACATGGTTAAATTTAATAAACTTCTAAAATAAACATGTGTTCATAGTTTCATATACAATCATCTTTTTTCTTTGAGTGTATTCATGTCTGCTGATATTAACTAAGAATAAGAAAAGAAAAAGAAATTCCAAAGAGAATACTATCATGACATAAAAAACAAAAAGCATCAATAAAAATCATATTAAAACCAAAAAAATGGTGAAATAAAAATCCTGAATATTATATTTCATAAAATGTTAAAAGAAAATTGCCTGGATATATTAGAATCAGGTAGCAGGGGAGACAGAGGGAAATTTAGGTAATAAAAACAAAAGATATATCAATAAAAATTTATTTCAAAAGGGACTCAGAGAGCAAAAATGTAAATGGATAGAATCTACAAGATAACGCCAATAAGGAACACCAGATTTAATTCACAAATAAAAGTGGGTGCCAAGTTGCAGAACTTCAGAAATGCTGAATGTAGTTCAAAAAAGTAGATCACATAACAAGAAACACCAGTCAGAATAGCTTAGGACTCAGAATAGCTGAGGACTCAGAATCAAGAATAAATGAAAGGGAGAAAAATGAGACTATGGTGTACTAAAAAGCAAAGAAAAAAATGACTTGTACCCAAAAATAATGGGTCCTCCATATATAAATATGATCCTACAGAAAAAAGGATTTTATTAGTAAAAGGAAAAATGAGTAATTATGAATTAGATGATTATATAATTAGATGGTTACAAAATTGATTGAATGACTAGAATTAAACTGTCAGCTTTGCAGGAAGTTTCTATTGGAGTGCTATAAGGATGTGTGCCATAACTGTGTGCTGTTTAACATATTACTTAGATTGCCATACTAATCAAACTAAAAAATATATTTAATAAAGTAATAAGAAGACAAAAAAGGTTAAGAATATCAAGGGAACCAATGGAAAAAAATGTGAAGGAAGGTAGCCTAGCCAAATAAGATCTCAAACTATGTTATAAAGCAGTAATCATCACAATAACCTGATACTGGCGAAGAACTAAAGTGGTAGATTAGTGGATTAGGTTGTCCAATACATAGTAGTAAATGACCACAGTAATCTAGTGTTTTATAAATCCAAATTTTGGATTGAACAAAAACTGCCAGGAAAACTGGAAAACAGTTTGTCAGGAACTAGGTATTGACCAATATCTCATGCCGTATATCAAGATAATGTCAAAATGGGTACATGATTTAAACATAAAGGGTGATATCATAAACAAATTAGGAGAGCAAGGAATAGTTTACCTGTCAGATCTACAGATAAGGGAAGAATTTATGACCAAAGAAGAGATAAAGAACAGTATGAAATGCAAAATGGATTATTTTGATTACATTAAATTAAAACATTTTCACACAAACAAAACCAATGCAGCCAAAATTAGAAAGAAAAGGAGAAAGCTGAGGAAAAAAATTTATAGCAAGTTTTTCCTGAAAAACACCTCATTTCTCAAACATATAAAGAACTGAGTCAAATTTATAAGAATACAAGTCATTCCTCCAATGATAAATTGTCAAAGGATATGAACAGGAAGTTTTCAGATGAAGAAATCAAAGCTATCTATAGTCATATAAAAATGTTCTAAATCACTACTGATTAGAGAAATGTAAATTAAAACAACTCTGAGGTACTACCTCACACCTACCAGATTGGCTAATATGACAGAAAAGGAAAATGAAAAATGTTGGAGATGATTTAGAAAAATCAGGACACTAATGCACTGTTGGTAGAATTATGAACTGATCCAACAATTCTGGAGAATAATTTGGAGCTATGCCCAAAAGGCTATAAAATTGTGCATACCCTTTGACCCAGCATACCTCTACTAGGTCTGTATCCCAAAGAGATTTTTTTTTAAAAGGAAAGGATTTGTACGTACAAAGATATTTATAGCAGCAGTTTTTATGGTAGCATATTATGAAGGGATGTCCATCAATTGGGGAATGGCTGAACAAGTTATGTTATATAATTGTGACGAAATACCATTGTTCTATAAGAAATGACAAGCAGGCTGATTTCAGAAAAACCTGGGAAGAATTATGTGAACTGATACAAAATGAAATGAGCAGAACCAGAACACTGTATGCAGTAAAAGCAATATTGTACAATGATCAACTGTGAATAACCTAGCTATTCTCAACAACACAATGATATAAGACAATTCCAAGGGACTTATGATGAAAAATGCTGTCCACATCCAGAGAAATAACTGATGGAGTCTGAATGCAGATTGAAGCATGCTTTTTTAAAACTTTCTTTATGTTTCTTGGTTTTTTTAAAAAATCTGTTTTCTTTCATAATATGACTAGAATGGAAATATGTTTTGTATGGCTGCAAACCTTTATCAAATTGCTTGCCTTCTTGAGGAGGGAGGAGCCAAGGGAGAGAGGGAAAGAATTTGAAACTCAAAAAAAATTTTTTTAAATGAATGTTAAAGTTATATTATATACAATTGGGGAAAAAAATAAAACATAAAAAATGTTAATGACTTAGATTAAGGCATAGATGGCATGCTCTTTAAAATGGCAAATAATATCAAGATGGGAGGGTAGTTAGCAATCTGGATGATAGTCAGAAATAAAAAAGATGTTGGCAGTCTCTAGAGTGTTAAACTAGCTGTAAAATGAAATTCATTACAGATAAACGTAAAGTAATTTGTAAGCATCTGGGTTCAAAAAAAATCGACTTCACTGATACAGAATGGGGGCAGCATGATTAGATACCAGTTCTGAAAAAGACAAAAGGTTGTTAGTGGTCTGCAAGCCCAATGTGAGTCAGCAATGGGATGTGGCAGCCAAAACAAGCTATTGTGATTTCAGCAGGCAATGAGAGGCTTAGCTTCCAAGAATAGGGAGATAATGGGTCTACTGTCCTCTGCCCAATCAGACTACATCAGGAGTATTGTGTTCAGATTTGTGCACCACAAATTAAGAAGAATATTGATCAGCTGCAGAGATTCAAGACAGAAGCAACCAGGACAGTGAAGGGCCTTGATTCCATGTCATATGAGGATCTATTGAAGGAAGTAGGGATGTTAAGCATGAAGAGACAACTCAGGGGAGAGATGCTAGCTGTCTTCAAGTATTTCAAGAACTGTCATATGAGAGGGATTAAAATCATTCCATTCCCCTCAGAGAGCAGAACCAGCAGTAATGGGTAGAAATTTCAAAAAGCCAATTTGGACCTGATAAAAGGAAAAATTTCTAATTAATTGGAGCTATGCGAAAGTAGAAAGGGCTTCCACAGGAGGGAGTGGGTTCCACATCCTTGGAGGTTTTCAAAAAGAGGCTAGATCGCCACTTGTTGCCACTTTGGGATCAGGCTGAATGGATATTAAGTTCCCTTCTAACTTTTGAATTCTGCAATTCTTTGATCCAGAATCCTTCATAATCCATCTCAAGTCCAATTCCAACCAGAAAACCTCCAAATTCTTCAACCAAGAATGATTTTTCCATTCTCAGAATTCTTGTAGTCTTTTTAAAGGTAGTTTTTACATTTTCCAATTACACATAAAAACAATTTTTAATATTCTCTTTTTAAAATTTTGAGTTCCAAATTCTTTCCCTCCCTCTCTCCCCCTCTCATTGAAATGGCAAAGCAATTTGAAATAAACTGTACATGTGCAGTCATGCAAAACCTATTTCCATATTAGTCATGTTATAAAAGAAAACACAGACAAAAAAAAACAAAGAAAATAAAGTAAAAAAAAGTTTGCTTTGATCTTCATTCAGACTCCATCTGTTCTTTCTCTGGAGGTGAATAGCATTTTCCATCTTAAGCCCTTCAGAATTGTCTTGTATCATTGTATTGCTGAGAATAGCTAAGTCATTCAGAATTGTTCATTGTATAATGTTGCTGTTACTGTGTACACTTTACTTCACTTTGTATTAGTTAATTCATATAAATCTTCCCAGATTTTTCTGAAATCTTCCTGCTCATCATTTCCTTATAGCACAATAGTATTCCATCACAATCATATACTACATTTTGTTCAACCATTCCACAACTGACGGGCATACTCTCAATTTTCAATTCTTTGCCACCACAAAAAGAGCTGCTTTAAATGTTTTTGTACATTCAGGTCCTTTTCCTTTCTTTTTTTTTAAATCTCTTTGGGATACAGAATTAGTAATGATATTGCTGGGTCAAAGGATGTGCAGTTTCATGGCCCTTTGGGCATATTTCCGAATTGTTCTCCAGAATGGTTGGACTAGTTCACAATCCCACCAACAGTGCATTAGTGTCCCAGTTTCCCGCATCTTTTTCATTTTCCTTTTCTATCAATCTGATAGATGTGAGGTGGTACCTCAGAGTTGTCTTAATTTGCATTTCTCTAATCAATAGTGATTTAGAGTATTTTTTCACATGACTACAGATAGCTTTGATTTCTTCATCTGAAAACTGCCTCTTTATATCCTTTGACAATTTAACATTTGGGGAACGACTTGTATTCTTATAAATTTGACTCAATTCTCTATATATTTGAGAAATACAGTATTTATCAAGAGAAACTTGCTGTAAATTTTTTTTTCACACCATGCATTTCTCTCCATTCTATTTTTTCCCCTGTTTATCCTTCTTTCTCTCCTTTCCCACTGTCCCTCCTCAAAGGTGTTTTGCTTCTTCTGCCCATTGCCTCCCCCAAACCACCCTCCCTTCTATCAGCTTCTCCCCTTCTCTTATCCCCTACCCCTTTTACTTCCTTCTAGGGTAAGATAGATGTCTATACCAAACTCAGTGTGTATGTTATTCCCTCTTTGGAACAATTCCAATGAGAGTAAGGTTCAATTGCTGTCTGCCACCACCACCTCCAATTTCCCCACCACAGTAAAAGCTCTTTCTTGCCTCTTTTATGTGAAATAATTTGCCCCATTATGCTTCTCTCTTTCCCCTTTGTTTCAACAATCTGGCTAGCAGCTGCTGTGAGGGTGTAAAGCCAAGAACAACCAGCTCACAGAACGCTGTAAGCCCAGGTCCTTTTCATCTGCTTTACTAAGGAAAGCAATGATAAGGGGTTAACAATCTTACTTTAATCCATCATACAAATATCATCCACCTAGTTCAGGGGAAAAAGCCAGCACCATGAATTACAGACCAAATACAATTTGTAGTTGTCAACATCTGAATCTCCAGCCAGGGAGCTCATTACAAAGGCTGGCCCAGAGTCCCTTATATATCTTGTTCGGGGCCTGAGGGCCCTGACCTCACCCAGGTTGGGCGTGGAGAAGTTCCCCACCCCAATATCACATCAGATACAAATCAGTGGCTCCCAATTGTCTCAGTGCTGAGAAATACAAAAACATCCCACTTTATCTGCCCCATTCAAACAGAGGCCAGAATCATTAAAGGTCAACAGCAAAAAGTCCCACCTTAATTACTATTACACCCTTCTCCCAGTGTCTCCCTCTTTCTCACTCCTTAAAATTTTTTATATCATCCCATCATAGTCAATTCACACCCACACCCTCTATCTATGTATTTTTCTTCTAACTGCCTGAAAAATGATGAAGTTCTTGGTAGTTACAAGTATCAGCTTCGCATGTAGTAATGTAAACAGTATAACCTTACAGTATAACCCTTATGTTTTCCCTTCCCTGTTTACCTTTTTAGGCTTCTCTTGAATCTTATATTTAAAAATCCAATTTTCTGTTTAGCTCTGGTCTTTTTATCAGGAATGCTTGAAAGTCTTCTATTTCTTTAAATACCCACTTTCTTTTTGCTAGGTAGGTGATTCTCGGTTGTAAGCCTAGCTCCTTTGCCCTCTGCAACATCATATTCCAAGTCCTGTGATCCTTTAACGTAGAAGTTGCTAATCTTATGTAATCCTGACTGTGACTCCATGACAGTTGAATTGTTTTCTTCTGGCTGCTTGTAATATTTTCTCCTTGACCTGGATGCTCTGGAATTCGGCTATAATGTTCCTGGGAATTTTCATTTTGAGGTCTCTTTTAGGAGGTGAGTGGTGGATTCTTCTGATTTTTACCCTCTGGTTCTAGACTATCAGTGCAGTTTTCATTAATAATTTATTGAAAGATGGTGTTTAGGCTTTTTTTCTTTTTATCGCGGCTTTCAGGTAGTCCAATAATTCTTAAATTATCTCTCCTTGATTTATTTTCCAGGTCAGTTATTTTTCCAACAAGATATTTCACATTTTCTTCTGTTTTTATGCTTTTGATTTTGTTTTGTTGTTTCTTGATGTCTTGTGGAGTCATTAGCTTTCAGTTGCCCAATTCTAATTTTTAAGGAGCTATTTTCTTCAACGAGTTGTTGTATCTCCTTTTCCTTTTGACCATTCTACTTTTTAAGGTAGATTTTCTTTGGTAAATTTTTGTACACCTTTTCCCATTTGGCCAATTCTGCTTTTTAAGTTCTCTTCAGTGGAGCTTTGTGCATCTTTTACCATTTGGCCTATTCTTTTTTTTTAAAGTGCTATTTTCTCCTGTATTTTTTTTTGTGCCTCTTTAACTAGTGGTTGACTCTTTTTTCATTATTTCCTTGCATCATTCTCATTTCTTTTCCAAATGTTTTCTCTATCTCTCTTACTTGATTTTTAAAATCCTTTTTTGAACTCTTCTAGGAATTCTTTTTAGACCTGGCACCAATTCACATTTTTCTTTGAGATTTTGAATGTAGCTATTTAGACTTTGTTGTCTTCTTCTGAGTTTGTTTTGATATTCTATGTCATTTTCTGTGGTCATATTCCTTTGTTATTGTTGTTTGCTCATTTTTCCAGCCTGTTTTTTGACTTTTAACTTTATGTTAAAGTTGGGTTCTACTCCTGGGGTGGAGGGGCACTTCATGGGTTTTTTTGTGCAGCTGTTTTCAGAGCTAGTCCTGGGGGTCTGTAAGTTTTCAGTTCTTCCAAGGTGGTATGATCTAAGGAGAAGTATGGTCACTGCTCTCCTGACCTGTGGTCTGGTCTGTGAGTAACCAAAAGCACCCTCTTCTGCCTTGGAACTATGACTTGGGTTCCCACTCCCCTATGATCCCAAGCTCTAGTGTAGTAGCGCTCCTTTTCACCCTGGGACTGCAACCTGGGCCTGCATCCTGGATCCTCACATGGGCAATGCAACACAGTCCTGCTCCTAGTCCCAGCAAAGGGTCCCCTGTAATCTCCTTGTGACCAGTTGTCTGACCCCCTTATGGTCTGTGGACTGGGAGCTCCAGAAGTTGCTACTACCAATTTAGCTATCTCCAAGGCCTACTGCTGGCTTACTGAGGCTTGGCCTGCATTGGACTGTGCTCTACTCTCACTCCAGTGAGACAGACCTTTTCTTCTGACCTTATAAGTTGTCTTGGGCTGGAAAATTATTTCACCCCATCCTTTTGTTGGTTCTGCTGCTCCAGAATTCATTTTGAGGCATTATTTTTAAGTTGTTTGGAGGGGAATTTGGAAGAGCTGAGGTGAGTCTCTGCCTTTTCTCTGCCATCTTGCCTCTGCCCCTCTAGTCTAATGTGATAATCTTCAACACAGAATTTAACATTGGATTGTAGACCATATAATGCTATAATATGAGACTACTTCCACAAGTCCTTGAGTAAACAATATTATATTTTAGTCACAGAATCATCGAATCTCCTAGTTAGAATGGACCTTAGAAGGCATCTCTTCTTCCCCATATCTGAACAATAATCTCTACAATATAATAAGTCATCATTCAATTTCTTCTTAAGACCTCTTGTGAAGGGGAACCCATTAAGTTCTGAGAAAAGCACTCCCCTTTTAGAATGTTCTGATTGTTATGATGCTGTTTCCTCATGTTGAGCCTAAATCTGTGTCTCTAGTAAATTCTATTGATTCCTCTTAATTCTTTTGTCTGGAGCCAAGCTAGTTAGTTAAGCTGGGTAGGTTTTGAGAGGCTGGGCTATTTGCACACATTTATCTTGGACTTCCAATAAGTCAATGAGTCACCTATGTCTGGTGATTCCAATAAAGTGTTAATTTGAAATAATCACCAGTCTTCATCATCAATGCCTATTTTTTGAGTGCAAGGCCTTATGCTAGCATTGAGGTAGATACAAAGATAAGTATCACAATGTCTTTATCCTCAAATTTTATTCTTTTTAATTCTACTTTTATTTTTTCCTAATACTCACATTCTTCACAATTCTCTTTTCTAAAATTGTACAGGGATATCCTTTACAGTATGGTCAGAGTTGCCCTTACTGGCTCCAGTCTACTTCATGGGAGATTAGGGGCTGGCTTCCCAGCCATATTTGCTCTTTATTGTGATGCTAGCTCTATGAGATGATGAAGAGTCTCCTACCTGACTGCTGAATCAAAGGAAATGATAACTCAGTGGATACACAAAAGGGATAGGTCATCTATGACTCTCTTCCTTTCTAACTGTGAGTTTGACAGGATTGTATTAAACTGCTTTTCATGATGCGTAGGAGAGAGATAGTTTATGATACATACCATGGCTTCCATGTGGCCATGAGCATATGACACTCAAGTTCATTTCCTGCCTAAGCAAGCTTCTCTTGTGCTTGTTCTGAATTTAGGTGAAAAAATACCTATCCTGAGATAAATGCATTCAAGATTGGAAATGACTTTGTGAGTTCAAAAGTTCTGGTGCTCCTGGGCCTTGCAGCAAAATCTGGGCAGATTCTGCATCAGAAAGATCAGCCAACCATAAGAAGAGGACTGGCCCAAACCTTGGCATTTTACCAACAAAGTTGCAAGGACAGTGCTGAGCTAAATCAAAATGTAAGGTGTCTAATAAGTAGTACTGCCAACTGCTTTATGGTCTAATGATGTTATGTAATAGCCTCCCGGCATATTGTAACAGTTGTTACAAGTTGTTACTAAATCCTTTTAAATTCATTCTGCTAATACTTACTCAAGAATACTCTGTGTTTAGAATTCCTTTTGAAGGGAGGAATAAATTAACTGTCCTATATCTGATTCATATTATACATTGAGTAGCTCTTTTACTCTCCCCATAGCCTGTAACCAGAATGGCCTTTGTATTCTTTGAATGACTCAGCTTACATCATTGAGGCTCGCTGGACGCTGTGACTTGCTCTTCTGGGGCAGGAAGCCCAGCAACCATGCCAGGAATCAGAGAACTTCTTGTGTGATGAGTCATGGGGCTGGCTGAGGAGAGGTGTTAACTCCAGAGCCACGCCCTATTGGGTGTTAACCTGGTCTACACTAGGGGGAGGGGCCAGCTCAAGAACCAATCAGCTCTGGTCATTCAGGCGGAACTTGATGATGTCAAAAACTCTATAAGAGGGGAGAGGACAGCTTGAAGAGCTCTCTTTCCTTTTCTGGTTGGGGTGGGAGCAGCGGCAAGCGTAACTCTGGGCCAGCCCTTGCTCTCGGGCCGAGCCCAGATGTTGGTAACTATGAATTGTATTGGGTCTGTCTGTTGATATTTGTAATTTGTTTGTATTTTGGTTTTGAGGTTCGGAGTGCTGGTTTGTTTTCCCCCGAACTAAATGAATGTTTTGAACCTCAGGGTGCTGGCTTTTTCCCCTGAAGTACATGAATGAATCTGTATTTGGTATATCTCTTGATGCTTGTCTCTTTGTTCCCCTGAACTAACTGAATGCTAACTGAATGCTGGCGTTTTCCCCTGAACTAAATGAATGTTGTCTGTATGCTAACTGAATGCTGGATTAAAGTAAGCTGGTCAACCTCTTCACTGTGCTTTCCTTGTTTAAGCAGATAAAAAGAACCTGTGCTTTCCTGGCGTCCCGGCAGCCTCCTGGGTCCTGGCAGCCTCCTGGGTGCTGGCTGTGGGTGCATCTTATGCCCCCACAGAAGCTGCTAGCTGGGTTGTTAATACGTAGCCTAAACCTTAAGCAATCTCTGCACAGTATTAAAGTAGGATACTTAAGGAGCTAAAAGGTGTGTGAAGAAGGAACCCAATCCCACTGATTAAAGACAGGCTCCCCCAGTACTGAATTCAGTCAGAGCCACAGGCCTGGGTATAGACCAGGGAGGAATGAATGCCCAGGTCCTGTTCCTATGTGGTGTACTGGAGCTAAGATGGGCAACAGTGAGCATGTTCTACAGGAAGCTCTTGTTTCATAAAAAGCTGTCCAAAGTATTTATTTTTCATTCCCTCTCCCAATAAATTGTTGAATTAAATGATGCTGTAATTACAATTATAGAGCATAGAGAAACACAACTGATTTAGATCTTTGACGGCCCCAATAACTTCAGTTCCTTGGGTCCTTTGATGGATGCATTTTTATAAGCGTATCTGACTTTGCAATGAAAAATCACAAGTCAAAGACAGGGAAAAGTCTCATACTTTCAAAAATATCTGCAGTAGCACCTTTTGTAGTAACAAAGTACTAGGAGGAAAGTAGGTGTCCATCAAACGAGGAATAGCTGAATAAATTGTGGTATGTTAATATAATAAATTATTCTGCCATAAGAAATTATGACTCTAAATGTAGCACAGAGGAGGTTTTAATAAGGAATATATTTCTTCCCAAAGGTATCATCAGATATACAAACTTATTCCCCCTAACAAATAGAAGGCCTTATTCACCTTCCGCCCTGCCCCACCTCAGTCTCTGGGGAAGGGAAGGGAATTAGGTATCTTGCTTAGCTCTGATAGGGCACAGTCCCAGTTTCAAGTCCAAAAGCCCCTTCTGACTCAAGTCCCAGGCATCTTGGCTTCTCAGAGCTTCCATGATGGCCTAGTTGGTTGTACCTGCAATCCTGGCTCCAACGTCTCCATGGCTCAAACTCCCAGACCTGTGTGGATCACATCCAGCACCTGAAACTTAAGACGAGCAACACAAAGCAAAAACAAACACCTTCTGGACCATTTCTCAGAGTGAGGGTAAAAGAGTGAGAAGACAAGTCCCTTCCCCATTCTTACCAGATCAGTTCATGGTGTCCACATTGGGCCCAGCAGGAGGATGGTGGAAAAAGAGAAACTAGCTTGGTTAAATCTTTTCTTAAAGATGTAGGCAGTTAATCAGAGACTACCCTACCCATAGTAGGGATGCCAAGGACTCCCAGATAGGCAAACTAAGTATGCTCAAAAATCAGGTTACACAAATAATTTAAAGAAATTTGTAAAAATTTGGATGAACTAATGGAGATTAAAATAAGCAAGGTCAAGAGAATAATTTCTATAAGGGCCATAATAATTTAAAGGAAAATAGCAACAAAGCTATGTCCTCTGCTGTGATCATAAATGATTTCAAAGAAATGATGCTTGAGCATGATTCCCGCACCATAGCAAATAGGTGGTAGACTATAGGCATAGAATGAAATATACTGTTGTTTTATTTGGCTGTACTGGTTTGGATTCTATTGGCGGGGGAGTAGGGAGCAAAGCTATTGAGGAATAATAGTGATATAACAAAAGAAAGAGAATTATTAAAACTTTTAAAAGGAAAAAAAACTCCAAAAGTTCATGTTTGGCTTTGTTTAAAACAAAAGAAGTTTAACATTGACATGAGTCATCTTCTTTGAAGAGACTATGTATCTATTCATGAGATTCATGTATATCAGGCCTGCAAATTCTGTAGTCTATGGACCACTTGCCCCATTCCAAAGGATTTTGGGTGGCCAACATAAAAACATAGAGGAAAACATCCTTTGTACGTAGAGAGAATCCTTTGGTGTGTAGCAAGTGACTCATGAGCCACAGGTTGTACAGGTCTGATGTATATGCCAAAAAATATGCACATTAATTCAAGAAGATTTTGTCACCAGTTTTGGTCATACAAATAAAAAACTACATGTGGTAAAAAAAAAAAATCTGCATAGGCTCTGTGTCTGTTTTTTTGTTTTTGTTTTGTTTTGAGACTAAGTTTTCTATATCAACCAAGCTGAAAAGACAGTAGCCACTCACAGGCCTGATCCCACTACTGATCAGCACTGGAGCCTTGGCTCTGTTTCTGATCTGGCTCAGTTAACAGCCTTGATGCCCACCCTTATCCCTTCCTAGGGACTCACCCTATTGGTTCTGGGCTTCATGTGGATACCCAGTAGGCATTTTTCCCTATGGAAGCTTGAAATTGATGAGTACAAGTGATCTACCAGTCTTAGCCTCCACAGTAGCAGTAATTACAGGTATATACCACCACCTCTGGCTAGTTTTTTTTTTTAATTTCTCCTTTATTATGAATTTGACAAATGTGGATATTTCAACATACAAAGAAAAAACAAAAAGAAGATTAAAGAAGAAACTTTGAGCTATTACATAGTTTGTAGGTTTTTTTAAGATTTTTTTTGTTTTCTTTTGTTTCGTTTCATTTTAAAGATGGCCAGGGTATAGTAGATAAAGCACTGGGGCTGGAATCAGGAAAACCTGAGTTCAAATACATCCCCAGGCACTTACTAGCTATGTGTCCTGGAGCAGATCACTTAAGCTCTGTTTGCCTCAGTTTCCTCAACTGTAAAATGAGAAAAATAACAGCATCTACCTTTTAGGGTTGTTGTGAGGATCAAATGAGATCATATTTGAAAAGTGCTTAGTACAGTATCTGGCACATAGTAGATACTATATAAATAATTAGTTCCTTTCCCTCTTCCCTTTTAAGTGTATATTAAGTGTAATGCTAGAATAACAAGACTTTCTCCCTTTTCTGTGTCTGCTTCTGTTTTCTTTTGCATGGTTTTTAACATTTAGTTGATGCGTTTTTCCTTTATATTTGCATTATTCTCATCATCCTCTCATATCTCGCCCCAATAATTCTTTCCCAACCCAAATAGAAATCCTTTTCTCATAAATAAATATAGCTAAGCCAAATGCATTCACGCATTGGCAATATCTGGAACTATGTCTCATTCTGCATTTCTAGTCCATCTTCTCCCTTTCAAGTGATAGGAAACATACTTCATCGGTCTTCTGAAGTCATGATTGGTCAATGTACTGATAGTTCTACAATGTTTCAAGATTTCTTTCAAGTTCTTAAATTTTTTGATCAAAATTGTTTTCCTTTACCTTCTTGCAGTTATCGTATAAATTATTCTTTTGGTTCTGTTCACTTTATTTTGCATCAGTTTATACTGCTCTTTGTTTGTCATAGGTCCTAGGCACCATGCCTATTGTGACTATGAGATAATATGACCCTATAGTGGGGAAAGCACCTGACTAGGAGTCAGGAGACCATGTTCCAACTGTACTAATGGCCTTGCGTAAGTTACTTGCGCAAGGTCAGTGGAGTTGGTGCAAATAATCTAGTGTCTTACCTACAAAGAGTTACCATCTCCATCTTGTGGCCTTTTATAATATTACCATTAAGGATGTTTAAAATTAAGTTTCCTTTTTCTCATTATAGACTTAAATAGTTTTAATTGTATAGGAAGGGCTACCCAGTAAACACTTAAATTAAGAAAATTTGCTGTAGGACTAATGAAATTAAGTTTAGGACTATTAGACCAAAAGTTTTCCAATCTTGGATTAACTAGATTTAAAGAAAATTTTGGAGAAAAAGATGACCCATTTTGGCCCTGTAGCCCATTCTTTTCTGTCATCTTAGTCCCATAGGAGTAGACAAACTGAAGTTCCCAGGTAGAAAAAGAACAGTTAGAAATTTCTCAGGATTCTCCCTCTGTTTGCATTGTGGTGGTACGGAAGCTAATATTAGCCTTAAAAGCAGGATGTCTCCTTGCCCTATCCCTACCCACAATTACTACAGGATCCCACTTGAGAGCTGTAGGAATAGGCCAGATAAGGTGGCACACCCCTGAAATCCCTTCCACTTGTGGAGGCTGGTGAATCACTTGAACTCTACAATTCTGAGCTGCTGTGGTCTGTAAGTCCACTGGGTGTCCCTGCTAATCTGGTACCAAGCTCATGAGACCCTGGAAATGGGGAGCTACCAGACTCACTACAGAGGGGTGAACCAGTCCAAGACATAAATAGAGTGTGTCAGAGATCCTGAATGATCAGTAGTGGGATCAGGTCCATGAGTGGCTGCAGGACTTCTAGCCTAGGCAAGATAGGGGGACCAAGTCAATAAATAGATAGATGATAGATAAACAGAATGATAGATAAATAGATAGCTATAAATGAATGAGGAACAGCCAGGTGGCACAGTGGAGAGAGCACTGGGCCTGGAGTTAGAAAGATTCATGTTCCTAGGTTCAAATCTGGGAGCCATGTAACCCTGGGCTAGTCACTTAACCCTGTTTGCCTGACTTTCCTCATTCATAAAATGAGCTGAAGAAGGAAATGGAAAACAACTCTAGCATCTTTACCAAGAAAACCCCAAATGGGGCCATGAAGAGTCAAGTGAGAGAAATGATTCATTGAGGACCCCTACTCAAACTCTAATCAGTACTAGTTTATTATGATTTTATAAGGGGTAATGGTTGTTAGTAATTATTTTAGTATATTCATTTACTAATATATATCTAGTCAATCACCTAGTAATAGGTGTAAGAATAAGCAGTGTATTAATCCATGCTTTGTATGTCACATAGGAATGTAGATTCTAATAGAAAGGCCCTATAATAGGCCTCAACTTTAATGTAATGTTCATTACTTGTTTACCAGCTATGGAGCTTACTTGCACACCCACAAGAATGTTGACAAAAATATCTCCATCCTATTTTGCTCAAATTTCATGACCAAATCAAGGCTGGGTAATGGCATGATATGGAAATTCCCCCAATATGTTCTTGAAGTATATGTATAGCTTCATCATCTCCTCCCGCCTAACCTAAGATGTAGTCTCAACTCTCAATGACCCCATATGGGGTTTTCTTGGCAAAGACACTAGAGTGATTTGTTTGCCATCACATTCTCCAGCTCATTTTATGAATGAGGAAAGTGAAGACCTAGACTAGAGAGTGTCAGCACTCCTTCTGGAATTATTCTATGCTATTTCTTGCAGGAGGGTAGAGACAAGATGGTGAAATAAGGCAGGAACTCACTTAAGCTCTCCCAAATTCCTCTCCAAACAACTTTAAAATAATGCCTCAAAACAAATTCTGGAGTGGCAGAACCAACAAAAGGATGGGGTGAAGCAATTTTCTAGCCCAAGACAATTTAAAAGGTAGACAGGAAAGGTCTATCTCACTGAAATAAGAGTGGAGTGCAGTCCAGCACAGACAGCCTAGGCCAAGCCAGTAGTAGGCTTGTGCCTCAGCAAACCAGCAGATAGGTCTTGCACCCAGCACAATCCAGCAGTGAGGCACTTCCCACCCTGGTGGAAGCCAGAAGCAAGACTCTGACCCCCTCAACAACCCCCCCCCCCGCCCTGCCCCATGCAAGCCAGCAGCAGGCTCTACCCCAGCAAGCCAGTGCAAGCCTTGGGGACAACTGAATAAGTAACAGTCACTCTGAGACTCTCATCCTACAGACTATAAGGTGACCAGACAACTGGTCAGAAGACCACAGGGGATACTTTGCTGGCACTGAGTCCAGGATTCTGTTGCATTGCCCAAATGAAGATCCAGGTCACAGACCTGGGTCATAGTTCCAGGGTGAGGAGGAGCTGACCAGAGCTTGTAACCACAGGAGAGTGGGATCCTGGTCACAGGTCCAGGGCAGAAAACAGTACTCGTGGTTGCTCACAGACCAAAGCCAGGCCAGGAGAGCAGTAACCATACGTCTCCTTAGATAATACCACCTTGAAAGAACTGAAAACTCACAGACCTCCAGAACTAGCTCTAAAAACAGCACAGAAAAACCTGAAGCTTGGGACAGTGCTTCCTCCACCCGAGGAGCAGAGACCAACTTTAACATAAAGTTAAAAGTCAAGAAATAAGCTAGAAAAAATGAGCAAAAAAGCCCCAACAACAAACAAACCCTGACTATAGAAAATTACTATGGTGACAGGGAAGATCAAAACACAAACTGAGAAGAAGATAACAATGTCAAAATGGCTGCATGTGAAGCCTCAAAAAAAAAATGTGAATTGGTCTCAGGCCCAAAAAGAACTCTTTGTAGAACTCAAAAAGGCTTTTAAAAATCAGAGAGGTAGAAGAAAAATTGGGAAAAGAAATAAGAATGGTGCAAGAGAATCATGAAAAAAGAGTCAACAGTTTGGTAAAGAAAGCACAAAAAATGGGAAAAGATGTACAAATATTCATTGAAAAAAAATCACTCCCTAAAAAGTAGAATTGGCCAAATTGAAAAGGAGGCACAAAAGCTTGCTGAAAGAAATAATTCCTTAAAAATTAAAGTTGGGCAAGTAAAAGCTAATGACTTCATGAGACATCAAGAAACAATAAAACAATCAAGAGAATAAAAGAAAATAGAAGACAATGTGAAATATCTCTTTGGAAAAACAACTGACCTGGAAAAATAGATCGAGTAGAAATAATTCAAGAATCATTGAACTACCTGAAAGCCATGTTAAAAGAAAATCCTAAACATCATCTTTCAATAAATTATCAAGGAAAACTGCATTGATATTCTAGAACCAGGGTAAAAATCAGAAGATTCCACCACTCACCTCCTAAAAGAGATCTCAAAATGAAAACTCCCAGGAATATTATAGCCAAATGAAAGTGGATAGTAGAGTGGATTAAAACAAACAAACTCCTACAATATGTTGTTTATAAGAAAAACTTGGGGAGGGGGGCGGAGCCAAGATGGCAGCTGGAAAGCAGGGACTTGCCTAAAGCTCTCCCCTGGAACTTCCAAACACCTATAAAAATGACTCTGAGCAAATTCTAGAACTGCAGAACCCACAAAATAGCAGAGAGAAGCAGGGCTCCAGCCCAGAACAGCTTAGATGGTCGCTGGGTAAGGTCTATCACATGGAGCTGGGAGCAGAGTGGAGCAGAGCCCAGCATGGACTGTGCCTGGAACAACCAGACCAGGAGCTGGCAGAACAGGCCCTAGCACCCTGAATCAGTGAGCTGTGGCAGTTACCAGACTTCTCGACAACAGAGAAGATTAGGAGACAGAGTAAAAGGAGTTCGCAGTTCGGCCACCACCCTGGGGGCAGCAGAGGTGGTGCAAGCTACAGAACTACAGCTGCAGTTGCTTCTGGCTCCAGGCCCACCTGGTGGGAGGAATTAAGTGGCAGGATCGGAACAGGAGTGCAGAGCCTGTGTAGATTTGAGTCACAGTCTGGGTTGGTGGTTCTTAAGGGAGGAGGAACACTGGTGTGGCAGAGCTTGCTGTGTAGAAGTAGCTCTCAAAACAACAGCACAGCCCCTCAAGCTTGGGACAAAGTACTCTATACTCTACAAGCAGTCATGCCCTGACCAAAAACTCACTGGTCAAGTAGTTGGCTGGGAACTTGACCAGGCAGTAAAAACGGACTCAGATTCAGACTCACACTTTGGAATCTTCCTTTGGTGACAAAGAAGACCAAAACATACAGCCAGAAGAAGTCAACAAAGTCAAAGAGCCTACATCAAAAACCTCCAAGAAAAATATGAATTGGTCTGAGGCCACGGAAGAGCTCAAAAAGGATTTGGAAAAGCAAGTAAGAAAAATGGAGGAAAAATTGGGAAGAGAAATGAGAGTGATGCAAGAAAACCATGAAAAAAAAGTCAATGACTTGCTAAAGGAGACTGAAAAAAAATACTGAAGAAAAATAACACCTTAAAAAATAGACTAACTCAAATGGCAAAAGAGCTCCAAAAAGCCAATGAGGAGAAGAATGCCTTGAAAGGCAGAATTAGCCAAATGGAAAAGGAGGTCCAAAAGACCACTGAAGAAAATACCACCTTAAAAATTAGATTGGAGTAAGTAGAAGCTAGTGACTCTATGAGAAATCAAGATATTGTAAAACAGAAGCAAAGGAATGGAAAAGTGGAAGACAATGTGAAATATCTCATTGGAAAAACCACTGACCTGGAAAATAGATCCAGGAGAGAGAATTTAAAAATTATTGGACTACCTGAAAGCCATGACCAAAAAAAGAGCCTAGATATCATCTTTCAAGAAATTATCAAGAGAACTGCCCTGATATTCTAGAGCCAGAGAGTAAAATAGAAATTGAAAGAATCCACCAATTGCCTCCTGAAAAAGATCCCAAAAAGAAAACTCCTAGGAATATTGTCACCAAACTCCAGAGCTCCCAGATCAAGGAGAAAATACTGCAAGCAGGCAGAAGGAAACAATTTGAGTATTGTGGAAACACAATCAGGATAATACAAGATCTAGCAGCTTCTACATTAAGGGACTGAAGGGCTTGGAATATGATATTCTGGAGGTCAATGGAACTAGGATTAAAATCAAGAATCACCTACCCAGCAAGACTGAGTATCATGCTCCAAAGCAAAATATGGATTTTCAATAAAATAGAGGACTTTTAAGCTTTCTCAGTGAAAAGGCCAGAGCTGAATAGGAAATTTGACTTTCAAACACAAGAATCAAGAGAAGCATAAGAAGGTAAACAAGAAAGAGAAATCATAAGGGACTTACTAAAGTTGAACTGTTTTGTTTACATTCCTACATGGAAAGATGATGTGTATAATTCATGAGACCTAAATATTAGGGTAGCTGAAGGGAATATACATACATATAGACAGAGGGTACAGGGTGAATTGAATATGAAGGGATGATATCTAAAAAAAATAAAATCAAATTAAGGGATGAGAGAAGAATATATTTAGATAGGGAGAAAGGGAAAGATAGAATGGGGTAAATTATCTCGCATAAAAGTGGCAAGAAAAAGCAGTTCTGTAGGAAGGGAAGAGGGGGCAGGTGAGGGGGAATGAGTGAATCTTGCTGTCATCGGATTTGATCTGAGGAGCGAATACCATACACACTCAATTGGATATCTTACCCCACAGGAAAGAAGGAGGAAGGAGATAAAAAAGGGGGGATGATAGAAGGGAGGGCAGATAGGGGGAGGAGGTAATCAAAAGCAAACACTTTCGAAAAGGGACAGGGTCAAGGGAGAAAATTGAATAAAGGGAGATAGGATAGGAAGGAGCAAATATCATTAGTCTTTCACAACATGAGTATTGTGGAAGGGTTTTACATAATGATACACATGTGGCCTATGTTGAATTGCTTGCCTTCTTAGGGAGGGTGGGTGGGGAGGGAAAAGGGGAGAGAATTTGGAACTCAAAGTTTTAAAAGCAGAAGTTTAAAAGAAAAAGTTGGTTTTGCATGCAACTAGGAAATAAGACATACAGGCAATGGGGCATAGAAATCTATCTTGTCCTACAAAAAAGTAAGGGAAAAGGGGGTGGGGGGGAGTGGGGTGACAGAAGGGAGGGCTGACTGGGTAATGGGGCAATCAGAATATATGCCATCTTGGAGTAGGGGGGGAGGGTAGAAATGGGGAGAAAATTTGTAACTCAAACTCTTGTGAAAACCAATGCTGAAAACTAAAAATATTAAATAAATAAATTTAAAGAAAAACAAGAAACACATGTGAAGCAGAGAGAAACACAGAGTAAAGGTAAAAGGCTGCAACAGCATATATTATGCTTCAGCTGAAGTAAAAAAAAAAAAAGCAAGAGTAGCAATCATGATCCCAAATAAAGAAAAAGCAGAAATAGATCTCATTAACAGTGATAAGAAAGAAAACTACATCTTGCTAAATGGTACAATAGACAGTGAAGTGATATCAATGCTAAACATATGCACCCAATAGTATAGCACCTAAACTTTTAAAGAAGTTAAATGAGTTACAGCAGGAAATAGTAAAACTATACTAGTGAGGGACCTCAATTTTGCCCTCTCAGAACTAGATCGATGTAAATTTAAAAAATAAACAAAACAAAAGTTAAGGAGGTGAATAGAATTTTAGAAAAATTAGATATGATAAGACCTCTGGAGAAAATTCAATGGGAATAGAAATAGAAAGGAGTATACCTTTTGCTTGGTGTCACATATAACCTAAACAAAAATTATCCATGTATTAAGACATAAAACCTCACAACTAAGTGCAGAAAAACAGAAATGTTACATGTATTCTTTTCAGATCATAATGTAATAAAAATTATATTCGATAAAGGGCTATGGAAAGATAGCTTAAAAATTATTTTAAAACTAAACAATCTAGTCCTAAAGAATGAGCAGGTTAAAAAACAAATCATAGAAACAATCAACAATTTCACTAAAGAAAATGGCAACAACAAGAAAACATACCAAATATTATGGGATGCCGCCAAAGCAATACTTAAGGGGAAAACTTATATCTCTAAATGCTTACATCGATAAAATAGAGAAAGAGCAGATCAATGAATTAGGCAGGCAACTAAAAAAAATACTAGAAAAAGAACAAATTTTAAAATGCCCAATTAAACACTGAATTGGAAATCCTGAAAAATCAAGGAGAGATTAATAAAATTGAAACTAAAAAAAAAACATTGAATTAATAAACAAAATTAGAAGATGGTTTTATGGATAAAAATCAATAAAATGGATAAGTCTTGGTTAATTTGATTTTAAAAAAGGAAAGAAGAAAAACAAATTACCAGTATCAAAAATGAAAAGAGTGAATTCACCATGAATCAAGATGAAATTAAAGCAATTATTAAAAGTTATTTTGCCCAATTATATGCCAATAAATCTAAGTGAAATGGATGAATATTTACAAACAGAAGAGGAAACAGAGTACTTAAGCAACCCCATTTTAGAAAAAGAAATTGAATAAGCCATCAATGACCTCCCTATGAAAAAATCCCCAAATGAATTCTCCCAAACATTTAAAGAGTAATTAATTCCAATACTATGTAAACTATTTGGAAAAATAGGTAAAGAAGGAATCCCACAAAATTCCTTTTGTGACACACATATGGTGCTGATAGCTAAACCAAGAAAAGTCAAAACAGAAAGAAAACTATAGACCAATTTCCCTAATGAATATTTATGCAAAATTTTTAAATAAAATACTAGCAAGAAGATTACAGCAATATATTACAAGGATCATACACTATGACCAAGTGGAATTTATACCAGAAATGCAGGACTGGTTCAGTATTAGGAAAACTATCAGCATAATTCACCATATAAATTTTTAAAAAATCATATGATTATCTCAATAGATGTAGAAAAAGCTTTTGACAAAAACAATACCCATTCCTATTAAAGACACTAGAGAGAGAAAAAAAGGAAAAAAACCACTGAAGAGCATAGGAATATGCTTTCCTTAAATAAAACCATCACCAGCGTTATCTATAATGGGAATAAACTAGAAGCTTCCCAATAAGATCAGAGGTGAAGCAAGGATGCCCATTTTCACCACTATTATTCAATATTGTACCAGAAATGTTAGCTATAACAACTAGAGAAGAAAAAAGGAATTGAAGGAATTAGAATAGGCAATGAGGGAACAAAACTATCATTCTTTGCAGATGATATGATGATATAGTTACAGAATCCTAGAGAATCAACTTTAAAACTAGTTGAAATAATTAGCAACTTTAGCAGAGTTGCAGGATATAAAATAAAGCCACATAAATCATCAACATTTCTATATATTACCAGCTAAGCACAGCAGCAGGAGATAGAAAGAGAAATTTAGATCAACTCTAAGTGATACAGCTATTCTCAGCAATCCAGTGATCCAGGACAATTCCAAAGGACTCACGATGAAAAATGCTATCTACCTCCAGAGAAAGAACTGCCAAATTCTGAATACAGATCAAAGCATACTATTTTTCACTTTATTTTGCACATTTTTTGGTCCGTGTTTTCTTTCATAACATGACTAATATAGGAATATGTTTTGCATGATTGCACATGGATAACCTATATCAAATTGCTTACTGTTTCTGGGAGGAGAGAAGGAAAGGAAGGAGGTAGAGAAGTTGGAACCCAAAATTTTGAACAATGAATGTTAGAAATTGTTTTTACATGCAATTGGAAAAAAGTATTATTTTTAAAATAATACTATTTCTTTTATAATTAGGTCAAAGATTTCCACATGTGAATCCATTTGGCATCTCAATGGAGATAAAAACTTTTATTTCATCCTGTTTAAATAACTATTCTTTCTCTGCCACTTCACATGTTCTTGGTCATAGACATTTTAGGTCAAATGTTTTCTTTATCAGAGCTTCATGCCACAAAAATATCCCCTGTGCAAACACCTCCTACCACTTAGATATGCAAGATTAACTCTGGACAAAAGAGTAATATTGTAAAGCTTTCTGTCACAGAGAACAATGGCCTTTTCTTCTCTCTTTTTCTCATATATGGCATTCCCACTTACTGAAGTCTTAATAGCAACCAAAAGAAATAATAATTTCCTTAGATATCCTAAAGGTAATCTAGTACAATCCACAAACAACGCATAAGTTCCTTCTATAATATTATATGCATGCAGTAATCCATCTATTGATCCATCTATGACCTACATTATTCCATGAGGTCATCCACTATCTCAGAAAGCAGTTTAAGCAGTCTTTAGCCTGCTCTAATTGTTGGGAAGTACTTCCATATAATGAGTAGAAATTTAGTCTCCTTTGTAGCTTTTCCTCTACCTACTTGTCCTACTTCTTCCTTCTGGGGACATAAAGAATAGGACTAATCCCCATTCCATATGACGATCCCTCAAGTATTTGTGAGGTGGCTATTGTAGACATCACCCCCATTTTACAGATTAGAAAATGGAAGCTCAGGTACTAACTTAACATTCAACATCTAAAAAAGTGGCAGAATTCTCAGTTCTCTCCTGATTCCAGTCCAGTGTACTTCATGCTATAATAACTCAATTTGATTCAACAAACATTTATTAAGCTCCTGCTATGTACTAGGCTCCTACTATGTGCCAGATAGGCCCTGGGGATACAAAAGCAACAACAAAGCAGTCCTTGTATTCAGAGAGTTTAACTTTTACTATATTAATACTCTTCAAGATACAGATCACAACTGCTTTAGACAGTATCATATTTTCTCCAAATTATAGAGCATTATATTAATATAATGTAATAAAAATGATCATAATCATGATCTTGGTGTGAAATTCTTATTAGAACTAAGGTCCCACATTCCAAATGCTGGCTCAAAATAAGTCAGCAATATTCTGCAACCCAAAAGTACAGTGTCCATAGTGGATTTCAAGAAAAGAGTACTTCTTTTACAAGAACACGAATCAATCAATCAACAAGGATTAATTAAGCACCTACTGTGTAACAGCCAGGGTGCTCGGTGCTGGGAATATAAAGATGAAAGTGAAACTATCTCTATGCTTGAGGAATTTACATTATATCAGAGGAGGCAAACATACACACATGTAGGTGTGATGTAGGTTGTATAGAACTTGTGAAAATATTCTTTGGCAAGGTAAAATGTGAAATGACTAATTAATAGTATTTCAAAACTCTGTGATGCCCTGATGAGGCTTAAAATATTAACTTCATAACTAATCACAACTATAGTTATAAGTTAAGTTACTGGATGCTGTTCTAATCATTCTATTAATATACACTATGATTCTTCTAGGTTTAACATTGCTTTCTGTGTAGGAATAACTTAACTGTCTGTGTATCTCTTTTACTTTCTCTCTTAGGAACACCCAGTCACAACCCATAATTATTTCTAGAATTTGCAACTTTCCCAAGAAAAGGAATTAACTAGCAAAAAAAAAAAAGGTGAGAATAAGATGCCTGTCATAATTAGAGGTTGGACTTGGGATGAAACCCAAGCAAATCACAATGGCTGGGTAAAGGACAGAGAGAGGTGAGGGTCACCAGTCCTGGTCAAATCCAGCCAAGCAGGACTTCTATGCTAAATATGGAACCCTCAACTGATTTTTGAGGGGCTGACTAAAACTCTAAGTGGTTCATCCCTTTTGGGAGTCCTATTCTTATTTAGCGATCATCTGACTTTATGACTTTATTTTCTTTCTTTTTTTAACTAATTCTGCTTATCTTATCATTTGGTGAGTTAAGAATTCCATTTGGATTGCCCTTTGAATTGGCAGGGATCCTTAGAAAAATTTTGGCATGTCCAATGTAAGGACTCTTGGAGATGTTTTGTCCAGACCTCCATTGAGATCATTCTACGTACTAAAGGGAATCATGGGAGAATTTTCACCCAGGACAGGTTAGTTTCTCTCCCTTCTAGAATTAGATAGGTATTTATAGAAGCAATACAAAATAGATAATAAGGTAATTTAGAAAAGGGGAAATAAGACACTAGTTCTTAACCTATAGTCTGTGAATTTGTTTTTTAAAATATTTTCATAACTGAATTTCACTATAATTGGTTTCCCTTATAATATTGTATAATTTAGTTTATGCTTTTTAAAACATTAGAAATGAGGGGCAGCTAGGTGATGCAGTGAGTAGAGCACTGGCCCTGGAGTCAGGAGGACCTGAGTTCAAATCCGACCTCAGACATTTGACACATTTACTAGCTGTGTGACCTTGGGCAAGTCACTTAACCCCAACTGCCCTGCCAAAAAGCAAAAAAACAAAAAAAAAACAAAAAAAAATATTAGAAACGGTATATACGTGGACTTCACAAGATAGCCAAAGAGATCCATGATACAAAAAGGTTTAAGAACTAAGATTTAAGCTAGAGGGATCAGGAAAGGCTTCATGTAGAAAGTAACAGTTGAGTTAAGCTTTAAAGAAAACTAGGGATTCTGGGAGGCAGGGATTAAGAGGGAGTTGTTCATCCCAGGCAGGGGGACAGTCAGTGCAAAGTCAGAGAGACAAGAGATATGGTATCCTGTTTGGAGTACAGTAAAAAGGATAATTCGATTTTGATGGGGATGGGATCTGAATCCCCAAAAGAAAAAGATCATGTCTTTGGGATCTGAATCCCAAAAAGGAAAAGCCCTTGGACTTTCCCTGGGGCACCTGGCCCTTCTGGGTCTTTCTCTGTTACCTCCCAATCACCCTAGACTACATGGCCACTCCTAGATCCTTCCCACTGCCCCCCCCCAAATAAATTTCACAGAATCCTTAAGAGTCTAGCCAATGGCTCAGATTCAGTCTGTTTGTCAATACAAGTGTCATAATAGTGCAGATTCTTAAAATCTTGCCCTCCCTGGCTGGTGTTCTAATAAACCTTGTCTTTGGCTCAAAGAAGTCTTAGGTCAAATTCATTCAAGGCAGGACCTTCGTTGCATGCTCTTGAATTTTGGGGTTCCTAGCACATCTAGACCTCAACGGTTTTATTACAGACTTACTCACGGGGAGTAATACATAATAAAGCTAGAAAAGTAAGTTGGAGCCAGGTTGTGAAGAGTTTGTGAGTGCCAAACAGAGGAGTTTACATTAGATTCTAGAAGTAATAGGGAACCATCAAAGAGAGCAGGAGAGTGAGAAGATGAAACCTAAGCTCTAAGAAAATTACTTTGGCAGTTTGTGGAAGCTGAATTAAAGAGGGAATAGAGTTGAGGTAGGGAGATGAATTAAGAAGGTATCGTAATGGTCCAGGTGAAAAGTCCAGGTGGCTGTGTGAGCGGAGAGAAGAGGATAGAAGTGAGAGATATTTTGGAAGTGGAAAGGAGACTTGGCACCTGACTGGATAAATGGGATGAGGGATGAGAACTCTGAGGTTGCAAATCTGAGTAACTAGAAGGAAATGCTCTAAAAAATGAAATAAAGTTCCACTCAAATGACCCCTAAAAAAGAGAAATAGAGAAGTTTATAAAAGTCATGAGCTTTGGAGGAAAGATAATGAGTTTGTTTCAGGTATGTAGAGTTTAGGATATTCCGTTTAAAATATCTAATAGGCAGTTGGTGATGTGAGACTGGAGCTCAGAAGAGAGACCAAAGCTGAATAGATGGATCTCAGAGTCACCACTATAGAGAAGCTAATTGAACCCATGAGAGCTTAGGAGGTTGACAAGTGAGTTTTGAAAAAGAGGAGATGAAGCCCCAGAGCAAAGCCTTGGGGTAAACCAACAGTTAAGGGCCTGTTATTAAATGATGATCCAGCCTAGGAAAGAGAGGATAGCTCAAAAAAGTAGGAAAATGAACAGAAACTAGTGCCATTAAAAATCGAAAAAGCAAAGAGCATCCTGGAGGAGAGGGAAGTCAAAAATGTTAAACACTACAAAAAGAATCAGGATTGAGCCAAAGGCTGTATTCGCTGTAGTATAATATTGGACTTTGATCCTAGGACCACCCCTTGGGCTCTGATAGCTTTCACCTTATCTTGTCCAAAACCAAGCCTCCACAGTCACTTCCTGGTTATTACCAAACCATGCCGCCTTGTACACTGCCCTCCCTCCTTCCTTTCTCATGCTCTGCTTTATATAGTTTTTTAACCCCATTAGAATGTTGGCTTCTGGAGGACAAGGACTATCTTATTTTCTTGTTTTGTCTCCCCATTGCTTAGCAAAGTGCCTGGAAAATCAAAGGCACTTAATAAGTGCTTTAACATGATCATTTAGAGATCATTGGTAACTTTGCAGAGCTATTTTTGTTGAGAAATGAGGTCTATATAACAGATTGAAAGGGTGTCCAGGAAGTCTCAGCGCAGTTTTGTGCTTCAATGCCTTTGAACTGCACTAAGATTTTTGGGACACCCTGAATAGAAACTTTTTTAGGCATTTGTCTAGAAGGAAAGGGAAGATATAGAATGATAGTTTGGGGGCAGGGGGAGAGGTTGGAAAATATGGTCATCGTACAAATTTATTCACTTCAGTGTCAATAAAGCTGAACATGAAGTCTAGCAACTAACCTGAGGTAGAAGGATGCTACTCGCTGTCATCATTAACCTCTTCTAGAGATGTACTGGGCTTTAAGAAAAACAGATGCAAAAAGCCAAATGCTCAACAACAAACAACAACAATAGGTAAATTCAGGACTATTTATTTACATCATCAAAGGAGTAAAAGCAGTATGGCACGGTAGAAAGAGTACTGCGTCCAGGATCAGAGGACTAGAGTTCAAATCCCAGATCTTCTACTTACTATATTTGTGAACTTATTAGACAAGTCACTTAGCCTCCCTAGGCTCCATTTTCCTCATCTATAAAATATGAAGTGGTTCAACTGGACACCTCTAAGGTACTTTTCAGCTTTAAACTTATGATCCTGTGATGGGGGACTAGCCAATAAGCCAGGCCTTATAGAGCACTCAGTTGATTTCTCCAGTGTTTTACAATTTTCAGGGATGAAACCATTAGCCCCCTGGCAGATGTCTCAAAGAAATGTGTTTGAAAGGCATCGCATTCCTGTTTGAGGTGGGACTAGTGGCCAGATTGCCATTCACTAACATATGGTCAGTCACACTATCTTTCTTTCTCCCTCTCCCTTCCTCCCTCTCCCTCTCCTTCTCAGTCTCTTCCCCCGCCCCCAACTTCCCATGAAACCCTATTCACCAGCTTGGCAGCCATGTATGAAGTCACCAATTCTTCTGGGTTTGGGGAATGTACCCCTCATCTCTCAGAGGAAGTCCTTACACAAACTAAACTTGGCCCCATCTGGTTTAAGTCCTAGCAGTTTTCTCTTAATGTTTATTCTTCCGAATATGAGAAAGGAGAAAAAAAAATCAAAATATTAGACAAAGATACAAACATGACAAGTATAATTTAAGCTAGATACAGAAGTGCAAATTATAGGCAAACCAAATGCAACTACCAGAGACCAAACACCCGGTGCATATTTCCAAAACAAACTCCCCTATTCAGATCACAAGTTCCCCAAAGATTGTTTTCCTAAACCAATAAACCTTAGACCCAGATACCTGGCTGAACAGATGCCAAGTTGAATTGAAACCTTTGTTTAAGAACTGAAGTACTAAGCCTTATTGATCAGAGATGATATAAATGAGGAAAAGTTCTCATTTCAGCTTTGAACCTGGAGAAGTGGCCAGTGCAGACTGTGAGGGAAAAGCTCCATATATCTTAGGACCTGTTCCTTAGGCAAGAGTGGGGTTGAGATGAAAGGATATTTTATCACTAGCAGTAATGGCTGAAAAGTTGGTGTTCTAAGAGATTGGCAATTAATTTAAGTGGACTACTTTTGCAATCACATTACAGTTGTAAGGTATTAAACTAAAGACAACTATGGAAAAGATGGAGAGAGATGGATTGGATGATAAAATAATCAAATTTGTTTAGACCCATATGGATAAGCCGACTCAAAGAGTTATTAATAATAGTTCAGTGACAATTTTGTAGGTGGTCTCCAGCAGAATAACCAAGAGATCTATGTTTGGCCTTGTGCCATTTAACAATTTTATCAATGACTGGATTAAAGATATAGGTTGTATGTACATCATATCTGAAGATGACATAAGACTAGGAGAGATAGTTAATGTATTAGATGACAGAGTCAGGATCCAAAACTATCTTGATAGGCTGGAGCATTAAGCCAAATCTGGTAAGATGAAATTTAATCAGAATAAGTGTAAGGTCTTACACTTGGGTACAAAAAATAAACTTTACAAATATAGAAGAAGCATGATTAGATGACAGTTCTGGAAAAGATCTGGGGGTTTTAGTGGTCTGCAAGCCCAATATGAATGAGCATTGTGATATGGCAGCCCCCAAAAAAGCTAATGTTATATTGGTCTGCATTGAGAGAGGCAAAGCTAGTTTTGCTTGACTATATGCATTTGTTATAAGGTGGGTTTTTTTTTTTCCCAGCTGGGGGAGGTAGAAGAAAGAAAATAAGTTTTTGTTCATTGAGAAAATAAAATTAAGATTTTTAAAATAAGGTGTATAGCTTTCAGGAATATGGAAATAATAGTCCTTCTGTACTTTGCCCTTGTCAGACCAATTCTGGAATATTATGTTCAGTTCTAGACACAAAGAAGGACATTGATAAGATGAAGAGCATCCAGAAGAGACAAACCATGATGAGCTCAAGGGCCTTGAGTCCATGACAAATGAGGATTGTTTGAAGGAATCATGTTTAGCCTGGAAAAGATAAGACTTGAGGGGAACGTGATTCCTATCCTCAAGGCTGACAGATGGAAGATTAGACTTGTTCTATTTGTTACCAGAGGGTAGAACCAGAAGCTAGTGGATATTACAAAGCAGACAATTGAGGCTTGATTTCAGGGAAGGCTTCCTAATAATTAGAGGCATCCAAATTGGCTTCCTTGAGAGAGGGGAGTGGGGAAGTCCTCCCTTCCCTAGAGAACTTCAAGAAAAGGCTATGTGGCCACTTATCAAGGATGTGATGAGTGGGCATTCTTTGGGGGTATAGAGTATACTTGGCTGATGAGGTTTCCATAATGATTATCATATCTCCAACTTTGTAATTGCATAACTCCCTTTCTTCTCATATACTGTGCTAAATCAGCCATTGGGACAGTCTGAGTGACCCCCATGTTTTAACCTTGCTCAACCTTTGGGTAGACAGCCAGCCTGCAGTAGAGGATGAGGTCAGCTTAGGACTAATCCCATCTCCTGAGGACTGTTCCTATTACTTGAAGGTTAACATGTTATAATGGGGAGGAGCTGAGGTGAAAATCCCACCTCTTCATTGAAAGATCTACCAATCAAGAGTGTCTTACCCTTAATACAGAAATAATTTTACTCCTGTCTTTAAAAGCAGGTTGCAGCAGTTAGAATTTGATGCCTTGGTGTGCCAATAAGCCCTAGTGTTTTATTTCCTGAGCTTGCCTTCAATTGACCAGGGTGAGACCTGAACGAGAATTTTCTTTAAACAATTTTGGTGACTACCAAGGGATACTTCACTCCCATGGCTATCACTGGTGAGCCACCATCCAACACTGTAGTCAACACTCAGACTTTTGTCTGATTGTCGGTTGAAATGGACTCTCTCAGTAGTTAGTCAGCTGTGAAGTGGTTAGAGAATTAAACCCCTCAAATTCAGGAAGGATAAGGAGAAATAGGCCTCAAACAAAAATTTTAATTCTTTCTCATTTGTGCACAAAGAAGAGTAATGGTCTTGTCTGGCAGGAGAGTGTTGCCAAAATGCAACTGCAAGTCATGTCATCTCCCCGATGTCATTGTCCTCTTCCAAAACAAAGGACAAACACAACCTACGTAAGAGTAGCCTCTTCTCTCCTCTCCTCACTTCACCTCACCTGAGGGTGCTTTGCCAAAGGCAGGTACATTTTGATGGCTGAAGGCTGCCTCCTTAATTTTGGGTTTACTGGCTAGATTTCTTTCTCAAAAACCAAGCCTTAAACCCAACTCACTCTAGAGCTCATAGACTGGACAATAGTAACTGTTTCCCCCTCCCCGTTTGAGTTTTGTTGGGTTTTTTTGTTTGTTTGTTTTTGATTAAAGGGGCCATCCCTTGATTAACTTCTAAAAGAGGCCTATTCACTGAATGGGCATTATCTCACTCAAAGTGAGAACCTGAAAAGACTTTAGCCTGGAAGGGCCAGGGTCTCCCACTGCATTCTGGGCCATCTCCAGTCATCCTGGTGACTGGAACCAGATGACTCTGGAGGAGAAAGTGAGCCTGGTGACCTTGCACAGCCCTCCCTCACTCAAATCAAAGTCAACTGCAAGTCATGTCATCATTTCCCTGATGTCATGGTCCTCTTCAAGAACAAAGGACAAACACACAATGGTACTATTATCTATATGGAACTGGGAAGGAGCAGGCCTTCTGCTGACTCCCACTTGCACAAGCTATTAAAGCCTATTTTCTTGGGACAAGAAAAACCTGCCAGTTTATGTCTACAACTCGAAGGACAGAGCTCAGTTTGGATAATTGTGGAAACAAATTTGGCCATATAAATATGAGATCTTTGATTATTACCAGCTGTGCGTATTAAAAACTGGACTTGAAAAACTAGAGCCAAGGAGAAAAAAAAAGATACCATGGCATATTGAAAAGAAACCACTTTTGTAGGGAATAATCAGAAAAGGAAGTAAAGATTTGGTGGGCCCCAGGAAAGAGGTAGATGAAGGCTGAGAGGTAAACTTGATGGGGCTTCTGCTTCAGAAGTTCTTTAATGCATACAAGGTCTTTTTACCTTAGAAAACTTTGGAGGGGAACACCTTATCACCCACAAAAAAAATCTCCTATGAGACAGCCCAGAAAGGGAACTTAGAATGATGGAGTCTCAAAAAAGTTCTCTGAGCTGTGGGTAATATTAAGGAGGAATTCTTATTGACTATTGATTAGGCTTTCAGTGGGAGAGAAGGAGGAAACATTTTGAGATTTCTTTCTCTCTGCCTTCACAACCCTGGCCAGATTGGAGGTTGCAGAGATACAGTCAAGAAAAGGAAGGAAATCTTTTTCCCAGTTTGTAGAAATTTATGGCATTACAAAATTAATTAGAGACTAAAATTTGTAACTGAAAGGTACTATCTTTACTATAAATTTCCAAATTAGGATAACTGCTAAAACATTTAAGTGAATATTGGAGGTTTGTAGCTAGGATTAAGATTAAGTACAAATAGCACGCACCTTTCTCTCCTTCCTGGAAGGTGATCAATGTATTTGTTCTAGTAGAAGTTGATTTTACTTATTTAGAAAATAAGCAGAACTGAAGCTATTGTGAAACAATTCAACAAAATTAAATTGTTTAATAACAAAGTCCCCTAAATTGAAATAGACTAAGCAGTGAAATGTTTAAGAAATTAAGATTTATTAAGAAATAAGATGAGATGGACTTAAGAAAATAGTGTAGGTAAAGAGAAATGAGACATCAGTGTAAAATGAAAGGTTAATTTCAAAGTTGGTAGGCTTTAATCAAAGTGCATTGGAGAGATATGAAAGGAAAAGGAAGAAAGTGTAAGAGGAGGTTTTAGAAAGTTTACAAGGAAAAAGAAAGCCAGTCTTCCTTCAAAGAGTTTGCGTTCTAATGGGAGAAACAATGAACATAAATGAGCACATACAGGAGATAGACAGTTTAGATGCAATGTAGCCTTAAAGTTAGGTGGCTCCGTGGTGGGCCCGAAGTCAAGAAAACTCATCTTCCTCAGTTCAAATCTGGCATCAGATACCTACTAGCTGTGTGACCCTGGGCAAGTCACTTAACTTATTGCTATTATCCAAATTGTTTGCCTCAATTTCCTCATCTGTAAAATGAGCTGGAGAAAGAAATGGAAAACCACTCCAGTATCTTTGCCAAGAAGATCCCAAATGGGGTCAGGAAGAGCCAGACGTGACTGAACCACAAACCTTAGAGTCAACAAGCATTTATTAAACACTTAGAACATGACAGGTGCTGTGCTAATCACTGGGGACATAAATACAAGCAAAGAAAAAGCCAGTCTGCCTTCAAAGAGCTTACATTCTACTGAGGGAAGATAACACATAAAAGGAAGCTGAAAATAAAGTGGAGGAAGGTACCAAAGTGGTAAAGTCCAGGGAGTCAAAAGCAGAGTTGGTAAGGAAATGAAGAATGGACAGTTGGGGCCTCCTCCAAAATGGAGGCCAGAGAAGAAACTCACCACTGGGAGAAAGGGGCCATAGAAGGAGAAGGCAATTGAAGCATGGTGTCAAAATCTGAAGAGTGAAGCCTGGCCAGTTCTTGACAAAGATACTAGAATGGTTTGCCCTTTCCTTTTCTAGCTTGAGAAAATGGTTAAGTGATTTGCCTGGAGTCACACAGTTAGTAAGTGAAGATGAACTCAGGAAGATGGGCCTTCCTGACTCCAGAACTGGTACTCTATCTACTATGCCACCTAGCTGCCCTTTTCCTACTTAGCTCTATGAAAATGGATTTCTACTTATTTTGGGATTTTTAAGTATGAGACAGTTTCCTGCCTAAACCTGTAGATTGAACACTTGGGGGGGGACTCCTCTCCCATTCAAGCTTTTTTAAGATAATGCCTTTACTCTCCATCCCACCCCTGGTGCCTTCTTTCCCTCCTGGCCTATGGATTACCACTAATCTCAGGCACAAGTCTTCTCTCACTTCTTACATTCAATTGTAAAGGGTGGAGAGGACCTCACAACCCATAGCCCCACTGTACCTGAGGTTTATTTTTTACTCTTATTTCTAATGGATCATACCTCATATCCCACACACAGAAGTCCTTATCATGATCACAAGGAAAGAGATCAATTTAGCTGGTTAATGCTTTTTGTATGAACATTCAGTTCTACCTCAGAAGCCATTCAAAAGCCTCCTCTTTACCACACAGTAAGAAATGTAAACTCAGCACAGAACACCTGTATATATTCTGAAAGGGAGAGCCAGGTCCCTCCACTCCATGTCATCACAAACTTCCAGAAGCAGGATCACCAAACATCTATGTAGGTGATTATATCAAGCAAAGAATGTTGCCTAGGCTTCTGAGAAATGGGCCCCCATTAGACTTCTCTATGTGGACCATTCCGGGAATCCTCATTGACCAAGATTGCTTTGGATGTAAAGTTTGAGTATTCTTCCCATTCTACACAGTACTTACTGCTCCTACCTCTCTCTCCCTGTCCAATATCTGGCACCTCAGGGATTACTTCATAAATTCCAGGGATTTCTATAGGGACAGAGATAACTACATTACTCCTCCAGAGGACTTTGGTTTTTTTTTTAATTAAAAAATTAGACAAAATAGATAGATTCAATCATATTTGAATAAAGAGGTTTTTCAGGTAGGTGACTTAGTAGATTGGATGCCAGACCTGAATTCAAATCTGGCCTCAGATACTTACTAGCTATGTGACCCTGAGGAAGTCATTTAACCTCTGTCTGCTTTGATTTCCTCATCTATGAAATGGGGATAATAATAGAACCTACCTCCCACAGTTGTTGTGAGGATCAAATGAGATAATATTTGTAAATTGCTTTGCAAAACTTGAAGTGCTATAATTGCTACAAATAGTTATTATTGTTTACGACAAAAAAGCAATGTTTCTAGAATAAAAAAGAGATGACATGGGGAAAGGGGTCTGAATCTTTGCCAGAAATATTGCTGATAAAAATCTGACCTTCAGAATTTACAAGGAATGGATACGAATTTATTAGCATAAGTTTTGTAGCAAATAATAACTCTCTAATGAGCAGAAAATGCAAATCAAAACCACTCTGAGATCTCATCTTGTTTCTATTCCATTGACAATGATAGTTCCTTTTTCTCTGTCCAGGCCATACTTGATTCCTAAAGCCTGCTAAAATACAGTGTCCCTCAGAATGGAACAGAGCAAGTTTCATCCAGAGCTCCTGGATCAGAAGAGAGTGGTATCAACTTTTACCAGGTACAATTTCCCAAAGAAACTTTGCTCTTCCTATGCCTTCTTACCCCTACTTCCTGTCTTCCTAAAGTCTCACCTTCACCCACCTTGCCATTTTACTATTGGTCTTTAATCAAAACTTGCTACTATGCATGCTCAGTCAGTGCCCTGACTTCCAGATGACTTCCAATCCCTACACTCCTTAGTACCTTCCCAGGTCATTGCCCTTTCTGGCTTCACTTTCTTTCCTTCTGCTTCTTGATTCTATAATTAACCAGTTTAACTCTACATTATCCTCTACTATCTTATCTCTTGCCCCCTCATCCTACTGGCTTTGCCAGAGGACAGTCCTGATTACTTCCCACTATCTGCCTCCTCAGTTCCCACTCACTTGCTACTAAGTGGAGTTGTAGAAAGATAACATTGTGCTGAATAGGTCTACTCTACTGTGTAAAGGTAGGGATTGAGTCGGTCACAGAGTCTGTTACTTTAGTAAGGTTTTATGTAGCTTGTTCTAAGTTATAAACTTTCCTACCAAGTCTTTTATCCAGAACTCTCATTTCTTTTCTGATACTTTCCTCTAGTGCAGTGGTGTCAAACTTAAATAGGAATTATCCCTGCAGGCCACATATTGACTTAGAGAACCACAAATTGACATTATGTTATATTATACTTTGGTTTATTTTGTTAAATATTTCCCAATTACATTTTAATCTGATTCAGTTTTACAAGTAGAACATTTGACACCTCTGCCTGTCATTTCATTTATAATATCATTTAAAAATATAATATAACATTTTAATATTATTTAATGTATCAATAATTTAATTTATTAATAATTTAATTTATTATTTAATATAATAATTTAAATTTAAATTTTTGGTGTAATAATATTTAATAAATCATATTTAAAATATAATATCATTTTAAAACTCTTTTTAAAATTCTTTCTTTTTTTTCAAGGAATTCTAGTTGAACTTGTGGCCAAGTTCATTTTTTCTTTGAGATGTTTAGGAGTTATTCTTTTCTTCTGAATTTGTGTCTTGGATATCCCTGGCTTCATGATAACTCTTTATTGTCAGTGTCTTATTTTGTTTCCCCATTCTTCTAATCTTACTTCCTGATATGGGACCTTGTGTTAGGGCCAGACTCTACATAATTCTGGAGGGAATATTGGGGCTTGATTTGTATTGTGTGCTGTCCTGTACTTCAAGGATCTCAGGGATTGTTCAGTCTGGGGAGCTGCAAACTTCAAGCAACCTCTGATTTCTGACATTCTGGTCTGAGCTTTTAGGTTCCCAACCCCAGCTTGGTAACACAACTGTAGACCTCCACCTTGTTGGAGCTCCCATAGACAATTTCAGCTATGTTCGCTACCTAGGAGGCTTGGCAGGTTCAGTGTAACAAATGTATAGCCTTATCTATGGTCAAGTCAAGTCTAGTCAATGAGCATTTATTAAGTACCTGCTATATGCCTGGAACTATTCTAAGCATTGAGAAGACGAAGAAAAACAAAAGACAGTCCCTGCTCCCTATGAGCTCACGGTCTCATGTGGGAGACAACATGCAAACAGTTCTGATGGGGTACAGTCTCTGGAAACCCCCTTGAACTCTCCTCGAATCTTCCCACCTGAGGCCATAAGCCTTTCCTTATCGCTAGGCCCAAATCTCTGCTACCCTTAAACTAGCTTTTTCCCACCCTTAATCTCACTCCTGTAATCTTGACCTCTAGTCACCTTAGACCCATCCTCAAGTCCCTCCCCAAACCTCTTCTAGTCATCCCAGACTACTTGACCACCCCTCAATCCCTCCCACAATCTCTCTGTATATAAATCTCATCTTGCCTCCATGAAGGCATTCAGATTCAATCTATCTCAGTTCAGATTAATCTGGCCCTCTGGCATTAACGTCACAAAAGATCAGGCTCCCTAAGAGTCTGCCCAACTTGGCAAATCTTTAATAAGCTTTGTTTTTTTTTTTGGCTGTGAGAAGGCTTGAGTCGAATTCATTCAGCAGGACTTGGTGCATCAATATTTTGGGGTCTCGAGCACCCCTAAAAAGACATGGTTCCCTAGCCTCATCATTTTTTTAACCTCATCAGTTCTGTTCAAAAAAGACAGATACCCACTTTGTCATATACATACATGCAAACATGATATTTTAAACTTTTAAAAATTATTGTTTCATGTGAGAAATGGGGGAAGCAGTTTTGTTTCCACAAAGTTGAAAGTATCTCTCCCCCCCTCCCCCTCTGCCCCTCCAGCTTTAGCAGAATGTAAGTCAGGTGACTGATTAGAGAGTTGTGATATAGCAGAGACCATACTTCTGGTTGGTGAAAGGTTAGAGGCTTGTATGTATGGGTTACATCTGCCCAATGAAGAGCCTGGTGGGAGATTCAAATTAAGAGCCAATAAAAGGAGGAATAAATGTAAGATATAATTAAAACCTTCTTGGCCTTCCAACGAGTATTGCTTATTCCTAGACTAAGTATGTTTCTAACATTTCATTTCTTCCATATATCTATTCATCTATCTCTTACACTCTCTATTCAAATATGATAAATTGGAAATAATCAACTGAGAGAAGTTACTAGCATTGAGAGCGCACAGTCCAGCATGTCTACCCTTGTTACTTTGCTACAAAACAAGCTGATCCCTGATGCACAGTTCCCTACTGGGCTACTTGCATATGGGCTAAATCTGAAGTCTTGGGCTGGATATATAGCCCACTGTATTGTCTCCTTGGATTTTCCAGTCACTACTTGGTCTGAAGTCATGGGAGAGAGTTGAACTGTACCATTTGAATCTTTGCTGTTTTGATTCAATTAAGTGAATCAATTTATTACCTCACTTTTCCCACCATGAAGAAACTAACAAGATGCTATGTCTTGATACTTTTATCAAATAAGAAAACACCTATTGAATCAACCAATGTAATATAAAAGCTAATCTGACTATAAAATAGTTAAACAGAACTGGGGTGCAAGGGATCACAAAAATTGAGGGAACACAATCAGTGGGGACTTGAGCTAATGACAGACTACACAACACCCCCTTCCGCCAAGGGTACTGGGGAACCCTGAGAATGTGGTAGGATGTATCATCCCTGGCCTTCAGGCAATGAAGGCAGGATAGTAATTGCTACAGATAACTTTGGAAAAAGCAGTTTCAGGTGAATGATGAGGTTGAAAACAAAGTTGGAAACCAATTGTAAAGGACTGATAAATTGTGACGGGAGAGTAAATGGAAGCACCAAGGAGTTTGGCTATGAAACGGAATAGAGATCTAGGATGAAAACTTAATTGCATGCTAAGGCCTGAATTTTTAAAGGATTGGGAAGATATGAACACATTTGTAGGTGTCAGGGAAGAAACCATAGGAAGACACCAAATGTAGATAAATAGGTATCACCTGGGCTTCTGATGATGTACAAAATAATCCTGGGCTTTCTGCTGGTGAAGATGGGAAAGGAGGGGATCAAGCTGTACTTACAAAGCAGTGATCATCATTTGACTGATCATTTGATCTACCATTTGATTCTGGGAAAGTATGTTGAGGATATGAGAAATGGTGGAAGCAGTTTTGTTTCCACAGAGTTGAAAGTATCCTTCTTCCCTCCCCCCACCCCAGCTTTAGCAGAATGTCAGTCAGGTAACTGATTAGAACCAGTTCTAATCAGAGCTGTAATTTAGCATACTTCTGGTTGGTGAAAGGTTAGAGGCTTGTACACATACTTAAATGAGCCATTTGAGGAGGGCATCATGTAGGCAGTCAGGGGGTTGCATCAGGCCAATGAAGAGCCTGGCGGGAGATTCGAATTGGGGATCAATAAAAGGACTGGCATCCATCTGAATCCTTGTACTCCCCTTACTCTGTTCAGGGGATGTATCCATTTATTCAGAATGAATAAATTTAAAATATAATTAAAATGTTCCTAGCTTCCCAATGAGTATTGTTTATTCCTAGAAAACGTGAGTATTTTTATAACAAGGAGGTCCAAGAGAGTTGAGAATATAGCCTGGTGAAGAATGAAGACATGAGTGGCCTGGGTGCCCTCCTTAAAATGGAGATTCTGAAAGGAACCAGCAAATTAAAGGGAGAGTCCATGGGGCAACAGGTACTACGAATGTGTTAGTATGAAATCCAGGGGTGGAGTAAGCTTCCAGGGTGAAGAGGTTTCTGGGGCATTATAAAGAAAGTCTGGAAGAGTAAAGAGTACATTCTAAAGAGGAGAAAAATACTTTAAATACTTTTTAAAGTTACTTAAAATAGAATGCAAGATAGAAAAGAAAAAAAATGAAGCTCAGATATGCTCACCTCCCATGGGAATGGGATCTGAACTCCTAAAAGGAAAAGACCATGTCTTTGGGATCTGGAACCCAAAAAGGAAAAGCCCCTGAACTTTCTCACAAATTTCAGCAGTGCAGATCCCTGGCATTCACCTGAGACATCTGGCCCACCCCAGCCCACCTTGGTTACTTAATTAGCTTTCTTGACACTCCCTAATCCCAGGCCCCTTTCTCTACCCCAGGCTATTTGCCACTCCTGGATCCCATCCAGATTTTCTCAGTCTTTTTCTGTATAAAAGTACCAATTTTATCCTCATCAAAAGGGCAGATTCTTAAAATCAGGCCTGCTTGTATTGGTGTCACAAATATCACAGACTCACTAGGAATCTTGCCCACCCAACCAGTATCTTAAACTCACTACTTGGACTGAAAAAATGCTTAAGTGGTCAAATTGTTTCAAGGCAGACCCCTACCCAGTACCCTTGCATTTTGGGGTTCCTAGCATCCCTAGACCACAACACAACATCCCAACTTCCAGAAAACATTTGTAGGGTGTCCTTCCAGTGCTGCTCTCTATACTCATCACCATAAGCTAGTTGAACAGGAAAAACCAGCATTTTAAAGTGTACCCTCCCAGTATCCCTTATCAGCCCTGGCTGCCAGCATAAACACCTGCAGCAATGGAGGGGAGGGGAGAGCTTGTCCAGGTTTGATCCCAGTTGCCTCAGAGCCTGAAAGATGTCTAATCTCACCACAGAATCTGTGAAACATTAAAATTTTGCAACTGTGTCTTCTCAGGATAGAAACTCCAGCTGAGAATCAGATTAAAGGAAGCTTCCTTTCTACCTTTTTCTGTAACCCCACAGGTATATTTTAGGAAGCTTGGGGCAGCTAGGTGGCACAGTGGATAGAGCCCTAGGCCTAGAGTCAAGAAGACTTCCTGAGTTCAAGTCTGGTCTCAGATACTAGCTGTGTGACCCTGGGCAAATCACTTTTTGCCTCAGTTTCTTCATCCGTAAAATGAGCTGGAGAAGGAAATGGCAAACCACTCTACTACCTCTGCCAAGATAACCCCAAATGGGGTCATAAAGAGTTGGACATGATTGAAAATGACTGAACAACAACAAATTCCATTTGACAGAGTAGAATGTTAACTCCAAATTGTGTTTGATCATGCTGTGACATTTTCCTTGTTTTTCTCTAAATGTTAATTCTAAATATCTTGTGTTAAAAACATATGAGGAGGAAGAGGAACAGCTAAGTGACACAACCCTGGTCAGTGGTACCTGAGTTCAAATATTAAACAATTACTACCTGTGTGACCCTGAGCAAGTCACTTAACCCCATTGCCTCCCCCCCAAAAAACCAAACCCAAACACATCTAGGGAGCTGACCTATTGATCAGCTTCTCTCTCAAGAAGACCAATGCTTGAATTTAGATTAAAGTTAAATCAATTTTAAAAATTGTAACATATTCTTGCCTAAAAGAGTATAGTATTAATCTTTTTTTTTACTTTTTTTAATTAAGATTTTTTATTTTTAGTTTACAACATTCAGTTCCACATGATTTTGAGTTCCAGATTTTCTTCCCCCCTCTTCCCCACTCCCTCCTCAGGATGGCATGGAATCCAATATATCTTCTACATATAACTTTGCATTAAACTTATTTACACAATAGTCAAGTTGTAAAAAAAAGAATTATGACCAATGGAATGAATCATGAGAAAGAAGAAACAAAACCAAAAAAACAAAAACAAAAGTAAAAAAAATGGAGAGCGAACAGTTTGCCTCAATCTGCATTCAGACTCCATAGTTCTTTCTCTGGTGTAGATAGCTCTCTCCATCATGAGTCCTTTGGAGTTGTCTTTGAACCTTGCATTGAGGAAAGAAGCCAAGTCTATCAAGATTAGTCATCACAGAATCCATAATCTGTGGTTTTGTATAAAGCTCCCCTGGTTCTCCTCGGCTCACTCAGCATTATATCACGTAGGTTTTCCCAGGTTATTATGAAGTCCATATCTTCCCCATTTCTTATAGCACAATAGTATTCCATTTCATTCACATACCACAACTTGTTCATCTATTCCCCAATTGATGGGCATTCTCTTGATTTCAATTCTTTGCTACCACAAAAAGAGCCACTATAAATATATTTGTACATACGGGTCCCTTTCCCATTTGGGATACAGTCCTAGAAGTGGTATTGCTGGGTCAAAGAGTGTGCACATTTTTATAGCCCTTTGGGCATAGTTCCAAATTGCTCTCCAGAATGGCTGGATCAGTTTACAACTCCACCAGCAATGTAACAGTGTTCCAATTTCCCCACATCCTCTCCAGCATTTATCATTTTCCTGTTTTGTCATGTTAGCCAATCTGACATGAGAGATGTGGAACCTAAGAGTTGTTTTGATTTGCATTTCTCTAATCAGTAGTGATTTAGAGTATGGCTCTGTGTTTCTGGGAAATTCACTTAACCTCTCAGTGCCCCAAGCAACTTTCTAAGATTTCAAGTACTGACCTTCAAACTGGTCAAGGAAGTTCCTCACTGGGAATGCCTTACTCTGGGGCCCACTGGAGCCAGCTTGCTCCAGAGGCAATGGAGACATTTTCAGGGTAAGCATTGACACCTGGAGAAATCAGCAAATTTACAAATCAGGGCTTGATTGGTGATTTTGTTGACAGTTTAGAGCAGGGCTGAGGAAGCTGCAACCTCAAGTCCACAGGTTCCCCACCCCTGGTCTAGATTCTAGAAAGTGATAGAGAAAATGTTAATAATGCAGATTAAAAGTATGTGGTTTTTGTTTGTTTTGTTTTGTTTTCTGGAGGGGTGCAATAGTGCTGAAATCCCAGGTCTAGTCCACAACATTTTTACATCTACTTCCTGACATACATAATTGCTTACCCCAAGTAGAACATAAATTCCTGGATGGCAGGAATTGTTTTCATTTTTGTCATTATCTTGCATAAATTTCCAAAATGGACTGGCAAGTAAGTGGTCAGCAGGAAGGAAGGGTTCAGTAACTATGGTTTGCCAAAGGAAATGCCACTCATGACAAATATCTTCAGCTAATTGGATGTGATGGGGTATAGAATCTGGGAGCCCCCTGGAACTCTCCTTGAATCTTCCCTCTTGATCTGGCCTTAGCCTGAAGCCATAAGCCTTCCATTATAGCTAGGCCCGAATCTCTGTTACCTCCAAATTGTCTCTGGCTTCTTCCCACCCTTGATCCTATCAAAATCCCATTCTCTTGGCTCCTGGAGTATGACCTCTAGTCACCCCATCAAGATCCTCCTTAGAGTCCTCCTCAACACCCTCCCTAAACTCCTCCTCTAGTCACCCCAGACTACTTGACAGACTACTCTATCCCTCCCACATTCTTTTCTGTATATAAGAACCATCTTGCCTCCATGAAGGGGCTCAGATTCTATCTAGCCTGCTTACAAGGCTCAAGGTTCAATCTAGCCCTCTGGCATTAGCGTCACAAATGCTCTCTACCTATTATGGTGAATCTTTAATAAACTTTGTTTTTCTTTGGTTGTAAGAAGGCTTGGGTCAAATTCATTTGGCAGGACCTGGCATGTCAGTATTTTGGGGTCCCGAGCACCCCTAAACCCTCAACATATGGTTCCCTGACCTCAACAGATGGGTACAAACTATCCTAACTGTCTAACACAGTGTCTGGAATGTAAGGGGCATTTAATAAACATTGAATTGAGTTGAATTGAACTGAATGTAGCTCTTCCAAGTCCTAGAAGGAAGCTGTTTCAGACCTCTCAACTTGTGTCCATGGGCTTCAGATGGGAATAGTAGATCACTTCCTCCCCCCATCCATTTGACTGGATACATTTGTGGAGTGTGGCACTTCCCTTTCTAAGCCCCATCCCTGCTCCTTTCCATTCTTTCATCGTCCACTCCCAGCCTATCGATGCCCTTGACCGCTTGCCAGCCCATGATGGAAATTTTCATAAGACAACCAACAGCAGAAATCCTCTTAGCCATTCCACTGCCATCTGTCCCATTGCTACCCTGATGGCTAGCCTGCTGCTTCTGGCCATGAACTTCCATCTGATGTGCTCCCTGGAGGTCAGAGCATCTCAAACTGTGAGTGTCAATGAGAGTTTGGGGGAGCTTCTTTCTACCCTTGTCCTGAGGAGAAAAAGAGGGACTAGAAAGAATGGCATTGTCTGTGGAAGCAGATTGTGAAGAAGAAGTATTGGAAGTCAGCAAACTGTGCTTTGGGGAGAGGGAAGTAGGGCTTGGGTGGGTAGGGAATGAAAAAAAAATGTTACTAGAGAAGAAGTATCATATAAGCAGAGACCAGGTTTGGTGTAGGATTCCCAGACATCCTATTTGTCTGTCTGTCTATCTATCCATCTGTCTGCCTAAATATCTATATCTACTTGTAGATAAAGAGGTTTATCCTATATTTTAGATCCTGTCTCCTTTTCTAGTGTATTGAGAAAGAAATAAAATATCACTTGAGATTTTCAGATTTAGAGCTGATAGGGACCTAAGAGCTAAATCATCTAATCCCACCTACTCATTTTACACAGGACGAAACTGGTCAAGAGAAATAAAATGACTTATCCAAGGTGACCCAGCTTAAAGGTGTCAGAGCTGAGATATTTAAAACCTGACAAGTAGTATGAATCACTTCTACATTGTTAGTAAAATACTTCTTTCATTTTTCTGCTCTTTACCCCTAAATGTCATCAGAAGAAACCGTATATTCTCTAGAATAAATATGACAGAAGGGAGGGAGCCCATTGGAAAAGTAGTTGAGTCTGAAGAAAAACTGCCAGGTCTTCCCTAGAAAGACAATGTGTGGTGAGGGGTGGGGGGATGAATAGGAGGTATAAAGGTATATATAAGAAGGGCAGCCAGCTGGGGAGGTGAAGGAAAGGAGAAAAGTGAGTTTAGATCAAGAAAGGAATTAGTGGTAATTAATCACTTAAATTTATGTAGTCAGGGCTTTAAGGTTTGCAAAGCATAACTTCATTTGATCCTCAGAATAACCCAGTGAGGTAGGTGTTATTCCCCATTTCACAGATGCAGATACTGACTTATCCAGGGTGTCACAGCTAGACAGTATGTTATTCAAGATTGGAACCTTAGTCCAGTATTCTACCTGCTCCCCAGGGGGTTACAGAAACAAACAGGATGGTTTTGTTACTGTTGCCTTACTACCTTGTTCAAATTAATATGCTTTAAAAAAAACAGATTGTAAATAATAGAAGTTTACAATAACACATACATTCTCTTTGGAGACTTGTACTTGTTTGTATATCTGAATATTTATTTTGTGGATGGGTGTGAAATACATATTTTTTTTCCTTAAACAGGAAGAAATAATGCAAGAGGGAAGGTAGGCTAGAAGTTCGACTTATAATGGAAAGGTCTCTCCTCCTTGCTGACCCTTGACAATCAACAAACATTTATTAAATGCCTACTATCTGCCAGGCACTGTGCTTAGTGCTGAGTTACAAAAATCAAATGCAATAGTCTCTGCCCTCCAGGAGTTTCTGTTCTATCTATCTGGCAGACAGATCTTAGCAGGTACCAGGCTGGTCAGTTCCCCAGACTCTATCCAGCTTCTTCCCTGGGAGGCCGAAACTCCTGGAATCTAGCCAAGTAAGACCAACTTGGAGGCCCAGAAATATGTAAATGCAGGAAGGGACTAACCAAAGTGTGTTGACTTTCCCAAATTTGCATAATCCCTCCTTCCAGATGAAGGTTGGCATCACTTCAACTAATCTTGTCTTCTACTCACAACCATTTCCAGGCCAAGAGAGGACACTAGAAAAGTCCCAGGAGGAAGAAAACTTGAGGAAATGGAACCAGGAAGGAAGCCTGAGAAGGGGGAAGTCCCTGGGACAGAGCAGGAGACTATTTAGGTCCCAGGGGAAACCCTGACTTCTTAGAGTTCTCCTCTGTGCTCTGTTCCAGGAAACCTGGAGTCCAGCAACAGAGAGACAAACCAGGTGGCCCACCTACCAACCAGGGCAAGGAGCTGGTGAGCTGATCCCAAGGGGACCTCAGTTTGAGCAAAGGGAGGGAGCAAGAGATGGGACCATGGATAGACACAGAAAGAAATATCTATCTGGTTGACTCCTAGGGCAGAGGAATAAAGCCCCAGTTGCCACTGGTACCAAATCCTTGTAGATAAGTGTTGGAATTAAGAAAGTAGTCAGGTCAGAGACAACTGTCATTCTGCAACCTGGATTCTATAACCACCTTTATTCTTCTAGAAACAACTCTCTTTACTGCCTATGTGCAAATGGAAGTCTTAGAAAAGACCTGGGCCCCATCCTCCTTTAGTAACCCAGCTCTTCCCCCATCCCTAAGACATCTCATTGCCATCAGTCTCACCACAGGTAAGAAGGAGGTGGGGCACTGCTCTCTACCTCTCAATTCTCAGTGCCTTTTTTGGGAGGGGGGTTAAGAGGTGGAGTGGGCAGCTGGCAGCCATACTCCTCAGTCCTCATGAAGCCAGCTCAGCTAACATGCTGGGGACAATCAATCCCTAGGAGAACGAGGCTAGGACTACTTGTGAAGACACGGACCAAGTAAGTGCTTTTATTTTCTTCAGAGTAAGCATGAGCTTCCCTATTTCCCCATTCCCTTCACCCCCAATCTTCAATTCAGTTCACTAAGCAATAGTGAAGTGTTTACTGTGAGTCAGGGCCTGCTCTAGGCTCTAGGGAAGCAAAGAAAGAAATTGACAGTCCCTGCCCTCAAAGAGCTCATATTTTACTGGAAGGTTTTGGGGGAAGGAGGACAAAGTGTACACAAGAAATAAATTTATACAAAATGGGGCCTGGGAGAAGTGATTACAAAGGTATGGGGAAGGAGAGGGGGGAACGGATCAGGAAAGACACAAGGTCTTTCCTGATGGTAGCCTGAACTGAGTCTCCTCAGGGATTTTGTGAGTTAGAGATGAGGAAAGAGAGCATTGCAGGTAGTATCCTTCCTAGATGCTGGTTCAAACCCAGACCACATCCTTTACCTACCCTTTCCTGCTATGTATGATTTAGGGGTCATGCCCACTCTTGGACCTTGGCTTCCTCTGTAATGCTATGTACAGTCATACCTTCAGCTGCTCTCTTAATAAGTAGCCAATACTTGTTTGGTTGTGAATGACCCTATTATCGGTGACTTGGGCGCTCTTTCTGAGTAGCTCTCAGCATCTGGCTCTTGGCCATAAGATGGTGGTTGGGCCTTGGTTTTCTTGGTCTATTTACCTATTTCCTGCCTTCTACAGAGTGCGCTGCAAAACATGGTGAGGGCTTCAAATGTTCCTGTCTACCCGGGCATGGATGGAATGCCAGCATCTGCCACAATCCCTGCGATGACTCGTCTTTCTACCCCTGTAACTGTATCATCCTCCATCATCCTAACATTGGGTACTGCCAGTTGCTGCCACCTGGTGAGGAGGGTCTGGTATTGATTATGACTAAGTGACTGACCATGATGAGGATCTGTGGCCACGTCAATGGTACGGCATTGGGCAGGCCAGTTAAGCCACCTTCCATCGGAGGGATGGCCCAAGTTATGATCAGACAATGTAAGCTCCTTGAGGCCAGGGGCTGACTTTCTTTTCTATTTGTATACCCAGTGCTTAGCATACAGTAATTGCTTAGTAAATGCTTATTGACTGACAGAGTAAGATAGAGTTGGTCAGAACATTTATGCCAAAGGGGCAAGGTGGGAGATGAGAAAGAGACCGTAGAGGTTTTAAACCCTGAAGAGCCAGCACAGAGCTAATCCAGGCCAACACCAAAAGGGAATAGCAGGTATAACACCAGATGACTCTGCTTGGGTAGCCTCCCTCCTCATTCCTCTGAATCAGTGTAGCAAGCTCATTTCCTCTAACCTGATCTGAATCTTTCATCCTCATAAGCCTTTTGAAGTTCCCAGACTCTTGGAAATAACAGAAGATTCTAGTCCAGGGGTGGGGAATCTGGGACCTCAAGGCCACATGTGGCCCTCTAGGTCCTCAAGTGCAGCCCTTTTACTGAATCCAGATTTCACAGAACATTCAAAAGGCCACACTTGAGGACCTAGAGGGCCACATGTGGCCTCGAGGCTGCAGGTTCCCCACCCCTGGACTAGCCCTTCTAAGGAGACAGGGTCAGGATGGTAGTACTTTACAAATTTCCTTGTAAACGCAGATCCTGAGCTTATGGCTTAAAGTCATGAGACCAATGGGCAGAAATGGACAGGATGGGAATCTCCACAGGCCTGTTATTCCCCATCCTTTCAAGAGGAGGAAACTTCACAGCACTCAATATTCCTTATAACTTATTCCTTATCACTAAAGCTACAAGGTGGCTTTGATGGGGCTCTGGAAACTCAGCCACACCCAGTCACACGCAGGGAATTCATCAGAACGAAGAGATTTACCCAGACTTGCGCAGGCATCTTTTTTCTGAACTCCTAGGGACTGCTGAAAGAACAGCAAAATGGGAACCTTGACTTTGTACAAGCCAGTCAAATTCCCTTCCTTTGGAGGGAGGGAGCAGGCCAACATAGTTGGAGTCCAGATCAGAGAGAGTAAGCCAAAGTTGACCAGAACACTCATTAGAAAGGGACAAGAGGGGAGGTGGGAAATACAAACCATAGTGGTTCCAAATCCTGAACACTCAGCATGGTGCCCATCAAGTCGGTTGAGGACAGGTGAAAAGCCCTAGAGAGTAAGGGAGAGTGAGGTGGCTTTGAGTGTCCAGTATAGACTCTTTTCCTCCCTCCTTTTGTCTTCAGACCCTTCAGAAAAGAAAAAAAAACCACCCTGATTATTTATTTGGTAGAACCTTGGCTAGAAGGCTCTGGAAAATAGGCTGTTGTATCCTAAAAGGCAGGGGCTATTTCATTTTTTTCTTTGTATTTCCAATGCCTGATACAGAAAAGATACTTAAATAAAAGCTTTGCGGATTGATTGATTGACAGTGGAGAAGCAGTAGCAGAAGCACCAAGTTTACTCTGAGGATCTCATCTTTTCCTCCTGACTTTCTTCTGTTTTGGCTTCTTCACTAGTCCCTGCGAACCTGAGCCTGAACCCAGCACTGCCTAGTCCTGGCAGCAACCTGACCTTGGTCATGCTCCTTAGCCACGAGGCCACGCAGCTGAGCTGGTACCTGCAGTCAGTGAAGAACGAGACCCCAGTGATGCTGCAATCTGGAACTCAGGTGTCCTTTACTGCCATGAAGGACCAGGCTGTCCTCACCATCACTAATGTCTCCCAAGATTGGGCAGGTAGCTTCCTCCTTCTTTTCTTCCTACTGCTTTTCTTCCTTGTCCTGATTATTGAGCCAGGAGGCTTGAAAGCAAAGAGGGAAGGCAGAAAGTATGTACAAGGACACGGAGGATAAATACATGGAGATTGTGGGAAAGATGATCTCTGTTTCATCTGAGGACAAAGCAAGAAAAAGGGAGCTGAAACTGGAACAAGAAAGCTTCCTATTATTTGGTAGTTAAATTTGTTAACAATATGAAAGGCATTCAGGGAGGCTAGTGAAGGGGCAAGGAGAGAAGATAGAAAGGAACCCTGGACCTAGGGTTCTAGTCATTCTGGTATTGGGGGAAATCCCAGCCCTGATATTTTTTAGCTATGTGACCTTGGACAAGCCACTTCATTTCCTCATCTGTAAAATGAGGGTCTGGGATTAGATGATCTCTGAGGTTCCTTCCAGCTCTGAATCCTATGGCAAGAAGCCACATGGTGCAGTGGAAGGTCTGCCAGAGCTGGAGTCAGAGGGCCTGGGTATGAATCATGTCTCTGCCACTCATTACCTGTATACTTGGGCTATTTCTTCATCTATAAAATACAGTGGGGTGGGGGGGAGGGGTTGGCGGTAAACTAGGTGACCTCCAGGATCCCTTCCAGCTCTGAATCAACAACCTTATGATCCTAATCCTAGATCTACCACCATATTACTTTGAACAAATCACTTAATCTCCGAGCCTTAGTTTCTTCTCTTGTGAAATGGGTATAATAATTTTTGCATAGTTCTTCATAGGATTTTGTCAATGAAATGAATATCCTATATAAAATACTTTGCAAGTTTAAAGTGCTATGTAAATGTAAACTATTATTATTATTATCCTAAAGATATTAAAAGAGCAGCTAGGTGGTACAGTAGATAGAGCACTGGGTTTGGAATCAGGAGGACTCATTTTCCCAAGTTCAAATCTGGCCTCAGATACTAGCTGTGTGACCTGGGCAAGTCACTTCACCCTGTTTGCCTCAGTTTCCTCATGTGTAAAATGAGCTGGAGAAGGAAATGACAAACCGCTCCAGCAGCTTTGGCAAGGAAACCTCAAAATGGTGTCACGAAGAGTCAGACAGGACTGAGACAACCGAACAATAACAATAACAAAAGATATTAGATCTCCATATCAGATTCCTGTTTATGGAAAAGGGAATGCCCTCTAAAGGACTACTCAGTCTTCAGTTTTATAATCTTACAATTCTTTCTTGCTAAAATTTCTTTTCAGAAAAATCAACAGGGGCAGCTAGGTGGCCCAGTGAGTAGAACATAGGTCCTGGAGTCAGGAGGACCTGAGTTCAAATCCAGCCTCAGACACTTGACACACTTACTAGCTGTGTGACCTTGGGCAAGTCACTTAACCTCAATTGCCCCGCCTTCCCCCCTCCAAAAAAAAATCAACAATCATTATATACCTCATATCTACTGTGGATTGTGTTAAATTCCATAATAAGTCTTGTTATACTTGAACAAGTAATTTCCCATTTATGCCCCTCTCTCCCCCATACTTATCCCTGACCCTATGACCCCTTCCTTGTAACAAAGAAATACAGTTAAGCCAAACCAATTGGAACAGCTAGGTGGTGCAGTGGTTAGAGCACTGAGCCTGGAGACAGGAAAACTCAACTTCCTGAGTTCAAATCTGGCCTCAGACACTTACTAGCTATGTGACTCTGGGCAAGTCACTTAACCCTGTTTGCCTCAGTTTCCTCATCTGTAAAATGAGCTGGAGAAGGAAATGGCAATCCAGTATCTCTGCCAAGAAAACCCCAAATGGGGTCATGAAGAGTGGGACACAACTGAAAAAAGAAAGACTGAACAACAACCGGTGCATTTCATCATTCTTTTTCCAGTCCAAGTTTCCATCCTCTGGGCCAACACTAGGATCCCACAGCAGGAGAATGGGGTAAAGGGGTAGGGAAAAGGGAGGGAGGAGTTCTAAGCTACCAGGGTGTGTGCTACAAACTGGCAAGGCCAGAAGTAATTGAAGGAAGTTTGGGAGAGTCAGTGTGTGCCCACAGGCTGGTACGTGTGTCCACAGGCTGGTATGCATGCCGCTTTGTGTCCCGGGGATTCCCGTGGGAGCTGCGTAAGCTGGTGGAAGTGCCCCTGCAGGCCAATGACGTGCTTCCACATCCAAAGCAGCTCTCTATTTCCTGCAATGCCTTCTCCGGCTTCCAGTTAAGATGCTGCTTCCCCAGCACAAATCTGGCCTATGCTGCCTCCTGGAGCCCTCCATATCCATCTAGTACCACAGGTGTGAGGGGATGTGGGGGCTGGGGTTGGGGGGATATAGTCCCTTCTGTGACTCTCACTCTATTTCTATATATGGTGCTCTATAAAAATTGGTTGTTAGTTGTGCTCTGTTTGAGCAAACTGGGGGGAGATGGAGAGAAAAAGCTTGAAATTTGACTGACCGCTTTCATCTTTTGTGACCCTGATGACAAGTATTAACTGGCTTTTCCTTGCTAAGATGGAAGGACGTCATAAGGATTCCTTGCAAATTAAATTAAATATCTTCCCTTGTAACAAAGAAAATGAACCAAGCAAGACAGACCACTACAGCTGTGTCTCTCCATGTTGGACACTGTTGGTATCTGTACTCACCTGCCCTTTGGATTCAATATCACCCATTGCATTTATCCCACGTATAAGTGTCTTTTTACATTTTTTTCTTTTTCACTATTATGACCATTGTGTGTGTGTGTGTGTGTGTGTGTGTGTGTACTACGCAGACATCTATCCATACACCCACCGCACCCCCCACACACACACCTTCTGGCTCTTGCTTACCAGGCTCTGCACGAGTTCATACAAGACTTCTCATGTTTCACTATCATTTGAAACTCCTTATCTTCATTGTTTCTTATTACACAATGCTATTCCATCTTATTTTTATATCACGGTTTGCTCAATCATCCCCCAAAGGACAGAAACCCACTTTGTTTCCCGTTTTTGTTTGCTACTATAAAGAGTCCTGCTAGGAATATTTTCACTGATACGGGACTTTTTTTTTTAAATCATTGACTTCTGAGGGTGTACATGCCCAGTGGTGGGATTGTTGGATCAAAGGGTATGAAGAGTTTGGCAACTTTTCTCACATAATTCCGAATTGTTTTCCAGAATGATTGTATCCACTCCATCACTGGTCCATCAACTTTCTCCCTTCTGTATGCATACCCTTAGCATACCTCACACATGTATATGGAGATGCCATGGTGTAATGAGAGAAGAGATCACTGGACTTGAATCTAGGGAAGACCCAGGTTCATTCCTGCTCCTTATGCTTATTAGCTCTGTGACACTGGATAAGTCACTTCTATCAGATCAATTTTCCTCATCCATAAAATGAGGAGATTGGACTAGGTGGCCTCTACTATCTCTTCTATCTCTAAGCTTATAGTTCTACCCAGGTCCTGGAGAGGTTGGCATTCATGCCAAATTCTAGTGACAGAGTTCCTTTCTCTTCCTGTTCTCCGACAGTCTTGTCCAGGACCTCTGAGACACAGTGTCTCACTCTTGCTGTGTCAAGCTGCCCTGAGAATGATACCAACTATACCTGTAAGCTGCAGAGCCCTGGATTGGACCCTGTGAGCATCCCTATCTCCGTCTCCATTATCCGGGGTAGGAAGATCTTGCCCAGATTCTTATTGGTCCCTATCTTCATCACCATAATTCAGGGTAGGCAGTCTTGTCTAGGATCTGTCCTGCTTACCTAGTGCCTGAAGAATAGCAACCTCTGCCTGGGAGGATTCTAGGTCTTCCTTATCGCCAGATAGACCTAGGTCTGTCTGCTCTGTCCTAGAGCAGAGACAGACTTAGAATTGCTCAAAGATACTCCCTGTTTGATAGGATTCAGACTTAGACCCGATCGTAGGAAATTTCTCCACCAAGAAGAGCTCCTGTAAAACCACTGAATGTGTTGTGTTTATCCCTTTAGATCGAGATACTACTTGTCCCCAGGACTCTTTGGGTGGTGACTGGACCGTCACTAAAGCTGGATACGTGGCCCAGATCCCATGTCCTATGAACAGGATAGGAATGGTTGAGAGGCACTGTGGGGCCAAAGGCATCTGGGGACCCATCAAGAACAGCTGCACTGACATGAGGCTAGTGGCCATGTTTCGCACAGCCCAGGTGAAGCTTTTGAAGCACTTTTAATGCTGCAGAACTTATGTCCTAAGCTAAATTCACGTCCTGAGTCAGGAGGTGTGCAACTATGCAGGGAGAGAGGCATAGAACCTAGGGAACTTGTTTTCAGAGCCTTTATGCCAAGGCCCTTGTCCAGTGTTTTCTCCCCCTTCCCCTGATGCCCCTTTCCTTCTTTCTGATGCAGCTGTTATTGGCAGGCCAAGGTAAGCCAAAGGGGAAGGTGCCACAGCTCGTGAAACAGTTGCAGAAGCAGGTAGCAGCTGTGAGTTCTCCCTCTGACTTATTAGCACTGGTGGATACTGTGAACATCTTGGCCCAGGTGGTGACCAGGGCCAGGACAGAACTTAACCGCAAGACCTTGGAGGTGAGTACAATCTCAGGAGTCACAGCACCAAGGGGGTAGAAGGTGGGAGAAATGCTATATAGTCTTTTTTTGGCCTCCTCCTGGGAATCTCTGCCCTCTCAGGCAAGCCCTTGGACTGGTGGATACTAGTTCTTCCTAGTAACCTATGTTTGTCTTCTGGCCTGTCCATTCCTTGCAACACACCTGCAACAGTGCCTTGGAGCCTGGGATGGGAACATGATGCTCTGGAGAGGTAGAGTTGGTTGAGAGCTAGGAGGGCTGAAGTCTCGGCCACATGTGCACAGAAACAAAGATACCTAGGTATTCATTTCCATGTACAGACACATGAACATGAATCCTAACAAACACATAAACACATATGTGTAAATTTATTCACACATGCCAGCATACATGCATGTATAATTGTAATCATACAGGGTCAAATGGAGACGCATAGATCCCCATTTAAAAAGCAGGGAAATACATACATGTCAGGAATTGTCCAGCTGATCATACATACTCATGGCACATGCATACATGGTATAAAATCAGACAGAATCTATGAAACATATACCACATAAGAACATGCAAATACGTCTATATCACACGTGGATACATAGACACTCTTCCCCCCATTTGTGCATATTCATGCCAATGTTGACCTACACCACTGACTCCTGTGCATAATTACTGATTCCACAAACTCTAGGATATGTCAGGGGGGGAGGGAGCAGAAGAGAGACCCTTTTTTTTTGTTTTGTTTTGGTTTGGTTTTTTGGACGGGGGGAGGTAGGGCAATTGGGATTAAGTGACTTGCCCAAGGTCACACAGCTAGTGAGTGTGTTGAGTGTCTAAGGCTGGATTTGAACTCAGGTCCTCCTGACTCCAGGGCTGGTGCTCTACTCACTGTGCCTGCCACCTAGCTGCTCCTAAGAGAGACCCTTTGAAGGTGATACAAAGGATGTCAGGCAATGGGTTGTTTAGCCTGTAGATGGAACTTGGAAGTACACTCTATAGCCAGAGTATGTCAGTAAATGCCTTGTGTAGCTTGCTGGATAGCTGACTTCCTCTTTCACACATCTGCTCTTCTTTCTCTTTTTGATTTTCTCTGGGGAGAGGGAGCCAAGCAAAGTACACTCCTGGCTGAGTCCATGGGCTCTCTCCAACTGGGGCTAATTTCTGTGTTGGATGGCTGCAGGATTTTCTGAAGGCCACAAATGACCTCTTGGAGTTGGATCCCAATTCTATTTGGGCCCCAGCCCAGGCCCGGATGCCCTCGGTGAGTTCAGCAATCCTGCAGGCTGTGGAGAGCCTGGGTCAAAGCCTGTGTTCCAATGACTACCCCTTCTATCTCACCTTGCCCAATGTGCAGCTACAGACCCAGCTTCTTGGACCTATGACGCCAGAGGACTATAGTATCTCCTTTTCCACTCATCCCCCTATCAGGGCAAAAATCTCACACCATGCACTGGCTCAATTGCCTTGGAAGACTGGCAATATCAGTATCACCAGCATAGTACTGAGTAAATTGGGCCATATCCTACCCATGAACTATGGGAAAGGGTTAAGGGACTTACTCAATGCCACTCCTGGCTTGGTTCTCTCCAACTCCATCAAAGATGGTAATCAGACTGTAAGGAAGGTGGAGATCATTATGGATTTTGGGGGTACAGAAGGTATTCCCACTTGTGTCTTCTGGGACCACAACCTCTTCCAGGGTGCAGGTGCCTGGTCGAAGGAGGGCTGTGAGACTAGGGTGGGTAACACCAGCAGCACCACTCAGTGTATCTGCTTGCATTTAACCTCCTTTTCCGTGCTTATGTCCCCCCATTCTGTCCCAGATAACCTGACTTTGACATTGCTGACCCAGGTGGGTTTGGGGGCCTCAATATTGGCGCTGCTATTATGCCTGGGAGTATACAGAGTTGTATGGAGGACGGTGGTCCGGAATAAGATATCTTACTTTCGGCATGTGGCCTTACTCAATGTGGTACTCTGCCTGCTTGTCGCTGACACCCTCTTCCTTGGGGAGTCACTGTTGTCCCTAGGCCCCCACAGCCCACTTTGCCTACCTGCCACCTTCCTTTGCCATTTTTTCTATTTAGCTGCTTTCTTCTGGATGCTAGCCCACGCCCTGGTGCTAGCTCATCAGCTCCTCTTCGTCTTTCACCAATTGTCTAAACGCTATGTACTGCCCATTATGTTTGTCTTGGGCTACCTGTGCCCATTGGGGTTCGTGGGTACAACATTGGGCCTGTACCTCCCTCAAGGACAATATTTGTGGGAGGATGGATGCTGGCTGGATGGGAAGAGTGGGGCAATCTATACTTTTATGGGGCCAGTGTTAGTCATTGTAGGGGTGAACGGGCTGGTGCTGGCGATGGCTGTGGTGAAACTGCTGAGGCCCTCATTGTCCGAGGGGCCCCAGACTGAGAAGCGGCAGGCTCTTCTAGGTGTGATCAAGGCACTGTTTATCCTTATGCCCATCTTCGGTCTGACTTGGTTACTGGGCTTGGCCACTTTGGACAGAGGCAGCAACATCCCTCACTACCTGTTCACCATTCTTAATAGCACCCAGGTAGGTGACAAAGTCCTTATTATTCTCATCACCTGTGACCACTTGGCAAAGTGATGCTTAACTAGTTAATAGCAACTATTTTCCCATGGCCCATTTACTTGGCACTAGTCAGCTTTCTAGCTTTAGTTTTAACCTGTGTCCTTCTTCTCTACTTTCCCCTACCTGGTAAGATTCCCAAGGAGCTCCAAGTTCTGAGGTTCTAATTTTCAGGACCACTGACATGGCTGTCCCTGAGATGGTACTCTCTAGGGAGCCTGCCATAAGGGCAGAGTCCTAGGACTCATTACAACCGGGCTCTATTCCCAGATTTATTGTGGTCAAGGCTGGTTCCTTCTCTCCTTTGAATCACTTTCCTTACCTATAAAAGAGCAAGAATAATAATCCCTTTCCCAGAGATGTTGAGGAAGGGGTAAACGAGATAATGATTAACATTTGCATTAACATTTAATCAGTTCCAGATACCAAAGAAGACAATTTCTGGACCCCCTAAAATTGTCAGTACTTCAAACTTTTGCTATGCTCTACATAAATACGCTTTCACTAAACATCTACTCCAGTGACTCGTAGTGGGGTGAATCATAGGATAATCTGTTATAGGATCATAGAGCTAAAGCTGTAAGGGGCCTCAGGCTATCTAGCCCAGCCCCCACATTTTATAGATGAGGACACTGAGACTCAAAGTGATTTGCTGAAGATCACATATGTAGTAAGCATCTGAGGCAGAATGTGAGGGTGCCCAGAGCTCATGCTGGAAAGGTTTCCAATACATTTCAGGAGACAGACTGTCATATGAAGGTGAGCTTAGCTAAATCACTACAAAGTCGGACACCAGGTTCTGAATTATTTTGGTCACAGCAACTCATGACGCTAAGGCGTGGAGGGGTTGTCATCTGCATTACTGGAGATCCACACCTGTGAATCTCTTGTAAAGTACTGAAGAAAGTACATGAATATAACAACATTCAAAATAAAGACTATGAAGTTGCCAGTAATTTCCTAGACAAATATTCCAGTGGAGGAGTCTTAGGATATGATTTAGGCAGGTGGGACAGAGGTGTTAGGTGTATGGGAGGATAACCAGAGAAAGACAAAATGACAGGCTTTCCAAACACAGCGGCAAGAGGAGTAGTTGGCAATTTTGCTCACTGAGCAAATTTTGCATTCAGACCCTCTTCCTAACAGGAGGGTCCTCACCAGTGCATTTTTCCTTGTCTCTACTCTCAGGGGGTCTTTATCCTACTCTTCGGCTGTCTTATGGATAAGAAGGTGAGAGTGCTTGCCCACCCTTCTAGACCTGGCTCTGGGCCATAAGGACATGCCAGTCCTACCAGCACGTACTTCTATTTCCTTTGCAGGTACAAGAAGCATTGCTCAAACACTTCTGCTGTGTTCTTCCTGCTGTCTCCAGCGTCTCCCTGGTGAGTCGGCAGCATCCCTTCTCCAGCACAGACGGTCCCTAGATAAGCCAGGAGGTAGAGTTAGGGCCTAAATTCTAATTCTATGGGCTAGGTTTAGGATACTTCTTTTGAAGTGATTGCTTTATTTAACACACATGTAAAGAATCAGTGTGCACTGGCCCTGAAATCAGGACCTGAGTTCAAATGTGGCATCAGATACTAGCTGTGTGATCCTGGGCAAGTCACTTAACTCTGGTTGCATCAAATAAAGCGGGGGGGGGGGGAGAAGAATAAGCAGTGTGGCTTGGTGGAGGGTCAGCTAGCCTCAGAGCCAGGAACCTGGGTTCAAGTCTGGCTTCTGACATATAGTGGCTGGGTGAGCCTGGACAAATCATTCAGTCTCCCAGTGTTCTGGGAAACAATCTGGAAGAGGCAGAGAAGGTGCCAACCTGTATGAATTATAATAGTTTCCTCATCTGAGAGTTCCCTATACCAGTGAAATCACTAGTCCAGGCCTTAACCCTATTAAGTACCACTTTGATGCTTCCTGGAGGAACAGACCCTGGACCAACTCTGGTAGGTCCAACTAAATGTGGAAAGGCTTCAGGTAAGAACCAGCCTAAGGGTGAGGAGGATCACCCACAGAAGGCTGACCACCAGGTGGTTGGTGCTTTTGGTCACAATTTACAAAAATATCACTATGGCACAGAAGGATTGGGATCTGCATGGGAAAGAGAGTATCGAAACCTACCCCGCAAATCACAAATCTTCTTTTTTAAAATTCAAGTACATAAGATTCCACTTATAGTCCAAAGAGTAAGGTGAAGATTCGAGAGTCTGGATTCCTGATTACGGCTCAGGTTCACATCACCCTTCTGGCCCTCTTTCTTCCCAGCTATCCTTTGAGGCAAGTAGGTGGTATAGGCACACACAGGTATATAGGTGTGCACAAGGCTTTGCAAACTACAGAAAAGATGTCAATTATTCTAGATGTGCTTGAGAACACTGCTCTAGGGACCTCTGCAGCAAAAGAAAAAGAAGGTAGACACACAGACTCAGTGTATGGGGATGGCTAACTAGGCAAACCTCTCTCAGTAACTGGGTTCCTTTGCTCCACAGCAGGCCACAAATGCCATGAGTGACTTGGAATCCAGCAAATGAAGAATGGAGAACGCTGGGTATGAATTAAACTCTTTCTTGGGGACTACATAAGACAAGGGCTGTCGGAAAAGTGGTTTGGGGATAGAGAGGAACTTTGCAGCTTGAACAAATGTGGCTCTCTTCAGGAGCCACGTCAGCGTTCACACCTGAGGGGCAAAAAACCTTTATGCAGAGAACACAGGCCCCTCCTGGGTGACTAGTTCTACAGAAGAATGACTGGGCCAATCACAGCATTCAGGCTGCTGGTGACTCTAGGGCACCTTCAACTCTTGTCTTGGGAGAAGACAGTGGGATCATTTGGCTAGGACATGAATTCCTTCTAAAAATCCTTCCTCATGTTACAAAAGCCTCATGGCTTCCACAAATTATCTTGTGAGGTCCTAAGCAAAATTACCTTTTTTTTTTTGTTCAGATATTTCAGTCATGTCTGACTCTCCGTGACCCCATTTGGGGTTTTCTTGGCAAAGATTCTAGAGTGGTTTGCCATTTCCTTCTCCAGCTCATTTCACAGATGAGGAACTGAGGAAGGCAGGGTTAAGTGACTTGCCCAGGATCACACACACACCTAATAAGTGTCTGAGGCCAAGTTTGAATTCAGGAAAATGAATCTTCCTGATTCCAAGCCCAACCCTCTATCTACTGTGCCACCTCGCTGCCCTTTCTTTTTTAATCTTTGTTAAAAGGGATAGCTCACTGATTAGGGGAGAGTAGGAGGGATATATTCAGAAATAAAATATAACATAAAAATAGAAAATTAATCTCAGGATTAGACCTGTCCTTTCATTGATATGAGGAACTTTGGATGAACAAACCCTTCCTACCAAGTAGGTGCAGAATTACACCTGCTAAGAGAATTGTCTAGTCACACAGCCCATCTGTATCAGAGGTAAACTGGAACCCAGAGGGCCTGGAGTTAGGAAGACATCTTCCTGAGTTCAAATATTGCCTCAGACACTTACTAGCTGGGTGACCCTGGGCAAGTCACTTAACCCTGTTTGCCTCAGTTTCCTCATCTGTAAAATGAGTTGGAGAAGGTAATGACAAACCACTTTGGTATCAGACACAACTGAAAATGACTGAAAACAGAAGGAAAAAAAAAACAGTCCAGCAACAGTGTCTGACAGTATATATGTGTGTGTATGTGTATGTGTGTGTGTGTGTGTATATATACTATTCCACAACGTTAGTCCTCCACCTCTGAAAGGAGAGGGGGGAAGGTTCATTTTCTCTAAAGTCAAGCTATCAACAAGCATTCATTAAATTCCTATGGTGTGTCAGGCTTTATGCTCGAGAAAAACGAGATATTTAGCCCCTGTTCTCAAGGTGATTATGTTCTACTGATGGGAAACACAAAATGAAGATACATAACAGTGAACTTTTAAAAAGGGGTGGGGGCACTAATTCCTGGGGAATCTGCCTAGACTACCTGTAAAACATGCCCTCAACTTCTGAGAGCAGGAAGAGTCTGGAAAGAAGCTTTCAGGAAAGCTTCCGTTACAATGAGCCACCCTCAGAAGCTTTCCACATTAGTATTTCATGGATTGATACAAAGCCTTAGTAAACAGACTGCCATAAAGTCCAAAAACATTTAAGCTTCTGCTGTCTATTTTAGCTGATACAACTATCTAGATATGATATATGTAAATTGTTAGCAAAATGGCTTCAGTCTTTTCACCAAATAGCTAGTGAGCTGAATTTTTTTTTTTCTATTCCAGTTTTGAAGAGATCTGGCTGTACATGTGGCAAAACTTGATTTACTATCTTTTTGCAGTTTCAACAAAATGAAATCAGCAACTTGAAACTTGCCTTTAGACCTCTTTTTAAAAATTGAAGATTTATAAATGTTTCATGTATTAAATAGATATATAAATTGAAGAACAGGAACCAATTCAAGAAATTTTATGAGCATAACTTATAATCTATAGGAAGTATGAAGAGTAACTATTTTAGAGTATTAAGCGTGAAATTATGAAAAACTCAAAAGAGGACAAGACAAAGTTGGATCCCGATGTGGGACTGGCACAACTTCTTTAAAAAGTTTTATTGATGGATGATCTCTTTCCTTATTGCTCCACCCCTCCATAGTTTGAAACCAATATGTGGATTAGTAGACTTATATTATGTGTGACTGAGTATATACACTCCAATTCTTCTCCCCTCCTCCACCACCACCACCAAAAAAAATTATATGTAACCAGTGCAAACCTCTCCAGTAAAATCACAATTTTTATTTGACTCCCTTTATTTGTCCTCCATCATGCATCCCAATGAATAAAAGGCACCAGGCACTACAAGGACTCTTTCCCTTGTAACAAAGGAGAAGACCTCCTCCGACATTATATATACTTTCTTCTCTAGAGATTGACATGATTTTCTTTTTAATCCTCGTGGATTCTCAGATATAAGGGAGCCATAATCCATGAAGTGCAGAAGGATTGTGGATTCCAAAAACTTAAAATACCAGTGTTCTGGAAGAAGCATTTTGTAGAATGACATGTAGAAAGGGGCAAGGTGGGGGATAATCCAGAATAATCTTGTCCTCTCATATAAACAAGAGATTTTATTGTTAGGGGAAACTTTTTTCCCCAGGGAAATTTATTTAGAACTCTTAACGATCTGCTGAGAAGCTCCAGAAATGGGGCCCCAGAAATAATCTGCACATGGATTAGAACATCTTGCAAATGGAGGATGCCATCTTATACGCCCCTCTGTTCCTACCTGTCCTGTTGACAATCTAGTCATCCATCCAGTCCTAACAGTCAGCCCTACCACTTTTAACCCTCAGTTTGGAAACAATAATAGATTTCTATTGTGTACATCTGGGTATATATACTCCCATTCTTTTCCCCCAATAATCATGTGTAACCAGTGCAAACCTTTAAAGCAATTCCAGCACTATTTTCTACTTGACCCATTTTATATACCTTCCATCATGCAGCCCAATAGATAAAAGGCACTTGACCCCTACACTAGGGCTTTTAGTTCTACAACTTAGATGATTAAGATAATTCAAAGGGTATTGAAAATTATTTTAGAGGTCTTGAAAAGCTAGCGTAAAACAAAGATACTAACCACCTGAAACTGAAAAACCACTTACTAACCCTATAGCAGCTATAGCAGAGGTGTCAAACATGAAGCCAGCAGCCTGAACAAAGTTAAAATGTAATTGGGAAATATTTAACAAATTAAATAAAAATACAGCAGAACATAGATAACATTAATATGTGGTTTTCTAGTTCAATATGTGGTCTGCAGGGATGTTTATGTACAGTTCAGTGGCCCACATTTCTATTTCAGTTTGACAGCCACTGACCTACAGCAATGAAATAACCTAACACTATTTGCATGGCTCTGCAGGGTGGGTGCTGTCATATCTAAAGTTAATTATCTCTTAGACAGTCCTCAGCTGGGATTTCAGCCCTGCTGCCTTAGACTCAAGTCTGGTTTCTGAAAACGCAGTCGATTTAAGCAGTTATTTTAAGACCAATTGTCACGCAAACCGAAGATCTCTGGGCCAGAAATGTGCTCATAAAATCATGTGGAACATGAATATAAACTTGTCAACTCATTAGGTGATAATGAGAATGAGGGGCCACCCTTTGAACCTTGAGTGAAGCAAGTTTAGCACAAATAAAAGTACTATTCCAAATATCTAGTTGTGCAAGAAAGGTATAATTAAAGCTGATAAGTAGCAGAATTTTGTGGGGAAAAAAAAATCCCATAATTAACCTGAGTGAGTTCCCTGCAGAGGTCATGCCATAGATGGAAGCCAAACATCTGCCAGGAACACATCTGTTACATTCCTACATAAACACAAGGCTGGTGAACTTGGATTTAAAGTTCTTTTTTAACTGTAGAATTCTACAAAAGCTAACTTTTGAAGAAGACATATGTCCTAATGAAAATGGCAATTTCTGCTCCTTTTATATTTTTATTCTATTTATAGAATGTTTTTCAACCTTAAAATCTCATATGTAGAAAGAAGCATGCTGACAAGGCCATGGGGTAAAGGATGTGGTGGGCCTGACCCATTCTATCCAGCCTACCTTGTGGATAATCTTGATTGCAAATCACTGGAATCTCAACAAGACAAACTAAATGGCAGCAAGGCAGTTAGTTTCCTTTCTCAGAGCACTTTTTCTTTGGTGAATTTAAAAAAATAGGCCAGAGGATCTAAGGCATATTGGTCTAAGTTCAGATTTTCCAACACTTCATTAAACATTTGGCCAACACACCTCTGTCTTAAAGTGTAAAATTATTTTTATTTTGGGCTAAAAATCCATAAGCAAACTACTCAGAAGAAACCATTGATGTTTACCCCTCTGATCCTTATGGTTGATTTAAATGAATAGGAGTTGCCTATAAGTTAGCTAGAGTCATGATGATCCTTAGCAAGAACTTCCCACCCACACTCCAACACACACACACACCCTGTAAAAAAGCATCCAATCCCTAATACTTCTTCAGTTTATTAAGGTGGGCAAGTAGAGGTGATGTTTCCATATCTAAACATTTACTGATGTTTCTCAGTGTAGTTTAGACTTTACATCATCCTTTCATTATTAAATTAGATTAGGCACTTGGTTTGTATTTTATTTAGAATGAAACCATATTTACCTGTATGTTATTAGCAAAACAAAATTCTGAATGAGTAGATTTTGAGAATGTAACATAGATGATTTCAAGTCTTAGTCATCCATTCCCCAAAATTACAACCACTCATTTAGTTTCTAATGAAACTGACAAAAAGAATTTTAAAAAGAAAAAGATCTCTTTGGAAGCATTATATTGTTAGGTTAAGAAATCCTTGAAAGAGTTACAAGCCATGATAACTAAATAGCTCAGAACACTCGTGAGGCTTAATTGGAGATATTTAACGAAAGACCATAAATCCTGCTTTCCTAAGAGAAGCATATGAGTATAGATGACTTTGCCTAGCCCAGGGCTCCCACAGATCCTTCAGGGACTCTCTAGTCCTCTTACTTGGGGTAAGCCTCCACAATCATAGCATGGCCCTGAAAAGAAGAAAGAAGCATTGTCAGGTAATAGTAATAAGTGTTATTCCTATTATTCCTATCACCTATATTATCAGTAATCACGCATTACTAATAAACAGCTAGCATTTTTATATAGCACCCACTCTGTGCTAGGCACTGCGCTAAGCACTTTACAAACATTATTTTATTTGCATCACACAACCTTGGAAGGCAGGTGCCATTATTATCCTCATTTTACAGTTGAGGAAACTGAGGTAGGCAGAAGTTTAGTGACTTGCCCTGGGTCAGAGGCTGGATTTGAACACAGGTCTTCCTGATTCTGGGTCCAGCATTCTACCCATGGAGCCACGTGGCTGCCAACAAAGGCAGTGAAAGGAAAGGAATAGCCTCAACTCTACCTAAGGAATGTGACGGCAGTTGGTTGTTCAAGATTAGGCTGCAAGAAATCTTACAGTCAGTCCATCTGTAGTGTCAGGGTCACTAAAGGCCTTCTGGTGACCTCTTGAGCTCCCTTCCAGTTCTAGAGCTGTGACCTTAGGGCCCCAGAGGACTGGTACTGACTGAAGATTAGTCACCTAGATTCCTCTGTGGCTTTAAGAAAGCTTCTGCTTTACATTTGGAAGAAATTTGGTGGATCTCATAATAAAACCTGAAAGCTGGGGTGGGGAATCTGAGTCCTTGAGGACACATGTGGCCTTCTAGGTCCTTGGGTGTAGCCTTTTGACAGAGCCCAAGTTTTACAGAACAAATCCTTTTATTGTGAAGATTTGTTCTGTGAAGTTTGGATTCAGTCAAAGGGCTGCACTTGAGGGCCTAGAGGGCCACATGTGGCCTCGAGGCCAGAGGTTCCCCACCCCTGCTGAAAGCTTTTGGTTTGCAGTTCAGAGGTCAAAAAAGCTGACAGACCTGAGAGCCCATTGCTATCTGGCAAACCTTCTCTCCAGTTCTCGGTTATTCCCTAGGCCACCTTCTGTCCTCTGCAAGCCCCCAAGTCCATCTACCCTTCCCTTGAAGCAGAGGGATTCACTTCCTAGTTGTTAGGAAAACTAGAAATATGAGGGCCTTCATCTGTCTTCCCTCCTTTCCACCTCCAAACATCTGTGCTCTCTGGATATTCTCTTAATGCACATCATCTCTCCTATGAAAGAAGAGGTATCCCTCTTGCTCTCCAAGGCAAATAATCCTCCAGCTCTGCTGTTCCCTCCACCTCCTTCTGGATCTTGCATCGCTCCCATACTATAGACTCCTCTTCTGCCTTCAGATGTGAACAGGTCACAATCTCTCATACCCTGGTCCAAGAAAAAAAATTGCCACCGAAAGTCCTCTGCTTGACCCTACTGCCACCAGCCTACTTGTCTCCTTTTCCATTCACTGTCAAACTTCTTGGACTGAAAGCCTATATCTGTTATCTCCACAGCCTCACCACCCGTTTGTTCCTTAACACTAAAATCTGTTTTTTGACACCACTGCTCTATTGGAATAACTGTCTTTAAGATCAATACAGGATTCAATGGCTTCTTCTCAGGCCTCCTCCTCAGTAATCCATCTTCAGAATTTGACATAACTCATTACCATTCTTGCTCCAGAAAGTCTCTCCTTTGGACTCCATTATCATCCACTCATCTGGTTCTGTCTTCCTACCTTTTTGACCATTCTTTCTTTGTCTAGCACCTCTCTTTCCACCCCCTAAAATGTGGATACTCCCCAAATCATAATCATTAGCCGCCTTTGTTCTCTATACCCTCAGTGACACTTTGGTTTTTATATTTCCTCCATGCACACCCCCAAATGTGCATCTCACCGTGCCTTACACAGTACTTTCCTTATAGTGGACACACCATAAGAAGTGAATGAATCTCTCTAGCCCTGGACCTGTTTCCCAAGCTCTAGCTGCACATCTCCAAATCCCTACTGAGCATTTCCATATGGATAGGCCATCACCTGAAACTCAAAAAATGTATAAAAACAAATTCTCCATCTTCTAGTAGGTTCTCCCCACTCTCTATTTTTAATTTTAACATCATTCAAGTCTTCTATGTTCCAAATCTTGGAATCTTAATTCCTTTTCCTCCCTTGACATTCATGTGTAATTATCACCAAATATTGTCCAAATTTCTTTCTCAGCCTCTCTCACTTTTTCCTTCTTTTAAATCTCCACTAACAATACCCCAAGTCAAGGCTCATGACTATATTATTGCAACAAACTGCCTGGTTTTTCTGCTCTTAGGTCCTCCCCTTTCCAATACATTCTGCAGTCAGATTAATCCAACTAAAACACCCCTTTCTTCACATCATTCTTCTGTTCAAAAGCTTTCAATGGTTCCCCAATCCCTATTAGAAAAACTCCACACTTCTTAGTCTGAGTGCACCATCTGGCTTAGCCCTAGCTAACCTTTAATCTTATTTTATCACAAACCCTCTTCTCCAGCCAGAGTTTGCCTTGTGTGTCAGTCAAATAGGCCACACACAGTTCTGTTCTCATCTCTTTTCTTGTCTCTTCTCTTTTTTTTCTTTCCCCACCTTGCCAAAATGAAATCTGCCCACCCTTCAAAGCCCAGATTATGCCCCATCTTCTCTAAGCAGCCTTCCTTTGAACACTCCAGTACATACTGGTCTTTACTCACTTCTGATTCTCCTACAGCACACATCCGTACCATTCTTTCTGCCCTTATTCACATGATTTGTAATGTTATTTACATTTTCATGTGCATATATAACTTGTTTCTCTGACTACATCGTAAGATTCTTGAGGGAAAGAATCATGTATTATATTTCTTATATCGTCTGACAGCTCTAAACATACATTAGGTGCTCAAAACCACAGACCAGTTACCAAGGGGGTTAACCTATCTGGAGTGTTTTTTCACAAAGGATTGTTGTTCTATCCTCACAATTTCCTTTGGTTAGCACTGATGTTGAAAAAGGCAAGGTGACTATTACTGTCATTGTTTGGAACAGGAGGCTATGTTACAGTAGAAAAACACAAGATTCAGAGCTAGATGACCTGGGTCTAAATTTCCATTTGTCACTACTTTGTGATCTTGGGCAAGATGCTTAGCCTTTCTGGGACTCAGTTTCTTCATCTGCACAAGGGGGATGATATTGCCACTACTTACCCCAAACTGCCTGTTGTAAGGAAAGTATTTTGCAAACCCTTAAGTCTTATATGTAAGTATTAGTTGATTTTTTAGGTGAAATTATACAGATTTAAAGACCTTTTCAATCATTTTGTTCCCAACTCAGTGGTATGTCAGCAATTTCCCCTTTCAGAATCATTAGGAATGTACATTAAATGCTTTAATAAATTTTACTTTCTTATTTTAATGCACCATTCACAGCCATTTGCTGCCTATCAATTACCAGAAATCTATTATCATCCTCAGACAGATTTTTTTTTAAAGGCAAGGGACAGGGTATCCAACAATTTAAAGTCTTTTAAAATGCAGCTCACTGTCCAGGGAAGGTTACTGTAAGTGAGAAAAATACAACAAGATCTTTTCAGGCCAGGAGGAAAACAAGGAGTCTAGGGAGACTTTCTTTTTAGTTCTATTACTACAATAGGGTCCTAGCCAGGACATCTCTGCAGTGACTCAGTAAAACAGCACAGGAAATATATCAACAAAACAATTTTCTCTGCATTTACACACTCAATAATAAATTAGCCATAAACTAATTAATTAATTCTCCAGTTGAGCAATTAAGATGTAGTTCAATTTTCTAGAAAAATGCTACATTTTCTGAAGCAGTTTTATGGGCAAGGTACTTTTCTTAGAAATAGCCAATAAGATCAGGATGAATTTTACGAGGAAAGAGAAGACAAAAAAGGTTTCTTCCACCTCCCAGTTGCCTAAATATTATTTAATGAGAACAAAGCCTTCCAAAATGGCCACAATTGAAAGGAAGAGGTGTCCCATGACACTGACCATCCTCAGAAGGTGCTGTTTTCAGTTCCTTTCTGATAAAAGGAAGTGAATGTTAGGAGGAACCTGGGCTATTGGTATAACTCACCTGTCCTCCTGCTGCACAGGCAGCTACTAATCCATACTGCCCACCGTCTTTCCTTAACCTGTTGGCAGCTGCCATAACCAGACGACAACCAGTAGCACCAAAGGGATGTCCAAGAGATAGGGATCCACCCCAGGTATTAAACTTCTCCAAAGGAGGTGCACCAACCTATTGCCCATAGAAACAAAAGGACAAATGTAACGTTAGGTAGATTTAGGGAAAGGGGCTTGGCCAGGCTTGTAGCAATAGGAAAGCCTAGCATTTATGGAATACACGGGGGGTCTAGAAGCATCACCAATCATTTGGCAGTCATGTGAGTATGGTGGAAAGAGTGCTGACCTTGGAGTCACAGACCTAGAGTCTGAATCTTGTCTATCACTTACTATTTACTTGTGTGACCTTACATAAGTCTCTTAGCTTCTCTGGGTTTCAGTTTGCTCATTTGTAAATGAGGAGATTAGATTAGATGACCTCTAAGGTATAGTTCTAACTGTAGATTTATCTATGATTCTATGATATTACTGCAAAGCAAAAACCCCCTACGGTAACAATCAAGCTAATGAAATGCAATGGTTAAATACCTTTTATCAGTAAAAACAGAAATAACCAAAACATGACAAATTCGACTTTTTGCTTTTGCCGAAGAATTTGAAAGTGTAACTATGACAAGGCCTTAGAGAAATATGTTTAAATTTATGGAAAATTTCTCATTGAATAGGTGTTTGCATGTAATTCTACTCCAATATTCACATGCATTAGAAATTCAAACACGTTTAATATCAAAACTTACCTTGGTTTTCCTACCCATGTAGTTTTGTGCAAACCAATCTGAATCCATCGCTTTGAAGTTAGCCAAAATCTGACCCTAGGAAGGAAAATAAGTTAGCAAGGGATAGGTTTTTAATGTCAAATATCTTACTAAAACCAAAATGTAGCCCAAACATGGTGTGAGGTATGGGTTTAAGTGACTTTAAAGGTAATGATGCTGATTTTTTTCTGTTTTCCACTTTAGCTCTTATAAAAGGTTCTGAGAAGCATTCTCAACCAAAGTGCTTTTCACCACCCTTTGGGCCATTTGCCTGAATTTTTTCTAATACAGTGGGTTAGTGGCCCCAGAGGGCAAACAAGTTTATTACTTTTCTTTTTAGTCACTTTGCAAATCACTTCTAGGTGTCTCTAACACACACACACACACTCTCTCTCTCTCTCTCTCTCTCTCTCTCTCTCTCTCTCTCTCTCTCTCTTTCTCTGGCATAAAGCCAATGTTTAAGTCGTTTTTCATTCTAAACCAAAAGTGAACGAGGATCCATAGGTTCATCTAATTCCAACTCCTCTTCCCTGTTTAAAAGCAAAAATAAGGGAAGGGAGAATTATGCTAGCACTTCTAGAATTTTTATATAATCATATTTCTTTAAAAAGACTTACTGAGAAAGCTTCATGAAATTCAAAAACGTCAATATCTTTCATTGTTAAGCCTGCTTTTTCTAGCACTTTAGGAGTAGCATACGCTGGCCTGAAAAGAAAGAAGATAGTCTCAACACCTCAACTTAAAAGGCAGATAATGGGAAGGCACTGGACTGAGTCAGGAAGACCTGGGTTCAAATCCTGTCTGAGATACTTACTAGCTTTGTAATTATGGGAATGTCCTTTCGCCTTTCTGTGCCTTTGTCCTCATCTGTAAAATGAGGAGGTTGGACTTCGTGGCTTCTAAAATCCCTCCCAGGCCTCTATGATCCTGTTTTTACAGCTGATTACACAAGTCCTCCTCACATAGCTATGTTCTGGCCAAACTGAGTTTCTTGCTGTTTCTTGTATATGACAGTCTTCTCCTGCCTCCATGCCTTTGCCCAGGCTGTTCCCTATACTTAGGTTGTTCTTCTTCTTTGCTCTTACCTCTTGGTTCTCTTCAAAGCTTAGCTTGAATGCCACATCCTATAGGAAGTCTGTTCTCCTCTAATTGTTGGTGCTCCACCTCCCATCATTGTTTATTTTATATATTTTTATTTTATTTTATATATGTTCTAAATCTACTTCTCTGTGAACATGCTGTATGCTCTCCTTCCCCACCCCACCCCCAATAGAATGTAAACCCTCTGAAGGCAGGGACTTTCTCACTTTTGTATTTTGATCCTCAGAGCTTAGCACAGTTGTTCGTGGCTATCACTTGATAAACTCTTGACAATCAATTAAAAAAAATCCACTTTGGTCAGCTATTAGCTGAGAAATCAGAAATCCATGACAGTCAGAATCTACTTCACGAATGTTATAGCGAGACCTCCATTAGGCATTATATTCCCATCCATCCCCTTCTCTGTCCCCCACCATAATACCTGAGCCTGCCAATTAGAACCCGCTACTGTGCTTCTTACTGCTTTGGGAAGACAATTTATCAGATATTAACCCCAAACTGTACATTTTACAGTCAGGATGGTACAAACACTCAGTTGAAGAAGATCCCCTACCTACCAACAGTTGTGGAGGCCACATACCAGCTCTCTTCCTCCTCTAGGTCACCCCTACCCTGAACCACCCAAAGAACCAGACTATCATTGGCTATTTGGTGTCTGATGTGGACAAAACCATCATTGCTGTTTCCTTCCACTGCTTCTTGTACTCCCTTTCCTTTTTTTAAAAACTGGAACTGATGGAGGGAGCTCCCAGTGAAGCACTTCCTCTCCCAATGTGCATGTGCCCCTTTTCTGCAGCGCCCGGTCTAAGAGCATTGCTCCTGAGGTCCCTGGGAGTATGTGACAGAGGCAAGGCACAAAGCAGGGCCTTCCTGCCTTGGGGGCTGGCCCTCTCTCTGCCACACCCTTGATGCTCTCCTCCTCCTTTGCTGGGTCAGTTAATTCCAACTCAGGACAAGTTTCTCCTGTGTCTATCCACATTTCTTTAGCCCTATTCCTCCTTCTGCACTGTCTACTTTTGCATGGGCTCCCAGGAAGAGTATTTCCTTCACTTCTGTCTGTTTTTGCTTTAGAGACCCAAATCATGTAAATCATGGCTCTTCAGACTCAGAAAAGGGTTAGTAAAGACAAGTTGTAAATTTAAAAATTAAATGAGATACATAAAGAAGCAATGCTTGAAGAGTGCTCCAACATCTCCTTCAAGAGTTTACTCGTCTCCAGTTGAGTCTCTTCATCATATAATTAGGCTTTTTCCTCAAGCACCAGCCTTTGATATATATATATAGAAAAATTCTTTATCACTTGTATTGAATTTGTTTTGTTTAATTATTCACTTTAATTACTTCTGTTTTATTTAATGAATTATAATAATATTTCATTGTAAATGTCAAGCACTTTATCTGCCCTATAAATTGAAAATTCCTGTGTGTTTGCCTAGTAATCTAGCTATCGTTTATACCTTTGTTTCTACAGGAAAATATGGATTCTAGTCCTGGGCCCATTATTGAGCCTTAGGCTAAGTCCCCTATTTATCTGCCCTGAGCTTCAGCTGCTTCATCTCTCAAATGAAAATTAAAGACCCCGCCTACTTCATAAGGATCAAAGAAGATGAAAATAGAAGTGAAAAAGCAGTGTAAATTATCAAGTGCTATGCACATATATAGACGGCAGTGGGCACATCCTAACTGTGTGACCCTGGGCAAATAACTTAACCTCTCAATGCCCCAGGTTTGTCTCCAAGATTAGAAATTATAGACAAGTCAATGATCTCCACTGGTAGGGGGAGTTTCCCACAATGAGAGGGAATTCCTACACATTGGTAAAACCACAAAACCAAACTACTCTGTTCCTCCAACCCTATATAGTAGGAACAAGAGTATAAGAATGTGATCTCTACTATCATGGTTAATGTAAACAGTAAAGAGCAGCTCTAGCCCATGGGAAAACTTGCATGGGACCATGGGCCATCCCTGGCACTCTGGCTTCTTAATTCTTTTTCTATATAATATCTGGCCTGGCCTAAAGGTGGGGGGTGGGGTGACCCATCATTCTGCCCTCTGGCCACCAAGGACTAGTCTTGTGAGTAAGCTCCTCCGAATGAAACCCATTTACTTCCATGCTGGAGTAGGCTGACCCTCTTTCTTCAGTACCAGTATTCTCTCAGAGGTGGGACCATCCCTCAGACAGTCTGCCACCCTACAACTGGCATTATCAGGGCAGAACAGATCTGCCACCTTAAACACTGAAAGCATATGTATGGAATTATTATTCAATCAATAAATCAACAAACAGGCATTTACTATAAACACCTATATATGACCCACATGCCAAACACTGTGTGCTAGGTGATGGAGATACAAAGAGAAAAATGAAAAAGATATTGTCCTCAAAGAGCTCATATTTCACCATGTGGGAAGATGTGTGTCTGTGTGTCTCTTTCTGTCTATCCATCTGTCTCTCTCTCACACACACATAAGCACATGCGCTTGAGAGAAATACAAGGCAATTTGGGGGAGAGGCAAATAACAAGCCTCTAGGATAGGGGTTTCAGAAAAGGCCTCATATATTAAACTTTAAAGAAAACTAGGGATTCTAGAAGGCAAAGGTGAGATGGAATTCATTCCAGGTATGGGGGACAACATGACAAAAGCAGAGAGACAGGAGAGGGAATGTCACATGTGAGATGCAGTAAGAAGGTCAGTTTGGTCTTCAGACTACAGAGTGTATGAATGGGGATGATGTAGGTAGTTTAGAACCAGGTTGTAAAAGGTTTTAGATGCTACATAGAGGAGTTTGTATTTGATTCTAGAGGTAAAGGGGAGCCATCGAAGGTTCTTTAACTAGGAGTAAGGGTAAGGGGGTTGACATGGCAGACACCTATAGTCTGGAAGTATCTATTTGGCAGCAATGTGGAGAGTGGATTAGAGAAGGGGAAGACTGGAAACAAGAAGACTGATCAGGAGGCTATTGCAAAACGCCAGTGGAAGTGATAAGGATGTGCACTAGAGAGATGACTAAGAGGAGAGAGAATGAGGGAATAAAGGGATTATGAGATTATGATTACTGTTATAATACAATTAGTATCTAAACAGGTCACTTCTTGTACTTAAAACCTGGCCATGTTAAAAATTGCTAACTAAATCCAAAGGCAATATTGCCACTTACCCCAGTAAAAGTTGATCTTTTGGATCTTGAGACACATACACAAAATCCCTAGGCAGAAAAATACTGTCTTAGCTCCGATAATAAAAAATGGAAATAGTGATGATTCAGTCTAACATTTCATTTTACCTTAAGTATGCTTTTGGTTTATAGCCCAAAGCCAAAGCTTTTTCTTCTGACATCATCAGTATTGCTGAAGCTCCATCGGTCTGAAATAGCAACCAGAAAGACAGTCCAATTCTTGGTCTCAGTACCGAGTGATTAGGTCACCTAAATGGGCTCCTTTACCTCCTTTGTTTATCCCATTTCTGAATCAGGCAAATAATTCCTACTGTGTCTATAGGATAACTGAGAATTAGTTTATTCTCTGAAAAGTGCTGTGACAATGACACTTGATAACTCATTTATCTAGTTTCATCAGCCACTAAATTACAACCTAAGAATATTTTATAACCGTTTATCTGAGAGCTGGGTTAACAAAGAACAAAGGATGTGCAAAAAATTTCATTTCATCCACTAGAGACTTTTGAAAAAGCATACCTTGTTTCATAGATCAGAATCAAAACTTTGTGCTTTTGGCACAGAATACCAGGAATTTTATAACTCAACCCACAGCAGTGTTTCCCCCAGCATACTGAACCTTTTCTACATATCCTGGGATCTTTCTTTGAAACTGTTCTTTGCCCCTGTGTCTTCTAAGCAGCTTCTTTCTCACATCTAGGCTCTGCAATGGTAGGAAGCAGTGATGAAGGGAGTAGCAAGAACAGCTAAGTAAGTTGCGAGCAGGAAGCAGAGACTATTGCATGCAGGGTACTCTCGAAGACAGCCCTAAACTCTTAACCTGACATGCAATGACATCAGGAAGCCAAAACACCTACCTAAATGCAGTCCTTATTGCACTTCAAATAAAATAGCTGCAGGTGACAAGAGTTCAAATGGAAATGTCACTCCATTGTGAATTCTTCAAAAGCCAAATTACACATCCTACATGATATCTTGGACCACATTTTTATAGCTCACTGTTACAGTTCTTTGAGTTAAGATATCATCTAGTCACATTACCATAAATTAAAAGAAAAGGCCACACTCTTATGCCACACTATATTTTTTATCAAATATTCCTTCAAATAAGCAGGCTGTTGGCTAGGAAATGGCCATTTTTTGGTGCTTGATGTTCACCATACATTGGAATTTGAAATAGAACTTGTTCCCTAAGCTTCCGAACTTGTTCCTTGCTTGTCTGCAGTTTTACACAATACCAGAACCATCATACTCCAAGGACCTAGAAATTACAGCTTAAATATCCCTTTTGTGCTCTGGATTTGAAATCCCACACACATACAATCCAACCTTTTCTCTTCCCTGTATATTAGTATTTAATCACACCAACTCTACTGAGTGCATTTTGCAACTAGTGTGTGCATCAGTGGGTATATGTGCTTATGATAAGAAATCTAAGGGTTTTTTGAGGACAGAGAGTCTTTCATTTAACTCTCTATTTTTTTCAGCACCTAGAAGGCACTCAAAATGAGAAAGCTGGCATAGAGAACATTAATTAGGATCAATGTGGATCTCCAGTAGGCTACTTTAGTTGGGAGATTACACAATCACAGTCAGAGCAGAAAGGGTCCCAGATCACTGCCTAAGAGCTATGAGGGACCTTTTTAAAGGCTATCTAATCTAACTCCCTCATTTTACAGATGAAGAAAGTGAAAGAGGAGAAGTCATAAGGTCACACAGAGTCAGAATTTGAACCCAGGTCTTCAGAAAAACCAAGCACTGCATACTACACTGCCTCCCCACTAGGGAAAAAGTTAGTTCCCTTGCTTATTAGGTTAGAGGTATGGTAAGAGTTTTTTTCTTTTTTTTTTTTGAGGGGGTAAGGCAGGACAATCAGGGTTAAGTGACTTGCCCAACATATGTAGAAAAGGTTTAGTTTGCCGGGGGAACCACTGCTGTGGGTTGAGTTGTAAAATTCCTGGTATTCTGTGCCAGGTGCCCCAAGCAGAGGAAATTAGATTGTTGCAGTCATGAGTTAGGCTGCTATATGGTTGCAAATTATAATAGAGAAAGAACAGCTAGCTCTGGATAAATATCTGGCCCCTGGACCCATCAACCTTCCCACCTAATTTTTCCACAGAAAATCTCTGACAGAGGAGTTTTTGATGGGATTTGAAACCCTAGAGTCTGTTTCTAATAAATAGTAGACTGTGGGCAAAGAGAGGCAGAACATGTTTCCACATTTTCAGGTGGAAAATTCTCTTCTGAGAATTCTGGGGATGAGAGAGACTAAGTGTTCTTTGACCTGAGAAATTCCTTCTCAAAACTGCCTCCATTTCTGTAATAGCTTTGGGTACTTATGGCACCTGAATCCCTGAGAGTAAAACTTTTGCAGCAAATGAGTATAAAACTATAAATACGTCTGAATCATAGCCACACTTCTAATGAATAGTTTATGACTAAATTAGCTAAAATGAAAATAATGATAACCAAACTTGAAGACTAAACAAAAAATTTAAATGCAGTTTAGGGACGCTAAAAACACCTTACTTAAAAGGCAACAGCTACTCCCAAATTTCTTCCAATAAAATGGAGAAACATGGGCTAAATAAGCTCAGTGAGGCAGAATCAGTGTATTGAACCATCACGTCCTAATAAGTATCGATTAATGGATGAGTGTCAGCTTAGATCAAGACTTCTTAACCTGATCTCCATGAACTTGTTTTGTTTTTTAAAATAGTCTGATACATTCATCTCAATATAATTTGTTTCCTTAGTAATTTATGTATTTTATTTCATGCATTTTAAAAACAATATTTTGAGGAATCAATAGGCTTCATCAGACTGCCAAAAAGGTACATGACACAAAAGGTTAAATGCCTCTGGCCCACACAGAGGGTACTAACAGCAAACTGAAGGGCTTGGTGATCGACTCCACCTTGGGGAAAATTTCCAGCAGCGATTTGAACAAAGACAAGTTTAACAAATAGGCAAATGCAATAAAGTTGAGAGAATAGCTAATGCATTGGGTAACAATAAGGATTCAAAGTGATCTCATTAGGTTGTTATGATGGCCTGCAAATATAAATACAACATTTTAACAGGGATGTATGTATTCACAAAGAGCAAGAGTTCTTAACTTTTGTTGTATCACAGACCACTTTGGCAGGCTGTTGAAGCTTATGGATCCCTTCTCAGAATAATGTTTTTATTTTTCAATTTTTTTTTTCAGAATAATTTTTTAAATGCATAAAATAAAAAACAGGACCACAAAGGAAATCACTAACATTAAAATACAGTTATCAAAATATTTTTTAAAACCAGTTTCACCAACCTCTGGTTAAGATTCCCTGATCTAGAGTTACTATGGCATAGTGGACAGAGAGCTAGGCTTGATGCCAAAGACCTGGGTTCAAATTTTACCTCTGACACTTACTAGCTATGGGACCTCAGGTCTAATTTTTTTGTGCCTCAGGTAATCCCTTAAATCAGAGAAGATTGTTGAGCCATCCACTTTGGTGGAATGAATTCCCACAGCAGATGTCTCCCACACTGATACAACCACAGATACCATCAAATATATGTGTTCATACAACACCTATGCTGAATATTGGTTCATAAAAATCAATGACCTAAGTACTGCACAGGGGGAAGGCTTGGCCTGAAGGCAACTAATGCATAAAAGACCTGGGAGTTTTTGTTATATGACAAGAGTGTGTCAGATGTTAAATTTGTTAATGCATTCAACCTGTATTAACAGTGCCCAGATGAAAGGAGGAAATTGCTGCACTGACTCTAGAACACCATGTCTTGTTCTAGGCATCGTATATTAAGAAGGCTATTGACAAACGAGTATATTCAGAGGAAGGTGATCAAGAGAGTTAAATCTGAAAATCACAGCATATGATAATAGCCTGAAGGAAGCAGGGCATTTAACTTGAAAGCCATGAGTGACACCTTTAAAAATATGAATGGGGGTCATGGTGAAGTTAGAGCAAACTTGTTTTGTGTTGCTGTAGGGGACAAAATTGGCACTAAGAGGTGGAAGCTGCAAGGAGGCAAATTCTGGCTTCCCACTCAGGGTTTCTATGATTCAGTAATAACACTATCTTGATAACGACCTCTATCATGTCTGTATTTTGTATGGTGCTGCTTTCTTAACCCTTTACTGTTTCATAAGCATGTGTGCACATGTTTCAGTTCCAGTTGAGATCTTTACCAGTCAAAAAGTACAAGAAATGTCAACAAACACACATATTGTGTGGTTACCAGAAAAGAGGAGTTAGCAGCCGTGACTGTGCCGTATGGTTTAATGAATGCAGGTTTCAGTTTTGCCATTTGTTCCAGTGAGGAAGGACGAATGCCATTATCTTTGGAAACTGTATCTTTTCCTGTTTAAAAAAAAAAGTATTTTCAACTTGAAGGAACACTAAGCATCAGATGCCATTTTGTAGAAAAGAGAGCTTCAAAGATCCCCAAAACACGAAATTTAGGCCAAGCTTAGCCAATTAACACGAGGATTTTTGTAAGACCTAAAGAATGAACCTATTTTAAAACAAAATTAAAACATCAGGATGTTTGTGGGGAAACCTAAAGGACTAAAGAAAAAAAGTTGTTTCTTTTAAAGTTTGAATTATTAGTAACATAATTCCATCATGTAAATCAGCAATCTACAAAGAAAGGGCATGTGTCTGATGTGTAAATAAATAGCTAACAATTTATATAGCACTTACTACATGCCAAGCACTCTTAAGCATTTTATAAGTATTATCTAACCTGATCCTCAACCCTGGGAGGTAGCTGCTATTATTAGCCCCTTTTTACAAATGAAGAAACTAAAGCAAAGTGACTCGCCCAGGTTCACACAGCCAGTAACTATCCAGGGCTGGATTTGAACTCAGGTCTTCCTGACTCCAAGTTTGTGCCATATATATAGCCTGTTGGCCTAATAACACCATCAATAATATCTATCACCTTATATTTACATAATGTAAGTGCTTTCAAACACTTGCTTGATCTCGAGAGCCCTGTGAGATAAGTATGATGAGAATCATTATTCCCATTTTACAGATGGAGATTACGTACTCTGACAAACATAAAGAGAATTCTGACAGAGCCAAAATTCAAACTCTGGTTTTCCAAATCCAAGACCACGCTCATTCTATTACACTACCTCCAGGAACACAGCAGGAAGCAAGCGCTGTAAACGCAGAAGGGACCAATTAATAATGGGTTCTTATAATCCGAAAATCATGGAGAAAGACTGAAATGAAATAGTTAGAACTCTTCAGGTTTTAAGATATCAAGACTAGTAATTTCTGGTGGGACTAATATTCGATGTACTTCAAAAAAAGAGGTCTATGTTGAGGAAAGGACTTGGGATTTTGCAGCTAGTTCTCATTCTGCATTCTCCTGTAAGAGAAAAGGCAAGTTGTGTTCACCTGGAACTTTGAAGGAAACAACATCAGTGAGGAGTCCTTGTTCCTGGGCTTGCTTGGCTAGACTGTGAGAACGAAGGGCATACTCATCCTGCTCCGTGCGGGAAACAGAGAACGCGGCAGCCAGTCGGTCAGCAGAATGGCCCATCGTCTCGCTGGTTGAGAACTCACTCACAGCAGGAAGCTGGGAAGAGAAGAATGATGAGAGTCAGGACCAATGATGACCATTTGACAGCAACCACCCAGCAAGTGGTGGGGAGAAGTCCCATAACATGACTTTTGCTTATTCTCTTTGGAAGAACTATTACCTATAGGTTTTGTTGGTTACGTTTTATAACTGAAGAAACAGGAAGCTCTCTGAAAATCAGAGCATATATGTATATATATGTGTGTGTGTGTGTCTACACACACACACATATATATATATATACACACATGCTATAGTTTCTATGGCAACCCAAACCAACACCTGAACAATGAAGATCCTCAGCATCTACTAGGTTTGTTTTTTTTTTTTTGCATGTTCAACTAAATAATTAAGCTTTTACTGTGGCCAACAAGATCTTCCTTTATGAGTGTTTAGCATGCTCAAAGTCCAACCTTTATATTATTTCAAACAAACTTAACTGACAACCAGAGGTCTCTCCAGAGAAGTTAAAAATCTTACCTCTGGTGTTAAGAAATTCAGTCTGAATTTAGAAGCTAGAGACAGTTGCTGACCCAGGGTCTTGGCCTTGTTAAACTCAAGCATCAGTTTCCTCATCTTCCTAGAATGTCGAATAGGGACATCTGACATTAACTCCACACCACCTGCTACAACCACATCATACTGGCCAGAAGCAATCAAACCAAATCCTATAGGAGAGGGTTAATAATGAGGATATGACATAAATTTCTTATTGACAATGTATCATCATACAATTAAATTTTTACTTTTTAATCTGAACCTAAACAACAAATAATATAAGCATTTCCATATATAAAGCAGAACAGAAAAAGCCAAATGTGAAAACTGTTAACCATTATGTACATTTTGATTTTCCTTTTAAATAGATAATAAATGCAGCATGGACCTTTCAAAGCTGTCCTGCTTGTCTGTTTCCTGTTTTCTTTTGTGTACTTGAAAAAATGGTGTAATGAAATTCTTTTCTTTCTTTGTTTATAGAGACCCTCAAAAGTGAAAAAGAGAAAAATAAAGTCCCTATAACAACAAATCCCTGTAAAAATAAAATCCCTGTAACAAATATGCTTGGCCAAGCAAAACAAATTCACACAATGGCCACGTCAAAAAGTAGCTGCCTCATTTAGCCATCATCCATCACCTATCTCTTGGAGGCGGGTAGTATATTTCAACATCAGCTGTCTGGACTGTCCATGGTCACTGAAACTGCTTACCAGGATATCAGATGATCAGCACAGTAGAAAACTTAAAACTAAATATATACTCTTTATAAAGCCAGCCAATGTAATATTAAAAATACAAAATAAAGTCAATGCAGTAGCGGAAAATGTGTTTCACGAGAAAAGCCTCCTCAGTCATCCAATTATTGGTTAATCTCCCTGCCTCTATACCACACTGTATTTATGTATCCCAAATCAGATAAATGGATGCCCATCCTACACAAAAATCTCCATGGAAGATGATCTACAACTTTTAATTTCTTCTTTAATTTCAATGTTAAGCAATCCTTCATAGTCAAGAAATTTTTTCTTTTGTCTAACTTCCAAAAATCTCTTCTGCAATTTAATGTTATTTCCTATTGTTCTATGTGGATGTTGAGAAACAGAAATGATGAGGCATAAAAGAGACCACATTGGCAGGTAGGAGGCCTGAGCTCTAGTCCTGGCTTTATCACTAATAATACCCATATCAACCTGGGCAGATCATGTGACTTCTTTGAGCCTCATTTTTTTCTCTGTAAAATAAAGGGTCTGGCATTGGGCTGATTGACAATTTGCCTGGATACTTTTGTCTTCTTAACTATTAGTGTTTGGTGTTTAGTGCTTTTATCTTCTATTAAGGCATGTCTACACATAAACCCTGAGGGGGGTGGGGTGGAATTTGTTTCTCAAGCAATCCAGTCTTTTAATTTTAGATGTGTTTTCTAAGGCATATTTTTTATAGAATGTAGCTTTTAAATAGTTTTTTAAAATAACTTCTTTTTATAAAAGTATCTTTAGAAATTCTTTCCTATAGAATACTTCATTAACATTTAAACAAGTTTTTTTTTTTTTTGCCAAGTATGACAAACTTGTATTTTCATTTGATTTAAAAAAAAATTCTTTTTTGTTTTTTGGGGTTTTTTTGTTTTTCATCTTTTCTTTTTCCTTTGGGAATTAGGTATTGCCCGAAAAACAAGCAGTCTTATACAGAATCAAATAGCACAAAAATAAATCTATTTAAGACACATTTTGATGATGACTCTTCAACTTTAATTCCAGCTCTTTGTTTTCATTCTTATATGATGAGGGGGGGATACAGTTACTTTACTAGCACCTTCTGAAGTGTCTCTGTTTTGTGATGATGTAATTTATTAATGTTTATAGCTTTTTATATTTGTATATTTCTTATGAGCTTTGTTTACATACCCATTACCTGGATGAAATGTCCATGACAAAACAGCTACAGGAGACAACTGAGGCCTTATTAACTAACCCATATCCTGTTCCAGTGGGATATGGGCTAGGAAGACTGGGAGGATAGAAGAGTTAGGGCCCCAGACTTAATAAAAACAGATGTTTTTAAAGCTTCCTGTGACACTATTCTTGTCCAGTATTTATATTAATCGAACCCAGGCATCAAGCTATTTTTTAATAATTTTTTTTCTGCAACATGTACATTTCTAACAAAGTCTACTGCAGCAATTACAGTGTTTTATTTACTGATTCATATTAAATGCTCTTTTATCAAGTCCATGGAATCTTAGTAAACTTAGATCAAAGTTTAAAAAAGTATTTCAGGTTTTATACAAATAAAATAAAATAAAGGGATCTTTAAGGTACCTTTATAGCATGAAAACGCTAGGACTTATTGATGATATACTACAAATTAGGACAAACAGGTGGCCAACATTTACCACGCAAGCAAATTTTTGTAGTCAGTGGACCTAGGTTCAAATTCTGGCTCTGCTACTTACTAGCAAACCATAAGATTTAGTGCTGAATGGGACCTTAGATAATAATAGATGACATTTCTACAACTCTAAGATTTAGAAAGTGCTTTACATACATTATCCAGTGAAAACACTGAAGCCCAAAGAGGTGAACTAGAGAGCTTTTGAAATGCACTAATAATTGCCAAAGACACAATTATTCAGATAGCACTGTATCAAGGATGAGGCATTTTTCATTTGTGACAAAAATGCTCTTGGAAGATCTGGTTAAGTTTTCTGTAAACATGTCTCTTGCGTGTCTCTATGAGATGTCTTTGCTTATATTGCTCATCTTAAACCATCCACCATAAGATTTTAACAACATGATTATATTTTAAATTGCTGTTGCCCTTGGCTCAGATCTCTCTCTACTTAGCAAAGAAATCAAGTGTTTGTTAGCTATAGAGGTTTTTAGGTTCTTTCAGTCTTTTTGTATTTGATTTACTTCAGTTATACTTTCTTAGGAAATTTTAGTAGTTTGTTGATGTATGTACTTTTTCTATTTTCCATTTAATCAGATTGCCCTCTTACTAACTCCATGAGTGTGGATAACTCCTGGTTATCTATCTGAAATTCTTTCTACCAAAATAGGTTGCAACTATTTTGTGATTTATAATCTTAATGACTCGCCTTGGGCCACACATCCAATTAGGCAGTACTTGAACTCAGTTCTTCCTAACTCCAAAGCTAGCTCTCCACTGTATATAGAAATAGAGAGAGAGAGAGAGATAGAAATCTCTATATTTAAATTTATATGTATGTATGTATATATATACACACACACACACACACACACATATATATATATTTAAGGATTAAAAAAGGAATAGGTAGAAAAAGAATAACAACTAAAGTAGAACCATCTAAAGGATAACTCATATAATTCCTAAATTATGGTCTTAGGTAAAAGCTACCTACCCCCTGAACAAGGAACTAAGATAAGGCTTTTAATTTTGAAATTATCAGCTAAAAAATTATGGAAGTAAGCATACCTGTTGTCATGGCTTGGTTGGAAGAGATGCAAGCCATAGTGACAGTGTGAGCAGGAATCTTGTCTGAGAAGCCAGCTCCCAGTGCAGCCTTTGAAAAACACAAGAACAATTCCTTATAAAGAAAGAACTTGACACTGTTGACCACTCTTTTCTCCTCTTGGATACTCACTCTTTTCTAGGTTTTCATGACACTACTCTCTCCTGGTCCTTCTCCTATCTTACTAACTACTCTCACTCTCCTTTTCTGGGTCATCATCTATGCCATGTCCCATTAACTGTTGGGGAACCCCCAAAGTTCAGGCCTGGACCTGAACTCTTCTTTTTTCTCACTACAGTCTCTCTAGTGGTGAACTCATCACCTCCCAGGAGTTTAATTAACATTCCAGGAAGATTATTTCCAGATCCACACATCCAGCCAAATTCATTTTCCTTACCTCTACTCCCATATCTCCAACCTACTATTCAACATTTCAAAATAGATGTCCCATAAACAACTCAAACTTAACATGTCCAAAACAGAGCTCATTATCTTTTCTCCAAAACAATAATTAACCCAAGTTAATTTTTCTGAATTTCCCTATTTCTGTGGAGGGGCACTACCATCCTTCCAATCACCCAGGTTTGCAACCTCAGAGTCATTTTCAACTTCTTTCTCTCATCTCACACAGGCAATCAGTGGTCAATTCTTATAGTTTCTACATCTACAATATCTCTTACATCTATCCCCTTCTGTCTTTGCATACCCTTATTCAGGCCCTCATCACCTCTTGTCTGGACTACTGACTACTGACTACTTCCTGCATCAAGTCTCTCCAATCTCTATTCAACCCATTTAAGCACCTGCTATATGCCAGGAACTGTGCTAGGTGTTGGAGATACAAAGGAAAAATGAAACAATCACTGCCTTCAAAGAGCTTACATTCTAGGAGGGAAGACAATATGTATGTGTGTATACACACACATATGTACATATATGTATACAGATAGATACATATTTGTATGTACTACCACATCACCCCCTACTCAATACTTCCTTTGTTGTTGAGTTGTTTCAGTCATGTCCAACTCTTCATGACCCTATCTGGAGTTTTCATGGCAAAGATACTGGAGTGGTTTACCATTTCCTTCGCCAGCTCATTTTACAGATAAGGAAACTGAAGCAAACAGGGTTAAGTGGTCTGCCCAGGGTCACACAGCTAGTAAATGACCGAGGCGGTATTTGAACTCAGGTCTTCCTGACTTCAGGCCCAGCACTCTATCCACTGTGCCACCTAGCTGCCTGCTAGTTGTTCTTTATTGTCTCTAGAATAAGGTACAGCCTGGCCCCAACCTATCTTTTTAGACTTATTATACACAACTCCTCTTCACAGCCTCTAAGGTTCAATCAAACAGCCTTGCTGTTACTTATACATGACACTCCCTCTTCTAACTCTGTCCCTTTTCACTGACTGACCACCATGTTTAAAATAGAGTCCCTCCTCATCTGTGATTTCCTTTAAAAATTAGCTCAAGCTAATTTTTAAAACCTTCTTCAATGAAGTCTTTCCTGCGTCCCTCTCACCCACCTCCTAGTACCCTCCCCACCCCAAATTATCTTGTATTTACTATATCTATTTTCTCCATATTTATATACCTCCTTGGTGTCTCCCCCAACATAAAGCTCCTTAGGGGCAGGGATTGTTTCATTTTTCTTTGTCTCTTCAGTGCCTAGCTCAGTGTTTGGCACAGAGTGTTAAAGCTTGTTTGCTTCTTATGAAAAAGCTGTTTAATAAATGCACATTGAATAGCTGTAAACTTCGATGAGTTATTTGAATATTTAATAAGCATTGCATCTGGAATGCTAAATCAATACTCTAATCTAGGGCATACAACCCACTTGGCTCAAAAGAGTTTGTGAGCCAGCTTTGGGAAAGACTGAAACAGCTACTTTCACTGTAATATAAAGCCTGAACAATATGACCTTCCATTATATAAAGTGACATACTGATTGTAGGAAATAAGTAAGCAGCAATGGAAATTTGAAGTCCTATTCTCCTTCTCCTGAGTTTCCAATGACAAAGCATGGTGGCATCATGCCAACTGGTATAAAGTTGAAACATGCTAGGAAGTTAAAATTAAACTCCTGAGAATTTCCCTCATGTAAGTGTCATCTGGTCATGGAACCATGTGAATAGGCAAAAATAACTCATCAACGAATACAGCCAAAGGACGATAGGCAAAAAAGCAAGCTGGGATGGGTTTCTTTATGCAACTTGATGAAATGCCTGCCCAAACTGCAAACTTGGGTTAATTATAGGAATTGCTACATAGGGCATTACCAAGGGTACCTACAATCTACTACCTAAAGTCACCCCTTTCCATGACCTCTATCATTCCATCATGAAAGACAAACGAAATATTTTCCACATCAGCTGAGATGTTAGGTAATGTTTCCTGTTCCTTTTAAAGCCAACATCCAACTCTGTAATGTACACTAAAAGTACAGAAAACTAAGAGCATGATTTGGATTGGTCAGATCAAAGTGAGCAATTAACTAACCTTTAAAAGTTTGTGCAAAAGCCTACCAATTTCATATAATCAAAAGTTATTTATTTTATCTTGTGTAATGATCTCTGTCCCTTGTTTGGTTAAAAATGCATCTCTCACCCCACAACTGTGAAAAGACTATGATCTACTTCTCTTCTAATTTTTAATGGTATTATTTTTAATATTAAAGTTATGTATTCATTTCAAATGTATTAAGGAATATGGTGTAAGGTGTTGGTCTAAACCTAATTTCTGCCAGATTACTTTCCAGTTTTCCCAACAGTTTTATCTTTCCTAAGTCATTTAGGTATTCCACTTTATCACATTCTGAGTTATTGAGATCTATTGTTTCTGATTCTCCCTTGCCCAGTCTGTTCTACCTCTCTATTTTTTAACCAATCGCAGATGGTTTTGATGACTGCTGCTTTATAATATAGCTCGAAGTCTATTTCATCCTCCCTTCATCCCTACCTCTTTTCATTATTTCCCTTAATTTCCCAGATCTTTTACTTTTCCAAATAAATTTTGTTATTATTTTGTCAAGTTCTATAGAATATCCCTTTGACAATTTGACTGGTATAGCATTAAAATATTAATTTACTTTGGAAGTATTGTCATTTTTATTATATTGGCACACCCTAATCACGACCACTGAATAGTCTTTAGCTATTTAAATTATTCTATATTTCTTTAGGGAACACTTTGTAACTAAATCTATATCAAAAATGTGTGCTTTGGCAGATTGATCCTCAGATATTTTGTAGTTATTTGGAATTAGATTTCTCTTCTTTATCATTGCTTCTTAAATTTGTTATTATATAAAAGCAAAGTTGATTTTTGAGGGTTTATTTTGTAGCATCCAGCTTTGCTGAAGCTATTACTTTATGTAATGAGTTTCTTTGCTAATTCCCTAGCATTTTCTAAGTAAACCAACATGTCATTAGCAAACAGGGATAATTTTAGCTCTTCTTTACCTATTTCTGTCCTGTTACTATTGCTAGCATTTCCAGAACTATATCAAATAATAGTGAGAAGAATGGGCATTCTTGCTTTACTCCTCTATTTGCTGGGAAAGCTTTCAGGGTATCTCCACTGAATATGATACTTGCCTTTATATCTTAGATTACTATTTTTCATGATACTTTTTAAAAAAGGTCCCTCTATGCCCATACTTTACAAAGTTTTTGGCATAAATGGGTACCATACTTTTGTCAAAGGCTTTTTCTGCAAATATTGAGATAAACATGTAGTTTTAGAATTTTTTATTTTAATATGATTAACTATATTAATCATTTTCCTTATGTTGAACCCTCCTTGAGTCCTTGGTATAAATTCAACTTGGTCAGGATGAATGATTTCTTGGATGAATCACTATAATCTGTCTGAAAGGTTTTTATTTACAATTCTGAATCAGTATTCATTAAGAGTATCAGTCTACAGTTCTGTGCTTTATCCTTCCCTGCTTTAGGTATGTGGACTATATTTGTCTCATGGAAGGTATAAGATATGGTGCTTTCTTTCTCAATTTTGATAATAATGAGCATTGGAACTAATTGTTCTTTAAAATTTTGACAGAATTCTCTAGTGAATCCATCAGGACCAGGATATATTTTCTTTGATAGTTCCCTTACAGGTAGTTCTATTTCTTTTTCTCAGATTGGATTATGCAAAATCTCTATTTGGTGTTCTATTAGTTTGGGTGTTTTATATTTTTGAATATCCATTGAAAGTTGCATGTCACCTCTATCTCCTTCCTTGCTCAGGTTTTGTTAGAACAGTATCGTGGTCCAGAGTATCAATATGTATTAGGGATTTTAAGAATCAAAATTACTATTTAATACTTGACACCATTTTATTTTCAAGTTAAATAAATAAATAACCTTTTTAAAATATGAAAACAGCCAAGTGAAAATCGTGTTTATTGTCCTATGGGATTTATTAGCTATACAGCTTTGTTTTACCTACCTCTCGAGCAACATTGCTTGTCTTCACTTCCTGGATAACTGTACCATAGACAATATAATCAACACTGTCCTTTGGGATGCTGGTTCGATGTAACAAGCCCCTGAAAAAGAAAAAAAAAACCAGAAATGTGTGTTCTATTCTTGAAGTAATCTTTAGCTCAAACATATGAATAGAGAATACAGGACAGGGGGTACCAAGTGGCACTTTTCCCAAATGGGAAAAATTTCATGCTGAGATAATGTCTCTGATTCTGGGAAATGAGGGAGAATATTCTGGTGCTGGATAACATTTTGAACAAAATATTCAATAGAATAAAAATTCTGGGAACTAAGTATTTAAATGAAAACAACAATAAATACTACTAAGCAGTTAGTATATATTTGTAAAACTACAAATGGAAGTTTATTCCTAAATTTAAATAATAGCCACAAAAATTCTACTAGATTTCTCTGTCATACTAACTCAATACTAAAGGAAAGCATGTTGTTATGCACTGTTCCATAATCCAAAAGTACAAGTATTCCTTACTTAACAAAACAAGTGGAATGTTGAAAAGTGTTTGTAAACAGAATTTCTGATAACTACTGTTTTCCCAATGAATGCTCACAGAAACTGGAGATCTATTTACTGGTCTCAGATGTCATGCTATAACTTTTTTTTTTTGAGGTGATCAGGGTTAAGTGAGTTTCCCATAGTCACAGAGCCAGTAAGTGTCTGAGGCCACATTTGAACTCAGGTCCTAATGACTCCAGGGCAGTGCTCTATCTACTGTACCACTCAGCTGCCCTATGCTGTAACTCTTAAGAATAAATCAACCTTTTATATTCATCCAAGTGAAAAAGGTTAACTTCCCAACAGTACTACTGAGAATTATTTATGTATGTGAATGATTTCTACCTGCCTACTCTTTGATTATTTATAACTCTTGGTCATAATGAATATTTTGTTTAAACTAAGTAAAAATCAAAGTTACAATTCTTTTTATACTCATTAGATCACCAGACAACTTAGAGTAACTCCTTGATCTCTCTGGGTTTCTTGGCTTATAGGTAGAAATATATATGATGCATGTGATATTTATTGGGATATATTTATATACACCTAAATTATACATATTAAAACTAATAAATGCTATTAGAATTCAGAGAAGGGAGAAGTCACATTGGGTTGAAATGTTCACAAAAAGACACATGAAGGAGATGGCACTTATACTAGTTTTTGAAAAGTTAATATCTGTACAGTCTGTTAAAGTTTCTATAACCACAATAATTCTTCCTACTGTTTACAAGATACACAATTATCTAGAAACATTATCAGATTAGCAAATATGTGTTTTATTCGAACGTTCTCATTTGGAGGGAATACTGTTCCCATCGTAGTACCTCATGCTTGGTATCTTTATTACTTCAAGCCAATTCAAGAATATTAAGAATCTACTTTGTAAACACAATGAAGGGGAGTTTGTTGAACCTCACAAAAGGCAGTTATGTATAAGATCTTCAGCTTCCTGAGTTACCTCTAGTGTAGGGAGAGTTATGCACTCCTGCTAGTTCCTGGAGCACAACATTGGTTATAACACAACTGACATATAGAGAAGGACAGTATGGAATAATTCCCCTATCCACACAAACATTTCTGTGAGTTCTGCGTGAGAGTTTATTTACATTAAATTTGCAACTTAATTTCTCAAGTGAAAAATAACAGAATATCCTAGAAGCCTATTGTTTTATTATTCTCTTTTTCAATTCAATTAAAGCAATTTATTAATTAAGCAATTATTATACAATGGGAATGTAAGGATAAAAACAAAATAGTTCCTGCCCTCAAGGAGCTTATTATCTCACTGAGGTGTAGGGAATGAACAGAGAATATGACATCTGCACTGACAGGGAGAGGACAGAGAATATAACATAACCAAGGATAAGTCAATACAAAGTGACTTGAGGGAGAGAGCACTAACCATGGGGATTAGGAAAAGCTTTTCAGAGGAGGTAGCATTAGGGAGCCAAGGATACTAAGAGGTGGAGAGGAGGGAAGAAAGACATCTAGGCATGGGGAACAGATATGCAAAGGCATGGAGTCTGGGATAGAATGTCGAATGCAAGGAACAACAAAAGGGAGGAATATGAAATAAGTTTGGAAAGATAAGCCATATATAGACTATACGAGGCTTTAAATGCCAAAGTGAACAGGGTGAACTTTATTCTACAGCTAATAGGTCTCTGAGCATTTGTGAGCAGGGTAGTGACATAGTTGGACCTGTGCTTAAGGAAGATTATTTTGGTAGCTCTATGGATAAAAGACTGGAAAGGGGAAAGACTAGAAGCAGGGAGACCAATTAGGAAGCTACTGCTAGAGTCTAGTCAAAAGGCAACAAGAATTGGAAATAGGGTAGCAGCCGTGAGTAGTGAAGAGGAAGGAGCAGGATGTTGTGAAGGAAAAATCAAAAGACTTTTGAAATGTATTGCACAGAAACGGAAGAACTGACTTTTTAGATATGGTAATTTAAAAACTATACTATATACATGGCATTCTTATTAAAGGGCCAAAGCAAAATGTCAAGATTGGAAATGAGAGGGAAGGAAGGAAGGAAGTATGGATGAATGATGAAAGAACGAAGAGGCTGTACTTACTTAAGTGCTGCTCTGGCCAAATCATGTGGCATCAGATCTTTGTATCTGGGGAAAATAAAATGCACCAATTCAACACCAAGGAGATCAAGAAGAGAGCTCACATTTATACAACCCTTTCCATTTTACCAAGCCTTCTTACCCAACCCTGTGAGGTAGGAACCATATGTATTATTTATCTTCATTTTACCACTGAGGAAACTGGAGTGAAGTGATGTAGTAAGTTAAGCTCCAGGAAAACTTCAACTGCTACTGAACACTTATATAAAGAATTAAAAAAAATGCTGCTGTATGCAGTGCCTTCTCCCACCTCCCTCTGCCCCAGGATGCCTCTGCCCTAGATCCTGCTCTCCTAATGGTTGGTCCCTGGCCAGGACCACCATTTCATGAGGATTGCTAGTCATGTTAATTTCATTCCATCTCTTTACCAGCAGCCCTGCCTCCAAACAAGGACCCACCTCCCTTTTCCAGCTTTCCTTGATGATTTGTCTTCCCCTATCAGAATGTAAGCTCCTTGAGTGGATGGGGCTGTCTTGTTCTTGTATTTTATACAGCCTAGGCACAGTGCCTGGCACAAGGTAAGCACATAATAAATGTATTTTCTATCACTATTATTAAGCATGAAATACAAAAATTTCTCTAAGGGTAGTAAGGCTCTGTGTTTATTTAAGCCAACATTTCCTACTATAAGTTTGTAATGGGAGACTCAATGCCAATGAATTTCTTGAAATCACTCTTTGGATCAGACAGCAACCAATAACTCTATAACTTCTAAAGCTAAACTCATCCCTTCATTCTTAGTCATAGAATAATTTGACAAACACTTAAGTGTTCCAGTGTTAAAATGCCAAAACTATTTGTCCATTGAGAATTGTTAACCTTTATTGCTCTATTCCACACACACACACACACACACACACACACACAGGTTTATCAATTCATCCTCTCTTTGGTTTTCTTAAGTCTATTTCTAAAAGCTTCTGTTGGACAATTCTCTACCTCTATTTTGGATCTAGCCTTCTCAATAACCAATCACTTGCACTGAATGGGAGGCAAGCAGGAAAAGAAGCCAATATATTTTATTCTGATCCTTATATTACCTCCGGGGGTGGGGTGGGTGGGGTAAGGGCTGCATAAATAACTTTACTCTGGTAAAGTCTGTGAAATTCTCAAACCCCTATCTTTGATATGTGCATTTGGAACACTTGTTATTTCAAGCAAAATATAGTAAAGGAGGCAGTTCTTCCCCTAATCCTAGCCTCCAGTCTGCAGCTGATCTCTCACAGAAGGTGTTAAAGAGGTGTTAAACTGAAGTCTATTCCCTGATCCCTTTATCAGATGAAAACACCTCGGGATGGGGAAAAAAAAACAATTTCATTGGCGAAAATAAATTAGCTACTCACTCCCCTGGGAATTTTAAATAGCTAAGCTTTGAAGAAGCAGTCAAAGCTTGGAGCAGTCATAGAGTGAGACCCTATGCAGAGGTAGTAGAAGAGGAGAGAATTTCTCTCTCTTCTCCCCCACCACCTCCCATTAGTGAAGGTATCTAGCAGTGGAGAATTAGATACTTAATTAACTCATCCTTCAATTCTTCCTCAAACAAGGACTTGAACTAAATTATGAAATAAAAGTCTAAACTAATTTGCTGAAACCAAAGCCAATCGCAAGCAAATACTAACTTTTGGTGAACCTCGAATTGAACCAAAGTTTAAAAAAGCTACTACCTGGCCGGCCTACTACCTGAAGTCAGTGAACCATTTCAACAAAACCTATCTTGGCATATATTTCTTATGAAGGGATAATTCCTGAGAATGCTCTCCCTACTATCCAGAGGCCCAGGGCTGAAAGAAAAAAACCTACCTCTCGCCAGGGTTGTATCAGAGTTCGTGCCAGTACAAGGTAGTAATTGTTGCTAGAAATTATTCTTCCAAGAACTTAGCGTGATGTTAAACACAGTGCTTACATGGCTACACTAAATGCTATCGCTCAGATACAATTTAGGTCAAATAGGCTTCCACGGGCTACCCTAGAAACTTTAACTACTAGTTACAACATTGTTTCTAAAGGAAAATGAGGTCAACATTCCCAACTTTCAACATCTCACAGCTTATAACACAAGACACTTAGAAAACAGGGACTTCTTACTCCTGCCCCAAAAGCAGAAGAAAACCTGATAAATTACTCTCTTAACTGAATCTGAACAGAGTTGTATTCGCTTAGCTCTCTTCTGCTCTCCGCAGATTTTTATGTGCTCCCTTCTGACCTAACTAGGCTTCTTTTATTGAAAAGGAGTAGAATCAGCAAGGTGGACAATCACTTGACTCAATACAATCCAGCCAAATGCCATGGGTGTAGAGCTAGAGTGAGCTAGATAAGCAAAGGTTCAGAACATCTCTGAATTGCCCCTAATGACCAAAAACTCCAGGGAGCCTGGGACGGTCTTTGCCCACGATGCCCCTGGAGCCACCTTGAGTCCAAGATCAGTGCCCCAAACTAATCTGGTATCTTCACAGCTGTTTAGACAGCCAAGGGTGAGGTTCCATGACCTAAGGGCTCTCTCTGTTGAAACCAGAATAATCTTAGACCTGAAGTGAGCCAAAGTGCTACTTAATTTGCTACATTTCACTCTGGCTTCCAACATTCTGAAAGATTTCTGTCACAGGTGACCTATAGAATGTCAGAATCCTTTTCTTTCTAAGCTATTTGAGAATTACTTTGCCCTGTTCAAAATGAAGACATCAGTCCACCACTAGTAGCAACCACTTGTGGCTGTCTTAGAGAAAGGAAGTAACACACAAGTTTCATACTTACGAAGTGCCAGACAGCAAAAAGGGAATGCGCACACCATCCACCACCACAACATTCCTTACATTAGGCTTGGTTAAGGTCTTCTTACTTTGGGTTTGTACAGCTTTAAGAAAAAGTTCAACAATTAACTAAAAAACAAATTAACAGTTTCCCAAGAATTCTGAATAGTAATCCGGGAATTAATCATTCAACAAGCATTTATTAAGCACATATTATGTGCCAAGACATTCTAACAGGTACAAGAGATACAAAGACAAAAGGGAAATAGACCCAACCCTCGAAGAATCTACATTCCATCTAGAGCAGGGGTGGGGAGCCTGAGGTCTTGAGGCCTCAAGTGGCTCTATAGATCCTCAAGTTTGGCCCTTTGACTGAATCCAAATTGTTCTTTGAAGTTTGGATTTAGTCAAAGGGCTGCACTTGAGGATCTAGAGGGCTACATGTGGCTTTGAGGCTGCAGGTTCTCCACCCCTGGTCTAGGGAGACAACATATAAGTATACATGACACAGACACAAGGAAATTATTTTTTGGTAGGGGTAGGGATGGGGGGTGGGAGGAAAAGGCAATTAAATGGCACCTGAGCCGAGTTGTAAAAACAGCTCAAAATGATTCTAAGAGTTGAAGGTAAAGAAGGAGAAAATCCCAAGAGATGATAGGCAAAAGCAAGGAGATGATAGAGTTATGAGGAACATCAAAAAGATCAGTGTGGCTGAACTGCAGAATGGGCAACTCAATCAATCAATCAACATTTATTAAGACCTACCACATGCCAAATACTATGGTAGGGATAGAAGTACAATGAATGAAAAAAGAAGCATAAGGAGTATAATGCTGAAAAGGTAGATTAGGGCCAGGTTGCAAAGGGCTTAACTGTCAAACACAAGTTTAAATTTGATCCTAGAAATAATTGGATTTCACTGGAGTTTAAGTAGAGGCAGGGCCTTCTTGCCTTTTTGTATGTCTATCCCCCAGCATGCAGTACAGTGCCTGCCACATAGCAGGTGTATGATAAATGTTTATTGACTGTTGATTAACTAAAATTGTAGCCTAGGAAATTGGCTTAAATACTTATAGCTGTATTTATAATAATTCTAAATAAAATTCAATGCTGAGGAATGGAAACCTAGCTAATACCAGCAGGCAGGTATTCTTGCTGGGAGATGGAGATGTTTATTTTTATTCAGTGTTCTACTTATCTACTTATAAAGCAATCTATTCCCACCCTTTCTATTAGAATGCTATTGTTGGCTTTTTTTTTTCCAATTTTTATTGATAGCTTCCAGTTATATCCCCTTCATTTCCAAATGTATCTTTCTCCCCTCCCTAGTGTATCATCCTTGGAGACAAAGGATATAGGAAAGGGAGAAAAAAACAGATCAATTCCATGTTTCACATGCAGAGGCTCCTCCTCTACAAAGAAGGAATGAAGGTGGAGAAGGCGTTGCGATTGTCTATAAATCTCTGTGTGTGCTAACGTGGCTGAAAAGTCTGACAAGAGTCCAGAAGGCCACACTGGGATGTATATGCACAAACTGCACTTTGGTTTTTGGTGGGGGCCATTATTTGCAAAAGCCTAGGATTCTTTCTGGCTCTGTCTCAGACAGATATTCAAATGATAAGATCATTGTAAAGTTGTTGCAATGAAATAGAAATCAGAATCTAAGGGTCAATATAAAAAGAGATCACTGAATGTTCCCTTAGGAATGTGAGTCAGGAGATCCCAATTTCAACTTTAGCCTACTTTCTCTACTGACCCTAGGATAAAGTTCAGCCTCCTCTACAGTCTTTCCAGGCTAATTGCCCACTGCTTACTCAACCCTTATACTCTCACTCACCCTCCAGTCAAATTGACTCTCTAGCATGCCTGCAATGCTCTCTGTCTTTACCTTATTACATCTTAGAACTACTTTGCTGTTGTTTAGTAGTTTTTCAGTCATGTCCAACGCTTCATGATCCCTTTTGGGGTTTTCTTGGCAAAGGTACTAGAGACGTTTGCCATTTCCTTCTGCAGCTCATTTTACAGATGAGGAAACTGAGGCAAATAGGATCAAGTGACTTGCCCAGGTTCACACAGCTAGTAAGTGTCTGAAGCTCTACTTGAGCTTAGATCTTCCTGACTCCTGGCCCAGTACTCCATCCACTGTGCCACCTAGCTGCCCCCTTAGAACTACTGGTTCTCTTCAAATAAGGCTCAGATCCAGAGCCACTCCCTACTGGAGATCCTTGTTAATTGGTCCAATTTGTTATCACTCAACCCTGAGATTACACTGTATTTATTGGTATTTCCTTATTTATGTTACAGTAGAATGGAAAGACCCTGATGATATGGATTGTTTCCTCTTTGTGTATTCCCCCACCCCCCAGCAATCAAACACAAAGGGTACTTAATAAACATCTGACGAATGGAAACTGAACTGAATAACAACAGGCATACTACCGGGAAGGAAAGCACTTTGCAAACTTCAAATTTCTATATACATGTGAATTATTATTATTACAACTCAAATTAAGGATTGCGGAGAGACCAGACAAGTCACTTAACCCCTCTCAGACTATAATTTATAGATGGGCTATGCCTATAGAGGGGCTCCCACACTGACAAAATGGCAGGACCTTGACATGGTGGAATAACTTAAATGAAACCTAAGAAATCTAGTCCAACCTCCTTGTTTTTACAGCGGAGGAAACAGGAACCCAGAGAGTTAAAGTGACTTGACTAATGTCACACAAATCTCTGTCTTATTAAAAAAGACATGTAACTGGGAAATACCATTAGCAATATTAATAACTGGCATTCATATAGAATTGCAAGGTTTGTAAAATGCCTCATACGCATTATTACTAGGAAGGCAAATTCAAGATAGTAGATAGGGCAGAGCAAGGAAATGAAGAAAAGTAGAAAAAACACTGGCTCTGGAGTCCAAGGACACAGGGCTGTAAGTTAATCACTGTCCTCTCTGAAGTGATTTCCTCATCTGTAAAAATGAGGGTCTTTAAGGGCCCTTCCAGCTCCAAATCTATGATTATAAGATTTATGAAATCAACTAATATCACTATAATTCTACCTTCAATAAGAAACCTTCAGATGATTAAATTTGGCTTTTTAGGTATCTCACTATTTGTAAGGGGGTATTCTGAATGTGGGACATGAGTATTCCAGTAACTAGGCAAACATATTTCCTGACAAAAAAAAAAGCCAGTTTTTAGGTATAAATCAGGCTCATATAAGGTCTGAGTGGTATAAACCAATTACATCAGGGCTTGGCCACAGGTGGACAGATCAGTTGGCCATCAAGGTTCCAGACATTGGACCATGAGGATACCCTCAAAATGCTTTAGTATGGGGTACTGAAAAGAGCACTGGACTTGGAGTCTTTAGACCTGGGTTCAAGACCTGGGCCTGCCAATGGGCAAGTCATCTTGGCTCTGAGGCTTAGCTTCTATCAAATGGGGATAATACTTCACTGCCACCCACAAGGTTGTTGTGTAAGGAGGGTGTTTTATAAAGTATTAAATGCCATAGTAATGGAAGCTCTTGTTATAAGACAAATCAGACTTCCCCCTTTTCATCATAATACAACTGAACACAGTTAGATAATATATATGCACAACTAACTAATAACTATTTGATGATTTTTTTCACAGAGGTATGATGATAAATCAACTGCCCCTCCCCAACCCATTTTATTCTTCGATATTTAGAATCCCCAAGAGGCATGCAAATGACTATACCTGTTGACAACGGTTGGGAGGAACAGCTCAGTGGTCTTACAGCTGAAACACAAAGTAATTACAAATTTACTTTTTAAATGGAAAAATAGTTTATAATTTTTTAGATCTTAAGTTGTTTTTTTTTAAGAGAAATAAAAATGTAATTTACAGAATTTGGTGGCCCAGTTCGATGTCACGGGCAGATTTCTGAAAGTTCGAGTCACTACGGAAATCATTTTGAAGTCTAAAAAAAAAAAGAAAGAAAGAAATTAAAAGATCACTTAAATTACCTGCATGTTTTATAGCTAGCTCTATAAAATGCAATGCTTGTGTAACATTTTAAAGCCAATTTATTACTTAATAAATGGCAAAATATTCTCCCTTCTAAGGCCAGGATGAACTTCTGGGCATGGTCTGAGTTAGAGACTATTCCTTCCAACTCTAGCTGAATATGAAGGCAATCTTCATTTTTAGAAGCTCCTATTTTGTAGCTTTTCAAACCTGGAAGAAATCATAAGATGGGGCAGTACTAATCAGGGCTTAATGTACCCATTAGACATTTTAAAGTATGCAAACAAAAGAAGAGGTTCTAAATTTATTTAGAGGCTTTTAGCGGGGTATCAAGAGATTCTTCAGGCAGGCACAGAAGAAATAGGATGGAAGACGAAGGTGAAAGGTGAAGAACCTTAACAAGACCGGTGATTTCACTGGTATAGGGAACTTGTGATGAGGAAACTCTCTCGGCCAATGCAGATCAGTACCTGCTCCCTAACTGAAGGTCTTAGGGAAAGTGTCTTCTCCAGGAATACACAACCATTGTATGTCAGGGGCCCCACTGGAAGCCAGCTCTTTTGATTTGGGCCTGCTCTTTATGTATGTCTTGCTGCCATGCTGGTAGAGAAAGGTTGAGGAAAAAAGACAGGTAGAGTAGGTGTGGGGGTAAAGATCCCCGTACAAGCATAAATCTAAAATTTATAAAACATTCTTAATTCTCCTGTGATCTAGCTCTATAATCCCTGATGCCACAGATTGGCTACCATCTTAATCATGCCCAGCCTTTTATTTCCATTAATTAGGAGTTGTCTCTGCTATAGGAACATTTGTGTACACTTTATAACGGAAGTCAATGAAACATTGCTTCCTGTAAGAGGCACAAAGCAAACATTGCACATATATTTGCTGATTTATTCCATATCGTTCAAAGGATTACCTAAAGTAAACTGAAAAGAACCCAAGAACAATTAGTCTCCTACTCCTGGGAGAAAAGACAGTCATCTCTTAGAAAGATGGTGCATTTTTGGTTGGTTTTTTTTTTTGTATTTTTTTTCTAGATAAAAGCTATGCCACTTATCATTAGCACTCAAAATAACTATTTTAAATTCCCTATGCCTCTCCCCTACCACAACAAACTCTAGTTTTGCACACAAACTCTATTTAGGTTGTGGTCAATAGGGTCTTTCTTTAAAACCAAGAAAATTAACTATTCCTTAATATTACAAAGTACCCTAATAAAATAAGGTCATTTACCTATCTGAGAAAGCTTCTACTAACATCTTAAGGTTATGATTTCAAATGTAATAGATTTGAAAAAAATTTCCCTAACGCACTGGCTTTGCATTAGTACCAAATATCTATCAGTCTTTCCCTTTCTAAGTTCTTCTTTTCCCTCTTTCTCTCTTCCCTCTTCTTTTCCCTCCTTTCCTTCTCCTTTTCCCTCTATTTCCTGTATTAGGCAAGAAACATAATTTTCAGTTTATATCAAACTTCCACAAATTCCCATGAATTCATCCTTCTTACCCATATCCTGTTATAAATCCTCCATATGGCTCCAGCCCACATACTAACTAGAGGGATTTGTTTAAATCTCTGGATATTATGCACATTCGAATAGAATGAATGAGCTCCCCATCAGTGGCTCTTTTCCATAATGACTGGTCCATTTCCTTATCTCAAACATCTCTCCCCTCTCCAGTGCTATCTTTTCAGCCACAAGATACTGCTCTTCAGTTCTTCCACGGTAATAAAATGTAGTGTATTAATGTCTACTATGTAACTGTCAATTTCTCTTTGGGCAGAGGCTGTGAAATATTCCTTGACTCACAATAGACATTATAACCAGAATATTGGCTATGTTAAAAAGATGGATCTCTGTTTAAACTTAATGCTTGGAGGTCACTAACAGCATTTCCTAAAATGTAATCTAATCTGACCCATGTCCTTTCTCTTATTCAATTCACCCCAATACCATTTTCATATTCAAAGCCTAAGATACAGATATTGATAGGTCAGCTCTATAGGTTGCCCTTCTAAATGCTTATTGTAATCTGGATAACAGGCACTCTTCTTCTACTTGGTATTTCCTACATGAATAATTATGTGAAACTCTTTTGAATGATTAAGGATTTTATTTAGAAGATTTTGTACTATTCTAGAGGCTTGACACAACCCACCTCACCATCTACAACACAAGTTGTTTGTGTCACAGAGCTCTTGGGAAATCTTCTCAGAACATTCTTAAATGTATAAAGTATAAAGGATAACAAAGGAAACCAATTATATTGAAATACAAATGTCAAAATATATTTTTAAATTAAACAAGATTATCTCTCTCCTCCCCTACCCCCATTCTTTGAAGGAAGCACTTGGGTTCCCAGGTATGATATGGAATACTTGAGATTTTTTCATAATTTGATTTGTTTTGCTGAATTTTTCCCCCTCTTCTTCCCCTGGCCCCCTTTTTAGATTTTTTGATATAAAGGATAGCTCTCCAAGAAGGGAAAGGGAAAATCTAGATAAGAACAATATATTTTTAAAAAGTAAAAAGATACAGCCTACAATTTGTGAAAGCTTGCCTGTTCTTTTTTCATATTTTCATCAAGAATGTCTTTAATATATATATATATGTAGATTGTTTTCAAAGATTTTTTAATGATACAGAAGTAGGTATACAAACACACACACACATATAGCTTAGTAATATTTTCTCAGTCACCTTTTTCAGTAATAAGGTCTGACTTTTTTCTAAGCATTTGGTATCTTCATCTCTTTCAAATATCTTGAGAATCGGTCTCTCAATGCCATTAAAATTATGGTTCTCCTCTGTGTGTGCTTAACTTGTTCTTTGTTTTCTTTGGTATCATTTCTACTTCTTTAAATAGCATATTGGTACAAAGTACCAATAAGTACCAATCTGGTGGCTCCATGTCAAAGAAAAAGTAGTTTTGTTAAAGAGATTGTGACAATATTACCCACCTGATTTTTAATTTTTTGGTATTTACTCTCCTAGTTTCATCCTCAAATGTCTTCAGGATGATCTAGATTAATTGGGTTTCTGGTCAAACTTTCTATAAATTCATGTGATCCTCCACTACTTGTCCCAAAACATTCCACAATTCTACTCCAGAAATTTTTACAAATGAATTTATATTCTAAACTGGAAAACTGTAGGCTGCCTTATCTTTCCACACAGCAAGGAAATTAAGTATCTGCAGGCTAAGGACTTTATTTACCTACTAAACTTCCTTGAGGCAATATGGTGCCAGCAGCTTGGAACACTGGGCTTAAAGTAGAGAAGACCTGGGCTCACATCCCACCTCAGACACTTACAAGGGATGTAAGACCCTAAAAAAAAATCACAACCTCTTCAGGCCTCAAGCAACCCCCTAAGATGTATCTACCAAAATTATAGAGGGGTGGTCAAATTGGTCAAAGGAGTTCCTTATAAAAAGGAAAATCACAGGGATTAAACCTCTTTAGGATATGGTGGTGTTGATAGTAATAGTTTCTTACCTATTACCCATTTTTTAGCACCAATAGGTCATTTAAAGAGGTAATAATAATCAGCATGTATATAATGTCCTCTATGTGTCAGGCATAATTAAATGCTTTACAAATATTATCTCATTTGAGCCTCAAAACAACCCTGCAAGGTAGATGCCAGCATTACCTCCAGCTTATATCAAAGGAAACTGAGGCAAACAGAGGTTAAGTGACTTGCCCAAGGTCATACAGCTAATACCTGTCTGAGACTAGGTGTGAACTCAGATTTTCTGACTCTAGACCCACTACCCTATACACTGCACCACTTTGCTGCACATGGTTGCAGTTGTTTTAATTGTTTGTAGTACTTTATTTTTATTCTTCATTCTAAAGTGCTATTTCTTTTTCATGTTTGCTCCAATAGTTCTATGGTTAGATGACATACAATTGATTCAGAAATGATTCTCATATGGGTAAGCAGTTTCCTCTCTGTTAATGTAATAGTTAATTTCATGTTTTGTGATATTATTCAGTCCTTGTCATTTCCAGTGGCTCCCAAATCTACTGTTGAAGAAAATATTTATGAAATATAAGCATGAGACACCTGTGTAGTCTACAAGTCACTGGACTCTTGATCCTTAAGTGTAAGCCACATTTTTCAGCATTTCTGGCATTATCCACTATGCCTGTTTTCACATTGAAATCACTAAGTATGAAAATATATGTTGATTTACTTTGAAGGGCAAGCTTCTTGGGCAAGTCACTTAACCCTGTTTGCCTCAGTTTCCTCATCTGTAAAATGAGCTCTAAAAGGAAATGGTAAACAACTCCAATGTCTTTGACAAGAAAACCCCAAATAGGGTTACAAAGGGTCAAAGGACTGACTGAACAACAAAAGAAGTTAAGTCCCAGGAGGACTGGCAGGTCAGTTTTTTGTTTGTTTATTAAAAATTTTCTTATCTCTGCATTCTTACCCTGGCATATAGTTGGTGCTTAATGCTAGTTGAATCAATCAACTTAATTTCTACCACTTCAATTTATAATCTTAGAGAGTTGCCTGAGAACACAGAAGGGATATCACTTGCCCCAGGTCGCCTGGCCAATATATGTCAATAGGAACGTCTGATCCCAGGGCTTCCTAACTCCGAGGTTTGCTCTCTATCTAGGTTTGCTATGCTGCCTCTAGTTTATAATCTAGGCAAACAAAATTTGGTTAAGGCCTTGTAAAGCACACTTTAAGTAACGCTGCTTCTAGCCATTCTTTTCCAAAAAGAGGGGTGAAAGCAGATGGAAGAGGGATGGAAACTGGACTTCAGAAATTCTCCTTTAGAGTGTTTTTTCAAAGCCTGATGAACAATGTATTCCCCATAGAGGTGGTCTGGAAACCAAGAAAAATGGCACTGCCTGACCTCATCATCAACCAAAATTTACAGATATAATAAACAATGTATGTCACTGACAATAATAGTAATAGCTAAAATTTACATGGCAGTTTAATCTCACTTAATTCTCAGAACGAACTTGTGAGATAAGTATATGAAAAGTAGATTTTCTTGTTTTATAGATGAAGAAATTGAGGCTGAATGAAGTTAAGTGACTTTCCAAGGGTCATCTAGCTACTAAGATCTGAGGTAGAATTCATATTGAAGTCTTACTGATCCTAAATTATGCTCTCTATCCAATATGCCAACTGCCTCTCAATATAACGGAGGAGATAGGGCATGTATGTATATAGGAAAGTAAATAAGTAACCGTAAGGCAGCATGCACTACCAAACAAGACTCGGGAGAGGGAGACATCAGTATGAGGTTTAGAGTAGTCCAGGAAAGCTTTCTGAAGTTTTGGCTTCAGGCCAGATCAGTGTGTAGGCTTCATGAAGTCAGGGGCTCAGACTTCTGTAAGTTTTGTACCTCTCCAAAGCAGACAGCCCAGCGCTCTACAGATAGTAAACATTTAACAAATGTTTATTTTTAATTATTTCCATATCCCTTCCTGTGCCTTCTTCCTCACCTTTGCTCATGAATATCCATTGCTCCCTTCTGGACCCTGCTCAAGTGCCACTTCCTACATACAGGAGGCTTTTCCTTATCCCACAGCTATTATACACTCCCGCCTCCCCCCACCCAAGTCCAACTCCAGCCCATTACTCTGTATTTAGATGGTATATATTCTGTATTTACCTAACTGTACAACTGTTGTTTTTCCCCAGTAGATTTTAAGCTCCCTGAGAGTAGAAACTTTTCATTGTTATCTCTATATGCCCAGTTCTTAACAAAAGTTTATTGAGTTAAGTAGTCCTTGCTTTGTCCCATACTAAGTTTCATGATCTCAGGTAACACTCGGCCTCTGAGAACCTCACCTTCACAGATTCATAGAATCTCAGAATTTACCTGAGAGGTTTAGGCTAACCTGTACCCAAGCAAGTCAAATGCAATGACAAACTGTCATCCGATCTACCTGAAGATGTCTAGCAATGGGAAACTCATTACCTCTTCCGGCATCTCATTTCACTTTCGGCCTATATCCTTGGAAGGTGTTTTATATATATATATATGCATATACATATGTATCTGTGTATATATGAATATTTACATACATATATGCATATATGTTATTTTTATTTTTTCCTCAATTCCATATAAACACAAATTTAACATTCATTTTTAAAAATTTTGAGTTCCAAATCCTTTCCCTCCCTCCCTTTTCCCCACCTTGTGAAGGCAAGCAATTTGATATAGGTTATACATGTTCAGTCATGCAAAATATTTCCCCATCAGCCAAAGAAGTTCTGTATTGAGTTTAAACTTATCTTAGCAACTTTTACCCATTACTTCCAGGTTTCAACTCCCAGGTCTTCAATAAGACAACCCTTCAAATTACTTGACTCTCAAGTATTTAAAAAAAAAGACTAGATAGTCCAAATTCCTTCAATTCATCCCTGGATGGTATTGTTTCCAAGAGCATCATCATATGGGTCAAGCTATGGACAAAGCTCCAGCCCGTCAATTTCCTTCCTAAAATTCATCAAATATATGTTGTTTGCCTATTGGGTTATGAAACTGAAGTATTTGCACCAGATGTACAATCCATCAAATTTGGGTACCAGCTCTGCCTACTAGGGGAGAGTGCTCTAAAGATAAAACTTCAAAGAAAAAAAGATAGAATGAGAGATTATCTAGTCCAATCTCTTTATTTTATAAACGAGGAAACTGAGGCCCCTGGAGGCAAAATGACTTGCCCAGGACTCTATCCTACCTCACCTGCATCTACTAACATACCAAAAAGTGTTTTAGGACCATATAAATAGAAGAAGTAACTGCTTCCTCTCATTTCCTCTTCCTTTTCTAGAAACCTCCAACCACTTTTTTTTCCTGATCCTACTTTACATCTCCTCTCCTCCCTCCAAATCCCAGAACCAGCTATTTACAGGGCCAAGCCCCATTCTGCGGGCTCCTCTCTCATTCGGTCTTTGGCGGTCACAAGGCAGGCAGCACTCATTGCGGACTACTCTAAGTCTAAGGCACACAAACTTATCACTCCGAGAGTCTATCATCCCTCTCTAAGTCTCTACGGCTGAAGCAAGCAAATGACGCTTGGGCTCAACTGGTGACTCCGATCTACCCAATTACTAAATGCTTTTGAAAAGGAAAAAAAAAAAAGCCAGCAACAGCTGATCAAAAACAGGCTCAGGCCAACTTCTGGGATTTTCATCTGCGTTCTAAAAGGCGCTGGACCTAGAAGCCCAGAGATATGGGTTCGATTCCCCTATCTGACGCTGACAACTATTGGCTCTGGGCCCTACTTTCAACATATGTGTCGAAGAACACAAAGTTAATTTACATAGAGAAATAAGTAAATAGTAATAGTCGTGAAGTCTACCCCCACGGAGCTGCCTGGAGGAAAGTGCTTAGTAAAATTCAGTGTGTGCTGAGGCTTTCTAGAATTTGGACAAGAGAGGCTGGAGCAAAGATTGGAACCGGAAGGGCCGTCGCGAAGGGTCACTAGTCCAATCCCTTCGTTTTACAGTTGGGCAAACCGAGGCCAGGAGAGGCGAAGTCCAATCCCCTTATTTTACATATTCGTAAACCGAGGCCGAGCGCGGTTAAGTCCAACCTCTTCATTTTACAAATGGGAAAGCTGAGGCTCGGAGAGCGAAAACGGCTCTCCCGCGATCACGAGTCACCCTATTATTGTGCCCCAGTCCCATCCACCTGTCCACACCCCGATGATCGCGAATCAGGGAAGGCCGGGCCGGGGGCCGAGCCAGGACTGGGGGGCAGCGGTGAAGGAAGAGACCCGAGTCTGATGGGTTCGGGGGCAAGCGCAATCCCTCCTAGCTCACCTCAGCTCTTAGATTGTCCGACCTTCAGTGCGATAGCGACCCAGCGAACTAGAGCTGAACTTGACTGACAAGACGCCGCTGGCTATAAATGACCCCGCCCCTCCCGCCCCTCCTTCCCTCCATCGGTTCCGGTCCCGTACTTCTGTCCGACGCTCCCTCCCCCCTTCCTCCCTACCGCCGCGTACCCGTCCACGGGCTGTCCCGGCCTTCGCCTGACAGAAAGTCCCCGCAGCCCCGCCCCTATGCCGAGGGGCGTCTTTTGCCCTTGGGACTAGAAAGGGAGGCTCTTCCGCCCGCGTCCGCCTGAGCAGAGGGCAAGAGGTTCCTGCGGTAGCCTCGTCCCCCGCCTCAGTTCCCCTCCGGCAGTGTAAGGGGCAGGCCTGAGCAGGCAGAGTCCCTGGCACCAAGGCCCCCTGCTTCGCGGCTGCCCAGCTCCTCGCGCGAGCTCGCCTTCGCCCTCTCCCGTCCAAGATGGTGGCCTCCCGAGCAATTGGCAGCCTCAGCCGCCTGACGGCTTCCCGCGCCCGCCGCTTCACTGGTGAGGCCGCTGCTGGGAGTGCGGGGACAGGGAGGGAGCTGGCCGCCCAGAGCCCGGGGCGACCGAAGACCCCCAGGGAGGGGTGGGGAAGGTGGGGGGTGGGGGGAAGGTGCTGACCGCTTCCCTCGGACCCCGCCCCCGGGCGGGCTCCAGAGCAGAGCCAGCCTACAGCCCCCCGGGCGTCGGGGCCGGAGCGCGCCCACCTGTCTCACTGCGTGCCTAGCCCGCGGCGGCTCTCATTCCACTCCTCTTTGGGTCCTCCTTGCATCCAGAGAGTTGGAAGGGAACTCAGAGGTCACCTCATCCCCTGACCCTACCTCACCCCCTCCGCAGGAAGCTGCGGCCCCGGGAGGGGAAGCCACTTGGCCAAGGTCACGGGCAGAGTCAACGTTGGAGCCGACCCCTGACCCCAGACTCAGCGCTCTTTTCACTGCGATGCGCTCCTGGCCGATCCTTCCTTAATCCCTGCATTTCAGCTGTCAAAATGCCCCTTTCGTTTATTTCCACCCCTCTGTTGCCTTCTGGTGTCTAGCGTCTGGCTCTGAACTTGGGTTCAAACCCCACCTCTGACATTTTCTAGCTGATAGGGCAATGGGAAAGTTTTTTGAGCCTGCTGTGACTCGTCAATAAAAAGAGGAAAATAATAGGTACCATCTCCATGAATTAAATGAGATGATAATAATGTACTTAAAGTGCTTTGCAAACTTTAAAAATCTATGTGCATATTAGCTATTATTGTTTAAAGTACCCTTTCGCGAGAGTATGGTACAGAACTTCTTGTACTATCAAATTAGGTTGAAAATACCTCATGTGAGAAATAACTTTTGTCGAGTGGATAATGTTAGTTGGTTATAATTCCCAACTTGTTTTCAGGAATTAAACTTTTTGCAGCAGGTGGGACTTATGCTGGTATAGTGGCTAGGGAGCTGGACTTGAAAACTGTTTTAAAATCTGGCTTCTGACACACAACTAACTGTGTGACATTGGGTAAATCACTTAAACTTCTCAGTACACTAGGCCACTAAGACTGAGAGTTATCTGGCATTGGCAGAGAGGGTTTCCTATATTAATAAAATCACAGGTCCAGTCTCTACTGATGTTGCAGCAGTGAAGAGACTGTATAGTGGTGTAATGGGTGAAGGGCCAACTTTGGATTGCTTTGATTTCAGTTTAATTCACCACAGATTTTTATTTAGCTATTATATGCCAGGAACCAGAGTCAGGAAGACTAGGGTTCAAGTGTTAGTTCTGACTGCTCTAAGGCACCTCAATGAAGACTGTAAATTACAAGCAGGTAGCCAACGTGAATTGCATTATGTTGGAAGTTTCTGATGGAGTAGAGGAAAAAGCAGTTCTGACCCCCCCCCCCCCCAAAAAAAGGTCACTTTCTGGAGTAACTTGGCAGTAAAAGAATTAATGTGGGTGAAGTGACTTCTAAGTTGGAACTTGGGGGATTTTCTTTCCCAGTTTAACTTCATGTGACTCCTGTCGTCTTAGGAGGTTGAGCCCTGCTGTTTTATTCAACTTGTCTTCTAATAGTTATGTCATGCTAATGCATCAACAGGTGAGACTGTATAAATAAAAATTCAATTGGAACTCAAGTCTTAGGACTGCAGTGTTAGAGCATAGGAATCAGGTGATCTGAAGTCCAGTCAATTTTTACCACAGGGGTGATCTTGAGCCAATCTTTCTTTTTAAGTTTTTGGATTTTGTTTCTTCTATTCCAACTCTCCATTTTAGAGTTGCTCTCTGAGATCCTTTCCAGCTGGAACATTCTGTGATTCCATATTCTTTATCATTTAAAAATTGTTTTCATTTATGCTGATGTTAAGAGGCCTAGCATAGAATGAGTAGTATAGTAGATAAGATGCTTGTCCTGGAGTCAAGAAGATCCCAGTTTGAAACCTGTCTCATCACATCCTTACTAGCCGTTTGACTGGGCAAGTTTTTTACTAACCTTTCTCAGCCTCAGTTTCTTCATCTGTAAAATGAGGATGAGATGGGGACCTACTGCACAGCCTTTTGGGGAGGATAAAGTGAGATAATATATGTAAAATGCTTTGCATATTTTAAAGTTATATGTAAATTAACTCTTACTAAAAGTGGAGAGAGGGCTAGTGGTGGAGTTTGGAAGACCTGGGTTCAAGTCCTGTTTCTGTCACATACTTACTGTCTATGTGACCCTAAGCAAGTCACTTAACCTTTCACTGCTCCCAGGCAGATCTCTGAATTATAAATTACAGTTGAATTGATAAAAGTTTCCACATCTAGAGTTCACCACATAAATGAAATTAAGTGTCTAGGCCAAAAAAACCTGGGATTGTAATTACAGAAAAACATATACAAAAATTGCACAGAATAGGAAAGTAAGTATTGATTTCTTCCTGGGGAGTATCTACACCATTGAGATCATTAATCCAGTGTAATCATAAAATATTTTAAAGTTTTTAATATAGCCCCGGATTTTGACTAGTTGAAGTGATGGTGATTTTTTTTTCTGCCTTTGTGTATTGAATGTAACCTCTGCCTTAAGCTTCCTTGCACCCAAGCCTATCAGCCTATTTACATATAAATATATTAGGGACTAATGACTTTATGACCTTTGTGTAAATTTGCTGCTGAGTGGCTACCTAGTGAATCTGATCTAGCCAAAATTAACTTTGTAACACTGAAATCTTAACCCTTTATTTTCTGTAGCAATGAGATAAAAAGTTTTCACCTCACTCTAATAGCTTTCGAATTATGTAAGTGTTAAATGAATTAACATTGTTTTTGTAAGTTGGAGACGTTTTCCTGGCAGAATGGATATTTTTACTAGCCATCTTCCCTTTTAATTTAATTCCCCCCCGCCCACACACACACACACACACACACACTGTTTGCAGTTTCAATATAATCTATTCTTCTTTAGGAACCCTAGTTAGTTGAAGATATATGTAAGATATTTTCATAAGGCTTGGAGCTATTTATTTCGGTTTGCTGGCATGTTTAGAAAGTAGGGTAAAGGTTACTCTCTCAGTAGCTGGCAAACTGGAATGTAGGCCAAAGTTTATTGAAGCTGCTAGTTGCGAAATGACTTAAGTTAATTGGAAAATGGTACAATTTTTGTTGAAAAGAACCTGATAGTTTCTACTCTGTGATTTCAGTAGTTGACACTGGTTACATATATTATGTAACTAGTCTGGGAATCCCCTCTCAATACCATTCCACTTGCTGTTCCCCCACCTCCCATTTCAGATTGGCTTTCTGTGGAAGGCTTTTTTCCCATTTACTCCAAAACATTTTATAAATTAAAGTGGTTAAATTACAAGTGAGGAAATAAGTTTCGATTAGAAAGAAAAATAGATATTTCTTTAGAGCAACAAATGTTTCCTGTTCAACCGTGGTAAATGTAAAAAGTTCTGTTTTGCTTCTGCTTGGCCCTTATGTGGTTTGGTAGAATGCCTTTAAAAGTTCATTTGAAGGGCAGCTAGATGACCCAGTGGATAGACTTGGACTCAGACATTTGCTATCTTGGGGGCAGCATGGTGGTGAAGTAAATAGAGCACCAGCCCTGGAGTCAGGACACTTGACACTTACTAGATGTGTGACCTTGGGCAAGTCACTTAACTCCAATTGCCCTGCCTTCCCCCCCTCCCAAAATAAAAAAAAAAGTTCATTTGAAATGTTACCACATTCTAATTACTTCGAAGTTTGCAGAGTACTTTGCCTTATGATAATTCCTCAGTAGAATGCAGGCTTCTTGAAACCATAAACTGCTTTTATGTCCCAGTGCCCTGCTTAAGCTTAAGTGTTTGTTAAATGTGTCAGTTGAATCCTGTGAGAGCAGGAGCATATGATCCCCATTTTACAGATGAGGAAACTGAGCAACTGTGAAGTTAAATGGCTTGCCCAGGATCACTCACAGCTAGGCTTAAACAACATTTATTTTGTTTAAGCTTTTTTTATGAGGTAGTTTTGTGATCATTTATTGGTTGATCTGGATTTAGTCATCTGTGTTGCATGAAAGGATGTCTTTATTTCAACCATATAAATATTCATTTACGCATATGTTCCTGAAATATTTATGCATTCAACTCTTTTTCTGTTTTATGGCTTTTGGAAGTAGAGGAAAGTGACATAGATTTTATCTTCTTACTGCCTTACTGGTAATGAACATTTTGATTTATTTAATTGCTTTATTGTTCCACATAACTGCATTTGGCAGCCATGAGAAACAAGCCTGAAGCAGATGCTATAGCTAAAATCAACTCCACCCACTTTTTCTGGAAATACAGGCCTTCATATTCACTAAGCACATCCCTCCTTCCTCACATTTTAGGAAACTCACAGGTGTTAGTGTCTTCTTTTTTTTTTTTAAAGATGATGTTTTTCTATTCCCACAGATCATGCAAGTAGGAGCCAGAATGTCTTGTCTCATTACAGTATCATTCGTAACACTGACATAGTCCAAGCTTCTTTAGACCTGTTAACGGTCCAGTCCTACTGTGCTTGCATATCTGTGGCTGCCTGATTATCCTGACTTGGACCCTGATAACTGAGCGTTCTTGGGATCTTATTAGGGTCTCTTTTTGATGTTTATCTGGTAACTTCTCTAGGGTCATCCTGTGTTCTGTCACTCTTTTTCACTCAATGCCACCTCCCACACCAACTGCCCAGCCAAATTCCCTAGGTTAAATGCTTGGGGAAGATACTGAGGTTGTATATTCCTGTATGGTAACAGAAACTGTCAAGGTTATTTCTAAAATTGTAGAGGTATGACCTTGAATTTGAATCAACCACTACCTGCTCAGGCCCACCCCATCTTATTCTCCTTTACAAGTTTTAGCCCTTTGATCATTAATGTTATAGTAATGTTACAACCTCTAATAATTCATTACACAAACATTAAATGAATGACATTTTATATAGTGCCTTAAGGTTTCCAGAGCACTTTAAGTACATTGTAATTTGATTCTCACAATGTTTCCATGAGGTGGGTACATAACAGATGTTATTCCCATGTTACAGGTAAAAAAAAAAAAAAAACCTGAGGCTTAGAGAGGTTTTGACTTATGCATGTTACACAGCACTAAGTTCAAGAGGTTGAATTTGAACCCAGGCATCCTCTAAAGTCTATCAGTCTTTTCACTTTATTATGCTTGAGAGACCTGTGGTTAATCACTAAAGATAATATAGATAAGATACAGGTTCTGCTTTCATGAAGGTGAAATACAATCAGAATTGTAATATAGCATCATATAATTTAGGACTGGAAGGGACTTTAGAGGCCATCTAGTATAGACTTTCATTTTACACATCAGGAAGACAGACCCACAGAGGTTAAGTGACCTGCTCAAAGTTGAAAAACTAATATGCAGTAGAGCTAGAATTCAAAACCAGTTCCTCTGACTACAAATCATTGTTCTTTAATGATTTAAATTGTTGAATTAAACCATGTAAGATGCTATAAGAATCAAATGCTAACACATATATAGCTACCTCAATTCTAGTTGGTCAGAGAGGGGAGACCTCAATATAGGTTGAACAGAGTTGGCTTCATGAAAAAAATCTGGCCTTGATTGATCCTGAAGGCAGTGCTTAGAGGTTGATTAGGAATCAACCAACTAAGATTCTTAGTTTATTGATTTAATAAATGATATTAAATATCTGCCATGTACTAGGTACTGTGTTGAGTATTAGGGGTACAAAAACAAAAATGAAGTTCTACGCTTAAAGTGTTTACATTGGATCAGGAAAAGAAACTTGTAGACATGAGTATGTATGAAATAAATACAGAGTAATTTTGGAAGAGGGTACTAGCATCTGGGAGTTCGGGAAAAGTCTCATATAGGAGGTGCTACTTAAGCTGAACTTTGAGGGAAGATAGCAGTTCTAAGAGGCAGTGTTAAAGAAGGGAGTGCATTCAGAAATGCGGGACAGATTGAGTAAAGGCATGGAGAGGGGATGTCATGGTTGAAGAACAGCAAGAGAACATTTGGGCTGGGTTGTAAAGTGCATGAAAGGGAGTAATTTATAAAATGTCTGAAAATATTTGGAGGCAAGTTGTGAGCAGCTTTTAATACCCAACAAGGAGAATTTGTATTTTATCCTAGAGGAACTAGGGAGCAATTGAAGTTTGTTGAGCAGAGGGGTGACATGGCCAAGCCTATACATTTAAGAATACCACTTTGGCAGTTGTATGGAGGATGGATTGGAGAATTAGAAGGCAATTGTAGTAGGCCATGTGGTGAGGGCCTGCTCTAAGGTCATGGCCTTGTAAGTAGAGAAAAAGGGATATGTGAAAAGATGTTATAGAAGTATAATTAACAAGACTTGGAACTGATAGACTGTGTGGAATAAGGGAAGGAAGATTCGGTAACAACACCAAAGTTTCTCACTTGAGTAACTAGATAAATGGTAGTGCTTTTGATAGAAAAGGTGGTAGGTTTGGGGGAAAATATGAGGTCTGTTTTTGACATGCTGAGTTTGTGCCTATAGGACATGTAGTTTGAAATATCCAGTGAGCTTTTGGTAATTCATTCAGGATTGGAACTCAAGAGACTGTGGCTGGCTGTATAAATCATCTTATAGTTATCTATGTAGAGATAGCTGAACCCAAGAAGACTGATGAGGTCTCTAATCAGCAAGTATTTGTTAAGTACTTAATACATGCCAGGCAGTATGCTAAGTGCTAGGGAAACAAAGAAAGGGAGAAACAATCCTGAAGACAGAAGAGAGGAGGGTCTAGGATAGAAGCTTGAGGCACACCTATAATTGAGAGGAAGAATGTGGATAGAATATGGATAGAATATGGATAGAAGGATCATATCCTTAAGAGGAGAACTAAGAAAGTAGAGCATAAAACATTACATGGTAAGGGTATTTTAGAATTACAGAACAAAGTGCTACATGAAGGCCTTTCATGTATCAGTGAAGCTTTGTGGAGAAGTTGGTTACATTTGAGTTGGACTCTAAAGGTTAAATAATTATTGAATGAACGAAGTGGAGAATTTGGCTGACCATAGAGTACAGAGCATGGAAAAAAGAGATTCTGCTCGAAAGGTAAGCATCAAATTATATAGATACTTTAATGTCAGGCAAAGGAATTTGAAGGCTATTTGGTAGACTTGGGGCTACTGAAGATTCTTTGATCAAAAGAGTAATATGACCAAAATACAGGCATTTCTTAAGGGCTTACTGTGAGTTAGGCACTGTGGTTATAAAAGTAATTCTGTCCCTATACTCAGAGAATTTATATTTTAATGAGGTCTAAATGAGATAACATATGAAACACTTTTCAAGCCATAAATTGATATATAAATGCTAGCCATAATTAGGAGGAACTGACATATGGGAATAATGGGTAAAGAAAGGAATGCTTTGAGATTCACAGAGATGGTGAGTTGATTCCTGGGCTATTGAATTTGCAAGCCTTAATATATTATGTACACAGAAGAAGGGTAGGATGGCAAGATAGCTGGGTGTGCAGCTGGATGAGATGTGAATCATAGTATGCTTAAGAGTGATTATTCTGACATCTCACCCTTACTATCAGTTCTTCCACTCCCCAGTACTTTCCCAGATTACCACCTCTGTCCTGACCTCACTTTCCTCTGGTCCCAAACTCCATCCATTAGTTAAGCAGTTCAACTGCTTACTCTCTTCCATTCTTGAATCCCTTACTTTCTTGTACTTCTTCCATGCAGGCCCACACCTTACCAAAACTCAACCTTGGAATGCTCCTACTCTCCACCTCCTTCATGCCTGTTTACCTGCCTCTAAAAGTCATGCTGACTTTAATGAGAAAAATGAAAGCCATTTCCTGGAAGTTCCTCCCTTTTTCTACATGTCATAGCTCCTTAAAGTCATCATCTATTTTCTCTTTACCCCAGTCTCTGATGAATAAGTGGCTCTTCTCACCCAGGCCAACCGATTCTACATTTACCCATAATCCCATTCCCTCCAGTCTTCTCTAGCAGATTGCCACCGTAATCATTGCCTCTGATCCTTAGTCGGCTGGTTCCTTTACTGCGACTTTTCAAAAAGTTCTCACTATCTCCTTAAGCTATCATCGTATGTCCTTCTCTTTAGCCACATTCTAGCCACTTTCTCTTCTCTCACTTCTGAACACTTTGTAGATCTGGCTTCCCGCCGCACCCACCATTTAACTAAGTAGTTTCTTCCAGCGTTTCTAACGATGATCTCTTGATGGCCACATCCTAGAGCCTTTTCCCAGTCCTTATCTTTCTTGACCTCTCTGTAACATTTGACGTTATTGACCACCTGGATATTTCTCTGGATTTTGGTGATGCTGCTCTGTTTTGATTCTCCTTCTCCTATTTTTTTCTCTGTCTCCTTTGTCAAATCATTACCATTGTCGAGCCCCTTAACTGTGGGTAAACTCCAACGTTGTATTGTAGACCTTTTCTTCTTTTCTCTCTATACTCTTGCTTGGTGACCTCAACTCCCATAGGTCTAGTTATCTCTATGAGGATGACTCCTAGGCTATATAGCCAATCCTGCTCTTTTCTAAGTTCTAGTCCAACATCACCAACTGTCTTTTGGGCATTTCCAACTGTACATCTCAACTTCAGCATGTCCAAAACTTTCAGTCCCTCACACTACTCTTCTCTCAAACTTCTCTCAGACATGAGCACCACCACCTTTCCAGCCACCCAGGTTCAAAACCTCTAAGTCTTCCTTGAGTCTTCACACTCCATCATCCAGTATATATATCATCAGTTGCTAAATCTTGTGTTCACTTCCACATCTACTCTTTAATCTGTCCCTTTCTGACCACTCCTAACTACTCGATAATCCCCTTAGGTCAGGCCTTTATCACCTCTTACCTGGACTATTACAATAATTGGTCTGGCCGACTCAAACGTCCTTTTCATTAATTCATCCTTTATATAACTGCTGAAGTGATTTTTCCCAGAGGGAAAATAAATCCCAATCAATAAATTACAATAATTTTCTATTTTCCCTGGGATCAGATATGAGCTCTTCTCTTCAACATTTAAGCTCTTCTAATCCTGCCCCCAGTTTATGTTTCCAGTCTTTTTCTGCATTATGCCTCTTTATATTCTGTGGAAAAAACTGGCCACTTCTCTGTTCTTCATGTGTGACATTTCATCTCCTGCCTCCATACTTCAGCAAAAATTGTCTTATTCCCCCTTCTCCAATCCCAACCAAGACCTGGAATGACCTTTTTCATCTCCAAGAAGATAAATACCCTGTCTCCTTCTACATTAAGCCTTTACACGCACACACACACACACACACACACACACACACACACACCGCTCCAAAAATTACCTTGTGTCTACTTTGCATAAAGAAATATATACATTTTGGAAAAAAACAATAAAATAGAGAAACTATTGACTAACGTGTTTTTTTTTAAAGAAAGATGGAGAACTAAATGACTAGTAACAAAAATTAAAAGGGTGAATGCACAACCAATGAAGAGGAAATAAAAACAATTATGAGGATCTCTTTTGCCCAACTACATGCCAATAAACTGATGATCTAAGTGAAATGGATGAGTATTTACAAGAATATACATTGTTCAAATTAACAGAACAGGAAATAGAATATTTAAATAACTGTCAAAGGAAAAGAAATTGAATCAGCTATAAATAAGCTCACTAAGAAAAAAAAAAGATCAGGACTAGATGGATTTATAATTGAATTCTACCAAACATTTAAAGAACAATTAATCTCAATGCTGTATAAACTGTTTGGAAAAAATAGGTAAAGAAGGAGTCCCATCAAATTCCTTCTTTGACACAGATAGAATATGCATACCTAAGTTAGGGAGAGCCAAAACAAAGAAAGAAAACTTGGCCAAATTTTTTTAACAAATATTGATGCAAAAATTTTAAATAAAATAAATAGCAAGGAGATTACAACCACATATTACAAGATCATGTACACTCTGATTACAATGGATTTATACCAGGAATGCAGGATTAATTCAGTATTAGGAAAACTATAAGTATAATTGACCATATCAGCAACAAAAATCATGTGGTTATTTCAATACATTAAAAAAAGCTTTTGGCAAAATGCAACACTCATTCCTATTAAAAACACTAGAAAGTGGGAGAAAAAAACTTCCTTACTATCTATATGAAACCAAGAGCAAGCATTCTCTGTACTTGGGATAAGCCAGAAGCCTTTCCAGTAAGATCAAGGGTGGAACAAGTATGTCCATCATCACAATTATTATTCAGTATTATACTAGAAATGCTGACTATAACAAGACAAGAAAAAGAAATGGAAAGAATAAGTATAGGCAATAAGGAAACAAGCCTATCCCTTTTTGCAGATACTAATGATAGTTTATTTACAGAACCCTAGAGGGTCAAGTGAAAATCTAATCCAAATAATTAACTTCAGCAAGGTTTCAGGATATCTTTTTTGTATATTACAAAAAAAAAAAAAACCAGTAGGAAGAGATAGAAACAGGAATTCCATTTAAAATAATGACTCTTGACATATTTTTGGAAATCATAGAGATAGCAATAAAATGAGAAAAAATCAAAGGAGCAAAGATACGCAAAGAGATAAAACTATCCCTTTTTGCTGATGAAGTGATGATTTATTGAGAAAATCCTAGGGCAGGGGTGGGGAACCCTCTGTCTTGAGGCCATGTGTTGCACTTGAGGACCTAGAGGGCCAAATGTGGCCTGGAGGCCGAGGGTTCGCTACCCCTGTCCTAGGGAATCAGCAGAGATACTAATTGAGGCAATTAGTAGTCTCTGAAGGCTACAAAATAAATCCATAAAAATCAACAGCATTTCTATATAATAATCCAAGAGGCAGTGATAGAAAGGGGACTCGTTCCAAATATCTACAAGACACAAAATATTCAGGGATGAAGCTACTAGAGCACACTAAATATTTTTATATATTAAATTAAAAAATGACTCTTAAAAAATAAAAAAACTTATCTAACTGCAAGCATATCCAGTGCTCTGGCTTGTGTCATGCATGTATACTAAAAATTTCAACACTAAAAAAATTAATTTACAGGTTTAACTGTCAAATAAACATTTTACAGAACTCAACAGAATTCTTTTGAGGAAATAAGTCCCTTTTTGATAGTTGGTGTGAAAACTGGAGAGCAGTTTGGCAGTTGTCTTAGGACCAACATTTTATGCTATATTCTATAATAAATACTAAGTGGATACATAACAATATTAAAGATAAAATCATTAGAAAAAATTAGAAGAGAAACACATAATATACCTTTCACAAACTATGGGAAAGAGAAATATTTTTACCAAGTGCGATAAAGACAATTACAAAAGATAAAGTAGATAACTGGTTACATGGAACTGAGAAACTACATAACAAAATTAATGTGGCTAGTATAAGACAGAAATCATTTCAATAGGAAAAAAATTTTACATTATAATTCTCAGATGAGAATGTGGCATCAAAGAAACTAGCAGATACACATAAAACCAAAAAGCCTTCCCTGATGCACAAGTGGTCCAAAGATATGAACAAACAGTTCCCAAAAGAACTACAAACTGTTAACAGTTGTGTGGAAAATGTTCAAAATCACTAAATAATAGGAGAAATTCAAATCTAAACAACCCAGAGGCTTTATTTTACACTTTGAAAATTGACAAAGGTAATAAAAGTTTAAAATAGTAAGTGTTAAAGGAGTTGTGGGAAGGTAGGCACACTGGTACATTGTTAGTAGAGCAGTGAATCAATATAACCATTTTGGAAGACAATTTGGGAATATATGAAATGACTAAAATCTCCATAACCTTTAATTCAGAGATTAAGCTAATAGACTTTCTACCCCAATAAGGTCTTTGATAAGAAAGTCTCCATATACACCAATACATAGCAGGACTTTTTTATGGTAGTAAAGAATTGGAAACAGTAAGTTCCCATCAGGGAATGGCTGAACAAATTGTGGCATGTGTATGTAGTAGAATATTACCATTCTATAAGAAATGAAGAATATAATGAATACAGAGAGTAATTGATGCAGTTATGTAAGTAGAGCCAGAAAAACCCAATATACACAATGATTATGATGAAATAAATGGAAAGAACAATCCAAAATCTATCAAAGGTGAATTTTGCCAAATCGCAAGAGCATGCATGACTCCAAAGAAGAGATATGAGAAGATAACTCATCCCATTTCTTTGCAGAGGGGTGAGGTTCCCAGGTGTGTCGAATTACATATATTTTCATACTTTTTCAATGTATTAATTGGTTTGCATTTTTTTAATCTTTTCCTCCTTTTCTTATTTCTTCTTTAAAAAGTATTTATTATATGGCCTGGTTTCCTGAGAGGGAAAGGGGAAGAGATACTGAGAGAAATTCTAATATAAAATGCAAAAAAATCAACAGAATTTTATTTCAAAAAATTAAATGTCTTGGCTTCAGGGAAACAGGCATGCTCTTACATTGTTGGTAGAATTACAGACAGGTATATGCTTTTGGAGACCAACCTGGCAGTATATATTAGAAGTCACAAAAATGATCATTCTTCTTAATCCAACAACCCCAGATCTTGGAATATTCCCTAAAGATGATATTTAAAGATAGGAAGGGTGGACAGTATAAAATACTTAGAAGCCTACCTGCCAAGACAAACTGAGGAACTATATGAACACTATTACAAAACACCACACAACTAGTCAGATATGAAGATTTGGAAAAATATTAATTGCTCATGGTTAAGCTGAGCCAATATAATAAAAATAAAAATTCTACTTAAATTAATCTACCTATTCAGTGTCATACCAAACTACCAAAAAATTATTTTATAGCACCAGAAAACTAATAATTCATCTGTAAGAACAAAAAGTCAAGAATATCAAGGGAATCAATGGAAAAGACAGTGAAGGAACTGGACCAGATCTCAAACTGTATTATAAGGGGTAACCATCAAAACAGTCATGCTAAGAAATAGAGTGGTGGATCAATGGAACAGATTATGTATACAATATATAGTAGTAAATGACCATAGTAATTTAGTGTTCAATAAACCCGAAGATCCATACTTTGGGACAAGAACTCATTATTTGGATAAATGTTGGAGAAGATGTGGGAAACTTGGAACACTAGTGCATTGTTGGTAGAGTTGTGAACTGATCCAACCATTCTGGAGCGCAATTTAGAACTATGCCCAAAGGGCTATAAAACTGTGCATACCCTTTGATCCAGCAATACTATTATTAGGTCTATATCCTGAGGAGATCATAAAAAAGGGAAAAGGACCAACATGGACAAAAATATTTATGGCAGCTCTTTTTGTGGTGGCAAAGAATTGGAAATTGAGGGGATACTCATTAATTGGGGAATGGCTGAACAAGTCGTGGTGTATGAATGTAATAGAGTACTATTGTGCTATAAGAAATGATGAGCAGTTGGATTTCAGAAAAACCTGGAAAGACTTACATGAACTGATGCTGAGCGAAGTGAGCAGAATCAGGAGAACATTGTACACAGCAGTAGCTATGTTGTGTGATGATTAACTATGATAGACTTAGCTCTTTTCAGCAATACAATGATCCAAGACAATTCCAAAAAACTCATGATGGAAGATGCTAACCATATCCAGAGAAAGAACTATGGAGTCTGAATGCAGAAAGAAGCATGCTATTTTTACTTTTTTTTTGTTTTTTGTTTTTTCTTTCTCGTGGTTTTCCCCTTTTGTTCTAATTCTCCTTTCACAATATGACTAATGTGGAAATATGCTTAACATGATTGTACATGTATAACTTATATTGCTTGCTATCTTGGGGAGGGAGTAGGGGAGAGAGGGAGGGAGAAAAATTTAGAACTCAAAATGTTACAGAAATGAATGTTGAAATTATCTTCACAGATAATTGAGGGGAAAAATACCATTAAGGAAAAAAAAACCCTCACCATTTGACAAAAACTGCTGGGAAAACTAGAAAACAGTAAGTTAGAAACTAGACATAGACTAACATCTCACACTGCATACCAAGATAAGGTAAAAATATGATTTGGACATAAAGGGTGATGCCATAAGCAAATTAGAGGAGCATGGAATAATTTACCTGTCAGATCTATAGATAATGGAAGAATTTAGGACTAAACAAGAGATAGCATTACAAAATGCAAAATGGATAATTTTGATTACATTAAAAGGGGTTTGCATAAACAAAATCAATGCAGCCAAAATCAGAAGGAAAGCAGAAAGCTGGGGGGAAAATTTTATAGTGAGTATCTTGGATAAAGGTCTTATTTCTCAAATATACAGAGAACTGAGTCAAATTATAAGAATACAAGTCATTTTCCAATTGATAAATGGTCAAAGAATATGAACAGTTTTCGAATGAAGAAATCAAAGCTATCTGTAGTCATATGAAAAAATGCTCTAAATCACTGATTAGAGAAATACAAATTAAACAACTCTGAGGTACCACCTCACATCTGGCAGATTAGCTAATGAGACAGAAAAAGAAAATGACAAATGTTGGAGGGAATGTGGGAAAATTGGGGCATCACTGCACTGTTAGTGGAGTTAGGAAGATCCAAAAAAAGGGGGGAGGGAAACGTATTTGTACAGAAATATTTCTAGCAGCTCTTTTTGTGGTAGCAAAGAATTGGAAATTGAAGGGATGCCCAATAGTTGGGAAGTGGCTGAAGAAGTTGAAGGTTATGATTGTGATGAATACTATTGTGCTGTAAGAAATTACGAGCAGGATGCTTTCAGAAAAACCTAGAAAGACTTACATGAACTGATGCAAAGTGAAGTGAGCAGAACCAGGAGATCATTATACACAAGAACAGCAGCATTGATGAAGAACTGTGAATGACTTGGCTATTCTCAGCACTTTTTTTGTTCAAGTTTTCTTCCACAAAATTACTAATATGGAAATGTTTTACCTTATTGCACATGTATAGCCAGTATCAGATTGCTTACCATCTTGGCACCGGGGAAAAGTGGGGGAGAAGAGGGAAGTAGAGAATTTGGAACTCAATTTTTTGTTTGCAGGGGGGAAGGCAGGGCAATTGGGGTTAAGTGACTTGCTCAAGGTCACACAGCTAGTAAGTGTCATAAGTGTCTGAAGCCAGATTTGAACTCAGGTCCTCTTGACTCCAGGGCTAGTGCTCTACTCACTGTGCCACCTAACTGTCCCGAGCTCAAAATTTTTAAAAAAGAATGTTGAAAATTGTTTTTACATGTAATTAGGGAAAATAAAATATTATTTTAAAAAATATAGAAAGGACCTATGTTTACAGAAATATTCACAGCTGCTTTATTCATAATAGCAAAAAACTAGAAACCATGTATTCCATTAATTGGGAAAATAGTTCAATAATAATGGAATGTTAACATCATGGAATATTGTTTTACTGTTATTAAAATAGCAGACATGAAGAATAGAAAGATATATGGGAAATGATATAAAACAAAGTCAAAAGAAGTTACATTGACCACAACTATATTTTTAAAAGGCCACAAAATTGTATGCAGAATGGAGTACTGAAAAAACTGGTGTTAGTGTTTTGTAAAAATTCTTATTTTGAAATTGTTACAATTTTAAGGCCTTATTTGAAGATTTACACTACTTTGAATGTTTGGATATTAAATTATTTACAGTAAAACAAATTTTGAGGTATAAAATGTTTTGTTTAATTGTAGCCATATTGCTGTTTGAGATAACCTTTCACATCTCATGAATAGGTGAACACATGACTAGGGCATAGTCAGAAAACATTTTTTTGCTGTCGTGAGAGATTACAGGCTCAGAACCAAACTGCTTGATAACAGAAGATTAACATAGTCATTTCAACTGCCAAGTCATAAAATTTGCCAGTGGATACAGCTCTGAGAAAACTTAATATAAAATTATCTTTGATGTACCTTCTGTCTAGGTTGTACCTTCTGTCTATGTACCTTTAATCTACTGTCTAGCTTCTATCTGTAAACCCAGAAGTTTTTCCTTGAGTTTTTCAAAGGGTTTCATTTGGATGTCTTGTTTTCAATAGGTTATACCTGCCGCAACTTTGCCCGGTCCTCTGCTGCGTTAAGTAAGTTTATAGCCTTGATTGAAATACTTCACATTTTAATTGGTTTATTAATAATGTTGTTTACAAATAAATCTTCCATTTGCTTTTAGCCGGAACCCATATTAACTATGCAGTCAAAGGAGATGTGGCAGTTGTGCGAATTAACTCACCCAATTCAAAGGTATTTGCTTGTTGTTTAAGAATCCTGTGCTTTTTCATCATTTGTGGCATATTTTAAAATTGCTCTGGCCTGTATGCTGTAAGGGAATGTCATAGAAAATAATCCATGCTCTGATAGTAATTAGATATCATAATGAGTTGACTCTTAATCCTGAAGGTTAACCTATATATTGGCTTTTGACACACTGCCCAGGAAGAGCAAAGATTCAGAAGCAGAAATTATGGCTTTGCATTCCTTCCATCTGACTTTTCAAGGATGCTTAAGACCAGCCTTCTGGTACAAGGGAGAAGAGGAAAGTGAACTGTTTTAAGTTTGAATTAGCTTAAAATATTCACCAGCCCTTCCCAGGAAGGAATATTAAAAGAAATTGAAAGCAGATTACTTTCCTAAAGATGCCTTATAGGTAGAAATGTTATAGCTTTGACACAGACTATCATTTATACTAATCAAGTTCAGTTAAGAGTGCTCAGCCCTTGTATAAGCCCACAGCTACACATTATCATAGCTTCTCTGTTAGGCATTGTTTTCTACTAATTAGAACCCCACCCACCCACCCAAACTCCAGTAAAGCATTTTTTTTAAATTTATTTTTTTTTTCCTTTTTGGAGGGGGGAAGGCAGGGCAATTGGGGTTAAGTGACTTGCCCAAGGTCACACAGCTAGGAAGTGTGTCAAGTGTCTGAGGCTGGATTTGAACTCAGGTCCTGCTGACTTCAGGGCTGGTGCTCTACTCACTGCACCACCTAGCTGCCCCCCAGTAAAGCATTTTGCATTAATTTAGCCTTCTACAAAGGACAGCTGATTCAAATGCTTAATATTTCTGAAATTTTGTAGAGTCCTAAGCAATGAAAGATACTGAGTTAAAGCAGTTGATATATGCAATAAAGTAAAGCAGTAGTTACCCTTTAGTTTTCGATTACCCACAATTTGCCCTGTTCTTTTTGGTCTTAGAGTATATTAGAGTGTATTCCTAATACCTCATGGACCAAGCTTTTTAATTTTATATATAAGCAATGTGTTTAGAGAGAGAGAGAGAGCATGCTGTTTCCCTTTTCTAAGACATATGGTAGTTTTTTCTTTGCCTCTCCTGTCATCAACATTTTATCTCATTTTGAATTGAAATTTGATCTTGTCAGATCTGAGGCATCTATAATGTAATGGAAATTATATTGGAATTGGAACCAAAAGATAATTTGTTAATGTAGTAGAATTTTTCACCATAGACAGATCACTTACCTGTTCTAGACTTATTTCTTTATCTATTAAAAATATGGAGATAATAATACCTACATTATCTACCTCACCATTGTAATAATCAGAAAACATGTAAATGTTTGCTATTTATTGTTGTTATTCTTATGTTGTTATTACTTGGCAGGTAAACACTCTGAATAAAGAGTTGCATTCAGATTTTGTACAAGTAATGAATGAAATATGGGCAAATGATACACTCAAAAGTGCTGTCATTATCTCTACAAAGCCAGGCTGCTTTATTGCTGGTGCTGATATCAAGTAAGTGTGTCATTTTAGCTAGTGAAGTGTGGAGGGATGTGTGTGGATGTGTATGAGAGAGTATATAGGTGTTATTCTTCAAAATAAAATGGAGAGAAAACCTATGATTCTTTTCTAAAAATTTTTTTTATTTATGTCTTGATTTTGCATCACTCATGTTTGACTTTATACAGGAAGTTCCCTCCCATTCCCAGAGAACAATTTCTTGTACCACGGAATAAAGACTACTCAACTCAGATGAATCTGTGATTTAATTAATTGGGGAGTTCCCTCCAATGATACAAATTATAATCCTTCCTTGCCTGTCCATCCTACATAATTCTTGCCAATGTCCTCCCATAAGTTGGCCTCTAAGGCTCTGCCCATCTGTGAATCTTCCTCATCTGGAGGCCTTCCTTTTTTTCTCCTGACATTGTGACAATACCAGTAGAATGCTGTGGCTGTCTACCTGTCTTCCTCTTTCCATGTAACCCACCTGTCTTCTCTTCCTAACATGCAGTTCCTTGATGACAACTTTTATTCCTGATCTTCAGAGCTCATCATTTGTTATATGTTTCAGTCTGCTTACAACCATGAAATAGAAAAGTAATAAAGAACTTAAAACAAGGGGAAAAAGAGTTGAGCAAAGCAACCCACCATATAACAGTTTGCCATGCAGTGTTCTATACACATAGCCCCCCACCTCTACAAAGAATGGGGAGGTTCATTCCCATGTCTCTTCTTTGGACCAAACTTTGGTCATTAATTTCAGAGCATTTAGTTTCAATTGGTTTGTTCTTGTTGTTCTTTCCATTTACATTTTTGTCATTATTGTTGTTGTTTTCCTGGTTCTACTTATTTTACTTTCCATCAGTTCATATAAGTTTTACCATGCTTCTCTATGTTCTTCATATTCATTGTTTTTTACAGCACAGCAATATTTCATTAAATGCATGTACCACAACTTATTAGCCATTACCCTATCTGTCAGCACCTGCTTTGTTCCACTTCTTTGTTACTACAAAAAGTGCTGCTAAAAATATTTTGGTGTCTATGGATATCTCTGTCTTCGACATCTTTAGGATAGTTGTTGGATATCTGGGTCAAAGGGTATCAACATTTTAAACAATTTCTTAGTATTCCAAATTGCTTTCCAGGATGCAGTGTATTAGTGGGCCTATCTTTCTAAAACCTTCCAGTGTTCATTCCAATTGTTTATCATCCTGAGCAAAGAAAGATTCATTACCAAGCATGTCATGGTATGGTGTGGGGGTGGTATACATTAATGACAATAAAACCAATAGAGGAGGCAACGGTTTTATTTTTGTACTTTCTCATACACTGCAGCATGATAGCTTCTTGCAAGACTGCTGAGGAGGTAACACAGTTATCACAAGATGGACAACAAATATTTGAGAAACTTGAGAAGTCTCCAAAGCCTATTGTGGCTGCCATCAGTGGGACCTGCCTGGGAGGAGGACTTGAGGTACAGTTTTATACCAAAGTTACTAAAACTTTGCATAACAGTGGAGGGAGGATGAGACCTGCTGGCAGAATATACTTAGAGTACCTAACAGATTCGAAGAAGTTGGAGCCATTTAAGAATAGCTGCTTAGTCTTTAAGTATATAGAACAGAACTGAATGGGGAGAGAGAACTCATTGCTTGTTCGGTTTTTACAGCAGTTCTGGCCTCAGCTTTACCAGTAATTCATTATGTAACCTTGGACAAATCATTTAAGATCTTTGGACTTTGGTTTTTTCATCAGTAAAATAAGGGCATTGGGCTAGATTATCTCTTAAGATCTCTTGCAGCCCTAAAAGTTCTATGATCTAATGAATTCTATGACCACTTATTCTGTGTATAGTACTATGCTTAGTTAGGGATAGAGAGATATGATATCTTTGACCTTAAAGAGCTTACCATTTAGTTGAAGAAACAAGCTACATAAAGAACAATACTAGAAAGGATATGATTAAGTGACATGTGACTAGTGCATATAATAAATACTCATGGAAATAAGATGCAGGGAGAGTCCACTAAGGGCTGGAGTAGAAAGGAATAGTTCATGGTAAGGCTTACGTTTGTCCTTGAAGATGATATCTGTCTAGCCACAAAAGAATAAACAGGGTATTCCAGGCAGGTGGCACAGCATGGGCAGGAATGAGCAAGATTTAAGCAATGAGGGCGGAGCCAAGATGGCGGCTGGTAAGCACAGACTAGAGTGAGCTCCGTACCCGAGCCCCCCAAAAACCTATAAAAATGGCTCTGAACCAATTCTAGAACGGCAGAACCCACAGAACAGCAGAGGGAAGCAGGGCTCCAGCCCAGGACAGCCCGGATAGTCTCTGGGTGAGCTCTATTCCACACAGAGCTGGGAGCTGGGAGCTGGGAGCTGGGAGCTGGGAACGGAGTGGAGCAGAGCCCAGCCTGAGCGGCGTGGACGATCCAGTCCAGAAGCCGGGCGGAGGGGGCCCTAGCGCCCTGAATACGTGAGCAGTTACCAGACCCCTCGACCCACAAACACCAAAGACTGCGGAGAAGGTTAGTGGGAAAAGCTGCGGGAGTGGAAGGAGTTCGCGGTTCGGCTTCCAGCCCCGGGGGCAGCGGAGGTGGGGCAGCTACAGCTGTTGTTACTTCCGGCTCCAGGCCCACCTGGTGGGGGGAATTAAGTGGCGGATCACAGCAGGGGTGCACAGCCTGCCGAAGATCTGAGCCCAGTCTGGACTGGGGGTCCTTGGGGAAGGAGGAGTGCGGCTCTGACAGAGCTGGCACCTCCCCCCCAAACGTAGAACATAGAACTCTGTAATCTACAAGCAGTCATACCCCACTGAAAAACTCAAGGGTCAAGTTAGTTGGTTGGGAATATGGCCAGGACGCGAAAACGCGCCCAGATTCAGTCTCAGACTTTGGATTCTTTCTTTGGTGACAAAGAAGACCAAAACATACAGCCTAAAGAAGACAGCAAAGTCATAGAGCCTACAACCAAAGCCTCCAAGAAAAACATGAACTGGCCCCAGACCATAGAAGAACTCAAAAAGGATTTGGAAAAGCAAGTTAGAGAAGTAGAGGAAAAATTGGGAAGAGAAATAAGAAGGATGCGAGAAAACCATGAAAAACAAGTCAATGACTTGCTAAAGGAGACCCAAAAAAATACTGAAAAATACACTGAAGAAAACAACACCTTACAAAATAGACTAACTCAAATGGCAAAAGAGCTCCAAAAAGCCAATGAGGAGAAGAATTCCTTGAAAGGCAGAATTAGCCAAATGGAAAAGGAGGTCCAAAAGACCACTGAAGAAAATACTACTTTAAAAATTAGATTGGAGCAAGTGGAAGCTAGTGACTTTATGAGAAATCAGGATATTATAAAACAGAACCAGAGGAATGAAAAAATGGAAGACAATGTGAAATATCTCCTTGGAAAAACCACTGACCTGGAAAATAGATCCAGGAGAGATAATTTAAAAATTATTGGACTACCTGAAAGCCATGATCAAAAAAAGAGCCTAGATACCATCTTTCAGGAAATTATCAAGGAGAACTGCCCTGATATTCTAGAGCCACAGGGCAAAATAGAAATTGAAAGAATCCATCGATCGCCTCCGCAAATAGATCCCAAAAAGAAATCTCCTAGGAATATTGTTGCCAAATTCCAGAGCTCCCAGATCAAGGAGAAAATACTGCAAGCAGCCAGAAAGAAACAATTTGAATATTGTGGAAACCCAATCAGAATAACCCAAGATCTGGCAGCTTCTACATTAAGAGATCGAAGGGCTTGGAATGCGATATTCCGGAGGTCAATGGAGCTAGGATTAAAACCTAGAATCACCTACCCAGCAAAACTAAGTATCATGTTCCAAGGCAAAATATGGACTTTCAATAAAATGGAGGACTTTCAAGCTTTCTCAGTGAAAAGACCAGAACTGAATAGAAAATTTGACTTTCAAACACAAGAATCAAGAGAAGCATGAAAAGGTAATCAAGAAACGGAAATTGCAAGGGACTTACTAAAGTTGAACTGTTTTGTTTACATTCCTACATGGAAAGATGATGAGTATGATTCATGAGACCTCAGTATTAGGGTAGTTGAAGGGAATATGCATATATATATATGCATATATATATGTTTATGTATATATATAAGTGAATGTGTATGTATGCATGTATCTATGTGTATATGTATGTATGTGTATGTATGTGTGTATATATATATATGTAAAAGAGAGAGAGCAGACACAGGGTGAGTTGAGGTTGAAGGGAAGATAGCTAAAAGAAATAAAATGAAATTAAGGGATGAGAGAGTAACTTACTGAGAGAGGGAGATAGGGAGAGATAGAATGGGGTGGATTATCTCCCATAAAGGTGGCAAGAGGAAGCAGTTCTAGGAGAGGAGGGGAGTGGGCAGGTGAGGGGGGAATGAGTGAACCTTGCTCTCATCAGATTTGGCCTGAGGGGGAATACCATACATACTCAGTTGGGTATCTTACCCCACAGGAAAGAAGAGGGAGGAAGATAAAAAAAAAAAATAAAAGGCAGGGGGATGATGGAGTGGAGGGCAGATGGGGGTGGAGGTAATCAAAACAAACACTTTGGAAAGGGGACAGGGTCAAGGAAGAAAATTCAATAAAGCGGGATGGGTTGGGAAGGAGCAAAATGTAGTTAGCCTTTCACAACATGAATATTGTGGAAGGGTTATACATAATAATACATGTGTGGCCTAGGTTGAATTGCTCAACTTCTTAGGGAGGGTGGGTGGGAAGGGAAGAGGGAAGGGAATTTGGAACTCAAAGTTTTAAAATCAGATGTTCAAAAACAAAAAAACTTTTGTATGCAACTAAAAAATAAGATACACAGGCAATGGGGCGTAGAAATTTATCTTGCCCTACAAGAAAGGAAGGGAAAAGGGGATGAGAGGGGAGGGGGGTGATAGAGGGGAGGGCTGACTGGGGAACAGGGCAACCAGAATATACGCCATCTTGGAGTGGGGGGGGAGGGCAGAAATGGGGAGAAAATTTGTAATCCAAACTGTTGTGAAAATCAATGCTGAAAACCAAATATGTTAAATAAATAAATTGCATTAAAAAAAAAAAAGATTTAAGCAATGAGTAACCCTGCATATATTATAATTTCTAAAAGAGGTGTCCTATAGGTGAATGAGGTAGGAGAGGTAGTGGATTTGAAAGAGCTATTTTAGAAAGCCTTGCATACCAGGCTAAAGATCTTAGACTTGGTTATGTTGGCATGTTTCTAACTCAAGGAGTTTTGAGAGCCCTGCCTATTTTGACTGTTGACATATTTTCTAACTCCTTTCTTCCCTGTCTTTGAAGCTTGCCCTTGCATGTCAATTCAGAATAGCAACAAAAGACAGAACAACAGTATTGGGATCCCCTGAAGTGTTACTGGGAATATTGCCAGGAGCAGGAGCCACTCAAAGGCTCCCAAAGATGGTAAGTTAAGATCTTCACAAACCATAGTCATATACAAGAGAAGCTATATGCCTTTCTGGCCATTTATGCTTTGGTTCCCCCCATGTAGAATTTATGTTCTGAGAGAAAACCTTGAAGTTTAAAGCTTCCCTGGGTATATATGGATGAATTATTCCTAGTTGGGTCTAATCCATTGTCCTCTTAACTGCATTTTATACTATTGTTACTTAACTCAATCTTTAGGTGTGATTTTATTATAAAAATTCCCTCTCTAAGCTTGGTCTAATTGCTATATTCTACAGATTGTTTAAAGCCTGGGTCATTGGGGGGGAGCTGCAGAGTAGGCCTGGTGATAAATGTGCTCATCTGGGAATCATCCCCTAAGGGGTACAAATACCCCAGCAGGTAGCAAGTGGAAGGTAGGTCTAGTGTCCATAAGCCCAAGCTATTGTGGCAGTCTTATAGGCAAGAGAGTGACTGAGACCACATTCTGAACTATTTAAGGAAGAAGTGAAATAAATAGAGCTGGAGATTTAAATGTGGCTGACCTATGAGCATTATGGTATAATGTTATAATGGTGTCCACTAACATGGAGAATGATCAATTGCCAGTCAGAAATTGTATAGCTATTACTTCCATACCAAAGATACATTTCAACCAAGTGGGCTATAAATTGGAGTGTGATGACTTCTGACTGACACCTTTTTTTTGACCCTACAATCCTAATGAATGTCCTCCTGAAATTCTCCCTTGTAACAACAAAAAACAAAAATGCGGAACAAACTAACAAAGTGATCATACATGATAGCATATATAGCATTCCATATTGTGGTATGTAGTGCTTCACCTCTCTACCAAGAGGACTGAAATATATTTCATCATCTTTTCTCTGAGGAGTTTGACATTACAATCAATCAGATTTCAATGACTTTTTAGTGTCATTTTTATGTACAGTATTGTATTAGCAAATTAAATTTTTGTACATTAAATAACACTTTGCCATTGGGAATACTTTCTAATAGGGAGCATTCCTGTGGCATCCCCTATAATGATCTCTGGTCTGGAACATGCTAGTGATTTTTATCCTGCTTCAGTTGTCCAGGCTGCTGTCTCATCTTCCAGAATGTTCTCCATTGGGAATCATCATTGAGGGCCCATATATTTAGAGCTAGAAGGAACTCAACTTGGACATCTCAGTCTTACAAGTTGATAAAACAGAGAACTGAATTTTCATTGCTAATGTTTTAGGCAATATTTTAAATTAGTTCTCAGTCTGTTGATGTCATAATTCTGAAATTCCATTTGTCGACAATGTTTCAAATTAAGAGCTGAAAAAAGTGGTTTGCTCCAATTAATGTCACTAGAAGAACTTAAAAATTTAACCACTTGTCAGTATAACATAGGTCAAACACAGTGGAAAATGTTGGTTTCAGATTGTTAAAGCATATATTCTTTCTATTAATAGGCATTTAGCTACAAAAAAAGTCTTTATTATTTAGTTGTGTTTATCTTTTTTATAGTAGGGCAGCTAGGTGATGCAGTAAATAGAGTGCTGGGGCTAAGGTCAGGAAGATTCATCTGAGTTCAAATGTGGCCTCAGACACTTTCTATCTGTGTGACCCTGGGCAAGTCACTTAACCCTGTTTGCCTCAGTTTTTTCATCTGTAAAATGGACTGGAAAAGGAAATGGCAAACCACTCTAGTATCTTTGCTAAAAAATCCCAAATGGTGTCATGTAGAGTCAGAACCTTTTAATTGTGTGGTGTCATGTAGACTTATTAGGAAGCAACTGGTGTGTCAAAACAATGTATCCAAAAAATTGAGACAATATAGTATTTTCTGCTCTGTAAGCAACATAAAATCCAGCTTGATTAAATGGCAAGCAAAAGTTTCTTTTCAGAATATAATTGTAGATATCCTTGCATTTAGTCTCTGACTCTTAATTGCTTGTTAGGTCGGGATTCCTGCTGCTTTTGACATGATGCTGACTGGCAGAGGCATTCGTCCAGACAAAGCAAAGAAAATGGGTCTGGTTGACCAGTTGGTGGAGCCTCTAGGTAAGAATTCAGAATATCGCGAAGTCGTACTTTATGTGCTTAATTGTCAGCAAGCCTAGGAGTAAGCCCTCTGTTAGTCTTCTCTGACCCAGGGAATCCTGCCTTTTGTCAATAGTATGTGACCTGTAGAAGCAAGGGACTATTGCGGGAAATCCCTAACTGGACCCCTCAGGAATAAGCCATTTTGGAGAGCAAGGTTATTTCTTTAAGCTCAGAATTTTATTATTTTAACTATTTTGGGTGAAAATCTTTCTAAAAATACATTGCATACTTCTCTGCCTCCTTAAATAGAAAATCAGAACTTTTCTTGTCATTAGTGTATCATTTATTATGCCATCTGTAATACAGCTAGTTATATTCTCAACCTATTGATGCTTCCAAGGCTGTTTGACTCTCCACTAAGTCAACACAAACTGTTGTGCTTTAGAGTTCTTCAGATTGCTTCTCATGGTTCTTCCGTCTTGCTTGTGTGTTTGGTTCCAGGAGCCTAGTTTCATCTTTTATACCTACAACTTTTTCACAAATTCAGTGTAATAGAAATAGAATAGAAATAGAACCAGCATCTGCCCCAAGTCTTTCATAGAAGGTCAAATGCCTATGTCTGATGACTTCATTATTTCAGCATTCATTCAGTGAGGATTTTATTTTAATTTGTAGTTTTATCATTTCCTTTTGTTTTTATACCAAAGTTATTTGCCTTTGAATCACTCCTCCATCAACTACCTCCTTAAAGAAAAACAAAAACACTAAAGAAAACCAACTGACACAGTCACTATGTCTAATAGTGTATACCACATTCTGCACTCCAGTCTCCTACCTCTCTACTGAGAGAAGAGTGTTTCATTATCAGTTTGTAGTGAACATTTATTAACTACCTGCAGCTTTCAGTGCCCTATTCTAGGGAATGCAAAAAGTTGAGATAAGACAGATTCTGTGCCATCATCAAGTTTCTAGATAAGTAGGGGAATGAGACAAATCTTTGCAGATATAATACAATATTACATTATAAATGCATTAGAGAGTTGTAACAACAAAAAAAGCCTTGGGGAATGTCATTGTTGAGTAAGGGATTACAAAGGGTTACAAAGATGAGATGATGTTTGCTTTAAAAGGGTGGGTAGAAATTTAACTACAGAAGTAAAAGAGGGAGGGTATTCTAGGAATAAGGAACAGTGTGAACAAAGAATGGTGGGAGATCACAGGTGCACAGGTAACAGAGAGTAGTCTAATTTATCTGGAGCATAAAGTGTATAAAAGGGAATAGATAAATCTGGAAAGGTGAGATAAAGCCAAATAGTGTAGGGCATTGACTATCAGTCAAGTTGAGTAGTTTGAACTTTACCTGGTTGGTGTAAATGGATTTGGACTCCTTTCATTTCCCTTTTGTTGTAACATTTAGAAGTCCATGTGACTTTTTTGGATCCTCTTCCTGTTAGAGGTGTTTCACTGCTACCTAGAAAGGGGAAAATGGAATATTTGACTTAAAGCAAAGTACACGATTGACAGATCTGATAAATGTATTAAAATGATCTGAGGCTTTGTCATCTTATCTAGATAAACTCCTAATAAGATTGCTAAAATTAATTCTCCTTCAGAAATTTGATCTGCCATTCTCTTGCTTGCATTGGTCATGTTTAACTGTTATATTAATGTTTTCAGGACCAGGTTTGAAACCACCAGAAGAACGAACAGTTGAATACCTGGAAGAAGTAGCAATCACCTTTGCAAAAGGACTGGCTGATAAGAAGATCTCTTTGAAGAAGGAAAAGGGGCTGATTGATAGTGAGTATGTGTATTAGAGAAGGCAGAAACAGAGCTGCTACTCTGGGCCCTAAGTGTGAACGGCTGCCATTTTGTCAGAGAAGAATCTATACAGTAATATTTAGTGAAGTCTTTGAGTAGTTTTCACTTCTACTAATAAAAAAGCAGATTTAAGGGAGGTGAAAATTTCATTTTGGAATCACATTATATGCCTTACTCCATTTACTTTAAGTTTAAGGTTAGATGTAAACTGAAGTGTTGCTTGAATGTTTAGGAAAAAAAAATAAAAGACAGTTCTGAACTATGAGACCCATATCATTTAATAGAATTTACAAAAAAAAAAAACTGCCAAGGAAGTTTGATTCTTCTCATTAAGTGTCTGAAAACATTTTGTCTTGCAGAGTTAACGACATACGCCATGACTTTTCCATTTGTGAGGCAACTGATCTACAAAAAAGTTGAAGAGAAGGTACAAAAACAAACCAAAGGCCTTTATCCAGCTCCTCTGCAAATAATTAATGTGAGTTTCTTATCTTTAAATGTTTGCTTGTTTCACAAATGTTTAATTAAATGCCTGCTATGAACAATATAAGTCTTAGACATGACCTGGGGAAGTCCTACAAAACTCCCCAGCATAGCCAAAACAAGATTAAAATGTAAAAATGTTTACCAAAATAAGTAAAACTATAATACAACATAAATAGTGTTAAATTTTGGTTTTCTAAGTCAACATGTAGCCACAGAGATCCCTTTCAATTTGAGTTTGGCACCATTGATGTACAAGATAGTGGCAATGCAAAGACAAAGCAGTCTTTGCCTTCAAGGAACCTATCTTCTACCGGAAGTCTACAACAGGTACATCATTGGCTTTCAGATTATGTACCACAGCATGGTTTCTCTAGGTATGCCCCAAATTGTTTGGAATTTACACTTGAAATTGCATGTACATGCATGAATTTCCAGACCCGCACCTAGCTAGGATTGCCAACTTAACGTGATTCCTCACAGAAAAAAAGTTCATGCTGTACCATAAACAAAAAAAAGTTTGAGAACCACTGATGTACCCAGATAAGTAAATGCAAAGTATTTCAAAGTATAACACTATCTGTGTTGTATTATAGTTCTATTTATTTTGTTAAACATTTCCCAATTTACTAATAATTGGGTGGGAGGAGGAGAAATTAGGAAAATGGATAAATACTCCCTGAGCTGTGCTTAGAAGGAAGTTAGAGATTCTAGGAGGGAGAGGTAAAGCAGGCATATATTCCAGGAATGTATATGACATAGAAGATAGAATATCATGTACACAGGCAAGACCTTGCAGTCTACTTTGACTAGGACAGGAAAATGTGAGAAAGGGAGCAATATATGGTATAAGATTGAACAGGTAGGCGGCGTCCATATTGTAGAGGATTCTAAATGCCAAGCGGAGAATGTTGTACTTAATCATAGAGATCATAAGAAGCCACTAAAGTTCTTTGACTAGGAGTGTGACATGATTGTAACTGTGTTTTAGGAAGATCAATCTGGTATCTGTATTGAAGACGAATTAGAGAAAGTAGAAACCAGAAGCAGGAAGACTAGTTAGGCATTTTCAGTAGTCTTGGCAAGAGGTGGTAAAGGGATCATCAAGACTTGGCAACCAACTTCCAGGGGTGGAGCCAAGATGGCGACTGGAAAGCAGGGACTTGCGTGAGCTCCCCACCACGTCCCTCCAAAAACCTATAAAAAATGGCTCTGAACAAATTCTACAACTGCAGAACCCACAAAATAGCAGAGGGAAGCAGGGATCCAGCCCAGGACAGCCTGGATGGTTGCTGGATGAGGTCTATCGAGCATGGACTGGAGGGGAGCGGAGCTCAGCGTGGGAGGCAGCAGGACCAGCCAGACCAGGAGCTGGGCAGAACAGGACCTAGCACCCTGAATCAGTGAGCTGTGGCAGTTACCAGACTTCTTAATGCACAAACACCAAAGACAACAGAGAAGGTTAGTGGGAAAATCTGCGGAGGACAGAGTTCGCAGTTTGGCCACCACCCCAGGGGCAGCGGGGGAGGTGCAGCTACAGAACTAAGCTGCAGTTACTTCCAGCCCCAGGCCCACGTAGTGGGAGGAATTAAGTGGCAGATCAGAGCAGGAGTGAAGAGCCTGCTGAAGATTTGTATCAGGTCCGGGTGGGTGGTTCTTGAGGAAGGAGGAGTGCTGGGGTGGCAGAGCTGGCTATATAGAAATAGCTCTGAAATCAACAGCGCATCCCTTCAATCTTGGAACAAAGTACTCTTTGCTCTACAAGCAGTCATACCCCGACAAAAAGCTCAAGGGTCAAGTAAGTTGGCTGGGAACATGGCCAGGCAGCAAAAACGCACCCAGATTCAGTCTCAGACTTTGGGATCTTTCTTTGGTGACAAAGAAGACCAAAACATATGGCCTGAAGAAGTCAACAAAGTGCAAGAGCCTACACCAAGAGCCTCCAAGAAAAACATAAACTGATCTCAGGCCATGGAAGAGCTCAAAGAGGAGTTGGAAAAACAAGTTAGAGAAGTAGAGGAAAAATTGGGACGAGAAATGAGAATGATGCAAGAAAACCATGAAAAACAAGTCAATGACTTGCTAAAGGAGACCCCAAAAAATACTGAAAAATATACTGAAGAAAACAACACTTTAAAAAATAGACTAACTCAAATGGCAAAAGAGCTCCAAAAAGCCAATGAGGAGAAGAATGACTTGAAAGGCAGAATTAGCCAAATGGAAAAGGAGGTCCAAAAGACCACTTAAAAATTAGATTGGAGCAAGTGGAAGCTAGTGACTTTATGAAAAATCAAGATATTTTAAACAGAACCAAAGGAATGAAAAAATGGAAGACAATGTGAAATATCTCATTGGAAAAACCACTGACCTAGAAAATAGATCCAGGAGAGAGAATTTTAAAATTATTGGACTACCTGAAGGCCATGATGAAAAAAAGAGCCTAGATATTATCTTTCAAGAAATTATCAAGGAGAACTGCCCTGATATTCTAGAGCCACAGAGCAAAATAGAAATTGAAAGAATCCACAGATCGCCTCCTCAAATAGATCCCAAAAAGAAAATTCCTAGGAACATTGTTGCCAAATTCCAGAGCCCCCAGGTCAAGGAGAAAATACTGCAAGCAGCCAGAAAGAAATTATTTGAATATTGTGGAAAAACAATCAGGATAACGCAGGATCTGGCAGCTTCCACATTAAGGGACCAAAGGGCTTGGAATATGATATTCTGGAGGCCAATGGAGCTAGGATTAAAACCAAGAATCACCTACCCAGAAAAACTGAGTATCATGCTCCAAGGCAAAATATGGATTTTCAATAAAATAGAGGACTTTCAAGCTTTCTCAGTGAAAAGACCAGAGCTGAATAGAAAATTTGACTTTTAAACACAACAATCAAGAGAAGCATGAAAAGGTAAACAAGAAAGAGAAATCATAAGGGACTTACTAAAGTTGAACTGTTTTGTTTACATGTTTACATTCCTACATAGAAAGATGATGTGTATGATTCATGAGACCTCAATATCATAGTAGCTGAAAGGAATATGCATATATATATGTGTGTGTAAACATATATATATACACATATGTGTGTGTCTATGTATGTATATATAAAGGTATGTGTATATATATATATACACATTTATATATATGTATATATATATACACACAAAGGGCACAGGGTGAGTTGAATATGAAGGGATGATATCTAAAAAAATAAAATCAATTTAAGGGATAAGAGAGGAATATATCGAGAGAGGGAGAAAGGGAGAGATAGAATGGGGTAAATTATCTCGCATAAAAGTGGCAAGAAAAAGTGGTTCTGTAGGAAGGGAAGAGGGGGCAGGTGAGGGGGAATGAGTAAATCTTACTCTCATTGGATTTGACCTGAGGAGGGAAGACCATACACACTCAATTGGGTATCTTACCCCACAGGAAAGAAGGAGGAAGAAGATAAAAAAGGGGGGATGATAGAAGGGAGGCAGACGGGGGGAGGAGGTAATAAAAAACAAACACTTTCAAAAAGGGACAGGGTCAAGGGAGAAAATTCAATAAAGGGGGATAGGTTATGAAGGAGCAAAACATAGTTAATCTTTTACAACATGAGTATTCTGGAAGGGTTTTACATAATGACATGCATGTGGCCTATGTTGAATTGCTTGCCTTCTTAGGGAGGGTGGGTGGGGAGGGAAGAGGGGAGAGAATTTGGAACTCAAAGTTTTAAAAACAGACGTTCAGAAACAACAACAACAACAAAAAGTTTTTGCATGCAACTAGGAAATAAGATACACAGGCAATGGGGCATAGAAATTTATCTTGCCCTACAAGAGAAGAAGGGAAAGGGGGATGGGAGGGGAGTGGAGTGACAGATGGGAGGGCTGACTGGGGAACGGGGCAACCAGAATATACACCATCTTGGAGTGGGGGGAGGGTAGAAATGGGGAAAAAATTTGTAATTCCAACTTTTGTGAAAATCAATGCTGAAAACTAAATATATTAAATAAATTTAAAAAAAAGACTTGGCAACCAATTGGGTATGAGGGTAACAGAGAGAGAAAGTCAAGGATGACTCATGGTTGTGAACTTGGGTGACTGGCAGTACGATGATAATGTCAACAGAAACAGAGAAGTATGAAAAAGGGATAGATTTGGGGGAAAATATGCCCATTTCCCTGCTTATTATCAAACCATCCAGGAAGGAAATGACTAAGCATTTGTATAGAGCCCACTATACTATACTGCCAGGGCCTGTGCTAAGTAAGCCCTTTGTATAAAGATCTCATTTGGTCCTTACAGAACCCTTTGAGGTAGGTGCTATCATTATCAGTTGAGAAAACTGAAGTAGACAGAGGTTAAGTGACTTGCCCAGGGTCACACAACTAGTAAATGTCTGCAGCCATATTTGAACTCAGTCTTCATGACTCCAGGCTTGGCACTCTATCCACTGTACCACCTAGCTGCCTGTAAATGGTTATAGGTCTTTAAAAATTAAAGTCAAAGTGACAAAAAAGTTTGTTTCATCAGACTTAAAAGAATACCTTTATGGGTACATAAGTCATACTTCTGAATTAATGGGACCAGAGTTATTGATTGTCATCATAGAATTGCACACGTGGACAGGGCTTCAACAACCATTTGGTCCAAGTTATACCCAGAAGAAATAACCATTATTATATGCCCAAGGAATGGTCATCTAACCCTTGCTTGAATACCTTCAAGGAAGGGGGAACTCACCACCTCTTAAGGTATCCCATTCCACTTGTGGGAGACTCTGATTGTTGAAAGTTCCCTATCTAAGCCTAAAGTTCTCTCTGAAACTTCCATCCATTGGTATTGATTCTGCTCTCTAGGGCTAAGCAGAACAAATTGAATCCCTCTTTCCATATTACAGCCCTTCAAATACTTGAACATGGAAATCATGTGCTGTCACTTTCCCCCCTTTTTAGCTTCTCCCCAGAATCTTCTCATCTTTAGGCCAAACATCCCTGATCCTGTCAGCTCATCCTTTTATCATATGGACTCATCTTCATTATCCTGGTAGCCTTCCTCTTGATACTTTCTGACTTATCAATATCCTCCTAAATTGTAGCTCCCAGAACCAAACTCTGTACTTCAGGTGTGCTCTGACCAGGGTGTAGGAGATTTCACCTTATTCCTCTCTTAATGCAGCCCAAGCTCACATTAGCTTTTTTGCCTGTCACATTACACTACTGACTTGTTAAGTCACTAATTCTGCTAAAACTCAGATCTTTTTTCAGACAAACTGCTTTAAAATCACACCTTTCCCATCCTGTACTTGTGTTAATTTTTTTTGTCCCCAAGTTTAAGACTTTAAATGATAACTGTTGAATTTATCTTGTTAGATTCAGCCCAAAGTTCTAGACTGGCATGATCTTTCTGGATCTTGTGTTAACTGTCTCTCCCAGTTTTGTGTCATCTGCTAATATGTTGGCCATATCATTGCTATCTTTATCCAAGTCATTGATAAAAATGTTAAATAACATAGAACCAAGCATAGATATCTGGCACTGCATGAAATATCTCTTGACAAATTGACATAGAGTTACTTTGTTAAAATCAAGGTAAACTCTATTTACAGCATTCTCCTGGTCTACAGGTTTAGTAACACTGTCAAAAGAAAATGAGGTTAGTTTGGCATGACCTGTTTATCATTAAATATGTGTGTTTATTTTTACTTCAGTCACATTTTTCAATATGTCCCACCTGCTCCCAGAGGGCATCCCTTATAACAAAGAATTTTTTTAAATGGAGGTAGGAAAACAGTTTATTCTATCACATGATAATATTATGTTCTATACACAGTCTCCCACCTTTACAAAGAAGCAGAAGGGTACATTCTCATAGTTCTTCTTTAGAGCCAAACTTGGTCTGTTTTGTTTTATTTGGGTTCTTTTCATTTACATTATTGTAGTCACATGTGCTTTCCTGGTTCTGTTTACTTCACTTTATAGCCATTCATGTAAGTCTTCATAATTTCTTATAGAACACTAATAGTTTGTTACATTCATATACAACAGTTTGTTTAATCATTTCCTAATTGGTGGGCATCTCTTTTGTTTTCAGTTCTTGGTGCTCCAAAAAGTGCTGCTACAAATATTTTGGTATATATGGGACCTTTTTTTTTTTAATCATTGACCCCTCAGGGAATATGTCTCTAGTAGAGGAGTCTTTTGGTATGGACAGTTTAGTCACTTTCTCATCATAGTTCCAAATTGCTTTCCAGAATTGTTATGGCAATTTCTAGTTCTACAAGTTTCACATTAGCCTTCCTCTTTTTCCACAAGTCTTATAACATTGAGTATTCTCATCTTTTCTCATCTTGCTAATTTGCTGGATGTGAGGTGAAATCTTAGAGCTTTTAAAAAATGTTCATTTTTCTTATTAGTGAATTAGAATGTTCATTCATATGGGTGTTAATAGTTTGCAATTCTATTAAGAACTGTTTGTTCATATCCTTTGACTACTTATCCATTGGTATGATCTGTTCTGGATGAAGCCACACTTTTTCTTTTTTAGTGACTACATCCCTATCTGTATATTCACTAACCAGATCTTTAAGAATCCATTATAGAATTTTCCTAGCTATCAAAGCCAAACTGAGCGGTCTGTAGTTTGCAGATTCCCCTTTTCGGTAATTAGGACATTTGTCCTCCAGGTTTCCACAGTGATTCCCTGGGATCCTTCATAGCAGCTCAGCACCTACATCTTCAGTGCTTTTAGTACCTGAGGATGTCATTCTCTGTGTGATTCTGTGATTCCTGTACAATACCCTTAATAAGTAATCTAAGTCTAACCTCAGAAGATCTCTAGGGATGAGGATTATCTTCTGAGGCAACCGAATTCACTTTTGAGTAGCAAGGTATTATGAATATTTTTCCTTCTTTTGAGCCTCAAATTTTATGCAGTTTTGACCCATTGCTTCTAGTTCTGTTCTCTAGAGCCAGGCTTTCACATGACAGTACTTCATATATATGAAAGTAATTATCATGAACACCTCCCCATTCTTTTCTTTACCTCAGTTTCTCCACCTATGTAAAAATTGGAATAATAATATTTGTGTACCACTGCTAGGTCTGTATCCCAGAGAGATTAAAGAAAAAGGAAAAGGACAAAAATATTTATAGCAGCTCTTTTTGTGGTGACAAAGAATTGGTAATTGAGGGGGATGGCTGGAACAAGTCGTGGCATATGATTGGGATGGAATACTATTGTACTATAAGAAATGAGAAGGGGAATGGTTTCAGAAAAACGTGAGAAGACCTATATGAATTGATGCAAAGTGAAGTGAACAGAACCAGGAGAACATTGTACACATTTACAGCAATTTTATAACAATGATCGCCTATGAAAGACTTAGCCACTCAAATAATAAATTTTTAGAAAATAACAATATTTGCTTCTTTCTACCTCGTTCAATTATATTTTGATTTATGTGAGATGATATATGATAGGTTATTTTGAATTCATTAAGAAACTGCCATTGGGGGGCAGAGCCAAGATGGCGACTGGAAAGCAGGGACTGGCATAAAGCTCTCCCCCAGGACCCTCCAAACACCTATAATAATGGCTCTAGAAATTCTAGAACTGCAGAGCCCATGAAATAGCAGAAGGAAGCACGGCTCCAGCCCAGGACACCCTGGATGGTCACTGGGTAAGGTCTATGGCACAGAGCTGGGAGCGGAGCAGAGCCCAGCGTAGACTGCACCAGGACCAACCAGATCAGGAGCTGGGTGGAACAGGCCCTAGCTCCCTGAATCAGTGAGCTGTGGCAGTTACCAGACTTCTCAATGCACAAACACCAAAGACAACAGAGAAGGTTAGTGGGAAAAAACTTCAGGGATGGAGTGAAAGGAGTTTGCAGTTCGGCCACCACCCCAGGGGCAGCGGAGGTAGTGCAAGCTACAGAACTACAGCTGCAGTTGCTTCCAGCCCCAGGCGCACCTGGTGGGAGGAATTAAGTGGCGGATCAGAGCAAGAGTGCAGAGCCTGCTCAGATCTGAGTCTTGGTCCAGGTTTGTGGTTCTTGGGGGAGGAGGAACACTGGTGTGGCAGAGCTTGCTGTGTAGAAATAGCACTGAAAACAAAAGGGCAGCCACTCAAGCTTGGAACAAAGTATTCTATACTCTACAAGCAGTCATACCCCGACGAAAAACTCAAGGGTCAAGTAGTTGGCTGGGAACATGGCCAGGCACCGAAAATGGACTCAGATTCAGACTCAGACTTTGGAATCTTTCTTTGGTGACAAAGAAGACCAAAACATACAGCCAGAAGAAGTCAGCAAAGTCAAAGAGCCTACATCAAAAGCCTCCAAGAAAAACATGAACTGCTCTCAGGCCATAGAAGAGCTCAAAAAGGATTTGGAAAAGCAAGTTAGAGAAGTAGAGGAAAAATTGGGAAGAGAAATGAGAGTGATGCAAGAAAACCATGAAAAACAAGTCAATGACTTGCTAAAGGAGACCCCAAAAAATACTGAAAAATATACTGAAGAAAACAACACTTTAAAAAATAGACTAACTCAAATGGCAAAAGAGCTCCAAAAAGCCAATGAGGAGAAGAATGCCTTGAAAGGCAGAATTAGCCAAATGGAAAAGGAGGTCCAAAAGACCACTGAAGAAAATACTACCTTAAAAATTAGATTGGAGCAAGTGGAAGCTAGTGACTTTATGAAAAATCAAGATATTTTAAACAGAACCACAGGAATGAAAAAATGGAAGATAATGCAAAATATCTCATTGGAAAAACCACTGACCTGGAAAATAGATCCAGGAGAGAGAATTTTAAAATTATTGGACTACCTGAAGGCCATGATGAAAAAAAGAGCCTAGATATCATCTTTCAAGAAATTATCAAGGAGAGCTGGCCTGATATTCTTGAGCCAGACGGTAAAATAGAAAATGAAAGAATCCACCAATCGCCTCCTGAAAAAGATCCCAAAAAGAAAATTCCTAGGAATATTGTCACCAAACTCCAGAGCTCCCAGATCAAGCAGAAAATACTGCAAGCAGCCAGAAAGAAATAATTTGAGTATTGTGGAAACACAATCAGGATAGCACAAGATCTAGCAGCTTCTACATTAAGGGATTGAAGGGCTTGGAATATGATATTCCGGAGGTCCATGGAGCTAGGATTAAAACCAAGAATCACCTACCCAGCAAAACTGAGTTTCACGCTCCAAGGCAAAATATGGATTTCCAATAAAATAGAGGACTTTCAAGCTTTCTCAGTGAAAAGACCAGAGCCGAATAGAAAATTTGACTTTCAAACACAAGAATCAAGAGAAGCATGAAAAGGTAAACAAGAAAGAGAAATCATAAATGACTTACTAAAGTTGAACTGTTTTATTTACATTCCTTCATGGAAAGATGATGTGTATAATTCATGAGACCTCAGTATTAGGATAGCTGAAGGGAATACACACACACACACACACACACACACACACACACACGCACAGCATAGGGTGAGTTGAATATGAAGGGATGATATCCAAAAAATAAAATCAAATTAAGGGATGAGAGAGGAATATATTGAGAGAAGGAGAAAGGGAGAGATAGAATGGGGTAAATTATGTCCCATAAAAGTGGCAAGAAAAAGAAGTTTGGTAGGAAGGGAAGAGGGGGCAGGTGGGGGGGAATGAGTGAATCTTGCTCTCATCGAATTTGACCTGAGGAGGGAATAACATACATACTCAATTGGATATCTTACCCCACAGGAAAGAAGGAGGAAGGAGATAAAAAGGGGGGATGATAGAAGGGAGGGCAGATAGGGGGAGGAGATAATCAAAAGCAAACACTTTCGAAAAGGGACAGGGTCAAGGGAGAAAATTGAATAAAGGGGGATAGGATAGGAAGGAGCAAATATCGTTAGTCTTTCACAACATGAGTGTTGTGGAAGGGTTTTACATAATGATATGCATGTGGCCTATGTTGAATTGCTTGCCTTCTTAGGGAGGGTGGGAGGAGAGGGAAAAGAGGAGAGAATTTAGAACTCAAAGTGTTAAAAGCAGATGTTCAAAAAAATTTTTGCATGCAACTAGGAAATAAGATATACAGGCAATAGGGCATAGAAATCTATCTTGCCCTACAGGAAAGTAAGGGAAAAGGGGATGGGGAGGGTGGGGTAACAGAAAGGAGGGCTGACTGGGGAATGGGACAATCAGAATATATGCCTTCTTGGAGGGGGGCGGGGAAGGTAGAAATGGGGAGAAAATTTGTAATTCAATCTCTTGTCAAAATCAATGCTGAAAACTAAAAATATTAAATAAATAAAAAAAAAGAAAATGCCATATAAATTTATCACATCGAATTAAACTTCAGTTGGTAAAGACAGTATAAAGAAGGAGATAAAATTGATGCATAGACTTCAGCCAATCAGTTGAAAAAATTGTTACACATAAGGCTCTTTGTCAGGTGTTGTAGTAGATATAGAGAAGTTTTAAGGTAGAAAAGACATAAAATTTTAAAAATAGTATCTTATTTTTCCCAATTACATATAAAAACAATTTTTAATGTTTATTTTTTATAAAATTTTGAGTTCCAAATTTTCTCCCTCCCTTTCTTCCCTCCCCCATCCCTAAGGGAAGGTAAACAATTTGATATAGTTTATGTATGTGCAATCATGTAAAACTTGTTTCCCTATTTGGAAAAGACATATATTTTTAAAAGGTTAATTAACAAAAAAGGAAATAACACAGAATATTACTTCTGCTGTCCCCAGATCACTGAAACAGAAGCACAGTTACATGCTACTATTGAATAAGAACTAAAAACATAAGTTGAACACAGCTTCTGAGCCTAATATTCTTTCAATTATTATTAGGTGTAAGTAGAAACTTAAGAAGTGGAAAGAGTCCTTAAATACCATGCATTCTTTCCTTACATAAGCTCTGATTTAAGGCTTACCAGTGTGCGCAAAGGCCGTTTTAGCACATGAGCTATGACATAACCAGGTGGTAACTTCAGAGACTTCACACATTTTATTCAATTTTATTTCACCCTAAATTTTTATTGTATTTTATTTTTCAACACTTTCAAATTGTAATATGAATAAATGCTATTGTTATGTCTTTTAGGTGATCAAGACTGGAATTGAACATGGGGCTGCAGCTGGCTACCTCTCTGAATCCCAGGTAAAAGCAAATATGAAACTATTCCTTCTTCCTTTCCATTTAGGAAACTCCACGTTGTAATAATTCTAGTTCATTATAAAGCCAAGGAAACACACTATGCCTGAGTCAATAGGTTGCTTTTTTTTCCAACTGTTACATATTAAACCCATGTCCTTGCACATCCTTCTATGTAGTAGGTGGTTTAGATGTATAAATATTTGGAGTGTTGGAAGGTAGGAAGTCAACATTGCTTTTTAGTAAAAATACAAAATTCATTTACAATACCAGTAGCAAAAAAGTGTAGCCGTTACAAGGAAAGCACCAGGAAGATTACTTATAAAAATTATTCATTGTATAAAATAGTAGTTCCCAATTTATTTGATAAAAAACCCTTGGGAGCTAAAAAGTCATTACAGATGTTCTGAATATCAGCGTGCATCAAGCATTGACATTTGGAGTCACCTAAACCTGTGATTTCCTTGGTATGGGAAACTCTCTCTACAAATATAGATAAGTAGATATTCTACACATTATAGTTTTTCTTAGTTGGCATTTAGAGGCACTGAAAAGTTGTTGGACCCAAACCCTGGACTTAGTAACTGAGTCCAGCTCTCTATCCACTAGTTCATCCTGCCTCTTGATTGAGAGATAGAAGATAACACAAAGTTACTATGAATTCAGTAATGCTTTTTATGGATTTTTATTTTATTAATCAATAGATACTAATAGCACAACTCTTATCATAGAGACCTATGACATTGTTGACATTTTTAATGTCTTCATATTCAAAAAATTAAGAACTAATGGTGTGTTCTTTAGTGTAGTAAAATCAAAGAACAAATCCACTTCTGATCAACAGGATCCATATCCTAAGTGTATTCCTTTATTTGGTTTCCTTTACTTTTTAGAAATTTGGTGAACTTGCGATGACTAAAGAATCTAAGGCTTTAATTGGTCTCTACAATGGTCAGGTTCTTTGCAAGAAGAATAAGTTTGGAACTCCACAAAAGACTGTTACGTGAGTCAAACCCTAAACTAGCAGAAACACAAAGTTGTCTAGGGAGCAATGACTCTATTGCTCCCTAGACAATGTTGTGTTTTCTTGGTTTTTAATGCTTTCTTTGTCATTTCCCTCTATTCCTGCTAAAACTATTGGCTTTTAAATTGCTATCCTAAATTAATTTTTGTTGGTTTTTTCATACCTTTTTTGTTGCTTCTACAGAGGCCCTTCCTTTTCTGTAGTTTCTGAGTTCATAGTCTGAAATTGATATTTTTCCTATACCTGTACCCTCCTCAGTCATTCAGTTCTCTGCTTTCCAAATGTCTTACTCTCAGATCCTCTGCCTTGAGAGTATATAAGCTAAAGAGGAAGACCAAACTAATGCTTGTGAAAAATATATAGGTTGTGAAAATTTTCAAACTGTTTAAGACTTAAAAGATCGTAGCAAACAGGACCTGCTTCGAAATAGGATATACAGCTTTGATCCATACAAAAACTTACGTCTTCCCATTATACTCAGTGATTGATGATTTAGTAAATACAGGACCAGACAAAAAATCTTGTGTAAAGATTAGTATTCATATTCATACTACATACACTTGTCATCTGTAGGATATTTTCTCTAACCTGTTCTGTGACCATTTAGTTCCTTTTCAGTTTATCATTTATTCCAGTTTGGAAAGACAATGTAGTATAGTTCAGAGACTACCTGATTTAGAATCATAGGTCCTGAGTTCGAGTCATAGCTTTGCTACTTACCTGTGTGGCCTTGGGTAAGAAACTTAACCTCTCCTTGGCTTTACTTTCCTCCTATGTAAAATAGGGGTTAGATTAGATGAGATATCTCTAAGGTCCTTCTAACTCTAAATCCTAGAGTCTCCTGGAGTGGTGAGAGACTGGAGGCAGGGAGACCAGTTAGGAGTCTGTTGCAATACTCTAGAAGAGAGGCCATGAGGGCCCAGACTAAGGAGGTAGTTTTGTAAACAGAGAGAAAGGGTCAGATGCAAATAATATTATGAAGGGAGAATGAAGATTCCGGGATAATACCGAGATTATGAACCTGATACATTTAAAGGACAGTGGTCTTTGACAGAAAGAGGGGAAGATTTAAAGGGAAAAATAGTGAGTTCAGTTTTAGCATGTTCAGTTTAAGATGTCTCTGAGATAACCAGTTTGAAATATACAATAGACAGTTGGTGATATGCACTTGTATAATTCAAGGGAGAGCCAGGGGCTGGAGGTATAAATCTGGGAGTCATAAGCATAGAGATGGCTGGTTAAACCTATGAGAGCTGATGAGGTTAGGAAGAAAGAATATGGAGGAAGGGTTGTTAATCTTTTCTATGTCATAGACTCCTTTTGCTGTCTGAAACCTGTGGACCCCTTCTCAGAATAATTTTTTAAATTAATAATTGAAGGAAATGCCAAATTTCAGTTAGAGGATAGTGAAAATATATAATTTTTCCCATCTAAGTTCAGGAGCACCCTGAAATCTATCCACAGATCCCTTGGGGGGGTCCATGGAACCCAGAGTTAACCCCTGGTGTAGAGGAGCTAGACAAAATCTTGAGCAACTTACACAGTTAGGGCCTTGATGTTGAGATTGAGTCATCAAAGGAAACTGAGAAGGAGCCATCAGACCAGTAGAAGACAAACCAGGAGAGAGCAGTCTCAAGAAAACACAGAGAGGAGAGAATGTCCAGGAGGAGTGGTCAGCAGTGTCAAATGTAGCAGGTATTTCAAGAGTGATTAGGATTTGTGAAGAGGTCATCAGATTTGGCAGTTAGGAGACTACATGTAACTTTGGAGAGAATAGTTTCAGTTGAATGATGAGGTCAGAAGCCAGAGGATAAAGGATGGAAGAGTAAATGAGAGGGGAGAGAGTACAGGAAGCAAGTGTAGAAAAATTGTACAAGCATTTTGAGAAAGGGAGGTTAGATATAGGACAATAGCTTGTAGGTCTAGTGAAATTTTTTTAAGGATGAAGGAAATTGGGGCCTGTTTAAAGACAATAGGAAAAGAACCAGTTGATAAGAAGAGGGTGAAAATTCAAGGAGGAGAAATGATTGAGGATGCAGTTGGCTGGAGAAGACAGAAGAGGATCTAGTGTATATATGGAGGGTTGGCCTTGACAAGGACAGGGGACGCTTTTTTTCAGAGATTAGAGGAAAGCAAGAAGTGATAATGCCAAGGGTTTTTCAGACAAGAATGAAAGAAGAGGGAGCCCATATTAGATGGCCTCAATTTTTTCAGTTAAATAAAGGCATTGTCCTCAGCTGAGAGTGGGGATGAGGGTTGTTAAGGGCCTCAGGAGGGAAGAGAAAATTTGGAATACCTCCTGTGGGCAGTGAAATAGGAAATCAGTTAGGGAGGGAAAAAAGATTGCCTTACTGCAGTGAGTGCTCAGCTGAAGTGGGATAATACGAATTTGTAAAATCTCCAGTTAGCACAGTTGTAGGATTTCCTCCAGCTTTTATTGGCTGCTTATGAGTAGAAGTGGAGGAAGTAAATGGTGGGAATAATTCAGTGGTGAGGTTTAGTTCTAGAAAAGCAGCAGTAAGACAAAGGGGAAAGGGATTCAAGAATAGAGGATAGTATAGAGTTGAAATGGCTAATTGTTGGGTTGCCATTGGAGAGGTTGTGATCAAATAGATTGGGGAATGCCAAAGCGGAATGCTTTGTGTAATGGCAAGGTCTAGTGTGTGACTATCCCTGCATGTTGCTGATGTCTGGTACTTAAAGGAGTTTGAGAAAGTGGGAGGTTAGAGGGTTTAAGAGATCATTTACACAAATATTAATGTCCTAGCATGAGTGACAAAGACAGGAAGATGATGACCCAGATGTTGAACTCCATGAGAAAGAAGGATGAATGACTTGAGGGTTAACATACTACAACTACAATAATATTGATTGGGTAGAGGATTTTAATTATGTGGATTTCAAAAAAGGAAAGGTTACTAAGTAAAGCAGGCAAAGGGAGAGCCTGAAAATAATAATGAATATTCCAATTCCCTCTCCAGAACCAGTATAATAGGTGGTCAGGGTGATTAGAGAAGGTAGATCTAGTGTGGTAGAGGATAGCTAGGAGATGAAGTGTTATCAGAGGTGAGCTAGATCTCTGTGAGGTCTAAGACATGGATAAAATGGGGAAGAATGAAGGGGAGTTTATTCACTATGGAACAGGAATTCTAGAGGTCACAATGAAAGGGGTGGGTAGGGTTAGACTGGGCATGGATGGGGTTAGGTTGAGGGGGATGGGGATGGGGATGAGACAAATGAGGAGGAGGCAGGAGATAGTTTTCTCCCAAATGACTGCTAATTAATTATTACAGAGATAGAAAAATAGGAGAAGCCATCGGGGTAATAGTGGATAATAGATGAAAGAAACAGTCTCCAAGGGGTAGAGCAGAGAGAGTTTAGCAGGATTTAATCTGTTCTTTACTTTGGAGGCTGGTCAGAAGGGAAGGGTGAAACATTAGGGGATGGTAGCAGGTAGCCCCCTGGCTAGCCACCTTGGGCAAGTGATTTAACCTCTCTTTGGCTTTCATCTCCTCATACATAAAATGAGGGGTTAGACTAGATGACCTAGTCATGTGAACACTCCCAGTCTCTGTTTGGTAGTCAGGCCTGGGCCTGGTTTCAGCCTAGATCTGCCAAATACAAAGAACTTATAGCTAAATGAAAAGATAGCTTGAAATAGATAAAGGAATTGGTGGTTAGTTTTATTATGAGTTCAAAGACAGCAAGAAACATCATTTGGTGAAATTCTTACGTGCCTACCTTGTGGTGTACAAAAGCATCATGAAGGTAATTGCAATTTATGTGCTAACTTCTGTTGCAGAGGATGAAGAAGTAGAGGACTCAAGTTCCTTCCCCCAAAAGTCAGCATATACACTGATAACTCAGTGACTGAAGTATTGAAAGTAGGCTTTTGGGGAAGACAGTAAAAACAGTTCAGAATTAGGAAATGAAAGAGGCCATTTTGTAGAATCCTCCCACCTATATAGATACTTTTTTCTAGAAGTTTTAAAAGGCAAAAGGTGTGGTAAATATCAAGCAACGTTACAGAATGTAAAATTGACTATATTTTAACAGACGTGGAACTAATTTCTGAATCAGCTGTCTTTATCAGTCCATCCTTTAAAGGAAAGGTCAGAATGACAAGGACAAAGGACAAAAATGAAAAGACACCATTAGAGCTCCAACCTGACTTATTCAAATAGACTTTGATGCCAAAAATGAATAAAGGAACAAAAATTGCCGTTGATTTCCATCATTTCCTATTGAAGTTTGATATAAAGCATTTACTACAAGGAGGCCAATTAAGCCCAGAAACTGTCTCAGCTAGTAAACATTTGATCTGCTAGTCAGGCAGAAAGAAGTGACCTCCAAATACAATGCCAGCTTAAACCATACATTCATTTGAGAAAAGTTACGGAGCAGAGTATTGGAAGATGAGGCATGCCTAATAAAACAGCCACAAGTTGATAAGATGGAAACAAGTCTGAGGAAGCTTGGCAGGAGGCCCAGTTATGCCATATTATCCCTAGAGGCCTATACCATTTCTAGATGAAACTGGGCAGAGATCATCCAACAGATGAAAAATGGAACAAATCTGCCAATGATTTAATTATCCATGACACTGGAACCTATTAGGTTTGAACTCTTTTACCTTAATCCTCAGTGTATAATATAAGGACATAGAAACATCACTAAAGAAGACAAAGATTTGAAGAGCAGTTGGGTTGGCTGGAGCACACACAGAAACTCTCTCTGCTGGAGGTGATGCAGTTTTGAAAGTATTGAAGCATTGAGCCAGAGGGAAAGAACTGATGCAGAGTGAAGGAAGCTGAATCAGAAAATCAGTATTTACAGTTACCAAAATAGTATGAACGAAAAGAACCTTAAACTGAAACCAAGCCCTGAATAAGTATAACTAGTCTTAGCCACTTGTTTATATTAAAAACAGTTTCTCATGATGATTACAATGAAAATCCATTTCTTTCCAATTACAATTGAAGCCAAAATTATTTTCTTTGCATGGAATAGTTCTTGTGTCTGTATTTCATATTTATTTTTGAGAATTTTTTTATTTAAGTAAAATTTGAAATGTAAGAATCTACCAGTTATTAAAAATATATTTACAGGTATACTTAATTATATGAGCAAATAAGTCACTTAATTTTTGTTTTTGCTTTAATTAGCTCCCAGATTGCCTCCTAGCTAAGCTATCTGTCTTATGAATTATGTTTGAAGTAAGCAAAAGTTGAGGTTGGAAGTTCAAATCACTGTCCTCTTGTTTTAGGCAACTATCTATTCTTGGAGCTGGTCTTATGGGAGCTGGCATTGCCCAAGTGTCTGTGGATAAAGGACTGAAGACCATACTCAAAGATACTACAATAGCAGGGTTAGCACGAGGACAGCAGCAAGTTTTCAAAGGGTAAGTCTAAAGGAGAAAGACTTTGTCTTGCCTGAAAAAAATTAATTTCTATATGGGGAAAAAAGAAATTTCTTGCTTTCCAATATCTTATTTACCTGAATTTAATTCATAGAAAATACGATAACTGTATAATTAACCCAGATTCTCTGACTCTTCGTAATATTACCTCTCTCCTTTCACCTTATATTATGTTAGAAATGGTGATGATTTTGCTGTCTGTCAACAGGAGAAACTGATGTCGACATTGTCTATCTTAGCTACTCATTTTCAAAAATATCACTTACCTTTCCCTGTAGCACCAAACCAGAAACTCTAGGATTCATTAGTTCTAATCTGACTCCTATGAGAATGGTACAATATTAATGGGATAAGACTGTATTCCTTCTAGCTTATATTCTATGTTTATAGAAAAAAAAACACACTCAGAGGTAAAATAATAGAATAAGTAAGGGTGGGGCTGGGCTTTGGATTTCAAACCCAAGAGTTTCTAGGTTAGTATTTAATAAGCTCTGTAGAGTGGTAGAATGGTAGTTGTAGTATCGGAAATGGTCACTGAATGGACATTTATTCCAGGATTTAAGAACTGCCATATTATCATTGCCTTGTCTCTGAAACTAATGATTCCCTTCATGTTAGAGTGAAAAATAATTGGGCATGGACCTTTTGCAAATCTCAAAACACAAAGTCTGTTCTTTTCTTCCTGGAAAAGCAGTTCATGAGAACATAGCCCTTAACTAAGTGAATTATTATTTTAATTAAAAATAACAAGTGAGTTTAGTGTTCATTTATAGCAAAGAAGCTTATGTATTGCTGTTATTGCCCTTAACAAGCCTACACTTCGTGGCAGAATGTATTTGATACCGAATATTGGCGGATGAAGGGTTGGGGGAAAGAACCCTGGACATAGATATAGGAAATATACATTCGAGGCCTAGTTGTCTCACTCTCTATGTTACCTCAGGAAGAACAACTTTCCTCCTCTGGACCTCAGTTTCCCTACCTATAAAGTGATGGGGTTGATCTAGACAATTTCCAAGGTTCCTTTTGGTCTAAATTCCACGAACTTATAAATTCTCTGGAATGAGAACTTTGCCATGGGAGCATTTTTCAGGCCCTACCTATTCTTGTACTAATTTTTAGTTCTTATAAACAATTATAAAACTGTTATCTATGATCACCCTTGCATCCTACTTTTCTTGGGACAGAACTCTCTGACCCATTGGCCTTGCTCCAGTACAGTGTTTCTAGCTCTGTTTATGCAAGTATCCCTGCCCTCACCCAGGAGCAGGTTTTACTAATTGGGGTAGTATGAGGTTTAAGCTTATAGCAACTAGTGATTTTTTTCCACTTGGGAAGCTTTTCCCTCTTAGCAAGTGTAGAATTATTGAGATTTGAACCTTGCCTGAGACCTCAATCAACAATTTAATGAACTAACTTTCAGGTCTTAAGTTTATACCTGGTCCAGTGAATTAGAAAAAGGGGCTACCGATGGTCTCTTAGAAGTAGGTTCAGTGGAAAGAATGCTGGAATTGCATAACATGGATTCAAATCTGACTCTTCTACCTACTACCTATGTGGCCTTTGGGTAAATCACTTAACTTCTTTGGGTTTAAGTTTAAAGTTAGGGGTTAGACAAGAGATCTTGAAGATCTCTACTAGCTCTAAATCTGATCCTATAAAAGCCTTTGCTAGGAAAGTGGGGTCAGCCTAGTAAGTCTACTGCCTTCTTTGGAAGAATAAAGCAGAGTCCATGGAAGTATTAGTATTAAAGCAGAAATATATATTCAACTCCCTGAAGCTGACCCTGAAATGGTCAGTAAATATTAAGCATTCAGAGCTATGCTGGGTATCATGGGAGAATAAAAAAAAGTGTAAGAAATGTTTCCTTTCTGCTCACATGGAGCTTACAACCTATGGAGACAAGACAAACACACTTGAAACCATCACAAAAGTATTTATAAGATTTGTAAGTATTTATGTTCTAAAGAAATTTGGTGATTCAGGTATCATATGAATAGGAATACCTTAAGAAAAAGTGATATTTTTCCACTTTTAAATTATCTCTAAATTTTAAAATAATTTTAATGTAGTTGTCTATATGTTGATAGTATATTATTTTTATACGTGTCTATATCTGTGCATGTATTAATATATGAAGTAATGCAAATTTGTGTATATATAAAAATGTATGTGGACATCCACATTTTTATATATACATACAAGTTTATATATGTTGCAAATTTATATATATACATGTGTGTATGTATACATATATGTGTGTGTGTATATATATGAAATACATGTGTGCATGTGTTAGTTACAGTAATTATTTGAAGGCAACATGTTGGCAGAGGGGATACAGCACTAGTCTTGGAATCAGGAAGACCTGAGTTGAAATCTTGGCTCAGATACAAATGATGTGACCCTGGGCACAGTTATTTAGCCTCTGTCAGCCTCTGTTTATTCCTCTGTAAAATGGAGGTCAATGGCACCTACCTCAAGCAAGTTTGTTTTAAGTATCAGATGATATGGTTGAGGTAAATTACTTTGCAAACCTTAAAGCACACATAAATGTTAGCTATTATTATTGTTATGAAAATAGGATGACTTTTCTCTGGCACCAGAATTTTCCCATCGCTTTTATTCTATGAGTATTCTACTCCCTCAGTGTACACTTCAGGTTCTCTCAATATAATTCAAGCCCAAAACTGTTTTCTGATTAAATTAGTTTATGGAAATGTTAAATTAAAGAATATATTAAGTATCAAATTCTATTCATTCTTGGGTTTCTAAAACCTATTGTAGGCCACCTTCTCCTTAATAAAATTGTACTTTTTTAGTGTACTAGAGCTACAAAAAGCTTTTTCTTATTTTGCTGTTTTGGTACTCTGCCAGTTTCCTTTCACAAAAAGCACTTAGGCTATCTTGTAATTGACGCAGTTTCTATGTAGTACTCTAACTGGCAATGTATTTTCTCAGGTTGGATGATAAAGTGAAGAGGAAGAGCCTAACATCATTTGAAAGAGATTCCATTTACAGCAACCTGACTGGGCAGCTTGATTATCAGGGATTTGAAAAGTCTGATATGGTGATTGAAGCCGTTTTTGAGGACCTTCGCCTTAAGCATGCAGTTCTAAAGGAGGTTGAATCAGTAAGTTATCAGCTTTCTCTTCAGGTTACCTGGCATAGTATATTGTAGGAACCAAGAGTCCTAACTCTTACTTAGTAGAAAGGGATTTGGGGAAATTCCAATGTTTTAACAAAATTATTTAGGAGCAAGCATTCTAAGTATAGGTTTCAAGCAGAACAGCTTCTGTTATGTGTGTACAATGGTGTTTCTAAGTATTGAAGAAGAAAGAAAGCCCAGTTGATCCATTACGCGTATTTCATCATAATATCTTACCCTTTTTCTTGTTCATGGGAAAATTCAGCCACTCAAGGAGCAAACCTCATAAGACAGCCACAGATTTTAAGATTCTAAGGTGACTATAAAAATCAGCTATGCTTCCTCAGTGCTTTGCAGCATAAAAAGTAGATGGGAGAAATTTAAGCAGCTTTCTCAGACAACATTAATCTACTAATTCCATGGAAATATTGGCTCATTCTTGCTTCATAATGTGATAAGCAGTCACTGTAAATCACTAAAGAAGATAGCAACATGGTGAAAGCAGTTGTTGGTTGAGAGCAGCTTTGTCATCATTGTCGAAGACAGATTAAAGGAAGAGGTTCTGGAAAGAAAGATACCCCTTTAGCCCAGGTAAGACCCTAGAAGTCTGTAGAATTGGGAGAGTGGATTCAGGAAATGGTGTGAACAAAAAAGTGACAAAGTTTGGCAATAAGATATAGATAGATATAGATATAGATATAGATATATATTGGACAGAAATTACTTCCCACTAATAATAGCAATTAATGAGAAATTATTCTCACTATTTTGTTTTGGAAGACTTGGCTTTAATGGGAAGGAGTTGTGGGACTAAAGGTGAACACATGTTTTGGTTATGTTTAGTTTGTGTTTCTGTTAAGACTTTCAGGTCTAGATAGTCTTTTATCAGACTGAGGAATAAGGTTTGAGGAAAGTTAGGAAGGTTTTTGTATTGTTTGTAAATGACAGTTGAAACTGAGAAAGTGGATGGTTACCAGAATCTTTAGAGAAGAAGACCAAGGATAAAGTCTTGGGAATTCCTCTGATCTCTTCTCTTCTCTTCTGTTCTCTTTTCTCTTCTCTCTCTCTCTCTCTCTCTCTCTCTCTCTCTCTCTCTCTGTCTCTCTCTCTCTGCCTCTCTCTCTTTCTCTCTCTCTGCCTCTCTTTCTTTCTGTCTGCCTCTGTCTCTGTCTCTGTCTTTCTCTGTCTCTCTCTCTCTCTCCCTCCCCCCTCTCTTCCCTTCTCTTTCCCTTCCCTTCCCTGCCCCCATTCCCAGTAAGTTCTAAATAACATCTAAAGAAGATAACCAAAAAGCACAGTGCCTTGGAAACTGAACCCAGAGAAACTTTGAGAAAGTGTGCAGGCCTGAAATGAAAAAATGCCCTTTTGATTTTGGTAGTGTTGAAGTTATTTGTGACAATGTCTTCTGTGGAGTAGAGGTAGTGCAAGCCAGAATTTATGGAAGAATTGCTTATAAGAAACAGTTTCTGAGAGGTAGATTTTGATTCAATACAAAGAAAAGCTTCCTGACAGCTAGAAGTGTACGAAAATGGAATCGATTGCCATGAGAAGTAGCAGAGACCACCAGAATTCTTCAAGTGAATGCTAGACAACCACTTGTTAGGGTTGTTGTAGAGGGGATTCATACGTTTGATGGGAGTTGGACTAGATGATCCCTAGAGTCCATAAAATGCTAAGATTATATGATTTTGTGAGTTAATTTGAATACTCTTCTTCCTTTTTCCTGCTGGTCTTTAAAATACCCTTCTAGTCTGTCTTCTTACTTCCTACCACATACTCTGCGATATAGTAACACTAGCCACCTTGCTGTTCCTCGTATAAGACATTCCATCTCCTGACACCAGGTATTTTCACTGGCTATTCCCCATGCCTGGAATATTCTCTCTCCTCATCTCTGCCTCCTACCTTCCCTGGCTTCCTTCAAGCCTCAACTAAAATTCCATCTTCCTTTCTTGATCCTCCTTAATGCTAGCTAAAGGTTCCCCCCTATCAATTATCTCCTATTTATTGTGTATATAGCTTGTTTGTGCATAGTTGTTTTCATGTTTCCACCATTAGACTGTGAGCTTCTTGAGAGCAGGGTCTGTCTTTTGCATCTCTTTGTATCCCCATTGCTTAGCCTAGTGCTTGGAACATAATAGACTCTTAATAAGTGTTTATTTACTGACTATACTGACTATCATACTAAGTTGCAGTCTGGATGTCTGGGACCTGGCACGTGTTTCTATTTTTGAAAGAAACAATGATATGAGGCATGGGGAGATAATAGAATCTTGTGGGGGCAGGGCAGGATAAATCTCTTGGCATAAAAAAGAATGGAAATGAAGATGGGTAGAACTAAAAAACTAATAACAAGCTTCTCACTCTCCTGAACACTAGGAATCTGAGGCAACAGCAAAGCTGGGAAGCTTTATACAAAGTGAGAGAGAGAGTGCCTCCTTTGTCCAAGAGAAGGGCCAGAAACTATAATATTATATCCCAGCATATTTCTGGATTATAATACTGTACAGTTTCAAAAGGGGATGTGCTAGCAACTTCTCATCCACAAAAATACCGCCACATCTAGGATTTATCTAGATGTTTTGTGTTGCTGTAAAAGAACTGAGCGTTTCTTGAAATGCCCCTAGGCATCCAGAAGTACAGGTTACTGCTGAGGGTAGTGATGGTACTTCTCCCTTCTGTCTGAGAAGTTGCCTTCCTTTTATGATCATAACAGTTTCTTACTAGGTATACCTTCCCCCAACTCCTGTCTTCTTTCTGTGACCAGTACTATGTGCTTTTACTCTTGGTAGCACCTGAGAATCCAAAATAGAATTTATTTCCTTCGTAGTTGTATGTATTTTATTTTTATGCATTTAAAATAAATAGATTCATTTTATGCATTTATTCTGAGAAGGGGTCCATAGGCTTCACCACATAACAATAAAATGCCCCTGCTCTATAAAAAGAACCATAAGAATTTTATACAGATCCAGCAGTTCAGTGGGCCTCCTTCCCATCCTTTTCCTGTCATATTCTTCTACATACCTGGCACAGGTTAAGGTTCCTCTCTGCCTCTTTGGATTTTTCTTCATCTTTGTTTTTCCCTGAAACATCTCTACCTCTCTTTTTTTTTTTCAAGGACAGGTCATTCTTCATGGTGCAGTGAAAAGAACACTGCATTCATAGATAAAAGACCTGAGTTTGAGTCCCATCTCTACTCCTCACTGTGTGACCTTAGGCAGGTTGCTTAATCTCTTTGGCCCCATTCACAAAATAAAGAGGCTGGACTGTATGACATCCAAAGCCCCTTTCAGCTCTATATGTATGATTTTATGATCCTTGAAGACTTGGATGGGCATTCTTCCAGCCCTTTCACCTTCTTTAGTATGGAGACCAATCTGTACTTCGTACATATGTAGCTGACACCAGCAGAAACACAAATCTGGCACAGTCTTTGCAGGTTACTGCAACGGATCCCTGTCCTCCATCCTTGCTATAAAGCAGAAATTCTCAGGTCTAGTGCACTTGCTGCTCGTGCTTTTGGCTAACCATGTAGTAATGTACCTGGACACTGTTCCAGGCTCTCCTCCTGGAAGCTCTTGAGCTCTTTAATGCTAATTGCTCTCATTTTCTATTGCTATCTTCAGCTCTTTTCTACAAGGTCTTATTTAGAAATTCAGTTTCCAATCAGTCTCTCTTTCTCATCTTAGTCACATGGGGCACCAGACATCTTTCCTCTTGGCCTTTCAGAGATTTGCTTGCATCTGATCCCAGGAGTCAGATAATTATAAATCAAATAGACCTAGATAAATAAATTTAATGTTAATCAGATATTTGCCTCGGTGTTACTACCATGGCTGTCCTACTCTTATGAAGTTGATTTTTTTTTAACCTTAAATGTAACAATTACATTTCAACCTGTTGAATTTCTTTATCTCATTTTCAGCCTGTTATTTTAGCCTGTTAAGCATTTTGAATCTTGATTCAGCTGGATTTGTACCTGAAGCTTGATTCTGTCACCTAGAATACTCTTTCTTTCTTTAGCTGTATGTACTTTCCCTTTCCCCTCAGATTGACTACAAATTTTTCCCTTGTCTGAATCCAGGAGACCACATATGCAGTTAGATTTGATTTTTAGAGGTAGTTACCAAGGAAATCAGCTTAAACTGTTGAATCAGTACTTATCGTTTGCACATTTAGCAGTGATTCCATCTGACAGTGTGATCATCCAACCCATATTTAGCTATCTTAGTCCCAGTGATACTCTGGGAAATTTTGTCAGATTTTCTGTTAAAAACAAGATATAACTTGCATTATAATCAACAAAAAAATTGATTGAGCATAGTATCTGGCACCATTGTCCTGATTTGCCATTCTAGTTGTTATCAAAAAAGGATGAGATTAGTTTGGTGTCACTCATTCTCAGTGAATCCAGGTTGATTCCAGTGATCACTACTGATTTTTTTTCTGAATGCCCACAAACCATGTTTAATATTAGGATATTACAGAGCTGGTGAAATGATAATTATTATACTTTACAGTAATGAATGATAACTCCTATCAGGACAATATAGAATGAACAGATGGATTGAACTTTATTGATTGGCTTTGCATTGGACTCTTTAGGGACACATGGATGTGTATTTTTTTTAAATTAAGATTTTTTTTATTTTTAGTTTACAACACTCAGTTCTGCATGTTTTTGAATTCCAGATTTTCTTCCCCTCCCTCCCCCGCCCCACTCCCCAAGACGGCGTGGAATATCTTCTGCATATATCTTTGCATTAAACTTATTTACACAATAGTCAAGTTGTAAAGAAGAATTATGACCAATGGAAGGAATCATGAGAAAGAAAAAAAAAAGAAAGCAAATAGTTTGCCTCAATCTGCCTTCAGACTCCATATTTCTTTCCATCGTGAGTCCTTTGGAGTTGTCTTTGAACCTTGTAATTCTGAGAAGAGCTAAGTCTATCAAAGTTAGTCATCACAGAATCCATATATCTGTGGTCATATACAATGTTCTCCTGTTTCTGCTCTGCTCACTCAGCATCATATCATGTAGGTCTTTCCAGGTTATTATGAAGTCCATATCTTCCCCATTTCTTATAGCACAGTTTAGCCATTCCCCAATTGATGGGCATTCCCTTGATTTCCAATTCTTTGCTACCACAAAAAGAGCTGCTATAAATATTTTGTACATATAGGTCCCTTTCCCACTTGTGTGATCTCTTTGGGATACAGCCCTAGAAGTGGGATTGCTGTGTCAAAGGGTATGCACATTTTTATAGCCCTTTGGGTTTCAAATTGTTGTGTATTTTTAATGCCTTTTGTTTTGTTTTGTCAGGTGGTTCCAGCTCATTGTATCTTTGCTAGTAACACATCAGCTCTCCCAATTGGTGAAATTGCTTCTGTTAGCAAAAGACCTGAAAAGGTAAGTTTTGCCTTTCTTAAGCTTCTAATTAGATTTTGTGGAGTTTAATAAATATGAATTGTGAAAACACCTTACTATTTAGAGCTTTCTTTAGAAGACAGAAAATGGGTGGTCTTTGAGTTATGAGTTTCCAAAAGGGTAGGAATTATTGGCTTGGTAACAGTGAGGTGTAATATAAATCTTTCCAAAAGAGCTGAAGCTCAGACCTCAGAAGGCACTGTGTGTACTTTCTATGTGCATTGTTCAGTTTTTTATAGTCATTATTTTCATGTATATTTAATTTCTCCTTCTAAAGTATTATTGAGGGCAGTCGTCTTATTCCTTTTTGTATTTCCCGCAGAGCCTAGCACAGTGTTCTCCACATAATGGGTACTTGATAAATGTGTGACTAAAGCTAAAGATAAAATTATGTCTATGTAACATTGTTTAGTTTGTAAAACACCTTACCTAACAAAATTATAGTTGATGTATAATGCTTTATGAGTTACAAAGCAATTTATATACATTCTTCTTTGGTCTTCAGGGCCCTCCAGAGACATGGATTTAATTATGTCTTTGTAGATGACTCCTATAATTAAACAGCCAACTTTTATAATTCCCCTGAACACCTAAATCCATGTGACAGACTGCCTGCTGGACATGCCACCAAGAATGTTACATCAGTATTTCATTCTCAACATGTCCAAAAGAAAATCTGTTTTCATGTCCACCTAAACCTTTCCTTCCTTGAAACGTATTTGCATTGAGGGCACCACTATCCTAAAGATCACTCAGGTATGCATTATCCAAGTGATCCTTGATTCTTCCCTTCCCCTTTCCTTCAACATTTGCCATGCTTTGTCATTTCTGCCTCCACAGGAGTTCTTACATCTCTCTCTTTCTCTCCCCTCACACCACCACTACCTTAGTTCATGTTTCATCTTCTCTTACCTAGATTATTGCAGTTAGCCTTCTCATTGGTCTTCCTACTTCTGGTCTCTCGCCTTTCTAATCCATCCTTGACACAACTGCCAAAGTAATCTTCCTATCTATCCATATCACTCCCCTATTCGAGAAGTTTCAGTGACTCCATCTTGCCTCTAGGTTAAAAAGTAGAGACTCAGCCTGCCATTTAAAACCCTCTGTAATTTGTTTTCAAACTATCTAGACATTTCACATTTCACATTCTCCATCGTATACTCTGTGCTTCAGCCAAACTAATCTGTTAGCTATTCTCAAAGCTCAGCATCTAATTTCTGATCTCTCCATGCTTGCATAAGATGTCTTTTTCACGTTTGGAAGTCATTCTCTCCTCATTTCACCTCTTAAAATCTTGAAGGCTCAGCTCGGATGCCAACTCTGATGTGAAATCTTTCCTGACCCTTCCACTTGGCCCCTTTGTTTGTTTTCTTTCTTTTTATATTACCTTATTCTTCTTTATGTGCATACATGTCAAATGCCTCCAGTAGATTACAAGATCCTTGAGAACAGGTCATTCGTATACCTCTGTATCCCCAGCACAATGCCTTTAAATCCACAGTGAATACTGAATAGATAGTTGTTTCTTTGAAGTATAGTTATTATCTCCATTCTATGGGTGAAGAAATTGAGGTTCAGAGAGGCTCAGTGACTTGTTTGGGGTTAAGCAGTAAGTGGCAGAGACACTACTTAAACCCAAATTTCCTGGCCCCAGATCCAGTGTTCTTTCCCTTGCTTTCCAGTTACTTCCCATCACAGAAATGAAAGGTCATTTAGACCCAAACAGATGGAGAATCATTGCATTTAAAGTACAGAACTTCACTTAATAGGGAAACACCAGTGATATGCTGAGAGTTTCCTGACTTATGTGCCTGTTAGTGAATTGGACAGGCCTCCAAACAAGGAGATGGGCTGGGCCCTGTCCTCAGTAAGGCAACAATTTGGACTCATTTGGTGGAGGAAGCACTTTATCAGATGGCTCGAAGGAGCAATGTGAAGAGAGGGAGAAAATGGGGTAGTGAAGCTTTCTCTGGTAATGTAGAGTAGTACGCAAGAAAATACTGTTAACCAAAGTAAATGGGAACAACTGAGACGTACCTGGGGAGAAGAAACAAGGAGTTAGAGGAAGAAAACAAAGTTTCAGAAGATTCAGTGAAGAGAAGAATTGAGGAAAATTGGTGATATGGGGCAAAAGATTGGGAAAATAGTTGGCTATTTTGGGACTATAACAATGTAGACATAGAACTTCAGCCTTTGACAGAAAAAAAGGTCATTAATGTCAGTTCACATTTGAAGAATTCCCAATCTTCATATTTCTACTTTTGGGGTATTTTGAGCTAAACTAATCAAGGAGGAGCCACTTATTTAATAATCTCATCTGTGTAGAAGTCAACTAACAACCAGGAAATAAGCCCACAAAAGTAAGTTTTTGAGCAGCCAAAGTAGATACAAAGTAGATATTCACAGTCCATGTTAAAAAATCCATGTACTTTACTCTTAGGAGAAGCTCTTACTTTGAGTCTGTTCCATCCCTTTTAGACACAAGTCTAACAAATTTTAAGTATTTGTTTTCCTAGCTTAAAGTTGATGAAAAGCACTGATTAGGAGCGGTTTGGCAACTGTTACAGGCAACTAAGTGGCACAGTAGATAAAGCACCAAGAAGACCTATGTTCAAATCCAGCCTCAGACACTTAATACCTGTGTGACCCTGGGCAAGTCACTTAACCCTGTTTGCCTCAGTTTCCCCATCTGTCAGATGAGCTGGAAAAGGAAATGTTGAACCACTCCAGTATCTTTGCTAAGAAAACCCCAAATGGGGTTACAAAGAATAGGACACAACTAAAATGACTGAACAACAAAAGGGCAGTGCTGCAGGTAAACCTACCAATAGCTTTGAGAAGTGAGATCTGACAGTAAGATAAGAAACAAATTAGATGCAAAGTCTAGAGCCATTTTAAAGTAGTGACAGACAGCTCTAACCTCTGAATGCCTCACTACTTTTAGGCTACAGTACAAATAATTAATGTTAATCTTGATGATTCTTGAGTCATCAAGAAATAATTGAATCAATGTCCATTGTTCCTTATTTACGAAGACAAGGGAGGGTATGTTGCATTTTACATAATCCCAAACCAAAATGCTTAAAATGAAAACACTTTAGCACTTAAAGGAGTTAGCTATAGTTATCTGGAAGTACTGCTTTTATGGAACATCCCATGATGCTGGATAAATACACTATAATATGGTCTCTGTATTACAGCTTTATAAAAAAGTTTATAAGTTAGATTCTAAACTAAATGATAGGCCATCTGAAAAGCCAGAGAGTCAAGCAGTGTAAACATGAATGCTGCCCTTTGGATATCTATGTCACTTGTTCATCAGAAGCATTTCCCCTAAGGGTAAGTAAGCTCCTTGAGGCCAGGTGCTGTTTTTCTTCATATCCTTAGCACTTTGAACAGTTCCTGGGACACAGTAGTTAGTAAATGCTTTTTAAAAGTTAATTACATGGAAGGATCTTTTTACGTAGTAATCATGCTCATTTGCCTCCTGTTTCTCGAAGACTATTTCCACAGGCAGCCTAAGTATACCGCTGCTATGGCATTCCCCAGTCTACCAATCAGCTACTGTTAAGAAAAGAAATTAGCTTAGCATGACCAACAGGTAAAGTTATGGCAGCTTATTGCTCACTGCTTTCCTTGAAATGCTCACAAACCATTTCTCTAATAATGTATTTGAGAATTTTGCCAAGAATCAGTTAAGCTCACTGGACTGCAGTCTGCAGACTACTTCCTCTCCTTTGTTAAAAAAAAATTGGGATTTTAAAAAATTAACATTTTATTTCAATGAACAAAAATTGATTTTGTCTCCCTTTGGCTCCACCTACACTATTGGAAAAGGTGGGTGTAGGTGGTAGAGGAGAGACAGAAAAGAAAAACAAAGCCCTTGTAACAAATATGAATAGCCAGGCAAAACAGATTGGAGTATTGGTTCTTCTTTGATGCTTCAGCACCTCTCCCATTCACCCATATTTTTCAGAGGTCACTGATAGTACTGTAGTAATCACATCTTCCTATTCTTTCACTATCTTTGGATATAGTTCATCAGGACCTGGTAGTTTAAACTCACTGAGGGTAGCTTGGCTGTGCCTTTTCTTTGTTCCTAGAAGCAGTTCTTCAGTTCAATAAAATTAAATGCATACTATGTACAAAGTACTTTGGATAATACAGATCATATCTCTGTAGCAAAAGGAAACTTAGAAGACATTTAACCCAACCCTCTCACTTTTTGGATGAAGAAACTTAAGCCAAAGGAGGTTCAGTTGCCCAAGGTCACAAAGATAGTGTTAGATTGGATTTAAATCCAGGTCCTCTTAACTCCAAGTCATTGTGCTTTCTACTGGACTATGATATCTTTGTCCACCATGTTTCTTCTTGCTGCTGATCTCCAGATAGCTCCTATAGTTCTCTGTCACTCCTGGAGACTAAATTTATTTAGTTCACAGGAAAAATAAGAGACACGCGCATAATATAAGACACAGTACACACATAAAGAAACAGAATCCAATCTGCAAGTAAAAATCCAGTTATCTAATTAATTAGCTTCTTTGTTCTTTCCCACATCTACCCTGTATTTTTCCTTCACCCTGCACGTAGCCTTTCTGTTCCTAGTAGTACAGCTTAAATTACCTAGGAAGTATAAACGCACACAGTGGACCTGATAATAGCTATGTCCCTTAGAACCTCTCCCACTTTGTTTCACATTGCTGCCAGTCTCCAGATAGCTCCCTGTTTCCCTCATCTCCTTCCCTGCTTCCAGGTTCTACGATGTGACTTCTCTGCTCACATCCCTACAGTGACTCTTCTTCTTGCCTCCCAAGTACAGTTCAGACATCTTTATTTGACATTCACAATTGTATCACCTTGCTTTCCTAACCTCATCGCATACTGTGTAATCGTAATAATCCTATAATGGGTAATCTCTGTCTATCCGGTACTCTAACCTAACTTACCTCCCTTACCATATACTTCTTGAATTTGTTTATACTGTTACTCTATCTAATCTCTTTCTTCCATTTTAATCTCTGCTCATCTTTGAAACCCTAACTCAAATAGTGCTCCTTTCAGGAAGACTTAGCAGGTATCATTATGCTGACCTCTCCCTTCTCCCAGTTCGTGATGACTATTCCCTTCTAAGTCCTTACCTAGCACTTGATCCTTTTCGTATATGCTTATCATTTACTTTGTGAACTCACTTGCATCTTAATTCCCCAGCAAAGCTTTAAGCTCTTTGAGGGCAGAGCCTGACTTCTGTTTTGTTATTTTCCTCAGTGCCCAGCATGATGTGCTGTATATCATAGGTGCTCAATAAATGTTTGTTGAACTGAGTTTGAATGAGAGCTTGTTTTTCAAATTCTTTGAAGAAAAAGAAAAGCTAAGTTTTGGGGTTGAGGATACCTAACACAATACTTAAGTAGTATGTGTATTCAGTTCAACAAACATTTATTTGCTGAGTGCCTATTAAGTACAAAGCACTCTACTAGGTACTTAGTGGGATATAGAAGAACAAATACAGTGCCCTGCCTTCCAGGAATCTATAGATTAAGACATGAGTGTAAATGTAATGCAGTAACACAACATAGAATGTAAAAATGCTTTGGGAGGTCAAAGGAAGGGAGAGATTACATCTGGCTATGAGAACAAGCTGGATCCTGAAATATAAGTAGGGATTTCAATTTTCAGTATTTCAGTTGGCAGGGCTATTTGACAGGAGTGGGTTATAGGCATGAGGAACAGAAAGCAAAGGTACAGTGCTGAGAAAACATATGGCATGTTCAGGTAGTAGCGAGTAATACTGGTGTGGCCCTGGGCACGTAAGGCATATGAAAGAGAGTAGTTTGATATAATGCTAGAAACATAGGTGGGAACTAAATCATGGAGGGCCAAGAATGCCAAGGTGACTCGATTGTATTTGGTTGGTCCTTGTCCAGGATTTTGAGGGACATATTTTCAGAAATTAGAGAGGTGATCTGTCTCTTCCCTTTGTTTCCCCAACATTTAGTAGCAGATGTTTTCAGTAGAGATGGTTACATGGTAAGCCCCTATCCCCACAAGGGAAGTGAAAGAATAGCCTAACATAGAGGCGGGGAACCTGTGGTCTCTAGGTCCTCAAGTGCAACCCTTTGACTGAATCCAAACTTCACAGAACATGCAAAAGCCACATGAGGCCTCAGGTTCCCCACCCCCTGACACATAACTTTCTTTTTCCAGTGAGATTTATTGAAGGCTAATGTCTGGATCTTTTCTGTGTCTTTCTTATACCAACAGTCCCTGTGGCCATGCAAGTTCCAGCGTATAGATGGCCCTTATCTCTCTGGCATTTGCTTAAGGTTTTTAAAAATATTATTATCATTCAGATTGTAGTTGTCAGAAGACAGGTTTAGCAAGCAAAAGTTACAAATACCTTTATCAAGTCTAAGCAGGAAACTGAGCCAGTAAAGGAACCTTGAACAAAAGTACTAGGAACTGTTGGGTAAGAGGATCACAATATTCCTCTTCCAATTTGGAGTATTACAGATAAGGAAACATTGGGGAAATTGGGGTTTTTATTACCCTAGCAAATAACCATTTCCCCTCTGCAAAGGGTTTATCCTTATCTTAGAACATACATATAACCATTTAGTAATGCATAAGTGGAAAGGAGCTTCCTAGAAGGGCAAAGGTTTTATATACTCAAAAGGGTATTATTAACAATAGCTTTTATTTTCCTAAAGGAGAGATATCTCTTGCTGATACAAATACTAAATTGTAGGCATATGTTTTGCTTTGTCTCATCAAATGAGTTAAGGAAGTCACAATCTACCTGACTCAAAGGCATAGCAGAATAGCAGTACAGAGTCACTGAAGGATTTTGAATGAGGAATTGATTTGGTCAGACTTCTGTTTTAGCAACAGCATATAAGATGTCATGGATAACTCAAAGTGGGAGACCATTTAGTACGCTATGAGAATAACAAAGGTAAAAGGTAATGAAGACTGGAGCCAGAGTCCCAAGAATGGAAAGGAAGGGAAAGATGTTAAAAAAGTAGAATCAATTGGATTTATTTGATACAGGGGTTGAGGAGTAAAAATGACTGAAATTTGGATTATAGATGACTGGATGCAAATGGTGATTCCTTTAACAGAAATCATGTTTCAATTTTGGATGAGGTTAAAATATGCAGAATAACCTGGACATTTGGATCTAGGACTAAAAAGAGACATTCAGGGTAGAAGTATAGATGTGGGAGTCCTTATAGAGGTAATAGGTAAAGCCATAGAGTAGGATAAGATCACTAGAGTTTAGAGAAAATAGAGTAAAAAAAAAGAGACTTGGGAAAATGCCTGTCTTAAAAGAGGACAAGAGGAGGAAGACCCAGTAAAAGAGACATAGAAGTAATCAGAGAGAAAGGAAAACCAGGCAAGGATAGCCTCATAAAAGTCAAGATAAATTTATGGCTAAAAAGATAAGGGCCCACAATAGAGAAGAAACTATAAACTTTGAATCAAAGGTCTTTTATACTTCCATAACGAAGCATAATTTCAGTTTAATGGAACAGTTAAAGGCACTGTGCTTGGTAATGGTGATGCAAAGATTTTTTTTTAAATGACAGTCCCTTGTCCTCCAGGAGTTGTGCTCTACTGAGGTAAAAGGTATATACCAGAGATGATCTGTAAGGGAGAATATGATGGCGGCAAAGGTGAGATCTGGAGCAAGTGCTTGAAGAAAATTTGAGGAAGTAGAAATGACCTTTAGCTGGGGAGATTAGGGAATGGGGGACATGGACCTGAGCTGTGCCTTGAAAGAAAATAAGGATTCTGAAAACCAGAGGTGAAAAGAGTACATCCTAGCCATAGGAAACTTCCTGTGTAAAGCAGGAAATTCCTGATTGAGTTTGGAAAATAACTATTAGTCTAGTTTATCCTAAATATGGAGTGAAGGGGAATAATTTTAAGTAAGGCTGGAAAAGTAGGTTGAAGCCAAATTAATTCTTGAATGTTAGGTTAAGCAGTTTGTATTTTATTTTAGAGACAGGAGGGAGTCACTGAAGGTTTTTGAGAAAGGGAGGGGTGGGGTGACATGGGCAAATCTGTAGCTCCATGAAAGATGGATTGGACCAAGAAGAGCCTAAAGTTAGAGAGACCAGTTAGGAGGTGATTACAATAATCTAGGCCTAAACTAAGATAGTGACAGTGTGAGTGAAGAAAAGTGAACAGATATGAGAAATTTCATGGAGGTAGAATTCATTTAACAGTTTGGCAGTTAATGAGTTAGTGGGGGCAAAGGGTAAAAGAATATTAACTGATATTTATGTGACATTTTAATATTTGCAAAACACTTCACATACATATGTAATTTAAGCCTCATGGTAACCCTGTGAGGAAGATACTATAGATAGTATATCCCCATTTTGCAGATGAAGAAACTGAGGCTTAGAGAAGTTGAATGACTTGCCCAGGGTCACACAACTGGCAAGTGGCAAAGGTAGCATTAGAAATCAGGTCTTCCTGGACTCCAGGGTAAGGAGGGCCTATTTATTTTGGAAAGAATTGAGTTCATTTTGGACATGTTGAATTTGAGCTGCTATTGAGACATACCAGGTATGTCCAACAGGCAAGTTTGCTGTATGAGGATGGCCTTCCACATCAGATTGTACAGATTTAAGAGTTATCTCCACAGAAGTGATCATTGAACCTGTGGGACAGGTTGAAATCAGCAACACGGGAAGATATGTGAGAAAGACAGACAAACTAAAGAACAGTCAGGGTAGAATGAGAACCAGTGGATGGAGTAATAAAAGCCAAGGATGGAGAGTATACCTGGGAGGAAGGACTGGTCAGTAGTATTGAAAGAGTCAAGGAGGATCTTAGATAATAGATTTAGAGCTGAAAGAGTCCTTGGAGGTCTTAAGGATAAAGGAGTAGCATAGATTTAGAAAGGGAAGGAACCCTAGAGGCCGTCTAGTCCAAGCTCCTCATTTTACGGATGAGGAAACTGAGTCCCAGAGACATTAAGTGACTTGTCCAGTCTTACAAGTAGTAAATAGCAGAAAAGAAACCAGATTCTCTCACTCTTGGTTCATTGCTCCTTCCACTGTACCATGAGGAATGATTAAAGCAGTTAAGAGGTCACTTTTGCAAAAGCAGTTTCAGTAGACTGGTGGTGTTAGAATCTGGTCTGCAGTTGAGATGGAAGAGGTAACATAGTAGAGTGAAAAATACAATTGGATTCGGACTCAGGGTACTTGGATTCAAATCTCACCTCTCTCATTTATTACCAGTGTGAACTTGATTAAACTCTTTGGGCCCCAGTTTCCTCAAAATGAGAGGCTAGAACTACTTAACAGATTTCTAAAATCCTTTCCAGTGAGTAAGACAGGAAAGGGAAGACAGCAAGTGTGGGTGCCTCTGTGTAGGAGTTTAGGAACAAAAGGGATGAGTGGGTAATAGGAGAAAGGGATAAAAGCTGGAAGGGCTTTTTACAGACAAGGACTACAGGCATTTCTCACTTTCTGTAAGTGAACCTTTCTACAGACCTCTATGTAAAGCAATATTTACCTAAGGTTAACTCACCCAGCGGTGTGGGAGAGGGCAGGAGGTAGATAGAGAGACAGAACAGGGGCCTGAGCCTATGGAGGGAGGGGTTCAAGGACATGTGAAGAAGCAAGAGCAGGAGAAGGTACAGACGGGAGCCAGGACCAGCCACATGGGGGCCCAGCCAGAACTGAAAGGAAGAACACAGAGGGAGCAGACACGTGAGGGCTGGACATGGACACAGGAGAGGATGGGTGACAAACAGGGGCCAGAGATACCAGTGGTACCAGAGACATGTAGGTGGGTAGCAGAGTGGCGCAAAGATCTCTCTTAGCACTGGAGGCCTCAAGCCAAGCTGCCAGTCCAGCAGTGGCAGTGGTGCATCCATACTTCTGCTTTTACTTAGAGAATTTTTTCTTAGGGGTTTTTTTGTTTGATTGTTTTTTGGTGGGTGGGGTGGGAGGCTATGCCTAGTCAAGGGGCAGGAGTGGAGAGAGAGCATAGTTACTGTACAGTAAAGTTAACATAGGTGTTTTTTTGGAATGCAGATTCCTTTTGGAATTTTTTATATACCGTCGAATTTGTGTAATGTGAATTTACGTAAAGTGAGAACTGTCTGTATACGAGTGTGTTTTGGGTAGCTGGGAAAGTAGCCCTTTTAGAAGAGATTAAAGAGGAGACATTTCATCTCCTGGCTCTTGACATTCCCAGATGATGTCCCCAGTCCTGGCAGATTGCCTAGCAGGAAAAACCTTGTGGACCAAGAGGGCCCCAGGGTTCTAATGAGAATATGGGTTTCAAGAAGGCTCTATTTTAGTATCTCCCTTGTTTGACTCTTGGTTGATTTCACTGGGGCTGGGAGGGCCATAGTTTATAGTGGCCAGGGTCTCCTGAGATGAAGATGCCCTCTGTGAATGATGTCTTCCAGGTAGATTCCCATCAGTCAGTTGTAGTAAGTGAGGGTTGGCCCTGAGGTGGAGGAGGCCTCTGAAGTTTCCATTTCCAGATAGAGCCCTATGCTTCAGCTGATTGGAATGGGAAAAGGAAGCACCAATGCTTGTGGTAGCTTGAAGTTCAAAATTTAAAATTAAAAAATGCTCTGTGGGGCATTTTGTACCTTACTCAGATACGCAGATGGATGTTTGATCTCATCAAGTTAAATGTTTCTTTTTCTGATACAGATCACAATCCATCCATCTCTGCCAATCTCATGTAACTCTTTTCCTTGTCCTCCCAATAAGTTTGTTGGGGGATCATCCAAGGACCTTCCTTACTTTTTCCATAGATCTCCAGGATGCCTAGAGATCAATAGTAGTGATCACTGGAATGAACCTGGATTCACAGAAAATGAGAGACACCTCCCCCCACTGCCTCCCTTATCAATGCTTGAACTGTTACTTAAGCTCTGAGGCAAGGTTCTTGGTGCAAAATGTAATTTTAGTTGTGAAAATGAAAGATATTTATTTATCCCTGTCCTGAATGAAACCTCCTTAGTATAATATAAACTTTAGTAACAGATGTGTTAACAGAACCCTAATTAATAATTTTCCAACTATTCTGATCTGATAGTAAGTTTAGTGCTGGTCTTTGGAGGTGACTTCTCTATTAACCATTAATGGAAACAAAATGTCTCTTAATGAAGCAAGACCTTGGTGAGGAAGGACTATGCCTTATTTCAGTGATATTTCTGCAAATATGCTAAAATTTTCACTACATCTCCATATCAGAGTTATTTGCCACATTTGAGCATTGCTTTTAATTAACCTAAGTACCAATGCATTTATTGCTTTTTATGCCCCACTTTAGGTTATTGGAATGCACTACTTTTCTCCTGTGGACAAAATGCAGCTACTAGAGATCATCACAACAGAAAAAACTTCCAAGGACACAGTTGCCTCTGCAGTTGCAGTTGGTCTCAAGCAGGGGAAAGTGATCATTGTGGTTAAGGTAACAGGATTACATAGCAGCACGTTCTGGAAAGGTATCATATGAGTCTGCCCTTTAGCTCACAATAAGTAACAGCAATACTGATAATTATCATCATCATCATTAATAAGCATGTCTTACATACATATATCGCTTTGTAGTTTGCCAAGCACTTTCACATCCATCTTCTAATTGGATCATCAGAACCACCCTGGGGGGTAGGCAGAGCAGCTATTTTCCCCACTTGACAGAGAAACTCGAGTTCAGAGGTTGAGAATGTCCCAAGGTCATACAACTAGTAAGTGATAGAATGTGATTAGAATCTAGGTCTTGTGACTTTTAGCCCTATGTTCTTTGCACTATGATATCCTGCCTTTCTTTGCAAATATGAATAGCCAAAAGAGTAAGCCTTCTTTGGTATCATTTCTTCCACCTTGGCTATCACCATCCCCTAGTCTTCTCTTCCCCTTCTGTTTGTCAGATGAGTAACTGACAGTACCATGCCCGGGGAGCAAAACTAAAGTCAAGTTCTTCTCCAGAACAGGGCTTGCTACTGCCCTGCTTTTCTTAGAGGATGTCTCTGTTTTTACAATTTAGTTTTAAAGCTAACTTGAGAGCAAGAGCAAAGGACATCTTAAGTTTTAAAATGATTCCTGAGTTAGATGCAATTAGTTATTTACTATTCCAGTAATATCAGCTGCCAAGGTATTATTGAATTTTTATATCCTTTCATTTCGCAGGATGGACCAGGCTTCTATACCACCAGGTGTCTTGCACCCATGATGTCTGAAGTCATCCGAATTCTACAGGTTGGTGTTACCTGTTAAAACATTTCTAGGATAACTCCATTCCCATAACTAGTCCTGTGGAACTTCAGACCTAATCCTACTCTTTACTGTATTGACACAGACATAGTGGGGCATAAGCTCCCTTTCCACAGCCCTTTTTTTTTGCAGTTGCATTTGCCCTGGGATGGGAGGCCCTCATCCTAAACTAGAAGAAATTGGGCTTCAGAGATTATATCCACTGCAGAGTAACAGGCCCTTGAGTGTAGGGCACTCTTTGTCTGAGGTGACTCCTCACCTGACTCTCTAGTCCAGAGGCTTCTCCACTGGTGGCTTCAATGGCATGAATTGGTAGGTAGAGAGATGAGCCTACCAACATATTCTAGGCACTTAACTGGTCATTGAGCCCATAGCATTGCTTCTGTGTCCTCTTTCCTCCCCCAGAGGATTTCAGCCAGTGCTAAGACTCCAAAAAAGGGTGGTAAGGACAACTTTTTTGCCTTTCCATAGGCTGTGTACCCATCGGGCTTGGTTGTTGCCTCAGTTGTGCTTTGTGCCCTCTCTTCTCTAGATGATGCACCTTGATTGTCATGATGGCTCCTTTCTCTCTTTTGCAGGAAGGTACTGACCCTAAGAAGTTGGACACCCTGACTACAAGCTTTGGCTTTCCTGTGGGTGCTGCCACACTTGTAGATGAAGTTGGTGTTGATGTAGCTCAGCATGTATCAGAAGAACTAGGCAAAGCCTTTGGGGAACGCTTCGGTGGTGGAAACCAAGAACTGCTGAAACAAATGGTTAACAGAGGTTTCTTGGGTGAGTCAGCTCAGCTAACCATAAGTTTCCCAAGCAGTTTTAAGATAAAGTAATTACAGGGGATCTAAATGGAACAGACAGGTTGTTAGAGGTGGAATCAAGAATTGGGTAAAGTATCTCTTGAGATAGTTGGATAAATGTTTCCATGTACCAAATAGACAGGCATTTACATTGCACCGTAGACTTTGTGAATCTTCTGTAATCCAGCATGAAGAAGAGGCCTCTTTAAGCTTTACTTAACATCTCTAGGCTTACATATAAGGACTTAAAGACTAGGATGTGACTGAGGCACACTGGATAAGTCGCTTGTACTGGTCGGGTTAACAAAACAGCAGCAGGACCAGGAATAGGACCTTGGTGTCTGAGGGGCCAACTCTTTGCTTTGGAATGTTAAAGTATTAAAAATGTCCCAAAAGCTACACTAATTATCTAGTTATTTTGTTCTAAGTCTCTAGAAACATCTTAAAATCTTTCTTCCTTCACTAGCTGCTGTTCCCTAACAGCTTTCCTTGGGTACAGATACAAATTCAGGAATGGAAAATTAGAATCTCTAACATAGGTTAGAATTTAGAATAAAATTCAGATTTTATGTTTCTTATACACTTAACTTGCTCAGTTTTGTATTATTTTTGTGTGTTTCCTCTCCTCTGTTAGATTATTTCTATATGTTCCTCAGCACCCAGAACACTGCTTGGCACATAAGCACATAAGAAATGGTGATCCTCCATCATCTAGTCTTCTCAGGAGGCTAGTAGGACAAGGATTCATGTAACAGCCTAAAAATTTAGTGATTCTTTTTCTTATTGTCTCTTCCAGGTCGCAAGTCTGGAAAGGGCTTTTACATCTACCAGCCAGGAGTGAAAAGCAGGAATTTGAATTCTGGCATGGATGAAATTCTGACAAGTCTGAGGGTATCTCCTCGGTCTGAGGTGTAAGTCAATTAGAGTGCCTAGTGTGAAAATGCATTTCTATAGCAGGGAAGAGAATAATTTTTTCTATGTTCTCCCAGTGCTTAATAGTATACTTTTCAAACACTCTCCTATACATTATTTGGTTTCTGTATCAGTCAAGAGGGTTTGATATCAATCCATCCAACCGTTACAGAACCAAATTAAGATCTCTGCTCCAGAACCCCACTTCAGAACAGGTAGAAAGACTGATTCTACTATCCCATTCCTAGGAATAATAAACCAATCTTTGTATTGATATTGTGAATAATTGGCAATTAGTCAACAAAGAATTCTTTATGGTGTTTTAGGCATTTATAGATCCCTCTGCTGTGACCTACTTTCCTATTCCCAGTAGAGGGCCTCATACAAAGAAAGTAGGATTCATGAACAAGTCCTCTCAAGTTAGAAGCCTGGAGTTATGTTCAAGCTCTAAAAAAACTAGTTCAGCACCAACCCTTTGATGAATGTTTGAATTTAATTTAAATTCAGTTATCATTCATTACTTGCATGTGTCCATCTTTTCATCCCTTTGGATGGGATATTCCTCGACCTAATTGCCTTTCCTGTTGGCAGCTCCACCCCAGAAGAGATCCAGTACCGATTAGTGACAAGATTTGTGAATGAGGCAATCCTATGCCTGCAAGAAGGGATCCTGGCTTCCCCAGAAGAGGGAGACATTGGGGCGGTCTTTGGCCTTGGCTTCCCTCCTTGTCTTGGAGGTTTGTCCATCTCTTGAAGATTGATGTTGCTGTATTGTAAATGTTCATTTTGCTCTTTGCCTCAGTATCTGATATCCGTTCTCTGTTTAGGTCCCTTCCGTTTCTCAGATCTCTATGGTGCCCAGAAGTTGGTGGACCGGATGAAGAAATATGAGGCGGTCTATGGAAAGCAGTTCACGCCTTGCCAACTGCTAATTGACCATGCGAACAACCCTAGCAAAAAGTTTTATCTTTGAGCAGGCACGGTGTGCAGGACATACACTTAACCCCCAGCTTGGAGATAGTGCTGTCTCCAAATGCAGTGTCTAGATTTGTCTAGGTAACCTCATGGGAAAACACACAGCCTTTGCAGTCTAGCTCCTGGTTAAAGTGCCTTATGTTCTAACCAACCCTTGGTGGCTCCCAGTTCCACCAGCTGTGGATTGAGTATATTGCACTTCACTTTGAAAGATGGGACTCACTGTGCTCTAGATTCTAAATCTGAGTTGGTCCACACAGTTGGAGCCACCTTTGCTGCCAGTAGCCTGCAAGGCCAGGGGCAGGACTGATTGATTCCTGCCAGAATGACTTACATCTAACAATAAAACCAAACTTTATAAGCCTCCCACTTTTCTCTTTGTTGAACCTCCCCTCTTGAACAGCTGCTTCTTGGAACCAACAGACACAGAATATTTCACTTTAAAGAAAGGTAGGATCCAGAAAACCCCTCAGATCTTCCATCAGTACTCAAGGAAAAGGCCATGCAGATAGAAAGTGGAGCTTCATGGCCATTCCTTTTAATGACCCCAAAGGTATGTAAATCCAAGTCTGTCAATGAATATTCTTTGTACTTCAGCCTTTCCCAGCTCCATCCCTGGCTCCTCACTGAACTGTGCTCCCCAGCTGCAGCTCTGCTTACTGCTGCTCTAGAGAACTAAAAGAGAAATGGAAGACAGAAGAGAGCTCTTTTCACCCCCAACTCCCATCTCCCCCATTATCCTTCTCCATACTTGATTACCCCATACCACTTAATTTCTCTACCCCTTTTCCTCCTTGAAACAAGGAATCCCAGTGGAGGGCAAGTACCAGTGGGGAAGGCTTTGAGTGCAGGCCTGGAAACAGGCCCCCTGTCATCTGAGAACCAGCCTGGCCGAGTTTGAAGAAGCCAGTCACCAGATTGCCCACGTGGGGATGAACTCTTTGATCATAACAACCCTTTGAGACCATTTAAAGCATTGAGGGGATGCTGTCTGTACTAGTGGAAGAAACCCAAGCATCAATTAAATCTGACTTTCTGTGTATTGAAGCCCACCAAACTGAAGGGAGGTACAAGTGCTTTGGGGCCTCATGTATAGAGGAAATCCCAAGTAACTGTTTCTTATAAAACTTGTATTTCATGCAAGTGGGTAACCTGTCTGAAGGCTCTAGCTTTAGCCAGAGAAAGACCCTTAGGATTCCAAGTTTAGAGGGGCATAGATTTAGAGCCAGAAGGGACCTGAGAGATCTACTCCAACTGCTTCATTGTACCTATGAAGAAACCGAGACCCAGAAAAGTTAACTTGCCCAAGCTTCCAGGCCTCGAACCTAGAGCCTCTTGACTCCATGGATCCAATGATTTTTGACCTGTTTTAGTCTTTGCTGAAGAACCATGTACTAGCTCATTAAGTCTTATCTGAGGTACCCTTATTTTGTAGGGGGAACTGTTAAGCCGATTAAGTTGTAGAATGGGTTTTAATACTGACTGAATCTAGAAACAACTGCTGGGACTTAAGGTCCCAAATCCTAGGATTCCAGAACTATGATTCTCAGACTTGCAGCAGATGGCAGAAAAGAACTGGCCGCCCACACCTCTTGGACATGGCGATAAAGGCTCTATCATGGGGTACGTGAAAGCTGCCCCAACTCAAAAGTGAAAATCAGGGGTGCCCTCTGTTCATTTAGAGCCAATGCGCACATTCACAGGCTTTAACATTCAGGGCTGGGAAACAGACTGGCACTTGGCTAACATCAAGCCTTACCTACCACTTTGTCTTTCTGTTCAGAACAGTGGGGTGTAGGTACAAAATGGGGGGGGAGGATTACATAATAACAGCTCTAGGTCAGTTAACAGTGGATCCCGGGCCCTTGCCCCCAGCACCAACAAAGGGGCACATGACTTACTACCTTCTGTTCTCCCTCCCTTAAGAGAATAGAAAGAAAATATATTTAACCTCTAGGCCTAGCAAACATCCACAATTCAGCTTGCACCCTTCTGTAGGATCTGTAGTATTTATTTCATTGATCCATTAGAATTCCTTAACAAGAGCCAACTCTCCCAACTATAGCATTCCTGCTAGCCACTATTTGGGCTCCTTTCCTAAAAGCCAAGGCCCCTGGTATCGCTAGGAGCAGGAACAGCACCCAGACCCTTTAAAATATGAAGAAATAAATATCCAGGCAGCCTGATGAGGTAAGATTATAAGCTGGTCTCCATGGGTACCTGGCTAGCATATGACCCAAAACATGAGAGAGGAGTGATTCCTTTGGGGCTTGGTGGGGCTGGTTGAGAGAAAGTGTGTGCAGGTATCCAGAGCTGCATTTCTGTGTTTTGTATTATAGACGAGTGGGCTGAAATTCCTATGAATGAAGACCCTCTTCCATGTCAATGCACTCCAACACTCAGTCAGAATCGTAGATCTAGAGCTGAAAGGGCCCTGAAAAGTTACCTAATCCAACCTCCTTATCCTGCAAATGAGGAATTTAAGGCCCAGAAAAGTTGTTATTTAATGTCAAACAGGTAGAAAGTAGTAGAACCAGGCTGATTCCAAGTTCAATATGCTTTCCCCTCTATACCAAGAGGTCTATGAACCTTGAAGTCAATGTACTAGAAAATTTTTCCTGAGCTTTTATGGCTTCATAAGTCTTTCCCCTTCTACCCCTGTCCTAGGTTGGAGACATTGAATAAGGTACTTAGGAGGTGGCTACGAGTGATAGAAATCTCACAAATACCAATAGTAATGACTTCCTGGCTGAGAGAGAAGGCCATGCCATAATAAATAGGATCTAACTACAAAGAGGAGGCAGGAGTAGTATTAATAGAGTGTTGAAAGGGATGCTAGAGGTCACTTTATCCAGCCTGACTGAATGACTGGCTCCTCAGGTAGCCTGGCTCTGGAGCCATTCCCAGGAAGGAGTGCATCCAGGCAGTTTTCTGAAGTCTTGTCTTCCCAATTCTGTTACAAGCAACCAGAGTACAGACACCTTGGCCAAGTCCCCTCCTCTCTCTGAGCTTCAGTCTCCTTATCGGTAAAAGATGGGGTTGGACTAGATGACCTATAGGGTCCTTTCTAGCTCTGTCAGTGAGCCCATGATCCTACAGTTGTGCTCAGTAATTATTATTGACAAGGCAAGGTGACTAGAGAAGGGGGTCTGGAGAGAGAATGATGCACAGGGGACAGGCTAAAGAAGGCTCTAAGTTTGCTTGACCCTTTCTTAGTGCTTCCAATTAATGAGTTAAGGGTGGAGGAAGCAGAGGAAGAAAGGCAGGAAAAATGGGAGCATTAGGAAGGAGTAGCTCGGTTCTCAGGCTGAATACCAAGAAGTACATTGGAAAGCCTGGTGCTTGAGTGCAAGATGGCCATCTTTCTCCCCTTGTCTCCACTTTTCTTACTTTAGGAGTTTGGATAATGGAAAAGGGCCTCCCAGAGGTGGGAAAGATCTGGGAAGCCTGTTACATCACTCTACTGAGCAGTGTTGGGCTCTGAGGGGAGGACAAAGCCATGCTGGTCTGCACATTTGTGTTAATACCATTTGTTGCTTCTCCATGTGAAGTCTCTAAAGGAGGGAAATTGTGCTAACGTCTCAGTGGTAGAATCCACAACCAGCTCTGCGGAGCACTAGATCTTTGTGGCACTGCCTCACTAGAATCTAGGTCCTTGGGGATCTGGTACCTGGAGCAACTTTAGGGAGAGCTCCTTTCATGCCCCTAAGAGGCCCCAAAACATTCTTACTGTCTGGCCTTAGGACAGGCTGCTCAGATCTTGGGCCTCCAACCCTTGATGAACTGCATGATCTTCTTGACCTGCAGCTTGGTGAGGTGGAAGTCATCAGCCAGGATGTCCTCACTGAGCTGTACAAAGATACTGCCGTCTATGCGCTCCCTAGAGAAGAAGCTCACCACATCCTCTGAGAGGCCAATGAAGCGCAGACTCCGAGAGACTTCCTCCAGCGAGAGTGCAGAGAGATCAGCTGGGGGCTGCCAAGGGGTGTTGTCCCTGCCAACCCGGCCCACCACCCCTTCCCGTGGGCTAAGAGGAGGCACATCCAGGCGCCCCTGGGTGAGGTAGAGCCGTGCCCCGCCTCCCTCTGGTCCCTGTAAGACAGTAGGGGACAATGGGGTGGGCATCCGCCGAAACATCAGGCCATCTGGCTCAAAGGCCTTGGTGGGACAGAGGGGTGACAAGGGCCCAGGCTTGCCCACTGCTCTAGGCTCCTGATACCGTAGCAGCTCTGGTTCTGGGGAGCTGCCCTGCCTCACTTCAAAGGGGTCAAAGGGTTCCAGGGCTGTTTCCTGCCACTCAGAGGATGAAGAGGAGGAGGTGGGGCAGGAGGGGGAGCCAGATGAGTAGGCCTGACTGGAGGAGACAGGACCTGGAGAATAAGTAGGGCTTGAGGATGAAGTGGGGCCAGGGGTAGAAGTGGGACCAGAGGAAGAAGAGGAGGAGGAGGAGGCAGGACCTGAGGAATAGGAGGGACCAGCAAATGGATTGAGGGCCCCAAACGGAGCAAAGCGTTTCTGAGGGTGTGAAGGCTTAGGAGGAGGGGGACAGCTGTGGTATGTCTTGTTGGGGGTCTCACCCCTAAGTAGTGGTGTAGATCGGCTGTTTCCAGGCTCAGGATAGGCCCAGGAGGCCTGGCTGGGCTGTGTTGTAGAGGGTAGGGGGCCTGGAAGTGGGCGACTGGAGCAGTCACCCACCTTGCAGTCACCCCAGGTACAGGGGTAACAGTATAGAGAGTATGAATCTGGGGATGGGGAACAGCTGCCACTCCGAGAGCCAGATCTGGGAGATTGGGGGAGAGGGAAAAACAGACAGCAGAGACAAGGCAAGGTAGAGATACAGACAGAGAGAAAAGGAGAGTAAACTGTCAATATATTCTTGCATTACTCAGAACCTGCCCCTGTTAAATAAGGTTTCATTGATCTGATCCCAGCGACACAACTCCCCCACCCCCATCCCCAGAGGAGAACTTGGAACCCCAGTGGATTTATTTGCTGTTCATTTCCAAGACCTACCTTGGGTCAGAGCACTCATGTCTTGTCCAGCTCACATGAGGTCTCATGGGACCTCAGAGCTGGAAGGGACATTAGAGATCATAGGATCATAAATTTAGAGCCAAAAGGGATCTTAGAAGTCATCTAGTCCAACCTCTTCATTTCATAGATGAGGATCTAAGGGTCAGAGGGGATCATTGCCTTGCCCAGGGTCATGCAAGCTACTTCATGACAGGGACAAGACCAGAACCCAGGTCTCCTGATTCCCAGTTCAATGCTTTTTCCACTATTCCGTAGTGCCTTGATTGTACGTGGGTCTTTGTCCAAAGAGCCAGAGGGAAATGCCTCCCCTTGGGTAGGGCTTCCCTAGAAGGGGACCAGGAGCCCAAAGGAAGGAAGGAGACCACAGCCATAATCTGGCCAGGGAGAATGGGCTTTTACTGCCCCAACCCCTGGGGCTAACATAGAGGGTACCTTCTCCCTGGAGGACCTGCTTCCTTACTATGAAATCAAGAGATTCAAGGTAGGCTACCTCCTTCCAAAACAACTTCACCCATGATATGGGCCCCTCCTCTACACAGCCACACATCCCCTTCCCTCCCCCTAAATGTGTCCCAAGCTCAGTTTCAACTTGGTAATAGCTTTGAAGGGCACTCACCCATCATGTAGGCCAGAAGAGTAATAGGAGAGGCCAGGACTAGGGGAGTGAGCAGGCTGAAGCTTGGGAAAGCGAGGTGGGATAGGAGGACTGCCTGGGGGCCGGCCGCCCCGTGGTGGTACTGGTGGAGCATTGAGTAGACGACACTCTTCCTTGACCTGGAAACATAAAGTCCTGGAAATCAGGAAATGATACCAGACAGGATGCTATCCAGGCCCAAGTGCTTGAACACACTGGACAGCTGCTGGCCTCTTCCTGAGAGGCCCAAGCCACAGGGCATCATTCAGGGTCCTAAAGGACATCTGGAAAGCTAGAGGGCAATAGCTCCCAACTGCTCTGTAGAGCGTACCCATAATGAACATGGATGGACAAATCGGTCCCCTTACGCACTCCTCACCAAAGCCTAACCCATCCCCTCCTAGGCCCTTCCCCAGTGCTTCATTCCCCCAGGCCCCTAATTGCTGCAAACCAAAATCTGCTTTAAAGCAACAGGGAATTTTTCATAAAAGCAACTAGTCTGTAAGACCAGAGTTCAAATTCTGTCTGAAACATTTACTAGCTGTGTGACCCTGAACAAGTCACACAGACTGTGTTTACCTCAGTTTCCTCATCTGTAAAATGGGGATAGTAGTAGTACCTGCCTTCCAGGGTCAATGTGAAGATTAAATAGCTGGTATTCATAATGTACTTTGCAAGCCTTAAAGCGCTATTTAGATACCAGCTATCGCTATCATCATCATCGTCATCATCAAAGAGGACCAGCAACATAGTCGGATGAGGAGGAAAGAGAAGGAAAAGAAAGGAGGGAGCAGGAGAGGAGGGGCAGGAGAGGGAAGAGGGGCTAACCCAAATGCTCCCAGGCCCAGACCCAGACAAGCGTGGCTTTCTACAAACACAGCTTCCTGTGGCACCCCAGTACAACCTTATTCACTTCCCCATAGGCTTTTCCTCTACTCTCTCCCTGGGTCTCTCACCCTCAGATTGTCTCTCTTAGATACACATACGTGAACACATCCCTCTCATACCTACTTATTCACACACACACACACACACTCACCGCTGCCCTCCCATATATACATATACTCCTCTGCCAAGTACTCGCATGCAAGCACCCTTCTGCCATCTCCTGTTGCCCTTGACCGTAGTCATATAAGAGATGCTTGATAACCTGGGCCCACGACTCTGAGGACTTCACTCTTCCCTGTGTCCAGATTTAGGGGAAGCTTAGTGTTGACAAGCCCTTCTTATTGGCTAAAGAAGAAACCTGGGCAGAGACCAAGGGCTCTGGAATTCTGGGGAGTTAGGAGAGGGGAGGGGAGGCTCCTCAAGAATGACTAAGAAAAGTCTCAGAATTCTAGGGTTATCTCAAAGAACAGTTTTCCTTTCCCCATTCCCCTAGTGTGGTGGGAAAGTGGGTTAGATTCGAACTCAGAGGACCTGAATTCAAATCCTATCTCTGAAACTCACTAGTTGTGTGACCTTAGGAAAGTCGCTTAACCTCTCTGGGCCTCAGTTTCTTCACCTATAAAATGATGGAGTTGAAATAAACACCAAGATCTCTTCTCCTTCTCAATCTGTGATCCTGTCATCCTCGGTCTCTTTTTGCCTTGTGACCTCAGAAGTCACCTATATGTGTTGTTTTGAGTCGTTTCTGATTCTTCGTGACCCCATTTGGGGTCTTCTTGGCAGAGATACTGGACTGGTTTTGCCGTTTCCTTCTCCAGCTCATTTTACAGATGAGGAAACTGAGTCAAACAGGGTTAAGTGCCTTGCCCAGGGTCACCCAGCTAGGAAGTGTCTGAAGCCAGATTTGAACTCACAAAGATGAGTCCTCCTGACTCCAGGCCTGGCGCTCTAACCATTGTACCACCTAGCTGCCCACCTATACTTACCGCCTCTGATTTGGGAGGGACAGGGGGTGGGGGAACCTCCGTTTCCAGATGGGCAGTCCCAGCAAAAGAGATGAGGTCAGGCTGTCTAAGTCCTGAGGGTGGTTGCCTGCCTCTGCCTCTGCCTCCACCCTCTGGGTGGTTCTCGGTTGCCTGGTGTGTCCACAGCTCCTCATAGGGGATCTCCACTGGAGGGCCAGGGTCTGATAAGCTGGCCCAGTCTGGACTCATGTATTCCTGCTCACCCTCCCCAGCGGGGGGGTAAAGGCAGAGAGAGAGCTGGGGCAGTGCCTCAGGCCTGGGGCCCTGCAAACAGAGCCTTGCCCTCCGGGGGCTGGCACATTCCTCTGCCAGGTCTCCAGGGGCTTCCCGGACTGCTTTGGAGTACTCGTCTGGGTCGAAGCGCTCATGGCAGTAGGAAGCACTGTCCCTCACCAGCTGTTCCACCTGGGGATCACCAACCAGCAGCCCCTGGGGCAGGGTGAATCGGGGCATGTCAGTGAGCAGCAGGAAATGCAAGGGGGTCGGGCCCTCCCTGCGCAAGGCCAGCCCCAGCACCACGGTCTTGGAGATGATGCTGACCAGCTTGTAGCAGTGGCCCTCCCGCACAGGGTGCAGATCATACGGGTTACAGGGAGGCCGGCTGGGCACGAGCACGTTGACAGGTAGCCGGACCTTCTCAATGATGGCCCGCACGGTGTGCTCACCCTCCTGCATCTGCAGCTCCAGGGGGCTCCGGGTACTGAACCGGCCCCGGCACTGAAAGGGCAGGCTCAGGCTCTCGTTGGTGCGGTGGTTCATACAGATGAGGCAGGGCATCTTGCCTTTAATGGGCTTGATGGTGCCCGCTGCTCCACTAGTGCCCAGGCCACCGCCGATGCTCCCTATCCCTGCCAGGGACCCTGCCAAGGACCCAGCCCGGCCCAGTTTTCGGAGGATGGTGGTGAAGCGGGAACGTTCCTTCGGGGTCTTCCCACAAAGGATTTCAGCCTGGCCCATGAGGGTGAGTTCATCACCCGCATGCAGGGTGAAGTTGTAGACCTCACTGTCCTCACTGAACTCCCCAGACACCACCTGGTGGACAAGGACAAGACGATGAAAAGGAGGCAGCATTTTCTGGGGTGCTTCGAGGAGAGCGGCATGTCTGCCACCCAGGATCACGGGAACAGATCAGGGGAACTACCAAACCCTGGGAGCACTTCCCTCCCCTTCTCCTCCCTCTTAAAGGACCCTTCCAGCAGGACTCTCTCCCCCTCCCCCCAGTCATACATATATACAAAGCTGCCAACTGGTTTTACTCTGGAAGGGTAAAGAAAAATAGAATTAATTAAAATTACAAACAAAATTTAAAATCTGAAACTGGGAAAAAATAAACCTCAGCATTTTTATATTAGGGAAAGTTTCAACAAGAATTACTTCTGGCCTCAATTAAAGGAAGAGGTATAATCTTTTCTGGAGATCAAGGTAAGCATATTGACCCAGGGATGGTTTAGGTAATGCCTACCCTGGGATAATCTTGATGACCTTCAGAAATGCCTTCTAGCCCAAGAGAAGGTTTGGAGGTGGGACTGGGGGTTGTCATAGCTGTCAAGTAGAACTGGAAGTAAGCTTTTTCTACTTGGCCACAGAGGCAGAACTAGGTGTGTTGGGTAATTGTCGCATTTGGGCAAATTTAGGCCCGGTGTCAGGAAAAACTGCCTAACAAGGAGAATTGTGCCATGTGGCCTGGGCTGCCTCAGGAAGCGATGGTTTGCTCTGCCTTGCAGGGGATGCCAGGAGAGGGTTCCTGCTCAGGTATGGAGTCACAAGACCATGGCTCCTGATGTCCATTCCAACCCAGGAGTTCTGACAAGTTATTTCTGAGGAAAAATATCCCAAACCCTTCCTGTCTCACTTCTTTCTAAAGAAGTCCTCCCGAATCCTTCCCCCTGAAACATGAGGACATGTGTTGTCTTCAATGGAAATGGAGAGGTAGGTGCTCTCTTCCTGATGTCAAAGAAAGCTTGACCATGGCTGAGGCTCCCACCTGGCAGAATGTGGGGGTTGCTTGGGGGATGCTGGCTACTAGGGGGCTGACCTTGACGCTGAAGGTGATAGCCTCCATCACAAAGATGCGGTCAGGAAAGACACTGGCTACCTCCTCAATGCTGCTGAAATACTGTACTGGCTCCCGAACGTCTCGAGCCTGCTCCAGAAGCTTGAACTTTCCTGTGGGAGGGGCAGGAAGATGAGTCTAGTCCCACTATTCCCAGGGCCCTATACCCTCTGAAGAGTGCTCTCAGACCCCAACATCTTCATGGCACTAACTTCTGTGCCTTGTTTCCCACTCCAGGTCACACTACCTGGAGGGAGGCCTGGATGCTTCCACATGGACTCCCAACAGGGCTACCCTGGGCCCAGACACCTCATGGGCCCATTATCGTGTCTTCAGCCTAGCAAAAAGCCCAGGCACAGGAGCTCTGAACAGCTAACACTACTGAGTTGTACATGGCCAGCTTGTGAGTGAGCAGCCATGCCAAGGAGTCAGAAGCACCAGAAATGGCCTGAAAGTCTGGAGACCTGGGTTCTAGTCCCAGTTCTGCACTGCCTAGCCTTGGGCAATTGTCTGAGTCATGGTTTCCTCACGGGGCAAAGTTGGACTCTATTAATCAACAAATATTTATAAGTTCCTACTGTGTGCCAAGCATTATACAAGGTCCTGAGGATATAGAGACAAATGATGAAACAGTC